>NC_141693.1:1155236319-1156451906 GCF_964263255.1 Lissotriton vulgaris
AAAAAATATATATCATATTAAGAGTGCATTGCCCAGATGCATCAACCATTTTTGGAATCGCAAACGGTGCGATTCCTTAAAATCGGCCGTTTGCGACTCCAAAAATGCTTGTTGATATGCATCATTGGATTTTGTCCAAAATCGCTAATTTTGCGAATTTCTAAAATGCGATTGCATTTAAGGAATCGCAATTTTGCGATTCCTTAAATGCAATGCATCATTGTGTAAAAATTTGCGAATTTCAAAATAGCAAGTGCAAATTACCACGAGTTTGAACCTCGTGGTAATTTGCAAAAATGTTTAATAATGCACAAAAATGCATTTTTTAAACTGTTAAGTTACAGACACACATGTCCTTAGGACATGTGTGTATGTAACTTATAGCTAAAAGTGCATTTCATGGGTGCAGGGGGGGGGGGTCATTTGGACCCCCCTCTCCACCCTTGAAATGCTTTGTTGAATTGCGATTTGGAAATTGCGAATTCGCAATTCCCATTCATTCCTATGGGCATTTCAGCCCATAGGAATGAATGGGAATTGCGAATTCGCAATTTCCAAATCGCATTTTTTGTGCGATTCAGTAAAAATTGCGATTTTTACCGAATTGCAAAAAAAATGCGAAAATAATGATGCATACCATTTTGCGAATCCTAATTTGCGATTCGGTAATTTTCGCAAATTAGGATTCGCAAAAAAGAAGTTTGATGCATCTGGGCACATGTGTTTCAGGCCCTCTCTAAGCCTCCCCACCCTTCCTACTCCGCTCTCCCCTCCTTATGGTTTCCCTGTAGTTCCCCACCCCGTTCCTGCTTTGTTGTCGCAGTCCCCCCACTCCCTCTCCAGTGCTCCCCCCCTAAAGAATACACTGTATTGGATGAAAGTTCCACATTGCTGATGTAAGTATTCTTACAGACTTTGAACATTTACTCAACCGGAGGTTGCTGCATGGAGAGCTGTTTGAAACGGACTGTAATGTGCAGATTATCTTTACCAAATCTAACCTGCAATTTAAGGAGATAATTAGCTCAGAGCCGGACTGGGGACCCAAAGCAGTCCGGGAAAATGATGTCACATTACTCACAAATTGAACCGACCGAATGCTGCAGGCCCAGGGAGCACCACCTCTCATGAAAATATTTTCAAACACATTTTATTGTTTTTTATGAGTGGAATACAAAACACCAAGCAGGATCAGTGCCACCACAGAACAACTACTGGCAAAGCCAAAGGATTTCACCTCTATTGGTTTTGTCAATGTATTACTAGATCTGATGCACAGCAGCACAGCAGCAGGGCAGGGGGTGACAAAACAACCAAGCATTTACAATGCAACGGTCTCGCCTTTGCAAGTTAGAGTTATTGGCATTGTAAATGACAACATTTTTATGTATGTGTTGGTTTTGAAAACAGATAAATAGATTGGCATTGTCATTTACAATCCCAATACCTTAATCTCTTGAAAATGCCAGACCTATTGCATTTGCACACACACACACACACACACACACACACACACACACACACACACACACACACACACACACACACAGCCACACACACATACAGAGCCACACACACACACAGAGCCACACACACACACAGAGCCACACACAGAGCCAGCCACACACACAGATCCACACACACACATAGCCACACAAACACACACAGAGCCACACACACACACACACACACAGAGCCACATACACACAGCGCCACATACACACAGAGCCACACACACAGAGCCACACACACACAGAGCCACATACACAGAGCCACACACACAGCCACACACACACACACAGCCACACCCATACACACAGCCACACACACACGCAGCCACCCAACACACACAGAGCCACACACACACAGAGCCACACACACACACACAGAGCCACACACGCACACAGAGCCACACACACAGAGCCACATAAATATCTATGCTTAATGCAGAAATGAATCTATATCTCTCTCTCTCTATATATATATATGTGTGTATATTTATATACACATGTATCTACATATATACACATACACACATATGTATATATATATATATATATATATATATATATATATATATATATTTTATTTTTTTCACAAGTAAACAAGTGAAGGCACTCCATTCAGTAGTCGTTTAGAGTTCTTTATTCAAAACTGTGTTCGCCTACGCGTTTCGAACCAAAGTTCTTGTTCACGGCAATTTCTTACAGTTTGTCCCTCATCTCTTTCTTCATTTATATGGTTATTTCATGCAGTGCAGTGTCGGATATGTAGTTTAGGATGGTTGTGGGAGATGTTTCACCCAACTTTATGTGCACCTGATTTATTGACAATTGTATAAATCAGGGAAGTTAAATGTGTTTCTATGTGATAACTTCATTATTTGCATCTCGTGTTTGCAATATAAGTTTAGTAAATATGCTCTCTGCCTTAGCGAGTTTGGCAGGGGCATTGGTGTTGTGTGGGCTGAGTGCCCTGTTTATCGCTTATCCAATAAGTTCATTTATTGGCACTGGATATGTGATTATACGACTGTTAATGTTTATGTGTCTCAGTTGGAATTTACCAGTTACCTGATTCTCCTCATGTAATTCATGTTTGTTTGTCTGTGCGGTGTTAACCACCACCTACATTTGCACATCATGCTAAGTTAAATAAAAAGGTTTGTTTGGTTTGTGTCAATGCACATTTTTTACCATGCATTACTATGTGTGGTGGATGTTACATTACTAGGGCTGAGTGCCCTTTACACCGCTATACAGGCAAACATTTTTCATGAGGATCTATATAAGAACACATTTCGAGTTATTGGCAGGTGATCATTTTCAAACATTAGACACATCTTATTTGACCTTTGTCCATTTTCATTCAGTACTTGTTAAGTCTGACGGAAATGTTTTTCATGAAGGGAGTTTAGGTTTAAAGTATTTTATTGAGGCAGGGAAAAGGAAGGAAACAACATTACAGACATGTAACCACAGGTGCCCCTCAGAGTCAGTGCGTATGACACAATAGATGCATAAAGGCAGTCCATTCAGTACGGCGGGCACATTCGTGCCAGAGTCTCACAGCCAGCGCACCTGTGGATGGGAACAAAGGGGAAAAAGGAAAAAAGGGGAACAACTCCCCCCCCACCCAACCAACTGTCCCCCCAACCCCCCCCCCTCCAAACCACCCCCCCCCCCACCCCCTGTACTGTGCCGTCAACCACTCACTCTTTCCCTGTGGCAACCTATCGTCTCCTCCTACCACCAGTTGCCGACATGGGCCGATTAATCAGGCGGATCTGGCGGCGGCGTCAGCCGTAGCAGTCTAAGATACCTAGGGCAAGTGATTTCCTTGAATTCTGAACTTAACAAAGTATGGAAGGGCGCCCACAACTCCTCAAAAGTGTCCACGTCCCCCGCCACCACCAGGGACAATTTCTCCATGCCCAGGACATGCCACAATCTGTGTAGCCAGCCGACAACAGTGGGAAGCGTGGTAGTGCACCAGTGTATGAGCATGTTCCGTACTGCTGACCCCAAAGCTATCGCTGTCTGTCTACCCCTCTTAGATCTCAGAGGGTACATTAAACCGTTCGGCAAGCCCAGTAGGATATAGGCGGGGAGGCGGGGTAATTCTATCCCACAGCATTTATCAACCTCATTAAGCACCTCTTCCCAGTAAGGAGCCAGGAGGGGACAGTCCCACAATACATGAGTGAGTGTGCCAGTCTGACCGCAGTTGCACCAGCATGTCCCGGGTATCGAGCGGTCCATTTCATGTAATTTCTCAGGGGTGCGATACCAATAAGTTGTAATTTTGGTGAAGGTCTCCGTGAGTCCGGTGTGATAGGTGGAGTGACGTGCGCGGTAGGAGATGTGGTCCCATTCAGTGTGGCTCAGCACTCTGCCAAGTTCCCGTTTCCACCGCTCCCTTCCCGGATTGTAGATGTGAAAGGGGGGAGGTCGCATCATCCTATACAAGTCAGAGATAAGCTTGGCATCCGATGAACGAGTCACAAGCCAACGCTCATACGCCGTGATCGTCCGATCTGCAGTCGCTCGCACCTGAGGTTGTAGCGCCCAGTGACGTGCCTGCATATACCGCATGCGTTCTGTTTCAGGGAGTCCATAATCCCGCCGCAAGTCCTGGAAGGAAACAACACCCTCCGGGCCATATAGATGAAATAAAGCGAAGCATCGGGTCGTTCGCCAATGGTCATACGCTCCCGGCTCCATAACCGGGCCAAAGTCCGGGTTACCAATTAGTGGGGTGAAGGGAGAGGGAAAAGTGGTGAGGTCGTGCTTGGCGGCCACAGAGTCCCACACTCGTAGCGAGACCCGCGTCACGACGGAGACATAAAGGTTAGGAGGGCGGTGGGCCCTCTTCAGGAAGGGCACCTCCTGTAGCGTCCTGCCCGCTACCGCCTGGTCTTGAAGCAGCCAGTGTTTGTCCGATTCCCACCGGCTCCACTCCACCAAGTAACGCAATTGAGCGGCTTGGAAGTACTTCTGCAGGTCCGGTATCCAGAGTCCACCAGACTCCGGCGCTAGTGTGGCAATGGTTCGTTTGATCCTAGGTCTACGGCCCTGCCACACAAAGCGTGTGATGGCAGACTGAGTCTCCGCTAGCCATCCTTTGGGGGGCTGTAGCGGGAGCGCCCTAAACAGGTACAAGACCTGTGGCAGGAGGGTCATCTTCACTGCGGCCACCCTGCCCAGCAGTGACAACGTGCCCCTATCCCAGCAGGCCAGCTCCTCCTTTATCTTCACACTTAAAGCTGTGTAGTTGGCCGTGACCATCGCGGGGAGAGAGGGTGCCAAAAGAATCCCCAAGTACGGAATCCGGTCCCCAGACCAGCTCAGAGGGAACAGCCTCTGCAAGTCAGCCCTGGTTGCGCTAGACAGCGAGATGTCAAGGGCTGCAGACTTTCCAAGGTTCACCTTGAAGCCCGCCACCGTCCCAAAGAGGTCCAGTTCCGCAATACATGCAGGCAGGGACCTCCGCGGGTCGTCGAGTGTCAGGATTACATCGTCTGCATAGAGACTGAGAGCATGATGGAACTCTCCCATTTGGACTCCGACGACGTCGGGATTCTGGCGAACTCTTTGCGCGAACGGCTCCATATAGAGAGCGAAAAGCAAAGGGGACAGTGGGCACCCTTGTCTGGTACCACGCTCTATCGGAAAGTGCCGAGAGCTGCACCCGTTCACCCGGACTACCGCGGACGGGAAACGGTAGCAGTTGAAAACCAGGTGCCTGAACTTCTCGCCGATTCCAAATTTGCCCAGGACCTTCTCCAAATAAGGCCAGTGCACTCTGTCAAACGCCTTTTCCGCGTCGATGGAGAGTAGCATGCGTTCTCCGGGTATCCGCGAGGCCTTCTCCAGGATTTGGGTCACCCTCTTTGTGTTGTCTACAGTCTGCCTGCCCGGTACAAACCCTGCCTGATCCGGGTCAACCATGCCTGGGAGATGGAGCGCCAGACGTGCCGCTAGAATACTAGTGAAAATCTTCAGGTCCGTGTTTAAGAGTGAGATTGGGCGGTAGGATCCGCAAGCAGTCCGGTCCTTGCCCGGTTTCGGGATCACAGATACCGTGGCCTGAAGGAATTCGGGGGGGATAGCGCCCAGCTCCGAGAACGTATTAAAAAGGTGCGTCAGAAGTGGCGCGAGTTCCTGGCAGAAGGTCTTGTAGAAGAGAGGGATAAAACCGTCAGGTCCCGGGGCCTTCCCGTTCTTAAGCCGGGAGATTGCCGTGACCACGTCCTCAATACGGATCTCCCTCTCCAGATATTGGGCCTGATCCGGCGTCAACGACGGGAGCAACACCGACTCTAGGTAGTCTGTCTCAGCTCGTGCGGAGGGGGGCACGCCAGCGTAGAGATCAGCGTAGTAATCGCGGAAAACTTCCGCGATCTGCCCGTCCTCCGAGACCGACTCTCCAGCGGGGGCAACCAACTCCTTCACCCGGTGCTGTTGATGCTGCACCCTGAGCTTATGCGCCAAAAGCCGGCCGCACCTGTCCCCGCCGGTGTAGTACTTGTGCTTCAGGCGAAGCACAGCGTACTCCGCTCTGTCCATGTCGAGGGCGGACAGGAGTTTCCTGGCGGCCTTCAATTGTCTCCAGACCCGGGGGGCACCTGTCCTGTGATGCACCTGTTCTAGCTCCCGCACCTGCCGGGTAAGCTCGTCCCTTTTGAGCTGGCGATCTTTATTCTCCGCCGAGGAGATGGCGATAAATTCACCACGGAGCACAGCCCTCAGGGCAGCCCATTGCGTCGCGCGAGAGGTATCGTCGTTGTCGTTTACGCGTTGAAAGTCCGCTATGGACGCACGGATCTGTTTCACCGCCGATTGCCTATGTAATAACGTGTCCCTGAGACGCCAGACCCCCCTCGAGCGAGCCACTGGAGGCAGATGGAAGGTGCCCTCCACTGGTGCATGATCTGAAAGGGAGAGGACCCCCATGTCGGCGCTCGAGGCCAGTTCAAACATCGGGCCCGTCACTAAAAGATGATCCAGCCTCGCATAGGACTTATGGGCGTGGGAGAAATAGGAATATGCGCGGGTTGCGGGGTGGAGACGGCGCCACATGTCGTGCATATCGAGCTCCTCCAGTCGGGTACGAACCGAGCCCGAAAGCTCCCCCGACTGGTGGCGCCTCTGCACCGACCTGTCCAGAGATGCATCAAATACCACATTCAAGTCCCCCCCCAAGTACAATGTGCCTGTCAGGAGTGGATGCCACATCTTCCAGTGCCCTGTGTAGAAACTGGTCCTGATGGTCATTGGGGCTGTATATGGAGCCTATAGTAATCACCAAACCCCCCACCTTGATCCTATATGCCAGGAGTCTCCCTTTCTGCTCCGCTACCTTCTGCAACACTTCCCCCTTGAATCTTCTCGATATCAGAAGCGCCACTCCTGCTGTTTTAGAGGCACTGGAAGAAAAGAGCTGCGTGGGGAACTTAGGGGTGCGCAGCTTGGGACAATCCTTGGCCAGCAAGTGGGTTTCCTGCAGTAGGCAGATGTCGGCCTGGGAGTTCTCTAACAGGGACAGGACAGCCCGCCGCTTGACCGGATTGTTCAGTCCCTTCACATTCAAAGTAACAACTTTAAGGGCCATCAGGGAGGGGAACACCAGGAATGCACATGAAGGCGGGCAAGGCCAAAGTTGCATCTGGTCCTGATCTAATCGATGCGGTCCCTGAAGGGTACTGCCTGACCAGACTGGACAGACAAGGTCGAGTGGGAGGTGGTATAGCGATTCTCTATAAAGACCACCTTCAATGTCACACTACACCTGTTTCTGATTTCCCGGACTGCTTCCAAGCCCTTTACTTCACCATCAAGGAAGCACAGTGCCCTTTTTTCCATGGAATCTTAATATATCGACCGCCAGGCCCACGGACTGATTTCACTTTTAAATTTCTTCAGGCCTTGGAACCATACTTTGGTCGAGAAAATTTCTCCATCCTAGGTGATTTTAACTATCACTTAGAACGACAGGATGCCTCTGACACCTCAGGACTCATTGAGGCTATGGCTTCCTGTGGGCTTATGCAGCGAGTCAGTGGGGCGACTCATCGGGCAGGTCATACGTTAGATGGCATCTTTTCGAATGACCATCGTATTATTACTAAGGATCCGGTGCATTTATCTTGGTCCGACCATCTCGCAGTTCCATTCCATCTGGAATTCCTCATGAGGGATGGAAGTAAAAAAGGGAATCATTCTATGGTTACGGCTAGAAACTTTAGGGACATCAGCAACCATTCCTTTGCGCCTTGGGCTGCTAGCCTTTCTATCACGGGTATGGATAATGTACATACCGCAGTTCATCATTTTGAACAGGTTGTGACCAAAGCTATGAATGAGCTAGCTCCCATACAGACCCGACGTCGAGCAAGGAAGAGACCCTCTGCTCCGTGGTTTTCCGACTCCCTTAGGCTCCTCAGGCAAGAAGTGAGGAGGAAGGAGAGGCTCTGGCATTCTAGCTGGGACTTTAAGAATAAAGAAGCCCACAAACTCCTTGTCAGGAAATACAAGGCTGAGATTGTGCAGGCTAAACAAGATTACTTTGTAGCCCTGACCACCTCGCTCTCCTCTCCGAAGGAGCTATTCAAAATTGTCGACGTGTTAGTCGATTTACAAACTCCTGACCCTGTTATCCCCTCGCAGGACCTATGCGATAGGATTGCCCTATTCTTTCATACAAAAATTTGGGAAATCCATCTTGCTCTTGAGAAACAAAGAGCTGCCATCAGTGTTTCTAATGCCCTGCCTCAGTCGAATCCGCCCATCTTCGATGCTCCTTCTCTAAGCACTCTGGACTCCTTTCCACCACTAGAACCGCAGGATCTTGAAGTCCTGCTTAACAAGATCAAGTCCGGTTCCCCTTTGGATACTTGCCCTCTGAAGATCATCAAGCAGTGCAAGGAGTCCTTCTTACCACCACTGCTAGAAATTATGAACCTAGCAATAAGAGATGGTGTCTTCCCCCTGGAATGGAAGAAAGCAGTAGTAAAACCTCTGCTAAAGAAGGCCTCTCTTGATCCGGAAGTCCTGAAAAACTTCCGGCCAATTTCGCTGCTTCCCGCCCCTGCGAAGATGCTTGAGGCTCATCTGAATAAGCATCTCGCCGCTTTTGTAGAGAGCTCGGGTTGTCTTGACTCCTCTCAGCATGGATTCAGGAGGGAACATAGCACCGAGTCGGCCCTCACTGTCGTGCTCGATAACATCCGCACGACAGTGGATAGAGGCCAGACTACCCTCCTGGTCCTGTTAGACCTAACTGCGGCCTTTGATACCCTCTCTCCCTCAGTTCTTTCATCTCGTCTGGGGGATGTGGGGGTGAAGGGCGCAGCTCTAGATCTTCTGACTTCCTTCCTGACTGGGAGGGAACAAAGAGTCAAGATGGGTGAGTTTCTATCTCCATCCCGGCCTGTGCTATGTGGGGTCCCACAAGGGTCGGCTCTTAGCCCGACCCTATTCAACATCTATGTGACCCCACTGGCCAGACTAATAAGAACTTTCGGGATGGAGGTAGTATCCTATGCTGACGACACCCAAATACTCGTCTCTCTCTCCCATTCAGATGTGCAGACCGTCTCCAAATTTAGATCTTGTATGGAGGCGGTTGGTCACTGGATGATTCAGAACTCCCTCAAACTGAATGGGGAGAAGACTGAGGTGATGGTGTTTGGTGGGAACGAAAATATCTGGTCCTCCAGTTGGTGGCCTGACTCGCTAGGTGTGTGCCCTTCCCCCACTACATCTGCAAAAAATCTTGGGGTGATGATAGATCCTGCCCTGGATATGGGTAGACAGGTGAGTAGGACCATCTCCACCTGTTGGGGCCTTATCCACACCCTGCGAAGGATCAGGAAATATCTTTCTGTACAGTCCAGAAAGCAAATAGTGGTCGCGCTCATTGGCTCACGCCTAGACTACTGCAATGCGCTGTATGCGGGGCTAAATAAGACCCTCCTGCAGCGCTTGCAGGTTGTCCAGAATGCCGCGGCCAGATTTGTTCTGGATGTTCCTAGACGCTCCTCGGCCACTTTGGCCAGAAAAACGTTGCACTGGCTTCCTGTGGAGTACCGAGTACGGTTCAAGGTCCTGTGTATGATATACAGAGCCATCGCAAGGAACAGTGACTCTGGAGTGGGTTCAATCATTTCCCACTACATCCCCGGAAGGAATTTGCGTTCCTCCGGGAAATTGCTTCTCTCAGTCCCTCGCGTGCGAAAGGCTAAATGGGGTGGTAGGGCCTTCTCCACTTTAGCTCCTAAATGGTGGAATGATCTTCCTTTGGATCTTAGGTCCCTCCCCTCCCTGCAGACCTTTCGCAGCGCTTTAAAAACCCGCCTCTTCCTACAGGCCTATGTGTAAGGATGATTGATTCAGACTTTTTATGTTATTGATAGGCGCCTTGATACCTTCGGGTTATTGTTTTGCGCAATATAAATTTTTATCAATCAATCAATCAATCAAGGCCCACCGGACAGAATTCAAAGGCCACAGCAAGCGGCTCCATCGCACAGAGAAAGCAAACCCCCAAATGCACAGTACAGTCCCCAAACCCCAAAACTCCCCAACTGCGTGAACCCCTCCCCCCGGACCCTGCACTCCCAACCCCACACTCCCTCCTCCCCCCCTCTCCCCAGCGAACTCCCAAACCCCGAACTTCCCCGGCCAACTCCCCTTCCCGCCCCCCGCACTCCAAACCATTCAAAAAGTGTCAGTGTCCCAGTCCGGTCCTTGGCGGACAAGGCCGTGGAAAGTCGATCTAGTGGACGTCCAGCCACCACCACCAGCACTCCCGCCTCCCCCTACCCCCAGAACCCCCGCACCTGCGATGAAGATGGGCTAATGTAGACTCCCCCCGGAGTAAGTTCAGGCCGTCAAGGCCACATCACCGCTCGTCGTCGCCCTGGAGGCCTCCTGGATGGCACTCGACATGTCAGCTCGAATCGTGGGCGAGTCAGGCCTCGCAGGCGGCGGGGACCGCCTCTCCCCAACCTGTTGCCAGCCGTCTCGAGTGCTTCGCCGGCGTCGAGGCGCCAGGGTGTCCGTGTCCGAAGCAGTGATCCCCAATACCCCACAGACATCCTGGAGGGACCGGAGCTGGTGCAATGTTCCATTCCATCGGAAAATCAAACGGAAGGGGTGCCCCCATGAATACTGCGTTTCGTGCTCCCTGAGGAAGTCCGTGGCGATCTTAAAGGTTTTCCTCTTTTGTAACGTAATCGTGGACAAGTCCTGATAGAGAGCCACCGGGTGATCTCTGAAGCGGAAAGGCTGCTGCCGCCGTGCTTCGTGGAGGATCCGCTCCTTCAAGGGGAAGTCCGGCAAGAAAGCCAAAATGCCCGGGGGGGCGCCGAGGCTCTGCGGGGTCGGCCGACCCTGTGCGCTCTGTCGATCCGTATCTGGAAGTCCTCGGACTCGCCCAGCATTTCGCGAAACAGGGCTCCCTAATAGGCGGCCACGTCCTCACCCTCCTCGTTGGACGGAACACCCCGGACCCTGATGTTGTTCCGCCTGGACCGGTTTTCAAGGTCCTCGGCGTGGGCCTGTAACTCGATCTGTTGTTCCCGCAGCCGCAGGACCTCCTGTTGCAAGTGGGTGATCTCCTCATCCCTGGAGTGACCAGCCGCCTCCACTGTGTTAACTCGCTCCCCCAGGGAGTCCACTTCTCTCCGGACCTCCCGAACCTCTCCGGCCACCTCCTGCTTCAGGGCCTGAAAGTCCTCTCTCAAGGAGCTAAACAGGGACTCCAGGAACGATCAAGTCACCGGTGGCTCTCCGCCGTCGGCGCCCCTTGAGCTGGTCGGGGGGCTCGGGGCGGGCTGGGTCCTGTCCTGTCTCGGGGCGCCGCGCCCCAACATGTCCGGCAAAGTCCAATCGCCTCTCCTCTGCCCCCTGGCATTCGACATCACGAAGAGGTGGGAACCACCGATGTCCGCAGCTCCGGTGAAGAGGCACTACAGGCCGGGCCTTAGAGCAGCAGAGGAAGGCCGGCCCCACAGCCGCTGAAGTGGAAGCACTGCTGGCAAGGGGCCTTGCATAAGGCCGGGCGGCCGCGCCGCGTTCTTCAAAATGGCCGCCACTCCCGGGCTAAGGAGCCAGCGCCCAGGAATCGTGGGAGACCCCCCTCTCGGGTCCACACGGAGGGCGTACAGTCAAGGGTTAGGTTCGCGGGGCGCGTGGGGTCCGGGGCCAGTGGTCGCCAAGGTGGTCAAATGCGCCGGAGGCCCGATCTCACTTCGACCGGAGCGGCCACGTGGCGTAGGCCCGGTCGATCCCCGGACTTGCAAAGTTGCTGTAGGCCGGCTCCGCCTCCGCAGCCACTGTCTGCTCAGCTCCGCTCCGCTGATGAAAGCCGTGTCGGCACCCGCCTGGGCGTTGGGTCGCGTGCAAGCTGGCAGCCCGCCAGCAGTCGCAGAAGCACCACGCCGGAACACCAAGGCTTGAAGTCCGGCGGCTCTCGGGCCTCCCGCAGATCTCTCAGCAGCCACCGCTCTGACTGGTTCTCGAGCAGTACCGCCGCCGCGGCAGGACAACCGGGGCTCACCGGTCGTTCCACACCACCACGGGAAGCACCGGGTGCGTTTCCTGCCTGATCTAGGGGAGATCAGCGGCGGTGAGCGGTGCAGGGTTTCCAGGGGCTCGGGAGCTCACGGCAAGTGCGTCCTCTCAGCCCGCCATCTTGGCCACGCCCCCCCATGAAGGGAGTTTATAATGAAACTTTTCATATTTATAGATGGACATACAGTTCCTCATCCCCGTTCAGCCCTTGGGGTTGTTTAGTTTTGAATTTCATGATGAGTTTGGACTCAAGCCTTCTCAATTTGAGTTTTCTGTCTCCTCCTCGTTCGTGTTGGGAGACAGCTGCCAGTCCCGAGTATGTTATATACAACCATGTTTTTCCCACATGGCTTGCTATGTGTTTGGCCATGGCATATTTACAAAACTTATATTGCAAACACGAGATGCAAATAACGAATTTATCACATAGAAACACATCTAACTTCCCTGATTTATACAATTGTCAAAAAATCAGGTACACATAAAGTTGGGCGAAACATCACTTGTTTACTTGTGGAAAAATTTAAATGGGATACTGCCCTGATCCCGGTGACGGCACCAACTGGCAAGCGCTTCCTCTGGTACAGGACAATTTGTGGATTATATATATATATATATATTTACACACATATATATATATATCCGGCAGCAAGGCAGGCTTAGCTCCTCTTGAAAACACGGACACGGACCCAGATTTTGTGCAAGGTGGTTTATTCGGTGTTTGTGCTCCCAGCCATCATGACGCGTTTCGCGCTACACAGAGCGCTTGATCACATGACACAGATGGATTATCGGCATTGGTTTGAATACGTTGATGACATTACAGGTTTTGGCCTACATGTTGCATAAACATAGAAAAAATCCTGGTTTGTGAACTACAAAATCGTTTTGTTTATCAGTTCATTCTTTTAAAATACAAGTAGTACTATAAATATACGGTTGGCCAATTAAAATCAATTCAACCCTGTGTATCAGCATAAAAACATACAATGCCTAATTTTCGTGAAGGTGAGAAAAAGAAAATAAACGTGATTTAAATAAATTAATTCATCATTATTAAGTCTCAGTGCAGCATGAATCCTGATGTCTGTGCTAAATACATGATATCGAAATGTAGCAGCATATTTTCGTTGCATCCCTGGGTATGTTTCTGGGTGGAACAGTATGGAGCCCCATACGCTTGAAATTTCCAATGAATTCAAGTCCCAAAGGGACGGAGATAAAGTGCAAACGGTCAGATAATATAGTCACATAAGGAGCCACTTGTATGGGGATTAAAAATGATATCATTGAAATACCAAAGTGGTAAAGACTGGCCACAATTTCTGTGCAAAACAACGCATGTCATATGTGGATCTAGAAATTCATATCAATAAATAAATTTCAATCTGTAAACTACCAACCATCAACAGTAATAAAAAAATATACATTAGCAAATCAATTAATTGTTACACCTATAAAAACCATAAATGGTATATAAAGGCTAAAAATTGATTTATAAATTAAGTATCTCTAAAAATGACCATCACAGTAAATTTCATTGCTAAAAGATGGTATAGCATAACTATGTGTCTAAAATCCATAAAACATGCTAATTGATAATGCAAATAAGATAAATCATATGCCGTTAGTACCTCAAGTGAACCCACTATAAACATGTGTAAAGATCTTCGGTAATATTAAGACCTGACGGATGCTTGGTATTCAGCGCAAGTATATAATGGGTCTCAAGGCGGCGAAGTTTGACCTCTCTGTTGCTGCCTCGTCTACTTGCTGGTACGCAGTCTATTACATAATACCTGAGTTTATTGCTCTTAGAGTCATGCTTGGCTTTGAAATGTCTCGCGACAGGGTAGGTATTGTCTTGATTGTCAATTGCTCTTAAATGTTGGAGGATTCTTTTATGTACGGGATGTTTGGTACTCCCGACATAGAGCAGTTCGCAAGGACATATCAGGACATAGACGGCGTATTCAGTTTTGCATGTTAACACCTTGTCTATTTTATGTTCCCTCCTGTCAAATGGCGAGATGTAGCAGGATTTGTTGACTGCTTGTTGGCAGGCCTTGCATACCTTACAATTAAAAAAGCCTGTATGTGTTTGGTACCATACTGTCGACTCTAAGACCTCTGGGCTGGTTTTTACTAGCTCGTCCCTCATAGACTGCCCCCTGCTGTAAGTGATGGAAGGTCTTTTTGGAAGATCACTCCCTATCACAGGGTCACTGAGGACTAGTGGCCAATTCTTGCTGATGATAGATTGGATTTGTTTAAATTGTGCGCTGTACTGCACAATTATCCTGAATTCTGGTGGCCTAGTAACTATGGCTTCCCCTTCCGATGACAACTCAATGTGTCCTGACAACAGTTCGGATCTATCTTTTTGTGCGGTTTTTTGTATAGCTGCATCTATGATTTTGTTAGAGTAGCCCCTCTGTAAAAATCTGTTTTTACTCTCTCTTTGGGTGTCTTTCAGGTCACTCTCCCTGCTATGAATCCTCTTGAGCCTTAGCATCTTCCCATACGGGATGCTATTGACTAGGTGTTTGATATGTGACCTTCTGGCATGCAGGGTAGAGTTCCCGGCGGTGGATTTACGGTGCAATATATATATATATATATATATATATATATATATATATATATATATATATATATATATATATATATATATATATACCACCAGGGTTCCTTCCACTGTCGAAGAGAACGAGGAGACACAATGGGGTTACTGCAGGAAGGAGCTTTATTCCATGAACATCGGCATGACGCGTTTCGGCACAATGCCTTTATCAAATGCCATCTCTCACCCCCGTACTGCCAACAGTCCATTAAACTCATCAAAGTCATTCCGCCTTTAAATAGTCGTCCTGATTCATCAGTTCTCATCACGCACAGACCTGTAGTTTTAATAAAAGACTACAGATCCCAGCATGCACTGCAACTGCATGCAAGGTAGGTGATGATGCCGACGCTGGAGTAGTTCATGTGGATCAGGCTTTAAACGGAGCGCTGTATGGAGCTGCGGCAGACAGTGCACTAGAAACAAAGTTCTTCTCCTGAGTCCCCATGACGCCACAAACCACACGTGACCGCTCCTGGTAATGACCTGAAAGGCTCTCATACAGTGACAGAGCCCCCTCTGTGAAGTCACAAACTGCATGCAGCGGCCATAATGCAAGGGCGGGTGTGGTGGGAGTAGAGCTGTTCTCAAACATGAGAAGGGAAGATTTGCCGAAGCTGCCAGAAAGCTCTGTCCTCTTTACTGTGGCGGGACTCCTCAATGCGCGCTCTGACTTGCCCGCAGATATATGCCACCAGGGTTCCTTCCACTGTCGAAGAGAACGAGGAGACACAACGGGGTTACTGCAGGAAGGAGCTTTATTCCATGAACATCGGCATGACACGTTTCAGCACAATGCCTTTATCAAATGCCATCTCTCACCCCCGTACTTCCAACAGTCCATTAAACTCATCCCAGTCCTTCCGCCTTTAAATAGTCGTCCTGATTCGTCAGTTCTCATCACGCACAGACCTGTAGTTTTTGTAAAAGACTACAGATCCCAGCATGCACTGCCACTGCATGCAAGGTAGGTGATGATGCCGACGCTTCAGTAGTCCATGTGGATCAGGCTTTAAACGGAGCGCTGTATGGAGCTGCGGCAGACAGTGCACTAGAAACAAAGTTCTCCTCCTGAGTCCCCATGACGCCACAAACCACACGTGACCACTCCTGGTAATGACCTGAAAGGCTCTCATACAGTGACAGAGCCCCCTCCGTGAAGTCACGAACTCCATGCAGCGGCCATAATGCAAGGGCGGGTGTGGTGGGAGTAGAGCTGTTCTCAAACATGAGAAGGGAAGATTTGCCGAAGCTGCCAGGAAGCTCCGTCCTCTTTACTGTGGCGGGACTCCTCAATGCGCGCTCTGACTTGCCCGCAGATATATGCCACCAGGGTTCCTTCCACTGTCGAAGAGAATGAGGAGACACAATGGGGTTACTGCAGGAAGGAGCTTTATTCCATGAACATCGGCATGACGCGTTTCGGCACAATGCCTTTATCAAATGCCATCTCTCACCCCCGTACTGCCAACAGTCCATTAAACTCATCCCAGTCGTTCCGCCTTTAAATAGTCGTCCTGATTCATCAGTTCTCATCACGCACAGATCTGTAGTTTTTGTAAAAGACTACAGATCCCAGCATGCACTGCCACTGCATGCAAGGTAGGTGATGATGCCGACGCTGGAGTAGTCCATGTGGATCAGGCTTTAAATGGAGCGCTGTATGGAGCTGCGGCAGACAGTGCACTAGAAACAAAGTTCTCCTCCTGAGTCCCCATGACGCCACAAACCACACGTGACCTCTCCTGGTAATGACCTGAAAGGCTCTCATACAGTGACAGAGCCCCCTCCGTGAAGTCACGAACTGCATGCAGCGGCCATAATGCAAGGGCGGGTGTGGTGGGAGTAGAGCTGTTCTCAAACATGAGAAGGGAAGATTTGCCGAAGCTGCCAGAAAGCTCCGTCCTCTTTACTGTGGCGGGACTACTCAATGTGCGCTCTGACTTGCCCGCAGATATATGCCACCAGGGTTTGGAGAATATATATATATTCTCCAAAGACACACCAGCGTGGAGCACTCGCCGACGGGTGCTTTCAGATGCGGGGGTGCGCCCGCGCAATCTATTACACTCCAGTCTCCCTCATATCCTCATTCTCATGAAAGAAGGAAAGCACCTGTGAATAAATAACAGAAACAATCCCCGGAGTGCTTTCCTTCTTTCATGAGAATGAGGATATGAGGGATACTGGAGTGTAATATATATATATATATATATATATATATATATATATATATATATATATATATATATATATATATATATATATATATATATATATATTTTCACTGCAACTCCTCCACCACGTGAAGAAGCAGAGGCCACACCGGAGACACTGATGGAAGCACTTTATTTGACAAACGGCAAGATGCATTTCGGCCAAGTTGTGGCCTTCCTCAGTTGCCATCAAATGTATGCTGGAGACACAGTCACTCGTTAAAATCACCCTGCCACCATCCCATTGGTTGTGGGTCGCCACACCCCCTTGTAGAGTTTCAAAACAGCTTGCAGTTCGTACACACTACAAACCCCAGGATGCACTTCAAGGTAAGTTTTGAATGGGGTGTGTCCTTGTGGATTCACGAAAATGTGGCAGGTTCACGACTTGACACAGTCAATATCCAGAAATTAATGTCATTAAGTGCTCCCTCCCGTCTCCGAACGTTCCGCCTCTCAAACACACTTGTCAGACGAGCTGGGGTAGAAATGACAATGCAGCTTTCCACCTTCGTGCAGTCACGATCCAAATGCGGCCGCCCAGAATTTCAATGTGTCGAGAGGCGAGCACAGGCTGTTGCAATACCTTGCACTAGTGAGTAGCCGCCGAAGCAGGAACCAGTAGAAGCCCGGGCCGCTTGACAGAACGGAGCCCCTGTAGCGCGTTACTGGAAACCGCGCAAAATTTTCACTGCAACTCCTCCACCACGTGAAGAAGCAGAGGCCACACCGGAGACACTGATGGAAGCACTTTATTTGACAAACGGCAAGATGCATTTCGGCCAAGTTGTGGCCTTCCTCAGTTGCCATCAAATGTATGCTGGAGACACAGTCACTCGTTAAAATCACCCTGCCACCATCCCATTGGTTGTGGGTCGCCACACCCCCTTGTAGAGTTTCAAAACAGCTTGCAGTTCGTACACACTACAAACCCCAGGATGCACTTCAAGGTAAGTTTTGAATGGGGTGTGTCCTTGTGGATTCACGAAAATGTGGCAGGTTCACGACTTGACACAGTCAATATCCAGAAATTAATGTCATTAAGTGCTCCCTCCCGTCTCCGAACGTTCCGCCTCTCAAACACACTTGTCAGACGAGCTGGGGTAGAAATGACAATGCAGCTTTCCACCTTCGTGCAGTCACGATCCAAATGCGGCCGCCCAGAATTTCAATGTGTCGAGAGGCGAGCACAGGCTGTTGCAATACCTTGCACTAGTGAGTAGCCGCCGAAGCAGGAACCAGTAGAAGCCCGGGCCGCTTGACAGAACGGAGCCCCTGTAGCGCGTTACTGGAAACCGCGCAAAATTTTCACTGCAACTCCTCCACCACGTGAAGAAGCAGAGGCCACACCGGAGACACTGATGGAAGCACTTTATTTGACAAACGGCAAGATGCATTTCGGCCAAGTTGTGGCCTTCCTCAGTTGCCATCAAATGTATGCTGGAGACACAGTCACTCGTTAAAATCACCCTGCCACCATCCCATTGGTTGTGGGTCGCCACACCCCCTTGTAGAGTTTCAAAACAGCTTGCAGTTCGTACACACTACAAACCCCAGGATGCACTTCAAGGTAAGTTTTGAATGGGGTGTGTCCTTGTGGATTCACGAAAATGTGGCAGGTTCACGACTTGACACAGTCAATATCCAGAAATTAATGTCATTAAGTGCTCCCTCCCGTCTCCGAACGTTCCGCCTCTCAAACACACTTGTCAGACGAGCTGGGGTAGAAATGACAATGCAGCTTTCCACCTTCGTGCAGTCACGATCCAAATGCGGCCGCCCAGAATTTCAATGTGTCGAGAGGCGAGCACAGGCTGTTGCAATACCTTGCACTAGTGAGTAGCCGCCGAAGCAGGAACCAGTAGAAGCCCGGGCCGCTTGACAGAACGGAGCCCCTGTAGCGCGTTACTGGAAACCGCGCAAAATTTTCACTGCAACTCCTCCACCACGTGAAGAAGCAGAGGCCACACCGGAGACACTGATGGAAGCACTTTATTTGACAAACGGCAAGATGCATTTCGGCCAAGTTGTGGCCTTCCTCAGTTGCCATCAAATGTATGCTGGAGACACAGTCACTCGTTAAAATCACCCTGCCACCATCCCATTGGTTGTGGGTCGCCACACCCCCTTGTAGAGTTTCAAAACAGCTTGCAGTTCGTACACACTACAAACCCCAGGATGCACTTCAAGGTAAGTTTTGAATGGGGTGTGTCCTTGTGGATTCACGAAAATGTGGCAGGTTCACGACTTGACACAGTCAATATCCAGAAATTAATGTCATTAAGTGCTCCCTCCCGTCTCCGAACGTTCCGCCTCTCAAACACACTTGTCAGACGAGCTGGGGTAGAAATGACAATGCAGCTTTCCACCTTCGTGCAGTCACGATCCAAATGCGGCCGCCCAGAATTTCAATGTGTCGAGAGGCGAGCACAGGCTGTTGCAATACCTTGCACTAGTGAGTAGCCGCCGAAGCAGGAACCAGTAGAAGCCCGGGCCGCTTGACAGAACGGAGCCCCTGTAGCGCGTTACTGGAAACCGCGCAAAATTTTCACTGCAACTCCTCCACCACGTGAAGAAGCAGAGGCCACACCGGAGACACTGATGGAAGCACTTTATTTGACAAACGGCAAGATGCATTTCGGCCAAGTTGTGGCCTTCCTCAGTTGCCATCAAATGTATGCTGGAGACACAGTCACTCGTTAAAATCACCCTGCCACCATCCCATTGGTTGTGGGTCGCCACACCCCCTTGTAGAGTTTCAAAACAGCTTGCAGTTCGTACACACTACAAACCCCAGGATGCACTTCAAGGTAAGTTTTGAATGGGGTGTGTCCTTGTGGATTCACGAAAATGTGGCAGGTTCACGACTTGACACAGTCAATATCCAGAAATTAATGTCATTAAGTGCTCCCTCCCGTCTCCGAACGTTCCGCCTCTCAAACACACTTGTCAGACGAGCTGGGGTAGAAATGACAATGCAGCTTTCCACCTTCGTGCAGTCACGATCCAAATGCGGCCGCCCAGAATTTCAATGTGTCGAGAGGCGAGCACAGGCTGTTGCAATAGCTTGCACTAGTGAGTAGCCGCCGAAGCAGGAACCAGTAGAAGCCCGGGCCGCTTGACAGAACGGAGCCCCTGTAGCGCGTTACTGGAAACCGCGCAAAATTTTCACTGCAACTCCTCCACCACGTGAAGAAGCAGAGGCCACACCGGAGACACTGATGGAAGCACTTTATTTGACAAACGGCAAGATGCATTTCGGCCAAGTTGTGGCCTTCCTCAGTTGCCATCAAATGTATGCTGGAGACACAGTCACTCGTTAAAATCACCCTGCCACCATCCCATTGGTTGTGGGTCGCCACACCCCCTTGTAGAGTTTCAAAACAGCTTGCAGTTCGTACACACTACAAACCCCAGGATGCACTTCAAGGTAAGTTTTGAATGGGGTGTGTCCTTGTGGATTCACGAAAATGTGGCAGGTTCACGACTTGACACAGTCAATATCCAGAAATTAATGTCATTAAGTGCTCCCTCCCGTCTCCGAACGTTCCGCCTCTCAAACACACTTGTCAGACGAGCTGGGGTAGAAATGACAATGCAGCTTTCCACCTTCGTGCAGTCACGATCCAAATGCGGCCGCCCAGAATTTCAATGTGTCGAGAGGCGAGCACAGGCTGTTGCAATACCTTGCACTAGTGAGTAGCCGCCGAAGCAGGAACCAGTAGAAGCCCGGGCCGCTTGACAGAACGGAGCCCCTGTAGCGCGTTACTGGAAACCGCGCAAAATTTTCACTGCAACTCCTCCACCACGTGAAGAAGCAGAGGCCACACCGGAGACACTGATGGAAGCACTTTATTTGACAAACGGCAAGATGCATTTCGGCCAAGTTGTGGCCTTCCTCAGTTGCCATCAAATGTATGCTGGAGACACAGTCACTCGTTAAAATCATATATATATACATATATATATATATATATATTATATCCTGAAATGAGCAATCCTGCACCTCCAGCTACTTCCTGGCGAATAAGGACCACAACGAATCCCAAATTAGAGGCAAAATGTTTATTTAGACCAAATTTAACAGCACCACGGTCTGACGCATTTCGGGCAGATGCCCTTGATCCCAGATGGTCTTGCAAAAATGTGTCATTTTTCTTAAATGTTTTCGTGAATACCATGTGACTATGAACATAGAAAACATACCTTGTGCTTGTCTATGGTTACGAATTCACATCAGCGGGGCATACATGAATTGCTGTCATAATTCAAACAAATCCTTAGCTGATTAAATTCAGAATTGAAAATTAATTCCTGCCTAAATGCTTATGTACAGTGATTTCATCATGTAATCGGAACAATACCTATGCAAAACGATGCAAATGTAAACAAAGTACGTGCAATATATCGCATTTGTGCAAATTATGCCAAATTAATGATTCTGATAGGATAAAATAAATCATGAATTAATTTGATAAAATACCAGTATATCGCAACACATTAAAAAATGTGCAAAATTTGCAAACGTAAACATATTGACAATGCAAAATACGCAATAATATAGGTACTGAACCCAATTCCAACCTATACTGTATAAAACTAGGGAAGTGTATATCTATACTACTATTATAAAGAGAGAACAAAAACCTTTTGGCAAGGTAAACTCGGGAACCACAGCGCCAATCCACATACCCAATACATTGTTGTAATCCTCAGGGTGTGTAGATGGACATAGACTGCATAAAATAAAATAAAAAGCGTACATTAAAAAATTAAACTTTAAAAACAAAGTAGTCCCCTAAAAGTAGCGCCGGTGGCGACGTAGCGATGGCCGCAACCTAGTGATGTCCGCAACGTGCGTGATGACGACAGGCGGGGAGGAGCGGTGACAAGCAGCGAGGAGTGGCGATGAAGTCCGGAGCGTGGGGAAGAGTGGCGGCTCAGGTAAGGAAAAGGCAAAGGCGAGGCGGGAGGCGGAAGGTGGGAGGCGGCTGGGAGGCGGTTGGTTGTCTGGGCAATGTCGGGGCGTGCGGGGTTAGGCAAAGGCAAAGGCGAGGCGGCAGGCGGGAGGCGGGCGGCGGTCTGGGCAATGTCGGGGCAGGCGGGGGCCAGGGCGGGAGTGCACCCAAGCCTGAAATGTTGCCCCAGCCCCCTTCTGACCCAGGCAACGCTGCCGCAATCTGGAAATGCTGCCCCCAGCCCCCTTCTGCTCCAGGTAACGCTGGGGCGGGCTGCTAGTGATGTACTATAGCCGGGACATCGGTAAAGATGGCAGCCCTTCTGTAATTTCCATACATAACCATATAAAAGTGTTTGTTAAAAAAGTGCGCTAAAACCCATAAGTGAGGTTTCCTGATACAGAGAGATTTAAAAATCATTTCCTGCATCCTAAAATTACATATCCATTAAATAAATAAGGGATGGATACAAAGCAAAAGAAAAAAAGGAAAAATGTAAAAAAGATTTATAGATGGCCAAAAACAGTCACATTATAACTCCAGGGGGAAGGCGGCCATAAAACAGCTTTATAATGTTATAATCAGACATTAGGGGGGAGCAGCTTTCAAATTGGCTGAGTCGAAAATCTATAGGAAATGATATAGATCTTCTGTCGTATTCAGACCGTTCGGTACTTTGCTGTCCAGTTCAAGAATCATACTTGATTCTAGTTGCCTTAACATTTTGTCTCTGTCTCCATCACTCCGTGGTTTTGGGACAGCAGTCAATACGTAATAGTTGAGACATTGTAAGTTGTTGTTATGTATCGTTTTAAAATGTCTCACGACAGGATAAGAACTGTCATTGTTGACAATTGCGCGGTGGTGTTGTAGAATTCTGACATGCACCTGTAGCCTGGTACTTCCAACATATCTCAGGCCACAGGTGCATGTCAGAACATAAACAGCAAACTCCGTTTTGCAATTGTAACATCCTTTAATAGGCAACAGAGCTGGACTAAATAGAGTGACATATTTGGTAGTGTTGATGCCGAACTTGCATGCCCTACAACTGGAACATTTTACAAACCCGGCCGGGGTTGAAGCCATGATTTGCTTTTCATAAGTTCAGGGAAAGTGTTGGAAACGTGTGTGCGCATGGAAGGCCCCTTGCGGTAAGTGATGGTGGGTCCGTTAGGTAATTGGGGAGCTAGGACACCATCTGTCAGTAATATGGGCCAGCTTTTTGTTAAGATGGCCCTGATTCTTCTCTCCTGGCAGTTATATGTGGTGATGAATCTGAGACTAGAATCCTCACTTATGTCAGTTGTCTCCAAAATGGGGACTTCCGGAGGATTTAATAGTGATTCCCTAGATCTCTCATTTAATTTAAGTGTTGCCTGTTTGAGCATCCTGTCTTTGTACCCTCTGTTCTTGAATCTTGTGAGGGCCTCAGTGATGCAGACTGGCAACTCTTGCTCTGTGCTACAAATCCGCTTCAAACGAAGTAATTCCCCGTACGGGATGTTATCGATGACATAGTGGGGGTGTGCACTGCTGGCATGGGGGATAGAATTTCCTGCCGTGTTTTTTCTGTATAAAGTAGTTGCAATTTTGCCATCTTTGTGGAACATCTTGACATCTAGGAAATCCAAAGTATGTTTACTGATTTTATATGTGAACCTCAAATTCTCTTGATTGCTGTTAAGGTGATCAATGAATTTTATGGTACTGTTCTCATCTCCCCTCCAAATCATAAACACGTCATCGATATAACGTACCCATTGTTTTACGTGTTTGGAGAAAATATCATGGTGTTTCCCCATGAGGACCTGCTTTTCCCACCAGCCGACATGCAAGCACGCATAGCAGGGAGAAAAGCAGGCCCCCATTGCCACACGCCTTTTTTGCAGATAAATGTCATTTCCAAAAACAAAATAGTTATTGTACAGACTCAATGTTATCAAATCAACAATCATCTTATTGTTGTTGTAACATTCTAAGGGTCTAGTACTCAAGAAGAATTCTACCGCCCTTAGTCCTGTGGTGTGTTCAATGCTCGTATATAAGGACTCAATATCTAGGGCAATAAATATAGAATCTGAAGTCCATGGGGTATCTTTGAAAAATCACCAGTGTCCTTGACATAGGTGGGCAGGTTTATGACCAAGTTCTGCAAAACATAATCCACATATTGCGCATCATGTTCACCTACACTGTTTATTGCGGATATGATTGGTCTTCCCGGAACAGGTAGAGTCTCTTTATGAACTTTCGGAATTAAGTATAATCTAGGCATGACTGGATGTTCTGTATCAAGAAACTTGAATTCCTGGGAAGAGATCAAACCCTCCATTTTTCATTTAAATAGAATTCTGTTAAGGGTGTTTCTAGCCAAATCATATTGTTTCATATTAGTTTTTTGATAACATGCAGATTCTGAAAGTTGCCTGTTTGCTTCCATAATGTAGTCTTTTTGGGGCCAGATCACGATGTTGCCTCCTTTATCAGAACTACATACACTGTTCTTAAAATCATTTTTCAGTTTGGTCATGAGTGCCCAATATTGTCTTTCCTTGTCATCCTTGTGCCTTTCACGATGCTTAATTTGGTGGTACAATTTTTTGAGGTCCGCTGTTACTACCTCGTGGAATGAATCAATAGCGTCTCTGGGAATGGTTGGCATGAAGCTGGATGTAGGTTTAAAAGGGCTCATGCCAGCCCCTGTTTGTTTAATTAATGCGTCCCTGAGCTCTTGTTGTGTTGACAGATTGGGATTTATGTCGTCATTGGCATCCCCCATTTGATGTAGGGTCAGAAGTGCTCTGGTGTCTTGAGCTGTCAGTGTTGTGGTATTGGATTCAGTGTTTGTTGTTTCAATGTCATTAAGCCCTTCTTTAATATTAAAGAACTTGCGCAGTTTCAGCTTGCGTATATAGCAAAAGACATTTATTCTGGTTTTCGTGTAATCGAAGTCACTTATGGGGCAAAAAGTTAGTCCAAGGCATAATAGTTGTTTTTCTGCCTCTGTTGGAGTGGCGGAAGATAGATTAACAATTGTTTTATCAGTTACTTTTTGTTGCGCCAGTATTGTTTCTTTTTCTGGATGACGTTTGTGTTTTTTACGACACTCCCGCCATTGTTTGTTGATTCTTGCCCTTTTTGCTGCAGAGGCTGCTGCTGATTTCATGGGCGCAGTGTTTGGAGGCGGGCGTTCACTAAAAAATCAACCTCTTCCCCTAAATCCAATACCATTGAGGGTTCTCCAGAGCTTGATCCCATTAACATCCCATCATCAGAGGAAAAACTGCTAATTGTTGACTCGGTTTCGCTCTGTCCAGAAGTGGCATCTGCATGAAGATTTTGTGGCACCGTTGTTAATGTGGTAGGGGCAGTAGCTTTTTGAATCATTCTAGATTTTTTGGCATTTTCATACTTGCGCGCAAATGTATAGATACGCCCCTGTTCATAATCTTCTTTGTCACGCGCAAACTTGTAAGCTTTCCGGGCCTTTATTTTGTCTTCATCTTTGGTAAGACGCTCTTGTATTTCTGTATATATATTCCCACATGTATTTAAAAATAATATATACACATAGTATATTCACGAACACACATACATCTTTTTTGATTTATTTCTGACAGTTGGTATAGCACAGCTCACCCGGGTGGGGCATCTAGGCACTGCTCCTGCGAAGGATAGACATTCTAAAACAACAAAGGCTTGAATCTGTTCTTGAGGGAAGTGAGATCTGGGTAGGAACGGCAATGAAAAGGGCGTTTATTTCCGTGATATGGAGGCTGCATAATCTATGCTTCTTTAGATATGTATATATAAACATTTGTATGTGGTTCTATAGAGGCAGTTTAACATAGTTATACATTGGATATTATCCACACACACACACACACGTATATTCCATATGTAATCATAGGCGGGCAGACATGTGTTTGTGCAGGAAACATCACTTACAACGCATTTATTACAACGCACTACCATTACAACGCAACCATTACAACGCAAACCATTACAACGCATTGCGCTGGGGGGCGCTCTAGGATAGGGAATATTTTTAATTTACTATCCAACACCTTCCCTACTATCCACGGGGACTGGAGTTGGAATAGTAAATTAAATAAATCACTATCCAGCGCTTAAAAGCACTATGCGTTGTAGTGGTATGCGATGTAAAAACCGCGTTGTAACAGCAGGCGTTGTAGTAGCCTGCGTTGTAACAACACCAATCTGTTTGTGCACATTTCTGCTCGTGCCTGCAGTCTGCCCCCCCTCCCCGTTCCTCCTCTCACCTTCCCTTGAATGTGTGAAAAACCCTGAATTAGACCCTCTCTGGTGACGTGCAGCTGGTGCCGATAGCGCTCCCCCTCACCCGTGACGGATCCTCTTAATAACAGCTGACAGTGTGTGTGCTTGTCTTATCCTTGGTTGTGTCTGCACGGGCGACCCCCCAACGCCTGTGTCCTGCAGGCGTGAATCTGATTGTCACGTCCGTACTGTGTGTGTGTGTATGAGAGAGAGGGGAGAGACACACTGTGAGAGGGATTGTGTGTGTAAAAGATAGAAAGACAGATTATGTGTGCGTGTGAGAGATTGTGTGTTTGTGTGTGTGCGAGAGTGAGAATTTGTGTGTGTGCCTTTATGTGAAATTACAAGTTATATGGACGGTGTTTGATTTTGGATTTTGCAGTGCAGGGCACCCTGCCACCCAGCCACCCCCACCTGGCCGTCTCTATGCGCCCAGGGGCACACATCGTGCTGCACAGTCTCGCTCTCTGTGGGCAGCGCTGGGGAACCCTGGCACCCAGCCAACCCGACCTGGCAGTCTCTATGCACCCAAGGGCACACATTGTGCTGCGCAGTCTCGTTCTCTGTGGCAGCGCGTGTGGTTGTACCAGTCTCTCCACGCGTGCCAGTGTCTGAGCCCCTACGTGCATGTAACTGTGCATCTGGTTGTGCACATGTGTGTGTGTGCAGCTGCACCAGTCCATCCACATGTGTGCCCGTGCGTGCATGCCTGGGGCGTGCCAGTATCTGTGTCCATGCCTCCGTGCCTCTCTGTTGTGCGAACACTCCTTTACATGTGAGACTGTGGGCGAACATCTCAGAGTGTGCATGTCTGTGTGAATATTTGTGTCTTCATGTGTGTATCTTTGCGTCTATGTGTGTGTATCTCTATCTTCCCGGGGTTGTGTCTGTGTGTGGTCTTGTCCACATGCATGTTTTACTTGTGCTTCTATACACCAATTTAGAAGCAAAATTGACACTATAAACCTTTTTTATGCAGTAAAGTTCGGTCCACAACAGGTGAAATGGAACAAATGTAGCAGTAAAAACAGTTCAAGGGTGGCGAACATGGTCACGTGACATAAGCACTAGCTATATTACGGCAGCCAATGGGACAGCCAACTATCTGCCCATGTGACAAGGGCTGTACGAAAGTCTTTACAAGCCATAGAAACAAGACAACGGTTGGTTGAAAAAGACAAAGCCAATAGTAAGGAGAGCTGTGATTCGAGAATCGCGGGCAGCGTGGGTCTGAGTTCTGCCTTTGTATACACCGGACAACTTTGTCCCTTTAACAATGGATGGCCGGCGCATTCTTGACCGTTCACGTGCTGTAAACATAAGTACCTAAATACGTTACAGTTCTTTATAATATACATCAAGTATATTATCCTGGGTGCTGGCGGTATTGCAGGCATGGGAGAGTGATGCTTTTCTTTGATAAGTGGCTGGGTTTCAACTGTGCATTTCTTTCATTTTAGTATAATCGAGGCACCCGCAATTTACTTCTAACATTTTAAAAGAAAAGCGCGGGTGCCGCGATTATACTAAAATAAAAGAAATTTCTCTTTTAGCCCCGTCCTTTTCAGACGAGCTCGGCATGACTTACTGCTGCAGTTAAAGGTTCCTTATCTTCTTGATGGTGCAAAACAGATGGCCCCATAAAGATGATAAGAAACCTTTTACGTCAATAGTAAGTCAAGTAACCCAGTCTGAAAAGGACGGGGCTAAAAGAGAAAGAAGAACGTCACTAGGACCTCTTCTCCAATGGCTGGCCACCGTTTAGGAGGCCAGCCAATGGAGAAGAGGGCGGGGCTTAACCCTCACTAGTGAGGTACACTCTAAAACATAAAATCTCGCGAGCTCGACTGCCCATGTGCGCAGGACACCACCCGAGACCTAAAAACTACATTTTGAAAAAAACGTACCTGAATCTTGCACAATTGCAGCTCTTCTGCCTGCACTGCAGGCACAGGCTCCTAGAGCATGAGAGCACCCTCAGGATGGTCTGAGTGCATCAATTTGCACTCCCAGGGAGACTGGGAGCTTATGCCTGTTTTCTCCGGCTGTGCAGCTCGGGTGGGAGAGAGCTTCAGTCTGTATGACAGTTTGGTCGGCCTGAGATGGCCAGCCAAACCTCCATGCGCTCCGAGAGCAGTACACATACTATTTTCCCTATGCCTGCCTTTCCCTGGCCGCCCCAAGACTCCACAGCATGGAGAGAGTTAAAACAATAATAAACTTGCTTTATGATCATTTTATTTTTTACATTTTTCAGCTGCCGCTGCTGCTGGATGACGCCATAGTGGAGGAGCCGCCACTGCGAGCAGCACAAGCTGCTGTGCAACATGGCTTAAAGTTAAAAACAAACATGTGCTATGACGAGGTCAGCGTTGACCATATCATAGTGCTTCATTTCTTTTACGACGTGTTGTACAGCAGCTCATGCTGCTGTGCAATGTGTGTTACTACAGAGCAGAGGTAAAGCGGTGGTTAAGAAACAAGAGGGCAACATGGCTTAAAGCTAAAAAAAAGAGTTAAGACATATCATAACACTTTTTTTAAACTTTAAGATTTGTTAAACTGCAGCTGAGGCTGATGTGCAACATGTCTAAATGTACATTAACAAAACCAATAGATTCTGCATAGGCGAAATGTGTTGGCTTTGCCAATGCTTGATGTAGTTGACTATATCCTGGATGGTATTGGAAACCAATACCTTGCAGGATATATTCCAGTAAAAATATTATGAATTATTATCCAAGTGTGGGGACGTCCCATTAAATATCTTAATCAGAGACTTAAAAACATTCAAAAGTTCTGAAACCCGACGCATTCAACAAGATCTTCCTAATTAAGCAAATGGAGGCCCATCTCCTTACTGACTGTTGAACATGATGTTTTTTTCACGTTTGCCTAATGGTAATACTCATTTGGGAGCCAAGGAATAAAAGGGCTCTACAAAATCTAGAGATAACT
This sequence comes from Lissotriton vulgaris, assembly GCF_964263255.1. Taxonomy (NCBI): domain Eukaryota; kingdom Metazoa; phylum Chordata; class Amphibia; order Caudata; family Salamandridae; genus Lissotriton; species Lissotriton vulgaris. Next base: position 1,155,265,454 of record NC_141693.1, read on the forward strand.
TTGATGAAACTCTTGTGTGTATTGCTTATATTTTTGATCAGCTCAGGAGGAAATTGCACTGGCTCTTATCGGTATTACTGCATGAAAAGCATTTCATCACTCTGAAAATTGGGTTTGGTGCAAGTTTAATTACTAGTATCATGACACTTTATGAAAGTCCTCTAACAAGGTGAAAATGAACGGATGTTTTTTAGATGTCTTCCAAATCGCTTAGCACACAATATAGGGATGAATACTGTCGTTGCAGTCCCACTAAAACATTCAGCCACTTACCGTACAGATCCAGAAGAATCCAAGTGCAGAGGCCACTCCTCAGCTATAGATATTTTTTTTATAGCAGACAATTTGGTTAATCTCGCATTACAGGGGAAAGTGTTGACCTCTCCTCACAGGGAACATAATCCTCTTGAGATAAATGTTGCTCTGCCCAATAAGGAGTGTGAGGCATCTAGCCTACAAATTAATAATGATGGCTCGAGATTGAAATGGAGAACGATCGACCAAGCACAACTCTTCCATACTATAGTCAGAGAAAACATGGCATTGGTGGAAGCATGCTTGGATAATGATGGTTCTAATCATGGTGTGATCAAGACTTTCGCTCAATTGTGCCTAAACATTAAGAGTACGTTGCTTTATCCCTCACAAGCTAAATTCCTCAAACCTAGATGGATCTACAATGAATGTTCAAAGACCACTCACAAATTTAGATAGGCACTTATATCTACTCCCTGGGATCCTATAGTAATGGCCGCATGCCGAAAGATATATAAAAGGCTACTGCAAACAGAAAGTGGGTAATGTTGCAGAATCAGTGGGACTGACTTGCACTATCTGCGGCTACAAAAAATAGCAGCCTATTTTGGATTGAGGTGTCCGCATTAAGGAGAGCTAGCCAACTGGTAACACATTTAACATGTCACATTGCTAGTGCCACCTGGAAGGCGCACACTTCCAAAATCTATGCAGCTGTTGGTGATCCTATTATGGATGATGAGAAGAGCTGCTGAAATTATTTTTTTGTTTCCCTAGAGGAAGTGGAGGTCACAATCACTCAAAGCCAGGAGAGCAAGGTACCCAGACCAGATGGCATTCCAAAAGATCTCTTTAAGCACTCTACTGAGTTTTGAGTACCCCTCTTAGGGAAGGTTTTAACGGCTTGACCTACTCTCCACCTCCTGTCTTGGACTGTGACTGCATCTAGCCGTCTCTTATTAGCTTTGTGTGAGTTAAATTAGCATTTGCGGCACCATTTTGTATTCAGCCGTCATTTTGTATTATGATCGAAAGAAAGCTTCTGTCTCATACTGTCTGCCTCAGCGGAAAGCTATCTCGATTGTTTCTCTTTATCTTACAAGGTTGAGATTCACTGTATTAATGAATAGATTGTTCTGTTTTGAATGCTTTTCCTCGTAGGTAGCCCTGTTCCCACTCTCAGAGAGACGGGCCCTGGCTGAGGAACCTTGAAACAATGATAGTGTGCATCCGGTCTCAGGATGGTAGCTCATCCTTCTGTATCTCCTTTGTTCATTAGCGCCCTGACTGGAAAAATTCCAGTTTGGGTGGGTCTTTAGGGGTGCTGTGTTGGAAGTGTATATCTGACTTTACCATGTGGACGGGGGTCAGTCCCTCTACAGCATTCTAAGTAGGCTGGTCAGACTGGACTCCACTCAAGTGTACAATTAATTAAATAACGTTGGTTTGTATTTTCTACTGTCTGATGACTCTTCTGACCAACTCTTCACGAGTTACCCGTGTGGCCCTAACCAGGTCACTTCCTTTAGTTGGCACCCGAGCAGGGACTCCATCGGGTGACCCATCTTGGTCCGCGGACGGGTGAGGAGGACGGGACCAAGTCAGGACGGATGAGCAGACTGGGGATCCCTGCATGAATGAGTCTAGTGCTTGCAGCTGCCCCGTCTGTCTGACCGGGCCCAGTGGTCATCCTGACTGGGTTCCTGGAAAGCTGAACCCTTGGTTCTGACTGTTTGGTCCGAAGAGTCAGCAGTGTAGAATAACTTTGTTTGACCTGTGTGCACCAGGTGAGTTTGCATTGGTTTTGTTTTGTGGCTATGGCACCACTTTGGTTTGTGTTTGGTATGGTCTGAAGATCGTCTTTGGACAAGCACTTGAATTTGTTTGGGTTCTTGTGTACTTGGTACCACTTTGACTTGGATTTGTTGAGGTCTAAGGACCAACTTTGGTAAGATATTTGCAAGTATCTGCTCAGCATAAATAGTGAACCTTTTGTTTGGAAAATGCCCTGCTTTAGTAAATTCTGCTGTGTGAGTTGTCGTTGTTGGTCTACTGATGTCCGATTCCCTTAGAACGTGGCAGAAGGAAGCTAAACAGAGACAAATTAAAGCAGAAACAGAGGCACAAAAGGGAAGGATGCATACATTAACTCAGAAAGCTGTTGTGTATGATAAAGAGAAGAATGAGCAGGTGATTGAGTGTGCCGATAGGAAGTTTTGATTGCAATGTGAAAAGTCTTATGTGGTTCGCAAAGAAAATTATACATTTGCGGAGGAATTGTTAGACACCCAACCTCCGCCCTCATACGCCCCACAGAGAATATCCCCTGTTGTGCCACAACCCCAGTTGTCTCTCTCTTCTGCCCCTGTTGCTTCTGTTTCTTCTTTTGCTGACCCAGCTGCTTTGGCTGCCACGCCTCCTGCTGTGTCTGTGGCTTTGCCTTCTGCATCTGTGATGACTGCTGGTCTCTCTGCTACACCTATTGTGTCAGCGTCATTCCTCTCTCCAGCCCTTACACTCACAACTCAGCCATTGACAACTTTGGTGCCTGTTCCTTCTGTTACTACTCCTTCCCTTTTCCTTCATTCCCATTCAGTACTAGAGAGTGAAACACCTATACAGGGATCGGGGGATGGGGACTGGGCAACTGCTAGGGAGCGACTGGGGCAGATATTGATGCCCTCAGATGTGGGAGATGAAGAGAAGAAGGCAGTAGCCAGTCAGGCCGCTCAGTGGGCTCGTCACCCCATCCATGGTACAGAAGATGTGTGGAGTGTGATAAGAGATTATGAGCTGTTTGTGCAGCAGTATGTCTTTAAGCACATGTCGGCTACACTGATTAGATTGTGAGGGCAGTGTTTGAACGCTGCAGCAACTCAAATTATTTATGATATCAGGGACAATGTATAGGCTGCTGACATGGCGCCTGAGAAGGTTTTTGGTAATGTTGCAACGTTGGTAGCTTGTCGAGGTCGGCTGTTTGAGAAGTGCCCAAAGACAGTGTCCCACTTTCCGATGAGGGAAGTCCATCCCATATACCACCCTGACTTGCGGAATTATGAGATCTCCAGAATATGGCTATTATACTGAGGATAGAGGCCCATTTCCAAGAACAATGATTGTACAACCCATGAATAATGAGTGAGGTTTTGTCCTTAAGACTCAGTTACCTGACCCTAGGAAAAATCCAACTGCATATTATAAGGAATTGACTGAGGCTGCTTCATCCACTGTAATGACGCTTGCAGATATTGAAATGTTGTTTGGTCTGCTGGTGCTCGTCGACATCTGGAGGCAGGTGCACATGCAAGACCACGTTGTGGAATTGAGTAGTACCTGGGATCAGATTAAAGCATGGGACAAGGAGAGGAAGCCTGGGAAGAAGCCTATAGCCGAGATACTAGCGCTGCCTGACTGAATTATTATGTATAGGCACTCTCTCATTCTACCAATTCAGTTTGAAAGGGTGTTCTTGGATTTTAGCAGATAGGATCTGTCGGTGGCAGGGGATGTCCGATTGTTCGTTAATAGATTTATTACGAACCTTCTCCCAGAGATTGCGGTGTGTTGGCAGGCTTTGGAGAGCACTTGGTTGACAACCTCCCCTTCTGTTATGCTCAGTATGGCACAGTATTATGAACAGAGGGAGAATGAGGAGAAGGAGAAGGTGGAGAAGAATCAGAAGGCGTTGAAGATGAAGGTATTGTTCCAGCAGGCGGCTAGGGGAAGTGGAAGGGGATGTGGAGCTGGTCCGGCCCGGCAGCTTCCCCGTACCAGCAAGAACGCTGTGCGTGTAGGGTCGAATCAGTGTGCGTAATGCAAGAAGGAGGGGCATTGGAGTAGCGAGTGTCCAGTGTTATTGCAGAAAGTTATGGCCCCTAGAGGATGGGGTACTTGTGGACGGGCCATGGAGAAAGTGATCAAGATAGGGTTTGGGAGGGTGGGTAAGGACAGGGTCACTCAGACCAGAACTATTTTAATGATCCTTGAGGGAGACAGTATTATGATGATGATTTTGATCTGAACGAGGTGACAGGTATGTATCACAGCTAGGACAGCCAGGGGCAGGGTGAGGGACCAGTCCAGATACCTGTAGATCAGTGTGATCCTTATATTACCGCAGATTTGCAAGGCTCGGTTAAGAAATTCTTAGTGGATACAGTAGCAATGAATAGCTCTGTTTCTCATTTGCTGGCCCCCAGGGCAGTCCAGTCTGTCCAAAATAATGTTTTGGTAGGCTTTTCTGGTGTGCCAGTTGTGAGCCCCATTTCCAACCTCTTGCCTTGACAATCATTCCTTTTACTGTGGATTCACAGTTCCTTTTGACATCAAACTGTGTGGAGAATTATATGGGCTAAGATGTATTAAAGAAGCTGCATGCAACCATTTCTTGCTCTTCGGATGGTGTTTACATGACAATAGGTCCCAAAGTGGTCAGCTTTAAGCAGTGCCTGTCTTAAGATTCACCCCTTCTTGCTGAGTTTAAGGATGTGTCGGCCACTTTGTGGGCAAACAGTGACATGGACATAGGGCTACTGAAAATTCCCCCGATTTCCATTAAAGTTAAACCCAATGCCTTTTTGCCTCATATTCCCAAGTTAAAAATTCCACAAGTGGGGGAGAGAGCTTTGCTGCAAATTATACAAGATCTGATTGAGTCGGGAGTGGTTGAAGAGACAGAGGTGAATGTGTGTAATAGTCTGTAACAAAGTAAGCTCCATGCGTAGATGTGATGAAGTAGACGTAGCCGAGTAGTATCTTTTAAGTTATTTATTAAGTCCATAAGAACAGTGGTAGCAGCCCCACCAGGAGCAGCCTGCCTGCTGCTCAGCCCATCATCCAACTGTCAACACTCACATCAGGCACCCAAGCATTCCACTCATGTTCAACACACCAACATTCCACACAGAACACTCACGTTGGCTGAGCAGCTAGGAACCAGATAACAGGGGACAATATAAACATAACAAGAAGATACTACATTATCTTCTCCCCTTAAAACTGAAAATAAATTAAACCATACTAAAATGAAAGACAACTATACACACAATGTACAAATGAAGTCAATAGTCTATAACCCAGGGATGAATGGTAGAAACCATGCCACAAGAGGGAACACAGACTAAACAAAGGAGGAAAGAAGAATGAAAAGATGCAAACGACAATCACACGTCCTCCTCCTTTAATAATAAAACAAATGGAAACTTCATAGAATGTTAAGCTCACTGACAAATAGTGAGATAACACCACATGATAATACAGGTGAAAAAATGTGCAGAGAAACACAGTAGAAACTCATTCCGAGAATTCCAACACTATGACGAGTCATATGGGAGTAATGCACTCCCAGAACCCAATCACTATGAGTGGACAACACCCAGGTACGTACTCCTTAAAATTTATGCAAACACTATGGGGGGACCGCACCCATATACATACTCCTTACTGTTGACACAAACACTATGGGTGGACCGCACCCATGTATGTGATCCTTATTATGGGTAGCCTGCACCCATGTACATACTCCTATGTAAGGAAAAAAAACAAGTAAAATGCTGATGGTACTCAACCCATTACAAACTACATAGATGGGACTAACACCCACTACAAACTGCATATATGGGACTAACACCCACTAAAAACTGCATAGATAGGACTAACAACAACTACAAACTGCATTAAATGGGACTACCACCCATAAACAGTGAAAGAGGGTAAGACCCCCCTTAAGCCACCCCTAATGTAAGGAATAAGTGACTTATAACATGGAAATGGGGCTAAAACCCATTCCCATCATTTAAGAAAGGGATACAGGCTTTGCAATGCAAAAAGCCAAAAACACAAAGAAAACAATATGACCACCCTCCTGTTATGGACGATACACCCATAAAGACACACACACTAGAGCATCCCAAGGTGACTTACACACATGACCAAAAAGAAATACCATAGACATTGCATGCATGTGGGATAAGTAATGTACAGCAAAAGCATATAACAATCTGAAGGCAAGTCATGCATTGAAGCCCTGTAAAAGAAAACAATGCCCACATAACCCAAGTAATGAACAGGTGATAATACCCACAGTGTCTTCAATACGAACACATTTTAGTGCTTCAAAGTATAATCCTGGTGTGTACAACACATTTCAACACAATGAGAAGACAACGTTGTGCACTACTCACAAGCCTGAATGTCCTGCCTGCATGTGGTCTTGCATTTCCTCACTGGTATGTAGAATTCCAATAGAAACAACACCAAACATTCAGAGTTCAACCTCAAAGTTAATTAAAATGTACTCTGGTTCCTCAGACGAAACTTGCCATCAGTTTACACAAAAAAGACGTCCCAACAGCAGCACAACTGGACCTCTTTTTAAAAAACTAAGAGACCGATTTGGATGTGCGCACTGCCACCAACAAAGATGGCGGCACGCATTGAACGAGCATGCTGGATGGCTCTCGGTGCGTCCGTGTACCAAAAAGTGCGGCATTGTGTGAACAGGTGAGCTGGAACGTAGGATCGTCATAGTTTGGAGTATGATAATCCTCATGGAGGTATGCACGCAGGGATTCAAAAGGTAAGCCTCACGCATACCCCAAACAAAGAAAATGCCCGTTTTTAGATGAAAGAGCAAAGGCAATGAAAAAATAAATACTCACGCTAGACTAACATCCACAATGAAATGTTAGCCCACACACCGCAATGCTGTTCATTTGAAATCATGACCAACGGGGTTACCGCTCCTATGGCAAAAAAAAATATTACTCCACGTATATGACTCCACTGACCCTAGTATAGACACAGTTTACTTGACGCTGTGTGCTTGCATAGCCTGTTAATTCTATGTATTCAGAGGTGAAGCCAGATAGACTGGATAAAACTTGCTTTTCAGACTGTACCTCTGTTAAAATCTGCCAGACCTTCCTTTGAAACAACTTCCTACCGCAGATTGAAAGACTTGCTGGGATAAACGTCTCCCAGTATGTTGTTGCGAGAGTACACAAGACTGGTGTAAATTTGCACAAAAATTCAATGTCCATGAAAATGTCAATGTGCACACCATTAAAACTGGAACTCCCACCTGGCAAATTTTGAGGCTATCTGTATTTTGTTTTTGTAGAGCCTGAATTAGCACACACTTCTTGTTTCTTTATAGTACAAAAGATGTTATGTTTGTGAGCAGAACACGCTTGGGCTGGGGCTGTCCGGTGTGAGCGAAACTGGTGGGGCTGCGAGGCGTGCTGCTCCAGTTTCTCTTGTTTCTTGATGCTCCATTTCATTTGTTTCTTGTGGATCTTTTGCCTTCTGTGTCCACACTTCCTCTGTTGTCTCTTTTGAACCATTTTCTCCAGGAAATGTACTTGCGCAGTTTGTCTGGTCATTTGTGATCCGCTACATGTTCCAAGTGCTCTAATTGCTTGTAGTTTCTTTACGTTCCATCCAACCTCAAGACATCCTTGGCGTGTCATCTTTGACTTTCTTGAGATCACTTGTTGTGCGTCAATTAGTCTCCAAATCATTGCCAAAATGTAACGGGTAAGTTCCATGCGTAGATGTGATGAATTAGACATAGCAAAGTAGTGTCTTTTAAGTTATTTATTAGGTCCATAAGAACAGTGGTAGCAGCCCCACCAGGAGCATCCTGCCTGCTGCTCAGCCCATCATCCAACTGTCAACACTCACACCAGGCACCCAAGCATTCCACTCATGTCCAACACACCAATATTCCACACAGATCACTCACGTTGGCTGAGCAGCTAGGAACTAGATAACAGGGGACATTATAAACATAACAAGAAAATATTACATTATATTCTCCACTTAAAACTAAAAAAAATATAACCAAACTAAAATGAAAGACAACTATACACACAATGTACAAATGAAGTCAATAGTCTATAACCCAGGGACGCATGGTAGAAACCATGCCATGAGAGGGAACACAGACTAAACAAAGCAGCTAGGAACCAGATAACAGGGGACATTATAAACATAACAAGAAAATACTACATTGTCCTATTCTTCCTATTCTGAAGAAGGCATCTCTAGATTCCCCCGATGAAAACACAGATGTTTATCGTTTTGTGATTTATTCCCGCGCAGTTAATAAAATAGTGGTCCCTCAATTCCCGGTGGTCCCTGGCATTACTGCCCTTCCTACAATGATTCCTGCCTCTGCTAAGTTCTTCTCTGTCATTGATTTGAAAAATTCGGTTTTTAGCATCCTTATCCATCCTGATAGCCACCATTTGTTCGGTTTTACCCTAGATGGCATAAGCTTTAGATTCTGCTGCACTCCTCATGGCTATACTGAGAGCCCTAGTATCTATAGCTAAGCCTTGAAATCCCAACTGGCTTCCCTCACGCTTTCCTCAGGTAATGTATTGCTTCAGTGTGTGGATGACATACTGATAGCTTCAGACACTGAACAGGGATGCAAAGACAGTACGGTTAAGCTGTTGCTACATTTGGCTCACCATGGACATAAAGTGTCCCTTTCTAAATGTCAATATTGTCGACAAGAGGTCACCTATTTAGGTCACCTCCTGTCGAAGGAGGGTAGGAGATTGACCCCTGAGCGCATCAGCGACATTGTTAAAATGCCTATCCCTAAAACTCAGAGGGATGTGCGCACTTTTGTTGGCATCACTTCCTACTGTGGACATTGGATCCCTATCTATTCATTACTGATAAGGCCCCTGCTTTTATTAACTACTAAAGATGTGCATGAACCCTTGCCTTGGGCGTCTGAATGTCAGCAGTCTTTTGAGCAATTTGAAAGTTGCGCTTTGCTCTGCACCTGTGCTTGGTGCGCCTGACTTCCTGAAGCCAGTTGTGTTGTACTTACACGAGATGACTGGCTGAGTGCTTTCTGTTTTAGCACAGGCCTATGGAGGTAAGCAACAGCTGTGTGCTTATTTTTCTACTTTGCTTGATCCAGTTGCCAGATCCCTCCCGAGCTGTCTAAGAGCGGTCGTAGCTGTGGTCATCTCTATACAGCACTCGGCTTCCCTTGTCCTTGATACTGACCTCATAGTCATGGTGCCTCATGCTGTGGATACCCTATTGAATAAGACCAAGACACAGAACCTTACCAGTGCACGTCTGACCGGTTATGAGCGAACTCTCTTTGCCCCGCATATCACTATCAAAAGATGTACCACTCTGATCCCTGCCACGCTACTAGCCCTCCCCTCTGAAAGCGAGAAAATAGACATACATGATTGTCTTTTTTGGACAGAGGAAGAGGCGAAGGGACGGGTAGACCTGACTGATGTTCCCTTATCTGACCCCCAAGGGGTCGATGGCTCTTGTTTCCAATTACCAGATGGCACCACCACCACAGCATATGCACTTACTACACTGCATACTGGGCAGCTCTGGGTGGATAGAGGGTTCCTTACTTCACATGGGACGCGTATCCAACATGGTCCTCTTACACATAGGCTTTTGTCTGCCTTGACACTTACCAAGAAATTGGTTAAAGAAAAGTGCAGTGGACACAAGACAATCATTGATAATGTTGGAAGAGGGAATGCATTTGCAGACTAGACAGCTAAGGAGACAGCTCGAACAAAATTAAAAAGATGTTTGTAGCTGGCCCTGCCAGGTGGGTGCCTGATGTCACTATGTTTGAGGATACTCTAGATAATGTGACAGAAATCCAAAGTGCGGCAACAAATGAGGAGTTAGCAGTATGGCTGGAAAGCACAGCACGTTTAGATGAGGATGGGTGCTGGACAGATAAGACTGAAAAACAGAGATGGATGTTACCCAATGTATATGTCCTCCCTGTGGTCACTATGGCACACGGACCAGCCCATACTAGTGCGAAAAGCATCTGTAAACTGTTAGATACTGTAGGGCAAAATGACAACATTCCCAAGGCTGCTGCTCACTTAGTAAAGTAAAGTATGGTATGCATGATGTATAATCCTGGAAAAGGTACCCCTAGACCCCCTGGTAATTTTGCACCAACTTCCTTCCCTTTCGAAGTCCTTCAGATGGATTTCATGGAAATGGAATGAGTCAACAATCTGAAATATGTGTTAGTAGTTGTTTATGCATTCAGGAAATGGGTTGAGGCTTACCCCACTAAAGAGAACACAGCCATGGCAATGGCAAAGGCACTCCTAAAGGAGTTCTCCCCATGTTTTGGTTTTCCCCATTTGATTTTGTGTGACAAAGGAAGTCACTTCAATTCAAAGGTCATCTAGCTGGTATGCGATGGTTTGCATATCAAGCAGAAATTTCATGCTGCAAACCACCCCCATTCATCAGGTCTGGTTGAGAAGTACAATGGTACTCTCATACTGAAATTGGAAAAGATTCAAGAGAGCACAGGATTGCAGTGGCCAGATGCTTTACCATTAGCCCTTTTATCTACAAGAACTATGGCTCACTCTAGGACAGGATTGTCACTGTACGAGTGGTGTTCGGATGCACTGCGAATGTCTGGGGCGTCCCTTGACCTCGATAGTTCTCAGAGATTGAATACCCTTGGCTTATGGACTACCTATATGAGTTGAATAAAAGCTTGTGTTCCATTCACCAACAGATTCATAAAGTCCTACCACCAGCTCCAGAGGGGCCAGGCCACGATATTTGGCCTGGGGATTATGTGTGGACCAGACATTTTCAGAGGAAAGGCAGTTTGGAGCCTCGCTGGAAGGGACCAGCGCAAATCCTTCTTGCTACCCGTACAGCTGTGAAGGTGTCCGGCCGGAAAGACTGGTGTCTACAAGGGATTAACTTGATTCAGTAATTTCATTTATTCATACGCATTAGTCTTGGAGTATGTTGTAATCAATCTTACTCAGGCGTGTCAACAAGACATCTATACAGATTTAACATTCAATTGAGCAAAAGAACACACGGAAATCCTAGTATATATGAAAATATAGATCATTTTATATTTCAAGAATCAATTTTAAGGGGAATTAACATGTGATTTGATCACTCACAGAACTGTCATGAACAGATATATGGAAGAATCCACAAATCAATTCATAACAATAACATAGTCTCCAATCATTGAGGGAAGAGCAACTGCAACCAACTACTGGTAAAAAGAAGCTCTTGAAAACACAAATGTCCTTAGGAGACGATGTGGAGAGTCGACGTTTCGGTCTTTGTTGCAGGAGTCAATAAGACCATCATCAGGACAAACTATAATGCAGAGGAAGCCCCTAAGGTAAGTTGCGAGGGAAAGCAAGGGTTCTTTGATGCAAGCCCTAAGTGGTGATGGACACGTGACTTGAACAAATCTGCACGTTTCTGAACAGTACTGTAGAAAAATCCAGTCGTCAGTTAAGCCAAAGTAGCAGTTATTGTTGTTTGAATTTGGTCGTCAGTTTTTTTGGACGGTTCGAGCGTTACTTCGAGCGTAACCACAGAGAAAAATCCATCAGCCGGGAATTCACTCCCAGCACTGCCGTAAGCTGTCCCTCCCTTTACCTTATGATTTGTGCTTGATGGAGTAAGTGACTCCGAAACAGAGCAAGTGCCCGGTTTTGTTCCCTTCTCAGATGCGCAACAGACGTGGGTACAAACGGAGAAAGAAAATGATGCAGTTGTGATTGCGCAGTGCCTCCTTAGATCAGGGCTATCCAAGAGCCTCAGTCTGCCGGTCCACCTGTGCTTGAGCCCCAGCCCATTGACCCCTCTGTGCTTGAGCCCCTGTTTGCAGACCCCTCTGTCCCTAGAGTAGCTCGATATAATCTGCAGCCCCGACGGAGGAACAGTGCACCAAAGGAAAAGTCAGATAAGCAGGGATGGACTCGATAAGTCAGGCAGCAGTAGCATAGGGACAGATGAGATTGATGCATTGTTTGGACATTGGACAGGATTGATCGAGCGTGCTCCCCTGAAAAGGGGGGTGCCTCCTCCTGAGCGATGTGTGATTCTTCAAGAACTGGTCCAACAACTCCACCACCAGTGCTCAACAGCACCAACTGATGAACAATAGGAGTTTGCCAGTGAGGCTCTGACGGACACTGGGAACATTTGCCCTCTCCTCTGTTTTCTTGTCATTGGCTCCATTGCATATCCTTTACTCTGTTCACAATGTATCCATTTGGTCGCTCCATTATGGAGGAAGAACAGCCATTTGTAGCCCCAAGTGTTGGAAAGAGTGAGTCTAGTTGGTCCAGTTAGTCTACAAAGAGTAAAATAGTGTTTGTAGTAATTGCCCTGATATCTCTGATAGCAATACTTGGGATAGTATGGTTTCTTGAAGATAAATATCTTGTGTACTCTTTGGTTGGTATAACGCCTGTTCCCTCGGAACATATGTTTGTTACCATGGCCCCCCATAAAGGAAACAGCGAAAAACATACTTAGATAATGTCTTTTTGCAAACACTCCACCAAGTACATGATATATCGAATGTCACAAATAGTTGGCTCTGTGGACTGCTCCCTTCTGTTACACATAAGAATGACAGCCTGTTGTCACCCCATATGTATTATCAAGGCAGCTGCTAAAGTTGGTTTGAGTTGTTCTCCATGGTATACATCCATTACCATTCTTGTACTATGAATATGACATCTGCCTATTATTCCACAGTGTTAGAATATATAAGAGTCCACCAAGGATTTACCCCGGGGGCACAGTGAATGTATATGAAGGAGACATAAATGTAACATGACTTCAAAATGAAATGTTGGATTGTCCGGGATTTAATGTCACTCAATACTTTCACTCGTTCCAGATGCGCAGTATTACTCATGATGAAGCAATGCTAGTGCCAGTAGTCAACACAACAGCTGGGTTTTGTGTTCGTGGGTTTGGGACGGTGAAAGTGGGTGAGAGTAATTGCAACTATACTTACACATTGAGCACAAGTAATAGTCCGCCTCTGCTCCCACCGTATGATATTTAGTTTTGTTTGTGGATCTCAAGAGTATGTGTGACTTTCCCAGGGATGGTCAGGTGTCTGCTATCTTTCTTTCCTTCTTACCCCAGTATATATAGCATCGTCCAACTCTCATAGGGATCATTGACTGTAGCGTAGGAGTGCCCATTTGTTCCAAATAAAAAGGGTTATTAACACAGAAGACATAGACCAGACAGACACTACTCTGCAGCAGTTCACAGATTCTATGAGGGGTATTTTACCCTGTTGGGGACCTATGTCCAATAGTCTTAACATTCGTCGGCTCACTAGAGTTGTAGAAAGGGTCATTAATACCACAGCATGGGTTTCTGGCAAATATTACAGCTGACCTCCAGGCTACGAGACGTGTTGCTCTTCAAAACAGGATGGTGTTAGACAGCATCCTTGCTGATCGGGGCAGGCCTGTTGCATTATTGGTAGCAGTTGTTGTGTTTGTATACCTGACCACGTCCCTAATGTATACACTGATATACAGAAGTTGCACAGGCTCGCATCTGAAATCCACCAAGAGAATCGCACCTGGACTCTCACTGGTTGGTTTTGGGTCTTGCTAACATCCTGGGGTGGAAGATCCTTATTTTCCTGATATTAATAGCAGGCGTCATCTTCACATGTTGCCTATGTGTACATTGCCTTTCTGCTTGCTGCACTTACTGTGTTGGGAAGTTGACACACACCACAAGCCCCAATGCATGATGCTAAGTCTTCAACTGTGATGACGCAAGCTGTCCACGATTTAATGTTTATTGACGAAGGTATTTTTTAATATTGATAGGGTGTGTATTAACATATAACAAAAGTTTTCTTTATATGCAAGTAGTTATTGGCTTCCTAGCATTATACAAAATTGTTAGCAAATGCTAAAAGGAGGGTCTGTTGGACTGAGACTGAGTCTAGCCGACTCTCCTACTAGCATTGTGAGAGTTAATTTAGCATTTGTGGCACAATTTTGTATTCAGCCGCCCGTTTGTATTATGATTGAAAGTAAGCTTCTGTCTCATACTGTCTTCTTTAGCTGAAAGCTGTCTTGATTGTTTCTCTTTATCTTACAACGTTGAGCTTCTCTGCACTAATGAATAGATCGTTATGTTTTTGCATGCCTTTCCTCATAGGTAGCCCTGTTCCCACTCTCAGAGAAACGGGTCCGGGCTGAGTAACCTTGAAACTAAGATAGTGTGTACCCGGTATGGTAGCAATTCCTTCTGTACCTCCTTTGTTCATTAGCGCCCTGACTGGAAAATTGCAGCTTGGGCGGGTCTTTAGGGGTGTTGTGTTGGAAGTGTATATCTGACTTTACCATGTGGACGGGGGTCAGTCCCTCTAGAGCATTTTGAGTAGGCTGGTCAGACTGGACTCCACACGAGTGTACGAATAATAAAATAACGTTGGCTTGTCTTCTCTACTGTCTGACTGACTCTTCATTTGTTCGGCAGGCTGAGAGGTGGTCACGAGTGACCCGGGCGTCCCTAATGAGGTCACTTCCTTCACCTGAATCTTGGTCAATGTTCATCATTGTCCCGATTTCTAAAAAGGGAGATCGCACTCAACCTAGTTGTTATAAACCTACCTCCCTTATCGATACCATTGTCAAGATTCTAGGAAGAATTTTATATAACTGTATTAAGGATTGGGCAGAAGCAGTTTTACAAACTTGACAATACAGGTTCAGGAGTAATGTTGGTACTGTTGAGCAATGTTTAAATCTATCACTGATAATAGGCAAATATACATCTGCACAAAAATCAGCAGTATATTTATTCTTTATTGATCTATCCCAAGCTTTTGACTGCGTAAATTGGTCTAAGCTTTGGCCGATCTTCTTGGTCCGAGGATTGCATGTTGCACTGATGCACTTTCTTGCTTTTTTGCACACAGACATGAAGGCTAAAGTCTGAAATACCGCGAGGGTGAGGTATCAGCCCCAATACATGTCTTGCGAGGAGTAAGGCAAGGATGTATGCTGGTGCCACTTTTCTTTATTTGACATATTAACAACCTTCACTCGTTGTTAACAAATATGGCTTCAGAAGTTCCCCTAGTCCTTTACTCACACTTCTCTGTATGCAGATGATGCAGCTTTAATTGCGAGTACCCAAAATGCTTTACGGCGGCTTTGTTGATTTCTAGACTTACAAACAAACAAATTGTAAGAAATCTTTTATTATTGCCTGTGGTCTACAGAAATACCATTTAACTTATTTTTCCTCAGGAAAAAATAAGTTATTACTAGTCAGCACTTTCTCCTATTTGGGAGAGTCATTTGCAGCCAGAGATTCATGGGCTCCCCAGGTTGCGCAAAGCAGGTTAAAATTAGCAAAATCTATTGCCACTTTATTTTACTTACCGCAACCTAGGAGCAGGGTGCTCTCTCTCCTGTAGTGCAAATATATAAAACACGATGTTTGACCTCGGCCACATATGGTGCTTGTTTGTACCTAGTCCAGCTGGAGGAAAACATATTTTGCAGAGAAGCCCTGTTGGCTCCCATCTCTTCTTCTGCTTATATTTGTCATAGAGAAATAGGCATCCCATACATCGAGGACAACATTAATACTAGACCCCTTTACTATGGCTTGCGATTTGAAAAAAAATGAGAAAGCATGTCTAACCAGGGATATTATTAATGATTGCCTTAAATGTGAGTAGGGGCTCAAGGTTTCCTGGCTTGCCAGCGTAAGAGCCACATTTTGCTCAATTAAGCTTGAACATATTTTTTTCAATCCACTCAATAACTTAGATATTAACAAAAAACTGTTATGACAGGTATTGTACGATAAGGCAGCCTCTAATTGGCTACACAAAGAATCTGTGAAGAAGAGTGTGGCAATTCATACTATGTTTACCCCTCCACTTAATATAGCAACTACTTGACTAAAGTTAAAGGGTGGTGGGAACAAAGGGCCACATGCATCAAAACAAAAACCGGTCACACACGGGCAGATTCTCAAAATCTGCACCTTTGCGACCAGTATTTTTGCATTTGGGATGCATCATCCCAAATGGAGAAATCGCAATTTAAGTAATCTCTAAATTGCGATTTCTTAAATTGCAGTTGCATTTAAGGAATCGCAAATTGAGATTCCTTAAATTCAATGCATTAAAGTAAAAATGTTAGCGATTTCGCTAATAGGAGTACTTGATGGTAATTTGCAAAAACTTTGAAAAATGCACTAAAGTGCATTTTTCAAAGGTCTATTTTACACACCCATGAGTTTTAACGTTAACTTGGATTCCCTCCCTACCATGTCCTTGTGATGGCCATTCCGGACAATCTATGCCACATTTTATGTTCTTCTGTGGGTTTTATCTTATGTATTCTAAATATTTTAAAAGAGGAGTCAGATACCTGAAGACGCATTAGAATTGCTTTTTCACCAAGTAGAGGAAGACAAAACCATTTGTCTGGGTGCCTTTCTGATAGCAGCTGTAAGAAGAAGCTGCTCAGTGACTATGGTATAGGCATGATATATGATTATGCAGTTTTTGCACTTTTGACTGGGGGCGTATTTTAATTATTACATGTCATGTTTTTATGATTACCTTTTAAAGCAATGGATTGTATGATTTTCCTTGTACTTTTATGGATACAACATGCGTTCGAATAAAGTAATTGAATTGAATCAAAGTGGAAACCAATATGCGAGAATTTTTAATAATATATCTTTGTAGGCCCAATATCAGCTGTTCTGCACTGAGGATTGAAAAGGGAAAGAGATGTATGATGGTATAAGAGCTGATAAAATGTGAATATCAGTAGCTATTAAGTTAATAATTTATAGCAAACTTGGAATTTTCATGATGAGTAAAGGATTTAATTGAGTGGGTGTCCAGGTAACCAGGAAATATGAACGTCGCTCGCGAATCATTTGATCCAAATTGTTACTGTGACACGGTTTATGGTTAATATCATATTTTCGATTTGTATTCAAACGATATTTCATCAGATTTTTTAATCTGTTGTAAATTAATTTATTTGAGACTACAAGAATGTCTGTACGCTGTGCAAATAGCGTTCTCTCTATAAAAACAAGCATTGGCAATGTCAATTGGTTTCGGCATATTAATGAGTTTAGTGGTGTAGTTTTTCCTAGAGTTTTATATAGCGCAAACTTGACCCGAATTCGAATTGGGTATCAGAGCGCTTTACATAGTACTAGTTACTTTACATGAGGACACACATTCATTTTGGTTAGGCACGGGGAGATTGAGTGATTTGCCCAGAATCACAGGATGTTTTGGCGTCATTGCCGAGACTCAAACCCAATTCCCCAGGTCCGAGGTCGAGCTCCCTAGCCGTTAGGCCATTATAAATACATTAATATACTGTGTTTAGTATCAGATGAATAAATTAGCAGGTCACCAATGACTTCAGAAGTAGCAGAATAGTAATGCAGCAGTTTTACTAGTAAAGCAGTTACAGCAGGAGCAATAGAGTAGTGATAGCAGTTAACAGCACTAAACTGTGTGACACGCCAGGTATGGGAACACGAGGAGAGAATTATTGCCTTTCAGCTGGAAATGGTATAGTCCAAAGCTTTGTTTTAAATAAAAAATCAGGGCCTTTGGTGGTAATATCACTGAAAATGCAAGATTTGAAAAAAATATTCTTGTCTATGGGTGCTCATGGAAGACAATTTCTGTGGACTGGAATCTAGAGAATGCTAAAGTGATTCTGGTATTTTACTGACCTTTGCTGGTCGTTTTCTATCAAGAAACCCTCTATGAGAAGTAAGTATGAGGAGAGTTAGTAAGCTCATTAACACGGGTGCACCATATGTTTGCAAACTTCTGAACTTGTGTCACCTTTTATTCCTTTCACGACAACGCAGGGTGGGATGTGTTCCCGATGTAATCACAGGGTTTTGGCCCTCTGTGAGAAGTAATTGGGAGGTGAGCTAGTAATCCCATTAACACGTGTCAGCTCACATCTCCTGTCAGTGGTGTGGGGTGTAGGGGCCTAGCTAGAGCTTGTGGTGCCCGGGGCTATCCCTCAGATTGCCACCCCTTGGGGGGGGGGGAAGGATGGCGAGCACCGGAATGATGTCCGAGAGACACGTAGTATTGCTGCTAATAGTTACCTCGATCATGCAAGTTACATGCACATACATGACACGGTCAAAGGCTACACACACCCATTCTACTGTTCACCCACTCACACTCGTTCACTCACTCAATCATACATTCTCATCTAACTACCCTTCCACTCATTCACCTAATTCACTTTGCCATTCCCACTCACTGGTATATTTTCAGTTATTTAAATAGGTTATTGAAGACAGCCGGTTGAATTTCAGTCAACTTATGGTGTTTTAACAAGCTTTCATCTATCCACCTTATCATTCTCACAGTCATCCACCCAGTTACTCACTCAACTACTCACTTAAGATTATTCCCTTACCTACCTACCCACATCTAACAATTATTTCACTTTCTCCCACCTTACATCATTCACTTACTCACTCATATTCACCCATCCGTATCAAGCTTCCTATGATCATTCAACCAATTCATATAACCAGTCGTCAAATTTACCTACCCACACAGCCAACCCCCACATTCAGTTACTCGCCCATTCACACTCTCATACTCCAAACATCACCCATTGAGTAACCAACAATTTCATTAATAAAAAGCTACACTAAGTGGCGTTGTTAGTGCTTGTTTTATTCTCCTTGCATATTACATATAGTAATGTCTACTGCCACAACATTAAGCACATTTGATCTGCAAATGAGATAAAAGAACCATCTGTGGTTGTAACAGTAGGTAGCTTTGTACTGACCTCATTTGTGCTGCAGAGAAGACAGCACAGCAGTTGGAAAGGAATGGATTTTGACTTTTTTCTCTAGCTTATTTGTGCAGTTTTTTTGAAGGAGCTGCTGATCCGGTAATTTTACCTGAAAACTTAACATTACCTCATACTCATCAGGATTTCTTTTTTACAGTTTTTAACTTTTATTCAGTAGGAGCTTGACCCAAAGGGGTTTTATGGCCCTTTACATGATTACACGAGCACATTTATGTTGTTTTTTTTAGGCAGGGTTGACTAAGTGATTTGCCGAGAATCACAGAATGTTAATTAAGCTGACCCCATGACCCTAACGAGGCTCTCCAGTTCCACAGTCGTCACATCACACCTTTATTTATTTTTCCAAAATATACAGCTTTTTGTGTGGCACGGTATAAAGATGAAAAACGGTTTCAAGCCTGATAAACTTCACTAAACCAAGACGTCCAGAATTCAGGTTTGGACATTTCTCACCTCAGGCGAGTATTGCAATGCAAGAAGAAAGAAAATAAAACTAGAATGCATGAGCTAAATTGAAAACGAAATGGTGAGATTGCTCTGTAGCTAGTAGCGTGTGATGGCCATGTGCTTAATGCGTGTGTTCCTTTGACACCATTATCTGTACTGGGGGTTACTGTAGCATCAATGTGCCCTATTACATGGCAGTGCCTACAACTCTTCTGCTCACAAATAAGCATGGGCGGAAAATCCGTTCCGCTCGCGGATTTTGCGGATTTTCGGTAAATTCGCGATACGCGAACGCTTGCGAATTTACAGAAAATCCGCAAATTCGCACGCAGCGGATTTTTTTTCTTGGTGATACAATTTTGCGGCGTGCGGCGTAAGTTCGCAATTGCGAACATGTAGGTGCGGCGGGCAACAACAATCTCGCATTCGCGAAATTACAAAATTTGCAATTCTGCACAAGAAATCCACTAGCAAGCAGCATAGACCTTCTGAAAATGATGATTTTTATCAGAATAGCTCCTCAGGTTGACATTTGCCTGCCCTTTTTCGGATTTGAGGCCTTTTGACTTTCTTTGGATCACTTTTGGATTAGAAATCAACTTTCACAAGTAAGTTTGTTTGGGGCATTACATTTGCTGTTCTGCAGAAAAACGAGTTTTGCTAAACTGAAAGCACTCAGCAGGTGCAAAAGTTCAAATTCATCATTAGTAACCATTGCCTGTAGTGCTTCCTGACTGGGGCCCCTCCAGAGTTCAGTTGCTAGTTGCAACAATTGTATGACCCTGCTCTGACCCTCACAGCCGGATAATAGAATAGCTACAAGTAGGCCACAAAGGTCCTGGAAAAAAAAATTGCACTGCAACAGAAAGCAAATTACAGATAAGGAAGCAGGTGCCAGACTAGAATTTTAAAACAGTGACATATTAATAAATCAACCCCAAATTAATTCATGTCACTTGAAGCAGGGCAGGTGTGCTTGCTTTTTCCACCCATAATCTACAGTGATGATGATGAACCAGAGGGTGGAATTGATGTACCAGAGGGTGGCAGGGGTGAAACAGAGGGTGGCAGTGTTGAAACAGAGGGTGCTGTGAACCTGTGATGATGAGCCAGACGTAGAAACAACATAGTCGCGACCGTTGCGTGCCGACAAGTAAGTTCGCAATTGCGAACTGGTACAAAATCCTCGCGAACTGGCAGAAACCTTTGCGAACACTATAAAAACAAAAAAATCCACAAATTTGCGAGAATTTGCGGATTTTGCGGATTGCGAGTTCGCAAATTCGCAAATTCGTGAATGCCAAATTCGCAAAATTCGCCCATGCTTAGTAATGTTGCACAATGGCAAAACATTCACCCCCAGTCACAGATCTGGGTTTAATCCATCGTTATTTTGCTCACCTAGCCACCCCAGTTCAGACATGGCCATATGCAAATCAGTCTTGACCCCGTGCCTCATGGGAACAGTCCAGACCAAACTGCCAAGCTATGTCTTCCCTGGACCGGAATCAAGCATCCTAGGACCGGTTTCTGGCTATCAGCCGTCTTCCGCCAGGATAGCTTGACTCCAGTGGCTTAGTGAGCACAGGACCCATGTCTGGGCATACCCTTCCCACATAGGGTGAAAAGCAAAACACACAAGATGATGGACGTAATGTTGCACAATGGCAAAACATTCACCCCCAGACACAGATCTGGGTTTAATCCATCGTTATTTTGCTCACCAAGCCACCCCAGTTCAGACATGGCCATATGCAAATCAGTCTTGACCCTGTGCCTCATGGGAACAGTCCAGACCAAACTGCCAAGTAAGTATGGGCGAATTTTGCGAATCTCGCGTTCGCGAATTTTGCGGATTTGCAAACTCGCAATCCGCAAAATCCGCGAATTCTTGCGAATTTGCGGATTTTTTTTGTGTTCGCAAGGATTTCTGCCAGTTCGCGAGGGTTTCGTACCAGTTCGCAATTGCGAACTTACATTTCGGCGCGCAACGGTCGCGAATTATGTTGTTTCTACATCTGGTTCATCATCACAGGTTCCCAGCACCCTCTGTTTCACCCCTGCAACCCTCTGTTACATCAATGTCACCCTCTGGTTCATCATTACTGTAGATTATGGGGGGGGAAAGCAAGCACACCAGCCCTGCTTCAACTGAGATGAATTAATTTGGGGTTAGTTTATTAATGTGTCACTGTTTTAAAATTCCAGTCTGGCACCTGCTTCCTTATCTGTAATTTTGCTTTCTGTTGCAGTGCATTTTTTTTCTCCAGGACCTTCTTTGTGGCCTACTTGTAGCTATTGTATGAGCCTGCTGTGAGGGTCAGAGCAGGGTCATACAATTGTTGCAACTAGCAACTGAATTCTGGAGGGGCCCCAGTCAGGAAGCACTACCGGGAATTGTTACTAATGATGAGTTTGAACTCTTGCCCCTGCCGAGTGCTTTCAGTTTTGAAAAACTCGTTTTTCTGCAATTTCGCGGGGTTCGCGGGGCGCGAACACGCGCGAGATCGGATTCGGAAGCCGCAAATTCGTGCGAATATGCAATTTGTTTTTTGGCGGCGTGTTAGTTGGCAAGGTTTTGTGCGTTTTTGCGAGCCGCTCGTAGCGCAAGACGCGAAGTTACCCTCGCGGTCGTTCAAGGGCGCAGCCATCTTGTTTGCCTGACGTATTTCCGTTTCCGGGCGCGAAGTGTAATCTCGCAAAGTCCGCGGCTTGCCAGTACAGTCTCGCGCGTGTTCGCAAGGAAAATCTCGTGCGAACTTACCCGCGCGGTCGTGAACGGGCGCGGCCATCTTGTTTCTCATTCATTGCTATGGTTATGGGCATGGTCTTTGTATCCTCTGTCAATCTCTGCCATCCTTTGCTTGTTTGAAGTTTTTTTTGATCTATTTTACTTATTATCTATCCCTCTATTTTTCTAGCCCTATATTTTTGTGTTTACTGCTACTTTTGGTTAATTTTAAACTACTTTTGTAAACTCTTTTCTTTTCTTCTCTTCCCTATTCTATTTTCTTTATTCCTTTCCGCCCAGACCATGGTGAAGGGAGCCGGGAAGCATCCCGAGAAGGGGAAGGGTCCCGCACCCCGTGTCCGGCTCCCGTGCGGGCGTTTGAGGGGGGAGCTAGTGATGCCACGGGAGATCTTTACCCCTTTATGTTCAGCGCCGCCTCCCCAGGACCATCATGGGAGGCGGCAAGATCAGTGCCGGGTACGGGGCCCGGGAGCGCCGGAAGCGGTGGGAGAAGGTGTGCCAGGACATTTACCACCACTCTCGGGTCTGACGCACCTACAACCAGGCCACCCACCGCTGGACGGATGTCCTGACCCGTGAGCGAGATCTGCTCGACCTCCTTGGCCTTGAGATCCCCGGGCTTGGTGAGTAGTAGTAGCTATGTCTTTACTACTATGTTTTCTCCTGCTGTGTTATTATATTGCAAATTTTTGTTTTTTACCAAGAGCAATAATGCTGCTCATTACATTGTAGGTAAATTTAATTTCAAAATCTTCTGTGCATTTCAGGTACACTGCTCTCCTTCTTCTCAGTAGTGTTGCTACTATGCTTATTTGTTTTAGATTTTGTGTTCATTTCATTGGCCTGTGAAATTATGTATGAGTGTAGTTGAAAGAACTGCGTAATGCTACACACTAAGGTTCAGATTTTTAATTACCGGCGCATCCCTGCAAAGTTGCAGGGATGCGCCAGTAATTGTGCGTCACGCCACCATCACCCATGGTGCGCCGTATTTACAATGCATCGCGCCATGGGCCCAAAACATCACCAAAGCGTTACGCATCTGTGCCGTAAAGGCGGCGCATTGCTGGAGTTGCGTCGCAACGATGGTGCAGCTCCATCAATGCTCTGGGGTGCCCTATCTCCCCAATGCTGCATCAAGCCGTACGTCTGCTTCAAGCAGGCGCAGGGTTTGAGTCACGCATCATTGTCCTCAAAGTGACTGATTGAAATCTTGTAGATTTCCCTCAGCCACTTTTAGGATGCGTTCCTGCGCAGGAACGCCCTCCCTTGCGCCGGAACACCCCCTATTGGCGCAGGGCTTTACAACGTGATGCATCTCCCATATGCGTCACGTTGTTAATATACGCCGCACCATTGCGCCTCTTTTGTGCTGTCGCTGCGTCACAAAAGTCACGCAACAATGGAGCAAAAGAGCCGCAAGGGCCTTCTAAATCAGCCCCTACAGACTCAAGTCCAGTCCTTCCTTTGTACACATGGCGATAAGAAGAAATAGTGGTGGTGGATTAATAGTTTGAGTATTTTAATGACTGGTGAATGTAGTAGGAAACTTTAGTGTTGTCGCTGATCTTCAATCACGATGGACTTTGGCTGTCACTTTGCGTGCTGCGGACTGCTGCCTGCCAATCCTAGGCAAACCTTTTTAGTACTTTGTTTAGTGAGTTACATAGGGTAGTTTCCAATTCGACGGTCCGCAAATCAAGCAATACTAAAGTAATGACGTAGTCGACCACATGAGATTGGTCAATAATATATCCCGTGGAGTCGTTCCCTATTTGCTATTTCGCAAAAATATTTTGTTACTTTGTTAGTTCTTTTGAAATGTTTGATTTGGTTGAGAAATATCATCCATGTTTTCTGTTTTTCTTTCTTTCATGTTGTACATCAGCTTCCCCCAGGGGCAAGAGGAGGACACAGGAGGAGGAGGAGGAGGGTGCTGTTGTCGATGCAGGCCAGGACCGGGCAGTCGAGGGCTCCTTTGCTGGCCCCAGTAAGTTTTAATTTTAATATAGAGTACTTATTTTTTCCTAGCGTTCCTCATTCGATTTTTTCTAAATCGTCTTTGATCTTCTTGTAGACAGGATCTAAATTCTTATCCTGCCTCGACTATGACTCCGTGTGGTATTACTAGATTATTCTTATTAGTCTGTCTGTGTAGCTTACTAAGATTGCACATTTGGCATTTCCATTGGACTCCCATTCTAGTCAGCAATAGCTCTATGCACTGAGTGCAGTCCTCTGGGATTGTCCATAATGTCTTTTCAAGTATTCTAAATGTTTATGCTTTGACCATTGCCAACAATAAAAAGGTGAATGACCACCACCAAGAAAGAATAAGATACTACTTTACTTTTGGTTTGGATAGGAGGACAATCCATTCTACTACTGTTGCGGGGACAAATCTGCACAAACAGAACTATGGACACTAAATAATGCATCGCTTAGCTTATCAATTATAATAGGTGCTGTAACTGTTAGACTTTCCACATACCTCAGTGATAACAGACTTTGTAGTTGAACCCCCAATCTCCTTACTGACTAGATAGTGTGGCAGAGTCATTTAGCTCCCAAAGTCACCGATGGCAGAGGCACGGATTCATGCTTGCAAAAATTCGAAAACCTTTAGCTCATCCACTCTAGTCTGGAGGACCAAAAACCACAGAGTCTATTTAAGTTTAAAAGCTTTATTAAAAGTAGACACATTTATTAAATTCAAGTTTGTCATAAAAGTGAACGTGTAACTGAAAATGGAAAAGTGCTTAGTGCTGACGATTAATTGGACGCATTTCTTGTGGTCGAGCCGAGCTCTCACCTGGTTTGAACTTGATCCTGCTCGTGTTCTTAGAAGTCAAGGTTCTGTCTGTTAGGAGAAAAAGTGGTGCGTGTTAAAAAGTAAAAAGCAAACATTCATCAGTTGTGCCAAAAAGTGCAGCAAGACAACAGCCTTCCCTGGAAAAAGGGACATTTTTACTCTAGAGTACACAGTCAAAAATTATTAAATTGTACACTTTTTTTCACATTTCTTTCTTCCTCCTAGACCAAATATTATATAGTAGTGAGTGGTGTATTCTAACATTATTAAATGTACTTTGTAGGTGGAACATCTGGAGACGGGGCCAGCGCGGAGGTGGTGGTGGCATTGGACGAGGAGGACAACTCTGGGGAGAAGGCGGTGCAAGTGCCGGACAAGGACATGCCTGTGAGGGTTCACACGGTGGTGGCGGGCAGAGGTAAGCTATACATTCCTTAGTCATTGAGATTGAAGACTGCAGAGTGTGCTTTCTGCATGGGTGTATTATAAAAAAAGCAGGTAGTAGCCTCCTCTAAATGTACTTCGACTTAGCTGTGAAGTTTTTGGCGAGAAGAATCCCAATCAGATCTGAGGTGAACTTGATGGATGGGATGAACGAAAAGCAAAAGAAGGGTGTAAGTAAGTGTGGAAGCACGAGAAATGTAATGATGACTGGCAAAGAAGAATGATATGTGTTTGCCTGGTCCCCGAGGTGGCTGGGAAGGTAAGAAAATGGTATGGTGCATGGCTGGGTGAATGATGAAGCAAGGATGGGTGGAAGGAGAACAGCCTGGGTGGGTGAGACAGAAACTGTATGTGTGCAATATACTTTGAATGGATGGATGCCTGGATCATTCATGGTACTATCTGACTCTTAGATAGCATATGTGTATCTAGAGAGAGTAGACGGTCACTGGATGAACTAAGTGTTACTTTGAAGAGCATGTAACACCGCACCCGCACGTCCGTTCCAGTGTAGGAAAGGCAAGGAAAAGAAGTTGTAACGTTGTCCAAAGACTACCATGAATAGTAGCAGTAGTTTGTATTGCAACTGCAAGCACAGCATATATCCGGTTATTACGGTGGACACTCCCTACCTCCCTTAATAACTTTAGTTTAGTAGTAGTACGTCATTCATGTGTGGGGGTATCACTGTTCACTCAATAAGAAGCAAAGCACCTAAAGTCATCCCATATGTCATCAAATACATCCCATGTGAAGTGATAGATAATCAGATAATTTAGCTTCTTCATTTTCCTTTTCTAATACTCATTTGCACTGTAGGGTGAAAGCTAAATTAATTAAGCAGTAGCCCTTTTAACAGAGTATTCTCAGTGCCACCCGTAATAGAAAAGTAAGAGCTTCACCACCTGCATGTACTGGACCGGTACAGTAACGCAAGTCTGTCTCACTCACCATGGTGTGCGTCTGTTTTCCTCGGGTGCAAGTTCACTGCGCTGGCATTATGCCGGCTTGCATAAGATAACGTACCAATTTTCCTAAACAAGAGAGAAGAAGAAGAATAAGAGTGGTGTACTGTCATAGTCGACTGTAATAGAAGTCCATAGTGCTCGTAGAATTTGTTCCTTAAACTCCCACTAATGTTAGAGCAAGGGTGAAGAAGTCGGAGGTTACATAGATACTGTCCTCAATAGTTATGTACTGTGCTTTCAATTTGCTACTTGTACTGTGACAACTTTCTGCTCAATCATTTTGTGTTAATCTTAAGGAGCATTGGTTACAGACTATGTCTTTCTTTTTTCATGTAGTTGCTCCTTCCAAATCCAAGACACCATCAAGGAGGAAGGAGCTGGCTCGAATGACCCGGCAACGGAGGCTGGATGCCACTGTCGCAGAATATCGGCGGCTGGTGGCCCTGGAGGAGGAGGAGACGCAGTCTGGTACAACAACAACGTCCACTGGGACAGCTGCATCCTCCTCCGTGCCGGGCTACCAAAGCCAAACGCCACCGCCCAGCAGCAAAGAAAGCAGCTGCCCCTCACAGGATTTGCAAGGCACACCGGCGCCGCTTATCCCTCAGACTGTCCTACCTGGAGCAGGAGGTCCATAACTATAAGAACGTGGTGGAGGGCCTCCGCTTCGAACTTGCCACCCTCCGCAAGCAGCATGATGCCCTGGCTGCTAATTCCAACAGCACCCTGCCATAGTGTCCCTTGCCCCTTTTTTAGAGACTTTTGGGGGGTGGGAATTGGGAGTTGGGATTTTTGGGGACTTTTGAAGGACAATCGTTGGGGTTAGGGAGGGTCTTGCGGGAGATTCTTTTGTTAGGGCTATAAAAATATACTTTTTGAAACTTTATCTGACCATACCTGTTTTTTACTGCTTTTGAGTCTGGTGGGTGGGGGTTTAATATAACAGTAAGTTTGTTTTCCTGAATAGTCCTAGGACTTTAGTAGTACTACCGTCAATCAAATCTCTTGTCTCTCCTAATACTCCATTATACTACCTCCAACCAAACGCCTATCTTACCTGTAATTTCTGTTTGCAAGTAGGGCTAGGCCCAGGGCTGGCTCCACGGGAAACAGCAAATAAGGTTGGCAATCCTGGGCGGATAAAATTTCCTCATAGCGGTGGTACTAGTGGTGTGACACAGTGGCAGTTGCTTGCCTATGAAAAAAAAGAAAATGAAATCTGGTTTGTCCTCCTGAGCAATACAAAGGTACAATACAGAATATAGCAGGTGACAGAAGTACACTAGAACAGTGCCACATTGTAGCCTAACAAATGTTAAAGTATAACTAATTCGGTTGAAGTTCTTTGACATTAGCCATGGGTCTTTGTCAAGCAGAGTAAGAATATATCCTCGGATTTCTTCACCAGCCTGTTGCTATCACCTTATCCTCCCCAGCAAGTGTGTGGATTTATTGCTGTAATTTAGTCACACATCAATCAAAACCACACAGCCCGGGGGAAGAGGGTTAGGGTTTGAAAAATGGATGGGTACGGGGGTTTTTGGGAAAGGTTTTGGGAGACAAGAAAAAATAGCACAGCATGGACAAACAATTGTGAACATAAACAAATCTTTGGGTACAAACCTATCCATCAATCTTTGAAAGTGCATGCACTACTGCATGCATGTCAGTTAAAAGTAAGTAGTACTTTCGACAACTGTAGAAGAAAGAATGCGACAGTACAGGGCGTGGGTGGAAATATTGATAACTATATTCAACATAAGGTCTCTGTAGCCAGATACCTGAGAGCCTTGCTGGTCACTATAAATCCATTCACAACAACACTCAATTGGGTTGGTCTGGAAGGTATAGTAGATAGAAAAGGAGAAATTGCTTTTTTTCTAGGTGTCCCCTCACTCACCAGGGTTGCCCCTTGGTGACATGCTTCATCATTGGGGCCATCCCAGTCCTCTACGGGCTGGGGCGTGCTGCGACTTGCGAATTACGTAGGAGCACTTACAAATGACTATGTGTGGTACAGATGTGATAGTGGAGTGGACTAAGTGATGTGTTAAGGGATCAATTTAGAAGCAGAGAGAGATCCAAGAAATGCAGTCACAGTCAGAGAAAAAGGCAAGGGATACTGTATCTATGTTGTTGTAGTTGTCCTGTTGGAAGTGGTAAGTAAGTTGCCTGCAGAAAAAAAATCCTCTTATTAGCGGCACTCCTCCATTGCAGCCGACGCTTCGTCCATCGATGTTGGTCACCAGAAGACACCCTGTAAAAAAAGCACAGCATAGACAAACAATTGAACATAAACAATTCTTTGGGTACAAACCTATCCATCAATCTTTGAAAGTGCATGCACTACTGCATGCATGTCAGTGAAAAGTAAGTAGTACTTTCGACAACTGTGGAAGAAAGAATGCAACAGTACAGGGCGTGTGTGGAATTATTGATAACTATATTCAACATAAGGTCTCTGTAGCCAGATACCTGAGAGCCTTGCTGGTTACTATAAATCCATTCACAACAACACTCAATGGGGTTGGTCTGGAAGGTATAGTAGATAGAAAAGGAGAAATTGCTTTTTTTCTAGGTGTCCCCTCACTCGCCAGGGTTGCCCCTTGGTGACATGCTTCATCATTGGGGCCATCCCAGTCCTCTACGGGCTGGGGCGTGCTGCGACTTGCGAATTACGTAGGAGCACTTACAAATGACTATGTGTGGTGCAGATGTGATAGTGGAGTGGACTAAGTGATGTGTTAAGGGATCAATTTAGAAGCAGAGAGAGATCCAAGAAATGCAGTCACAGTCAGAGAAAAAGGCAAGGGATACTGTATCTATGTTGTTGTAGTTGTCCTGTTGGAAGTGGTAAGTAAGTTGCCTGCAGAAAAAAAATCCTCTTATTAGCGGCACTCCTCCATTGCAGCCGACGCTTCGTCCATCGATGTTGGTCACCAGAAGACACCCTGTCCACTGCCTGCCTGATGCTGAATTGTGGCTCGCTAATGTGAAGCCTGACTCCATCCTTTTTTCCCCATTGCAGAGACTGAAACCCGGCCTGTAATTATTCAACGAAAAACAGGAAGTGATATAATATTACAACACCGCTGATAAATAAATATAAGGTATGTACCCTGTGGAGTGCAAAAAGTCACAATTTGATTTTCCTAGTAGACAGTACAATATTTTTGAAAGTGCGTACTCTGTCTGAGTCACCTTTTGAAGGATAAATAAGTAGGGGCAAATTAATGTAGCGGATCTTTCCCCTCAAGCTAGGTGTACTGTAAACTGTGTTTTAGAACAAAATTAGATCTTCCTAGCAGTGCTCCCACCCAGACCCTTACTAAAGCCAGTCGCAAAAATGTAGAAGACCCCCAATCAAATCTCAAAAAACGAGGCCTAGCAGAAAACTGGTGACAAAACTTACTTTGAAAGTAAAAGTAGGCCGAAGTACCCCCTTCCTAATTTCCCCTTACCCACCGTGGATTGCATTCAAACCACTTGCAAGCAACCAAGCAAAAGTATCCATAGCCAGCATCGCTCCAAGACTCGAAATCCCCCCCACTCAAACACATGCAAAAGAAATACTGCTAACCCTAACGAACCCTAAGTTAAGAATAGTGGCAAAGGCTTTCTTTAACTATGCCAAATCCCCCCTTTCCCACCATGGATTTTCTTCAAATGACTTGCAACCAAAATTACACATTCTCACGAGTGCTCTAAGACCCCAGAACTCAGTTGCAAAAATCTAGAACACCCCGAAACACATGCAATCCTGCTGCTAGGGCTAACCCTAACGAACCCTAAGTTACAGAAAGTGCCAAAAGGCTTTTCCGCGAGGATTTTGTCCCAACCACTTCTACCCAGTATTAGACCTTCCCAGGAATGCCCCAAGACCCGCCAACCCACCCGCCAAGAAGCATAACACCCCCAAACAGGCCAAAAGCAAAATCTCATACTTGCAATATTTCTCGGCCTTCGTTCCAAACGCGCTGCGTAGCTAGGCCATAAGTCGGGGTTGCCACAACGGATTTCCTGAAAAGCAAATACAATCAAGATTAGAGTGTCCCAGCAGTGCTCCCAGACCACGAAACTCACCCACAAACAGACGGAACCCCCCCTAAGAGCACCTCAAAGGCAAGCAAGTCATCAAAAACACAAAAAAAATTCCGCCTGGGATTTGGTCCAAACCACTTTTATCCGGTATTAGAGCTTCCCAGCAATGGCCCCAGAGCCGTCAACCCAGGAGAAAACGAGTAGAAGACCCCCAAACAGCCAAAGAGCAAAAGTACAAAAATGGGGACTTTGTCAATTTTTCACAAATTTCCCAAATCACTACGCGCGCGCTCTGCAGCTAGGCCCTAACTCCCCTCTGCCACCATGGATTTGCTTCAAACCTCTTGCAAAGTAAAGTATATATAGCCAGCAGTGCGCCCAGACCCCGAAACCCACCCACAAACACCAGGAAGCCCCACAAACAGGCCCCCGAAAACGCTACATTGAGCAAAATGTCAGAAATAGCCCAAAAAAAATCGGCCTGGATTTTGTCCCAACCACTTCTACCCGGTATTAGACCTTCCCAGGAATGCCCCAAGACCCGCCAACCCACCCGCCAAGAAGCATAACACCCCAAAACAGGCCAAAAGCAAAATCTCATACTTGCAATATTTCTTGGCCTTCGGTCCAAACGCGCTGCGTAGCTAGGCCATAAGTCGGGGTTGCCACGACGGATTTCCTGAAAAGCAAATGCAATCAAGATTAGAGTGTCCCAGCAGTGCTTCCAGACCATGAAACACACCCACAAACAGACGGAACCCCCCCTAAGAGCACCTCAAAGGCAAGCAAGTCATCAAAAACACAAAAAAAATTCCGCCTGCGATTTGGTCCAAAACACTTTTATCCGGTATTAGAGCTTCCCAGCAATGGCCCCAGAGCCGTCAACCCAGGAGAAAACGAGTAGAAGACCCCCAAACAGCCAAAGAGCAAAAGTACAAAAATGGGGACTTTGTGAATTTTTCACAAATTTCCCAAATCACTCCGCGCGCGCTCTGCAGCTAGGCCCTAACTCCCCTCTGCCACCATGGATTTGCTTCAAACCTCTTGCAAAGTAAAGTATATCTAGCCAGCAGTGCGCCCATACCCCGAAACCCACCCACAAACACCAGGAAGCCCCACAAACAGGCCCCCGAAAACGCTACATGGAGCAAAATGTCAGAAATAGCCAAAAAAAAATCGGCCTGGATTTTGTCCCAACCACTTCTACCCGGTATTAGACCTTCCCAGGAATGCCCCAAGACCCGCCAAGAAGCATAACACCCCAAAACAGGCCAAAAGCAAAATCTCATACTTGCAATATTTCTTGGCCTTCGGTCCAAACGCGCTGCGTAGCTAGGCCATAAGTCGGGGTTGCCACGACGGATTTCCTGAAAAGCAAATGCAATCAAGATTAGAGTGTCCCAGCAGTGCTCCCAGACCACGAAACTCACCCACAAACAGACGGAACCCCCCCTAAGAGCACCTCAAAGGCAAGCAAGTCATCAAAAACACAAAAAATGTTCCGCCTGGGATTTGGTCCAAAACACTTTTATCCGGTATTAGAGCTTCCCAGCAATGGCCCCAGAGCCGTCAACCCAGGAGAAAATGAGTAGAAGACCCCCAAACAGCCAAAGAGCAAAAGTACAAAAATGGGGACTTTGTCAATTTTTCACAAATTTCCCAAATCACTCCGCGTGCGCTCTGCAGCTAGGCCCTAACTCCCCTCTGCCACCATGGATTTGCTTCAAACCTCTTGCAAAGTAAAGTATATATAGCCAGCAGTGCGCCCAGACCCGGAAACCCACCCAAAAACACCAGGAAGCCCCACAAACAGGCCCCCGAAAACGCTACATTGAGCAAAATGTCGGAAATAGCCCAAAAAAAAATCGGCCTGGATTTTG
Organism: Lissotriton vulgaris; assembly: GCF_964263255.1. Classification (NCBI taxonomy): domain Eukaryota; kingdom Metazoa; phylum Chordata; class Amphibia; order Caudata; family Salamandridae; genus Lissotriton; species Lissotriton vulgaris. Next base: position 1,155,297,763 of record NC_141693.1, read on the forward strand.
TCCCAACCACTTCTACCCGGTATTAGACCTTCCCAGGAATGCCCCAAGACCCGCCAACCCACCCGCCAAGAAGCATAACACCCCCAAACAGGCCAAAAGCAAAATCTCATACTTGCAATATTTCTCGGCCTTCGGTCCAAACGCGCTGCGTAGCTAGGCCATAAGTCGGGGTTGCCACGACGGATTTCCTGAAAAGCAAATGCAATCAAGATTAGAGTGTCCCAGCAGTGCTCCCAGACCCCGAAACCCACCCACAAACACCAGGAAGCCCCCCAAACAGGCCCCCGAAAACGCTACATTGAGCAAAATGTCAGAAATAGCCAAAAAAAAATTGGCCTGGATTTTGTCCCAACCACTTCTACCCGGTATTAGACCTTCCCAGGAATGCCCCAAGACCCGCCAACCTACCCGCCAAGAAGCATAACACCCCCAAACAGGCCAAAAGCAAAATCTCATACTTGCAATATTTCTCGGCCCTCGGTCCAAACGCGCTGCGTAGCTAGGCCATAAGTCGGGGTTGCCACGACGGATTTCCTGAAAAGCAAATGCAATCAAGATTAGAGTGTCCCAGCAGTGCTCCCAGACCACGAAACTCACCCACAAACAGACGGAACCCCCCCTAAGAGCACCCCAAAGGCAAGCAAGTCATCAAAAACACAAAAAAAATACCGCCTGGGATTTGGTCCAAACCACTTTTATCCGGTATTAGAGCTTCCCAACAATGGTCCCAGAGCCGTCAACTCACCTGCAAAGAGGTACAACAACACCCCCACAAGTGCTGAGTCTTTCTTCATTGGGCGTAAACCAGCCCTCTGGTTTGATGGAAATAGGAGTCTGGAGGAGGAGGATAGAGGAGCATGTTCTTCTGAACTTGTGAACCTGAGGAATGCAGACTGCGGCAACTTCAAATCAATTAGCAAACCAGTGAAGACAGTTCTGCTGATGGGCTTGATTTTGTGATTATCTGATTAAAGTTTGAAATATATTAACTGTGCACAACAAAGAAAGACAGACACACAGGAATAAAAGTGAATAAGGACGAAAAAGAAAGTTATTGATTCGTTGTCTCATTTTCAGGGCTCGGTATCACGGTCCAGGAATAAGAATAAGGCTTCGTCATCATACTCTGCGAATTCAGGCAGGGTGAGCTCAGTGTCACCTGACAGAGTAGAAATTCCCTCATCTATGTTGCTGGCCACCTCCTCTTCATCCGGCACGCTTTCTCGTACTCTGAAATCTGGTGGTATGAGGTGCTGATTCATCTTGATCATTGTTAACCTCTCCACATTTTTGGGCGAGAGGCGGCTCCGTTTGGGAGTTACAATGCCACCAGCAGCACTGAAAACCCGTTCAGAAGACACGCTTGCGAGTGGGCAAGACAAGTAGTTTAAAGCCAGGTTGGTGAGCTGTGGCCACAATTCTTTTTTCCCATGCCAATACGCCAATGGGTCAGAATTAACATAGACCTCTGTTGAGTCATTCAGATAGTCCTTCACCATCGACTCAAGGTCCTCATCCAAGGTTCCTCCACTTTGCTTAGCTCTTGCTGTTCCTCTGACCTTTTGAGAACCAAACCCACGCAGAGCTAGCCAATCCTCTTCAGCCTCCAATGTTTCTGTTGTGTCTCGTGCAGATGATCTGGTTGCCGGTGTCTTTAAGGCTGAGAGGTCACTTGTGCCACAGCCACAGGTGCAGAAGTGGATTATTTGACTGGGGATGGCCTGCTAATGTACTGCCATTTCCTTCATTTTCCAGCCGTTCTCTTTCAAACCTCTTGGCTGACAAGGCTAGCCAACGTTTGTACTTTGGAACATGTTCATCATCAAAAGGAAAGAATGCTTGCCCTGCCAGCGCCTTATTGTAGCGTGGATCCAGAATAGTAGCACAAATGTAATGCTCTTCTGAGTGGATCTTTTTAAGATGTTCATCACCTTGTAGGAGCTCTAATAATTTCTCAGCCAGAAGCAAAGAGTCTTGCTTTTTTTCATCTTTTTCAAACACAGAACACACCTCCTTCAGTTGGTCCTCCAGCATGTACAACAATGGGATAGCTTTTCCCAAATTAGAGTCCTCCTTGCTGACTGCACGCGTGAAGAACTCAAAAGGACGAAGCATGCGTGTCAGGCTTTGAACTATGTTCCATTGCGCCCCACCCATCCTCAGCTCCTCTGTACCCTCTCTAAGGAAATATTGATTGAGTTCCTTATACTGCTCATACAGACGCTCAAGCATGTAGAAGGTTGAGTTCCAACGTGTTACCACCTCCTGGATGAGTGCTTTCACTGGCATTTGACGTTGATATAGCAGGCTCCTCAGCTGCTTCCGGGCCTTAAAAGAATGGCTGAAATGCTTGCACATTTTTCGGCAGGTGTCCAATACACTGTACGCTGCACTGCCTTTATTACCCAAGAATTTTTGGACAACCAGGTTTATACAGTGCGCCAAACACGGCACTCTGAAATAGTCACCCAGCTTCATGGCCTTAACTATATTGGCGCCATTGTCCGTGGAAACATAACCAACCTGGCGTTTTTTTGGGGACAGCCACTTAAGGACCTTTGTGTTAAAGACATCCAAAATGTTTTCTGCTGTGTGACGTTTCTCCAAACCAAACATGGCTAGTGTTGCATGTTTCCGAGCAGCTTTAAAAACAATGTCCGCGTCAACACCTGCGTTTAGCTTTGCTTTAGCCCCTAAAAAGAGACCCAGTGTGCAGTGATGCACATGTAATCAGCGCCTGCGCCACTGGTCCACATGTCTGTTGTCAGATGTATAGTGTGAACAGCACTCTTCTGCAAAGCTGCCCCAATCACCTTCAGAACATCTTCATGTAGTGCTGGAACCGCAACTCGGGCAAAATAGAACCGGCTAGGAACCTTCCATTAAGGGCAGAGCGCTGCCACTAATTCTAGAAAACCAACCCCTTCTACAAAAGAAAAAGGGAGAAGGTCCAGAGCTAGCATTTTAGCCAGCTTAGTGTTATACAGACGCGTCAGTGGGTGGTTGCGTTCATATTGCGCTTCTGTAAACAACATCTTTTTAATGTTGCCCTGGACCAAGGATTTACGGGATGATGATGATATCTTCGACCCAGTTACGCTCGCTGATGAACTTTTCCGCATTGATGTCTTACTCTCTCCCACGCTCTTAGTGTGCCTCACATGGGGTGTGCTGCTGACAGGTGTACTGGGTGTAAGTGAAGTGTTTGAATCGTCTTCTTCCTCCTCGTCATCATCAGATGAAAAATCAACGTTTTCATTACGTGCAATTCCGGCTTGCTTAAACGCCTCTAGGTGCGGAAACCCTTGGACAGGGTGCGCTCTCTTAAGATGACCTCTCTGGCCTCCGGTACCATAGTTAGAACCAAGCTTACCACGACCAACTCGAAGCTTACAAATGCTACAAATGGCTACGTTTTCCATTTTTGGGCAAACATTAAAGAAGTCCCAAACTGGAGACTTGAAATGTCTTTGGGGGCCGGAGGAGGCGGCGATACTGGTGGTGGTGGTCCTGTTGCTAATGCCAGATGAAGTGGAGGATGTGGATTGCCGAACTTCAGTACGTTTTGCACTTTCACCACCACGAATTGAGGTCGAGGTGGGTACCTTCTTGCGAGGAAGAAATATGGAAGCGGTAGGTTTTGGTGTACTACTTAACTCCAAATCTAATGATTCCATTTCCATTGCCTCCTCGTCGACATCATCATCACGCTCAGCAGCTTCTCGGGATAGGGTCAAAATGTCTCTTTGCTGCATGCCCAGTGGGGCTGCAGTGACCTTTGTGATGACTGGCTCGTCGTCATCGTGAGAGGCTTCATCACCAGCAGTATCTGTCACTTCTTGTTGAGCCTCATCACACTCCATAGCTATGAGTTTTTCGACGACCTTCCTTTTACGCTTAGGTATCTTTTTAAGATCATGGTGTGCCTCACTCTCAGACCGCAGTGGTGCTGGTTCCCAATTGTGATCCGTATCATCAGAAGGAGGTGTGCTTGAAGAAGATGTAGACACCAGCCTTGATCTCTTCCTTACTAGGGGTGTGGAAGACAATGAATGATCATCAGGAGGAGTGGCTTCCTCAAATGATACCTCGGTTTGATTGTCAATTTCCTGATGTGCCCCTACTTCGGGAGGAACAACTATTGTGGGCACTTGTGACCCTCCATGCACCTCTGCTTGCGCATCTCCTTGCGCTGCCTCTACTTCCACATGTACTTGGGCGTGTACTTGCACATGGTGTTGTTGTTGCGGCTGTGGTTGTTCAACACTTGTCAGATGAGTTACAACAACCTGTGTTGATTCAGGGACATTGCTGCTACTTTCTTGCGATGAGCCAACATCACTGGTCGATGGTGATTGGAGAAGTACACTGACTGCCTCTGAAGCACTCAAGGGCTTTGACTTAAGTTGGCGTGGTGGTGGAGGCACTGAACCCAATGGAGCAGGGGTGCTGCTCCCAGCTTGGTCCCCAGCAGATCCTGCTGCTGCAGGCGTACTTTTTTTGCTCCCAAAAAACGTGGCGGGTGGCACACCAGCCTCCTTGGTAACTTGCTTCTTCTGCTCCTTACTAGCAATTTCTTCAGAGCAGGTCAGACAGCAGGCCGCATTTGCACGAATTGTAGAGTTGTCTGAGGCCAGACGTGACGTCGCGTGACGTTATGCTGCACACACACACCGCTGCAGGACTTCTTCCTGGCACTGGTGGTTCTCTTGAGTCTTGTGCACCTAAAAACAATGGAAGACAGAGGAACATCAGTTCAGTTATACACCACAAAAAAAATCGAAAAACACTGCAAAATCAGCACAATCCCATTCCATCCATGCCCTCCATGATGTTTAAGTTCAAGACAGCCCACAGAAAGACTAGGCCCATGCTAGACTCAAATACCCTGCCCTGGTGAAAAGGCCACAAGTACAGGCCCAAAAAACGAAAATCACTGAAAAATCAGCACAATCCCAATCCATCCATGCCCTCCATGATGTTTAAATTCAAGACAGCCCACAGAAAGACTAGGCCCATGCAAGACTCAGTACCCTGGCCTGTGCATAAAGGTTGAAAAGTAGGCAAAATGGTTGCAGGCCTAACAACAAAGCTTGCATTCAAAATGGCCACTTGCCTCTCCCAGCACATGGCCAGTGCCTGTAGCAGACTAGCAGCACTCAAAATGGCCACCAGCCACATGGCCTGTCCCTCCCCATGAACACCCCCAAAAATCGAAAAACACTGCAAAATCAGAACAATCCCGTTCCATCCATGGCCTCCATGATGTTTAAGTTCAAGACAGCCCACAGAAAGACTAGGCCCATGCTAGACTCAAATACCCCTGGTGAAAAGGCCACAAGTACAGGCCCAAAAAACGAAAATCACTGAAAAATCAGCAGAATCCCAATCCATCCATGCCCTCCATGATGTTTAAATTCAAGACAGCCCACAGAAAGACTAGGCCCATGCAAGACTCACTACCCTGGCCTGGGCATAAAGGTTGAAAAGTAGGCAAAATGGTTGCAGGCCTAACAATAAAGCCTGCATTCAAAATGGCCACTTGCCTCTCCCAGCTCATGGCCAGTGCCTGTAGCAGACTAGCAGCACTCAAAATGGCCTCCAGCCACATGGCCTGTCCCTCCCCATTAACACCCCCAAAAACTCGAAAAACACTGCAAAATCAGCACAATCCCATTCCATCCATGGCCTCCCTGATGTTTAAGTTCAAGACAGCCCACAGAAAGACTAGGCCCATGCTAGACTCAAATACCCCTGGTGAAAAGGCCACAATTACAGGCCCAAAAAACGAAAATCACTGAAAAATCAGCACAATCCCAATCCATCCATGCCCTCCATGATGTTTAAGTTCAAGACAGCCCACAGAAAGACTAGGCCCATGCTAGACTCAAATACCCCTGGTGAAAAGGCCACAAGTGCAGGCCCAAAAAACGAAAATCACTGAAAAATCAGCACAATCCCAATCCATCCATGCCCTCCATGATGTTTAAGTTCAAGACAGCCCACAGAAAGACTAGGCCCATGCTAGACTCAAATACCCCTGGTGAAAAGGCCACAAGTACAGGCCCAAAAAACGAAAATCACTGAAAAATCAGCACAATCCCAATCCATCCATGCCCTCCATGATGTTTAAATTCAAGACAACCCACAGAAAGACTAGGCCCATGCAAGACTCACTACCCTGGCCTGGGCATAAAGGTTGAAAAGTAGGCAAAATGGTTGCAGGCCTAACAACAAAGCCTGCATTCAAAATGGCCACTTGCCTCTCCCAGCACATGGCCAGTGCCTGTAGCAGCACTCAAAATGGCCACGAGCCACATGGCCTGTCCCTCCCCATTAACACCCCCAAAAATCGAAAAACACTGCAAAATCAGCACAATCCCATTCCATTCATGGCCTCCATGATGTTTAAGTTCAAGACAGCCACAGAAAGACTAGGCCCATGCTAGACTCAAATACCCCTGGTGAAAAGGCCACAAGTACAGGCCCAAAAAACGAAAATCACTGAAAAATCAGCCCAATCCCAATCCATCCATGCCCTCCATGATGTTTAAATTCAAGACAACCCACAGAAAGACTAGGCCCATGCAAGACTCACTACCCTGGCCTGGGCATAAAGGTTGAAAAGTAGGCAAAATGGTTGCAGGCCTAACAACAAAGCCTGCATTCAAAATGGCCACTTGCCTCTCCCAGCACATGGCCAGTGCCTGTAGCAGCACTCAAAATGGCCACCAGCCACATGGCCTGTCCCTCCCCATGAACACCCCCAAAAATCTAAAAACACTGCAAAATCAGCACAATCCCATTCCATCCATGGCCTCCATGATGTTTAAGTTCAAGACAGCCCACAGAAAGACTAGGCCCATGCTAGACTCAAATACCCCTGGTGAAAAGGCCACAAGTACAGGCCCAAAAAACGAAAATCACTGAAAAATCAGCACAATCCCAATCCATCCATGCCCTCCATGATGTTTAAGTTCAAGACAGCCCACAGAAAGACTAGGCCCATGCTAGACTCAAATACCCCTGGTGAAAAGGCCACAAGTACAGGCCCAAAAAACGAAAATCACTGAAAAATCAGCACAATCCCAATCCATCCATGCCCTCCATGATGTTTAAATTCAAGACAACCCACAGAAAGACTAGGCCCATGCAAGACTCACTACCCTGGCCTGGGCATAAAGGTTGAAAAGTAGGCAAAATGGTTGCAGGCCTAACAACAAAGCCTGCATTCAAAATGGCCACTTGCCTCTCCCAGCACATGGCCAGTGCCTGTAGCAGCACTCAAAATGGCCACCAGCCACATGGCCTGTCCCTCCCCATGAACACCCCCAAAAATCGAAAAACACTGCAAAATCAGCACAATCCCATTCCATCCATGGCCTCCATGATGTTTAAGTTTAAGACAGCCCACAGAAAGACTAGGCCCATGCTAGACTCAAATACCCCTGGTGAAAAGGCCACAAGTAAAGGCCCAAAAAACGAAAATCACTGAAAAATCAGCCTAATCCATCCATGCCCTCCATGATGTTTAAGTTCAAGACAGCCCACAGAAAGACTAGGCCCATGCAAGACTCACTACCCTGGCCTGGGCATAAAGGTTGAAAAGTAGGCAAAATGGTTGCAGGCCTAACAACAAAGCCTGCATTCAAAATGGCCACTTGCCTCTCCCAGCTCATGGCCAGTGCCTGTAGCAGACTAGCAGCACTCAAAATGGCCACCAGCCACATGGCCTGTCCCTCCCCATGAACACCCCCAAAAATCGAAAAACACTGCAAAATCAGCACAATCCCATTCCATTCATGGCCTCCCTGATGTTTAAGTTCAAGACAGCCCACAGAAAGACTAGGCCCATGCTAGACTCAAATACCCCTGGTGAAAAGGCCACAATTACAGGCCCAAAAAACGAAAATCACTGAAAAATCAGCACAATCCCAATCCATCCATGCCCTCCATGATGTTTAAGTTCAAGACAGCCCACAGAAAGACTAGGCCCATGCTAGACTCAAATACCCCTGGTGAAAAGGCCACAAGTGCAGGCCCAAAAAACGAAAATCACTGAAAAATCAGCACAATCCCAATCCATCCATGCCCTCCATGATGTTTAAGTTCAAGACAGCCCACAGAAAGACTAGGCCCATGCTAGACTCAAATACCCCTGGTGAAAAGGCCACAAGTACAGGCCCAAAAAACGAAAATCACTGAAAAATCAGCACAATCCCAATCCATCCATGCCCTCCATGATGTTTAAATTCAAGACAACCCACAGAAAGACTAGGCCCATGCAAGACTCACTACCCTGGCCTGGGCATAAAGGTTGAAAAGTAGGCAAAATGGTTGCAGGCCTAACAACAAAGCCTGCATTCAAAATGGTCACTTGCCTCTCCCAGCACATGGCCAGTGCCTGTAGCAGCACTCAAAATGGCCACGAGCCACATGGCCTGTCCCTCCCCATTAACACCCCCAAAAATTGAAAAACACTGCAAAATCAGCACAATCCCATTCCGTTCATGGCCTCCATGATGTTTAAGTTCAAGACAGCCCACAGAAAGACTAGGCCCATGCTAGACTCAAATACCCCTGGTGAAAAGGCCACAAGTACAGACCCAAAAAACGAAAATCACTGAAAAATCAGCCCAATCCCAATCCACCCATGCCCTCCATGATGTTTAAATTCAAGACAACCCACAGAAAGACTAGGCCCATGCAAGACTCACTACCCTGGCCTGGGCATAAAGGTTGAAAAGTAGGCAACATGGTTGCAGGCCTAACAACAAAGCCTGCATTCAAAATGGCCACTTGCCTCTCCCAGCACATGGCCAGTGCCTGTAGCAGCACTCAAAATGGCCACCAGCCACATGGCCTGTCCCTCCCCATGAACACCCCCAAAAATCTAAAAACACTGCAAAATCAGCACAATCCCATTCCATCCATGGCCTCCATGATGTTTAAGTTCAAGACAGCCCACAGAAAGACTAGGCCCATGCTAGACTCAAATACCCCTGGTGAAAAGGCCACAAGTACAGGCCCAAAAAACGAAAATCACTGAAAAATCAGCACAATCCCAATCCATCCATGGCCATGCCCTCCATGATGTTTAAGTTCAAGACAGCCCACAGAAAGACTAGGCTCATGCTAGACTCAAATACCCCTGGTGAAAAGGCCACAAGTACAGGCCCAAAAAACGAAAATCACTGAAAAATCAGCACAATCCCAATCCATCCATGCCCTCCATGATGTTTAAGTTCAAGACAGCCCACAGAAAGACTAGGCCCATGCTAGACTCAAATACCCCTGGTGAAAAGGCCACAAGTACAGGCCCAAAAAACGAAAATCACTGAAAAATCAGCACAATCCCAATCCATCCATGCCCTCCATGATGTTTAAATTCAAGACAACCCACAGAAAGACTAGGCCCATGCAAGACTCACTACCCTGGCCTGGGCATAAAGGTTGAAAAGTAGGCAAAATGGTTGCAGGCCTAACAACAAAGCCTGCATTCAAAATGGCCACTTGCCTCTCCCAGCACATGGCCAGTGCCTGTAGCAGCACTCAAAATGGCCACCAGCCACATGGCCTGTCCCTCCCCATGAACACCCCCAAAAATCTAAAAACACTGCAAAATCAGCACAATCCCATTCCATCCATGGCCTCCATGATGTTTAAGTTCAAGACAGCCCACAGAAAGACTAGGCCCATGCTAGACTCAAATACCCCTGGTGAAAAGGCCACAAGTACAGGCCCAAAAAACGAAAATCACTGAAAAATCAGCACAATCCCAATCCATCCATGGCCATGCCCTCCATGATGTTTAAGTTCAAGACAGCCCACAGAAAGACTAGGCTCATGCTAGACTCAAATACCCCTGGTGAAAAGGCCACAAGTACAGGCCCAAAAAACGAAAATCACTGAAAAATCAGCACAATCCCAATCCATCCATGCCCTCCATGATGTTTAAGTTCAAGACAGCCCACAGAAAGACTAGGCCCATGCTAGACTCAAATACCCCTGGTGAAAAGGCCACAAGTACAGGCCCAAAAAACGAAAATCACTGAAAAATCAGCACAATCCCAATCCATCCATGCCCTCCATGATGTTTAAATTCAAGACAACCCACAGAAAGACTAGGCCCATGCAAGACTCACTACCCTGGCCTCGGCATAGAGGTTGAAAAGTAGGCAAAATGGTTGCAGGCCTAACAACAAAGCCTGCATTCAAAATGGCCACTTGCCTCTCCCAGCACATGGCCAGTGCCTGTAGCAGCACTCAAAATGGCCACCAGCCACATGGCCTGTCCCTCCCCATGAACACCCCCAAAAATCGAAAAGCACTGCAAAATCAGCACAATCCCATTCCATCCATGGTCTCCATGATGTTTAAGTTTAAGACAGCCCACAGAAAGACTAGGCCCATGCTAGACTCAAATACCCCTGGTGAAAAGGCCACAAGTAAAGGCCCAAAAAACGAAAATCACTGAAAAATCAGCCCAATCCATCCATGCCCTCCATGATGTTTAAGTTCAAGACAGCCCACAGAAAGACTAGGCCCATGCTAGACTCAAATACCCCTGGTGAAAAGGCCACAAGTACAGGCCCAAAAAACGAAAATCACTGAAAAATCAGCACAATCCCAATCCATCCATGCCCTCCATGATGTTTAAATTCAAGACAACCCACAGAAAGACTAGGCCCATGCAAGACTCACTACCCTGGCCTGGGCATAAAGGTTGAAAAGTAGGCAAAATGGTTGCAGGCCTAACAACAAAGCCTGCATTCAAAATGGCCACTTGCCTCTCCCAGCACATGGCCAGTGCCTGTAGCAGCACTCAAAATGGCCACCAGCCACATGGCCTGTCCCTCCCCATGAACACCCCCAAAAATCGAAAAACACTGCGAAATCAGCACAATCCCATTCCATCCATGGCCTCCATGATGTTTAAGTTCAAGACAGCCCACAGAAAGACTAGGCCCATGCTAGACTCAAATACCCCTGGTAAAAAAAGGCCACAAGTACAGGCCCAAAAAACGAAAATCACTGAAAAATCAGCCCAATCCCAATCCATCCATGCCCTCCATGATGTTTAAATTCAAGACAACCCGCAGAAAGACTAGGCCCATGCAAGACTCACTACCCTGGCCTGGGCATAAAGGTTGAAAAGTAGGCAAAATGGTTGCAGGCCTAACAACAAAGCCTGCATTCAAAATGGCCACTTGCCTCTCCCAGCACATGGCCAGTGCCTGTAGCAGCACTCAAAATGGCCACCAGCCACATGGCCTGTCCCTCCCCATGAACACCCCCAAAAATCTAAAAACACTGCAAAATCAGCACAATCCCATTCCATCCATGGCCTCCATGATGTTTAAGTTCAAGACAGCCCACAGAAAGACTAGGCCCATGCTAGACTCAAATACCCCTGGTGAAAAGGCCACAAGTACAGGCCCAAAAAACGAAAATCACTGAAAAATCAGCACAATCCCAATCCATCCATGCCCTCCATGATGTTTAAGTTCAAGACAGCCCACAGAAAGACTAGGCCCATGCTAGACTCAAATACCCCTGGTGAAAAGGCCACAAGTACAGGCCCAAAAAACGAAAATCACTGAAAAATCAGCACAATCCCAATCCATCCATGCCCTCCATGATGTTTAAATTCAAGACAACCCACAGAAAGACTAGGCCCATGCAAGACTCACTACCCTGGCCTGGGCATAAAGGTTGAAAAGTAGGCAAAATGGTTGCAGGCCTAACAACAAAGCCTGCATTCAAAATGGCCACTTGCCTCTCCCAGCACATGGCCAGTGCCTGTAGCAGCACTCAAAATGGCCACCAGCCACATGGCCTGTCCCTCCCCATGAACACCCCCCAAAATCGAAAAACACTGCAAAATCAGCACAATCCCATTCCATCCATGGCCTCCATGATGTTTAAGTTTAAGACAGCCCACAGAAAGACTAGGCCCATGCTAGACTCAAATACCCCTGGTGAAAAGGACACAAGTAAAGGCCCAAAAAACGAAAATCACTGAAAAATCAGCCCAATCCATCCATGCCCTCCATGATGTTTAAGTTCAAGACAGCCCACAGAAAGACTAGGCCCATGCAAGACTCACTACCCTGGCCTGGGCATAAAGGTTGAAAAGTAGGCAAAATGGTTGCAGGCCTAACAACAAAGCCTGCATTCAAAATGGCCACTTGCCTCTCCCAGCTCATGGCCAGTGCCTGTAGCAGACTAGCAGCACTCAAAATGGCCACCAGCCACATGGCCTGTCCCTCCCCATGAACACCCCCAAAAATCGAAAAACACTGCAAAATCAGCACAATCCCATTCCATTCATGGCCTCCCTGATGTTTAAGTTCAAGACAGCCCACAGAAAGACTAGGCCCATGCTAGACTCAAATACCCCTGGTAAAAAAAGGCCACAAGTACAGGCCCAAAAAACGAAAATCACTGAAAAATCAGCACAATCCCAATCCATCCATGCCCTCCATGATGTTTAAATTCAAGACAACCCGCAGAAAGACTAGGCCCATGCAAGACTCACTACCCTGGCCTGGGCATAAAGGTTGAAAAGTAGGCAAAATGGTTGCAGGCCTAACAACAAAGCCTGCATTCAAAATGGCCACTTGCCTCTCCCAGCACATGGCCAGTGCCTGTAGCAGCACTCAAAATGGCCACCAGCCACATGGCCTGTCCCTCCCCATGAACACCCCCAAAAATCTAAAAACACTGCAAAATCAGCACAATCCCATTCCATCCATGGCCTCCATGATGTTTAAGTTCAAGACAGCCCACAGAAAGACTAGGCCCATGCTAGACTCAAATACCCCTGGTGAAAAGGCCACAAGTACAGGCCCAAAAAACGAAAATCACTGAAAAATCAGCACAATCCCAATCCATCCATGCCCTCCATGATGTTTAAGTTCAAGACAGCCCACAGAAAGACTAGGCCCATGCTAGACTCAAATACCCCTGGTGAAAAGGCCACAAGTACAGGCCCAAAAAACGAAAATCACTGAAAAATCAGCACAATCCCAATCCATCCATGCCCTCCATGATGTTTAAATTCAAGACAACCCACAGAAAGACTAGGCCCATGCAAGACTCACTACCCTGGCCTGGGCATAAAGGTTGAAAAGTAGGCAAAATGGTTGCAGGCCTAACAACAAAGCCTGCATTCAAAATGGCCACTTGCCTCTCCCAGCACATGGCCAGTGCCTGTAGCAGCACTCAAAATGGCCACCAGCCACATGGCCTGTCCCTCCCCATGAACACCCCCCAAAATCGAAAAACACTGCAAAATCAGCACAATCCCATTCCATCCATGGCCTCCATGATGTTTAAGTTTAAGACAGCCCACAGAAAGACTAGGCCCATGCTAGACTCAAATACCCCTGGTGAAAAGGCCACAAGTAAAGGCCCAAAAAACGAAAATCACTGAAAAATCAGCCCAATCCATCCATGCCCTCCATGATGTTTAAGTTCAAGACAGCCCACAGAAAGACTAGGCCCATGCAAGACTCACTACCCTGGCCTGGGCATAAAGGTTGAAAAGTAGGCAAAATGGTTGCAGGCCTAACAACAAAGCCTGCATTCAAAATGGCCACTTGCCTCTCCCAGCTCATGGCCAGTGCCTGTAGCAGACTAGCAGCACTCAAAATGGCCACCAGCCACATGGCCTGTCCCTCCCCATGAACACCCCCAAAAATCGAAAAACACTGCAAAATCAGCACAATCCCATTCCATTCATGGCCTCCCTGATGTTTAAGTTCAAGACAGCCCACAGAAAGACTAGGCCCATGCTAGACTCAAATACCCCTGGTAAAAAAAGGCCACAAGTACAGGCCCAAAAAACGAAAATCACTGAAAAATCAGCACAATCCCAATCCATCCATGCCCTCCATGATGTTTAAATTCAAGACAACCCGCAGAAAGACTAGGCCCATGCAAGACTCACTACCCTGGCCTGGGCATAAAGGTTGAAAAGTAGGCAAAATGGTTGCAGGCCTAACAACAAAGCCTGCATTCAAAATGGCCACTTGCCTCTCCCAGCACATGGCCAGTGCCTGTAGCAGCACTCAAAATGGCCACCAGCCACATGGCCTGTCCCTCCCCATGAACACCCCCAAAAATCTAAAAACACTGCAAAATCAGCACAATCCCATTCCATCCATGGCCTCCATGATGTTTAAGTTCAAGACAGCCCACAGAAAGACTAGGCCCATGCTAGACTCAAATACCCCTGGTGAAAAGGCCACAAGTACAGGCCCAAAAAACGAAAATCACTGAAAAATCAGCACAATCCCAATCCATCCATGCCCTCCATGATGTTTAAGTTCAAGACAGCCCACAGAAAGACTAGGCCCATGCTAGACTCAAATACCCCTGGTGAAAAGGCCACAAGTACAGGCCCAAAAAACGAAAATCACTGAAAAATCAGCACAATCCCAATCCATCCATGCCCTCCATGATGTTTAAATTCAAGACAACCCACAGAAAGACTAGGCCCATGCAAGACTCACTACCCTGGCCTGGGCATAAAGGTTGAAAAGTAGGCAAAATGGCTGCAGGCCTAACAACAAAGCCTGCATTCAAAATGGCCACTTGCCTCTCCCAGCACATGGCCAGTGCCTGTAGCAGCACTCAAAATGGCCACCAGCCACATGGCCTGTCCCTCCCCATGAACACCCCCCAAAATCGAAAAACACTGCAAAATCAGCACAATCCCATTCCATCCATGGCCTCCATGATGTTTAAGTTTAAGACAGCCCACAGAAAGACTAGGCCCATGCTAGACTCAAATACCCCTGGTGAAAAGGCCACAAGTAAAGGCCCAAAAAACGAAAATCACTGAAAAATCAGCCCAATCCATCCATGCCCTCCATGATGTTTAAGTTCAAGACAGCCCACAGAAAGACTAGGCCCATGCAAGACTCACTACCCTGGCCTGGGCATAAAGGTTGAAAAGTAGGCAAAATGGTTGCAGGCCTAACAACAAAGCCTGCATTCAAAATGGCCACTTGCCTCTCCCAGCTCATGGCCAGTGCCTGTAGCAGACTAGCAGCACTCAAAATGGCCACCAGCCACATGGCCTGTCCCTCCCCATGAACACCCCCAAAAATCGAAAAACACTGCAAAATCAGCACAATCCCATTCCATTCATGGCCTCCCTGATGTTTAAGTTCAAGACAGCCCACAGAAAGACTAGGCCCATGCTAGACTCAAATACCCCTGGTGAAAAGGCCACAAGTACAGGCCCAAAAAACGAAAATCACTGAAAAATCAGCACAATCCCAATCCATCCATGCCCTCCATGATGTTTAAGTTCAAGACAGCCCACAGAAAGACTAGGCCCATGCTAGACTCAAATACCCCTGGTGAAAAGGCCACAAGTGCAGGCCCAAAAAACGAAAATCACTGAAAAATCAGCACAATCCCAATCCATCCATGCCCTCCATGATGTTTAAGTTCAAGACAGCCCACAGAAAGACTAGGCCCATGCTAGACTCAAATACCCCTGGTGAAAAGGCCACAAGTACAGGCCCGAAAAACGAAAATCACTGAAAAATCAGCACAATCCCAATCCATCCATGCCCTCCATGATGTTTAAATTCAAGACAACCCACAGAAAGACTAGGCTCATGCAAGACTCACTACCCTGGCCTGGGCATAAAGGTTGAAAAGTAGGCAAAATGGTTGCAGGCCTAACAACAAAGCCTGCATTCAAAATGGTCACTTGCCTCTCCCAGCACATGGACAGTGCCTGTAGCAGCACTCAAAATGGCCACGAGCCACATGGCCTGTCCCTCCCCATTAACACCCCCAAAAATTGAAAAACACTGCAAAATCAGCACAATCCCATTCCGTTCATGGCCTCCATGATGTTTAAGTTCAAGACAGCCCACAGAAAGACTAGGCCCATGCTAGACTCAAATACCCCTGGTGAAAAGGCCACAAGTACAGGCCCAAAAAACGAAAATCACTGAAAAATCAGCCCAATCCCAATCCACCCATGCCCTCCATGATGTTTAAATTCAAGACAACCCACAGAAAGACTAGGCCCATG
This sequence comes from Lissotriton vulgaris, assembly GCF_964263255.1. Lineage (NCBI taxonomy): Eukaryota > Metazoa > Chordata > Amphibia > Caudata > Salamandridae > Lissotriton > Lissotriton vulgaris. The sequence continues at coordinate 1,155,313,826 of NC_141693.1, forward strand.
CAAGACTCACTACCCTGGCCAGGGCATAAAGGTTGAAAAGTAGGCAAAATGGTTGCAGGCCTAACAACAAAGCCTGCATTCAAAATGGCCACTTGCCTCTCCCAGCACATGGCCAGTGCCTGTAGCAGCACTCAAAATGGCCACCAGCCACATGGCCTGTCCCTCCCCATGAACACCCCCAAAAATCTAAAAACACTGCAAAATCAGCACAATCCCATTCCATCCATGGCCTCCATGATGTTTAAGTTCAAGACAGCCCACAGAAAGACTAGGCCCATGCTAGACTCAAATACCCCTGGTGAAAAGGCCACAAGTACAGGCCCAAAAAACGAAAATCACTGAAAAATCAGCACAATCCCAATCCATCCATGGCCATGCCCTCCATGATGTTTAAGTTCAAGACAGCCCACAGAAAGACTAGGCTCATGCTAGACTCAAATACCCCTGGTGAAAAGGCCACAAGTACAGGCCCAAAAAACGAAAATCACTGAAAAATCAGCACAATCCCAATCCATCCATGCCCTCCATGATGTTTAAGTTCAAGACAGCCCACAGAAAGACTAGGCCCATGCTAGACTCAAATACCCCTGGTGAAAAGGCCACAGGTACAGGCCCAAAAAACGAAAATCACTGAAAAATCAGCACAATCCCAATCCATCCATGCCCTCCATGATGTTTAAATTCAAGACAACCCACAGAAAGACTAGGCCCATGCAAGACTCACTACCCTGGCCTGGGCATAAAGGTTGAAAAGTAGGCAAAATGGCTGCAGGCCTAACAACAAAGCCTGCATTCAAAATGGCCACTTGCCTCTCCCAGCACATGGCCAGTGCCTGTAGCAGCACTCAAAATGGCCACCAGCCACATGGCCTGTCCCTCCCCATGAACACCCCCCAAAATCGAAAAACACTGCAAAATCAGCACAATCCCATTCCATCCATGGCCTCCATGATGTTTAAGTTTAAGACAGCCCACAGAAAGACTAGGCCCATGCTAGACTCAAATACCCCTGGTGAAAAGGCCACAAGTAAAGGCCCAAAAAACGAAAATCACTGAAAAATCAGCCCAATCCATCCATGCCCTCCATGATGTTTAAGTTCAAGACAGCCCACAGAAAGACTAGGCCCATGCAAGACTCACTACCCTGGCCTGGGCATAAAGGTTGAAAAGTAGGCAAAATGGTTGCAGGCCTAACAACAAAGCCTGCATTCAAAATGGCCACTTGCCTCTCCCAGCTCATGGCCAGTGCCTGTAGCAGACTAGCAGCACTCAAAATGGCCACCAGCCACATGGCCTGTCCCTCCCCATGAACACCCCCAAAAATCGAAAAACACTGCAAAATCAGCACAATCCCATTCCATTCATGGCCTCCCTGATGTTTAAGTTCAAGACAGCCCACAGAAAGACTAGGCCCATGCTAGACTCAAATACCCCTGGTGAAAAGGCCACAAGTACAGGCCCAAAAAACGAAAATCACTGAAAAATCAGCACAATCCCAATCCATCCATGCCCTCCATGATGTTTAAGTTCAAGACAGCCCACAGAAAGACTAGGCCCATGCTAGACTCAAATACCCCTGGTGAAAAGGCCACAAGTGCAGGCCCAAAAAACGAAAATCACTGAAAAATCAGCACAATCCCAATCCATCCATGCCCTCCATGATGTTTAAGTTCAAGACAGCCCACAGAAAGACTAGGCCCATGCTAGACTCAAATACCCCTGGTGAAAAGGCCACAAGTACAGGCCCAAAAAACGAAAATCACTGAAAAATCAGCACAATCCCAATCCATCCATGCCCTCCATGATGTTTAAATTCAAGACAACCCACAGAAAGACTAGGCTCATGCAAGACTCACTACCCTGGCCTGGGCATAAAGGTTGAAAAGTAGGCAAAATGGTTGCAGGCCTAACAACAAAGCCTGCATTCAAAATGGTCACTTGCCTCTCCCAGCACATGGACAGTGCCTGTAGCAGCACTCAAAATGGCCACGAGCCACATGGCCTGTCCCTCCCCATTAACACCCCCAAAAATTGAAAAACACTGCAAAATCAGCACAATCCCATTCCGTTCATGGCCTCCATGATGTTTAAGTTCAAGACAGCCCACAGAAAGACTAGGCCCATGCTAGACTCAAATACCCCTGGTGAAAAGGCCACAAGTACAGGCCCAAAAAACGAAAATCACTGAAAAATCAGCCCAATCCCAATCCACCCATGCCCTCCATGATGTTTAAATTCAAGACAACCCACAGAAAGACTAGGCCCATGCAAGACTCACTACCCTGGCCTGGGCATAAAGGTTGAAAAGTAGGCAAAATGGTTGCAGGCCTAACAACAAAGCCTGCATTCAAAATGGCCACTTGCCTCTCCCAGCACATGGCCAGTGCCTGTAGCAGCACTCAAAATGGCCACCAGCCACATGGCCTGTCCCTCCCCATGAACACCCCCAAAAATCTAAAAACACTGCAAAATCAGCACAATCCCATTCCATCCATGGCCTCCATGATGTTTAAGTTCAAGACAGCCCACAGAAAGACTAGGCCCATGCTAGACTCAAATACCCCTGGTGAAAAGGCCACAAGTACAGGCCCAAAAAACGAAAATCACTGAAAAATCAGCACAATCCCAATCCATCCATGGCCATGCCCTCCATGATGTTTAAGTTCAAGACAGCCCACAGAAAGACTAGGCTCATGCTAGACTCAAATACCCCTGGTGAAAAGGCCACAAGTACAGGCCCAAAAAACGAAAATCACTGAAAAATCAGCACAATCCCAATCCATCCATGCCCTCCATGATGTTTAAGTTCAAGACAGCCCACAGAAAGACTAGGCCCATGCTAGACTCAAATACCCCTGGTGAAAAGGCCACAGGTACAGGCCCAAAAAACGAAAATCACTGAAAAATCAGCACAATCCCAATCCATCCATGCCCTCCATGATGTTTAAATTCAAGACAACCCACAGAAAGACTAGGCCCATGCAAGACTCACTACCCTGGCCTGGGCATAAAGGTTGAAAAGTAGGCAAAATGGTTGCAGGCCTAACAACAAAGCCTGCATTCAAAATGGCCACTTGCCTCTCCCAGCACATGGCCAGTGCCTGTAGCAGCACTCAAAATGGCCACCAGCCACATGGCCTGTCCCTCCCCATGAACACCCCCAAAAATCTAAAAACACTGCAAAATCAGCACCATCCCATTCCATCCATGGCCTCCATGATGTTTAAGTTCAAGACAGCCCACAGAAAGACTAGGCCCATGCTAGACTCAAATACCCCTGGTGAAAAGGCCACAAGTACAGGCCCAAAAAACGAAAATCACTGAAAAATCAGCACAATCCCAATCCATCCATGGCCATGCCCTCCATGATGTTTAAGTTCAAGACAGCCCACAGGAAGACTAGGCTCATGCTAGACTCAAATACCCCTGGTGAAAAGGCCACAAGTACAGGCCCAAAAAACGAAAATCACTGAAAAATCAGCACAATCCCAATCCATCCATGCCCTCCATGATGTTTAAGTTCAAGACAGCCCACAGAAAGACTAGGCCCATGCTAGACTCAAATACCCCTGGTGAAAAGGCCACAAGTACAGGCCCAAAAAACTAAAATCACTGAAAAATCAGCACAATCCCAATCCATCCATGCCCTCCATGATGTTTAAATTCAAGACAACCCACAGAAAGACTAGGCCCATGCAAGACTCACTACCCTGGCCTGGGCATAAAGGTTGAAAAGTAGGCAAAATGGTTGCAGGCCTAACAACAAAGCCTGCATTCAAAATGGCCACTTGCCTCTCCCAGCACATGGCCAGTGCCTGTAGCAGCACTCAAAATGGCCACCAGCCACATGGCCTGTCCCTCCCCATGAACACCCCCAAAAATCTAAAAACACTGCAAAATCAGCACAATCCCATTCCATCCATGGCCTCCATGATGTTTAAGTTCAAGACAGCCCACAGAAAGACTAGGCCCATGCTAGACTCAAATACCCCTGGTGAAAAGGCCACAAGTACAGGCCCAAAAAACGAAAATCACTGAAAAATCAGCACAATCCCAATCCATCCATGGCCATGCCCTCCATGATGTTTAAGTTCAAGACAGCCCACAGAAAGACTAGGCTCATGCTAGACTCAAATACCCCTGGTGAAAAGGCCACAAGTACAGGCCCAAAAAACGAAAATCACTGAAAAATCAGCACAATCCCAATCCATCCATGCCCTCCATGATGTTTAAGTTCAAGACAGCCCACAGAAAGACTAGGCCCATGCTAGACTCAAATACCCCTGGTGAAAAGGCCACAAGTACAGGCCCAAAAAACGAAAATCACTGAAAAATCAGCACAATCCCAATCCATCCATGCCCTCCATGATGTTTAAATTCAAGACAACCCACAGAAAGACTAGGCCCATGCAAGACTCACTACCCTGGCCTCGGCATAAAGGTTGAAAAGTAGGCAAAATGGTTGCAGGCCTAACAACAAAGCCTGCATTCAAAATGGCCACTTGCCTCTCCCAGCACATGGCCAGTGCCTGTAGCAGCACTCAAAATGGCCACCAGCCACATGGCCTGTCCCTCCCCATGAACACCCCCAAAAATCGAAAAGCACTGCAAAATCAGCACAATCCCATTCCATCCATGGCCTCCATGATGTTTAAGTTTAAGACAGCCCACAGAAAGACTAGGCCCATGCTAGACTCAAATACCCCTGGTGAAAAGGCCACAAGTAAAGGCCCAAAAAACGAAAATCACTGAAAAATCAGCCCAATCCATCCATGCCCTCCATGATGTTTAAGTTCAAGACAGCCCACAGAAAGACTAGGCCCATGCTAGACTCAAATACCCCTGGTGAAAAGGCCACAAGTACAGGCCCAAAAAACGAAAATCACTGAAAAATCAGCACAATCCCAATCCATCCATGCCCTCCATGATGTTTAAATTCAAGACAACCCACAGAAAGACTAGGCCCATGCAAGACTCACTACCCTGGCCTCGGCATAAAGGTTGAAAAGTAGGCAAAATGGTTGCAGGCCTAACAACAAAGCCTGCATTCAAAATGGCCACTTGCCTCTCCCAGCACATGGCCAGTGCCTGTAGCAGCACTCAAAATGGCCACCAGCCACATGGCCTGTCCCTCCCCATGAACACCCCCAAAAATCGAAAAACACTGCGAAATCAGCACAATCCCATTCCATCCATGGCCTCCATGATGTTTAAGTTCAAGACAGCCCACAGAAAGACTAGGCCCATGCTAGACTCAAATACCCCTGGTAAAAAAAGGCCACAAGTACAGGCCCAAAAAACGAAAATCACTGAAAATCAGCACAATCCCAATCCATCCATGCCCTCCATGATGTTTAAATTCAAGACAACCCGCAGAAAGACTAGGCCCATGCAAGACTCACTACCCTGGCCTGGGCATAAAGGTTGAAAAGTAGGCAAAATGGTTGCAGGCCTAACAACAAAGCCTGCATTCAAAATGGCCACTTGCCTCTCCCAGCACATGGCCAGTGCCTGTAGCAGCACTCAAATTGGCCACCAGCCATATGGCCTGTCCCTCCCCATGAACACCCCCAAAAATCGAAAAACACTGCAAAATCAGCACAATCCCATTCCATCCATGGCCTCCATGATGTTTAAGTTCAAGACAGCCCACAGAAAGACTAGGCCCATGCTAGACTCAAATACCCCTGGTGAAAGGGCCACAAGTACAGGCCCAAAAAACGAAAATCACTGAAAAATCAGCACAATCCCAATCCATCCATGCCCTCCATGATGTTTAAGTTCAAGACAGCCCACAGAAAGGCTAGGCCCATGCTAGACTCAAATACCCCTGGTGAAAAGGCCACAAGTACAGGCCCAAAAAACGAAAATCACTGAAAAATCAGCACAATCCCAATCCATCCATGCCCTCCATGATGTTTAAATTCAAGACAACCCACAGAAAGACTAGGCCCATGCAAGACTCACTACCCTGGCCTGGGCATAAAGGTTGAAAAGTAGGCAAAATGGTTGCAGGCCTAACAACAAAGCCTGCATTCAAAATGGCCACTTGCCTCTCCCAGCACATGGCCAGTGCCTGTAGCAGCACTCAAAATGGCCACCAGCCACATGGCCTGTCCCTCCCCATGAACACCCCCAAAAATCGAAAAACACTGCAAAATCAGCACAATCCCATTCCATCCATGGCCTCCATGATGTTTAAGTTCAAGACAGCCCACAGAAAGACTAGGCCCATGCTAGACTCAAATACCCCTGGTGAAAAGGCCACAAGTACAGGCCCAAAAAACGAAAATCACTTAAAAATCAGCACAATCCCAATCCATCCATGCCCTCCATGATGTTTAAGTTCAAGACAGCCCACAGAAAGACTAGGCCCATGCTAGACTCAAATACCCCTGGTGAAAAGGCCACAAGTACAGGCCCAAAAAACGAAAATCACTGAAAAATCAGCACAATCCCAATCCATCCATGCCCTCCATGATGTTTAAGTTCAAGACAACCCACAGAAAGACTCAGTCCACCCACCACTGAGTACCCCTGGGAAAAAGGCCCCAAAACAGCCCAAAAATCGAAAATTCCAAAATTTTAGTTGCAGCAACTGTAATGCCCCAAACAAACTTACTTGTAAAATTTCTAATCCAACAGTGATCCAAAGAAAGTCAAAAAGGCCTCATATCCAAATATCCAGCAGCATCCACAAAAAGTAATCCTTCCAGCTCCAGATCCAAATGAAAAGTGACCAGGAGATGGACAAAGCACTGGGAGGAGCCTGCTGGACAGGAACAGGAAGTTGAAGACTGTGGGGCACTTCCTTCCTCCCACCCCCCCCCCTCCCCAAAATGGACTCCTCGCTAAAAAAGTGCAGGCAAATGTCAACCTAAGGAGTTATTCAGATAAAAATCATCATTTCAAGAAGGTTTATGCTGCTTGTTGGTGGATTTCTTGTGCAGAATTGCATATTTGATATTTTCGCTTCTGCGAGATTGTTGCTGCTCGCCGCATCTCAAATCTCGCAATTGCGAAGTACCGCGAGATGTGATCTCGCTGTACTCGCGTTGACAAAGTCTCGCTGTGCAAGTTGGCAAGCCGCGATGACGTAATCGCGCTCGCCAAATTCCCGCGGGATCACACAGCAAGATCCAAAATGGCGCAGCACTCGCAAAATATCGAGAAAAACAACTCGGCAAACGATGATAAACGCCGCGCGCCGCAAAAATTGTATCACCAACGACGCGAGCCGCAAAAAAAATCCGCTGCGTGCGAATTTGCGGATTTCGCGGGAAATTCGCAAATCTTGCGGATTGCGAATTTCCCAAAAATCCGCAAAATCCGCGAGCGTAACGGATTTTCCGCCCATGCTTACTGCCAAGCCATGTCTTCCCTGGACCGGAATCAAGCATCCTAGGACCGGTTTCTGGCTATCAGCCATCTTCCGCCTGGTTAGCTTGACTTCAGTGGCTTAGTGAGCACAGGACCCACGTCTGGGCATACCCTTCCCACATAGGGTGAAAAGCAAAACACACAAGATGATGGACGTAATGTTGCACAATGGCAAAACATTCACCCCCAGTCACAGATCTGGGTTTAATCCATTGTTATTTTGCTCACCAAGCCACCCCAGTTCAGACATGGCCATATGCAAATCAGTCTTGACCCTGTGCCTCATGGGAACAGTCCAGACCAAACTGCCAAGCCATGTCTTCCCTGGACCGGAATCAAGCATCCTAGGACCGGTTTCTGGCTATCAGCTGTATCCAGCCAGGATAGCTTGACTCCAGTGGCTTAGTGAGCACGGGACCCATGTCTGGGCATACCCTTCCCACATAGGGTGAAAAGCAAAACACACAAGATGATGGACGTAATGTTGCACAATGGCAAAACATTCACCCCCAGTCACAGATCTCGGTTTAATCCATTGTTATTTTGCTCACCAAGCCACCCCAGTTCAGACATGGCCATATGCAAATCAGCCTTGACCCTGTGCCTCATGGGAACAGTCCAGACCAAACTGCCAAGCCATGTCTTCCCTGGACCGGAATCAAGCATCCTAGGACCGGTTTCTGGCTATCAGCTGTATTCAGCCAGGATAGCTTGACTCCAGTGGCTTAGTGAGCACTGGACCCACGTCTGGGCATACCCTTCAATAATAGGGTGAAAAGCAAAACACACAAGATGATGGACGTAATGTTGCACAATGGCACAACATTCACCCCCAGTCACAGATCTGGGTTTAATCCATCGTTATTTTGCTCACCAAGCCACCGCAGTTCAGACATGGCCATATGCAAATCAGTCTTGACCCTGTGCCTCATGGGAACAGTCCAGACCAAACTGCCAAGCCATGTCTTCCCTGGACCGGAATCAAGCATCCTAGGATTGGTTTCTGGCTATCAGCCGTCTTCAGCCAGGATAACTTAACTCCAGTGGCTTAGTGAGCACGGGACCCACGTCTGGGCATACCCTTCCCACATAGGGTGAAAAGCAAAACACACAAGATGATGGACGTAATGTTGCACAATGGCAAACTGCCAAGCCATGTCTTCCCAGACGTGGGTCCCGTGCTCACTCTGCCACTGAAGTCAAGCTATCCTGGCTGAAGACGGCTGATAGCCAGAAACCGGTCCTAGGATGCTTGATTTCGGTCCAGGGAAGACATGGCTTGGCAAATCGGGCATGACTGTTCCCATGAGGCACAGGGTCAAGACTGATTTGCATATGGCCATGTCTGATCTGGGGTGGCTTGGTGAGCAAAATAACGATGGATTAAACCCAGATCTGTGACTGGGGTGAATGTTTTGACATTGTGCAACATTCCGTCCATCATCTTGTGTGTTTTGCTGTTCACCCTATGTGGGAAGGGTATGCCCAGACGTGGGTCTCGTGCTCACTACGCCACTGAAGTCAAGCTATCCTGGCTGAAGACGGCTGATTGCCAGAAACCGGTCCTAGGATGCTTGATTTCGGTCCAGGGAAGACATGGCTTGGCAGTTCGGGCTTGACTGTTCCCATGAGGCACAGGGTTGACTGATTTGCATATGGCCATGTCTGAACTGGGGTTGCTTGGTGAGCCAAATAACGATGGATCAAACTAAGATCTGTGACTGGGGGTGAATGTTTTGACATTGTGCAACATTCCATCCATCATCTTGTGTGTTTTGCTGTTCACCCTATGTGGGAAGGGTATGCCCAGACGTGGGTCCCGTGCTCACTACGCCACTGAAGTCAAGCTATCCTCGCTGAAGACGGCTGATAGCCACAAACCGGTCCTAGGATGCTTGATTTCGGTCCAGGGAAGACATGGCTTGGCAGTTCGGGCTTGACTGTTCCCATGAGGAACAGGGTCAAGACTGATTTGCATATGACCATGTCTGAACTGGTGTGGCTTGGTGAGCACAATAACGATGGATTAAACCCAGATCTGTGGCTGGGGGTGAATGTTTTGACATTGTGCAACATTCCGTCCTTCATCGTGTGTGTTTTGCTGTTCACCCTATGTGGGAAGGGTATGCCCAGACGTGGGTCCCGTGCTCACTACGCCACTGAAGTGAAGCTATCCTGGCTGAAGACAGCTGATAGACAGAAACCGGTCCTAGCATGCTTGATTTCGGTCCAGGGAAGACATGTCTTGGCAGTTCGGGCTTGACTGTTCCCATGAGGCACAGGGTCAAGACTGATTTGCATATGGCCATGTCTGAACTGGGGTGGCTTGGTGAGCAAAATAACGATGGATTAAACCCAGAACTGTGACTGGGGTGAATGTTTTGACATTGTGCAACATTCCGTCCATCATCTTGTGTGTTTTGCTGTTCACCCTATGTGGAAAGGGTATGCCCAAACGTGAGTCCCGTGCTCACTACGCCACTGAAGTCAAGCTATCCTGGCTGGAGACGGCTGATAGCCAGAAACTGGTCCTAGGATGCTTGATTTCGGTCCAGGGAAGACATGGCTTGGCAGTTCGGGCATGACTGTTCCCATGAGGCACAGGGTCAAGACTGATTTGCATATGGCCATGTCTGAACTGGGGTGGCTTGGTGAGCAAAATAACGATGGATTAAATCCAGATCTGTGACTAGGGGTGAATGTTTTGACATTGTGCAACATTCCGTCCATCATCTTGTGTGTTTTGGTGAATATTGTGCCATAATCCCAGCATTGCCAGAGTCGAGACACCCAGACTGGTTCTGCTTTTCCTAGAGCGTGTACAGCGCTTCCTATTGACCCTGGCACCAGCTGAAGCAAATCTATTTACCCATTCGTTTTCAAAAGGGTGTAAGGTGTTGGCAGGGCCTGATACCAGGTATTTGGCCTCCTGGGCTTTAATTTTGGGCTGGAATACTCCCACCCTCTTCATATAGCTAGCTCCCCTTCCAACTTCTCAGTGTTAGGCAATCTCAAACTGCACCTAGATGATCCTTTAGTCTCAATGGTGTCCAAGGTGATTGGGAATCTGTCTGCACTACACTTCAGTTAAATCAGATGGTATCTGGACCAACTCACATTAAGGGGCACCTTTTTGATCCCGTGTTCAGTAACTGCGAGGAACTCTCAGTAGGAACACCTTCTCCACTACCTTGGCCTGACCATTTCATGATCCCCTTATCATTGAACATCATGGGTTCTATCCCCTCCTCTAAAGTAATTTTGAGCAAAGAACGCAACTGGGCTAAGCTCCCCATAGAACAATGGGCAATAGCTCTACATGCCACTTGGCCAGCTAGCGACCCAAACCCCATCTCGCCAACAACGCTTTTAATGCCTGGATCGAAAACTCGCTAGAGGATGTCCTTCCAAAAAAAGCTACCCAAAAAATTTGTAGACTTAGGATCACTCCATGGTACACCCCGAAGTTACGGTAATTAAAACAAACTTCTAAAAGGCTGGAGAGAAAGTGGAGAAAGGATTACTCAGAATGCAATAAATTAAAGTACAGGGAGGCGATTAAAACCTATCAAACCGAAATTAAAACTGCACAATCAGCATTCTATAAGAAAAAAATCATCTTAGCATCAGTACCCCAAGGAAATTTTCAAAATTGCCAAAACCCTGCTAAAACTACCCCCGCGGTGTAGAGCGGGAATATCGACGGGAAAATATCGAGTTACATTAATATCGCCGCAGAAATATCTACAAGAAGAAATATCAATAGCAAAAATATAGTTTGACCAGAATATCGACAGACAGGTAAGTAATATCGATAACAATAATATAGTTGTAATAAATATCGTTTACAAAAACATAGTTTACAAAAATATCGAGTTTTTAATAATTATAAGTAATTTAGTGTTTTCAATGAGTATTGTTTGTCAATTTAGTATATTTTGTAGCATTTTATTAGTTAATAATGTATTTTATGTTGAATTTAGTGTTAATAGTTCCGTAGCGGGTTGTGGGATTATAGGGGAATAAGGTGGGAAGTAATTTAAATATATTAAAATAATTGATTAATTAATGTGTTAATTTAATATAAATAGTTTAATAATTATTAGTTAAAAAATTTCAATGAGTTAATTGATAATTAATTATGTTAATTATTATGTTAATTGTTTAATTACTTTTAGGTGTGTGTACTGGAATTTTTAAGTGAAAATGTAGTCAAGTAATTACATTTTTATTGAATAATTAATTAATTAATGATTAATAATTATAATTAAATAATTATTATTCTTAAACGAGTAAATACATTTTAGTTTGTGTTGTGGTGTTTATAAGTGTATATGGTGTGAAAGCTGTCAATTAATTAATTATGTAAATATTTTGAAAATACAATACAAATCAATAATTAATTAGTAAATATTAAATGTAATTGTGTAATTAATTTTAGGTGTGTAGGTGTTTGTTGATAATAATACATTTAAATGTATATATGAAATATGTTTATAATCTACATTAAATTTTATACTAAATTTGATAGATGGTTTATAATTTTTTTTGAGTTCCTGCGCTTTCCCTACTGTTGTACCCTCTGGAGTGGGAATAGTACTTTTAACCCCTACCCTATCCAGCGCTTTCCCTACTGTTGCACCCTTTGGAGTGGGAATAGTAATTTTTACCCCTACGCTATCCAGCGCTTTCCCTACTGTTGTACCCTCTGGAGTGGGAATAGTACTTTTAACCCCTACCCTATCCAACGCTTTCCCTACTGTTGCACCCTTTGGAGTGGGAATAGTAATTTTTACCCCTACGCTATCCAACGCTTTCCCTACTGTTGCACCCTCTGGAGTGGGAATAGTAATTTTTACCCCTACGCTATCCAACGCTTTCCCTACTGTTGCACCCTCTGGAGTGGGAATAGTAATTTTTACCCCTACGCTATCCAACGCTTTCCCTACTGTTGCACCCTCTGGAGTGGGAATAGTAATTTTTACCCCTACGCTATTCAGCGCTTTCCCTACTGTTGCACTCAGTGGAGTGGGAATAGTAATTTTTACCCCTTCGCTATCAAATGTTTTAACTAATAATATTTTTATATTTTTATTAAATGTATGTATTATTGTTGTTATATAATTTTATGTGTTAAATATATGTATATGTACACATTTATTAAGTTTATAATGAAAACATTTATTTAATTTGTTATAAATAGTTAAAATATAAAAGTAAAGTAATGTATTTTGTTAATAGTACTTATATTTTTTTTATTATTTAATGTAATTTTAATTAATATAAAAAGTCGATATTTTTAACATCTATATTTATTACATCGATATTTGTGAGTAGATATTTATGTACTTACCTGTTTAGGTATAGGGAGTCGATATTTTTGTAAACGATATTTATACAACTATATTTTTGTCAACTATATTTTTGTAATCGATATTTAAACACCCTACCACCCCCGCAACAAACAATCAGGGATGATGCCCTCGCCCATTGTAACAACTTGGCCGTGTTTTTCCATCACAAAAATACAAAACATCTACATCTCCTTCCCTCACACTTTCAGCGATAAAACCTCTGTGCCCATCACCGCCCCAGCCTCTCACACCCAGGCAGCCCTGGAGGATATCCCCCTAATGGATCATATTTCATTAGAAGCCAATATGGTTCATGTAAAATCTGGTTCCCCCAGGGACCCTGCACTGCCGCATGCACTAACTCTGGTTACAAAAATAATCTGTCCTGTAATCCTACGATCTACTTCACTCTTCTAAGATAGGCTTTCGTCCCCTGCAAGGGACTGAGACCGCTCTTCTTGCAGTAACATCGGAATCCAGGAGGATTTGGGATCAAGGTGTGCAGCAGCCATCATCCTCCTGGACCTCAGTGCTGCATTTGATACTGTCAACTAAGAGACATTGATCCTTAGGCTTAGGGACCTGGGAGTGACTGGAGTTGTCATCACTTGGATGAAGTCTTTTCTAGAAGATCGTTCCTTTCAGGTTTTTTAGGGCGATGTTATCTCCAAACACCTCTCCCTCAGCTGTGCTGTGCCTCAGGGATCTTCCCTGAGCCCCACACTGTTTAACGTTTAAATGTGCCCATTAGCAGAGATAGTCTGTATATTTGGCATAAAAATTGTAGGCTATGTCGATGACACTCAGCTCATGGTGGCTTTAAACCACACAGAAAAGTCATTAGGCCGCCTTGGAAAATGTCTAGAGGAGGAAGCCAAATGGATAAAGCTATCCTGCTTATAACTCAATGGGGACAATACTGAGCTTATGCTTCTCAGCAACTCGCCAGTCTTCAACTCTGACCTGCTGTGGCCTAACTGTCCTGGACCCGCTCCAGAACCCAAAAAGCAATTTAAGAGCCTGGGTATCTGGTTAGACCCCACTCTCAGCTTTGAGTTTCAGGCAATTACCTATCAGCCACCTGCTACAGCCTATTGAGGATGCTTTGCAAGATACTTCCACTCCTTCCATTCCAGGTGAGAAGAATCATGATCCTGGCCCTTATACTCTCTCGCCTGGACTATGGCAATGCTCTCTACCTAGGAACCCCCCCAACTTACATTCTCAAAGCTCCAGATCGCTCAAAACTGCGCTGCTCGTCTGCTCCTCCAACTTCCCCATCGACAATCAGCTAAACCTGCTCTAAGAAGCCTACATTGGCTACCGATCAGGGAGAGAATACAGCTTAAAGCCATGTACATTACACACAAGGCTTTCTTGGGGAAGGGGCCAACAATCAGTCCTTCCATGATTACTCCATACCAGCCTAGCAGAACTGTTTGTTCCATATTTCTCTCTCTTGTTACAGTGGACGATCTTTTTCTTACAACTCTGCCAAATTATGGAACGCACTCCCACCGTACATACGTAAGGAATCCAACCTGTTGCCTTTTCGGAAACTCCTCAAAACGTGGTTCTTTCAAAACTCCACTAAATACAGGTCTCTTTTTGCTTGCGTCCAACTCCAGTGCTGGGATGCCTTACGGTAGCCATCGCGCTATATAAGTGCTTTTTAATTGATTCAATCATTATATCCCCCTTTAATTTAGCTGGGACACCCCAGTATGCACACTACTACTTACCTGCAATATCTACTTACCCACTGCTCAGGATGAGTGATGTGGAAGAAACCGCCTTACTTACCTCCCGACAGATTATCATTTCTGCGAGGTCATGGATGCCATCATTTCTAAGGCCGATCTGCAGGCGGTGGTCCTCCCGGAGAAGACATTATTGGAGTACGTGAAGTGCTGCTTCAAACCCCTCCCTGAGAAGGAAGACCCTTTGGGGCTCAGACCCCTCTTGCCTCTGGGCAGGCCTGAACCATACGCACCACCCCCCAAGCGCAGAAGGGACACAGAGCCAGGCGTAGATCTGAATACCATATGACAGATTAAAACATGTTTTCTTGACCCATAAGCAGCACACCTCACTGAACCTCCCACAACCAGGTCCCTCGGGACTCCAATCATTGGACCCTTCTGACCGGCATCCCCCATCTCCTTTACTCGCAGGAGTTAGAGTCACCTTCTGGCACAGTCGCGGAGCAGGAACTCAATCCTTGACCATGTTGTTCTCCCAGGGACCCCAAACCGACCACATCTATTGGGGTAACACTGAGGCACCTTTTGACATGCTGGATCCGGACACCTGGATCCATCCTCTATGTTCAGAGTGGACAGCATCAGAGAAGGTCACAACCTATGTTGCCGAATGGCATAGACAGCTGAGAGATAAGGATCATTTGAGGGCGGAAAGCCCTTGCCCCTCTTTATAGAACAAAGTAGCCCCCTCTCCCGATAAAAGACGAGTGCAGATACAGATGATTTTGCCTGGACCTTATAAATCTTGGTGAAGGTTTGGTATTTCTTTTGGAGTCACAATGGGTTTGGTGCTGGTTTGCTTTATTCTTTCTTGATTGATTTCTCACTCGGTGTCTAAATCTTGCTTACTCTGAAGCCTTTTCTTTCGAAGAAGTCTACTGAAATATAAGTGTGTGTACAAATGAATAAATATAACAAAAATGAATTTCTTTACTGTACAGATATATAACGCTCAAGCAAATTGTGAGTCCTGAAGATGACCGCACAATAATATAGCGGTCAAAACGCCGTAGACGCTTTTTGGTGGCCAAAATTTAATTAAGGACACATTATCTTTGTTTATGTTGTTCTTTTACCGTAATATGTAATAATTTTGTTTGCCACATGTCTGGTTTGTGATATATGTTCCTTTTTTGTATACCAGCACTTTGTCTTGAGAACAACTGTTTTTAGAGTTTCTTTGTACTATATGCAATAAATAATGTCTTTTTGATACTAGTAATACTGTTTGAAGGGCTTCTTCAATCACCTTTCTATTGCTTTATTAATCCATGGTTTTTCTTCACTATTTTTATATTTATATTTAATATGTTGGATCACATATAGTTTTGGGTGATCTCTTCCCTGAACCTACAGTTAGATGTACTGATTGACTGTCCCGGGTTTGGGGTTTTGGACAGCCCCTGTGGTTGTTAGTCATACCAATATCTGGTCCTTCGAAGAACCTTTTGAGAATTGGCAGGGCTCTGACAATTATTAAGACAGTTTGTATCCCTCTTATGAGGACCTACAATGAAGGGAACATTCTAAACAAACTACACATTATATATACAAATCGTAAATAATCTTGGTCATCAATAAATGACAGACTCAGTTTTACTATTCACTTAGCTGTATCTAGTTCTTAGTAAGTTAATGTATTTGTCATACAAAGTCACAGTTTTGAAATATAAATCATCACACAACAAGGTAAATGTCTCTTATATTGAAGTGCACCAACAATTATCCAGAAATATACAGTCAAATCATTTCATATTGAGTCCATATATCGAAGAGATGATTGTGATTCTTTCTTAAGTGCTTTTATTTCACTTTAAATTTAAGCCACAGCCGACGCGTTTCCTTCTGTGAACAGAACTTCTTCAGGGCATTCATGGCCCGATGACACGGTATACTGGATACTGGACTGGATACTTGGAATTGATTAATACTTCACCATATGTTATTTGGAGCACACAGATTGTTTTCTTTGAGGAAGTCAAATGTAAATCAAGACCGATTTAGAAGTAAAACACCAATATTCATCACTCGGAAGAAATATTTTGCCTCATTGCTCCATAATATTGATTTGCTTCAAAAGATTTATGAATGCTCTGAAGAAGTTCTGTTCGCAGACCAAAGCGCGTGGGCTGTGGCTTAAATGTAAAGAAAAATAAAAGCACTTAAGAAAGAATCACAATCATCTCTTCGAAATGGACTCAATATGAAAGGATTTGACTGTATATTTCTGGAAAGTGGTGCAGCTTCAATATAAGAGACATTTACGATTGACCCTGTTGACAAGGGTGGTGTCATTGGACAGAGGGCACCTTTGGAGCTGGCGCACAGAATTACTTTTGGTATTTAGATTATTATTGGTTTACTTTCTGAGGTTGGTGCTGAGTCTGGGCAAATTGGTCCACTGTCCGGTCTATGTGTATGCACACAAGAAGGTATTTCACAATAACATCTCATTTAGACGAGCATGAGTGAGTGGATAGGAAGAGAGAAGACAAAAGAGTTGTATAACAAATCAATGCAAACAGATTATCATATGAACCTAAAGGAACACTATAGCACAGCGTGCTAATAGTCAGAAAAGCTAACCCTCAGGCCGGAAGTGAAAGCTGTGGCAACCTCACAAAGATATGAGGAGAAAAGTTAAAGAGTCTGGATCAGTCAGCTTCAGTCAATAGAGTTTTAAAGAAACAGCTCTCAACCCACACGTCTGCCTAAGCCACACCGCGCATCACTGCACCGTCACACCCCAGAGAGAATTCTAACACAAATATTTATACCCTAAATGTTAAAGTCAATCCCTAAATTTAAAGCGAAATCCAAGCAATTCACAGTTTTCGTTTGTTCAGGAGCATGGGGTGTTCAATTACACCACTACCGTTGCAACTCATTTTTAAAAGTTCTTTGTTATGAGCCATGTGGTTATCTTCGTCCTTCAGCAGAGGAAACCACGATATCCCTCTTCCTTGACTCGCACACTTTTTTCGACAAATAGCAACATCCACTAAAACAGTTATCCATAAAATTAAACATTTCCCAGGACAGTAGGAAGTTCCGTACGATAGGCCAACCACATAGCCATAGAAAAGAAAAGAGCACAATAATCAAAATGAAGGACAAATACATTTCTTTGCAGCAGCATACATTTTAAAAAAGCAAATTAAGGGGTCAATTATGACGGCGGACGGAAGGACGACCGCCGGCCTTGGGTATGCGGAAAATGCCTTTTACGGTCCGCCAGCCGCGGCTAGTCCGCCCGCCATATTAGGATGGGAAGCACTGTCAAATTTCCGTACGCCGCGGAAGAACATGCACCGCCGCGTAAATTCACCCGACCCCGCGGCGGACGTAAAGAATCCAGAGACACTGCCATACGGAGTGACGTCTCCGACCGTCCTCGAAATCTCAATGGCGGAAACGACACAGCAAATCGCTGTGGAGAAACCACCAGCCTGAACATGGCGGATTCACCACAGCGGAGAGGCAAAACATTGCAGAGATACCCACCACAGGCAGACCGCCGTCATGGACCCAGCTCTGCACGCATTTCCGCTACTCTTAGTGCTCCACCACCAGCAAGTCATGGACCATCGCCGCTGACGACGCAGGTACGCAAACACAACAACCACTGTCGGAAGGGGAGTACCTGCCGGGGTTGTGACGTGGGGAGGGGGAGGGGCATGTTTGGGGTCAATGATGTATGGGAAACAGATGTATGCAAGTAAGTCAACATATAAATAAATCGAACGATTCTGACCCCACTCACCCAGAACACACATGCACCGCCAACAAACAGCCACACCACGGACAACACAACCGAGCAGAGCAGACTACGGAAACTATGCCCACAATCAACTAGGCAGGCAGGCAGGAATGGCTAGGCCACACAGCTCACAAGCCCACATACACACACCAACACACAAGGCATACCACACATAAGGAGACATGCTGGCCCACCCTCAGGCCAACCCCACACCTACCCCACTAACAGACAGGGGCCCATACACCACACACCACAAAAAACAACACTGCGCACACACATAAACAACCAACACACACACGATGAGCCCTGACATGTACACTGACAAAGTCGACACTGAACAACCTACTGTGTACCCACAAATCATGAGTGTGACACATGCACCAAATGAAAAACATCCACATAACCTACATTGCATGGGAAGCCACTATTGTCCCAAAATAAGCCTCAGAGTGCCTCCTCCACCCTTACACAGTCCACAGCCAAACGAAAGTAAACAGTACTGGGCAATGGTAATGTGAAAGTGGCAGACACAGCATTTACGATAGCACCAATATATCAACAATGCAAGGAGACAACCAGGAATGACACAGAGAAACCACTACACAGGAGTAACTTGCTTTATTGCACATAATAGAGGTTGACTCCTAGAGTAGCCAGGAGCATGGCCAATGGATAGAACAGAGCAGGTACATCTGAGGCAGCACATGAGAGGGGCTAAGTGCATCAACAGTCCATGGCACAGAACAGGTACATCTAAGGCAGCACATGAGAGGGGCTAAGTGTATCAACAGTCCATGGCCCAGAACAGGTACATCTGAGGCAGCACATGAGAGGGGCAACTAACATCAACAGTCCATGGCACAGAACAGAGCAGGTACATATGAGGCAGCACATGAGAGGGGCTAAGTCCATCAACAGTCCATGGCACAGAGCAGGTACATCTTAGGCAGCACATGAGAGGGGCTAAGTGCATCAACAGTCCATGGCACAGAGCAGGTACATCTGAGGCAGCACATGAGAGGGGCTAAGTGCATCAACAGTCCATGGCACAGAACAGGTACATCTGAGGCAGCACATGAGAAGGCTAAGTGCATCAACAGTCCATGGCACAGAACAGGTACATCTGATGCAGCACATGAGAGGGGCTAAGTGCATCAACAGTCCATGGCACAGAATAGGTACATCTGAGGCGGCCCTTGAGAGGGGCAACGAGCATCAACAGTCCATGGCACAGAACAGAGCAGGTACATCTGAGGCAGCACATGAGAGGGGCTAAGTGCATGTAACAAAGAACCTAATCAAGGAGAGAGGGTTGTAGCCCAGAGCGAGTGGTGGGTAGCTGGCTCGAGTGCTCTTCCTTCTTTACACCCCAAGCAGAGCGACTGGAGATTAGACGGGGGTGAACTATGGAATGAAATCGAGGACGGTCCCTTTAATTACATCAAAGTGGACAGCGAGTACACACCTCCTAATGACGTAGGTGATCCCGGACTGGGGAAAAAGACAGAAGAAACACCATCGGCGTGTGACATAACCGACGAGAGAGTTGTATGCAGAGGAGAGCCGGTGAAACTACGAGGAGGAGAAAGTCTGCGAGAGAAGGAGAGGTCCGGAGGTGCCGAAGAACTGAAGATGGAGGTTCCTGTGCCTGGAGGTCACCGTTCCTGTGCATCGTCCAGCCACACTCAGAGAGGAGGAGTGTGGCTCAGCCAGGTGCGTCAGCGCGTGTCGGGCTGGGTGGGGAAGCGGGAAGAGATGGCAGTTACAGCTCCTGAGCGAAGGACAGAGAACGCTTAGAGCGGGTGTAAAGCTCCCGACTGCCTGACTAAGAACTCCAAGAGCCGGGGTTTAAAGCTCCCGATTGCAATTCTAGAGTGTTTCTGTAAATATTGTAAACATTGAAGCATTCACTTACGTAACCCCCCCCCACGCTCCCCTCACTTTCCCAAACTTCTACCACTATGTTCTTGCTGTGTATATAAAATTGTGTATACACTTACTCACTGGTGGTTTCCTAAAGGGGGAGTAACAACATTGGTCTGTTATACCTGACCGGAGTATCTCTTCCTCTCTCTTATGTACCAGGGTGGAAAGCCTCATGAAGATTATACTGCTAGAGACCCCAAATCTCCTTCACCAAGGCGCCAGAAGACCACCTGAAGAGACCGCAACCACGGACTCCGCGATATTGGCCAGGGAAAGACTCACTTTAAGAAAGAAAAAGACTTTTGGTAAAATAAAACCTTATATACCACGATCTAGTCTCCGTGCCCTTCCATCGAGCCCACCACAGTGCATCAACAGTCCATGGCACAGAGCAGGTACATCTGAGCCAGCCCATGAGTGGGGCTAAGTGCATCAACAGTCCATGGCACAGAGCAGGTACATCTGAGGCAGCACATGAGAGGGTCAACGAGCATCAACAGTCCATGGCACAGAACAGGTACATCTGAGGCAGCACATGAGTGGGGCAACGAGCATCAACAGGCCATGGTAGAGAACAGAGCAGGTACATCTGAGGCAGCACATGAGAGGGGCAACGAGCATCAACAGTCCATGGCACAGATCAGAGCAGTTACATCTGAGGCAGCACATGAGAGGGGCTAAGTGCATCAACAGTCCATGGCAGAGAACAGGTACATCTGAGGCAGCACATGAGAGGGGCTAAGTGCATCAACAGTCCATGGCACAGAACAGGTACATCTGAGGCAGCACATGAGAGGGGCTAAGTGCATCAACAGTCATTGGCACAGAAAAGGTACATCTGAGGCAGCACATGAGAGGGGCTAAGTGCATCAACAGTCCATGGCACAGAACAGGTACATCTGAGGCAGCAAATGAGAGGGGCTAAGGGCATCAACAATCCATGGCACAGAACAGGTACATCTGAGGCAGCACATGAGTGGGGAAACCAGCATCAACAGTCCATGGCACAGAGCAGGTACATCTGAGGCAGCACAAGGACGTGTGTCATGCGCACTGTCCCATGGACAATAATAATGCAAGGGTGGTTACAATGGACATTCCTGACATCAATTGCAATCACATTTCAGTGATGGGAACTGCACCTCACAGCACAGAATCAGGCAGGTGCCCTGTCCTTTGTAGTGTCCCTGTCCTTGGGAGGTGCCCTGTCCTTTGTAAAGTCCCTGTCCTTGGGAGGTGCCCTGTCCTCAGAACCAATATGTCACCACATTACCATGCACATCTGACGCAACTATACTCCTTATGTCATGTAAATGGCTCCTGTCCAGGTGTCACATTAATGTCCATTTGTTGCATGTGTGATCATACTAATGACCTTGCCAGTGCTTTACAAAGCACACTGATGTGAGCCCAAGTTGCATCAGATGTGCATGGCAATGTGGTGACATATTGGTTTTGAGGTCACATGTTTGTAATTGTACACATCTACACAGTCCATTAAGGCTGTGTACCAACATTTTGAAGCAGTTGTGAGTGTGTGTTTTGTGTGTGCAAGTAGCAATGATGGGGTTATACATGCTTTCTGTGTATGCGTCTGTGTGTCGTCTGTTGTATGTCCATGGATGTCATGTGAGGATGCACAGCATTGTTGGTGGGGTCATGGGTGCATGAAGACAAGGAGGGTGTTTTCCATGTTCGTGTTCTGAGTGCACATCCATTTGTGTCTGTGGGGTTGCTTTTCCACACATGGGCCCTCAGTCATGTGATGTTGGCTGTTCTTTCAACATGTGTGCACTTACCATTGGACATGTTTGCACACAGGATGTTGTTTGTGGGTGAACAGTGTGTGTGTAGTTGTCTGTAGTGCCTTATATTTCTGTCACGTCACACATACAATCAGTGTCTGCAACATGTTTTATTTGTATTGTGTTGGTCAAGACGTGATAGTGTGGCACAGCTGTGCGGTGTTCGACAATTTACATCTGCTACCATCTACTCCCACACAGGAGGGCTCCAAATGTGCATCGACCATACACTGTGCTGGAGGACATGGTTGAAGAGGAGGAGATCCGCAAATTCCGGCTTGACCGACCGACATTGCAGGACCTTGTAGCACCATTGGCACCTCATCTGCAGCGACGCAGGCCATATCCTGGAGCAATTACACCCACAGCGAAGGTGATGGCGGCACTTCACTTCTTCACGACAGGCACATTCCAGTACACAGTTGGTCATGCCGGGGGGATGTCCCAATCCATGTTCAGCATGGAAGCCATGATGCGTTACAAGGATGATTACATCCATTTTCCCACGTCCGGCAGAGCTGGCTGCAGTGAAAGGGGACTTCTATGCCCTGGGCCGGATTCCACACATAGTGGGTTCCATCGATGGCACACATATTGGTCTGGTTCCACCCCAGGCACGTGAACCCATCTATCGCAATCGGAAGCACTACCATTCAATCAATGTGCAAGTGGTGTGCCTGGCTGACAACATAATTTCCCATGTGTGTGGCAGATTTCCCGGGTCCGCACATGACTCACACATCCTGCGGAGCAGCATTGTCCCCCAACTGATGGCTAATCTGCGTCAAGAACGTGCGTGGCTTGTAGGTGAGTGTGCTGTGATGACTACTGTGTTGTATGTGTGCCATGCTGTTCCCACCAGTCCTGGTAATGATGTTTGTGTCTGTCATCCCCCAACCTAGGTGACTCTGCGTACCCAAACCACCCGTGGCTGCTAAGCCCCCTACGGAATCCTACTACCCCAGGAGAAATGCGCTACAGTGAGGCCCATGGGAAGACACGTTGAGTGGTGGAACGTACATTTGGACTGCTGAAGTCTAGGTTTCGCTGCCTGGATAAAACCGGAGGGGCCCTGCCATACTCACCCGGCAAAGTATGCAAAATCATGGTTGCCTGCTTAATGCTCCACAACCTGGCTTTGCGCAAGGATATTGAACTGATCATGGACCCTGCAGACCAACAGATTGCTCCGCCACCCATTCCACCCATGTCCAGTGATGAGGATAGTAGGGAGGAAGAAGGTGTGGACCACAGGCGTCAGCTCATTGATCGCTACTTTCCTTGAATGTGGATAACTACCTCTTGTGCTGCTGTTCAATGCGTGATGTATGTCTGCTGGTGATGGGTGGATGTGGTGTGTAAATGCTGCCTGTTCTGTTATGTACAGTTTGCCCATGGGTGTGGGACATGGCTTACAAGCAATGCTCCCTGATGTGTGTCCTGTGTTCCGCTTACTTTGTGATGATTGCGGTTTGTGGGATGTTGCAGTACGTTGTTGTGTGATGGGTGTGATTCAGTTTTCTGACCTGTGCTTGTTGTTCTCTGATTGTCCCTCGGTCACTCACACAGAGCCATGATTCCAAACAACATTGATCCCTGCACCTGATGATCACAACAACTGAGACAAACCTGTGTTTAAACATGGAGATCACACAGCCTTGAGTGTTTCCGTGATTTTTATTTACAGGGTGTGGATTAGTGTTAGTACATATTTACAAATAGGTGGTGGAGGGGAAGTGTGAGTTGAAGGTCATGTCAGATGACACCACCGTGGGGACACCACATTGTGTGATGTACACCTAGTACAACAGACGTGTGACAATGCTTGGCAATGTGGGGCAAGATAGTTCACAGAGTGAATGCCGGGCTCAAGGAGTGTGTAGTCAGTGCCGGCCCCTCTTCTTGCGGGTGGCTGGTGCTTTGCCACTGCTCTGTCCAGGATCCAGCCTCGGACGGCCCCTCCGTCTTGGAGCCTGAGTGGACCCAGCTGTGGGGGCAGGTTGTTCGGGGGACACCTCCCTGTCAGTGGCCTCAGGGGATGTTGGCGGTGGTGGTGGTGTTCTGTCCCGCTGGCCACTTGGGGGAGGGGGAGGTGGTGTGGCGCGGGATAACCACTCCCTTCAAAGAGTTGTTTGCTGCCCCATAAGGTCCACCATTTGTCCCATAGGGTTGTCCATGGACCGCAACAGCTGGCAGGTGTGAAGTGAGTCTTGGATCTCACGATCTGCCGGTGCCTGCGACCGCTCGTACGACGCTTGCACTCTTGCACTCTTGCAATGGCATCCAGGGTCTCGGTCCCAGGATTGTGTGGGTCTTGTCCCCGACCTCGCCTTGCACCTGCCCTCGTGTTTGTGAGCTATGGCCTCACCTGTATCCTCCCCCATCCACTCTCCCTGCCAGCCTGTGATGTTGATGGTCCATCATCGTCCGATGGGTCAGGCAGGATGGCACTGGCAGGAGTGGTGGTGGTGGTGGTGGTAGCTGCACAGGTCACAATGGCAGTAGTCGCTTTTGTTCCAAGGTGGTGGAGGCAGGGATGTCCTGGGAGCCTGATGGCCCTGGGAGTGTAGTTGGACCGGCATCGTCCTCCGCACCCGAGGTGTCCAGGAGATCATCACCGGAGAGTCCAGGCTGTGAGGGGGGCGGCTGGTGCTGGTAGATGCTGGTTTCTCCTGTCAAGACTCGGTCACCTGAGGGACAAGAATTTAAGAATCAATGTTGTGGACATGAGAGGTTTGTTGTTGTTACATTTCAATTTTCTAGGGAATCAGGACATGGTTGTTGGTGACATCAAATTGGTGTGGTACACAGTACTGCGCCTTATGGTGGTGTGGAGGGGGTGAGATAATACTTGTGTGGTCCTGTCCTGCTATTGGATGGTGCCCCTGTGAAGATGGCTACCTACATGTAAGTTTGAAGAGGGAGACGCATTGGTCAGCACATGGTAGGCGGGCTCCATCTTGCTCTGGGATGGGACATGGGTGCCTGTTGGGGGTTGTAGGGCTGGACCCACCCTCCCTGTAGACATGGGGGCCTGTTGGGAGTTGTAGTGATGGACCCACACCCACCCTCCCTGTAGACATGGGGGCCTGTTGGGAGTTGTAGTGCTGGACCCACACCTACCCTCCCTGTAGACAGGGGGCCTGTTGGGAGTTGTAGTGCTGGACCCACCACCACACCCACCTTCCCTGTAGACATGGGGGCCTGTTGGGGGTTGTAGTGCTGGACCCACCCCCGCCCTCCCTGTAGACATGGGGGCCTGTTGGGAGTTGTAGTCCTGGACCCACCCCCACACCCACCCTCCCTGTAGCCATGGGGGCTTGTTGGGAGTTGTAGGGCTGGACCCACCCCCAACCTCCCTGTAGACATGGGGGCCTGTTGGGAGTTGTAGTGCTGGACCCACCACCACACCCACCTTCCCTGTAGACATGGGGGCCTGTTGGGGGTTGTAGTGCTGGACCCACCCCCACCCTCCCTGTAGACATGGGGGCCTGTTGGGAGTTGTAGTCCTGGACCCACCCCCACACCCACCCTCCCTGTAGCCATGGGGGCTTGTTGGGAGTTGTAGGGCTGGACCCACACCCAACCTCCCTGTAGACATGGGGGCCTGTTGGGAGTTGTAGTGCTGGACCTACCCCCACACCCACCCTCCCTGTAGCCATGGGGCCTGTTGGGAGTTGTAGTGCTGGACCCACACCCACCCTCCCTGTAGACATGGGGGCCTGTTGGGAGTTGCAGTGCTGGACCCAGCCCCATCCTCCCTGTAGACATGGGGCCTGTTGGGAGTTGTAGTGCTGGACCCACACCCACACCCACCCTCCCTGTAGACATGGGGGCCTGTTGGGAGTTGCAGTGCTGGACCCACACCCACCCTCCCTGTAGACATGGGGGCCTGTTGGGAGTTGTAGTGCTGGACCCACCCCCACCCTCCCTGTAGATATGGGGGCCTGTTGGGAGTTGTGGTGTTAGCTGCTTGACCACATGCAAGCCTGGGAACGTAGGAGGCTAAATTTGTGGTTGATCATGGTGGGTGCATTTGAGCCCTGGCCTACACATTTGGGTGACTGTGTGGTCCACATGCATGGATTTGAGCCTGGGAGATGTGTCTTAGCAGTTGTGCAAGGCAGAACATGACAGTGTGATAGTGGTCATTGGCTTATACTTACCAGCCTCAACTCCCTCTTCTATACCTTCCAGACTCTCATGGTGCAGTATGCCTAGCACCCTTTCCTCCCATTCGGCATGTGGTATTTGCCCCGCGGGACCACCACCGCCAGTGTCGTGTGCCCGCAGGTGGTTCTTGGACCTGATGCCTTTCACCCTTGCCTTGAGGTCGTGCCACCGCCTATGGATGTCGTGTTTGGTGCATGGCACGGTCCCTGAAGCATTGACTCTGGTCACTATCCTGTGCCACATAGTGGTTTTAGTTGCCAAGGTGGTCTGCTGCACTAGGGTACCAAAGAGATGTGGTTCGACATGGATGATTTCATCCACCGTGACTTTCAACTCACTCTCTGTGAACTTGGGGTTTTTCTTGGGGGCCATGGTGTGTGTTGTGCAAGGTGTTGGTGGTGTGGGGTGTGCAGGTGTGTGGTATGTAGGGTTGGTGTTGTGGGGTTTTTTGTGGTGGGTGTTTTGGTGTGCAGGTTGTATGTGTGTTTGTGTGTGTCTGTTGTGTGTGATGTGCAGCGTCTTTCTTCCAGCTGTGCTGTGATGCAAAGGATTGTGGTAATGGGAGGGATTCCTTTTATACTCTGTGTGGTGGTTGTGTCCCAATGGTTTTTAGAAGTCAGGTGTTCTGTGGGTGTGGAGACTTGGGTGCTCTTGTTTGTGCTGGGGTGGGTGTCATTGGGGTGTGTAGTTGTTGGGGGTGGGTGTTCCAGGTGGGTGTGTGTCCTGTTCTTTGTGTTTTCTATTTACTTCCGTCCGCCATTTTTGTTTTGGTTTGACGGCAGGGGTGAGTGTGTAGTCAGTGCCGGCCCCTCTTCTTGCGGGTGGCTGGTGCTTTGCCACTGCTCTGTCCAGGATCCAGCCTCGGACGGCCCCTCCGTCTTGGAGCCTGAGTGGACCCAGCTGTGGGGGCAGGTTGTTCGGGGGACACCTCCCTGTCAGTGGCCTCAGGGGATGTTGGCGGTGGTGGTGGTGTTCTGTCCCGCTGGCCACTTGGGGGAGGGGGAGGTGGTGTGGCGCGGGATAACCACTCCCTTCAAAGAGTTGTTTGCCCGCAGGTGGTTCTTGGACCTGATGCCTTTCACCCTTGCCTTGAGGTCGTGCCACCGCCTATGGATGTCGTGTTTGGTGCATGGCACGGTCCCTGAAGCATTGACTCTGGTCACTATCCTGTGCCACATAGTGGTTTTAGTTGCCAAGGTGGTCTGCTGCACTAGGGTACCGAAGAGATGTGGTTCGACATGGATGATTTCATCCACCGTGACTTTCAACTCACTCTCTGTGAACTTGGGGTTTTTCTTGGGGGCCATGGTGTGTGTTGTGCAAGGTGTTGGTGGTGTGGGGTGTGCAGGTGTGTGGTATGTAGGGTTGGTGTTGTGGGGTTTTTTGTGGTGGGTGTTTTGGTGTGCAGGTTGTATGTGTGTTTGTGTGTGTCTGTTGTGTGTGATGTGCTGCCTCTTTCTTCCAGCTGTGCTGTGATGCAAAGGATTGTGGTAATGGGAGGGATTCCTTTTATACTCTGTGTGGTGGTTGTGTCCCAATGGTTTTTAGAAGTCAGGTGTTCTGTGGGTGTGGAGACTTGGGTGCTCTTGTTTGTGCTGGGGTGGGTGTCATTGGGGTGTGTAGTTGTTGGGGGTGGGTGTTCCAGGTGGTAGTGTGTCCTGTTCTTTGTGTTTTCTATTTACTTCCGTCCGCCATTTTTGTTTTGGTTTGACGGCAGGGGTGATGTTCGTTTGGTCCTTCTGCAGTCATGCTCCGTTTGTCGATGCTTTTTTTCCGCGGCGGTCGAGGACGGTGGTGAGTTCCGTTGGGTTGGCGGGGTTATCCTAATCGTGCTCCCGGACCCTCCACAGGTCTGGCGGCGGTTGGGCCTATTTCCGCGGTCATTGCGTCTCCTCCGGACGTTGTTTCTATGGTTCAGTCCACGTGCGGCGGTCTTTGATGTGATCCGTCCGCCGCGGTCGGTGTGTGATGACAGAAATATCATAATCGCGCCTGTGGTATTTCCGCGGTGCGGTCGGGAGTATGTTTGCAGCGAACATGGCGGTCGGACCACTTTCTGTCCGCCATCGTAATCGACGTCTAAATTCTAACAGTGGTTTGAGACCTTCTCTGTTAAATGTGCAGTTTCTCTAGGAGAAATAAACAGATTCAGTTATTTGTTCACATGTAAAGCTCTATTTCTTAAATTCATTTTAAGTCTTCATATTGTTCTAACATTAATGCTTTGCACCCCAATTTTTAACACAGTTTATTTTAGGGTGGCTCAAAGCAATCTCTTCGACTTGGATCAACTTCTCCACAATCCTCTGTTGGGTAAACTGTTTCAGCAACCATATACGTCCATTCAGGTGCCGAATATGTCTTGTTCGGAACTCTAGCTCTTTTTGTTCTCCGAACTGTATCTTCAGGGTCACTTTGTTCAGCTATTTCTATTATTGTATTTGGAACACTCTTATTTAATGTATACTAAGCATGAGCGAATTTTGCGAATCTGGCTTTCGCGAATTTTATGAATTTGCGCACTCGCAATCCGCAAAATCTGCGAATTCTCGCGAATTTGCGGATTTTTTTTTGTGTTTGCAAGGATTTCTGCCAGTTCGCGAGGGTTTTGTACCAGTTCGCAATTGCGAACTTACATGTCGGCTCGCAACGGTCGCGATTATGTTGTTTCTACGTCTGGTTCATCATCACAGGTTCCCAGCACCCTCTGTTTCACCCCTGCCACACATGGAACTTGGTAAAGAATCACTGCTGGATTTGGCACTATTGGACAACAAGGTATTACTATCTGATTTATTTTCCTTAAATTCTGAACAATCCTATATTTACCACTTGGTTTTTTAATTCCCATTGTAGACGAATTACAAGGACTGCTTAGTATTTCTTTTAAAATACCTTTTTCAATCACAGGTGTTACTCAAGCAATTGTCTCAGAACTCATATTGTAAGGAGCAGTCTTAGGAAATTCTACACCTTGTTTGACTGAAATTTGAATAGGATCAACCTCTTTCATCAATCCAATATCTTTCCCTGAAAAGTCCCGCACATCAGCAGCCAGCACAGTGTCTCACAATTCAAAAGGCAAATCCTTTGCTGTAAATAAAGTTTGCAAATCATTCACTTCTGTCCCTTGGCTTGCCAACTTGAAGACAGCATCCTCATCTTTGTATGAACCCATATTTGCACTGTATCTCTGTATTTGACCATTCACATTCTGATTTGGCATAGGAGCTTGTGGTATTTGTGTACCTTGTCCTGAGAATTTCAAATTTGCATTTGATTTTATCTCATTTCCACATGTATTACCTGTGTTTGCCAACAAACTCCTACACTCGCGCCTCCAATGTCCCAATTTACCGGAAGAATTACATGAATATTTCTTTTTCAAATCCTCTTTGTTAGCTCTACCTCTACCACCACCTTTGTAATAGTAGATGCAGTATTCGGAGCATCCTGAACATTCTGACCTTTTCCCTGAAACCTGTCTGTGTGCGAGGGAAGTCTACGAAACCACTTTTCTGAGCCGCTTTCATCTGAGCCCACATTCATTTTTCTTTTACCTTTTTGTGTCTCCTTTCAATGCCATCACTACACTACTTCGCTTAATGCAGTATCTCATGAATAGTCTTACTCTGCCAACAAATTAAATGCTGCTGAATCATCATCCTAATCTCTGGTTTCAATCCAAACACAAACCTATATACAACTTGACCCATATCTTTGTCAGTGATATTCTCAATGCCACTATACTGTTAAACACTCGTAGAAGTCTTTCATAATATGCATGCACTGTCTCGTTTGTTTCTTGAGTAGTTTTATCTATTTTGATCCAATCTGTCTCCTTAGGTGAAATCTTTGCCTTAAGATAAGTAATAACCTGATTATATTTTTTCCTCACTTCATCAAATGGTGCTCCAGTTTTTACTTCTCTAGGATATTCTTTTTTGGGCCAATCTACAGCAATTTTGCACTCAACCCACAAATCAGCCGGAACTACAATATCAAGCAAACAATCTAAGTATTTCCATAAGACTTTAGAAACTTTTACAAACCTCTCTACCGGTTTGTACCACCCCACTGGTTTTTCTTACAATCTGGGAAATTCATTTGAAAATGAGAACATATTCTGTCTTGACAATGGGAAATGAACATACCCTCCTCCTGGTACTTCTCTCATTCGATATTTCATTTCAGTCACCTCTGTTTCTCTCACCGGATACAATGCCTAAACCCCTGTATTCTCAACAGTTTCTTCCTTCTTTTTAGCCCATCTGCCTTTCCAACGATCCAACTCACCCCATCATCTCAATGTGCTGATTAACATCCTTAATGTGCAATTGTTTCCCTGAAGCATTCAACTTCTCCAGATTCTTGTCACTAAAATCCGTTCTGTATCTTTTTTGGAAATTCTTCGGCTTTTCTATATCCACACCATGGGGCCCATTAGGATGTCTGGCGGATCACCACCGCCATGAGGGCGGTGGCGATCCACCAGACATCCTTGCCCGCCAGCCACCCGCCCGCCACCCATTTCCCCCGCCATATTACTATGGCGGGGGGGACAGCGGCGGACGGAAACACCGTCCGCCGCTTTTCCCCCCCTTTCGCCTTGCTACCGAGGAGGAAAAGGTTTAATATGGTGGCGGTGTCAATCAGACACCGTCATCCATATTAGTATGGGCTTTGGGAGATGCCTTTGCAGCCACGGAAAGGCAGGCGGTCTTCACTTTGGGGACCCCCTGCGGGCCCCCATGGTGAAGGCACGGTGGGGGGTGCGCATGGGGGGGTATCTGTGGTACCCCCCTTTATTTGCATAGACAATGCGGCAGGCACCGCAAGGTGCCTGCCGCTCTGTGTATGCAAATGCATTACATGCATTTTTAGCATTGTGGCGGGCGGTGCTGAGAGCACCGCTTGCCACAATGTTAAAAATGCAGGATGCTCCCGCCACTGTGGCGGGCGCATCGCCCTTATGGCGGGCGTCCCGTAATCCAATAGGATGGCGGGCGGACTAAGTCAGCCCATCATTCTAATGACGCCCCATATGTCTGTGCCACTTCAGCAAACTTTTCATGTAGATTGTTCGCTCTCTTTGTGATATTCTCACACAAGAATAACAACTCTTCTTCCTGATACCTACTCAATCTCGCTGGACTAATTGTACCTAATATCATTTCTTCCAAATACGCTTTAAATTTACTCACATCAATGCTCTTGTTAACTCTATTAGATGGCATTCCTCTAATCCACTCATCCAATTCCTCTGTTGAAGGACCTAATGACTCCCCTGAAGTAGGTGTCACTCCTTTCATATTCAGCAATAGTTTCTTTGGATCCATCTTTACACCACGTTTTGGAGTTTCCACCGACCTCTCTGAAATTTCAATCAAGGGCTCTGATTCACTCGCACCACTACTAATCCTATCATTCGCTATGGGAAGAATAGTCTTATCTAGAACTGTAGGAACTGTTAGACCATGTACCTGTAGGTGCACTGACAGGATATTGAGTTTTAGATGTTGACATACACAAATTTCGAGTTGGAAACACCGTGATACAGATATATCGCCAGCAAAAATATTGTGCTTAAGATTATCGACTTTAAGGTAAGAAATATCATTTTGGAAAATATCGAAGTCATTAATATTGTTTGCAAAAATATAGTTGTCTAAAATATTGATTTTTTAATTTGTGTTATGGATTTTAGTATGTATTTTAAAAGTATGTAATCTATTTTTTTGTATAAGTATTGCTTTTGTTTTTTAATATATGTGTTACTTCTTTAGTAGTTATTTATTTTATGTTAATTAAATTTTGCATTTTTTAGGTCTGTAGTGGGTTGTAGTTTTATAGGGAATAGTGTGGAAAGTAATTTTATTGTAATAAATTATTATAATTTTTGATTCATTAGTATTTATTTAATTGCGATTTTATAGTGTTAATTGTGGGAATTAATTTCTAATTAATGAATTACTAATTGGTCTTTAATTTGCATTAATTGATTAATTAGTAATTATGTTAATTGTGTAATTTATTTTATATGCGGGTTGTGGGTTTATAGGGGGAATAGGGTGGGAAGTAATTTAATTATAGTAACATTAATAATATTTTGTATTTACTAATATATATTTAATTGATATGTTATAGTGTTAACTGTGGGAATTAATTTAATATTAATTATGTATTACTTGGTTTTTAATTATTATTATTAATTAACTAATTGGCAATTATGTTAATTATGTAATTTCTTTTAGGAGCGGGTTGTGGGTTTATGGTGAAATAGGGTGGGAAGTAATCTGATTATAATACATTTATTAATATTTTTATGGGATGATTTAAGGTCTTAGGCAACAGACCTGTACGGTGAGGAGTTGGGGTCAGATTGCTTTGACCAACAGCGCGTATTTGTAACTTAAATTGCCGCATATGAGAAGCGCTGATTGATAATAGATGTTTGGTAGATGTCGGGCACATCGAATATGGGGCCGTCAGAAGCACTGCTTTAATAACAGGATTACATGATGAGCCCGGCATGCAAAGAGCATGACTGGTCACTGGATGGGCATGTCATTAGAACCCCGATTAACATCTGAGATGCCACCTGGTGAAAACGTTTTTTTAAAATTGACGCGCAAAAGCTGTGGGAGTACAGTGTATATAGTGTGGTGCCTGATTTCAACAAAGGGGCTGTGTACAGAGTCCGATGTGAAGGGGAGTGACTGGTTACCAGAGGCACATTAAAAATGCAATATGCACTATTGGGAATAGGACACATGCCGGACTACACGCTGAGTGGCCAATAGTGCGAATGTTGAGAGTGCGTTTCAGCAATAAGTGCTATTGGATAAATGATACATGCCAAACTACACAATGAGTAACAGCATGTGGCCAAGAATATTAAGCGCAGCTTTATACTCAGCGTGGTTGACACTGTGATATGTTTATCTACAGATTGATGCAACAATCAACAGTAGGGTAGAGAGCCATCCTTTGCCAGCCGGTACGAGTGGACGGGGCTGCGCAAGGGTAACATGTTTTCTATTTACATGGAAGGATTGCGAACACAGTATGAATGTGAGGTGCGGGTCCATTGGTTTTTAACTGAGTTCCTACATGGATGATGTCCAACTCTGGTGCAGTGACTGTATGGTGAGCCCTGATGAGTCAAGTCAAGTCAAGTCAGAGAATTTATATAGCGCACTACATACCCAGAGGGTCCCAAGGCGCTTAGAGAGGGGAGGAAGATTACTTGTCAAATATCCACGTTTTAAGTTGCTTTCTGAATGCTAGGTGGTTCTGGGTAAGGCGAAGGTAAGCGGGGAGTGAGTTCCATGTTTTAGCAGCCAGGTATGAGAAGGATCTGCCGCCCATGGTGGTCTTGTTGATGCGAGGTACAGTGGCGAGGGCTTGGCTGGAAAAACGTAGTTGGCGGGAGGGGGTGTAGAAGGACAGTCGTGAGTTGAGGCATTCTGGTCCGATGTTGTAGAGTGATTTGTGTGCGTGGGTTAGCAGTCGGAAAGTGATCCTCTTATTGACGGGTAGCCAGTGGAGGTCTTTAAGGTGACCGGAGATGTGTTCGTTGCGTGGGATGTCTAATATGATCCTGGCTGAGGCGTTTTGGATTCGTTGGAGTTTCTTCTGGAGTTTAGCGGTGATGC
Source organism: Lissotriton vulgaris (assembly GCF_964263255.1). Taxonomy (NCBI): domain Eukaryota; kingdom Metazoa; phylum Chordata; class Amphibia; order Caudata; family Salamandridae; genus Lissotriton; species Lissotriton vulgaris. The sequence goes on from NC_141693.1 coordinate 1,155,347,645, forward strand.
CTGCGTAGAGGGTGTTTCCGTAGTCCAGTCGGCTCGTGACCAGAGCATGGGTGACTGTTTTCCTTGTTTCGGTGGGGATCCAGCGAAAAGTTTTTCTCAGCATGCGAAGAATGTTGAAGCAGGAAGAGGATACGGCGCTGACTTGTCTATTCATTGAGAGTGAAGAGTCCAGTATGATGCCTAAGTTCCGTGCGTGGTCTGTCGGGATGGGTGCCTTTCCGAGGGCTTCCGGCCACCAGGAGTCGTCCCATGCAGAGGGGGATGTACCTAAGATGAGGACTTCTGTTTTGTCTGAGTTCAGTTTCAGACGGCTTTGTTTCATCCATTCGGCAACTTCTTTCATTCCTTCGTGTAGGTTAGTTTTGGCGGTGCTGGGGTCATTGGTGAGAGAAAGGATTAGTTGAGTGTCATCCGCGTAAGAGATGATGTTGAGGTTGTGTTGGCGGGCGATGGTCGCGAGGGGGCTCATGTATACGTTGAAGAGGGTGGGGCTGAGTGAGGATCCTTGTGGTACGCCACAGATGACTTCAGTGGCCTCGGACTTGAATGGTGGGAGGCGGACTTTCTGAGTTCTTCCGGTGAGGAACGAGGTGATCCATTCAAGTGCTTTTCCTTGGATTCCGATGTTATTGAGGCGTTGTAAGAGGGTGCTGTGGCAGACTGTGTCAAATGCTGCAGAGAGGTCGAGGAGGATGAGGGCGACTGTGTCTCCATTGTCCAGTAGAGTTCGAATGTCGTCTGTTGCTGCGATGAGGGCGGTCTCAGTGCTGTGTTTTGCTCGGAAGCCACATTGTGAGGAGTCGAGGGATTTGTTGGCCTCGAGGAAGGCGGCGAGTTGGTTGTTGACAGCTTTCTCGATGACTTTGGCCGGGAATGGAAGGAGCGAGATGGGGCGGTAATTTTTGAGTTCGGTGGGGTCCGCTGTGGGTTTCTTCAGAAGGGCGGTGAGTTCAGCGTGTTTCCAGTCTTCCGGGAAGGTGGCAGAGTTGAGGGAGCTGTTGATGACGTCTCGGAGGTGCGGTGCTATGACGGAGTCTGCTTTGTTGAAGATGTGGTGAGGACATGGGTCTGTGGGGGATCCTGAGTGGATGGAATTCATCAGGCGGATTGTGTCCTCAATGGAGATTGGGTTCCAGTCGTTAAGGGTGTTCACGGGGGGAGACTGTTCAGCAAAAGGTAGGGTGGGTTGGTTTCCGGGTTGGTTGTCGAAGCTGTTGTGGATGTCTGCAATCTTGTTGTGGAAGAATGAGGCTAGGGAGTCGCAGAGGGCTTGAGAGGGGGTGATGTCGTTGGAGTTGGCCGAGGGATTGGAAAATTCCTTGACAATGTTGAAAAGTTCCTTGCTGTTGTGGGCGTTGTTGTCAAGTCGAACCTTGAATGCTGTTTTCTTGGCCTTTCGGATTAGTTGGTGGTGAGTGCGGGTGGCGTTTTTGAAGGCGTCCTTGGTGCTAGTAGTTGGGTCTTTTTTCCAGGCCTTTTCGAGGGAGCGGCAGAGTTTCTTGGACTTCTTAAGATCATCGTTAAACCATGAGGCCTTTTTGCTGGCAGGTTTGTTTTGACGTTTCTTCAGTGGTGCTAAGGTGTCGGCGGTGTTGGATAACCATAGGGTGAGGTTGGCGGCGGCTTCGTTTGCGTTAGAAGAGTGGGCTGGGGTGTTTAGAAGGAGCGATGCGGAGATCTGGTCCGTGGTGATTTTGTTCCAGTTTCTTTGCAGAGTTGGTTGGAGGTGGTTGGTGGGTTTTGGTTTGTTGTAGGTGAAGTGAACGCAGCTGTGGTCAGTCCAGAGGAGCTCCGTAGTGTGGCTGAAGGAGACATGATTGCTGGAGGTGAAGATGGGGTCGAGTGTGTGACCTGCGATGTGGGTGGGGGATGTGACCAGTTGTTTAAGTCAGAGGTTGGCGAGATTGTCCAAGAGGGTGGTGGTGTTGCGGTCGTTGATCTTTTCAAGGTGAAAATTGAGGTCTCCCAGAAGGATGTAGTCTTTGGAGGGGAGCGCGTGAGGAGTGATGAAGTCCGTGATGTCTTCACTGAATTTTGCGCGGGGTCCTGGTGGTCTGTAGAGAAGGGTGCCTCTGAGTGTGGTCTTGGGGTCGATGTGGATCTGGAAGTGAAGGTGTTCAGAGTTGGTGAGATTGGCGTCAGAGCTGGTTGAGATGCGGACTGACTTCTTATGGACGATAGCGATTCCTCCTCCTGTGTGGCCGGTGCGGTCCTTACGAATGATCTTATAATCTTCAGGGATGGCAATGGTGATGTCTGGGGCAGAGGAGGCGTTCATCCAAGTTTCTGTAAGGAAGGCGACGTCCGGAGAGATGGTGTCTAGTAGATTCCATAGGTCAATGGCGTGCCTGTGGACCGATCGGGTGTTGAGCAAGATGCATTGTAGGTGGTTGGTGTCGGGAATCGGAGGTGTGATCGTAGCGGAGATGTTGTCGGTGCCGATGAATTTGCAGGAGTAGCAGGAGAAAGGTCCATGGGTGTGTCCAGGAGCGGCTTGGACGCAGTTGGGGGAGCGACCGGGGTTAAGGGCTAGGAGGGAGGTGGCATCATAGGTAATGCGGGAGGGCTGGGCAGCGCGAGGGGCAGGGGGTCTGGCGCTGGGCGCGGTCCAGGCGCGGACGGGCGTAGACGGGCTTACCTTTGGCGCACCTTCGGCGCGGATTGGGCGCGGTCGCTGCGCGTAAACGCTGCGCGCGGGAATCCTGTCATATATGGATAGTGGAGGGGGAGGGGCGAGGGCGTCTCAGCTGGGAGGCGGGTCGGGCACACGAGGAGGACAACAAATAAACAAAATGGAGGCGGGGGAGGAGCAGAGCGGAGCGCTATTGGCAGGCGCGCAGACAAAGTAAATACACAGCCAAAATCAGGTATTGGTATGCGACTTAAAGCTACCAGCCATTTTATTTCACCAGTTTACACCAAATCTATGAATAAAGTTGTGCTATTGGTGTAGCTGTTGATTTTAATCACAGTCTTTGTCACATCGAGGAGCGTGTCCTTGATTCTTTTATTGTGCACCCGTCCTCTTTCACCAATACTTTTGGTTCTTTTCTTTTGGACACTCATTTCTCCTTTTTCTTTGAGAAGGAATGGCAACCGATGATGAGAAAGGGGCTGGAAAGCGGTAACACCTGCCAAGGGCCACGAGGGTTGTTCGCCCGTGAGGTGCCATTCTTTTTCATCACAGTTTTCTGGGTATTTGACTGTTAAGAGTGGTTGGATGGACTGTTTACAGTGAAGCAGCCATCACGGGAATTGTCGACTTGAATTCTGGTTAAGACCTTCCCCTCTTCTCCACAAACAACTGTTTGATTTGGACGGTTAGGCATAGAGAGAACACACCCAACAATATAGAGTAGGGGTGAGATTGAATTCAAATGATTAGTGTATTGTTTTCCAGAAAAGAGCGTTTGGAGGCCTGTTAGACTATTGCTAACCTGTGTCAAGGGTACAGGGATTCTTTGATATTGAAATTTGTTGAGTGGGGGGCTATTCCGTTGCTACCCTTTAAATCCCCCTAGGCTCCTTTTTGAATTACGTAATTATTTTTTATGTCCGTTGTGGGGTTTATAGTGGTAAAGGGTGGGAACTAAATTATTTTAATCCATTGTTGTTAATTGATATTAATTTAAAATTAGTCATGGAAATTATGTAATGATTTTTAGGTGCGAGTTGTGGTGTGTATTGGGGTAGAGGGTGGAAAGAAATGTGTGTTTATTCATTCATAATTATTTGATCATTAATATTAATTCATCACTTGATAAATAATTAGGGAAATTGTTTATTTTTATTTTGTGTGTGGGTTTTGGTTTTATGGGGGTAATGTTTGGGGAGTAAATTAATTTGTATCTGTTTTAATGTGTGTCTTAATTAATGATATTTCTTTAACTGATAATTATGTTAATTATGGAGGTACTTTTGTAATTTAGATGTGTGTTGTAAACTGTGTGGTGTTATAGGGTAGGAAATAAAAAAGATTACATTTATGTAATAATTAATGCTTTTATTTAAAAATAATTTCTATTTAAAAATATTTATTTGTAAATGATTTATACATTTTTTAATATAATCTTTCTAGGTATTAGTTAGATCTTTTTAAAATTATACTGTTTCTATCTTTTGTAATTTTTATATTGTTATATATGTTTTTTTTGTGTTTTCTAAAATCTTTTGTGTTGTTGTTGATATTTTGTTTGTTTTTTGATTTTGAACTGATTCAAGTGGGAATATTAATTTTTACCTCTCTGCTATCCAACACTTTTCCTATTGTTGCACTAACTGGAGGGAGAATAGTATTTTCACCTCTTTGCTATCCAATACTTTTCCTATTGTTGCACTAACTGGAGTGTGAATAGTATTTTTTACCTCTTTCCTATCCAACACTTTCCCTACCGTTGCACTCACTGGATTGGGAATAGTAATTTTTACCCCTCTGCTATCCAACACTTTCCCTACTGTTGCACCCACTGGAGTGAGAATAGTAAGTTTTACCCCTCCACTATCCAACACTTACCCTACTGTTGAAGTCACTGGAGTGGGAATATTAATTTTCACCCCTCAGCTATCGAACACTTTCCCTACTGTTGCACTCGCTCAAGTGGGAATAGTAATATTTACGCCTCTGCTAACCAACACTTTGCCTACTGTTACACTCACTGGAGTAGGAATAGTCATTTTTACACCTCCGTTATGCAACATTTTCCCTACTGTTGCACCCACTGGAGTGGGAATAGTCATTTGTACATCTCGCTAGCCAACAATGTCCCTACTGTTGCAATAACTGGAGTGGGAATAGTCATTTTTACCCCTCCGCTATCCAACACTTTCCCTACTGTTGCACTCACTGGAGTGGAAATAGTATTTTTACCCCTCTGCCATCCAACACCTTCCCTACTGTTGCACTCACAGGAGTGGGAATCGTATTTTTTAACCATTTGCTATCCAACACTTTCCCTACTGTTACCCTCACTGGAGTGGGAGTAGTTATTTTTACCCCTCCACTATCCAACACTTTCCCTACTGTTTCACTCACTGCGGTGGGATTAGTTATTTTTACAAGTCTCCCTACTGTTGCATTCAAAGGAGTACAAAATGTAAGTTTAAATACTATTACATAGTTTAATGTTTTATTGTAATATACATTTTTTATTATATTTTATGTTATAGGTCTATGTATCTATTTATTTATTTGTAAATATTTATATATTTATAAAATTATAAAATAAATTAAACTTAATAGTTTATTAATTGTTTTAAAGTAAATAAATATGTTATACATTTTATATATGTATGTTTACATTTTTTTAAATTAAATGTATTTCTTATATTTGTTAAAATGTATATTAAATCTAAATCATTTTTAAATTAATGTTATTATTTAATATATTTAACATTATTATATATATATATATATGTATATATATATATATATATATATACATCAAAATCGATATTTTGTATATCTAGATGTTTTACATCTATATTTTTTCAATATTTTTATACTTACCATTATAAATATAGGATGGCAATATTTTTGATTTCGATATTTACAACTCGATATAAGTGTATGGGAATATTTTGGGGGTCGATATTCTATCAGTGAACCATACTTGTGAGAAGCTCTGTTCATCATTATGTAATGGAACTACAGGACCAATACTTACTGGAGCTGACAAAACGTCTGCATTCAAATTCAGCTGATTAATTCTTTTTCTTGTCTCCTTTCACCTGACTCACTATGCTAGAATTCTTCCCTTGAGGTACTTCTATCTGAATCAATGGAGCACGTGGTGAAGGTCTCTCTTGTTCCTCCACATATGATGGCAGTCTGGTCAACAATAATTGATCTAGCAACTCATCATCAACCTCATTTGGATCTGTTTCTGGTACATTCTTCCTCTTCTCTTTACACTTTCCTCCCTCTTGATTCTCCACCAGAACGGCTGGATACATTCCTTCACCCATAGCTATTACATCTCTTCTCCATCTGTGCATCCCATTTTGCCTCTGAGTACCTACTCACTCAGAATGTATGACATTACAATGCATACATTTACAATGCATGCCCTTACAAAGCAGTTTTTACATCGCACCATCCATTACAACGCATTCTTTTACATAGTATGCCATTACATCACATTTTCAGAAACTACCTTTACAACGCATTCCATTACATCTCATTGTACCTCTAAAACGCATACCATTACATTGCATACCATTACATTGCATTTAAGGTAAGTCTTAGATAGTATAGGGGTATTAATTACTATTCTAACTCCAGTGAGTGCAACAGTAGGGTAGGTGTTGGATAATGAAGGGGTAAAAATGACTAAGCCTGGGCGGGCAGCTACGCTCCGTGCACGGAGTGTGCTTAGTGCCGGCTTCTACGCATTTTGCGTAGCAGGCGTAGAATTCGGCACTACGCACGCTCCGCAGACGATGTGTAGCTGGCCGCCACCCGCCTCCCTCCCGCCCTCCCTAAATACTTTAATTTAAATGTTAGAAAGAATTAAAAGGCACTTACCTTGCCCGCCGCTGCCTGCCGCGTCCCCGGGGCTCCCTCTCTTCATCGCTGCCGTCTTGGGTACTAATGCGCATGCGCGGGCGGCCGCGCATGCGCATTAGTACTTAAGACGGCGGCGATGAAGAGAGGGAGCCCGGGAGACGCGGCGGGCAGTGGCGGGCAAGGTAAGTGCCTTTTAATTCTTTCTAACATTTAAATTAAAGTATTTAGGGAGGGCGGGAGGGAGGGAGGCCTGCGGTGCGTAGTGGGGCTACGCGGAGTGCGGAGGTGGGCGTAGTTTCTCGCCCACTTCACGTAGCTCCGCGAAGCCCCACTACGCCCAGGCCTAAAAATTACTATTCTAACTCCACTGAGCGCAACAGTAGGGTAAGCGTTGAATAGTGTAAGGGTACTATGATTTGTAATGGTATGCATTGTAATGACTTGCGATGTAATGCCTGCGTTGTAGTGACATGCGTTATAATGACATGCTCTGTAATGACATACCATGTAATAGCTGCGTTGTAATGACATGCGATGTAAAAAAATTGCAATGTAATGACTGCGTTGTAAAGGTTGTTTCCCACTCAGTGTTTCTGTATCTACTCTCAGTGCTGCCTCTATCTCTTTTGTATGCCTCATGTTCTCATTCCTCAAGCGCTTCATACTAAATACGTCTAGGACTTGCTCTCAACTCGTTCATCTGACATCTCAAACACTCTAAAATCCTGTTATTAAAAGTACCATACTCTGGAAACGCCAAATTACCATCCCTCTCTGTATACTTCACTCGATTTTTTTACCATGGACATGTATGGTAACTCCTTTCCAATTACATAAACGTAGCACTGTACCCTCAGGATCTATAGGTATTCCCTCTCTAATGGGTATAGGCTTATCCTTTCTAAACAAAGTTTTCAATTATTTTACAACTTCATTTTGTCTTGATCGCTAAAACCCGATTCAAGAACTCCCTTGTACTTCTAACAAATCTGGGGCCTTATTTATGAAGGCCTTGTGCCGCGGGTACGTCACTTTTTCCCATTTTAAAAGTGACGCACCGGCGGCGCAAGGCCTTCATAAATAAGGCCTCTGATTTGTTCACGCTGACCAATACCAGTCTGACTCACACCAACCAACCTATAGCAGCACACCACTCTTGTGACGATTCACAGCAGCTAACCAATGTCACCGCGACTCTCTGTAACGTCCGTATAACTTCTGTGACTGACTCTACCTTTTAAAAATTCGGCAACAAATTGAAAAGAACCTTTAAACTAACAGGATTAGATCATGTAAGACAATTCAGCTTGGCTGTTCCACTATAAAGAGAGATACAATTCACTCTAAGAATTCTTCCACTACTAGTAAAACCTTGACCAGCGCGATTCTACTCTCAGTCAAGTGAAAACTTTCAGGACTTCTCCAGATGCTCTTTCTAAAGCTACCCAAATAAATCTCCGCTATACAAACTTCAAAGCTCCCTTTGCAATACTGACAATACAACCATCGCTCAGCACTGTATCAACAGCTGACAACACAATTCTACTTATTGCATGCCACACTAAGACACACCCTTGGGCTTATCCCGGGATCTCAAGCCTACTTCTGGAGCGGCTAACTCAATTCCTTTAAGGTGAACCGGTCTGACCACAACATTCAAGAAAGGTACGTATACAATATTAATAACAAATAAATATCTCCGTCATAAATCAATTGCCAGAATAATCAATCTGACAAACCATCCTAGCTTTGCTACCAAAAATTGATGCAGCGGAAACATGGGGTAAACTTGTACTCTTCACATGTAACCTAATCAATACCTGCTAGACATTTCACCTGTGTAATTATGATTTTGCTAATACCAATATCTGGTCCTCCGATGAACCTTTTGAGAGTTGAGAGAAATCTGACAATGGTTAAGACAGTTTGTACCCCCCTTATGAGGACATACAATAAAGAGAATATTCTAAACAAAATATACATTATATATACAAATCGCAAATAATCTTGGCCATTAATAAATGACAGACTCGGTTTTACTATTTAATTAGCTTTATCTAGTTCTTTGTAATGAAATGTAAAGGTCCTACAAAGTCACAGTATTGAAATATAAATAATTTCACAAGAAGGTAATTCACAATAACATCTTATTTAGATAAGCATGAGTGAGTGGATAGAAAGAGAGACAAAAGAGTTTTGTAACAAATCAATGCAAATAGATTATCATACAAACCTAAAGGAACACTATAGCACAGTGTGCTAATAGTATGAAAAGCTAACCCTCCAGCTGAAAGGGAAAGCTGGGGCAACCTCACAAAGATATGAGGAGAAAAGTTAAGAAGTCTCGATCAGTCAGCTTTAAAGAAACAGCTCTCAGCCTGCACGTCTGCTTAAGCCACACCGCGCGTCACTGAATCGTTGCACCCCAGACAGAATTCTAACACAAATAATTATACCCTATATGTTCATCCATAAATTAGTGGCGAAATCCAAGCAATTACCAGTTCTCATTGGTTCAGGAGCATAGGGTGTTCGGTCACACCACTTCCGTCGCACCTCATTTTCAAAAGTTCTTTGTTATGAGCCATGCAGCCATCTTCGTCCTTCAGCAGAGGAAACCACAATATAAATAGCAACATCTCCTAGAACAGTTATCCAAAAAATTCAACATTTCCCCGGACAGTAGGAGGTTCTGTAAGATAGGCCAACCACGTAGCCGTAGAAAAGAAAAGAACACAATTATCATAACGAAGGACACATTCAAGACACCAAGGGCGTGATTAGGCTGGCGCCCGCCACCCTAGTGCTAACGGGACCACCCGCCAGCCATGCGGCGGTCCCGCCACCCAAATCATGATGCGACAACCACCGCCGCAGTCGCATCAGGCATTTTCAACATTGCGGTGGTGCTGCTGGCTGCAGCACCCGCCGCAATGGTGAAGATGCCATGTTGTGCATTGCCATGCAAAACGGGCAGGCACCGTGCGGTGCCTGCCACCTTGTGTATGTCAATTTAGGGGGTACCATAGGTACCCCCCAAGTGCAGCCCCTACCACTAACCCCCCGGGGGCCCACAACGGGCCCCCACTGTAAATCCCCGCCAGCCTTTCCATGGCAGCATTCCCGCCATGGAGAGGCCTTAAAAGCTAAACTTCCTAATAGCAGGCACCGCCACCATTTTGCAGCCAAGGTCTGCCTGGCAGGCAATCAGAACGATTGCCGACTGGCGTAAAAGCGACGGACGCACTTTGCATCCGCTGCGATGTCCCCGCCATTACAATGGTAAATCGGGTTGCGATGGCGGGTGGATCATCACCACCGGGCCGTCGGTGGCGTTTTGTCCGCCATCCTAATCAACCCCAAAGAATCTCCTCAACCAACTGGAGGACATTGAATGGGCTGAGGAGTTTAGGTTTGTAAAACTAGACGTCTGCTCACTATATATGTGCATTCCTCTTTGAAAAGGAATATCAGCTTTGGCATCCTCTCTTTCAAACCGAGATGTAACACTCTATGAACGCACACTAATGCTTTTGGACCTAACACGTCTAGTACTGGAGAAAAATATCTTCATACATAATGGAGATTGGTACAGACAAGCATTGGGCGTTGCCATGGGTTACAAATTTTCTCCATCTTTTGCGAATCTCGACATGGGCAATTTTGAGAAAATACACTTATGGACAACCTGCCCACCAGACATCACACACCACATTCTATACTGGGGACGCTATATTGATTATATCTTTGTTATCTTGACAGGTAACAACAGGTAACAACACCGAATTGGAAACTTTTCACCAGTATCTCTTAATACGAACATCTACAATCTATATTTTACACACCATGTGGGTGACAAAGAAATATGCTTTCTGGATGTGGTAATTAACACTGAGTCATAATATAGCCTCACGCCTGTTCAGGAAAGCTATGGCATGCAATCCAATTCTGCACACCACTATTGCACATACTAAAACACAGATCAATGCAATCAGTTTAGGAGAAATTACACATTTGAGACATAATTGTATCGAATATATCAACTTTCTATAGGAACTTGACTGTTTGAAACAGAATTCCAGTAAGAGAGGCTACCCTACTAAGGCGTTGTCCTCAGCTAGGAGTAAGATCTTGATAAGGGAGCGATATTCTCTATTTACAAATACCAAGGAAAAGAAGTAGCAGGGAGACAAATTGACATTCATTAACGAGTATAGTCGACAGAGCCATGAGGTTTACAAGGTCTAAAAAACATTTGTATCTTTTACAGCTAGGTACAGTACTGTGTCAATTTATTAATCAGACCAGGCATGACACACAGTAGGAGAAACACATTGCACAACATGCTATGCTCTAGCTAAATGCCCCTCACAACCCAAAGTTCTGGCAAAATATGGTTGCCTGAGAAACCCAAGGGATTTTACAAATGTTCACAATGCAATGTTTGGCATTTTGGTCTGAACAATACTAAGAGTTTCCAATACAACACCCAGAGAAAACTCCCTATCAAACAGTTCAATCTGCAACACTGAATTTGTGGGTTATCACTCGGTCTGTGAATGTGGTCTGATTTATGTACACAGTTCTATTAGACCATTTAAAGAATGAGTTCAGGAACACATAAGAGCGATTATGAACCATAATTTGAACTATCTATTTGCCATGCATTGTAACACAGCTCATTCCACTTCATAAATGTTAAATATCGGGCTCCATGATATAGCACAAGCTGGTAACAAACCTAGGAGAGGGGCTAGAGCACTGCCCTCAGAAAAATGGAAACCAAATAGATCATCAAGTTTACGAGCAGTTGATTTGGACTTTAATTGTGACAGGGAACTCTATGTGTTTTGACTGATTAAGAACTTTATAACACGATGGCATCATAATCTTGAACTGTAATTGTATATTCAATCTATTTGTACATGTACATTATTTGTTCACTAATGACCAGTAACTGCAATTGTAGGAACCATATTTTCACTATATTCAGCCGATTTCTACATGTACATTATTTTGTTCACTAATGACAAGGAACTGCAAATGTAAGAATTGCATTTTCATGATATCCAATCTATTCATTCATGTACATTATTTGCTCATTAACGACCAGGTTACAACCATATACCCCAATTGTTAACTCTTGCGATGTACTTTCTGTTTTCACGAAACTTTCTCTACAGCATGGGTAGAACATCAAAACTTCTTCTGACTTCACAGCAACGTGACAGTGAAAACTCTTTGAATCTACTCATGTGCACTGTGCACCAGGCGGCGATCACCAAACATTTGTTGTTCATCCGCTCAGAAGCAATGTGGTCAACCTTTACTAATTACGGTGACAATACTTTGAATCTAAACATGTGAACTACGTACCAGGCTCAGGTCCTTCCGGACGGTTATACTTCATATTGTACCAAATATGAAAGTATACAGCACCAAACAATTATTCTTCGTCTGCTCAAAAATTGCTGCCATGGTTTCTGATTTTTAGGCGTTTATTGCACTAGGTGTCCCTCTTCTATCTTATGTCTACCTTCATATCCTTCCTACATTTAAATAGGACGCCTGCCTGCCTGGCCGCTTCGTCCCTTCCACACACTCAATGAAGACTGGATCAGGTAAGCCGTTTATCGTACATTGATGCACCTTTGACTCCGCCCACACAGGCTCACACATTCGATCCAATACTTACCATTTCGCTTTTTGATCAAAAATTTATTAGGGGTGGGCAGAATTTGCGTAATCACGTTACGCAAATCTCTACGAAACAGTAAAAAATCTCCACGAACAGGCAGAAATTCCGTGAACATGCAGATTTGCTTGTTCGCAATGCTTTTTCCCTGTTCGCAATTGCTGTTTACGTGCTCGGAGGAAAATATCTTGTGAACACGCATTTTGAGAATGCGAACATGCAAAAATTTCGCAAAGTCGCGGAACGGAGAATTTTGGGTAATTTCACGTTCTCTGCGGAACGCGAAATTTCCCAAATTCCTCAAATTCCATGAGCGGAACGGAATTTACCGCCCAGGTCTACTATTTATACATGTTACTCGAATCTGGGGAAACCGTTATTTATCATTATATTTCATGGGAATACATCATTTGCATATCTTCATAGCAATGTACCTGGGGGACCCAGCTCAGTGGGCTTGGACCATATCTTTTAACACTTCCTCATTACCTTTTGGAATGAACCAGTATGTGTAACATGTAGGCTCTTCAGGTCCAATAGCAGCTAATAAACTACCACCTAATATCTAATCGTAATTTTACGGTCATTTCTATGTAGGAGCTTACTATAGACTCCTATACCTACTAACTTGGAACCTTGTCCCTGATACTTCAAAAAACTATTTATAGGTAAGATTCTGTTACTTATATCTTGCTTTCTAGTTATTGGGCTTCCTTCACTATAGGATGTAGCCCTAGACTTAAGGTCTATACCTTGCTGGTCAAATGGTAATGTGGTGAGGCAGTTCCCCCAAGTTTTCCTTTTTTGTAACTTTTATTGTACTATAACTATTTTATGTTGCATATTCTAGCAACTCTTATCCCCTTATGGACATACAGGATCCGTTAAATATAATATTTACTTTCCCCTTGTAATATTTAGTACACAAAACCACTATTGTACGACTTGGAGTTCTTCCCTACCTATGATCTATATTCTTGTGCAATACTATGTTCCCACAGGACTTATTACTGGATGTGGTTCCTGTGCCTCTCTTACAGACTTGACTAAAGACGCTATCGAATTACTCACATTACACTTTCAACTAGGATATAACTAGGATATGTGGGTGTTACTCTTGGGTTACTTGCAGTTTTACCTGATATTGACCTCAATTAGTTAGTTAAACATTTCTATTTTTCCTGTAGCAGTTGCTGGAGATTTGTTACAGACCTTTGATTACAATTTTAGGACCAGGTTACACTTCTCTTTTGACTACTTCCTTAAGCACATGATGGTTGGTTTGATAAAGATTGCAGTACTATCAAAGGTGACATTTCTCCTAACTCTGGGCTTATACTGGATTGCCAGTTGATATCACAATCTTTATTTCATATTATTCTTTCCACAGTCCAGTTTTCATCACAGGTATTGTTCTAATCTCACCATCTGAATCTTCACATCCTAATTTGATTTAATCAGAAACACCATACCTAATTTTATTTAATTTTAAGTCTTTACATCATTTTTGCTTGTCCTTATTCTAATAACACCATTTAAACTCTCTTCAGCTTGTCACAATCTTCACCTGCTTTTTATTCTTTAGGATATTAGCTATATCCTTCAGACCTCTTCGACCTTATATTAATTTTACTTCCTCATGTTAAAATCTTATACCCTTGAAAAAGTTGTGTAGTGACGAAACCCTATCAGCTGTTGTTGTGAAGCAAAAAACTAGTAAAGTGGAATGTATAGAAGAAAATAGGAATATTTCATTGTGTTAATAAATTGCATTTTCATATGAATATTATCCTTATAGTTTGTATTTCAGATCCTGGTAATACTACATGAGTGTTTGGGTTTTCGATCACATAAATACTGTATACAGGATTGGGTCCTATAATCCTACTTGTTAATTGCACCTTGGGTGGTAAGGTATTTCAACAATTTAGCACCATTATCTACGACATCACACAGGATACGTTTTCTTCCCCGCAAGTGTAAAAATCAAACCCCTACTACCCTATCTAATTTGTTGTAATTAACACCAGGGCCTTCATTAGTAGCACTTTTGTGAGCTGCTGATAGATGGCCCTGTGTGTAAAACAAAGAAAACAACACATACCACTACTGCAGTTTTGAAAATATTATAAAATGTAAGCCCTAGTCCTAGTCTAGGGGTAGTGTTAAATGTTATAATGTTTTCAAAACAGTAGCAGAGAAGTCTGTGTGTGAAGAAGCACTGTCCCACGGAGGCTAGAAAATGATTTAGTGGAAAGGAGGACTAATAGATTTTGGACTTGCAGCGGCTGGCCTGCTGATTTAGTTACTGTGGGTTGATATTGCAGCACTGCTGCAAAATCACCCCCTTAACAAAATCACCCCCAATAATACCAAAAACTGGCTCCCACCCATCCAGCCGCCTGGTACTTCCAGTACAGCACTGGCCCCATTTCTGGTGCTGCCCACCACATGCCACTTTTGCTGAGGGTGCATCCTGGAGCATGCAACCCCATCCACCGCCCCTACCCCCCCAGCACCGTGGGGGTCTAACATTACCCCAAGAACCTTGAGTTTTAAAAATGTAGGTCCGGGATTTGACAGCACAGCTATCAAATGGACATATTGCAAACAATATACAAAGAGTAAGCTTTGGGTCGACATGATTCTACCATCGTTTTTTTGTCAACTAGTCTCTTTCCACTGTTGGCTTGAGGCTTTGTCAACCAGGTCTTCGTACAGCCCAGTGGAGTATTCATCTCTCACCTTATGCTATAAATCCTACGCTCAACCAGTTTATAAAATAAACTGGATGAGCATAGGATTCTGCCATCGCACATGTGCTTGCATTGACCATATGAGGGACTATTTTGAGCAATAGTCTTCTTTGTCCATCCCTGCTGGCTCCATCTTCTGTAATGTGCTAGCTCTGCAGGCGGAAGCACATTAAACCCATACCTTTTGACTTTGCCTTCTTTTAGGTAGCCAGTGAGGTGCCTGTCTCACAAGTATATGAACAAGTCATGATGTAAGCGCTGGGATAGTAGTATAGAAGCCAGGCCCGGTTCTAGCGGGTGGGCTGGGTGGGCCAGGCCCACCCAAACATGACCCTTGGCCCTCGCAGTGATGGCTTAAAGGCAAATAGAAAATGGGCACTTTAATTTAAAACGTTCCTCCGAATGTTGTTTTCCTTCCTCTTCTGGAAGTTGCGTGATTGGAAAAAGAGTTTATTTGGGCAGATATACAGATTTTTTAGTAAAGCCAACCATTGGGGTACACTTTAAATCCCGAGTTTGTGCTTCTCCAGACCAAACCCTCTTAAAATATATTGCCCACCAGTATGGATTATGTGATCCCTACACCTTGCAATCCTCATTGGTTTATGTAACATTCCGCATTGAATGATTTACATATCTGTATGATTCCTAGTCTCTGTATAACGGGTACATGATGTAAAGTACTTTGACACCCTACACTGATATGAGTAGCGCAACACATAGTATACAAACAATGAAATGCATATGAGAGAGTGGCTACAGAGAGATGAAGGACACTGTTGGAGGGTGGTAGTAATGGTATCTGCAGAGAAAGAAGTCATTGGTGGTGCGCCAAAAAAGACTTTCACACTTGCACTAAAGCCGGCCCTGTGATGGCCTTTCTGTATTGTTTATTTAATTAGCAGTCAGGTCATTAAGGCAACCGTGGAACATATTTTAAAGTGTGTGCTAATTATATGTACTGCTATATTCAATGTTTTAAGTTTGAAGGTGATTTTAGTAATGTTTTTTACTGGGAATAACGAAAGTGGAGATGGATGAAGGCTGATATAGGGCTTGTGCCCAAGGTCACCTGTGAGATAAGGTGCACAGGAGAGGGATGGTAGAAAAGTGGATAATCGGGCCGGGAAGCACTTATGTTGAATCCAGGCCTGCTGGAATTTGAGGGTTTGCACTTAGGTCCAGACATTGCTCTTACTTTCAAAAACTCTCCACATGCTCTTTATACACACAGAATATATCTGTTGTATCATGGTGACTGTTAGCAAGTAGATATGATATAATATAGGGTTTGTAGGCTACCTCCGGAGGACATGAAGGCTGTGGCGCAAGAAGCACCCGCAGAGAGCGGCTCTGTGAATCGCAGTCCCGCTCCTCGACCTTCTCTGCCCCCACCCGCCTGTAATTGAGAGCCAGAAAGCCTGTATTTTTCAGCCACTATAATTTGGAGGAAAAGGAGTTCAATATTCGACCGCTGTTTTCGTCCTGAAAGTTTACGCTCAGAACCATTACATAGATTTTTCCCTCTGCAGCTGAAAGTCCGTGGCTGTGTCAGCTCAACATGTTAATTGATGTGGCCGCTCTGGTGTGCGCGCTCACTGACAGGCCTGCTGTCCTCGTGCCCATCCCCCATCCTCTCTGAACATCAGCTGGCGATGGCAGAAGGGGGCCGACGCTCAGCCAGCGGTCCCAGGGAATAATAGGGTAGGGCAGTGGTTAGCTGACGGAGTGTGCGTCAGAATAAGAGTATTAATATCCCGACTTCTCCACTTGCACATACTTTACTGGTCATTCTGGAAAAACTTCTGTGCTTTAGTTTCCGTGCCTACTGTAATTGTAATGTAATTGCATTTTTATATCTCTTACTAGCAATTACAAAAATAGAAAGGTCACCTGCAAAATCAGCGCACATAACAGCAAGCACTAAAAAGTACTTAAAAACGTTTAAGATATTTTTCTTTTTCAAATCTAGGATAGTTGTACAATATATAAGCTATTTTGTGCAAGCCGTTAAGCAGGAGCTAAGTTGTGCTGAAATATTTGTTGGTTCTCTGTCCTCCACCTTTCAGGAGCTCTGTTCTAGTGCTTAAGGCAGTTAGGTGGATGTTTGGACCGTGAGTAGATTTTTAAAGCCACATGTCCATAATGAAAGTGTTGAGACCAAGTCACTTATATTCTAGGCGAAAGCAGGCGTTTTGCCCGAAATAGATGTTTGTAGACGATTTACAATAGTTACAATAGTGCAGCTCTGTATGTATGCTCGTGAGATTGGCTGGTGCATAACGCACACAATTGCAATGCAAATTGCACATATGTATATTTTGACTTAGATGCCAAAAGCGGAGGTAGAGTGGGAAGTGTAAAAGGACCAGTGGCGGGGAAACGTGGCCCCAGTGCTTTTAAGCAGTGCGAAGCAGAAACATAAAATGATAACTTTGTTTTATTATCATTTTATGCTTCCTGCTGCTTTGCGGACGGAGCTGCTCTGCTCTTGGAGCAGGGCAGGGTAGGAGTAGTTTGCCCACTCCTAAGTATGCAATGACTGTTTGGTCAGCCCTCTTGGGCCGCCCAAACCAGTCATGCGCATTTTTCCAGTTCTCCATGCAGGCTGCATTATAGCACGCATGGAGAACATGCCCAGGCCCCCATTCCCTGGTTGAGTGTTGATCCAGGAGGCTCAAAACCAATCACAATGCTGCATTGCAGCGTTGTGATTGGTCAGTAGGACGTGCTTCCTGTTCCTTGATGTGTAAGGGGAGAGCAGGAGCAGAGACGCAGTACCTGGCCGGTGGCAATGTAAGTATTTTTTAATTTTCTATTATTGCACCAAGCGCAATCCCCTGCCTGCCACCCCAGCGCAAACATCCCGCATGGTTTCCCTATGCCCGCTCGGCCACCCGCAAGCCATGCCGGCCGCCACTGCAGAGGACATGCGTCTTACTCTAGACATTAGTGCAATTGAACATTTCTTTTTTCTTGGTGTGGGCCGTCATTTTGGATCAGTAAATAAAAATATAAATAAAGGGAGTATACATCATTCAGTAGGCTCCTACATGCATGGTGATGTGCATCTACTGAATGATGGGGGTGCTAATAGCATATGCAAAATATGCACTATACCTTCTGCCATGGCATGACGCATTTTGTTTAGGTCATGCCTGGGCCGCGCATGCGCTGCTCTGCGAGGCACACTGTATTGAGGTATGGCGTAGAAGCTCCCCCTATTTCTCACCCATCTTTTCAATTGGCTCCTCTTACTGCCCTTATGAAATCGTTGCTTTTCAATCATGAATAGACTTAGTAGTCCCTCCTTGGTACCTCCTTGTCTGCATTTGTAACCTCCCATACCAACTAGACTTTTTACTTGTGTAGTTACACGGTCTACTTCATCTTGTCAGTGAGCACTCTTTTCTTTATTGATCTTCCCTATTCCACACACGACGTCACTGCATGCTGACACCTTTTATATTGGTATTAGTCATGATTTTTTAATTTTCAGCGTGGTCCGCTCTTACTATAGCAGCAGCGCTTATTTAATGATTTAATTTACGGCGCGGTCTGCTTTCACTTTAGTGGCCGCACTTATTTATTTATTTAATTTCCAGAGCCAGCCGCTTTCACTTTAGCCACCGCACTTATCTATTTATTTAATTTACAGCGCAACCACTTTCACTTTAGCGGCCGCACTACAAAAGATCT
This sequence comes from Lissotriton vulgaris, assembly GCF_964263255.1. Classification (NCBI taxonomy): domain Eukaryota; kingdom Metazoa; phylum Chordata; class Amphibia; order Caudata; family Salamandridae; genus Lissotriton; species Lissotriton vulgaris. Next base: position 1,155,366,300 of record NC_141693.1, read on the forward strand.
TTCTTTCTTTCTTTTTTCATGCCCCTTTCTTTAGACGCTGCTTACTGTAACCTGAATACCGTGAGCAGTGTCTAAAGAAAGGAGTGCGGCCACCATTAAAGTGGTCTTGCATTCGCGAGAGCTTGAACTATTTGCATTAGAAATGACAATGCCTATTATATATGTGTTGCTTTGAGAAACACATAAATAAAAGGCATTATCATTTACAATGCCAATAGCTTAAAATCTCGCAACTGCGCGACCTAATGCTTGTTTTAATTGCCGATGGGGCATAGCTTCAGCTAAACCAATTGGTTTTGCCAATGCTCATTTTAATATACTGCTTAAACCCTACCTGGTGTATGCATCATTTTAACAGAAGATGATTCTGTAACCCACCTGAACAGCAATGATTTAATTGAAAAAACAGCAATTACAACAACGCCCGAACAACGCCTTGCATTAACAACACGGTTGGAACAACGAATGCATCTTAACCACTCATGGCTTCACTACGCATGTTGTTACAATTATATGCCTTAGGATAAGCGGCGTTGGACTTTAAAGTCTCACGCTTTCCCTAGTGTTGCGTAGACTGAAGTTGATATAGTAAATAATACTGTTCAAAAGTCCAGCGCTTTCCCTAAGACAATTCCTAGTGAAGACTTGCATGGTAAAGGAATGAGCGGTTAGGACGCATTCGTTGTTCCTACCACATTGTTAGGAACGCGTGGTTTAGGCATGCATGATTGTGACATACAATCATTTCATTGACCTTGTTATGTTATATTGATTATATTGATTGGTATAGCGCACTAATCACCCAAGAGGGTATTTAGGCACTTCAGCAGGTGTCAATCAGTCAATAATGTCCAGGCATGTATCCTTACTGCAGAGGGTGGAATCAGTTTAATAGCCTGGTCTTGAGTCCCTTTCTGAATTCATGAAGAGAGGTTTAGATGTGAAAGTGGGGAGGGGGGTTGTTCCAGGACTTCACAGCGAGGTCGGAGAAGTAGCATCCTCCACTGTTACACCCGCGGATGTGGGGTCTGTGGGAGAGGGAGGTGGAGTGCAGAATCCTTGATTGTGCATGGCTTTGTAGGCGTGGGTCAGCAGCTTGAATTGAAATCTCTTGTGAACAAGAAGCCAGTGGAGTTTTTTGAGGTTTTGGGTAATGTCGGTACATTTGGGGAGATCAAGTAATGTAGGGATGTCGAGGATGATTCTGATTGCTGAGTTCTGGTTGGTCTGCAGTCTTTTCAGGAGGTGGGTGGTGATACTTATGTAGAGTGCGTTGCCATAATCCAATCGGCTAGTGATGAAGGATTGACTGATGGTACATCTGGTGCAGACAGGAAGCCATTTGAAGAGCTTTCGGAACATGCACAGAGTGAGGAAGCAGGAAGTGGAGACTGAGTTGATCTGGTTTTTCATGCTAAGCTTGCTGTCCAAGATGATGCTGAGGTTCCGAGTGTGGTCTGTAAGAGTGGACAAGGGTCCTAGTTCAGCAACCACCAGCAGTCGTTCCATGGGGAGGTGCTGTTCCATGAGGGAAATAGCATTCACAGCGCTGTCATTACATCACGCTACTATTACAACGACCGCGTTGTTAGTATTGAGTGCATTTACATCGCAAGTCATTACAACAAATTGCGCTAGGAGGCACTGAGGTACTGAAAATTAATTCAACACCTAAACTACTGTTGCGCAAACTGGAGTAGGAATAATAATGAATACTATTCCTAAGTCCAGTACGCCCCCCAGTGCAAGTTGTTGGAATGACTTGTGATGTAAATGCATCGAATACTAACAACGCGGTCGTTGTAACGACCACGTTGTAAAAACACACAATGTAATACATCACGATATAATGAGTCATATTCTTCCTTGAAAGATCAGTACTTCCATTTTATCAGTGTTGAGTTCGAGGCATCCAGTCTACGACGCTGGTCATGCACAGGTGGAAATTGGCCATTGTGGTGGATCGGTCTTCAGATAGAGAGAGGATGCGCTTGGTATCCTCTGCATAGAATATGATGTTCAGGTCTTGGGTTATGATGATGTTGGCCAGGGAGTTATGTAGACGTTGAAGAATGTTGGACTGAGGGAAGAACCTTGAGGAACGCCGCTGATGATGTTGTTTGGTTCCAAGGTGAAAAATCCATAGGAGGATTCTCTGGGTTGGTAATCAGTCTATGCCCAGAAACAGTCAAAAATAGGTATGGCCTCAGTTTCCTCGCCCCACTCCACTGGAAATGCCTCCCTCTTAATTGTACTCCACCCTTGCTCCCTAGGGAAGTAACCTCCTGCTGATGTAGGCTATGGGTTTGTCTAGGCACTCATCACTCAGCTGTGAGAGAACAACCCCACTTGTATGCTCTGAAGCATTTGTCAGCAGGAGGAAGGTGTTGGAGAGGTCAGGTGCCCTGAGTACTGCTTCTGTATAATAGCTTCCTTCAGGGAAAGTTTGCAGCTGTATTTGGCTTGGCAGCTAGCACAGGACCGGCAGAAAGGCATTTGTCTTGATCCTCATCTTGGCCATTGGAAGTGGGTGACTGGGCATTCAAAGGTTCTGTCCTGCCCCAGATGTCATGCCAGGAGTATCTCATGATTCAGCTCTAGTAGGAAGGCCATATAGCGGGGGGCAGAACTAGGTGCCCATGAGGATGGCTACATTCCTGTAGCTCTCCAGAATAGTGCAGGACTGCCCGCCCGATATGTGCCCTTTGCTGGATACATGCTGAGCTGCAATAACAGAACTGGAGGCAGGGCTACCGGGACAGTGTGGAGATGCCTTGGCTTGAGGGCTCTTGGTGGCACGGGCAGTTCAGTAACCTTACTCTTGGAGACAACGTAAGTCTGCACCTGATTCCTGGTAGCATTGGCGCCCCGGACACAACACTATATGCCATGGTGGCTGTCTGCTCCAACGCCTGTCGACACATCATGCCCTTGCACCGCCTGTATTGCAGCTCCTGCTCAAGAGCATACTCTTCTTAATGGAGGGGGCCAGCGCTGATCGGTGATTCCCTTCTTACAACAAGGCGCCAATCTTTTTGAAGCCACCATCTTTTGACGGAGTGGTGAACCTGAGTGTGCTGCACAGCAAATGCTTCCCTCAAAGGCCGCTGAACAACACAGCACTGCTCTGCAAATCCCTGCAGTGCACACTGTTATCTGGAGCCTTTTCTGTGGCCACGACTGTGATGTCCATCTACTCCGGATTTGAGCATGCACATCAGCCCCTATAGAGGGCTGCATCATCTCCTGCACGCTGCAATGCCGGCTGTTGATGGTGGGATGATTTTGGTACAATGCAGGCCCTCCTCCCTGACTGGATCAAGGTCTTTCGCTTCTGTAGGCTTTACTCATCCCGACTGCATGCCTCTGCTTCCCTCTCCTTCCTGAATCTCAACTATGTGGAGTTGGGGGGAGGTCTCACACCTAATAAATCTCACTTAAGGGAGGCAGACAGGGGGATATCCACAGAGACCGCGCTTGCTCTCAGTGAACTTCGACAACGCTCTGTCTGCTCTAAACACGTCCACTTTCAGGTACTTCTCGCCCTGGCAGCATCGCCAAACCAACAGCCCCATGGCCTGTGATGTGGCTAACCAGGACCCCCCTTGGGCCTGACACAGGGCCTGCTCACATATAGCCTACTTCTCCACAGAGATTGGTCCCTGGGTGGGCCCTAAACTTTGAGACCATTGACACTTCTTGCTTTGTGGACCTGAGCATGTTTCATTCATTTCACATCAGAGTTGCATTGCATTGCCTGCACCCCTATCGGCCATGGCCCGAAAACATCATCCTATCATCTTCATGCCACCCTCGCTATCTCATGGTGAAATCTGCTTGCCAACTATCATTCCCAGAGCCATGGTAAATACTGCCCAGGCAAAGGCGATGACCTCAGACTCACTTTGTCCTAGACTATTCAACAGACAGCCCTGGCGCAACTTCCGAATGAACTGGCTGACATTAAGGGGTTCATTGCCTAGATGACCTCGTTGGCCTTCGCCACTAATCTAGAGATGCAGTACTTGCGGGCTGACATCAATACCTTTCAAACCCTACTAACTACAATGGAAGGACGGCTGGCGGAGGTGGAATCATGGCTCCTGGATGAAATAGGGAATGATGATATGCTCCCCACTCTTCTGAATCTAATGTCCCCACCCAAACACTTCAAATTTTTAGGGACCACAGAGTTCACTCCAACTGACTGTCTAAAGACCACTGCCCCCGGCACATATTGGCGTGTTTGTAGCAGACTTTTCAGCACCCACCAGTGCCAAGCCGAAGCAATTTCTGAACCTACGGCCCCGAATCAAGAAGAAAGACATCAAATATGGCCTGTTAGAACCAGCCAGTACGATCATCAATTTTCACAGTAGAACATCTTAAACTCACAACCCAAGAGAATTGGAATCATTCTTAGATATGCTCGACGACACTGCCCAGGACAAGGACACTCCCACCCCTCCTTCTAGAAGCCACCGGAACATGGCCCAGGTGGACTAATCTACACAGGATGACTTGAAATGCTGGTATTCAGTCACGCAGAAATGGTTTCAATTCACCAGACTGAATTCTGGAAAGACTCCCCACACTAGAGATAAACTGAGATCACCCCTCAAATCCTGACGACGGCTTATCCCCATGGCTAAATGGATGTACCTGCTTCATAATGTATAATTCTGTAGTTGTATGCTATGCTGAGCTATGTACTCCCCATATTCGCACCTCCCCCATCCGTTTTTACATTTGGAGAGCTGATATGAGTCGGGCAATTCATTGTTGTTGTTGGGGGTCTGAGAGGAAGAGGAGCTGAAGGTCGATTTATTCTTGTACATATACCTCTGGTTCCACATGGCTCACCGTCTCGTGCCCCATCTGTTGGGGTGACCTCAGATACTATACTGGGCCGGTTAACTCCACAGACCTTGCTGTTTCCACCCTTCTGGACTTGATATTCCACCCACAGCCCAAAGGACCACTATCCGTATTGTATAGGTGGGAGGCACTGCTCCCCTAGGTTTCGGTGCGCCACCCACATACCAGCCACAGGCTGAGACCCAGGGTCTATGACAACCCAGTTCATGGCCCCAAGACCTATTAACTTCCCTGATTTGAATTACGCTTCATCCATTGGGTGGTTCTGGTCCTTGCCTTTCCATCCTGCTCTGCCCAGTTCTTGCCCGCTCCCTCTCGCGTTCCCTCTCTTCCCAGCATCCCCTCACACGTCTGACCACTCCTAGCTAGTCCGTTCCTGGCACCCTGGGTTCCTAGGGTCCCCTTGTGACCTGCCATTAAGCACGGGGGTGACAATCCGTATGATGACACAATCTCCGCGATAGAGATCCCCGAAAGCTCTATCCTCCAAAACACAAACCTTGACACACTTCATCAAACAGAATAAAACCCTCACCTTCTTGGGTTGCAACAGATAAGATATCGCACAACTCCAGGAAACTAATTTTTTCGTCTTCAAAGTGACAAGCTAAGGAGGGACTGGTTGGGGCGAGTCATACAAGCTAGCATTTCTCCTACATCATGGATCAAGCTGGGGAGCGATAACAAGCCATTCTCATACACAAACACCTTCCGTATAGGTTACTTCAAACAGGAACGGACACTCTCAACAGATCCGTGTTCACAAAACTCGTGATACAGGGGACACATGTTATAGTAGTCTCCGTGTATGCCACTGTAGCGGCTGAGACCTATTTTGTCTTCCAGCTCAGTAGGCAGTTTACATACTTTGGCACCTCGAGGGTCATTGTTGTCGGGGGTTGGAATGTGATGTCAGACCCTATACTGGACATATTGGGCAGGTAAGATGCCCATCACCACAGCAACAGACATGCCCTGCGTGATCTGATGCAAGACCATGCTCTATCCAACCCCTGGTGATTGTTGCAGCCCGCGGACAGGGATTACAGCTTTACCTCATACCCTCACAATATTCGGATTCACATTTACTTCAAATCTCAAGCCTTATTCATTCCAAGGCGCCGAAAGGGGGCAATGTGGCTGTTACGGTGAGTGCATGGGCGTCCGCGGGGGGGGGGGGGGGGGGGGGGGGGGGGGGGGGAGGGGGAAGAAGGGGCACTTGCCCCCCCCCCCCCCCCCCTGGAGCGACCCTCCTTGCCCCCCTGCGGACACCCATGAAAACCGTGACTTCAAGACGGGGTTCTCACTCTCTTTCCTCTCCTTTCTTTTATTTGCTTCCCTTTAAAATGGATCCAAAAAAGAAAGACGCTTTTGCTGGAAATAGAGTATTTTTCGTGACATTTTAATTCCAAAGTGCAGCATTGGGAATAAAAGGCTAAAAATATGAAAACTAGATAAATAACTAAATAAAGTAAGGCGGTAGCAAACTGGCCAAACTGATTTTATTCACACTAAAACACAATTAGCGCCACTTTTAGAGAGTTTGCCAGTGAAGCGCTATTTTTGTTTTCTTGTCTTTGTTTTCCCTGGACTTGGAACTAGTGCACCAATCCTGGGGGTACCAAAATGTGTGGATTGGAAAACAAAATGTGTGCTGCGGATCTGCGTCCAGGGATGTGGTCTTTTTACCATACTGCTTATGTTTTGTAAGGATATAAGCAATGACCATTGAAATGGGTCCATTCAGGGCCCTGTAGTCGTGCCCTTAACTTTTCAGGCAAAAGCACTCACTGGTTTCTGAATAGTGAGTGTAAAAGCATTAAGATAACCATGTTGTTCCTGCTTACATTTCCCATGGTTTGCTAAATTTTGCATTCCCTATAAGTGTTTGCTTCTTCCAGGATGTTGTTCCTTTTTTTTTGTAGGCCGCATATTCATCTTGTCTAGTGCGTAATTTAAATTGCGCATCCAGGTGTTTATAGCGGGCAAAAATTGGGTTGTAGTTGAAAACAGTGGGAGTTTTTCTCAGTGGGGCAGTACGGTGTTCAGTGGGGGAGAGGATGTGGCACTATGGTCAGAGCTGCTGAATTTGGAACTGGGAACCATGTTCAGCCTTAATAACCAGCCCACCAGACCTGCAAGAGCACAATCACATGCTAGACCTTAGAAGGCTTCACAACACCTTAGAAGTCCTGGTGTCTTCGCACTAGCAGGTGGACCCCAGCATGACAAGTGTAGTTTAACCTTCAAGGCTTGTCCACCACTATCCATACTGAAGTTCACCTCCAGTCTTGCGGGCAGGCCTATGAAGCAGCACACCCTAGAACAACAATCAATAAGGTCACAGGACCCTTGAGAAGGGCCAGCTCTAGGGTGGTGCAAACAGTGTGACCGCACCGGGTACTGACTTTAGGTGGAGGCATCATGTTTGCAAGTATATTATGGTTTTAAAAACGCTTGCTGTCTCCTTCCTGGCTTCCATCAATTTTCGGCAACAATAAAAATGTCATGATGACTCTGGTGATTAATGTTCTTCCTAAAGAGAGATCAGAATTTTGTCTAGTGGAAGTTTTGACTCATGGAAAGGTAGCTCAGATGGTTAATGTACCGGCTGCAAAGAATATGCGCCATGCAGATCACAAAGTGCACATAATGTAAATAGGTCAGTGGGCTACTGCTTTTGTCAGAGATCCTTTTGTTACTTGCAGTTTATAAGTTAAAATCCTAACTTAGAACAGTGAGCTATTAACTGTCATCTAAGAGCTGCATACAAACTGCAAGGTATAAATGTGAGCATTATGTCCCCCCCCCGTCCCCCAGTCTTTGATTATCCTAATGTCCCAAAAAGTGTTCTTTTGGACAGAAATCAATTCTGATTATTAAGGAGAACCCCCAACCATGGTATTAAATTTTAAATTCCGGGTATTTAGTTTCTCCAGACCAATCACTATAAAACTATAAGGGCTACTAGTATGGTTGTCATGTGACTCCTACACCTTGTAGTCCTTAGTAATATGTAACATTTTCTATACAGTGATTTACATACATATTGATTGTCTCTGTGTAATGTGTGTGATGTAAAGTGCTCTGACACCCTACAATGGTATGAGTGGCGCTGTAAATCAAATTAAATGCTTCTGAGAGAGAGTGGTTATGGAGACTTGGGGGGCACAGTTAAAGGGTGGTAGTGAGGGAATCCATGGCAGAGGTGGTCATTAGGGGGCACTAACAAACATTAATGCACAGGACACCACCAGTGCTATGACTGGCCCTGCCCTTGAGGCCTGTCTGCCTCACCCAAAGGTACCTCCATTAGCCTTGTTTCAGCAGCAGTCGCTGCAATTCACCAGGGATTGGCAATGCAGGATTTTCACACACCTTTGCAAACTTCACAGTCTCCCTGCTTCATTCACAAGCACTTTTAACATGTGCTGCCTGTTGTGGGGTCACTGGAATTAATTATGCAGCAAAGGATGACAACATTAAGCCGTAGTGTTGACTAAATTATGAATAAAAAAAAGGCTGCAGCGTAATGTAGTATATTTTCAAATGTTTTATTATTTTGACGTGTGTACACATGCTAACAGTCTCTGGAAAGATTTTGCCTTATTAGTACCAGTGTGACATACAAATGCAGCATTGAGAAAGATGACCAGTAACCTTTACAATAGGCCATCCACTCCGCAGCAAACCAAGTCACATTTTATATTAACTTTTGAATTCTAGCACCAAGAAGCCAATATTCGTAAATATGTGTGCTACAAATAATCTCTAACATACAGTGTGCATACAGTATATTTAATCTGGTGCTTTAATCATAGGCTGTTTTAAAGTATTCTGATAAAAATCGAATCGTGCTGAAGACAGCCTTGATTGGTGTTGGATCGAGGACCCAGAAGTCTGCACACCTAGCAGGCAGAGATAAAGCACCTTGTCAGAAAGTTTAGCGTTTTCCCTACAGGTGGTGTTTGTTGGCCCATGGCAGGGTCAGTCACATGTCCTGGATTCCTGGCATTAAATTGAGTCTATCCTAGTTCTGCGCCCCAGTGTTTTGTGTGCCCCACCTGGCACACATCATGTCGGAGGATGGTGATGACGTTAACATTTTGCCCCCCCCTGGAAAAATTTCTGCGGACGCCCATGGGTGAGTGGGGAAGAAATTCACTGGTCCTTGTGGGTTGTGCATGGCATTAGAAACACCGATGACCTAATGTGTAACCACTCCATCAACAAATTTCACAACTTGCAGCATGAGTTTGGTATCCTCCATTCCCAACTGTGGAAAAACAAGCAACTGTCACATGCATTGTTGTGCAAACTGGGAAGAACGCACATTGAACTGCCCAGCCCTCCCTTTTCTAAATATATCCACACCTCGAAAAACTTCAGAGGAGTAAGTAGAGGACTTTCCAACACGTTGATTGGTAACTGCTTCTCCTCCCACACATCTAGAGCACTGCGGACTTGGTGGAAGACTTGCCTTAACAGACAAGTTATGGAGGAAGACTAGGACTGCCTCCTAGCCGGTAACAAGGGGCTCCCAGAACCATATTTTGAATGTAGCTATTTCAATACCCTACATCAAAGGCACTGGTCTCCAACTAAACTGTGCCTTAGTGAGGACTCTCACTGTTGGCGATGTGGCACAACCGACTGTGACATAATCCATATATTGTGAGTATGCACTAGGCTGAGTGCTTTTAAGACTCAGCTGTGGGACCTGTTAAAGAGGGACTTACATGTGACTAGACCGCTCACCGCCTGTTTGGTATTCCTACATGACAATACTGACATCCCCTCATGACACCACACATCAACAGATGGCTTTCCACAGCCCTAGGTGTGGTCAAAATGGTCATGTTACACCACTGGAAAATGGCACAAGTCCCCTCTTTCCAGTCCTGGCTGGTCAGTATGTAAGACGTAGTGCAATTTGAGAGCATCATCTACAAGCGGAGTGATAAATTACACATTTTTGAGGAAGTCTGTAGTACGTTCCTTAAGGGATTTTAATACATGTGCGATTGGCCAGTTTGGGTGTTACCCCTTACCCGCTCATTTCTAACAGTCCCACGGGCATTTCTCCACCTGCTTCCACCATCCCCATCATGGTCCTCTAGACACTGACCTGTGCTTCTGTCAATCTCGTGGGACAAGGACCGGTTACTTTACAACCCAGGGTGGAAGGTGCACCTGTGGGGTGGCCCAGAGTGGGCCAGGATTTACCGACACGCTTGCCCACGTTTACATACACTTTGGAACCACGCCAGCCTATGATCAATATGGTAAACACCCAAAATATAGAATAAAAAATATCGAGATGACATAATATCGAATCAAAAATATCGAGAGGACAGAATATAGACTGGACATAATATAGTTGGAAATAATATCGACATATAGATAAGTAGTATCGAATGTCATTACACTGAATGTCATTATATAGTATGTAATAATATTGAATGTCATAATATAGAATGTTATTATATCGAATGTTTTAAAATGATATTATATGTTAGTATATGTGTTAAAAGTAGATAATATTTTTGTAATGTATGTTACAATTTTTTTAAGATAATTCATTTTATGTTAATTCATTTTTGCGTATATTAGTTCCGTAGCGGGTTGTGGGTTTATAGTGGAATAGGGTGTGAAGTAATTTAATTTAAATAAAATAATAATAATAATAATGTATTAATTAATAATTTATTGTTTGATCATTAATATTGGTAATTAATTTTCGCGTATATTAGCTCCGTAGCGGGTTGTGGGTTTATAGGGGAATAGGGTGGGAAGTAATTTATTTGTAAAAAAAAAAAAATTTATTCATTAATAATTTTTTGGTTAATAATGTTGGTAATTCATTTTTGTGTATATTAGTTCCGTAGTGGGTTGTGGGTGTATAGGGGAATAGGGTGGGAAGTAATGTAATTTAAATGAAAAAAAGTATGTAGTAATTAAAATTGTTATGGTTAATAATTAATATTGATAATTACGTTAATGAATTCATTATTAAATATTAAAAAAGTTATTAATACAAATGTTTATATAATTGATAAATAAGTAAATTGTGTAAATTGTTATTAATTAGTAATCAATTAAATATTAATTATTAATAAATATTTTATTAATATGTTACTTATGTTAGTTTTTTGAGGAGTGTGTTGAGTGTTTATAGGGGAGTATGGTGTTTATTAAAATTTTTGAAAATACAATTGTATTAATATTTATATAATTTTTAACCCTTTCGCTGCTGATGACGAGCTCAGCTCGTCATCACCCACGGGTGTCGTGTGCTGATGACGAGCTGAGCTCGTCATGAACAATGGGAAATAAGCAGGACCAGCACAGGGCAAAAATCCCCGCAGCAGCCATGTGGTTAATCAAAGTTATTTTATACTGTTAATTGTGGTAATTAATTTATATATCATGTTTTTATATTTTTGTTAATTGTGATTAGCTAATTAATTAAATGTTAATTAATTATGTTCATTTACTAATATTTTAGATTATTGGAGGTGACGTTTATAGTGGAAAATAGTGGGAGGTAAATTACATTTAAATAATTAAAACAATTTTTAAATATTTTTATTAAATTGTAGGACTGGGTCCTCTAAATTATTCCTCTACGCTATCCAACACTTTCCCTACTGTTGCACTCTCTGGAATGGGAATAGTAGTTTTTACGCCTACGCTAGCCAACACTTTCCATACTGTTGCACTCCTTGGAGTGGGAATAGTCATTTTTACCCCTAAGCTATCCAACTCTTTCCCTACTGTTGCACTCACTGGAGTGGGAATAGTAATTTTTACCACTACGCTATCCAACTCTTTCCCTACTGTTCCACTCACTGGAGCTGGTATAGTAAGTTTTTACCTACCCGCTATCCAACACTTTCCATACTGTTGCACTCACTGGAGTGGAAATAGTAATTTTACCCCTACACTAGCAAACCCTTTCCCTACTGTTGCACTCACTGGAGTGGGAACAGTAATTTTTACCCTCCTGCTATCCAATGCTTTCCCTACTGTTCCACTCGCTGGAGTGGGAATAGTAATTTTTACCTATCTGCTATCCAATACTTTCCCTATTGTTGCATGCACTGGAGTGGGAATAGTAATTTTTACCCACCCGTTATCCAGCGCTTTTCCTACTGTTGCACTTACTGGAGTGGGAATAGTAATTTTTACCCTCACGCTATCCAACACTTTCCCTACTGTTGCACTCACTGGAGTGGGAATAGTAATTTTTACCCTCCCACTATCCAACATTTTCCCTACTGTTGCACTCACTGGAGGGGGAATAGTAATTTTTACCCCTATGCTATCCAACTCTTTGCCTACTGTTGCACTCTCTGGAGTGGGAATAGTAATATTTACCCTCCCGCTATCCAGCGCTTTCCCTACTGTTCCACTCAGTGGAGTTGGAATAGTATTTTTTACCCACCCGCTATCCAACACTTTCCCTACTGTTGCACTCGCTGGAGTGGGAATAGTCATTTTTACCCCTACGCTATCCAACGCTTTCCCTACTGTTGCACTCACTGGAGTAGGAATAGTATTTTTTACCCTCCCACTATCCAGCACTTTCCCTACTGTTCCACTCACTGGAGTGGGAATAGTAATTTGTACCCACCCGCTATCAACACATTTTCTACTTTGCACTTGTTAGAGTGTGAATGCTAATTGTATTCTCTTAGCTATGTAATGTTTTTAATTTTGTTATATTTAGGGGCCGATTCCGATTCGGTAAACCAATCGTACGACCGAATCGAATCTGCAGCCCTTCCCGTACAACTCGTACCATTCCGTCCGAATCGCGAGGTACGATTCGTTTGAAAAATATGCGACCAAATTATTGCGAACCATACGAAAAGCAAGGGAAAATCTGTACGACACGGACCCTCACAGTGAACCGTACAAATCGTAAACATGCTGTACGACCGGACAAGTACGATCCGGACCGGGGAATGAGAACCTGATTCATTCAGAAAACGTTGTGTATGAGCAATTCGTACGGAGAGCCGCACAATCACATATGCACCGTACCCCTGCAATAATGGGGTGTACTGAGGTTCTGTAATTCACAAGCCTGATTCTATTTTATTTTGTGCCATCATTTTGTGTTGCCTTCACGTAGACCTGAAAATGCAGCCTACAAATAAAGTGGCGTGGCCTTCTGAGTTCATGTACACATTAACTAGGTTTCTTTCGACTCTGAAAGAACTGCAGAGAAACTGACCTCTTCACCTGAAACTGACCTCGCAAAACTAATCTCTTTAACTGATCGTTGTCTGAAATTGCCAATCAATGCTCAGGATATCGTTAACTTTTAGTTTCTTTCCTATCTGGTTCAACATCTTTATTGTTTCTTTTACTGACACTTACACTTTTTCAATTATGGGTTTGTCCGGCTTGTGGAGATTGGATTTGGGACATTCCTAATAATTTACTTTGGGTTGGGTTATTGCAAACTGAGGTTTCTGCCATGTGATACTTTGTTTCAAAATGTTTTCCTATTGGCTAATATTTGGCAGATTTGTATGTCCATGTTAGGCATTTTGCATGTTTGCAAAATCTAGGACTGCCCCTTAGTTTTATGCTGAGTTTGTAACCCTAAGCATATATATGGCTTCTGTTTTCTGTACTCCTCAGACTGCCTCATTCAGTTGCTAATGCTTCTGTGTGACGTAGTCTCACATAATAAAGATGTATTTTTATATTCCAGCTTCTATGTCAGATTCTTCTTTGTATTAGTAAGACCCCTGAGAATGAAGATTTCAGTTTCTTCAGTACACACCGTACCCCTACGCACCGTACCCCCACGCACCGTACCCCTGAAACCATGGGGTGTATGCACATACCCGGAGGGGTCAGTTTCGGATGCGGTTCGAGCCAAAATCTGCTTTTCCGGACGTTTTGAGCTCCCATAGAAAAAGAGTTGTACGGAGTATTGACGAGACGAATCGTACTTGCTGGGTTGGAAAATGCTGCTTCGATCCGTACGGACGTCGCGTACTGCGTGTTCAGAATGCGATTCGTACGGATTTTTAAGACGTATGGTCTTTAGTACGATTCGTACGGTGATCTGCTTTGGGTCCGAATCGCACTTCATCGTACGTACGGGGACGTTTAAAGGTACGATTCGTACGGGAAATATGCTCCGTACGACTATTTCTAAGGGATTTTACCAAATCGGAATCGGCCCCTTAATGTAGTGTAGTTATTAAAATTATTATATATATATTTTTTGTTTAATATATAATTTGTTTTTTATATGTAAATGTATTTATAATAATTTAAATATTTTATAATTAAGATTAATAATTATTTTATAATAATATTAAGTAAATATACATGTTTAAAAAAGTATGTTTTTTTACATTACATGTATTATTTTTACATTGTAAGCTTTTTTACATTAATTTAACTATGTTTTTATTTAATTGTGTTTATTATTTTATTACTTTTATATTATTTTTAATACATTTAAAAATGCGATATTTTAGTTAACTACATTTTAAATATCGATATTTTATGCTCAATATTTTAGTACTTACCTGTTTGTAGATATGGATTCTATATTCTATCCATCGATATTTTTGAATCGATGTTCTTGACAGTCGATATTCTGTCTCTCGATATTTAGTCACTGATCCGATCAATATAAACCCAAACTCCACTTCCTATTGAGGGGGGATTGCTCCCACTTCCGTCTCTGTCAGAGCTCCTGAGAATTCCCCCTTCCCTACGCATTTGAAGTTTTCTCCTCCATTTTCTATCTTTATCTCAGGGGGGCTCCTCCATTAGGGCGGAGGAGCGCCGCATCACTGCTTTCTCGCAGTGCGAGAAGCAGAAACATAAAATGGTATTTTAAATACCATTTAATGTTTTTGCTTCTCGCACTGCGAGAAAGCAGAAGGGTATGCCTGATTGGGGGCGGGCGGATGGGCGGCTCGGGAAGGAGTGGGCCCTGACTGTTTGTTCGGCCCTCTGGGGCCGACCAAACCAGTCATGCACACTCTGCCTTTTCTCTACGTAGGCTGCATGCAGCCTACATAGAGAAAATGGCCTCCCCATAGGCGCTCGGCTGGGCGCCGTCCCCACAAATCACAACGCTGCCATTGCAGTATTGTGATTAGTTTAGGGGAGGGGAGTGGAGGGGAAGGAGGCTGCCTGTGGCTGCTTCCGGTTCAGGAGAGCAGCAGGAAAAAGTGGGACCCGGTCAGGAGCTGAGGCGGCACAGGACCTGAGAAGGTAAGTATGTTTTAATTTTAATTAACCCCGTTGCGCCTCCCCCCGCGAACCTGCACGACCCCCACCCTCAAGTCATGCCGGCCGCCACTGCTTTATCTCCTATGGTTTTCACTCTGATGCTATTGACATAGCATCTGTCTTGATCGGTCCCTTCCAACGGGTATGGTATGTTTCCTATATTACAGACTGTGAGATGTACTGGCTGATTATTTGGTTTTTCACTGTGACCCTGGTGGGTATTCTGTACTGCATCTTTGCAACGGTCATGACACACTTAATAAAGAATTGATATACAAAAAAAGGAAGGCCATATAGCACTGGGGAACCAACAACACTCATGTTGCCTCAGGCTCAGAGACCTTAGGCTCTCTGTACAGGAGATTCTTCTCCCAATAGATAGAGTTATAACCAAAGTTGTTTGCCATTAGCCTGGGCTTTGGGCTGCTGCCATAGTCCCTAAAGAGTGGGACATACTCTCTATGCCTTGCAGCATTGGATGGTCCTCCTGCTGTTTGCCTCCTGGCTTGCTCAGGCAGGGCTCCCAGGGCAGCAGGGTCTTCCCCTGTGTGCTCCATGGCATCACCCTTAGGCTCAAATTCCTCCCTGACCGTGGCAACTTCCGGGGGTACTTTCTCGCATCTCATGCGCTTCCTCTTCCTGGAAGACATCTGGGTCACTGTTTCAGGTTCCAGGCCCTTCTGACTCCACTGACGGGCTGCCATGGACTGTGTGGTCAACAGCATCCACTCAGGCAACCCCAACATCTCTAGATGAGACTAGAAGTCTACTTCCTTCCAGATAATGATCTCTAGGCTATTCTCCAGCAAGCAATCAACAGGCATTGCTGAAGTCACAGCTACTTCCAGACTTCTTGAGGCACCCCCCTCCCCATCCTAGTGGAACCAAAGTCACAGGGTAGTGGCTTACTTGGTTGTCAGCTTTCACAACCTGGTGGCCAACAATGGGAACAGCCTGGTCTGAGGACACCAGATGACACCTGAGTGTCGCCATGCTGGCTGCTGTCTCTCAGAGCCTTCACCCTCTGCCCATTGATGGTGAGCCACTGAATATATTTCTTAGTACTGTCAGGCATGTGCGTTGTGGGCACAATCTCTCTGTCTACAGTAATATCTGTCATTCCCCCCAAACTGACTAGGGCTACCTTCTTCCCAAACAGATCACTAGCAATATCCAAGGTTGGCCCACCAGTGGGGGGCTGTTTCCTTTGTGAGCAGATGGCATCTCCCTTCCTGTGCCCTGGCCCACAGCACTCATAATACTTGAGTTGGAAGGGACCCTGCCTGGGGCCTTTTCTAAAGAAACCTCCCTCCTTGTGGTCAGAGGACAAGTGGGACTCCTTCCTCTGAAAACTCTTTTTTTGGGCCTTTATAGAACTTATTGTGATTTTTACCTGGTCCCCTCATCCTTCTGTTGATGAATACTGACCCATACTTCTTGTAGTCCCTCCAGGAACCTTCCAAGACACTCTGACACCGAACCAGAGGTTAGCCTCCTTTCTACACTTTCTGGGTACAGTGAGCTTAGAATCAATTAGCTGCTGGTGGGACTCTGTAAAACAATTACTCAGTATGTGCTCCTTCATGATCAAATTCGGAAAACAAAGAATCAGGCAAGAACTCACCACCCTGCTCAACACCTTGACCACCACCACAACATTTCCTGACACCTCATTACATGTCGAAGTCAGACCACTACTCAAAAAACCCTCCATGAACCTCAGCAAACTCCAAAACAACTGGCCAATCTCCTTGCTTCCATTCCTAGCTAATGTACTGGAAAGTCATCAACAGGCAACTCACGACACACCTGGAGCAGAACCAGCTATTCAAGACCTCACAATCCGGTTTCTGCAGCAGTCAGAGCACCACGGCCACCCTAATCACAGTCACAGATGACATCTGAACCCTCCTCAACTGAGGAGGAAAGGGACTGATCCTCCTTGACTTCTTGGCAGCCTTCGACACTGTATTCCACAACATGCTGATCGAATGACTCCACCACATCGACATCCAATGGCCGCGCTCAGATGGATCTTCTCCTTTCTCCCCTGAAGAACACAGAGTGTCCTCCTACTACCTTTCGCTTCCATACCAAATATATCAACTGCGGAGTTCCACATCGCTCATTCCTCAGCCCTACTTTCTGCAACCCAAATATGACCCCACTTTTCTAGACATAATATCCTAAGCAGATGACATCCAATTCATCGCGTCAGAGTATTTTATCTCTTGGAGACCTTGGTGGGCATGTGATTAGGACCTGCCCCACGAGTCATGCACTCTACCGTATTGGATCTATTCCTCCCCTTGATGGCTCATTGATTCTCCACGTCGCATATGGATATTTGTCAATCATATGTATATCTATCTTTCATTCATTCCGCCTGGACAGCTCAGGGCCATATCTCCTCCATCGTGCTTTTGGCCCTTACTTTTTCTAGGGTTGCTATTACCCCAGCTTGACTTTTTCAACATAACAAGGCTTTGTTGCCTGTGTTTGTGGGTGATTTGTTGATCCCAGTTCAAATTCCCCATTACGCATGGCGCCCTGAAGAAGGTGTGACTCTTGTATCTGGGTCTTTTAACTAAAAGCGCAGTAGCGCATTTTTCCAATACAACTAGCGCAACATTCCTATAAGATTGGATGCCATTATATGTTTCTGGTTTTACTTAGGGGGGAAAAAAGTTTTTTTTTTTTAAATGCACAAAACAATTTAAAGTATATAACAACAGCAATGCCTGATACTTTTACAGCACTGTATGAGGAAACAGTTGTCTTACTGAATCTGCTTTGCTATATGTCCAAATATTCATGGATCTATGTTTATTGGGTTCATATGGAGTTGACCATTCTAGTCTTTGTCTTGAGTGATTGAATGAGTACGATTTTGATTAGACTCTATGACCATGTGAAGCTTTCATGTATAATACTTTTGGTTCACTTCTCTGTGTGGGAGGTGTGTTTGTAATTTTTATATATATATATATATATAGAGGGAGCAGATGGTCTGCTAACGGGGTTGCCTGGCAAGGGAAGAAAACCTCCAATCAGATCCCGCCAACGAAAGCAGCGCCGCAAATGAGGACATTATTGTATGCCAGGGTGGGTCACTGTACCTCACCTTGGACTCTAGAGGCATGTTCCAGGTGGCGAGATCTGGCTACGGCATCCGGGGACTTCGGAAAAGGAAAGCGGCAAAAAATACTCGTGAAACGGAACTTTCCCAGCGCTTTCCATTGGCTACAACATCCAGCCAATAGGAGCCCTCGGCAGGACTTATGAAAAAGCCCCGCGAACAAACAACATTTTGAAGCGCACTCAAGATATCCCGGCACTGAGGAAGGCAACCGCCGAAGCGCGTCTGCCAGGGACAGAGAACTGTGTGCACAACGCGCTATTGTATGCTGCAAATTGGAGGCAATAAACCATTGTGAGCAACCCCAGCATGTGTCGGACCCGTTCTTAACCAGGGCGGGACTGGAGGAGTATGCAAGCAAAGGCCGGCCAGGCTTTATCCGACACGCCCCTCGGTCAGGAGCTCCACGTATGCCGGCAACTCTCTGGATGAAGTGCACAGACTGCACAACGTGGCGCCCCCCCCGACCTGGACTTTGTTAAGGAAACGGGGAGAGGGAGCAGATGGTCTGCTAACGGGGTTGCCTGGCAAGGGAAGAAAACCTCCAATCAGATCCCGCCAACAAAAGCAGCGCCGCAAATGAGGACATTATTGTATGCCAGGGTGGGTCACTGTACCTCACCTTGGACTCTAGAGGCATGTTCCAGGTGGCGAGATCTGGCTACGGCATCCGGGGACTTCGGAAAAGGAAAGCGGCGAAAAATACTCGTGAAACGGAACTTTCCCAGCGCTTTCCATTGGCTACAACATCCAGCCAATAGGAGCCCTCGGCAGGACTTATGAAAAAGCCCCGCGAACAAACAACATTTTGAAGCGCACTCAAGATATCCCGGCACTGAGGAAGGCAACCGCCGAAACGCGTCTGCCAGGGACAGAGAACTGTGTGCACAACGCGCT
This sequence comes from Lissotriton vulgaris, assembly GCF_964263255.1. Taxonomy (NCBI): domain Eukaryota; kingdom Metazoa; phylum Chordata; class Amphibia; order Caudata; family Salamandridae; genus Lissotriton; species Lissotriton vulgaris. The sequence continues at coordinate 1,155,385,489 of NC_141693.1, forward strand.
ATTGTATGCTGCAAATTGGAGGCAATAAACCATTGTGAGCAACCCCAGCATGTGTCGGACCCGTTCTTAACCAGGGCGGGACTGGAGGAATATATATATATATATATATATATATATATATATATATATATATATATATATATATATATATATTTATATATATACATGTCTTTTGTATCTATTTTAGTGACTATTTATGATCAATTTATATATATTGTTATAACTTTATATTTTCTATTTGCACAATAAATTAAGGATGTATATCCTAATAAAATGAAAAACTACTTATCATCTAGTTAATTATTATTGCCCTTCTGTTTGCACACTGTGTCCGCTCGGTAGTGAGGAGGTGACTTATTCCCCTCTTCTTTATATCAAGATGTTGTCGCTTTATATAAGAAATAGGTTCCAGGCAGTGGGTTTGGTTGTTTGAATGTAGACACCCAACTCATCCTCACTGATAACCCTACTGCCACCAGGACCAATTTCCACAGATGCATTTTTATTTTTAAACAAACTTTGCTGCGTTTTACATGTATATTCATTTGCCACATTTCAACACAAATGTCATTGAATCAGGAGGTAAAGTCCGCCATTCCTCTAGTACCTCATATTTTGGAGAGATGTCCCAACAATGGAAGACATTATTTTCTCGTATCCCTGCAATTTAACAATAACATACAGGTCTGAACTTCCGCAGTACACCCCATTCGGTCTTAACCTCAATACTCTATGTTACCCTACTCCACTTGCCCCCACCCAACCCTCCCTCCAGGTGTGCCACTTTCCATTGAGTGGCTGCTTTGATGCAGCCAGATAGTCCCCCCACTCTGTTTGTCATATATCTCAAAACCGGTGCATCAGGTATAGTTCTACAGCTGGGATGACCGTGCATTACATCAGTTGTCTAAGAACCCAGCTCGGTAGCATGCTCTATCATGCATGTTTTACCCTGCTTCTTCGGGGGCCTCCTCTAGTTGATCATCAACTCTCATTTCATCTAGGTTCCTTAGTAATAACCAATTTCCACAGATGCATGACAAGTGTAGCTGACTGGATGAAGAACAACTGCCTGAAGCTGAACATAGACAAGACAGAAGTGCTGTTCTTCGGCAACAACAGCAACCCTGGAATGACTCCTGGTGGCCCCCAAACCTGGGACTCATACCCATACCCAGTGACCATGCCAGAAACATTGGAATTGTCATTGATAACAAGCTCAACATGAAATCACAGATCAACGCCCTCTCCTCCACTTGCTTCCTCACTCTATGCATGCTACGGACGATCTTCAGGTGGCTACCCCTGCACACGAGATGCACTGTGAAACTGGCCCTCATCACCAGCTGACTGGACTATGGCAATGCTGCCTGTGTAGGAATCGCCGTACACCTCCTTCAGAGACTTCAAACCATCAGAAGGCTGGAGTCAGACTCATCCTCAAAATCCCTGGACAAACTCACACCACACCCCACCACAGACAACTTCACAAGCTCCCAGTACAGAAGAGATGCTAATTCAAGCTACTGACTTATGCTCACGAGGTTCTACACAACCAAGGACCTGCCTACATTAACCACCACCTGAAACTCCACCAACCACCGAGGAGATTGCGCTCCACCTCCCTACCACTTTCCCACATGCTCTGCAGGCAACTAAGCAGAGGTGGAGGAAGCTCCTTCTCCTACATCACAACGAAGCCCTGGAACAGCCTCCTCATTCCTCATCCATCTCTGAGTGATCACCTCACTTCCAGAATTCTAAAGTGCCCTCAAGACCTGGCTGTTCGAATGAGCCTGGTTACCCTACCGGGTGATTAGCAGCACTATAAAAATCCTGATTGATTAAAATTATAAAGCCCATTATAATCATTCACTTTGCTGCTCTTCACTCAGCGTTTCAGGGTCTTACTTGATGAGTCCATAAAGTGTGCCCAAGACTGCCAGGACTGATTCTGACTATCCATGAACATCAGGTGACACTTCTCAGGGGTCCGACCAAATCGGGTAGTAAGGACTTCCGTCATGAGGCATAGGTTATCAAGCCATCTCCCTCTAAAGCCATCGGGTTATCACTCCCAACATATGCTTTCAAAGACAAGCCCGCCCAGTCCTCCTTGAGGACTCCATGTATACAAGGGCCACCTCATATTCTGTAAACCTCTTATCAATGTCATACCATAATGCATAGCTACTCATTTGGTCGTTAGAGTAATGGGCAATTTTACTTTACCTTGGCATTTAACTGTTGTTGCTACCATCTTCACTGGACTCAGAAGCCTGTTTTGCTCTCCGGTTCAGTTCTCTCTGGCCCATGTCATGGGCCAGCAGAGCGTTCATCTCCTTCCAGGCCAAAGAAAACTTTTTGTCCCCCGGGGCTAGAGTAGCCAGATGTAATATCAGGGCCATCTCTTCCTTCTGTCCTCTAACTCTTTAGGGGTCAGGCCATGGGAGGACACGAAGGCCACTTTTCTCTTCAGGCTTAGGACCACATGTAAGAGAATCCTCCTCTCCATCTTGATCTGGGGCCACAGAGAAGCAATCTCTTTCTTGTTCCTCTTCTTCCTTTTAATCCTCCACTTCATCATTACCTAGAAGGGAGTCAGGAACACAGCCAGTGGAAAATGAGGAGTTGATGAAATCAGTCCAAATTGGGGCTATGATAAATTTGAGATCTTGAACTAAATGGGAGGGAAGAGAGTCTTTGGAGTGTGAGGATGGTTTGAGTTTAGAAATGATGTTGATGATAGTGGTTTCAGAAATAGGACTACATTCACTCCATGAAGCCTCATTTTTCAAAAGGTGTCCAGTCCGAGATGAATCGAGATGGGGGAGGGCAGGGGTGGGTTGAGTGTGGTCAATATGTGGTGGAGGGGAGGTTGAAGGTGAGTTAAGAATGTTAGGGAGGATGCATTGGTTAAGGAGATGTTGGAGAGAGAAAGGGGGGAAGAGAAGGATAGTTCGATGTTATTGATTTTATTCATAAAGAAGCTGGCGATTTCTTCGCATCTATCCACAGAGGCTTCTAATTTTGGAGGGCCTGAGGTAGTTTGTCTTTTGACGATATTAAAGAGCTCTCTGGGACGGTTTCTAGCCTATTCAAGTTGAGACCGGAGAAAGGAGGCCTTTTCGTTGAAGATATGTTTTTTATATTGGGCTCTAGTAGTTCTCAGGAGAGCCAGGTTATCAGAGGTGGGATGACTCCTCCAGGCACGTTCAGATTGTCTGAGAGTCCACCTTTCACAAACAAGTTTGGCATTAAACCAGGACTTGGGAGGTATGTATTTTTGTTTTTTAAGTTTGATTGGGGCAATTAGGTCAAGGGCTTCACAAATGGAATTATTGTAATGGTCAATAAGGTCGTTGGTGTTAAGGGAGGGAGGGGGGAGGAGTAAGTGATTTTTAATTGTAGATTCCAGTTCTCCAGGTGGGATAAGGTGAAGGCTGCGAGTAGGTTTCATAGGTAAAGTGATCACAGTGGAGGCGTGAGGAGTAGGACTATTCAAGGTGAAGAGGATAAGGTGGTGATCAGACCAGTCTACAGGGAGTATATTGGAGAGAGAGTCCAGATCCTTGCTCGTCACAATCGCATCAAGGGTGACGCCTTTAAAGTGAGTCGGAGCATGGCATAGTTGGGTCAAGTCAGTGATGTCTAGGGCTTCATTAAATAGGATGACAGCAGGGTATTCAGTTCTGTTCCAGTGAATGTTGTAATCACCAAGGAAAAGATTTTTGGAATGGGAGAGAGATGCTTGAATGATAAGATCAGTCATCTCTTCAGTAAAGGGGAGGCAATTTTCAGGGGGGTGATAAATAGTGTGTAGCCGAGTTGTGGGAAAGCTAGGAAGAGTGAGGTTGGCGCAAAGGTATTCAAAGGATGAGGGGTCTTGGAGCTGAACAAGTGCAATGTCAAGTTCATCTTCAAAGATTAGGGCCAGGCCTCCTCCTATTTGATCAATTCTATCTTTCTTAATGATAGAGTAGCCTGGTGGAATGAGTAAGTCGAGGATAGGGGTGGAGTGGGCTTTGAGCCATGTTTCAGTAAGGAATGCGATGTCTATGTTTTCGTTTAGAATGGTTTCCGCAATCTCAGTTGCGTGGCAGGAGGAGGATCTGCAGTTTATCAACATGCAGCGTAGGGGAGAGGGGACAGGTAATGGGGTGGGGGGACAGGGGGGATAGGTCTAAGTAGCTGTGGAGGTCTGGGAGAGGTCGGAAGCGAGGGGTGTCTGCTCGTTCCTAAGAGAACTGGAATAGTGGAATGACTGATAGGGGGATAGTGGGTGAGGCAGGGGCAGGAGAGACAGGTCTAAGTAGTAGGGGGGTCTGGGAGAGTTCAGAAGCGGGGGTAGTCTGTTCGCTCCTAAGAGAACTGGAATAGTGGATTGACTGGTTGGGGGGATAGTTGATGAGGCAGAGGCGGGAGAGACAGGGGGTGAAGTAGTGTGGCTCACTGGTTAGAGGCGGCAGACCCGAGAGCAGAGGACGGCCCGGGACCAGGGTTCGATTCCCAGCGCGGCAGGTTTCTGGACCAGGGTCAGCGGACTCGATAATTCTCTCGCCTCGGTGCCCACTCTGATCAGCGATCACACTCGGCAACTCTGGGCATTAGCTTGCCTCATCTTCACTAACGGCCCCACCAGACCGCTGGGGATGCCTGGTCTCACCCTGGAGATACCCATGAAGGGACCATCTCTCAGGGAAGCCAGGAAGGGTTTCGCAGCGGTCGAAGCGCCTTGGGACCCTACGGGTAGGTAGTGCGCTATATAAATGCCAATACATTTACATTTACATTCCCAGATAAATTAGCTCCCGAGGTTATAGAGCAAAAATCTTTTTGAGGAGGGGAGGTCGTGTTGATCTTGCAGGGTGGGACACTTAAAGAGGGTTCAGTGTGTTTAGATCCAATAGTGTAGTTACCAGGGAGGGGGGAGGGCCGGTATTGGTGAAACGAATAGGAGGTCTGTAAGTGGGTGGATTGAGATGAGTGTCGATGAGCGACGGTAGGGCGAGTTGTGAGGCGGTCGATGTGTGAATAAGATCCGAGGAGAGGGATTTAACAAGGAATGAGATATTGTTTCTGAGAGAGGAGAATTCTAAAACGAGGGATGAAAGGAGAAGTTCGACCTTAAGGAGTAATTGAGTAGGAATTGATGGGAAAAGTGTATCAGTAGTTTTTGGGAGTATGAGAGGTATGGGTTATCGAGGGGGGATGATCATGGGGGGAATTGGGGGAAATCTTGGAGGAGGGATAAGGGGGGAATTGAGGTGGGGGAGGATCATTTTTGGGCATGGGGGTATATAGGAGGTAGACTTACGAGTGTCATCCAGTTCAGGCGAACATATAGTTGAATGAGGTGGAGAGATAGTAGGGGTTGGCGTGTCTGGTGCACTGTGGGATATTAGACCAAATGATGGAGTGTGAGAAGGGGGTATCGGTGGGGGATAAGGGGGCTGTAGGGGAGGTGTGGGGGATGGGTAATCGAGGGGGGAGAGTATGAAGTACAACAGAGGGTGAGGAGGAGTGGGAGTGAGAAGGAGGGAGGGGAATAGAAGAGAGAACGTTATTCGAATGGGGGTATATAAGGGGGGAGGTGGGGGAGGCAAGAGGCGTCACTTGTCTGCTTTTTGGGGGAATATAAGGGGGGACTTGGGGGAGGCAAGAGGCGTCACTTGTCTGCTATTTCTCTCACATCTGTCTCCTCCATACATTTGTCCTCAGTTGTCCTTTATAACATGGCTGTCTCCTAACTAACCCCCATCTCACTCACTCTCTGTCTCTCTTCCTCTCTCTCAGCTATTTCTTTTCTTCCTGCAGTCTCTTTTGCACCTTTTTACCCGGTCTCCCCTCTATCGCTCACCATGGTGTTTCACCTGCCTATCGCTCACAACCCTGTCTCTTCTCTCTCTCTCTCTCTACCCGGTTCCTTTCTCACCTGCCTGCTTCTTTATGACACCTCTACACTAATTCTCTGGCAGCTGTCTCTCACCTATTTCTGTCTCACACCTATCTCCTCTCTCATCTGCCTTTTTCTCACCTCTCCCATGTCTCCATCTCTCTCTATGACCTGTTCTTTACTACCTCACACTAATTCCCGCCCTTCTCTCTCTTTTTCTCTCTCACCTGTGCCTTTTAAGCATCCGCTATTTCTCGTCTGCCTTTCCCAATCTCCTTCCCAGTGTTGTATTCCTCCTCTCTCACCCTGGGCTCTGCAGGTGTTTCCTTTCTCACTGACATAAAGAGACACGGTTTTCCCTGGGGCCTCCTCTGCCAACAACTAATTTTGAAAGTTTGTTATGTATTGCACTGAGCTGGGATATATCGTCCTGTACAGCAGCCAGGCAACACCTACCGTGTTTTTTCCTGCAGCCTTTGCGAAAAGGCTTCAGAAGTGGATGGGGGCCTCCATCCAGAGTGAGAGTACTAGGGGGCCCCCTTACACCGCGGGGTGTTACGCCCCTGATACCGGATACCTGATGACTGGAAAAGAGCTAGGGTGATTCCGTATTAAAAAAGGCCATCGCTCATTCTGAATGCTTACCAAATTTTATGCCAGACTCATTTCTAACAGCAGCATAGCATCAAAGTTGCTGTAGAAATCAGTAAACTGGCAACTCGACACCATTTTGAAGGAAAATAACTTACTTCACCCCTCTCAATCTGGATTGAGAGCCCCTCACAGCACCGAAATCACACTATTAGAGGTCTCAGATTCCATTTAGTACAATCTGGACTCAGGCCTCAATGTGGCTCCGGTGCTGTTGGACCTGTCAGCAGCATTTGATACTGTGGATCACAACATCTTACTACACCGTTTAAAACACCTGGGAGTATTTGGCTCTGCACTGAGCTGGTTGGGCTTTATCCTTAAATGTTGCGAGCAGATGGTATGGATGAAGTCATATGCTTCAGGAGGTAAAGAGTTGAAATGGGGTTTTCAGCAAGGTTCCTCTCTTAGTTCTACACGCTTAAACATTTACATATCCCCCATGGCATATTTGGTATAAACCTATAATATCAAGATAATATCTTATGCTGATGATACCCAACTCCTTCTCACATATGATGGGGAGCCTGAGAGGGTGAGGGCAGCCTTTGCCAATTGTCTGGTGGCACTGCTAGATTGGCGGAAGACCAATAAATTGCAGTGCAACCCTGATAAGATGGAAGTCGAATTATTTGGGCAGGATCCCCTTCCTGGTTGGTTGGGGCCTGGCCCTACAGTGTTCCTCTGCCACCATCTCCAACTGCAGTGGCCAGAAATCTGGGTGTGTTGTTTGATACCCAGCTTTCATTCGGAGAACAGGTGTCAGCAGTGGTGTAATCCTGTTTCTGGATTTTTCGCATGTGGAGGAAGTTTCTTCACTTGCTTCCTCATATGGCTCAAATTACAGTGGTCCGATCACTAATTTTATCTAGGTTGCTATTGTCCTGTACCTTGCTCTCCCGGATTATCTGATTCAGCATTTACAGGTCATGTAGAATATGGCAGTCTGCTTATTATACAAAATTCCACAATTCACTTCGGTGTCAACTTTTCACGGCAAACTTCACTGGCAACCAGTTCATCAGTATATTAGGTATAACGCTCTGACCCTAACACACCAAGCCCTCCCCAATAGGGGACCTAGGTACCTAAATAAATTTATCAAGGCTTACTGCCCAGGTCAGCAGTCTAGCGCTCTAGCTCTGTGGGTCTTATTGTGACTCCTCGCTTTCACAAACAGCGGGGCAGAGTTTCCTCCTTTACTGTTAAAGCAGCTAATCTGTGGAATAAACTGCTAGATTCCCTTGGACTGATCCAGGAAGAAGTAGCATTTAAATAGGAGCTGAAAACATTTTTATTCAGACTTTAGGGGTGAGTATGGGCAACGATTCCCTGTCTATTCACCTTAGGCAGGCTAAATACCGCTGGGACACTCCTTTGAGTAGGCCTGCACTATAGAAAGGCTTTTATTCATTCAATGGCTTCTGAGGATCAGAGCTCTGCCAGGAGATTGCGCACAGATGGCGGTTTCCTAACTATTGGAGCCTTCCTGACTCTACAAACCCACAGCTTCTTGAACAGCTTCTTTCAAGGAACTAACCCTGGGCGTAGTACTATGCTACGCTTGCGGAGCGTGCCTAGTTTGTGGTACTACGCACTACGCGAATTGCATGTAGCACAGTGCAAAAACGCGTAGCGGGCATTTTTTGCTTGCCCGCGGCCCTCAATGTCAAGTTGGCGACCGTGAGTGAGCAAAATCAACATCCCAGCGAGACTTTTTCCTCATTCGCGATCAGCAACCTCAAGTTGCCGATTGCGAGCGTGGAAAATAAACCTCCCGGCGAGATTCTCAACGCGGTGAGGTCAGGTTTCTCATTGCGAGGAGTCGCGTATGCTCGCGACCACTCACGATGAGAAACTACTAGCTGGCGTTGAGAAAGCTTCCGCTCGAGTACAAATCTACTCGAGTGGCAGAAAATGACCGCTTGCACTGGGCAAGATTCTGTTTGCAATGATTGTACAGTGAGTACAAGCATCCGGCACTGTGCAATCAGTGCAAACAGCATTTCCCTACAGCACTACGCAGTTAGCGTACCTACGCGTAGCGTGCGTAGTGCGAAGTGCACTTCGCGTAGCTACGCGTAGCACTACTACGCAAACTACGCCCTGGGTTACTAGGAACCTGCGTGATTCAAGCTTCGCTCTACAGATATGATTTTACACCAGTTGCATGCATTCTCGGCCCGCTGCAACTACATCTAAGATGCCGTCACCAGGAACATTCGATCTTCTAGTCCCCCCCTCGCCCCCACGGGTGCACATCGGCTAATGTCTGCACTAATTTCAGCACACTTAGTTATAATGCGACCAACACCATTTAGCAGTGCGAAATAGGGAGACTTAGTGAGTACATTATTCTTCTTAAATTTCCACTTGGTGCTCTACTTCATCTGGTTGCTCTTCCCAGTAATCTGCTTCATAACCAGCTCTGTAATCTAGTGCCCGTGGCCACTGCTGAGTTCCCGAAAACCAAAATCAACAGCTGTACCAATCTTCATGAGGAAATATTCAGTTTGTCTTTTACCACGTGATTTCTAATGGAACTGCTGTGTGGATATCATATCATATGCAATCTAAGCTTCAGCAGGGGTCCTGAACCTGATGTATCCCATCGCTTAATCATTTCGCTAGTGCCCTCTGGAACGGTATACAGCATTTACAACGCGCGCCGTACAACGAAGTACCATTACCACGCAGTTATAACAACGAAAGTTGTTACAACGAAATGCGCTGGGTGGCGCTCGAGGATAATAAATAATTTAATTTACTATCCCAACACCTTCCCTACTATCCACGGGGACTGCTGTTGGAATAGTAAATTATATTCTTTAAATTTGCGCCCCCCCAACGCAAGTCGTTGTAACGACTTGCGTTGTTACAACCGCGTTGTAATGGTACTTCGTTGTACCGCGCGCGTGGTAGTGACATACATCCCTCTGGAACATTTAACTTGGTTGCTGAACTGCCGATTCTCTGATTGATTCTAAATATACCCCTCAAAATAAATTCTAACTCCACACTTTTGAATTCAATTCCTTGATTAAATGTAACTCCGATATATGGATGGTGGTAAACCGCAGCTTGTGAGACATATAAATACAATCCCTTATATGGAATTCAGAAGTGGGCCTCATTTATGAGGCAGCTTGGAATGCTGAAACATCATTGTTTGAGACGTCCTGTGGCGCATATTTTTACGAGGCAGCCCTAAGACACTTTTTTTTTTGCTTAATGCTGCCTTGTAAATATCATTCCCTTTCAATATTTTTCTGTGTTGAAGGGGTGTGTAATGGGCATAACTTTTATGGTAGTTCTGCATAACAATTACTGCACTTTCAGGGCTCTAAATAACCCATTTGAAACTACTCTGCGACGCAGTTCCATGCTCCATAGAGATCACACATGTTATTTTTCTGCTCATTAAACTTATTCTTAATGCACAATGGCTGGCTATGAAGAAAGCAATCACAAGAGGGACCCCAAAGACCAGAAAACGGATCAGAAAAAAACAAAGCAGTAATCACCCCTTCCAAACTCTCCGTTAAAGGAAAAAGCGATAGAGCGGGAAATTTGGAACTTATTCTTCAGCGTTTAAAAATAATGCAATCAGTAAAGTCAATCTGTGAAACTCTTCAATCTGAATTATCAGGTTTGTACATTTATTTTGGAACCCTCTTTAGAGACTGGAGGAGGCAGTACAACAGAAGATGCTCACATTACGCTGACTAAAAAACTGATGTCTTAACGATGAAATTAATATAATTTAAGAACTGGGATTATGGAGTTGAAGGACAGAAACAGACGTGAAAACTTTAGAATCTTTGGCCTTTCAGAGGATACAGAAAAAGTATTGTAAGCTTGTGTTGTCTTTTTGGAGTCGTAAGTACTCACAATCCAGGGGTCACATTTCTGAAAGACAACTGAGACCTATGATCTTTCGACTGCTTCGTTATCAACACAGACAGATGATCCGAGACCGAATGAGAAAGATAAAGTCCCTGAGCTGGAATGGTTATAAGAGTGATATTTCCCAGGACTTTGCAAGACCTACTGTGCTAGATAGGAACAGCTTCCTGAATTTTAGACCAGATCTTTGTAATCTCAACATCCCGTTCTTGTTTATGCGTTTGGAAAAATTGAAAATAACCCACAAATGTAGTTCTAAAGTGTTTGATGATTCTAAAGAAATAGAATTGTTCCTGAGAAACATTATGGATTTTAAGACCTCCACCTAGTTACAACATTGGGGCATATTTAGAAGTGAAATGGCGGAGTGAGGCATTAGCCTTTCTGGCTTAACGCCTCACTCCTCCACTTCACAAACGCAGGGCTGCACCATGTGTACAAGAATGTGGTACAGTCCTGCGTTTCTCCCTGTGAAAGTGCTGCACTTAGCAGCCTAGCGTCTATGCAGGCACCCTTGCACCATAGTGCAAGGGTGTCTGCGTGCAGTAGAATATTGATTATATGCAGGAAGGTCCCCCTTACTGCACATAAACAATCTTTAGATGCCGTTTTGTAACTTCTATCTGTGCTGCTTAATGCAGCACACATAGACGTTGCAAAATGGCATTTAAAAAAATTATTGTTTATGTACCGAAAGGGGGACCTTCCTGTACATACACAATCATTGGCCTTTTGCAGTTTTCATGTGTGCTGCACAATGCAGCACACATGAAAACAGCAAAAATGAGACATTTCTCCTCGTTGCACAAAGGTAAGACCAGGTATTCCCTAGTCTTAATTTGGGTGCTGCCTCCTATTTATGCCTCCCTTGTAAATAGGGCAGTGTCAGAATCAACGGGTGTTGCGGTTGAATCTCCACAACAATACCCATTGCTCTCCCCTTTCACACTAAGCATAGCGTGAAAGTGGCCTTTTTTACAAGGCAGCATGAAGACACGTTAAGTGGCCTAACGCTGCCTTGTAAATAAGGTGAGGCCCCTATCGCCACAGGAACGTCGTAAAACGTGATGTTCCTGTGGAGATAGGGGCTTGTAAATATGCCCCATTGTGTTTTAATGTTTTTCCATTGCTGTGGGCCTTTTAGGAATGTGATAATGGTCTATTCTCTATATTATTCTAATATTTATCTTGAAATCACTAAATATGCTTTCTGTATGTCTTATCATCTCAAACTGCTTCTAAAATATCAGAACATTCATATACACTGAAATTTGACTGTTATACAAATTATAACACCTTTAGCTTTTATTGGTCAAAACATAAGTACACACACTTATGTGATACCTTTACTATATGGTTCTTCACTTACCCGATACGAAATAAACTCTTGTTATAGCACTATCTGGTTAGTGCTTATCTTATATTACCATCAGTAAAAACTGTACCTTTTCAGAATTTCTGTTTGCTTTTCCCACAACATGTAAATGGCATAGTTACATTCATATATCTTTACTCAATTCAACTCTTATCTATTGTTATGTATTGTTACGTATTGTTTACAAAAATTGACCCATTTTGGAGGGAGCTTTCGATATGTTATTGCTGATTTTCTCAGCATCTTTTGTGTCAAGCTCATCCTTGGTTGGCTTCTCTTCTTTCTCTCTCGAGACCTCCACTGTTTTATAAGTATATTGTGGAGGTGGAGGGTGGGTTTGGTAGGGAGTTTATTGTTATTATTATAATTATTTCCTGTTGTGCATGGCTGCTTTCTTTTTCATGGATGAACTTTCTCCTCTTTCTGTTTCTCTTTATCTTCTCTTTGTTTTTCTATTTTTACTTTCTGTAATGCTGAAGTTCCTCAATGCATGCAAACATCATATGTGTTGTATTGTACATACATCACTCTTTATTGCTCTTGGGGTTTGGACCCTGCAAAAGGCTACCAACCAATTCTCAATTAGTTATCATAGCTAATGAACGTCACAATAAATATTTGTATCCTTTAACACTAAGGGGATAAACTACCCAATCATGAGGAAAAAAACAAGAGCTGGGGAGATTGGATGCACAGCACACAACATGTGTGGGTTCAATATGCTGCATGTTCACTGATGCATAACAAAAAGATGGTGAAATCACCTTAGTCTTCGAAAAACGTCAAAGACTCTCTTGACACAATCTCAAAAGACGATAATGTCAGATGGCTCATAAGCCACCTCACCACAGCTAAAACCATGGTTTATCATATTAACACATATGCCCCTACAAATGACAAACCCACATTTTGGTAAACTCAACAAATGAGTATCAGATTTTCCTAAAGACAGCTATGTGATCCTATGCAGAGACTTCAATCTTCCATAGGCATTTACTCTGCATAGATTATCTAACTGCATATCCAAACCACCCAAGGCTCATCTGCACATGTGTAAGCTATGTGAGGACTACTGTTTGGTGGATGCCTGGTGCTTGCATAACCCTTGGGATAGTAAATTCACCTTTACTGGTATATTTACAATTCTTCATCAAGAACAGTTTATTTACTCGCTAGTAGCAACCTTATTCCCTTTTCCTCACACCCATGTATTGAACCTATTGTTATTTCTGATCATGCCTATATTTCACTGAACATTGAGCTAGTCAAGACCCATCCTAGAGTACATGGAGAATGGATGATAATGCAGAGGAATATCCTTTGTTGAAGGCACATACTTAGGAATCCTTAACAAATGTTCTTGTGGACGTTTCCTCTCAAGACCGCTACCCACAAATTATCTGGGATGCAATGAAAGCTACAGTTGGAGTGGTCACCCTATCAATCATGAGTGAGGAAAATAAGAACATAAACAAAAGACTATCAGAGTTAGAATCCAAAATCAAACAGCTTGAGTCAGAAAGAGCACTGTTGATTAATCATAATATAAATCTCAAAATTAAACCGGTAAAATATTTATATTATAAAATTTGTACTGCACTATATGATCAAACAAAATTAAACTATTAACTTTTTCCGATGCAATAAAGCATGGAAACACCTCACTTTTTAGTTAAAACAAAAAATTACAATGTCATATATATCAGCAATCAAAGATAAAAATGGCCCCATTGTTTTAGACTCCAATTCAATTCTGAACGTGTTCCTTTCCATATATAAGGATTTGTATAATCCGACTAGAACTAGGACTGCGGATATCTCCCAATGTCATAATTATCTTGACAGTCTAGAGCTACCAAAACTTTCTGATCCCTCCATTGATGAGAATGAAATCCTACAAGACATTAAACGTCTTATACATAAGAAAACCCCTGACCTTGACGGCTTCTCAGATGCTTTCTATAAACCAATATAGGATTCATTATTATCTCACCTCCAAAAGTTATTTTCAAACTTCATCTTCTCTGGGAAGAGTGAGAGCAATGCCTCCGAAGTCTATATTGTGGTACTATACAAAGAATTAAAGATCCTCTAGAAACTACATACCTATTTTGTTACTAAATACCGACTACAAGATATACGTCTAAATATTGGCATCCTGATTAGAAAAAAGTCTGTCTTTTATTACCCACCCTTCTCAAACTGGTTTTGTAGGGTAGACTTGCTGCGCATAACATCCGCCTATTAAGTCATATTATTGAGAAGTCTGGCTTAGCCCCCTCCCCAACTATAGCAATGGCACTTGATGAAGGAAAAGCCACCAATAAAGTATCATGCTGTTTTTGAAAGCAGGTCTTCGTAAATTTAGCCAAGGTCCATGTTTTACCTGCATGGCTCTATCTCTGTATCACAAACCATCATCTTGCTTCGAAATTTATGGTCATGTTTCAAACTCTTTTTGCTCCACCAAGGAACTAGACAAGGCTGTCCTCAATCTCTGTTACTTTTTTTTACTAACTATAGAAAAATTGCTCCATAATATCCATAAAAATATGAAAATCACAGGAATTCTATTCCTCTCTGGTACTCAGAAACTAGCTGTTTATGCAGATGATATTTTTATTTTCTCCAGTGAGGTGGAGATCGCAATTCCCAAGATTTTAGATCTTAGTTGGAACGATGTTGTGGTCTGAAGTTATTCGCTTAACAGAGAGAGAACCAAACTTTTTCCCCTCAACATATCATTTTTACCACATACAACCCAAGATTCCAATTTAATGCGGTAACCTTATTGCTTAAAATACTTGGGAATTGAGTTCGAAAAGATCCATCAGAAACAAGATCATGTAATGAAACTAATCTACTATTCAAAATTAAATCTATGTTGGAGACATGGTGGGGTCACATTTAAACAGTTAGGGGCATACTTTCAAGGACTTATCGCCGAGTTAACGGCACTTTAACGCAGCCAAAGTCGCAATAAATGTATCACCCCATTCACAAGCAGGTGCTAACAGCTGATATCACCAGTTTACCCGCAATAGCAGCGGCAAAAAAACATCGCCACAGACGACCCCAGCCGCTATCGCTAATGAGATGCTGAGTAGGCGTTCCCATGCAAAAAGCAGAGACAATACCACGCCGCAACATTCTCAACGACCAGCCAGATCAGCGATAAGATCACAAAACATGCAATAAGGCCCATTAACAGCAGGAAATTAACACCTGCTCCAACCTGGTGCAAAGTCGGATGTTAGCCTGCACCAGAAAAGTGAGACCAGACCAGAGCCGCACCTGAAGGGCAACAGATGCCATGAAGCCACTGAACATGCTGCCGGACACCCAAGAGGGCCACAACACCCACCGCCACAACTCCCAGGACCATCCCCACCCTCCCCCAGGGTCCTACCCCAGGCACCCCCCACGTCCCCCGGGCCAAGATACTGCACATCAACGGCACAAAAACATGAACAATAGCACCCACCCGATGTCGCCCAATTACAACAATCAACATACATGTGAGTACTGAAATCCTGATGAATGTATTCACCATTGAAAGACCAAACAAAATATCACATACTAATTTGCCTCCAAAGAATTATTTTGAAGAGTCATGGCGGGTCATCCCTGGACAATCTGTGAGGCACAGCCTGCAAGACAATATCCAAGATAAGAAGGTGTGTCAGACAATCATCAAAGGACAGGGAGAGAGAGAAGGAGAAGGAGAGAGAGAAATAAAGAGAGAGAAAAAGAGAGAGAATGAACAAGGAGCGCAATGCCAATCGGTCCTTGGCTCATGCAAACATGCCAACAGCTGCGTGTGTCTTGAAATTGGTGCACCCCAAATCACAGCCCTGCCATCAAAGTCAGCGCAAAGGCCACATGTGCATGGATAGGTTGTGTCGTTGGGGATTTGGAGGGGACCCCTATGTGCACATGGTGGACGGGGTCTACTTTGTGTTTGTATGTGTGCTGCAGTGTGCCAAGGGTATCAGGGACATATTCCACTATCATTGTGCGTGTGCAATGTGCTACACATGGTTGTGCATGTGTGCCATTGTGGCCATCTCCACCCGGCCCCCAAATCCATGGTCGTTACTCACCCTATTGCTGTTGGGTCAGGTCATATCGAGCTGTGTCCAGACCCCCAACTCCTGATACCATCTCCACACTGGTGACTGTGGCCACCATTTCCTCCCGCTCATCCAGCTCCTCCTGTTGCTCAGGACTCCCACCTCCAGTCACCATTGCTGCATCATGCCAGCGCCTCTTCACCTTCTCCATTAACCTCCTCGACACTCCGACTGCATTGACGTTGTTGACGATGGTCTGCCATACTTCCGTTTGGGTTGCCAGTGCCTCAGTGGAGGTGACAAACAGTTATTGGTAGTGTTCTATCACCTCCGTGACGATGATCCGGTCTTCCTGCGAACTGAACCCCGTCTTCCTCTTTCATTTCTCCTTGCCATTCCCTGAACAGGGGGTTACTGGCTGGTCCTCCGTGGGGCTTGTGGGTTTCGGCTTGTCCTCTGCACTCGGTCCAGGTGCATCCATGTTGTTTTTTTTGCTTTTATAGTGCATTTTTCCGAATGACGCGTGGGAATTGCAGGCCTGTGGCTGGTTGTCGCAGATTTTGTATCGTGATTTGGGGCATCGCATCTTTTTTGGCGTTCATGTTTCGCATTATTTGTTTGTCGCGTTGATTTTTACGTGGTCATTTGGCACGTTATCCTGCTACTATCGATGGTGCCGCCAGGTTGGGAATTGGACGTTAAGATGGTGTTATTTTCTCGAGATAGACTGCGATATGCAAAGTTGTGTTAAGCTAAATTTGTAAGGTTATCACACTTTCTTGAGAATATGCCCCCTAAAATGATAGTTGCCACCCACAAAAACTTTATTCTAAGAATGTTCCTACTTAAGCAGCCTGACAATATTCACAATCCATTGATACTTTAATCTCCAACTTCATATGGAATGATAAAAAAGCTCAAATATCTTTCTGCAAAGTTAAAGTTAATAATTTTTCAGGAGGTTTAGGGATCCCTAACTTTAATAACTATGAAATAGCATTCCTTGCTAGACAAGCTATACAGTGGTTAAATCCAGAGCTCCATTGTCTCCCCCCATAGTTTGACATCAATTGAGACCTGGTTAAGATCAGGGCATAAGTTACGGATATACATGGGTATACAGCATCCACCCACTATTTTCACAGTGAGAACGCCGTCCCCCCTGCCAAGAAGTTGGGTCCCATAGAAATATGCTGAACTTGTCCCTGTGTAATTGTCAGACACCGGGACAGGTTCAGCAGCACCTGTACGTTGACGGCGTTCGATTGTAAACAGCAACTTGCAGACAGCGAGGGAGCCTATTTTATGTTCATCTCCAGCTGGGCCAAAGATAAAGCCCAAAGTTAAGGGGCCATTAGTCCTCCTTTTGATTGAGTATCCTGACTGGACGCGGCCTGGAGCCTCATACTTAAATGCAAATGCAACAGAGAGGAAACAAAAGCACACAACTTATCTCTTCACAGGTACTTAAGAAAGGCATGCTTTGTCGCTTTTGACTTTGTTCAGTCCCTGTAAATAAGTGCACATAAATTAAGAATGTCAGATGTGTTGCTCTGCCCCAGTTTTTACAGAAATAACTATTTAAATAGCACTGCTTTATTTATTTATAGTGCTATTCATCCCAATGCAGAGTGTCTGAGGACTTTACGTAACATACACATTATACATTGACAATTAATCATGCAAGTGTGTAAATCAGTGTACAAGATGAGTTACATGAAACAGCAAGAATTACAATGTGTAGGAGTCACATGTCCTTCATAGCTCACTATGCTATATTAGACGGATTATAATTTATGAGCTGCAGGTAACAAAACAATCTCTGTGTTCAAAGCAGTAACACACTTACCTATCAGCCTAAAATAAACATCAGTCATCTTCATGTTACATGATGTGCTTTGCAGGAGACACATTAACCTTCTATACTACTTTGATTCAATTCTAGGACTATACAAAGTACAGATTTGGCCACAAATGTTACTCTCTAGAATTATCTCACCATTATTATTATTCCCTGCGATATACTGGGCACCTTTGCAGCAGATGCTTCAATCCCATAAAATATTTTTAAATGCAGACTTTGGAACCAATTAAGCAGAACAGAGCTACTAACATTCTTCTCCGTATTGCCAATTTCTTTGAAGCTGGGCTTTAAAAAATGTACTCATGATATACCTAATAAACATGTGTGAGGTGTTAATATCTGTTGTCACTTCTTGTGAGGTCACTTCCTGTGATGCAGCTTGCGATGCCACGCGTTGTGACGTCATGCTGCGATGGCATGCGCCAAGATGTCACTTGCTTACTGCCTAACAAAGGGGCCGATTATGATGGAGGATTTTCCGCATCCCCCGGGCCGGCAGAAACCACTGCCGGCCCGGAGGATGCGGAAAATCCTCTGCGGACCCACCAAAGACCCACCGCCACATTAGGATGGCTGGTGGGTCTTGGTTTCAGTCCGCCGATTTTCCGCAGCGGTTGGCTTACAACCGCGGCGGAAAAGCCCTAATATGGTGGCGGTGTCTCTCAGACACCGCCAGACATATTAGGATGGCTGGCAAAAAATGCTTTTCCGCGGCGGGTTCTCCGCCGTGGAAAAGCATACGGATCTTCACCTGGGGGGCCCGTAGTGGGACCCCTGGATGAAGGGGGGTGGAGGGGTGCACATGGGGGGTACCTCTGGTACCCCCATGCATTTGTATGCAGAAATCGGCAGGCACCGCGCGGTGCCTGCCACTTTCTGCATACAAATGCAATGCAATACATAGAGGATGTGACCGCCAGGGTGGCGGTCACATCCTAATTGCACAGGAGGGAACGCCGCAGCCCATGCGGACGTTCCCTCCTACTCAGGGCTCGCGGACGGACGCAAGTCCATCCGCGATTATAATGTGCCCCTTAGTTAGTCCCCCCACTACTTTTTTTAGGACTTGTGCCCTGGTTGACATGCTAACTCTGGCAAACATACTGACCCTAAAACATCTTAAGGTCCCTCACTCACACCAGATCCTTAAGGATGCCATCTCAGCATTGAATTCCATGGATAGGTGCTTTCAAATTAGGTTTATAACATTGGACCATCCCTCTATCTGGTTTATTCTTCATGCCAAAATCATCCCAGATCCCAATGTTTGTGAAATTTGGGTAAAATTGGGTATTGTCCTCATCAAACACAGGAGTTCCTTCAATTCCTTGCTCTCTTTTGTATGATCTCTGAGAAATACATTCTCCCCACCGCAGAATTCTATAATCTCTCGAAAAGTAAAACTGTAATTAGAAAACTTAGGAAATTATATCCCTGTGATTGTTGAAAGTTCCGTATCTCAAGTTACGGCGAAGGACATATTACTTCCACAATCCACAAGCTCCTTGGAAAACATGTTCGTCCTAGCATTTGTCTTATCCAAAGTAAGTAGTTAGATGCTTATGTATTTAACAACATTTGCCCTCCAACACAGGCAGTGGGATCAAATATGGGATAATATCACTAGATATAAGATATGCCCCATAATATGCACTAATATCTTAGTGCAGATTTTGGACCCTTTATAGTACATTTTGGACCCCCACGAGATTACACAAATTAAAATATGATTGACTCAAATCTTTGTTGCCACTGTAATGACTGTAAGAGTCTTCAAACAACTCATTTTCTACTGCAAAGACGTTAATTCCTTCTGAGACCAGCTTGAGCGCACTTTAAACTCAATCTTCCATATCACCTTAAAGCTCAACAATCATGCCACAGCCCGGCCTCAACAAATGGGATTTTCATTCATTGGAGTTGCTGCTCCCAATTGGCGTAAAAAACATCATTTCAGGTTGGAAGAATCACAACAGTGTTTCGTATCATGCATGGTAGGCTTAGGTTTGTTCTGTGAGAAGTGCGGATAATGCAATGCATAATGACAAATGTATTGTTTCTTCCTCTAGGTCCACAGGAAACAGTATGGATGTACATCTACAAACAATCAAACCTCCATAACGTGTTTCAATTTCATCAGTAGTCAGGGTGTTCCTAACTTGTGTCTTATCTTCACTAAATTTAGTTTACAAGTGCATCTTTGTGAGAGTCTTTCCCCTCGTCTCTATGTTTCTATCTACTCTCTTTGGGCCAGATGTATCAAGGCAAAATGGGTTCGCAAACGCCGAAATTCGCAGAATTCCGGCGTTTGCGAACCCATTTTCGCTAAATGGTATGTATGAAACATTGTTGGTGCAAAATAAGGAATCGCTAAATTTGCCATTGCTTAGTTTGCGATTGCATTTAACAAATTGCAAATTTTGCGATTCCTTAAATGCAATGTATCAAGGAAAAAAACATTCCAAAATGCCATTAAGGAATCGCAAATTACCACCAACTTCTAGTTGGTGGTAAGTTGCAAATTCTTTTAAAAAAGCATTTTTTAAAAATCAAAAGGTGCCATGTGACGCTCATACAGGCCCTTAGGGCATGTATGTGTGCCATATGCGCACACATGTCATGTTCAGGGGTGCAGCAGGGTGTTCTTGAGACACCCCTGCACCCTTGAAAATATTCACAATTTGCGATTAGCAAATTGCGATTCGCAATTTCCCCTTCATTCCTATGGTCCTCCTGGTCCATAGAAATGAATGGGAAATTATTCCTTAATTGCGATTAGCAATTTGCTAATCGCAATTATGGAATTTTAAGGAATCGCTAAAAAGAAGCGATTTTCTACATACATACCATTTTGCGATTTCTAAATAGCGATTCCTTAAAAATCGCTATTTAGGAATCGCAAAACGGAATGTTGATACATATGGCCCTTTATAACTTTTTGAAGATTTTCATCCATGTTACATCACTAACAAATGTTTTACTTACATCAATATATTATACTAATTATCTGTATGTATCCGGTCGTGTACCTGGCCCTTTGCTTATTTTGTTCTTGCTAATATTTCAATAAAAATGTACTGATTAAAAAAAACATTTAAGGAAAATCATGCTGTATGTTAACAGGTTGGTCAATGCTGCACATTTTATGGAGAGAACATTGGGCCTCATTTATGAGAAATTATGCATCGCTGCGTGAAAGCAGTGATGCGTCACAACTCAGTGCGCACTCCTTGCGTCATGATTGATGCATCATATTTACATGACGCATCATGTCGCAAGGAGTTACAGATACGTCAGTATTTCTGACGTATCTGTAGGCGCAAAAGTGACGCATTGCTGGACTGTGTCATTGAAAAATGCAAAAAAGTTAATTTTTCAAAGAAATCACAAATTATCATCAATTTGAAGTTGGTGGTAATTTGCTATTCCTTAAGGCGAAATTGCACTTTTCTGGTGCTTTTTACATTGCATTTAAGGAATCACAAAATTTGCGATTCCTTACATGCAATCGCAAAATAAGGAATCGCACATTTTGCGATTCTTTATTTTGCACGTAGATTTGCTACATACATACCTTTTAGCAAAAATGCGTTCGCAAACGCATTTGTGCTTGATACATATGGCCATGAGTGATTTGTTTAAAATCACAGAATCTTGAGCCGAGACTCAAACCTAAATCTTCACTTCCGAAGTTTGCAGTGCATGGCTCGTTATGGGCTCGAGGTCCCAACAGGACCTCGAACCAGGGCCGGACTGGTCATAGCGGGCACTGGGCAATCCCCCGGTGCGCCGCACAGGTGGGGCCGTTTTTGGGCCCCTGGGGGCCGTTTTTGCTGCAAAATCGGCCCTGTACCAAAATCAGCCGAAAACCGGCCCCGGAAAAGAGCTCGGCGGCACCCACAACACCCACGAGTGGGGAGGGGGTGGAGCCGGCCGAGCACTTTGCCAGGGCCGGTTGTGGTTCCCAGTCCGGCCCTGCCTCGAACTGATTCAGAGAGCCAGGCTTCACAGTCTCAAGCCTGGTTCGAGCTTTCTGTGGGTCGCCCACCTCTACTTTCAGGCTGCTGTCTGCTTCAGACAGGCTAGGAGTAGGAGGGCGTTTAGGAGACACATCTGACGCACGTGTATATATGCTGCAGGCGATGCCCTGCTACATACAGAATGGTCTGGTAGGGGGAGGGGCTATCGAACTGAGTCACATCTCCGCCGGCTGCTTTCATAATCAAACTCATCACCTATTATGCGAAACAATTAGTATTTTCTTTCTATGAAAGCTTTTGAGAGTCCCGTTAAACAGAAGGCCTTGTCATTGAACTCGCAGCATGCATTAAACGCGGGGTTCCCTTGGTAACAGCAGGGGACGCATTACAATCACAGGTGAGAGATTTGAGGCTGAGCCACCATGGTACACATTGTTGCCATGGAGCACCTGGGGAGAACTCAAACGTAGCATTCACTCAGTCACGTTTGTCCCTCTCCCTATCCAATGCTCTACTGATAATATGTAGAAATATCAGAGGAAGCCTACCTCACTCTCCAAGAGCAGTCTCCAATACATTAATGCAGTAAACTATATAGAAATGATGTTGGTTTGTACTTATTGGCATTAAGGCGATCGAAATGCTGTATCTAGGAAGTAGTTCTAATAATTGTCAATCTAATATTCTTTTATACAATAAATAATGTGATTTGTATGTAAACTTCATACAGTTTAAACGTTAACGAACATTAATCTGCCAGTTAAATTAAAATAAATGCCTGCATTGCAGATGTGGACAATGACCCTTGAAAAGGTAAACAGTAGCCCTGATGATGGCTTTTCCGAGGCCCTGATACAAAAACTGCTAAACTCCTTTGATCAATGTGTAATCCTTGTCTCACGCCCAGCGTTGCTGGGGGGCTAACAACGATATGCGTTCTCATTCCAGGACCTGGGGGCAGATTTACAAGCCCCATGCGCTACTTTTGCGTCACTTTTCCCATGTTAAAAGTGACGCAAAAGTGGCGCAAGGGACTTGTAAATCTGCCCCCTGATTTGTTACTAATGTTGCATGATGTAAACAGGCGAGGAGTTCTGAATTTATCATCAGCAACCTTCTTCTTGCTATAGCTATGGACCACTGCAGTGTCAGATACAATGGGCCTCAATTATGAGGCTATGCGTCACTTTTACACCGCCGGTGTGTCAGCAATGTGTACTTTCACATGGGCAGGTCCCATGTTGCTAGTGCCTGCTTCATGGCAGGCGTAAGATTTTGATGCATAAGCGGCCAAGAAATGGCGCAGTGAAATCTTATAGATTTCACTGCTTCACTTCCATGACCCTTTCTTGCAACAACACGCCCCCCTTGCATACATTATACCTGGCGCAGGAATAATGTGGCGCAGGGGTTTACAAAGTGACGCATCTACATAGATGCGTCACTTTGTAAATATGGTGCAACAAGGCACATTTTTTACGCCAATATGGAGAGCCCAGAGCCTGGGTATTATCATGATAGTCCGCCGGAAATACAGCAAGACTGCAAACAACGTGATAGAAGCAGTACGACAAGGCGTAAAGAACGGGTCGTCAATGCGGTCCGCGTTCGGGGGAAAGGACCGCATTGACGACCCGTTCCTTATGCCTTGTCGTACTGCTTCTATCACGTTGTTTGCAGTCACGCTGTAATTCCGGCGGACTATCATGATAATAACCAGGCTCTGGGCTCTCCATATTAGCCCTGCAGTACGGGCGTAAAAGTTAATCTTGACTTTTTAAATAAGAAGGCATGCATTGGTTGTCCTGAAGATGAACCTTGAATAAGTAATAGGTTCGAAACGTCATCGACCTTGTCACACTATATGCATATGAATTGTGCTCTTGGACGCTAGCAATAGTGTGTTAACTGTATTGTCTGACTGTGGATTGCAATACACAGACTGTTTGAATTGCCTCTAAATTCTTGTTTGTCCCTTTCGTAAGTGTGTTAGATGGACATCGGCTGGTGTCTTGCTTGTATCACACTCAAATTCCTTGTACATTTTATTTATCAGAAATTAAAACTGTCCGGCTGGACAATGAATATAGTTTCTATTTAGTCTATATTTATTTCTCCAAGATTCCTTTTGTCTAGGGACCATTGTTCTGTGTAAAGTAGAGTAAATACAGCGCATCCATGGTGTCGCAAGGAAGGCGCAGTGAAAAGTGTTGCATCAATGTTTTATCACAGCAGTGCAACCCTTTTCTTAAATGAGGCCTCCTGTGCTACCGGAACATCACCTTTTGTGATGTTCCGTGAAGCAGGAGCCTGCTCCATATTTACAAGGCAGCACTAAACCACTTTTTTGGCGTAATGTTGCCTCGTAAATATCTCTTTAACTCAGTTTTCTGTGTTAAAGGAGAGTGCAATGGATGTTGCGTGCCCAGAAACATCCATGACTTTATGACACTGCCCCAGATTTATGAGAAATTGAAAATCTGAGGCAGCACCATAAATGTATGCCTCCCCAGGGGAGGCGTTAGGGAGGCACAACGAGGAGAAATATCTGTATTCATCCTTGTTTTCCTTTTCTGTGCCCTACAATCTGCAGCACACATTGAAAGACGAAAACGCCTCGTGATTATTTTTGTGCAGGAAGGTTTCCCTTCCTGCACAAAATTAATCATCCCTGCAACACATGGCACCCTTGCACCATGGTGCAAAGGTGCCTGCGTTGGCGGCCCATTGTGTGCCGGCACAGGGTTAAAGGACAGGAATGTGCCACATCTGATAGATATGGTGCATTCCTGCCCTTTTCTATTGCGGTAGGGCAGCGCCACAGGAAGGGCTGCGGCGTTGCCCTATGGCAAAACCTCATAAATGAGGCCAAAGTGCAAACAAAGTGTTTCCAATGCTCTACTGATAATATGTAGATATATCAGAGGAAGCGTACCTCACTCTCCAAGAGCAGTCTCGAATACATTAATGCTGTAAACTATATAGAAATTATGTTGGTTTGTAGTTATTGGCATTAAGGCGATCGAAATGCAGTATCTATGAAGCAGTTCTAATAATTGTCAATCTAATATTCTTTTATACAATAAATAATGTGATTTGTATGTAAACTTCATACAATTTAAACGTTAACGAACATTAATCTGCCAGTTAAATTAAAATGAATGCCTGCATTGCAGATGTGGACAATGACCCTTGAAAAGGTAAACAGTAGCCCTGATGATGGGTTTTCCGAGGCCCTGATACAAAAACTGCTAAACTCCTTTGATCAATGTGTAATCCTTGTCTCACGCCCAGCGTTGCTGCGGGGCTAACAACGATATGCGTTCTCATTCCAGAACCTGGGGGGCATATTTACAAGCCCCTTGCGCTACTTTTGCGTCACTTTTCCCATGTTAAAAGTGACACAAAAGTGGCGCAAGGGACTTGTAAATCTTCCCCCTGATTTGTTACTAATGTTGCATGATGTAAACAGGCGAGGAGTTCTGAATTTATCATCAGCAACCTTCTTCTCACTATAGCTATGGACCACTGCAGTGTCAGATACAATGGGCCTCATTTATGAGGCTATGCGTCACTTTTACGCCGCCGATGCGTCAGCAATGTGTACTTTCACATGGGCAGGTCCCATGTTGCTAGTGCCTGCTTCATGGCAGGCGTAAGATTTTGACGCCTTAGCGGCCAAGAAATGGCGCAGTGAAATCTTATAGATTTCACTGCTTCACTTCCATGACCCTTTCTTGCGTCAAAACGCCCCCCTTGCATACATTATACCTTGCGCAGGTATAATGTGGCGCAGGGGTTTACAAAGTGACGCATCTACATAGATGGGGTAAGGAACGGGTCGTCAATGCGGTCCGCGTTCGGGGGAAAGGACCGCATTGACGACCCGTTCCTTACGCCTTGTCGTACTGCTTCTATCACGTTGTTTGCAGTCTCACTGTAATTCCGGCGGACTATCACGATAATACCCAGGCTCTGGGCTCTCCATATTAGCCCTGCAGTACGGGCGTAAAAGTTAATCTTGACTTTTTAAATAAGAAGGCATGCATTGGTTGTCCTGAAGATGAACCTTGAATAAGTAATAGGTTCGAAACGTCGTCAACCTTGTCACACTATATGCATATGAATTGTGCTATTGGACGCTAGCAATAGTGTGTTAACTGTAGTGTCTGACTGTGGATTGCAATACACAGACTGTTTGAATTGCCTCTAAATTCTTGTTTATCCCTTTCGTAAGTGTGTTAGTTGGACATCAGCTGGTGTCCTGCTTGTATCACACTCAAATTCCTTGTACATTTCTCGTATTATTGTGAAATCTTCCACATGCTAAAGAAACACACTTTTTATTTTTAGGTGATCTTATCATAATTTAATTGATGTTTGTTGTATAATTTACATACAAACATCTTTAGGGCTGGGCTTGTGTTCGGGCTCTAAGAGCCGAACCAGACTACTGGCTCGCCTCTGGCTCAGATCCCCTGTTATTTTGTTGACTTGCCCACCTCTCCCTTAAAGTAAGAAACCCACAAACTACTGGGCTGGGTCGGATTGGGACCAAACATACGCCCTGGGAACTGCAAAAAAAAGTGGCCTGGTTTTTCAGATTACCACCTTTTGTAAATAATTGTTTTGTTAGTGTCATCATGCACATTTTGTGGGCAGCAACATTAGCAAAGGTTCAACACATCTACAGGTCTTCTAATGCTCAGCTTTAGGTCCATAAATGCCCTTCTCACCTTATGTCTCTGGATCCACTGCAAACCTTTGGGTCTCTGAAAGTGCTCAGCCACAAATACCTGAATGCCAGATCCACCAGCACAGCATAAAGATCCTGCTCATCATGGGGGACCCTGATAAGCTCAAAAGGACCGTGCTAACCCTTAGGTCTGCAGGCTTCTGTTCTCCACCAGGACCCAGTCAGCCTGCTCACTCTAAGGTTCTGGGACTCCAGCTCACATTCAAGACCCACAGGCTCCCGTTTAGTCTCATATTCCCAGCAAAGGCACATCGTAATTTATGTCCATCAGGCTCAGGTCTTCGGATGGTTGCTACTGCTCACGTTGAGAACCATCCATTCGCGTTGAGGAAGCTGCTGCTCAAGTAGAACATTTACTCGAGTTGCAGAAACTTGCAGTGCCTTCTTACGCTGTGCATGGTGCCAGGACAAGCACTTGGCACTAAAAATCAGCGCAAGCAGCGCGGCCTCATGCACTCCACCATTTGCTGAACACCACATAGTTAGGCAGAGTTTTTTGGTCACTTCACAGAGTTCCGACTCTGCCCAAACATAATCCGCTTTTGCTCAGCCTCAGTTTCCTCAGGTTCCCGTTCCAAGGCTAACTACTGCCCCCTCAGATCCTTGAGTCTCCTATTCCATCAGCGTTCCCTGGGGCTCCTACCCCACCCTCAGTTTCATGGGTCTCATTCTCCCCTTCTTCTCCTTGAGAGTTACTTTCGCCGCCAGCTCTTCAAGTTTCCTGCTCGCAAATCGTTTCCTGAGATTATAGCTAACTCTTAGTTTCTTGAGGCTTTTTCTAAACCTCAGGTCTATAAGGCTCCTGCTCACCCTCCGTTCCCCCATGGCTCCTGCTAACGCTCAGGACACCAGAGGGTCTTGCTTATAAAATGGCAGACTAATGTGTGCACTGATCAACTGCAGATCAGGACTGAAGATCAATGGGAGAGCTCTTTTCACATCTAATGTGCAGAAGGGGTCTGAGGGGTATTGGTAGAGCTTTGTATGCACAGATTGTGATCAATTGGGATTATGTGCAACAGCTGCTTTAGGTGAGGGTTGAGGTGCATTGATGGGACTGTAGGTATATATAAGTTGTGATTGAGGTGCACTTACAGAACTTTAGAATTCAAAGTGCAATGGAAGAGCTGTGCCCAACTGAAGATGTATTTTTAGACTGAGGTCATTAACAGAGCTATATCTGAACCTAAGGGGATGTTCAGACCATGACAATGAGCCCTCAAGCTTTGTGTGCTTTGGACTAACACCCTGTCTCAACGTGTGCTGCTCTCTCTGAAAGGCTGCAACATTTTAGGTTGTGTGCCAGCAGCCGAGCCAGACCTATTATGTGGAGACACCAGACCAGTAGCGCCCGGCGAGTTAACACAGTGGTGTAGGGGGTGAGGGGGCGAAACAGGGACCAGGGAGGCATATTCAAAAGAGAGAAAGAAACACTTACCTGCTATCTGCACTGCGCTCCTTGCTTCTCCAGGCACAAGCTTCCAGATTGTGTTGCAGCTAATCCTGACTCTGCTTTTTTGATGCTGAAAACAGTGTTAGGATTGGCCTGAGCACTGATGATTTGCACTCCCACACAGTCTAGGAGTCTGTGCCTGCTCTCTCCAGCCCAGCAATGCAGCTGGGGTTGGAGAGAGCTTCACTGTGCATGTGGTTTGGCCAGCCTGAGATGGCCGGCCACAGTCAAATTCACAGTCAAGGTAGTGCCCAACACTCCCCCTAGACCTTGTCACCACCCTGGTCCCACCCCTAAGCATCAGCTCAGAGAGAAAAATAAAACAATAATAAACAAAAGTTTATTATCGTTTTATTTATTAAAAAAAAGCTTGGCTGCTGGCAGGTGGGGCGACGCTCCTCCGTCATAGCAGAGGAGCCGCTGTTGGGAGGCACTCGAGCCGTATTGCCTATCGAACCATGTAGCTAAGGTCGGAGCCTGACCAAGGAGGATCGTTTTGCCTCCCAAGGGACAGAATATCAAGGGACAGTGTCTCCTAATAGATTGCTTGCCTACCTCATTGCTAGTAAGGTAGGAGATTGTGAACTAGCAAAACTCAATTTTTGCCAGGCTTCTGCATAGTCCTATACTGAATCAAAGTGAACTAGCTCTGGGTGGAAGCTTCTATAGTGTGTTTGTTTCAAAGGAAAAAACATTTGTTTTTTAAGTACACTCGGTGCCTTGGGTGGGACCTGATGATGAAGCATGCCATAAACGGGGTTGATGGGTGAGGGTCTTCTTAAAAAACAATTTTTTTTTCCTTTGAAACAAACACACACTAGGAGTTTCTACCCAGTAGATAGTTCTCTTTGATTCAGTATATTACCAGGGAAAGTGAATTAGCTCTAGTTTTTCCTCCATCTCCCTCTTGATATTTATTATTATTTCTGCATAGTCCTGCCATGAGAAATTAAAAAGACAAATTGAATTAGTAAGTGCTATATAGATCCACAAGATCATTTAGAACAAGCCAGATTCTAACTAGCAGACCTAGGACGGTAATCAAGATTCACAACAAAACTATTATCCCTCCACATACCTTCATACCTAAAGTACCATTACTCCCCAATACCTTAATAACGCATGGCATTACATTTTATATGATTTTACCACGCATGCTTTTACAACGAATTTCGTTGTAAAAGCATGTATGGTAAAATCATATTGTTTTTATATTTAAGTTTAAGGTAAGTATATGGTTTTAGTTTGGGGGTGTAGGGGTATATGTTTTGGGGTTCAGGGTATTTTAAGGGTTTAGGATGGGTTTGCATTATGGGGTGCACAGGGTATTTTTAGAATATAGGGTTGGTTTTGGTTTTGGGGTGCTCAAGTATTTTTAGGGTTAAGGGGGTATTAAGGTTTTGGGGTGCAGGAGATATTTTTAGGGTTCAGAAAGAGTTGAGGTTTTGGGGTGCAGGGGGGAATTATTAGGGTTCAGGGTGGGTTTGTGTTTTGTAGTGATGGTATTTTTTAGGGTATGGGGTATTTAGTTATTGGGGTACAGGGGCATTTTTAGGGCTTAGGGTGGGTTTGGGTTTTGGGGTACAGGAGATATTTTTAGGATTCAGGGTGAGTATAGATTTTGGGGTACAGGGAGTTTTATTAGGGTCCAGGGAGGGTATGGGTTTTGGGGTGCAAATGGTGTTTTTAGGATTTAGGGGGTATTTAGGTTTTGGGGTACAGGTGCATTTTTAGGGTTTAGGGTGGGTTTGAGTTTTTGGGGTGCAGGAGATATTTATAAGGTTCAGGGCAAGTTTTAATTTTGGGGTACAGGGAGTTTTATTAGGGTGCAGGGAGGGTTTGGGTTTTGGGGTACACAGGGTGTTTTCAGGGTTTGAGGGGTATTTAGGTTTTGGGGTACAGGTGTATTTTTAGAGTTTAGGGTGGGTTTGGGTTTTGGGGTGCAGGAGATTTTTTTGGGTTCAGGGTGAGTATAGATTTTGGGGTACAGGGAGTTTTATTAGGGTCCAGGGAGGGTTTGAGTTTTGGGGTACACAAGGTGTTTTTAGGGTTTAGGGGGTATTTAAGTTTTGGGGTACAAGTGCATTTTTAGGGTTTAGGGTGGGTTTGTGTTTTGGGGTGCATGAGATATTTTTAGGGTACAGGGTGAGTTTAGATTTTGGGGTAAAGGGGGATTTATTAGGGTTCAGGCTGGGTTTGGGTTTTGGGGTAATGGGGTATTTTTAGGGTATGGGGTATTTAGTTTTTGGGGTACAGGGACATTTTTAGGGTGGGTTTAAGTTTTGAGGTGCAGGAGATATTTTTATGGATCAGGGTGAGTTTAGGTTTTGGGGTGCAGGGGGTAATTTTAGGGTTGGGGATGGTTTGGGGTTTTGGGGTGCTGAGTGATTTTTTAGGGTTTAGGGGTATTACGTTTTGGGTTACAGGGGGATTTTTAGGGTTTGGGGGTATTAAGGTTTTGGGGTAAAGGAGGTATTTTTAAGGTTGAGGGTGGTTTTAGGTTTTGATGTACAGGGGCACTTTTAGGGTTTAGGGTTTGTTTGGGTTTTGGGGTGCTGGGGTATTTTTAGGGGTCAGGGTAGGTTTAGGTTTTGGGGGCAGGGGTGTTTCTAAGGGTCAGGGTGGGTTAAGGCTTTGGGGTGCAGGGGTATTTTTGGGGTTAAGGATTTGTTTGGGTTTTGGGGTACAGGTGGGTTTTAAGGGGTTTTAGGGTAAATGAGCTTTTTTAAGGGTAAGGGTGGGTTAGGATTTTGGGGTGCAGGGGTATTTTAAGGGATCAGGGAGGGTATAGTTTTTTGTTGTAAAGGGTTTTAAAAAGATATTTATATATGTGTATATTTATAAAAAATAAATTATAAACAAATTGATATATTTAAAAAAAAGATATGCATTGTATAAATATGCATATATAATATATATAGTTAGGACCTAGTTTCCACTAGTTTCCATAGGAAATCCGCTACATTCTATTTGGAATAACTTTGGCGTCGATTGAGGAATTTGCGTGCAATTTTCCAAAATTTTGGCCAGCTCAGTTCTGCTCCTTCCCTGAAAGTTTTTGGGGGATTCTTCAAGCGGGGGCTGAGATAAAAGGGGGGTCCCAAAACGTGTTTTCCCCATGTTAATTTCCATAGGACGTTTAGACATGCCTAAAGCCCGAACCGCTGAACGGAATTACACCAAACTTGGCAAAATTGTAGGGACTGGTACGCAGAAGTGCCTTTTGTTTAAATGGTGTAAATCCCTCCAGTAGTTCCTGAGAAAATCAAAAGAGAAAAAACTATATATATCTATAGCAGCTTACTGTAAGCTTACTGTAAGCTTACTGTACTCTGTACCATTCCGAGCACGAGCTGCATGCTGATTGGCTGCCAATGTCTGTCAACACTCCAAACCAGAAAGTGTTGGCAGCCATCTTGTGCCTCGGTAGACTGAGGCACAGGAAAGCAGAAAAACAAAGGTGCAAAACACGCAAAGGGAGCAGGGTAGAAGCACCCTGACCCCCTAGGCCTGCTCAGGGGGTCCCACAAGGACCCCCCCTGGCCCAAAAATAATTTTTTTTTTTCAAATCGCGGGTACGCGTACATGATAGCACCTCATTAAAAAGCATTGCAGTTAATAGAAGGTTTTAAGACTTTAGTTACATTATAAATCATTTGTTGATGGTACCATACTCATTTTAGGAATTGTGGTGTGTTCTAAGGTGATTTTACCATGTGAAAAAGCCTTCTGCTGGGATATCATGAATCATGTTTGAAAGAAAACTATTATCTAATGCTTTTCCCACAGTGGTTTGGAAGGGGATCTTTAAGCTAAACTGAAAGCATATTTTCTGTAAATTCACATCATCTTTCTCAGTCATGTGAGAATGAAGTCTGACATTCTCAGTAAAACATGTACATCCAACAAGGACAGAGAATGTCAGTTGATTCCTTTGTGTTCTACTGCAGCCTCCTAGAGTGTTCTAAAGAACAACTAGAGCGCTAACAGTCCTACGTATTACAAGGGTATGGCACACCTGAAGCTATCTTGATTGGAATAAAGTGGTAACTCTTAAAACATTTAATTTAAAAAGGAACAAAATGAGGGGGTATATTTTGCCATAGAAAGTATGATTAGTGCTGCAGAAAGAAAAATTAGGGCACATTTTGAGTGACTTCTCAAATCCTTATATTTCGTTAAAAAATTCTGACATGCAGTCTCCCAAAATGGCCACCAGAGAGCCCAAATGTAGCCCAACTATCACCCAGATGTCGCCCAAGTATAGCCCAATGACAGAATGTCCCAGAGTGTTCTAAAGAACAACTAGAGCGCTAACAGTCTTACTTATGACAAAAGTATGGCACACCAGAAGCCATCTTGATTGGAATGAAGTGGTAAGTCTGAAAACATTTAATTTAAAAAGGAACAAAATGAGGGGGTTCATTTTGCCATAGAAAGTATGATTAGTGCTTCAGAAACAAAAATTAGGACACATTTTGAGTGACTTCTCAAATCCTCTTCTATTTCATTAAAAAAATTCTGACATGCAGACTGAAACATGCACTTTGAATACCAGCAGCAGACTTCCCTGGGGAGCAGTAGCTTTACTACAGTGATCTAATGAGCAACTAGAGTGCTAACATTCAGAATTTATGGCGAATGTGTGACAAATCTGAATGCCTTCTTGATGGAACCAAAGTAAACAAGCATTGAAAATGCAATAGATCTCGCCCTCGTTTAAGTTAAAGCCATTCTGTTTGTAATGAGGTGGCTTTTTTGCTTTGCTTTTATTAGTGTTTTTCAAACTTTCATGTCAATAACATGCATATGTATGCATATATGTATATGTATGCATGCATTTATATTTGTATTTATATAGATATGCAGATTATATATGTTTATATATGTATGTATATATATATATACACACACATACATATATATAAATGCATATGCATATATATGCATATAAATATGTGTATATGTGTGCGTGCAGAGAGAGGTAGAGAGGTAGAGGTAGAGAGGTAGAGACTAGTAGAGAGAGGTAGAGAGGTAGAGAGTAGAGAGTGAGTAATAGAGAGTAGAGAGTGAGTAGTAGAGAGTAGTAGAGAGCAGTAGAGAGAGTAGCAGAGAGTGAGTAGTAGAGAGTAGTAGAGAGTGAGTAGTAGAGAGTAGTAGAGTGAGTAGTAGAGAGTAGTAGAGAGTGAGTAGTAGAGTGAGTAGTAGAGAGTAAGTAGTAGAGTGAGTAGTAGAGAGCAGTAGAGAGTGAGTAGTAGAGAGTAGTAAAGAGTGAGTAGTAGAGAATAGCAGAGAGTGAGTAGTAGAGAGTGAGTAGTAGAGAGTAGTAGAGAGTGAGTAGTAGACAGTGAGTAGCAGAGAGAGAGAATACTAGAGAGTAGTAGAGTGAGTAGTAGAGAGTAGTAGAGAGAGAGTAGTAGAGAGTGAGTACTAGAGAGTGAGTAGTAGAGAGTAGTAGAGAGAGTAGTAGAGAGTGAGTAGTAGAGAGTAGTAGAGAGTGAGTAGTAGAGTGAATAGTAGAGAGTGAGTAGTAGAAAGTAGTAGAGAGTAGTAGAGAGAGAGAGTAGTAGAGAGTGAGAAGTAGAAAGTGAGTAGTAGAGAGTGAGTAGTAAAGAGTGAGTAGTAGAGAGTAGTAGATAATGAGTAGTAGGGAGTGAGTAGTAGAGAGAGAGTAGTAGAGAGTACTAGAGTAGTAGAGAATGAGTAGTAGAGAGTGAGTATTAGAGAGTAGTGGAGTAGTAGAGAGTGAGTAGTAGAGAGTAGTGGAGAATATTCCAAAGTTTGGCACAGCACCACTTGCACAACAAGTCCAATCAAATTATATCACTTATTGAAGCACTGAATCTTGGTGTATATTGAAATGCTTTTATTTTCCTTAAGTTTATGTACCACAGCCAGCCGACGCGTTTCGTTCTGTACAACAGAACTTCTTCAGGGCGTTCTTATTTCCTTCAAGTTATGTCAGTATCCTGTTGTCATACAACTAGATATTTCTTCCAAATGTTAGACGAGACGAAAGTACATTCTTATTCAAAGTGACTAGGTAGACTGACTAAGAACGGTCTCGTCTTTGGTAGAGCATCCAAATTAGATGGTATGCAGGTTATTCAGGAGCGGAGCCTTGCCCGTTTTCAATGCTACTCGTGTGAAATAATTGTGGAGGAGCGTTTTTGGTCTACCTTGTGAAGTGGTGGTTGATTTAAATTTTGGAAGACAGCTTGACTAATATCATGTGCAACATATAGTCCTGAGGATGGTCTTGGTGGAAATAATACGTTAAAGACCGAAACGTCGACGCTCGTATACCGTTTGGTTCATATTCATCAAAGAAAGGATTTGTATATATAAGATTGATGGATTAGCTGACTGTATTTACAGGAGCACCTTATGTATATATCTGTATAATACATACTGTACCAACGGTATATTATGCTACAGAAAAATGTACTGAAGATTGTAGTGTTGTTTTGTTGCCTAGCATTTGTACCTCTTTAATTTTGTGACAAGCCAACAGAATCATTTTTCAAATAATTTATATAAATGTTTCTTATGTTTTCTTTTCAAGTGAAGTACTTATAAAACACTTAACAGAAATTATTGAAATATTGGAAATAATTCCTCAAGGAGCTTCTGTCTATTTAATTTGTGTTGTAATGGCATGCGTGGTAAATTCATACGCGGGGTAAAAATGTACGGGGGAGATTGTATCGCGGAGTAATTGCACCCGCGTTGTAAAAAATGCGGAGTATTGGTATGCAGACTAAACGACTGCTGGATAACTTCATATATTCACCTAGGACTGGTTGGGTGGGCAGGAGAATCAGAATCGCCCAAGAGGGCCCTTCGGCCCACCAAAGCCCATTCACAAGGTTGTGCATTTATGTTTCGCCTGTGCATGCAATGAATCTAAATGCTTTGTGTCTGTGTGACAAGGCATTCACCGTGGGAGCGCGGTTGAATCTAGTAATCAAGGCCTGTACTTCGAGGCGCCACACTAGCAGGGGGTTCCACTCTAAGGAAAAACCAAGCTATCTCTGTTTGCTGTAGAGATAGTGAACAGCAGCTGCTGTAATCCTTTAGGCTACAGCCAGGACATTAACTTTGTTCAGACCCAGTAATTATTAACAAGCATTGGCAAATCCAATAGATCTTGCCAATGTAAGAGCTATTATCTTCAGTAGTGGCTGCTACCGGGCAGTAGCGGTGGGGGGTGAGGGTTAAGCAAAAAGAAAAGGGGAAAAGAAAAAAAGACGACTTACCTTACCGGCGACCACCTCTCCTCCTTCCTCTTTGGACGACGAAGTAGGAAGCATCCAGGCTCCGACTCCCCTAGCCAATCACGACGCTGTCTTGCAGCAGTGTTGTTATCGGTCTGAGCACCATTGTTCGGCGCTCAGAGAGGGGCTGGGGGGCTGTGCATGTTCTCCACCTAGGCTGTACAATACAGCTGGTGGAGAACATGCAAAAAGCTCGTGATGGTTTGTCCGGCCCAAGACTGCTGGCCAAACCATCATGCGCAGTTAAGAGATTGATTTTCTTTGACAGTTTCTTTTAACCATGTTGTACAGCAGCATGGCTTCGGTTCAGCATAATAAAAAGTGAGCAGTGTGGCATAGAAGAGAGTGGCATACAGCAGAGTGGTGTAGAGGAGTGTGGCTTAGTGTGAAGTGGCATACGGTGGACTGGCATTGAGTTGAGTGGCGTAGAGTAGAGTGTCATAAAGTAAAGTGGCATAAACTGGAGTGGTGTAGAGTGAAGCGGCATAGACTAGAGTGGCTTAGAGTGGTGTATATTGATGTAGAATTAGTGACATTCTGTGGAGTGGAGTGGCATAGAGTAGAGTAGAGTGGAATGGAGTGGAGTAGAATGGTGTACAGCAAAGTGGCATAGATTGAATTGGTTTCGAGTCGATTGGCATAGAGTGAATTAACATAAAGTGACATGGAGTTGGGAGGCATGGAGTAGACTGACATGGAGTAGAGTGGTGTGGAGTAGAGTGGAGTGGCTCACAGTGTCATTGTGTAGAGTGCAGAGGCATCAGGTGGAAGAGAGTGGAGTGGCATAGAGTGGAGTAGAGTGGCATTGAGTGGAGTGGAATAAAGTGAAATGTAGTGGCGCAGAGTAGAATGGCATAGAGTAGAGTGGCATAGAGTAGAATGGGTTGTTGTAGAGTGGATTGATGTAGAGTGGATTGGTATAGAGTGGATTGGTTTTGAGTGGTGTAGAGTTTGGTGGTGGAGAGTAGAGTGACATGGTGTAGGGTGGCATGACATAGAGTGGAGTGGCATATAGAGGCGTAAAGTGACATTGTGTGGAGTAGAGTGGAGAGGCATTGGAGTGGCGTTGAGTGGAGTGGAGTCAAGTAGAGTGGCATTGAGTAGAGTGGCATAGAGTGGAGTGACGTGGAGTAGAGTGGCATAGAGTGGAGTGGTGTTAAGTGGTGTAGAGGGGTGTGGAGAAGCGTAGAGTGGCATAGAGTGGTGTACAGTAGAGTGGGGTGGCATGGAGTAGAGTGGAGTGGTCTAGAGTGCAGTGGCATAGAGTGCACTAGAGTGGCAAGTGGCATTGTGCAGTGTGATATGGCGTGCAGTGGCACAGCATAGAGTGAAGAGGAGTAGGGTAGAGTTGAGTAGCATAGACCGGAGTCGCGTAGAGTGGAATGATATAGAGTGGTGTGGAGAGGAGTGGAGTGGTGTAGAGTTGAGTGGAGTAGCATTGAGTACTGAGGTGCAGAGTAGAACATTTGTGGGTGTAAGTAATAAAAGCATCAATAGAAATGGTAGATATGTTGAAAGCAACATAAATAAGAAGCCATATACCTGTGTTAAAAGAAGTAGGAAAGTTCATTGCATGTCCTGGAATAATACCAAAAAGTAGTGTATTGCAAAGAGACAAAGAAGACCAAACATAAGGCAGAACAAATGTACTTTGTCCATACTCCAGGGAGAAGCTAACACAAGAAAGGAAGGGAAGTACGTGGGAGTTAAACAAAACAAATATTGCAATTGAGTGACAACAAAAACAACTAATGGGATGCTTGGACAGGTTCTAAGCCCACTGAATTGTAAACAATATACCTCACAGCACAGCGCATGTGCTGTGTAGGCAAGAACTAAAAATATACTTTCTGAATGGCCCCTACCTTTTCGAACAAAAACATAGATGAATTTCTCAACAACAGTAAAACCTTTTCCATGTCATGCAGTCCTTGTTTACGTTTCACTTTGTTTACTGTGTCTTTCTTCAGTTTATTCTTTTTTCCAGATGTTGTGTTTTTATAGCTCTTTCATGCAGCATATGAGGCTTGTTTAGCGTATACTGTAAAATGAGTCACCTCTAGGTGTCTTAGTGAGTTCAGGGTATGACTGTTCAAAATTGGGCAAGATTGAGATTCTGGATTGGTGGCAGAAGGCAGTGAGGGGTTCTCAATATGCCTGTTCCAGGATCATCAAGGTTTTCAGATTTCATGACCATGCAATCCTTGGCCTCTCTGCAAAGCTCAGAGATCGAGTGTTACTTATGTGTTGTAGGAATTTGGGGTACTGGTTGAGGAGGGAGAACCCTACTCAAGCAGCAACCACAATTCTTGTCAGGATGAAACATAAGCATACCCTAAATTAACTTATGCTCAGTCCTATTGTAGCATGACACTAAAGTAGTTAGGTTTAACTTAGATTCAATGTGTAAAGTAGTCATGGAGCACTTCAAACAATAATTAACTGAAAACACAACACAAGCAAAGTCCCATGGCAACTTAGAAACTAGAGGAACAAAAAATATTCTTTGAGTCGAAAACAACAAAAATCCAATTACCATAACTGGAGATATGCAATTTTCAAGATTTCGGTGAAAACAATGTAAATAAGCCATATGTGCCAACTATCGTCATATGGACACGCTAGACAGGGACTAAGTAGCAAGTTCAGACCAACTGCGATGGAGTGCGAGCCGGCAACAGGGACCTAGTTAGGCCCGTTGAACAAAGTACCTTAAATTCTGGTGTGCAGTCCATGCAGCTTTGCTTTGCGAAGCTTTGCATTATTCAGTGTTGGTTCTGAGGGGTTGTGAGGTCCACAATGCGAGGTCCTGCATCGGGTTGCGCTGTGTCTGTTCTGATGAATCACTGTGACATGGCTGTGCATCTAGTTATTGTTCTGATAAGGTTGTTCAGGGTATGACTGTTCAAAATTGGGCAAGATTGAGAATCTGGATTGGTGGCAGAAGGCAGTGAGGGGTTCTCATTATGCCTGTTCCAGGATCATCAAGGTTTTCAGATTTCATGACCATGCAATCCTTGGCCTCTCTGCAAAGCTCAGAGATCGAGTGTTACTTATGTGTTGTAGGAATTTCGGGTACTGGTTGAGGCGGGAGAACCCTACTCAAGCAGCAACCACAATTCTTGTCAGGAGGAAACATAAGCATACCCTAAATTAACCTATGCTCAGTCCTATTGTAGCTTGACACAAAAGTAGTTAGGTTTAACTTAGATTCAATGTGTAAAGTAGTCATGCAGCACTTCAAACAGTAATTAACTGAAAACACAACACAAGCAAAGCCCCAGGGCAACTTAGAAAATAGAGGAACAAATAATATTCTTTGAGTCGAAAACAACAAAAATTCAATTACCATAACTGGAGATATGCAATTTTCAAGATTTCGGTGAAAACAATGTAAATAATCCATATGTGCCAACTATCGTCATATGGACACACTAGACGGGGACTAAGTAGTAAGTTCAGGACAACTGCGATGGAGTCCGAGCCGGCAACAGGGACCTAGTTAGGCCCGTGGAACAAAGTACCTTAAATTCTGGTGTGCAGTCCATGCAGCTTTGCTTTGCGAAGCTTTGTGTTATTAAATGTTGGTTCTGAGGGATTGTGAGGTCCACAATGCGAGGTCCTGCATCGGGTTGCGCTGTGTCTGTTCTGATGAAGCTCTCTGACATGGCTGTGCATCTAGTTATTGTTCTGATAAGGTTGGCAGCTGGGTGGCGAGGCTTGTGAGGCTTTGAGCCGCTTTGCGTCAATTCCGTCAAGGCTGTCCGCTGTGAGGGGAGGTTCTGCGGGTCTCCATGTCACTGGGAGTTGGTTCTGATGAAGCTTGTAGCTGTGTGGAGAGTCTTTGCTGGGCTTTGCGTTGTTTCATGTTGGATTTGGGTGAAGACCACAGGTGGGCTGGCAAGGCACCTCTAGCCCCACTTACAAGGGTCCAGGACTGGAGGGACACCAATTGGGGTGCTAGGACTCACAGCAGGCAGAGTCCAGGTGCTGGGTTCAAGAGAGTTGGAGCCTTTTATGTCCCTGAGGATCTGATTAGAAGGTCAAGCAACTAGCCCTTGGAGCTACTCTGGTTGTTCTGGATTCAAGAGCAGGTCCAGTCCTTCTCATTCAGACAGCAGGACAGCAGAGTAACAGGGAAGGAGAGTCACAGTCCTTCTTACAACAGGGTAGCACAGCAGTCACTCTTCTGAGTCTTCCACGGATCCAGATTTGTACTGTAGAGTTGGGTCTGAGGGTCCAATATTCATTTATATATGATGCCACCTTTGAAGTAGGTGCTGTTTCTAGAGGTTTCCACCCCTAGTGGTGTCTGGAATTTACTGTCTTCCCCTATGTACCACTGCTTGGGAGCAATATACAAAGACCAACTGCCCGCTACACCTAGTCATGTGGCCTAGCATACAGGCAGCAGGCACCAAATGGTTAGGACAAGAAAATGTAAACTTTCTAAAAGTAGCATTTTAAGAATTCTGACTTAAAATCCAACTTTACCACTTTGGGTTGTAAACACCAAATTCAACATTCCTACATGTTACCAATTGCAAGTTATTATGTATTAAATGTAATAAGGTAACCCAATGTTATCCTATGGGAGAGTTTGACTTTGCAATACTGAAAAATTAATGTAAGTGTTTTCCTCTACCCGAACATGAAAAAGTTAAAGGTACATGACCAAAATTTTAAATACAATGTACCCTTCCCTCTGGGCTGTGTAAGGCCTATACTAAGGGTAACTTAGATGTATTAAAATGTTTATTTTGCTTGGTCAAAACAGCAGTTTAAAACTTCACACAGAGGCTGCAATGCAGGCCTAAGACATGTGTTAAAAGGGTACTCAAGTGGATGGCTCAATAAGTGCTGTAGGCCCACTGGTAGCATTTCGTTTATAATCCCTGGGTACAGGCAGTACTACTTTACTAGGGACTTACAAGTAACTTAAATGTGCCAATTGAGTGTAGGTCAATTTCACCATGTTTAAAGGATGCAACACAAGTACTTTAGCACTGGTTAGCAGTGGTGAAGTGTGTAGAATCCCAAAAGCTAACAAAACAGGATCAGAAAACAAACAGGAGGGTGAAGGCAAAAGGTTTGGGGCTAACCCTGCAGAGAGGGTCACATCACACAGTGGCAAAATATTGACAACACCAAAGGAAAACAAAATGCTGTTTTTACACATGAGCAGCATGAGAAAGAGGTGGGTGCATGGTGAATCAGGGATGACATACAAAATTACATGCAGAAAGAAAGAGTGAAAAGGCAGTGCCGAAGAGGAAGGCGACATATTGGATATGCTGGTGGAGAGTTTCAGAAGGATGTGGGTGGAAAATGGTGTAAAAGTTTACCTGAGCAAGAGATTACATAGGAAAGTATTGTTAAGGGGAGAACAGGACTGAGTTAGACACTCTGAAAACCACTACCTCCCTTACAGCCCTTAGTAATGTTTGACTCACAGTCTCTTTGTTTCAGAATTGAAAATTTTTCGATTCTAATCCGTCAAAGCATTATCACTGTATTTATTTGATACTGCTAACAATTAGGAACATTAGGCTCATGTTAGGCATGAATTCATTCTTTGAGTGTCTTATGTGGACTACGGTCAAACATGTTGACTTCCTGGTAGTCTTGAACACCTTCTTCACTTTCTTTTAACTTCTGATGGAGTCTTATACGCCCGCGATCTAGAGTTCAGGTTGGAACGTCGCTGACTCAACCGGGATAGAGTGATTTATCTCACTATTATTAGCGGAACGGTAAGCGTTTAACTGTGGATAGCTTGCCTATGCCCTGGTGCTAATTTTAATTCCAATTTCAATTTATTCTTGCAGCCGCCTGATCAATTTTGACAGAGGCTTGGAGTTATATACATTAATGATTACAGTGCAGACAAGGTAATGTGGGATGTCTGACCTGATTATGGCATGGTTTTGGACAGATGGATAGGGAATGGTTTTATTGATCACACCTCATTATTATTCTTAGGTTTAATAATTAGAATTGGACTACACAGTGATTGAGGCCTGTTTCTCGATTGGAGCTACTTGTCACTACGTTCTCATCTTTGATAAGGTAATGTCGGATGCCACACCTAAATATGGTAGGGCTCTTTGAATATACACTTTGAGACCCTGTTTCCTGATTACACCTCATTAATTATTTTTCAGGTGTGAACATTACACTTGGGATGCATAGTGAACATATACCACTCGGTCCCTTCCCTAGGGTAAGCGTTCATGCCCCCTTGTGAGATTAATTCTAGCCCAAATCAACTGCAACAGCCTCTTTTTATTCTCCTCCTCTTAGGGTCATCAACAACCCTTGGTTGCCCCATTTTTAGTCCTGTTGAATTCTCGCATGGCCCAGGTCCAACTAACCCATAGGCCCTAAGACGAGTCGAAACGTCGACGCCCTTGTTATTTCTTAACCTGGACCCTACTTTCGCCATATAATGTGCAAATAGGAAAGAAATACATGTTTGTTTCTTTGAAATAATTTTTGAAAAATGTGTGCATAATTAATCCTCGTGGCCAGGTTTATTAGGACGGTGAATTGTCCAACCGTTCCTTGGTATAGTATTATTGTAAATAATTTTACGTCACTATTTCCTTGAATTTTTCTTATTCCCATTCACCAAACACTGCCCCACTCAATCTTTCTCCTTTGCACGCCTTCTTGGGGCAACCTACATGTTTCTAGCAATTTACAAACTGTGATTCATCGCGTTTAATCTAGATGCAATGAATTAAAATTGTTTCTGGTTTTTGTATTGGTGCTGTCGCAGGGATTCCGTGCTCATACAGTACTGTGCATAGAGGCTTGGAACCTGAGTGAATTAGGGTGTGCCAAAACTCACCTTAGTACCCAAAAATCCAATACCAGACTAGCTACAGTGACTCATTGGTTATCACAAACTCCCAATGCTTAGACAAACCAGACCATGGACTTAGTACACCTCAGGTAACGTGGAACACATGAACACTCTTTTGTTATACAATCATCTCAATCCAGAACAAGGAGTA
This sequence comes from Lissotriton vulgaris, assembly GCF_964263255.1. Lineage (NCBI taxonomy): Eukaryota > Metazoa > Chordata > Amphibia > Caudata > Salamandridae > Lissotriton > Lissotriton vulgaris. Next base: position 1,155,427,739 of record NC_141693.1, read on the forward strand.
AAAGAGGACACGTGCATATTTGAAATGTTTATTCACTAATGCAGTGTTCTCAAATGCAGTATCTTAGCTAATACAAGCAAACATATTATAAGAAACAAAATAAACAGCATAGTCACTAGTCCATAGAACACAAAGGGTGCAAGCATAGTATTATGCTAAAATGAATAGGGTTTAACAACACCTAATTCTCACCCTCCCTAGCTAGTATATTATATTATATCTAAGAGGGTCTCTTGTGGGTTTTAGCAGAGCGGCTCCATACCTCAAGATCCTAGTGGTAAGGGATCACATCATCAGCAACCAGCTCTTCTGCATGCAAAGCACCATCAAGTGTGTTTGTATGCTCCTGTGCAAAGCAATATAAAACGCGCCTAAAGACAGAACTTGGCTGCAGCTGCATTTATGTTATGTCTAGGAACGTGCGAAGATCAGTGCTCACAACAACTACTGTGTTGAGATATCCTTGAAAGTTTCAGCACTCACTGTACAGACACAGCTCGCCAAGCAAGGCTGATATCAGTGTAACAACATATTATTCTCGTATGAATCGAAAACATTCTAATAGGCTCAAAGCTAAAGCAGCAGCTATGTGTCGTGTGCAAAAGCAGCAGAAAAGTAAATTGGTGTTTAAACTTCTAAAAAGCTCATGCTAACTTAACACAGCATACAGGCTATATATATATCTATATATCACCCTCCCTTGATCCGAGCACGTATCAGATAAGATAAGATAAGAAAAGGGACTCAATTGTATAAAGCGGAGTTCAATAAAACGTTCAGTTCAAAATCGAGATGGTGAGGGAAAAAAATAATTTAGTCAGGCCAAAAATCCAAAATCTCACCAGCATGACATTGTAATATCCACTGCTAGCAAATCCAATAGATCCGATTAAAAAAATAATGTCCATCATAATTCGGGGAAAAAAATATATTTCGAAAGAGAAAAGAATCATGACATCAAAGGCCTCAATAGGAGTCAGCCTAAAACTGAGTATGCAAAATAAGCAGCAACCGCTTCCAAAGGGAAGTCACTGTTATCATCCGAAAATAACTCAGCCATCCAATTCAATAGTGAGAAAGAACATACTTGCTCTTCAATTACCGGAGCCTCTAGTACCATCAGAGGACAACTCAGTGGGTTCTCAATGAAGCTGTGTGCCAAGAAATCTTGCGCCGCTGCGAATATATTCCAACGACCCAGAACTCCATGCATCGCTGCAAAGGCCATAATCCCTCCATCAGAACAAAGCAATTCATGAGTAACTAAGGGACTCATGAGATGATCATAATCAACTTCAGGAGACACCAATTTGCAGAGACACAAATCCAGGGCCCAAATAAAATCACAGCTCAGGCAATGAAACACAGGCTGGACACAGGTGAAATAGGAAAATCGAAACGATAATCCATATGATGCACTTAAGGTGGCAAGGGGCAGCACACCATAGTATTCAAGCATCCTGTTGCAAAACAGTGTTAACTGCTCCCGCTCGTTTGTGTACACAGGACGGGCATCCATTCTGAATTAAACAAAACAGCAACAAAAAGCCAGCAGCCAGCGCCAGTAAAACCGGAAATCCACCAAATAGGCTGGAAAAGAACGAATGAAAGAAAGCAGGAATTCACAGAACTCCTCCTAGAATTAGTTTTGTGCAAGTAATGATTGCCAAAATGTTGGAAGCAAAACAAATCACCATAATTCGCAGATTCTAAATGCAAATCTTCAGCATCAAATGCAGCATAATACTTTAAATCAGCAAACAAAGCCTCTACGGCCTGAACATCCCAATCATCAGAACGTATGTTTTGTTGAACCACATCCCCCATGTTAACTCTAAGCACATTAGGAAGATTAATAACTTCAGTCGGACCATGGATTTGAAATGTAACTGCATCCCAGACTATTCCATCCAGGACAGGCCATGCGGTGATGTTAACAAAGGCCAAGTCTCTTTTCAATCTGTGGGCTGAATGGGAAGAGGAGTGGGGAGCCAATGTTGCATTTAGATGTCTAATGCATGTTCTCTCCTCCACATAATGTCCAATTATAAATTGAAAAAAATAAAACACAAAACCAATTGACATAAAAAGATAGAGAGCAAATAGCCCCAGCCAAATGTAAGTCCAAGGGGGTATTAAAAAAATGTTTTAAACAATGTTGCGTAGGCTCTTAGCCTTGTGGGCTTCTCCGATGTATGTGAAACAGTGTCAAATGAAAATCTGGATTCTGTGGCTAAACGAGTTTGCAAATCAGGCATCGATAAGTCAGTTGGGTAGGTGTAGTCTGTATCATCAAGGCGAGTACCAGGCAAAGAACTCAATAAAGGACTGGAAACTGCAGGCATCTCGAGGGCCACCTCCGGTGCATGATCTGAAGCAGTGGCCAAAACAGAATTTCTCACTATCGAAGGACATGAGACTGCCGGTGTCATGCTAAGAAGAATCGGCCACTCTGTGTATTTTGACATTGTCAATGGAGATATACCTGTTCTCTTTACGACCTGGAAGTGGTGGTAAAATAACTGTTCTTGTGCCCTTCACTCCAAGCACCGGAACCGGAGCACGGTATGAGGGACCAAATTCCTTTTTGTTATCGATCTTCTCCCGAACCAGTTCTCCAACTTGGGGTAGCCAGCCAACTACCGGGATCTGCAACGCATCATCCGAGGTGGAGGGCAAGTGTTCCTTTGCAAGACTGTCTCTGGTCTCTTGTAGAGTCTGTAAAACATTGAAATGTTCATCTACGTCAAAGGAGACAGCCGAACCGACCGCGTCTAGACGGTCAAGGTCCGGGACATACATCTTGATACCAAAGAGCATTTCGTATGGGGTCCGCCAACCCAGAGACTTTCTAGGGAGATTATTAAGGGCACGCTGCACACCATTTAAATGGGCCAACCAGTTTCTGCCAGTGCCTATAACTCGAGCTGTCACTGATTGCTTTAAGTCACGGTTCATTCATTCCACAACACTATTACCCTCAGGTCGGTATGGAGACGAAAACTTGACTTGGACCCCCATCAAAGTCATGGCATCCCTATACGCCTTAGAGGCAAAAGCAGGACCCTGATCCGAATGGAAGGTACCACAGGCAAAAATCCCTACAAAGACACGCAAATCCCTGATGACAGTCCTTGAATCAGCGCTGCGATGAGGCCAGACCCAAACAAAGCGTGTGCATGAATCAACTGCTACTAAGATGTACTTATACGGAGTATCAGAAGAAAAAGGGCATCAGTTATCTAAATAAACACAACCAAGCGGTTTATTAGAAATGAAAAACTGTGTTTGGGGCGGACGCGTAGCAGTTGAAGGCTTAATCTGCTGGCAAATGTCACATTGAAGGACATAGTCACGCGTCTGTTTGTACAGTCCCCGCCACCAAAAACGTTGTTGCAACTGAGACACAGTAGCTGAAACGCCCGCATGCGCAGACGCAACCCCTTCATGGGCCGCTGTGATCAGTGAATGTCTGCGATCAGAGTTGGGAATCAATCTCTCTCCAACTTCAGGTAATTTCACATAAGGAACCTTATCGGGACTTAAGTGGTATGTGTACTTCGAAGGGAACCCCGTAGGATATTTATCTCCCTTCTCAGTGGCAGCAACAGCCGCCAAGAAATCATCATCAATCTTACTTTTGGACCGTGTGACTGCTGCAACTAAATATGTTGATACCGTTGATTTTGCTGCTTCATCAGCAAGCGAGTTGCCGACAGCGTGGACTCCAACGCGCTGGTGACCGAGAGTATGAATTACAAACACGAGTGGTAACTGCTCTTTAAGCTCAGCCACTCGGACCCAGATCATTTTATGTTTTATTGTGCTACCCTTGGAATCACGAAAATCATTCTGAATCCAAAAGAACAAGTTCTCATTGTAAGTCTGGACACAGTAGTAAGAATCACTTACAATAAGTGTTGTTACACTAGGATCAGCGTACTCCAATGCAAGCATCAGAGCACGAAGCTCTGCTAATTGTGTGGTGCAGTCCCCTAGAGTCTGCGTGTGCACGACTCTGGACTTGAACTCATCGTTCACCATGGCACCTACCACAATGGCGCAAGTGGAAACGTAGGCGTGTTTAGAACCATGCGCAACCTGCGCATGGTTCTAAATATGTATATGATGCAATTGAAATCCTCCAAAGGCCGCATAGCCAAAGGTGCGGGATGAACAAACTCATATTGCAAAAACTCCTGCGACCGCAAGGAGGCATCAAAAATGAACGTGACATCCGGAGACGTCAATGATGCAGCCCATTGTATCCACCGAGGGTGCAAAGCTTTAGAATTAGGTACACTGGCTTTCGTAACTGCTTCCTAAGCAGGACACAGGGTTACAACCAACATGCATTTTCCCTGTGACAGAGCGCGTTCTTTTAGAATCGCCATCTGCACAGCTGTCAAAACTTTCTCCACAGTGGAAAAGCGCATTTCAGCCGAAGTGTATAAGTGTGTCTTGTAAGCAATAGGTACTGTATCTCCTTCGTTAAAAGTAAGGTATGTGAAACCCACCGTCCCAGGGAAGATTCTTATCACCAGGTTGGTGTGATTCTCACGAGTCAATAAGTATTTAGAAGCGAGCAAATCAGCCTGCAAAGACTGAAGTATAGCTGAGTGCTCAGGCAGCCAGTTCGATTTCGTAAAATTTGGTTGTATCAAAGCATACAAGGGCTTGATACACTGAGCATATTCCGGAATGTATGTCCTCCCGAAATTCAGAAAGTCCAGCAAAGATTGTAATTTTTTCAGAGTTGTCGGAGAGCGCAATTGTGCGCATTTCTCCAAGAAGTGAGGAGCCAATCCTCGACCTTCATTGTTGAGCTCGTAGCCCAGGAACAACACTATGTACTCTGCAATGTGTGATTTTGCAAAGTTGAATTTGTAACCGAAGTCCGCAAAGCTACAAATTGAGCGGTCAACGCGACACAGATGCTCCCACAGTTCATCATCCGTGAGATAAATGTCATCCACATATGAACAAGCATCTGGGTCAACTTTCTCTAAGAGAGAGATTATGCGGGCAGCAAACACTCCAGGACTATTGTAGCCCATCGGTAAACGCTTGAAATGTTTTTAAACACCTCCGCAAGTAAAGGAGGTCCATTGTGAACTCAGACCATCCAAATGGTGGGCATAAAAACTGTTGGAAATGTCAAGCGTGGTTTTAAACCGCTTACGCACGAGACTATCCTCTAAAGCAGAGCCATGTGTATTCTGTACTGCACAGGTACGGCAATGCGAGTTTAAATGCCGGTAATCCAACACTAAACGATATGAGGCTTGGTTACAGTAAAAAGAGGGTTATTCATTGGTGACACACAAGTTTCAATAACACCCTGATATTCCAATTGTTCAAGGATTTCCGCAACGGAAGCCTTCGCTTCGCGCTTCAAAGGATATTGAGGTTGAGGCTGAGGCATAGACCGCAAAGGAATCTCGTGGTGAGGGGAAAATGTATCCCATCCACAGTGAGTACGGTACAGAGTGGCGCAAGGGCCTTAGCCCACTCTTCTGCAAAATTCAGCGCATGTTCCTTCGAGACAGTGTGTGCGAAACTAGGGAGGATTACCTCCTCCCCTCTCAGAGCTGCGAGCACAAAAGGTGGGGGCCAGTCAGCCTCCGCTAACAAAATGTCATAGGTAGTCATAAGATTCTCCCAAAATACCCCTTCTATAGTGCGTTGAATGTCACCTTCAATGAATAAGACTATTTTATAGATCCTATCAGGGGGAGCTACTCTAGTGTCAGCTGTCTCCACAACACCATAACGGTCAGTCACTGTCACCTTCAGTAGTGGATGCAGGGCCTCTCGCATTATGGTAATCTCTGCTGCGCTGTCCAGCAAGGTCAGAGCCCATGTCTGATTCCGAAGCTGGGTTCTCACTATCTGTGGCATATCTGTGTGCTGTTAAAGCAGCGACTTTCTTTTTCTGAAACTGGGGTCTGTTCGGTGTAGAATTGTCCTGCTTGCCTTTGCCGTCTTTTGGGCGGGGTTGGTCGCGTCCTTGCTGGCCGCCCCGACCCCTGCCGCCTCCTCCACCACCCAGATCTCACAGTCACCGATTTTGGGGGTCAAGTCCTTCGGTAAGCTAATTGTCAGAATCCTGTGTTTTCCACCAGGAGACGTGTTAGGAAATACCGCTTCCAGCTGGTCAAACTTCTCGGCAAGCCAGAAAGGAAATTCATCCTGTTCTTGGGGACGCTTGCCCATCACAGCGTTGACCATAACTGGAAGCGCTGCACCACCCGGAACCCCGCCCGGGAGATTGCGGGTAATGTATTGCACTAAAAACCTAATCACGCTTATTGCGACCACATGTAGTCATCTTAACTCAGCTACGTTACATGCTTCATGTAGAGGATGAGGTGTAAACCCAGCCAAAACAGGCCAAGTTGTACCTGGAATGGACAAAGGACCCAACCTCGGAGCTGCTAAAGTATTGGGTAGGGCGCCATTAAACCAAACTCGATGCTGCCAAGTATCTATAGGAATCGCCTGTGCCCTATACGGAGCATATTCCTGTGGCACAGCCGTGGGAGTGTATGTGTCGAACACACGCGTATCTGCGTTCATAGCTGGGAAGGTCACCCAAGACTAAAAAAATCTCATACGGGTAAGCCACCTCTGCACTCACCACCATTATCACGGCCAAGCCATCCTCGGGGACATTATAATTCTGCAAATGATTGCGCACCGCAATGCGGCTATGTTGCGCAATGTCCACCGCAGCCATAGTGACACAGATAGAAAAAACGTACAAAGGAAACTTTGTAACACAACTGGGTAGTAACTCAATGAAACCGTTTAGAAAGATTCAAGCTTGAAAGGACCTATAAGCATACAGGTAGGTTTGTCCGACAACACTGTTAACCGGAAACAATAGTGAAGGGGTTAAGGACCGAATGATGTACTACTCAAGAATCATGCTATAAGACCACCAACGATTGGGCGCCATGTCGCAGGGATTCTGTACTCATACAGAACTGTGCATAGAGTCTTGGAACCTCAGTGAATTAGGGTGTGCCAAAACTCACCTTAGTACCCAAAAATCCCCTTTCAGACTAGCTGCAGTGTCTCATTGGTTATTACAAACTCCCAATGCTTAGAGAAACCAAAACATGGACTTAGTACTCCTCAGGTAACGTGGAACACATGAACAGTCTTTCGTTATACAAGCATCTCAATCCAGAACAAGGAGTAAAAGAGGACACGTGCATATTTGAAATGTTTATTCACTAATGCAGTGATCTCAAACGCAGTATCTTAGCTAATACAAGAAAACATATTATAAGAAACAAAGTAAACAGTATAGTCACTAGTCCATAGAACACAAACGGTGCAAGCATAGTATTATGCTAAAATGAATAGGGTTTACCAACACCTAATTCTCACCCTCCCTAGCTAGTGTATTATATTATATCTAAGAAGGTCTCTTGTGGGTTTAAGCAGAGCGGCCCCATCCCTCAAGATCCTAGTGGTAAGGGATCACATCATCAGCAACCAGCAAGTGTGTTTGTATGCTCTTGTGCAAAGCAATATAAAACGCTCCTTAAGACAGAACTTGGCTGCAGCTGCATTTATGTTATGTCTAGAAACGTGCGAGATATCCTTGAAGGTTTCAGCACTCACTGTACAGACACAGCTCGCCAAGCAAGGCTGATATCAGTGTAACAACATATTATTCTCGTATGAACCGAAAACATTTCACTAGGCTCAAAGCTAAAGCAGCAGCTATGTGTCGTGTGCAAAAGCAGCAGAAAGGTAAAATGGCGTTTAAACTCCTAAAAAGCTCATGCTAACTTAACACAGCATACAGGCTATATATATCTATTTATCAGTGCTGTTGCAATCCTTTCCTTTGACTGATGCATTTATTAGCTAGAGCTGATCTAAGCGACATGCTCTGAAATGTTGTATGAATAACGGCAATGTACTGATTGATTCTGCCATTTAAAGAAAAAGGTCAAGGACCATTGTTTTCAATATCGTTTTTACACATGAGCTGCATGAGAAAGAGGGGGGGGCATGGTGAATCAGGGATGACATACAAAATTACATGCAGAAAGAAAGAGTGAAAAGGCAGTGCCGAAGAGGAAGGCGACATATTGGATATGCAGGGGGAGGGTTTCAGAAGGATGTTGGTGTAAAATGGTGTAAAAGTTTACCTGAGCAAGCGATTACATAGGTAAGTATTGTTAAGGGGAGAACAGGACTGAGTTAGTCACTCTGAAAACCACGACCTCCCTTACAGCCCTTAGTAATGTTTGACTCACAGTCTCTTTGTTTCAGAATTGAAACATTTTCTATTCTAATCTGTCAAAGCATTATCACTGTATTTATTTGATACTGCTAACAATTAGGAACATTAGGCTCATGTTAGGCATGAATTCTTTCTTTGAGTGTCTTATGTGGATGCAGCACTGGGAATGCATGGGATCCAGCTGATAGCATCAGTTCCTCCGTGGGAACAAAGAGCATCGCGCCCCCCCCCCCCCCCCCCCCCCCACCGCTGGGCAGAAAGTGTCATAAACGAAATTGTAAATATTACCATTTTATTTTTGACACTTTCTGCCAGGAAACAGAGTGCGAGGGTGGCCCCAGTGTGTCACTGCTGCAATGATAGGCAGCAGAGAGGAGTGGCCACATGTTTGGATCGCACTTGTTGGCTTGGCCCGCTACCTTGCCACGGCCAAATTGTCATGCGCAATTCAAACCTCTCCAATACAACTGGACTACAGGGTTGGAGAGCAGGCACATGCCTATAGTGCCTTATGGAGCTTGGAGCCAACCCGCTCTAGACTATCAAGACACTTTAGAACAGCATCCTGATTGGATGAGAGTTGGCTGTTGGCTTTGCGCTCGGAGGACATGCTGCCTGCAGAACAACCAGGAAGTACTGCTGAATGAGCAGCTCTGGAAGTGATTGATTTTTTTTATATGTGTGTTAAGGTTAATGTGTATATTATTGTGTATTTGTTATGTGTATTATGTGAATGCGTATATGTGTATGTGTATATGTATAAATGTGTATAGGTTATGTCTATATCTTTGTGCCCCCCAATGTGATTTGCCACTAAACGCCACTGCCAGCTGGACCCCATATCTGGCATCTATTTCTGGCTAGCACCAGTGAAAGATGCTGAGTTTGTCCCATGTGCAAATTACTAAAACCAGGTCACATTCAGCAGTGCCCACATGTTTCCTTTCTGTTCGGATCAGCAACCGACAAGGAGTGAGGGCGATTTCTCATTTTCACTTCAAGCTGGGCCCTATATGAAAGACTCACTTAAAGGGCCAACAGCAAAAAGAGTTTTGTAGGAGTCTACTCCTAGCTAGGACCTATCTGAAGCCCGGCTCCAAGATGCAACATCAGTTGTATATGTATGAATAACAACACTAATAAAGATTTAAATAACACTTACTAATTTCGGGGCATATGAGCAACAGACGGCGATAAATATAGCAAAGCGCGCTTATCGCTTTAATATTTATCGCCGTCTGTCTCTGGAAATTATCGCCCGGATAGCGCGCTATCATCAACGCTATCATCAACGCGTATCACCAAGGTGATCAAAAATCCTGCAAAAACTGCGATGTGCGGGAATTTCGGAAATCCAGCGACATTCCCGCAGCAATAGGGGAAAGCTAGATGATAGGGAGATGTAGATTCAGCCATAGAATCAACCTCCCATGATATGCATAGCTAAGTCTGTTTTTTTTGCAGACGTTAGCTTACGGCGGTAATCGCGGTTAGAGCTACTTTTCTGGACGCAACGCGGGCATTGTTAATAGGGAGAACTTTTCTTTGCGACGGTTTCCCTTTAATGTTACTGAGGAACGCCTACTTTGTACGTCATTAGCGATAAATATCGCTGACATGCAAAGCGACAAGAAAACGGGAGCTACTGCCAGTGAACTGTTGCTAACAGCTGTTAGCAACCGCTTGCTTATAGGGCAAAAAAAATATTGCCGCTTTAGTGGCAAAAAGTACAGCTAAAGAGGCGATATTGCCCTTGATAATATGCCCCTTCATTTAAAAATATATATATATGTTTTATAGTGCCATTCATTACAATTTGGGTGTCAGCCAGGACACTTTACATAACACACTCATGGAGACAATGGCTCATATAAGTTACAAGTGCGTGAATCAATGTGCAGAACACTTTACATAGGACAATGAGGGTTATAAAGTGTAAGAGTCACATTTTGAGGCTGGTAGGCATTACATTTTGAGAGTGCTTGGTGTGGAGAAACACAACCTAAAGATTTAAAATGTATTGAAGTGGCTAGTGTTGTCTATGCTAATAAGAATATATTATTACTCAAAGGAACTCTGTTTAGCAACCTTAGAATTTCAAAAGTTTGAAAAAAACAAGTAGGTTGTAAACCTCTGCCTTGCAGTTTGCAAGTAGCGCTTTGATGCGGGCTCATAGCACAGTCTGCTGTATTATTAATAGGCTTGTAACATTTGACCTGCAAGTAAGTAACAAAATATTCTCTGTTAAAAAAGCTGTAACCAAATGACCTATCTATATAAAATACCAAACTGTGATCTTTGTGTTATGTTGTGCTGTGCAGCAGGCACCTAACCCTCTATGCTGCAACTGTGAGTAAACATTACACAGATATGCCCAGCAAAGGTATTAACCATTGATGTTACCTTACCATTTTTATCCCTCAAAAGTGCTGGGAACGCAAAGATCTCTGCAGAAACTGACATAAACCCCATAAGATGTTTTAACATGCAACCTGCTTGTGGCCAATTAAGTAAGCCAGAACAGTTTTACTGACACATTTGTCCTTGTTGACATAACTGCGCCACTCACATCACCATCCCCTTTCTGCTTCCATACCTTATTGCTATACCTAATTTATTGGATGCTTGAATAATATAGTTTCCATTTTCAGCGCTGTCGGAATGCAATAGTGAAGTGCACATCACCAAGAGTTGTTGCCGCTGTCTGCTTTGCAAACAAAACAGGTGATGGACAGAATGTGGATCAATGTCACACATTCACCCCAGTCCAAAGATCTGGGCCCAAATCCATCGTTTTTTTGCACTCCACACCACCCTGGGTTAGACAATGGCGATATGCAAATCAGCTCTGACCCTGCGCCTCATGGGAACAGTCCAGTCCGAACTACAAAAGCCATGTCCTTCCCAGAACGGAATCAAGCATCCGAGGACCGGACCGGTTTCGAGGTAACACCTCTCATCAGCCCGGCTAGCTTGACTCCAGTGGTGTGGAGTGCCTGGGACCCACGTCTGAGCATCCCCAGCGCACTTATGGCGGCAATTGCAAACAAAACAGGTGATGGACAGAATGTGGATAAATGTCACACATTCACCCCAGTCCAAAGATCTGGGCCCAAATCCATCATTTTTTTGCACTCCACACCACCCTGGGTTAGACAATGGCGATATGCAAATCAGCTCTGACCCTGCGCCCCATGGGAACAGTCCAGTCCGAACTACAAAAGCCATGTCCTTTCCAGAACGGAATCAAGCATCCGAGGACCGGACCGGTTTCGAGGTAACACCTCTCATCAGCCCGGCTAGCTTGACTCCAGTGGTGTGGAGTGCCTGGGACCCACGTCTGAGCATCCCCAGCGCACTTATGGCGGCAATTGCAAACAAAACAGGTGATGGACAGAATGTGGATAAATGTCACACATTCACCCCAGTCCAAAGATCTGGGCCCAAATCCATCGTTTTTTTGCACTCCACACCACCCTGGGTTAGACAATGGCGATATGCAAATCAGCTCTGACCCTGCGCCCCATGGGAACAGTCCAGTCCGAACTACAAAAGCCATGTCCTTTCCAGAACGGAATCAAGCATCCGAGGACCGGACCGGTTTCGAGGTAACACCTCTCATCAGCCCGGCTAGCTTGACTCCAGTGGTGTGGAGTGCCTGGGACCCACGTCTGAGCATCCCCAGCGCACTTATGGCGGCAATTGCAAACAAAACAGGTGATGGACAGAATGTGGATCTATGTCACACATTCACCCCAGTCCAAAGATCTGGGCCCAAATCCATCGTTTTTTTGCACTCCACACCACCCTGTCTGCTTTGGGCTCTTGAGAGGATTGAGGCCCTTGCTTGGCTTTTTTCCTCCTAGAGTGCGCCAAACCATCGTGCAGGCCTCCATTCTTACTAGGCTGATTATGGTAATTCCTTATATCTGGGTGCCAACAAAGCTAGTATTAAACGCCTGCAGAGGGTTCAGAACGCGGCGATACGTATGTTAGTGGCTCTACCAAGATCTCAGTCGGTGACACATGTGCTTCCTAGGCTACACTGGCTGCCCATTGAAGAACACATTCAGTTCAAGGTGCTGTGCATCTCTCATAAAATCTTGATGCACCAAGCACCTACAGGGCTATCTGGTTTATTGACGCACTATATGCCCAGGCGTTCTTTGAGATCTGCCAATCGTGGGCTTGTTTGTGTCCCCGAGTCTGGAGAGCGAGGGCTGGTGGTCGTTCGTTCGGCCTCCTGGTGGCCAAACTGTGGAACTCCCTTCCAGCGCATATCCGTGATATCCCTCATCTTCTGACGTTCCGTAAGTCTCTAAAAACCTGGCTGTTTCCTACTGTTTGAGGTTTAGTCGCTTCTGGGTCTCTATATTTTCTTCTTTGGGTTTCTGGTTGCGCTGGGACGCCTCGTCGCTGAGGCAGCCATGCGTATTATAAATCTTTTATAAATAAATAAATAAATAAATAAGCTGGATTTCACCACAATGTTTAATAATATCATGCCCTGGCCTAAATGTGCCTCCATGGTCTTGGGACTTCTACTGCTCTTGAGTGCATTCGTCAAAGAGGTCTACTGGTGATGCAAAAGGGCCTCCAGTAGTCGGGCTGCTGTCTCAACTTGGTTGACTCCATTAAAGTGATTTACTTGTGGTCTAAAGGTGCCTGCAGGGCTTGGGCTAGTTTTGTGACAGGGACGACTCCAACCATTTCCCCTTAAGGGGACATCTTCTCTTGTCCTGCCACTCAAATCTTGGATCTCACCCCCATGAAGGATAAAGAATGTCAAAGCCAATAGTATGCAGCTCACGAACGAGGACTTGGGCCCTCATACAAGTGTCACAGATGACTCTGAATGACACTCACACTTACTTTCGTGTCAAGTGGGTTTACATGCTGCTGCAACAAACCTGAAGCACTCTCAGGGCACTTACACAGAACATGAAAATTCTGCACTAGATGACACCACAGCCAAAACCCATCGACGCCCAGTAAGATAGGTCCTACTCAGTAGCCTATTTGGAAAGTGATTGGGGGGCCTCAACAAGAGGGTCAGAAGGCACAGCGAAATGCTAAAATACTAATTGATGATTCATTGTAAGGATTATTTTTGTATGTGATGTTTCTGAAAAGCTGATAAAGCTGGGTCAGATTCAATCAATCACCTGTCAGGTAAAACGTAAATTATATTGCAACTCAGCATGTGGCTGAATCAGTCCGAATTTATGCCCACTTGCATAGATACCAACCTGTTATAAAATGATCCTATTTCTAAGTGCATTTTAAAATCATTCTACTTTTGTGCCTTTTCCTCAGACTCTACCACTCTCATTGCCACTGCCCCAAGTACTTTAAATAGACCATGCCTTTCCTTGACATAATTATAGGTGAGAAACTACAAGCCCCATAAAATTCCGTTTAAATCCAATTGAATTTTAAGCAACGTTACTGATCGAATATGCATTAAAATACACCAATTACGGGGGGCGTGGTTTGGACGCCGGAAGAAATGGCGGCGTGAGGCGTATCTCCTCCCGTGGCAAACAGCGTTTCATGTATCTGGGAACTCTCTGCGTGACTTAAAAACAGATCGGAGGAGGTTTCTGAACATCGGAAGGTGTAAACTAACCTGAGATGATCCCTTGAATGGCTACGCGACCTCTACGCCTGGAAGTGCGACTTTGATCTCTGCTCCTGTCAGCGAGTGCAGAAGCGCGGGACCCGACGGCTCTTGCAGTCGCAGTTCGAGACTCTAGAATCTGCACTATTTCGATTGTGCTGCACCCCTTTGGAGAACCCTGGACACCTGAGTGAGTAAGCAGGGACAGAACAGCTCTGTGGCGCCTTTATACGGTTAATACTGGGTCCTGGAGCATGGCTCACACAAAATGGCGGGCGCATCCACTGTAGTCTAAAATCTCCCAGGGCATGCATGATCTGTGGAGCGATGCCCCACTCAACTCCATTATATAGGTTTTGACCATAGCCTTATGACTCAGCGCTACATTTTTGGACAACTCTGAAGCCCCTTATCCCTGTGGTGTCACGGCACATGAGAGACTTAGCAGAGAACTAATGGTCAAAATGGCGGACAGGTGCGCAACTGTACCTGCGATCGCGCCTGATCACTGCTGACTCGCGCCACTGCTAACAGCCTCTTTGATGCACATTGGGGGTACCCAGAAAGAAGGAAACACGGAGTTATTGACGCGATCGTCTATCATGGAGCACACAATGGATGCACGACACTAGCCTGACACGCAGAGGAGACGGACCGGCAGGAAAAAAGGCAGAGGAGCGGGAGACGGTGTGCTTGAGTGGCTGACCCGATCACTCCTACCAACTGGAGGGCAGTGGACACTGAGAGGGGCAGTGGGTGAGAGAAACACAAGGAAACACAAGGTAGCACCTTTGAATCACTATTTAGCAATTGACTGTTGATGGAAGACGGATGTCTACATTGGCAAAATGGCGTACTGGGCGAACCTTTTACAGCTGCTGGGGTGACCTGGTGATCTAGATACCTGAACCGTTGGTTGAGATGTCAGTACATCTTGAAACCTGAGTCCTATTTATGTTACGTCAAACCCCCTGGTGGTGTATTAAGAACCGAGAGGCAAGCTCAAATTAAAAGAATGTTGGCCGATGGCTGATAGACGCGACACAAATAAGGGCGACCAAAGACCGCGCCACTGATAGGTTCCAAGACAAGCGATACCGCCTAAGGTGTTTCTTACCAATGTGCTACATATAAAGAGTGCCTTTGACCCATGAATGTGTATGCTTTTCCTCCACCGTGCCTCTTCATGAACTTATGATCTGATTATCGGATTTGCTGAAGACCTTGACTACTGGTGTGCTGGAGAACCCGCAATTGCTACGTCCAGTCCATGTGATGATGTTATAAGCAGCTTTGGCCTTATCCATATCACTCAGGCTCAGACTGCCTGTACCTCTCTACGCAGAATCCACGCGCCCACTGGTATAACTGTTACCAGAGACAAGTTCTGTCCTCTCTTCGCCGCCGGGAACAAAGGCCAACATGGGAGACAAGGAGACGACCAAAAACCTCAAACGCCTAAAGGCCGAACCACCCGATCCGGTATCACCCATCAAAGGCAAGAAGGAAGGTAGCGAGGCCATGGATACTATACTAAATAGACTGGAGGAAGTACGGGACCTGGCAAAATCTACAAAAGAGAAAGTTGTGGCCATTAGACATGATATAAGGGATACTAACTTGAGACTCACTAAAACCGAATCAAGAATTAGTCGGCTTGAGGACACAGAAACTAAGACTTGTGGAGCACTCAAACGACTCACTATAACCTTGGAGCTAACAATGAGGAGACTCTCCGAATTGGAAGATAGGAATCGGAGAGGGAATCTCAGAATTGTTGGCATTCCGGAAGGATCAGAGGAAACCCATGGCTCCTGTGTTGCCTTTATGGAGAAGTGGTTCACACAAGCGACCAATCTCACCTTCGCGCAACCACTGGAATTTGACGGGGCGCAGAGAGTCCTCGGCAGAATAACAAAAACTCAGAAAGGCCCGAGACCTATAGTCTGCAAACCCCTGAAATTTCAGCAAGTGGAACAAATACTGTCCTTTGTGAGTAAGAATAACCATGTCCTATGGAAAGGAAACAAGGTGTATATATCTCAGGACTACAGCAAAGAAACTGTCGATGTAAGGAAGGCATTTCTTGCCATGCGTCCACAACTGCGATCACTGGGCCACACATCAACCGCAAACTTGCAGCAACATCCCGGTCCCGGTCACGTCACCGCAGCGTTCAACACATGCGCACAATGCAGAAGGCAGGGCCACTCCAAGGCATGGGCAGGGCACAAAGACCACATGGACACACCACCCCCAACCACACATCAAAACATACCATCAAGTCACAGGTCAGGTGCCCATAATGTGCACCCCCATGCACAGCAACAAGCAACAAGCACTGCAACAAGCAAGCCCAATACACACCCTGCACCACAAAACACATAACCAGGGAGACAGTAACTGCAGGAGTGGCTGACAAGGAACACCCAACACCGGTGCCACACACACTGAAGGCTCACAAAACTTGGCAGTACATACACACACAAACAAATACACACCCTGGGTGTAGCCACAACCAGCACACACACACAGGGAAGCCTGAACAGATGCCTGAACAAAAGCAACACACAACCACCACAGGAACACACACACAACACCAACAGAAACACACATACCCCGTCAGCCAAACTGTGGAAAGGCCATGGGTTCACAAACACAACATGAGTGCACAACCTCATCACTCAGGAACAAAACACACACAACAAAACACAAATCACACAAGAAATGCACCAGCACATAACCCAACTGCCACCACAAACCAACCACAGATGCACATGAAATAGAAATCAACAAACACCACAGGACATCAGGGGATGCACATCAGGCAATGCCAAGCCTACATACACACAGCACTGTATGCACAACAAGCAGTGCGTGTATACAAGCACAACAGCCACACACAGACATGACTGACACAACCTCAACACACACACCACAAATCAGCACAGCACAAATACAACAGCAAACCCAGGAAGTGAAGTAATACCACAGCCAACACACATACATCCAACACAACAACAACAGATACACCACCCTGGGATACAAGAGCACAACCATCTTCACCTGAGCACTGGGCAGCACACACAGCTGAAGTGCACATGTCCAATCCTAATTGACTAATAGCACAAGAATAGCACACATAAACCATTGGGGCAATGTCCAGAGTGGGACAACACTCTTGGCCCAAGAACTGCACCACAAAGCACAGTATCACAAATGAAGTGATGGGGAGGCACACACACAAGGAAACCAAGGGGACAGCTGACATCAAAGTGAACTGACTTGCATGTCAGTAGTAGACATGTAAGGGGTGTACCATACACAAATAGAGGGAGTGCAGACTCACAATGCGTAGGCATAAGTGGCATACATAGAGTATGGCATTACACCACACACACCATACCTTACAGGAGGAGATAAGGCACCATGTGCCTACAATGCATGAGAAACACAACCACAATTCCAGTGTGGAGCAGCAGGGCCACACAGTCTACACAAACACACCCAAGACATATTGATAATTAAACAAACACAACACAGCTGTGCAACTCACACACCTTGCACACTTTTAAGCGACCAAAACAACAAGGATGAGTCAGACAGAACTGCATGGACACACCAACACACTGCACAGTGCACAACAGACAACTCACACACGTGCATACAAACATTTACACAGGGCAGGACAATCCAAACAACAGTCACACAACTCCTGGGTGACACATGTGTAGCTATCACAATCCAGGGGCACACACATATCCACACCCACTACAAAGTCACACCCTTCACACTGCACACCTCTTGACCACCCAAGACCACACATCTCATGTAGGCCATGGGACCAGGACTAAGGGCCAACACAAGATGGCCATACACATACACAGCTGGGCACACATAAAGGAATAACACATATACATAATGACATTACCCAGCGTGCATGTAAACCTGTGCACAGCATCACACCCTGTGCTGGCAGTGTCCCCCAACTTGACATGGCAACAATGTAGCCAACAATGGCAAACCACTAAAAAGACAACTGCATGACAGGAACAATAGCCATCACAGATAACACTAGTATCAGTGACTGAATGGACTGAAGACCCTGTCACCCCTGTTTAAAAATGTGATGCGGGCAAAGATCTTGGCAATGTTGAAGTGACACATAGAGCATGGTGCACAGGCAACCAAATGCACACATCAAAAGAACTTTAATCAGCAAGGTCACTGACAAAACACACAACAGGAGTAACTGACTTTATTCACATATTGCACAGATGTGACAGTAGAACAACAGTAGACAAGATCAAGTCACAAAATGCTGATCATATGCAAAAGAATCTGCACAGGCAAACTTCAAACAGGAAGGCCAGTGTCCATGGCAGGTGGCACAGCAAGTACATGAGAGGCTGCACAGGGGAGGTTCCAACACAGCAGAGCAACAGGGCCAGTGTCCATGGCAATGTTCACAGCAATTACATGAGAGGCTGCACAGGTGAGAGTACAACACAGCAGAGCAACAGGGTCAGTGTCCATGGCAATGTTCACAGCAAGTACATGAGAGGCACTTGAGGCAGCAGCAGGAGAGGGTCCCAGGCAGCAGGCACTTGAGGCAGCAGCAGGAGAGCAGGCACTTGAGGCAGCAGCAGGAGAGGGTCTCAGGCAGCAGGCTCTGTGAGCAGTGGAAATATGAGGCTCACTCCCACAGATTTATAGCCCCCTGGGTTAGTTTGTAAGGTGCAAAGCTGCACCAATTGGTTGTCTAGGTCTGCCTCATTCAAAGCATCCAATGTCCGCCTCCGCGGTGGTGGAGCACGCCTTCCGCGATTTTCAAAATTGCATCATGCCACTGCAATCATCCCTCCCATTGGCTGTAGGCAATGCTCCATGGTGGTGATGCACCGCAGGGGCCCGTGGTGTGCTACCGCGATGGTGCATCATTCAAAAGCATCCAATGTCCACCTCTGCGGTGGCGGAGCACGCCTTCCGCGATTTTCAAAACTGCATCATGCCACCGCAATCATCACTACCATTGGCTATAGGCAATGCTCCATGGCGGTGATGCATCGCTGGGGCCAGGCGGTAGCTACCGCAATTTGGGTAGCGGAGAATGCCCACCACCATCTACACATGTCTCCATGCCAATGGCTCCCGTACTTGTGAAGGGGGTGGTGCTGGTGTCACACCGACGGGGCAAGGCGGTAGCTAACTCAATTTGAGCAGCGGATCATGCCCACCACCATCTACACGTCTCCATGCCAATGGCTCCCGCACTAGTGAAGGGGGTGGTACTGGTGTCACACCGCCGGGGCCAGCCGGTAGCTACCACGATTTGGGCAGCGGAGCATGCCCATCACCATCTACACATGTCTCCATGCCAATGGCTACTGCACTTGTGAAGGGGTGGTGCTGGTGTCACACCGCCGGGGCCAGGCGGTAGCTTCCGCGATTTGGGCCAAAAGCAATGGCAATGTCCATCGCGACCACTGCATCAGTACACAGCAGCAACATTGTTCCATTATTCCATATAACCCACAGGTGGACACATGTTATGTGTGACGCACATTGGTCTGTGGTCCCTGCCATGTCACTTATGCATTTGATGGTTGATGATGCTTGACAGTGTGAAGCTGGTGTCAATGATGTGAAACCAAAAAATGTGTTGTGGGTCAGTGCTGAACTTGGCAAGGCTTGTGCTTCCATATCAGCTCATGCACACAACTGACAGTTTTCCGGCTAGTGTCATCATTGGTTTGTGGATGTGTACCAAGTTTACATGATGCATTGAGGTGTGACAGATACAGCAGATGGGTATGAGACAGTCATGGTCATTTCACACACATTGGAGATGTTACGGTAGAAGGCGTCCACATGTGAACTGCGGGGTTCAGAATGTGTGCATTCACATTGTCCTATGTGTTATTTGTGGCACCTGTGTATTGTAAATGTAGAGGTGTGCCCTCTGTGTGTCTCCGATGTCCAAACATGTAACCTGTTGTGCCACGCATTTCTCAGGGTAGTCTTTGTTTTTCCATGACATCCTTAACGGTATGTGCTGTGGCTATCTCATGATGGTTGTCATTGACGTGTGTTCATTTTCAGCTCAACTAGGAGGAGGCCTAATCTCATACATCACCTGATACTGCTGGAGGACATGGAGGATGTTGCGATCATTCGCAAATTCCGCCTCAACAAACCGACACTGAAGACCCTTTGTGATCTGTTAGAGCCCCACCTGCAGCCTTGACACCATGACCCAACAGCATTCACACCCACGTACAAAGTGATGGCAGCCCTCCACTTTTTTGCAACTGGTACCTTCCAGGAGACCTTGGCCAGCGCTGCAGGGATGTCGCAGCCCATGTTCAGCCTGGTGCTGACGGATGTTCTTGCAGCCATGATGATATATAAGGATCAATACATACATTTCCCCAGGGGAGCAGAATTGGCCATTGTGAAGGGTGACTTCTATCCCCTTGGGCACATGCCCCATGTCGTTGGTGCCCTCGATTGTACCCATGTCGGTCTGCTGCCACCACAGGCGAGTGAGCACATTTTTAGAATCGTAAACATTATCATTCGATGAACGTGCAGGTGGTTTGCCTTGCGGACATGACCAGATCACATGTGTGTACAAGATTCCCCGGCTCAGCCAATGACTCGAAAATCCTGAGGAAAAGCATGGTGCCCCCGGATGATGGCAAATCTTCTTCCTGAGCGTGCTTGGATTGTGGGTGAGTATGTCTAGTGATATGGCGTGCTGTGTGTGTGACCTGCTGCCCTCTGCCTGTGCAACGTTGCAATATGTGTTTGTCATTCCTAGGTGACTCTGCATGTCCCAGCCGTACATGGCTGCTGAGCCCACTACGGAATCACAGGACCACGGCTGACACCAGGTACAATGAGGCACATGGAAGGACCTGACGTGTCATTGAGTGGACTTTTGGCCTGCTCAAGTCAAGATTCCGCTGCCTGGACAAGACAGGAGGTGCATTGTCATAATCGCCTGGGAAGGTCTGCAAGACCATGGTGGCATGATTTATGCTGTACAACATGGTCACCCCGAGTGGGATGGGTATGCTCAGACGTGAGTCCCATGATCTCCACACCACTGGAGTCAAGCTATCCTGGCTGAAGACGGCTGATAGCCAGAAACAGGTCCTAGGATGCTTGATTCCGGTCCAGGAAAGACAAGGCTTGGCAGTTCGGGCTGGACTGTTCCCATGAGGCACAGGGTCAAGGCTGATTTGCATATGGCCATGTCTGAACTGGGGTGGTGTGGAGTGCAAAAAAACGATGGATTTAGGCCCAGATTTCTGTACTGGGGTGAATGTATGACATTGTTTTGCATTCTGTCCATCAACTGTTATTTTTTCATTTGTCACCCCGAGTGGAATGGGTATGCTCAGACGTGAGTCCCATGCTCTCCGCACCACTGTAGTCAAGCTATCCTGGCTGAAGACGTCTGATAGCCAGAAACCGGTCCTAGGATGCTTGATTCCGGTCCAGGAAAAACATGGCTTGGCAGTTCGGGCTGGACTGTTCCCATGAGGCACAGGGTCAAGGCTGATTTGCATATGGCCATGTCTGAACTGGGGTGGTGTGGAGTGCAAAAAAACGATGGATTTAGGCCCAGATCTCTGTACTGGGGTGAATGTATGAAATTGTTCTGCATTCTGTCCATTAACTGTTATTTTTGTATTTGTCACCCCGAGTGGGATGGGTATGCTCAGACATGAGTCCCATGCTCTCCACACCACTGGATTCAAGATGTCCTGGCTGAAGATGTCTGATAGCCATAGACCGGTCCTAGGATGCTTGATTCCGGATCAAGAAAGACAAGGCTTGGCAGTTCGGGCTGGACTGTTCCCATGAGGTACAAGGTCAAGGCTGATTTGCAAATGGCCATGTCTGAACTGGGGTGGTGTGGAGTGCAAAAACGATGGATTTAGGCCCAGATTTCTGTACTGGGGTGAATGTATGACATTGTTCTGCATTCTGTCCATCAACTGTTGTTTTTCCATTTGTCACCCCGAGTGGGATGGGTATGCTCAGACGTTAGTGCCATGCTCTCCACACCACTGGAGTCAAGCTACCCTGGCTGAAGATGGCTGATAGCCAGAAACCGGTCCTAGGATGCTTGATTCCGGTCCAGGAAAGACATGGCTTGGCAGTTCGGGCTGGACTGTTCCCATGAGGCACAGGGTCAAGGCTGATTTGCATATGGCAATGTCTGAACTGGGGTGGTGTGGAGTGCAAAAAAACAATGGATTTAGGCCCAGATCTCTGTACTGGGGTGAATGTATGACATTGTTCTGCATTCTGTCCATCAACTGTTATTTTTGCATGTGTCACCCCGAGTGGGATGGGTATGCTCAGACGTGAGTACCATGCTCTCCACACCACTGGAGTCAAGCTATCCTGGCTGAAGAAGGCTGATAGCCAGAAACCGGTCCTAGGACGCTTGATTTCGGTCCAGGAAAGACATGGCTTGGCAGTTCGGGCTGGACTGTTCCCATGAGGCACAGGGTCAAGGCTGATTTGCATATGGCCATGTCTGAACTGGGGTGGGGTGGAGTGCAAAAAAACACTGGATTTAGGCCCAGATCTCTGTACTGGGGTGAATGTATGACATTGTTCTGCATTCTGTCCATCAACTGTTATTTTTTCATTTGTCACCCCGAGTGGAATGGGTATGCTCAGACGTGAGTCCCATGCTCTCCGCACCACTGTAGTCAAGCTATCCTGGCTGAAGACGTCTGATAGCCAGAAACCGGTCCTAGGATGCTTGATTCAGGTCCAGGAAAAACATGGCTTGGCAGTTCGGGCTGGACTGTTCCCATGAGGCACAGGGTCAAGGCTGATTTGCATATGGCCATGTCTGAACTGGGGTGGTGTGGAGTGCAAAAAAACGATGGATTTAGGCCCAGATCTCTGTACTGGGGTGAATGTATGAAATTGTTCTGCATTCTGTCCATTAACTGTTATTTTTGAATTTGTCACCCCGAGTGGGATGGGAATGCTCAGTCGTGAGTTCCATGCTCTCCACACCACTGGAGTCAAGCTATCCTGGCTGAAGACGGCTGATAGAAAAGAAACCGGTCCTAGGATGCTTGATTCCGGTCCAGGAAAGATATGGCATGGCAGTTCGGGCTGGACTGTTCTCATGAGGCACAGGGTCAAGGCTGATTTGCATATGGCCATGTCTGAACTGGGGTGGTGTGGAGTGCAAAAAAAACAATGGATTTAGGCCAAGATCTCTGTACTGGGGTGAATGTATGACATTGTTCTGCATTCTGTCCATCAACTGTTATTTTTGCATTGTCACCCCGAGTGGGATGGGTATGCTCAGACGTGAGTCCCATGCTCTCCACACCACTGCAGTCAAGCTATCCTGGCTGAAGACGGCTGATAGCCAGAAACCGGTCGTAGGATGCTTGACTCCGGTCCAGGAAAGACATGGCTTGGCAGTTCTGGCTGGACTGTTCCCATGAGGCACAGGGTCAAGGCTGATTTGCATATGGCCATGTCTGAACTGGGGTGGTGTGGAGTGCAAAAAACGATGGATTTAGGCCCAGATCTCTGTACTGGGGTGAATGTATGGCATTGTTCTGCATTCTGTCCATCAACTGTTATTTTTGCATGTGTCACCCCGAGTGGGATGGGTATGCTCAGACGTCAGTCCCATGCTCTCCACACCACTGGAGACAAGCTATCCTGGCTGAAGACGGCTGATAGCCAGAAACCGGTCCTAGGATGCTTGATTCCCGTCCAGGAAAGACATGGCTTGGCAGTTCGGGCTGGACTGTTCCCATGAGGCACAGGGTCAAGGCTGATTTGCATATGGCCATGTCTGAACTGGGGTGGTGTGGAGTTCAAAAGAACGATGGATTTAGGCCCAGATCTCTGTACTGGGGTGAATGTATGACATTGTTCTGCATTCTGTCCATCAACTGTTATTTTTGCATTTGCTGCACAACATGGCCATTCACAAGGGGATTCCCCTACTCCTGGACGATGTGGAAGACCCATGGCCACCTCCTGCTCAAGGACCTGAGTCCAGTGATGAGTTGGGGTGGGCGGACAGTTCCGTTCCACCCACGGAATGGGTAAAAATGTGCACTTTCTGCCTTCCGCACGAAGGCGGAAAAACGGGGCAAATTTCCGCCCATTCGCGGGCGGAATGGAAGTTGGCCGCCTGCCCGCCTCCCGCTTCCCGCATGCCTGCCTCCCGCTTCCCGCCCGCCTCCTGCCCGCCTCCTGCCCGCCTTGTAAATTAATTTAAAAGGCTAAATATAAGTTTAAATGAAACTTACCTTATTGCGTCCGCAATCTTCTCCTTCCCGGCTTCATCTTTGAAAACTGCGCACGCGCTGGAGTCTGCGCATGCGCAGTGACTGCGCATGCGCAGCCTCCCGCACTTTCGCAGTTTCCAAAGATGGCCGCTGAGGGCTTCAGCGAGTAAGTCGCACACTTCACTTCTCCCTACCACTGGATATATGGATGGCTGAATTAATGGTGGAGCCTGGCTTGGAAAAGAATACTTTTTGGTACTCCATACAGCTTCAATGCGACAGAAATCACAGGAAAAGCGGATTCACATTTAAAGAGTTAAGTGCAACTAAACGAGTTGCTTTGAGTCTCTGGAGGAATTTTACAGCAAACACCAGGCTGATTTTGAGATCCTGGTTCAGAATGCCGCCTAGGCTACAGCGGGTAAATGAAGCTAAGGACGGCAAAGAAAGTAAAAGCGGAAAGCTTTGTGAAACAGATACTAACAAAGGTCAAATTTTCAAAGAGAAAGCCAAGACTGATACAAAATCGGAAACAAAGACGGATACAAAAGTATCACTGAATGCGGCCCAGAAAAGCGGAGCTATCTCTAAGAAATCAACCCTGAAAAAGCCAGGCGGTGATAATCCAGTTTCAGTTTCGGCGAAGGAGATTGGAAATAATAAGAAAACAAAAGAGAGCGCAATGCGTCAGCCCTCAGTTACGGAGAGCTTTTCAAACGTACCTTCGAATCCAGGTGGAAGCAGCGGCGGTCGCAAGTTTGGGTACAAGACTGATGTCCTCCCGGTGTCTGCTGCTACAACTGCTGGCGGGAAAGCGGGGCTTGTCAGTGAAGCCCATAGATCGGCTCCGGCACCGGGAGAGAAGGCTGTAACGGGCACCAGCGCTGGGACGGAGGTTGCTAAGCAACAAAGTGAAAGACCCGATGTGGGGAAGCCGGCTGAGGCGATGCCTGCTACCATCGCTAGCGCTGCAGGAGAGACGAATGAAGGAGCTGTAGCAGGTGAGGACAGAGCAGAGGCCGCTTCTGACCCTACACAATCTCTGAAACCTATGCAACCAGGAAAGCATATTGCGCTGCACAAGGTTTGTAGCGTGTTGATTGATAATAGAGCTCTGGGTACACATTTGCCGGATGAGGATAACTGCATGATACAAACTACTGATTCAAATACAGGATTGTGAGGGGATTGGCAGCAGACTCTGATATACAAGTATTGCCTCGAGAGCACATGGGGATAAATGAAAGAGTGGCTGATACTTTATTATGGGCGAATGAAGTGGATCCAAACATGGGAAGAGAAGGAGTCAAATCAGGTGGTGAATCTTCGGCTTCTGCTTCCAACGCCACTGAATTACACATTATGTCTGAGGCGGCCTCAGCAGAGAGGTTTTACTCGGTAGAAGAAGACTCCCAGTCACAATCGCTACCCACAGGAGAGAGCTCCGATGAGTCAACTGGGGGAGACACAGGTAGTAGCTCTCCGGTCCAGAAATTCACTCAAAAAAAACGTTTAGCCAAAAGAAAACCTTCTTCAGCAAGTAGTACCACTGACCCTACCAAGAAGCTAGCCTGGGATTATTCTACTACCACATTTTCTTTTGTAGAGCAGGATAGCCCAGCTACAATGATTGGAGAGCAGGGATCTTCGCAGTCTACACAACCCCCAGTTACTTTGGATGTATTATTTAATACTCTGAAATTGATGCAATCCGAGGCTAGAGGGGAAAGTAGGAGAGCTAGACATGAGTCAAGAAAGGTCCAGAACAAACTGAGGAAAATAAGTCAAAGACAGGACGAGATGGCTGAAAGGGTGGCCCACGTGGAGGAAAGAACTGGGAAAGTGGAGGATGATTTGCGAGAGATGAAATCATATAAGGAAGAGCATCAGAAGGTGGCTGAAGATGTAAACTGGAAACTGGAGGATTTTGAGAATAGACAGCGTCGAAATAACATCAGACTGCTAGGAGTAGAAGAAGGACTGGAAGGGGGGGACATTAGAATGTTTGTTGTAAATCTGCTAAAAGGTGCTTTCCCAGAACTAACAACATGGCAATGGGAATATGAAAGCCAAAGAGCCCATCGCTTTCCATTTTTCAAAAGAGGGCAGGAAGGAGCCCAAGGGGGGAAACCAAGGGCAATTTTGATTTTTGTTGGGAATTTTCTTTTAAGACAGTTGATCCTGGATAAGGCTAAACCTGAGTCAAGAAAGACATTTAACAATGTTTCGTTCTTTGCAAGGCCCGATTTTTGCCATGCTACAGTAGAGCGTAGATGGAGATTGAGGCAATTGATACCGATTATACAGTCCCTGGGCTCAGAAGCTTACCTATTGTATCCTGCTAAGTTGAAAATAGTAACCAAAAGTCAGGTTAAGTTTTTCTTTTCTGAAATCAAACAAAGGCCTTTATGATTGAAGTTTTGAGGTACAAGGAGGGATAACTAGAATAATGAAGCTGGATATTTGACATAGAGGTGGTATGAAGGTGGGGAGGAGTGGCGACTGCTGATTCCCTGGCGATCACACATAGGTCATGCGTGACCTATTTGCCTGTAGGGGAGGGTGCGGGAGGGGTAGCTTGGGGTGGGGAAGGGGGGGAACAAAAGGAGGGGGGAAAAAATGGCACACATCATGCGTAGCAGCATACATACAGAGGTCTAGCAAAAGATTGGTACTGCTTTTAAGTATAAGGTGGAACAAGGAAATAAAGAAAGAAAAAGGAAACTGGGAGAGTAAGATGGTTCTAATTTTTGATATTTTTTAATGGCTTGCCGAATTATTTCAATGAATGTGTGCGGTCTTAATGACCTCCAGAAGAGATTACGGGTCTCTGCTTTTTGTAAGGCATTAAATCCAGATTTGATCTGTCTCCAGGAGACTCACGTTGAGGGAGGTAAAGGTTTTTTGTTAGGGCAGTTGGGGTTTGAAGTATTAGCGTATACTAAACAAGCCTCAAAAACACGGGGGTGGCAATTTTGGGAAGGGGGAGAGAGTGTACGGTGATTAGGAATAAGGTAGACATGTGGGGAAGATGGGCCATTGTGGAAGTAGTGTTCAGAGGCGCTAGATTTACTTTGGTATCAGTCTATGGTTCAACGTGTGATGAACCGGACATATTTGAATTTTTGGATCAGGAATTGACAACCTGGGTGGAACCTATCGTTTGTTGTGGGGATTTTAATATTATTCGCCCTGCTAGCGTAGAGCTACAAAGGGACCACGGGTATACTGGGCGCAAGAAGAGGGTACATAAGGCAATAGTAGATTTGGCTGCACATAACGCATTATCAGATGTATGGGCAAATTTAAATCCAATGAGTGACGGGGATACTTTTTTTTCAGCACCCCACAGAATTACTGTTAGATTAGACTATTTCCTAATTTCTAATGTTTTGCTATCCAATGTATGTATTAGAAAGCTACCACGTCTGATGTCAGATCATAACCCATTGTTACTGACATTGAATCTCAATGGTATTACCAGAAAGCTTATAAATGGACATTTGAAAGGGCGTTGTTAAAAGATGAGAGTTATTGTAAACTTATGGAGAAGTGGATAACCGAATTCTGGTTTAATAACAAGGGTAGCTCAAGCAGTGGTAACATCTGGGATGCCTTTAAAGCAGGGATAAGAGGTGAGACAATTAGTTTTACAACATTTAGACAGAAGAGTGAAAGAGGGAAGACAGAACAGCAAATGAATTCACTTCTGGCTGCAGAGGCAGAACTTAGTAGACTTATTATATCTGGGAGCCCACTGGATCAAAAAATATTAGAAATAATGGTCTTAAAGAACGATATTGCTGAAATTGTTACGAATAAAACGGCTGTAAATTATTTCGCAAAAAAGGAACAGGTGTTTGAATACAGTGAGAAGGTGGGTCATATTCTTGCTGTTAGAACTAGGCAGAAAACTAACGCTGGGGATATTAAAAACATGGTAGATAATTTAGGGAATGTGATATTAGACTCTAACGGTATAAGGAATGAATTCTGGAAATACTATACGAACTTATATGATGTTGACAACAGTGTGGGTATTGATGAAATAAGTGATGAAATAAGAGACTATGTGGGAAATATCCAGCTTGATATGTTGGAAATGGAAGATCAGATTAAGCTGGATTCTGATATAACGTTAGAGGAAGTAACATTAGCATTATTAGAACTCCCATCCTCTAAAGCCGCAGGACCAGATCTCATTCCAATTGAATTTTACAAAACATTTTTCTCTTCTATAAGAGCGGAGTTACTAGATACTCTTTTACAAGCACAGCGGGAAGTGTCAGTCCCAGATTCTTGGGGGGGCACTGAGATTATTGTCATTTTAAAAAAGGGTAAGCCACCCACAGCCCCAGGGTCGTATAGACCAATCGCCCTTATGAATGCGGACGTGAAATTGTATTCCAAAATTCTGGCAACAAGGCTGTCCACCGTTATAGAAAAACTAGTTACATCAGATCAACACAGATTTATCCCAGGGAAAGGCACCACTACACATGTTAGAACAGTTATCACTTGTTTTGATGCCATGGAGGTTGCTGGTGGTCCTTTGGCAGCCTTATTCCTAGACGCCGAGAAGGCTTTCGATAGGGTCGCATGGATATACTTGTGGGAAATAATGAAAGTATATGGTTTTGGCAATAAATTTATAAGGGCAATTCAGGTTTTATATAAGGCACCTACAGCCAGAATTAAAATAAACCGAGATTTAACTGCACCTGTACAAATTAAAAGAGGCACTAGGCAAGGTTGTCCTAGCTCTCCCCTCCTTTTTGCATTATATATGGATCCGTATTTGCGTTATCTAAAATCTAACCCGAATATCCCTCCTCTTATATCAAATGGAGTAGAGGTTAATGTATTAGCGTATGCAGATGACGTTGCCATAATCACCCCAGACCCATCCAAAGCAATGGAGGAGGTTGAGTTGGAGGCTAGTAAATTTGGCAGAATATCTGGGTACAAATTAAACAGTGCAAAAACACAAATTATTAAAAATACAATGGTTCAATACAATGATACTCGGGTGGTTCCAGCAGCAATGTATTTAGGAGTTGAGATATCATCTAACTTGGACACAGTGGTAGGACGGAATATTTCCCCTTTAATTAAGGACGTAAGCGCAGAATTGGCCAGAATAGATAAGCTTAGGCTTACGTTAGTTGGACGTACAAATGTGATAAAAATGATTATTCTCCCCAAATTCCTTTATTTCTTTCGCACTATTCCTCTTTTGTTTGAATCAATTTGGTTTAATAAGCTAGAATCAATATTAAATAAATGTATATGGTCATATGGGAAGACTAGAAGGGCCTACAAGTTTATGACGTTGCCAAGGGTTAGTGGAGGGTGGGGGGTTCCGGACTTCAGGTTATACTACTGGGCATCTGTACTACAATTCACTCAGGGTTTGCTGGGTGCAGGTAATTTAGATTCGAATGTTAGATCCTTTTCGACAATGGTATATTCTATCATAATGGGGGCAGATGCCGCAAACGCTTTTCTAAACCATGCCGACTTTCTTTACTATAAACATACACGTTTTAAAACAGTTAAAGCTGCATATAACATCTGGATAGCAGTAGCAAAGAAATGCGGACTAGGAAGATACAATAGGTATACTAGAATGTATAGGAATAGGACATTACCCCCCTTGATCTTTTCTGATTCTATAATGGCAGACTGGGATATGAAAGGTATTAAAAAAATAGGAGATCTGATGGGGTTGGATGGGAATATCTTACAATTTTCAGATTTGATGGGAAAATATGATATAACAAGAAATCGTTTTTTTAAGTATTTGCAAATCAGGAGTTTTTTGGGTAAGAAAAAAGGTGGAGAATGTGGATTTCGGAAGAGTAATCTTATGGAATCCCTAGCTCAGAGGGGAGAGTGCTCTATACGATTCTTTTATGCTAGCTTAGCAGAATTAAAAAAAGATGATACTGAGAAATTTGGAGACAAATGGGCAGGGAAATTAGAGGTACAGAATCAATGCTTTTTGGATTCATTGGAGTTAGGATGTTCTGTTTTGTGTTCTGCTCCTCTTCAATCGCAGCCTTTTAAAACTTTATATCAACTTTATCACACACCGGACCGCATTGCACAGTGGGGGGCGATTACAGGGACAACTTGTTTTCGCTGCAATGCTCCGGCAGCAGACAGTATCCACATCTTCGCACTTTGTCCCCAATTAGATAATCTACGAAAGGGTATTGAAAAATGTATGAGGCATACTCTTGGTTTAAATGAGATTCTAACACCAACTGTTATTATGCTAGGGGTTAGGGGATATAGGGGTGACAATACTGAATTTGTATTCCTAGCGATGGCAGTGTATAGATTATTAATTGCTAGAGCATGGCGGGACCCTATCCCTCCCACAACACAACAATGGATTGCTTTGCTATTGGGGATATTTAACCTTGAAAAAGGTATATATGCAGGAAGGGTAAAAGAGCAAGGAAATTGGGATTGAAAATATGGAAACCTGTATATTGCTGGAAAGAGAGAGTAAATGTATGCCTTGGTTAATAATTTGTAGGGCTTGTTTATGTTCTCCACCTGTATATGCGTTTTGTTTATAGTATTTCATACAGTAATTATTTTGGTTAAATTTTGCATTGTGATCTCTGTTTATACAAATGACAATTGTTGTATGGTGTGTGACAATAAAATTTTAAATAAATAAAAAATAAAAAAAAACAAAAAAACTTATATTTAGCCTTTAAATTTAATTTACAAGGAGGGCGGGCTCCTGGCTGTGCCCGTGAAACGGAAATATTGCGTTTAGGCACGGAGATTGGGGCAATCTCCGTGCCTCTCTGTGATAGTCCCTTCCGTGACTTCCGCCCACCCCTAGTGATAAGGACAGTGGAGAGGAGGAAGGAGTTGACATGCGTCAACAGCTCATCACTCGCTACTTCACTTGAAGGTGGGTGACGAGGTACAACTTGTACATTGTCCGGTGTGATTGCTGTTGTCGTGAAGGGCTATGTGCGGATGGTACAGATAGGCACATGTGGAGTCACCTCTGTGTGGAAATGTGGCAGTGACATTTCACCTGTGAACGTATACGGAACTCTGTTTGTCGGCCTGTGTTGCACATTTTGTTGTCTGCCTGTTAACTTGTGTAGATGTTTGGTGTAGTGTAATGTCTGTGATGCCACACTCACGCCGGTGACTATTGTTCTGTTGTTCTCCCTAGGTGCCTCAAATTTTTCCAGGCCTACGTACTGTACATCTTTTGGCATACATTATGGACATTTTGAACAGTGGAAATATTGCACTAAAGACAAATCAAAGCCAATTGAAGTGTGTAAGGTATTTTATTTACAAAGTTAACATGTGAGGGGTGCGGGCATATTTACATGAAGGTGGTGATGGAACAGTGAGTTGACAGTCATGGTAAATGAGATGTATGAGTAGACACCACATGGATGTGGTGACCCAGTCCAACAGACAGGTGCCATTCACAAGGCAGTGTGGGGAAGGACAGTCCAAACAGTCAATGCAGTGGGGAAGAGGGTTGCCATCAGGTCTGGCTCCGTGACTGGCGTTTGGCTGGTGCTTTTCCACCAGAGACTCCCAGGCTCTTCTTAGGATGGCCCCTTGCTCGCTTGACCGGGTGGGGGCCCTGCTGCTGGGCCAGCGACGTCTGAGGACTCACCCCTCACTGTGGCCACAGGGGAGGATGGTGCACTGTCATCCTGCAGCACAACAGAGGGGGGCGGAGGTGTTGTTTGGGACGCAGGCCTGTCCCTCAGTAACGCCACTTGCTGGCCCATAAGGTCCACCATTTGTCCAAGGCGTGTGTCGAAGGCCCTCATCAGCAGGATGAGCTCACGTAATAGTTCGCAGACCAGTCACTTTGTCTCTGGACCTGTTCGTATGGTGGCTGTCCACCAAATGTGTAAAATGAAAGGTATTGCTGTAATGGAAGTTCCTTTTAACGTACAGAGATGACTGCTGGTCTGTTGGTCATTTCTACATTTGGCGGAAAATAGTCCATCAGGGTAATGTCATCTGCCACCTTGACAGCCAGAGTATCGTCCACCAAAGTCTAAATCATGCCGGAAGTGCTATAGTTGTTGATAGGATGTCCATCACTATAATAAGCAGCAGAGGTGATGTCAGCCAAATTAACATTTTAGCAAACAGAGGGCCTGACTTCAAGTTTACAGCAAAGGGTATTCTGTCAAAAAACATGACGGAGTACCATGTCTGCCAAACCCTCTGTCCGCCTACTCAGTATGAGTCGGAAAGAGCATTTGTTTTTTGACACAGGAGCCCCAGTTTACCCTGATGCCTCTATGGAGTAGAAGCCGACTGAGTGAGAGTGACAGATCAGTCAGCTTATTTAGAGCAGATGGTCAAATGTCCTTTTTTCTGTCCGTCAATGCGAGGGAAAACTTGGTGGTCATGCACCGAAACAAAAATAACGACCTCCACACCTTGGGGGAAAAAGTTTTTTATTTTTCATAAACAAATCCCACTCTGAAAGGTGTTATCATTGAAACCTGGCTTCCAGTGGTGGCCGACATGGCAC
This sequence comes from Lissotriton vulgaris, assembly GCF_964263255.1. Lineage (NCBI taxonomy): Eukaryota > Metazoa > Chordata > Amphibia > Caudata > Salamandridae > Lissotriton > Lissotriton vulgaris. The sequence continues at coordinate 1,155,460,471 of NC_141693.1, forward strand.
CCGGGGGAAGGCGTAGGGGTGGAGGTTGCACGTGGGGTTGTGCAATATAATTTTTATTTTTAAACCTGCCTTCCGGCCGCGTCCCACATCTCTGTTCCTGCTCCCCTCGTCGAACTCAAGGAACTGGAAGCACACCCAGGCTCCCCTGACAAATCACAATGCTGCAATGCAGCGTTGTGATTGGTCTAAGAATCCTGGTTCAACGATCAAACAGGGAATTGGGGCCTGGGTATGTGCATGTGTACTTAGGATTTTGCAAACCACTCCTCCCCTGCTCTACTGTGAGAGCAGAGCAGCCCTCCCCATCTTCCTATCCGCAAAGTAGTACAAGCATAAAATGATAATAACTCAAAGTTATTATCATTTTATGTTTCTACTTCACGCCGCTTAAAAGCAGTAGCTCTCTCTCCTCTCTCGTTAGATTCCTGTACCATCACCAGACAGGGGTTGTGGCTACTCTTTCACATACAATCTGATGATCTATTAAAAAGTGCTTTTATACCATAGCACCTCTCCCCTAGGCTGCTGTCTCATTGCCTATATTGGGCTCATAACATATGATGTGTTAAATTCCAGTCTTGCACAAGTTTTATTGTCTAACTCACATTTAAAACAGTGCTCTCTTAGAGCGATGATATACCAAATGGTTCATCCAGAAATAAACAATTCCCAATAAAAACGTTGTTTCTGTAAAAGAAAGTATGTGGCAAAAGAAAGATCAGCACGTCATTCTGAAATGCTGCGGCCCCTTCACTCCCTTAAGAAGCTGATACATTATTCTCTGGAAGACTGCAGCAGCTGAAGCCAATCTGAATGGCATTCTACAATACTGAAACGTACCTAAAGGTGAAACAAAGGCAGTGTTGTGTCTTGACTCATTATCTAATACTACCTGATGGTAAGAGGAAGCAAGGTATAACTTAACTGAACCACTTTGCTCCCGCGATGAGTGCCAGTAATTCTGAAATTTTTGGAAGGGGATGGAAATCTACCCAGATGGCTTTATTCAGGCTGCGCAAATCTACACAGACCCTCAAGTCCCCATTGCGTTTGCGAGCCACCACCAATGGAGAGAACCACAAGGATAACTCAATGCGTTCTATTATTCCTTTGTCACACAACCCTTTCAACTCTTTTTCTAAATCCCCCTGTCTGAAAATGGAACACTGTGTAACTTGTGTTTAACAGGGAGTAAACCCTCTTTGACTCTTATCTTGTGACGAAAACCCTTGATGGTACATACCTACATCTTCAGTAAAAACTGCAGGTAACTTCACTCTTGCCTCCTCTATTTGCGTATCAGAAATAACAAACACCTGGTCTTTCGTACCTGGTCTCAAAATCCTTTTGAAAAGACCTGGTGGAAACAACCCAAAATTGAAATACCTTTGATAGCCACATACATTTTTCCAAAAATAGTCCTTCCCCTAACCTCCATAGTCTCTTCGAAGAAACCTACTAATTCTATCCTTCTCCCCTCATACAAAATGGTTACGCGATCCGGCGGTTCCAAAAACCTACCTGGCCAATTCTCCTGAAAGAATTCTTCAGAGATCATAGAAATCCAAGCTCCTGAGTCTACCAACAATGTGAGTACTCTATTTCAAACCTTTACACCAATGTGAGGTTCCACACACTCGGATTGATCACCAGTTGCCACCTCCCCTTCACTGACTACCAACACCATATCTTGCAGATCAATTTGAATCTGCTTGTAAGAACATCATGCCCCTTCTTCACCAGTATCAACAACAACATTTACTGTTTTATCTGAGTTCTTCTTGTAACTTTGACATACTTAGGCGAATGGTCCAACTTTATTACACACTCTACAAGTGACAAACTTTGTTGGACACGATCTGCCACCTCTACCAGGTGCCACATTGCAACACCTGTAGCAACAATTAGACTGGTTGAAGAAATTACTCCTGCTAAGTCTAACCAGATCTTTGGTGTTTTTAGTGACAGCACTTTATTGCCATTGTGATCCCTGGCCTTTATCACATTTACTGTTTCACTTCTGTCTTCCAACTCCTTGTTTGAGAGCTGAGATGTATCAATGCCTTTGGCAATATGTAATGTCTACTCTAATGTGGGATCACCAAAAGACAACAATTTCTGCTGGATAGCTTTGTTGATGCAATGATTGATAAATTGATCACGTATGAATTGGTCAATGAAGTTCTCAAATTAACAATTTCGCACCAGCCTCCTGAGTGCAGAAATGTGTGTCAACATTTTCTCCAGACCTTTGTTTCCTCATGAAGAATTTATGGCGCAAAACCACAATGCTCCTCTAATAATTCACTCTCTGCTCTTACAAGTTCAGGTAAGTGTTAAAAAGTTGAGCGCACTTCGAACCCAATAGAATGTAGCAACAGAAACCTGTTTTCTAGATGAAATGTCGATACACCAATGGCTCCCAAGTACATTTCAAAGGCCTCAAACCAGTTCCACCACGATACAGGTGGATCTCCAGGATTATCAAAAAAAGAAGGTGGAGGATTCCCTGAGTGCATGCTTCAGGCGTTACCAATTATAAATGCTATAATGAATTGCTCTGTAGATCTGTTAACACCGTAGCTGTGAACACACGTAGACCAAACACAAGGGCAAATGCAACAATGTGTGTTGCATGTAAATTCCGCTAAGGGCTGACTTTTGTAAGAACGCTCTCCACTATGGTGTTGGGTATGTCAATAAGTCCCTTCGAATGTCCTCATTAAAACACACTGCAAGTAACCTTAAATGTAAGACAACAAAAAAAACTAACTTTTCTTGTTTTACTTTTTTGTCCCAAAATTGAAGAAAAAAAATAATGAATGAAAAAGAACAACAAGAAAATGTCACCAACGTATTATAATCTTCAGCCCACATTAAAAAACATTTCATAGAAAAGTACAGTGCAGTGCTTTTCACAGTTTAAATTTTCCTGACAGCTTGCCTTTTCAGAAATATTTCAGTAACTTGACACATGATCAAAGGTGTGTCTCACCGATTTATGCCCAAAATCTACTGCCACCACAAATTTGGCAACACGATTACAAAGGTGTGCGTTTCAGCACTTTAATATGGCTCACTAGGCAAGTGAACTTTGCAGCCCTGACTCGTGAACATAAAAAGGTGTGAGTGTCACTGCTGTATTTCCAGATTAAAATTGCCCCTGAACTTGCATACGCTGCATGTAATGATGAGCACTTCAGAAATCGCACAAGGCCCTGGAAGCAGGCCCGGTTCTAGAGGGTGGGCCGGGCCCACCCAAACATGAGCCTGGCCCACCCAAACACGAATCTTGGCCTTTGCAGCGACGTCAAGAAGGCAACAGAAAATGTGCACTATAATTTAAAACGTTCCTCTGAACATAATTTATCATCTCCATCTAGGAGTTGCGTGATTGGGCCTGGGCTCTCTCACAGGCACCCCCAATCACGTATCTCCTTTGGGAAGGCGAGCTGTTTCTCCGCCCACTCGTGTAGGTAGAACAGGGGCATGGCCAAGGGGACAAATCCCTTCTTTGGCACCAGGTGACCTTTGCATACTGCATGGATATTTCCTCCTTAACAGCTCTGGAGAAAAGGAGTTTGTTTATCCTGATTCACCTTTCCTGACCCCCTTCTGCTGCTTATCAGATCGGGCTGTGAGACAGATTTCCAACCCAGCAGGTAAGAGAATGTGTGGCTATTCCGTTTTGTAAAAAATCTTCAAAGGCCCAGCAAGATACTTACTTCATGTATGCTCCAAGAATGTGTGGCTATTTGTTCATACTTTTAAAATCTGTGAGGGCCCAGCAAGACACAAACTTTGTGTATGCCGTGTATATTTCACTTAAATTATTTGTATCATTTTCGTGACTGGCTTGCCACAAATGCAAGACAACAGTACAAATGTCCAGATAACTCTGGTGATTAATGGTCCGGCTGGAGAGCAATCTTTTGTCTGTTTGTAGTTTTGGGATGCAGATAAACTGTAGTTTATGTGGATAACTCAGTGGGTTACTGCCTTTGTCACAGAGATCCTTTTGTTACTTGCAGTTCATAAGTTACAGATCTAACGTAGGACAGTGACCTATGAACTGTATTCAAAGAGCTGCTTACAAACCTGAATGGAATAATTAGAACATTTTTGTGTGTTGCGATATATTTAGAATTTCCCCACTCTTTCATTATTCTAATGTTGCTATAAAGAGTTTGTCTGGGCAGATATACATTTTTATCAGTAAAGACAAACCCCAACTTCTGGGGTATGCTTTAAATCCTGAGTTTGTGCTTCTCCAGACCTATCCCTCTTAAAACATACTGCCCACCAGTATGGCTGACATGTGATTCCTATACCTGGTAATCCTCATTGGCTTATGTGACATTTCGTATTTGTATGATTCATTGTCTCTGCATAATGTGTGCGTGATATAAAGTACTGTGAAACTCTACACTACGAGTAGCGCTGTACAAAAAATGAAAAGCCACTGTTGGAGGGTGGCAATGAGCTAATCAGAGGAGGATGTCATGGGGGGCTACACAGAGATGAGGGGCACTGGTGGAGGGTGGTAGTGAGGGAGTCTGAGGAGGGGGTCATGAGGTGGAGAGGCTACGGAGAGATGAGGGTCACTGGTGAAGGGGGTAGTGAGGGAATCCAAGGAGGAGGTAATGAGGGATAAAGGCTGTGGAGAGATGACAGCACTGTTGGAGGGTGGTAGTAAAGATTTCAAGAAAGAGATCAGTGGTGGGGCACCAATAAAGACTTTCACACCAGCGCTAAAGCCAGCCCTGTCATGGCCTTTCCGTTTTTGTTTATGTAATTAGCAGTCGGGTCATTAGGGCCACTGTGGAACATATTTTAAAGTGTGTGCTAATTATTTTTACTGGTATATTTAATGTTTTTAGTTTGAGGGGGATTTTACTAATGTTTTTAATAGGTATAATGAAAAAGGATCCGGATTGTGGCTGATATGGGGCTGGGGCCCAAGGTCAGCTGTGCGATAAGGTGCACAAGAGATGGATTGTAGAAAATGGATAATCAGGGCTGGAAAGGAGGGTGCTGCATGGTCCGGAGTCAGGTGACGTTAGTAATGAAGTGAGATTCTCTCTGAAGGCTGGCAACGAGGGAAGCTGAGTAGTGTTACTTGCCTGATACTCCCACCTCAGAAACCTCCTTTTTCTTTTCTCATCAAAGGGAACTTACATGGGATGCATTTTAAAAAGAAAAATGAAATGTCTGTTTCATGTTGTAAGAGCAGGCAGCGGTCAGTGGGACCACTACTTGCTCTTAAAAAATATTTTCACATCCTTTCACAAAGGGGAAGGGCTCCTCTGGTGACCCCTTCCTCTTTCAAATGGCTTACCACCTACTTGGAGTAGGTGGTAAACTGCGAGTGTTTTGTGACTTTAATTGTGGTTGCAAAAAGATGACACATACAAATGCAGCTTGCTATTAGGAAGGGACGCCCCTACCTAATACCGTCTTGCACAATAGCGTTTGTACATGCAAGCAGGGCCGGACCACAAAGGCCCCTGGCTTGGTGGCGTACTGACCAATCACAGCGCTGCTTACAGCATTGTGATTGGCTTAGGGGAGGGAGCCTGGCCGCCTGCTTCCTGTTTTTTGTTTTTAATGAATATTATTAAATTGAGTCCCTCCCCAGCAGACCTCTGCGCGCGACCACCTGCCAACCCACCATTCCTCTCCCCCCACCCCTCCCCGAGTCACGGCTGCTGCAGTGGCCCACCCAAATGCACTCTTGACCCACCCAAATAAAAATTCCTGGAGCCGGGCCTGCCTGGAAGGCACAGCTGCCCCATGTCACCCAAAAGTCACACAACGAAAATGGAACATTCATCCGAGTAATAAATACCGGGAAAGCCTCTCAGAATGTCGGCCCCCGGGGAAGCAGGGTCGCAGTCCAGTCTTCCCCCGGGGATCTTCGCGTTGCCACGGAAGGACAAGGTGGGGGAGGTCAATAGGGTGGGGTTAGGGGTGGGCCGGTGGTGCCTTTAAAGGTGCTAGGGATGGAGGTTCCAGCCTCTTTCCTAGCACCTCGCACCACCGGGTTGGGGAGGGTTCTTATTCAGGTTTAAATTGATTAGAGCAGGCCAGGTAGCCCGGGTAGCATTATCAGCATTTCTAGGGGGTTTCGGCTAGGATTGTATCAGGTTGGTGCAGATGTTGCAGATGTACCGGTGCAGGTGGTGTCCGATGGCAGACCATGATCATGACGCGCTGTGGTAAGCACTGCGTGTACTCGGGCAGGCAGGCTGGGTGGATCTCCTCCGTCCTGGTGTCTTGGATGAAGCGTGGGTCTGCATGGTCCAGCTCACGCGTAAGGCATCAGCGGGTGGGGCAGCGGCCATCGTGGCATGTGTCGATGACCGTCTGACCGTCAAAAAACCCTCTGGGCCCAGGGGGCGGGGCCAGAAAACGAAGAACCAGCCGAAGCACGGAGGCCTGAGGCAAAGCTTGCCTGCACAGCTGACAGCCGACACTGAAGACGGTGAGCTGGGCTGGGTGGCAGAGCCAGCATGCACTGATCTGGCGCCGCTGAGCTCGGACGCCGTACTAGAGACGGAGGGGAGGAGGGCACGGTCTGAAGACAGCTTGCCTTTAGACCTTTCTTGCAGGTCCACAATGGTGCATGCCGGGGTGGAGGTTCAGGGCATGCTGGGCCCTACAATAAAAAAGACCAAAAAGGCAGAGCCTCAAGGTTTGGGTGCTCTACCTGGCATGTGCTCTGAGGACCAGGGAGGTGGAAAATATGCTGCAGTGGGGTACAGGGCTGGGGATATACACACCCCAATATTGCCAAGCTGGGCAGGGCTGTCACTCGAAGAGAAGATCAGGGAGCAGAGGAGCCTGATCCAAGAAACAGAGAACAGGTGGGCAGCCATGTGCGGAGCCAGGGAGAAGGCGGGCCTGGGAGTCTCAGAGTGGGAGGAGGAGGTGGAGGGGGAGCTGAGGGAGGGGGTCTCATTCAGGTTCAAGAGCAGGGAACAGCGTGGGGTCCGTGGGTGTGGGTCCCTGCTGAGCATCAGTCAGGCAAGAGGACAAGGACAGCCTGCACGACTGTGAGGCCCGGTGGAGCTGGGGACCCTGCAGGTTGGAGCAGCCTGGGAGGGTCACACAGGCAACTGAAGCCAGGAAGAGGAGGGTGATATGGGTGGGCACAATACGTCTCTGGTACGTCGGTCGGAAGTAGCAGGGGGTCCGCGGCAGTCAACCTGCCACCGAGGGAGCACACAAAACCAGCGGTGGGGGGGTGCCAAGACGAGTGACGGTGTGGTGCGTGAGCAAAAGAGGAGGGTGCTGGAGAGAGTGAGCGAGCAAGTGGTGAATGAAGCAGAGCTGGTGTTGGACCATCAGGAGGAGAGTGATGAGTGGGAGGAGGGGGAGTTGTGTGATGATGAAGGGGGAGATAGAGACCCCCCACGGATGCGGGGGGCAAACAAGAAAATTGATGTTTTGCAGGATAAGACTACGAGCAAGGGGTAGGCTGTACTCCGGAAAAAGACCAGCTGCCGGGTCAGCGATAAGGAGACACAAGGAGGACCCTCAGGTATGGGGGAGTGGTGGTCAGCCTGGGGGATGGGACTATGAGAACAAAGGGGAAATCCTGCCGGTCGGGAGAAGGGAAAGAAAGGGAAGTGGGCCTAATGGTGAATGCAGCGACAATACAGAAGCACCATGAAGCAAACGGGGACAACCACGTTTGGTGGGGGCAGGTGTCCAGATGGACAAGATGGAGGGGACAGACGACAAAGAGGACAAGAAAGGGGATAAACATCAGAAAAAACTGCCATATATGGGTTTTGAAATGCCATTGGGTTTCCATTTATCAGATAAGACCCATACCAGGATATGGAAGAATGAATATGTAGATGTTTTCAAACTGTTACACTGGGAAATACAGTCCAAAGAGGGTTTGAAAGAGGAGGAATGGGAATTGACGAGACAACCGAGGGTACCCATCACTACGGAAAACTGGACATCTGCGTTTCTGATTTTCACCAGTATATACGGCGAAAAATCCCTGGACAGAGCGTTTGCTCTGCTGAAATACACGGACATAATAAGAAAGGCTCAGATGCATTTCGGGGGATCTGCATGGTTTAGTTATGACAAAGAGTTCAGAGCCCGAGTTAGCCTCAATCCTCATAAGTCTTGGGGGAGGTGGATCAACAGTTGTAGATGCAGTGGATGTCTTCCACTCAATCAACGGCATCTACCCATACTGCGAGCGGTCTGTGGTAACCTATCGGTCCTTTCAGGCACGTACTGCCCAACACGGGGCAGGTGGGGGTAACATGGGAGCAGGGAGTACCGGTGGACCGCCCAAACCACCAGAAGCAACAACTGGGGCTTGCTGGAATTTTAACAAAGGGTTCTTTACAAGGCACCCTTGTAAATTCAAGCATGAATTCTCCAAGTGTGGGGGCAGACACCCACTCATTCAATGTTTTACCCTGGTCACACCAAGTGAACAGTGGTGGGTGACAAAAGGGAGGGGGAAAGCTGGACCAAAAGGCCCCTACTCCATTAAGCTGGAAGCCATGGGCCCATGGCTCTCGGTCTACCCTGACAGGGAGACAGCTGTGCATTTACAATGGGGTTTCCAGGAAGGTTTTCGAGTGCGTTATCAAGGTCCTAGAGTCAGGTGAGGGACGCACAATTTTAAATCAGCAAATGAACTACCGGAAGTAGTAGCAGCACAATTGGGAAAAGAAGCGGAGGAAGGGGGGATGGCGGACCCCTTTACGGACTGTCCATGTGAGGACTTGATCGTGTCACGATCGGGGGTGGTGCCCAAAAAAGACCCGGGGAAGTGTTGAATGATTCATCACCTCTCCTGGCCGGAGGGGGAATCAGTCAATGATTTCATCGCGGAGGACGACTCTAGTGTGCTGTATGTATCAGTGGACGACGTGCTCCGTCTGGTGAGGGCTTGTGGGGGGCGAGCAGAAATGGCAAAGTGTGATGTCAAGTCTACTTTCCACCTGTTGCCTATTAATCCGATGGATTTTCCACTGCTAAGGATGCAGTTTGACTGGGCAATTTACGTGCCAAGCTCTTGCCCATGGAATATGCCATATCCTGTGCACTGTTTGAGATGTTAAGTACATTTTTACAATGGGTGTTCATCAACAAGAGTGGACACAGGGAAGTGTCCCTTTACCTGAACGATTTCTTGTTTGTGGGCAAAGGGGGCTCGGGAAACTGTGAAAGACCTCTACAGCAGTTTGAGGAGTTGGCAAAGACTTTCAAAGTACCTCTAGCACCTGAACAGACAGCTGGGCCCAGCTGTAAGCTGATATTCCTTGGCATCGAGTTGGACTCTGTGGAATGGGTGGCATGGTTGCCCCAGGACAAAGTAGCTGACATGCAAGCTTTCCTGTCAAAAGTGATGGGGGAAAAGAAGATCGAATTGAAGGCGGTGCAGAAGTTGCTGGGCTTCCTGAATTTTGCATGTTGGGTGGTGAGAGTTGGACAGACATTTTGCAGGTGGCTTGGCATGGCCATGTCAGGTGCAGTCTTGCCACATCACAGGTTCCAGATCTCAATGGGGGTTAGGGCGGATCTGGGAGTGTGGCAAACGTTTTTGGAGGACTTCAATTGTGTCTCATTGGATTTTGTGGAAGAAAACAATGTCTGGCAGGTGCAGATATTCTCTGATGCCGCTGGTGCTTCGGGTTTCGGTCTGTTTTGGGATGGGCGTTGGTGTGCAGAGAAGTGGCTGGCACATAGGTTGAGCCAACACCGGAACATTGCCTTTCTGGAGTTCTTTCCATTGTTGGTGGCATTGGTGGTGTGGGGCAGGGAGCTGCTTAACCAGACGGTACTTTTCCACGTGGATAACACAACAGTGGTGGAACTGGTGAATGGACAGAAAGCAAGGGATTTGAGAGTGTTGAGACTGTTGCGTAGGTTCATGTTGAGTTGTTTACTTTTGAATGTTGTTTTTCGTGCGAAGCATGTGCCTGGGGCAAGCAATAATGTGGTGGATGCTTTGTCTTGTTTCCAGTGGCAGCGGTGTCAGAATATGGCACTGGGAGCAGAGCAGTGCAAGACGCAGTTGACGGACGACATCTGGCCTGGGGGGAATGAGGCTAATAGGTCTGGTTGAGAACTAGTTGGTAGCCTCAACGCGGCGGAGTTACAGGCTGGCTTGGTCTGAATTTGGAGAATCTTTGGGTCCTGGAATGGTTTCACAGAACATCACTCGTCAACAGGCGGAACAGGGAGTACTGAATTTTGTGTTGAGTTGTATTGACAGGGGGCTTTCGCAGATGACCATAGCTGGGAAGTTGGCAGGGATATCCTTCTACAGTAAATTGTATTTGGGCTTTGATCCTGCAAAAGATGAACTGCTGAGCAGGGTGTTGAAGGGTTGGGGGCTGGGGGCTGGAGCGATGGACTGAGGAGGACTGTGAGGGGAGCCATTTATTTTGAATTGCTGAGGGAGTTGTTGGGGGTTTTACCGGTTTCATCTTATGATACATTTGAGGTGAAGTTATTCAGGCTGTGCATGATCTGGATGTTTTTTGGAGCTTTCCGAGTGTCAGAACTGTAGGGGTCCCCACAGCATATTGGTTTGTTACATGGCGAGGTAAACTTGGAACAAGGGAACCTGGGAATCTGGTTGAGGCATTCAAAAAACGGTCAGGCAGGGAGGGGTAGATGGGAATGGAAGAAAGAAAGTGGATCCAGTGAAGCATGCCCAGAGCGTGAATGGCGGCGGTATGAATTGAAGGGTAAGCTGGATGGGGCGGGAATATTTTGCCATGCCTCACGTCTTTTCAGTTGTTGGCGATGTTGCGCAGGCCACTTTGGAAGGTGGGGAGGAGCCAGCTAACTATGGGATGCATTCCTTCAGAATAGGCGCAGCCACATCTGCGGCATGACTGGGGTAGTCATGGGGTCAGATTCGCCAGATTGGACGATGGCGCTCACATTGTTGTGAGAGATATGTGAGGAAGTAAAGGGGGGGAAGTGAGGCATCTACGACGAGGGGGGAAAAAGGGGTTTCGGAAGCTAGGCTTGTTTTCCAGGAGTTAATTCTGATGTATTTATGTTGCAGGATGCGTGAGGAGATTGGGGACCAAGACGGTCACCTGAATTGTGGGCCACTCGTTCGTTCATTGGGCAGCCAAGTATTTGGACCAGCAGCTGTCCGGACAAAATTTGGGCCTGAGAAGCAGTCATCACAAAGTTCGCTGGTGGGGTAAATGGGGAATGCGATGGGGTGCGCTGCTGCCTTGGCTAACTAAGATGGTAATTCAGAGGGTCTTCCCAGACATGCTAGTTCTTCATCAGAGGGGAAATGACTTGGTGCAAATGTCAGGCCTGGCTTTTCTGCATGACATGCAAAGGGACTTGGAGGTTCTGAAGAAAAACCTTGCGGGCACATGCCTAGTGTGGACTAAACTAGTGCCAAGGAGAATTTGGCGGGGAGCTGCTAATCATGCAGCTACAAGGCTCGACGGAAACTGAATAGAGCGAGGCGAGTTTTCTACCAGCCAAGGAACATTAAGTTGATTGTTCACGGGGGTCTGAGACTGGAAGAGCCGGTCCTATTCATGGACGATGAGGTGCACCTTTCGAGAATGAGTAATGCATATTATATGATGGAGGTGAGGGATAGGATCAGCAAGCTTTGGAATGAGATCATCTGGTGCCGTAGGGACGAATGAGTTTCAAAAGGTGCAGAGTGGGGCAGGTATCCGCCCTACAAGGGTCACGGACAGGTGGAGCCACCCCTTGTAGGGGAAGGTACACAGGTGAAAGAGGGTGGAGCGCAGGATGCAAGGTGTAGCAGAAGAAAGGTAAGAGAGGATGCTTAAGAGGGCTGTGAAGGTGAGAAGGGATATATTGAGAAGTTTATAGCAGGAATGGGGAGGAGTGAAAATGGTGAGACAGATGGAGAATGGATGAGGGGTGTGGGATGTTTATTGTTGATTAATTGGAGTTGAATTGTTATGTTTAATAAACATTGGGAGTTATGATAAACTTGTCCTAATAAATGGCCTTTTACGTTTCAAGCCAGTGTGAAGTGTAGTTATTGGGTGAGCAGGCCCACACTGAAAAAGCAAAAGTCTTATCTTTTTTTCCTGATGACTCTGAAGACCCAAATGCCACGAAGGTTCAGCCTCTACCGACTTCGAGTATGGCACTAGTGAAGTGGGTCCTTCCGCACCACTGCCAACTCGTCGCCAGTCAGAATGTAGTACTCTACACCCTCACAGGTAAATGAAGAAACTTCGTTTATTTTCAGTGGAGCTGCAGTGGAGAGCACAGCCAAGCCCCTTCGCCCAGTTGCAAACTGCCATTCACCAAAGCGTTCCAAGTTCTATGGAAAGCTTTGGTGGCAGCATACCACAACGCAGTCCTTGAATTTCAAGCTATAGCCCAGATTTTAGCAAAAGTTGCTAATTCCACAGCCATAGAGTTGGGGCTAATCTTAAATCTGTAAGAAGCCCTGAGAACTGTCATTTTGCAGACCAGAATGAATCTTAGTTTTGACCTGGCTGCCAAGGGTGGAGTTTGTGCCATTTTAGGATCGAAAAATGTTGCTCCTTCAGACCGAATGTCTCATTGACTTGATTTGTCACATCTACAATGGCATTCAGGAACTACAAAATATTGATGAATGCCTTCAATGATGACGTGTATGGTTTTGATTCAAAGGAATATTTGGAGGGTTGCAACTGAATATACTGTAGATAATTTTAACAGATTTAATTTTACTTATCTTCCTTTATATATTCGTCAGAGTTTGCACAGGCTGCATTGACTACTGGATTTAAAATAAAGTCTTCCACTTTTTTCTCTCTCTCTTTACCCAACTCTATGAATATCAAATTGCTATTGGTGTGTCTCATGAAGTAAACAGACATTTTACGATTGATTTAACTTTGATATATTTGCTTTGAAGATTGCACAAGAATAGGGAAAGAGGCAGTGGTTGTACAATTTTGAATTATTGCATAACCATTAAGTGAAAGAAATGAGGCACATGTTAAAACTCATAAAATCATAAACCACGTTCAATGCAAAATGAAAGGCAGGCCTCAAAAATATTCTAACAGCAAACTGCTATTTCAATGTTAATTGCTATACAATTTACCAACCACTTTATTCACTTTTTTACAATGTAAAGAGTGGAGAACAAGGCATGTGGTTAACCACAACCTCTTCATAAACAGGAACGAGCAGCTGTCAGGCTCATCTTGCAGGAAGAATGTGAGAAGATCTTGAGGAAGGGGTAAAACAAGCCATGCAGGTGAAAAAACTAACCACTAATTTTGCAGTTCTCAATGTGTTGCTGCAGCTTCAGAACAAGACTATGCTTCTAACTTGAACAGGAAGGCTAAATGTGCAGTATACAAAATAGAATAACAAGATGTCAACGATTTTAAAAAATATGTGTAACTGTGCAATAATGCAAAGCCTTTAATATATGTTAAGAATGCATAACAAATATTTCAGATTTGTTCATAAAACAGCAAGGTACAAACCATTACGTCCTCTGTAACTAAAGTAGTGTCAGTCATGTTCTGGATCAGTATTACATCAATGCTACCAAGATGTATTGTATTGTATTGTAATTGCATTTATATAGCACTTGCTACCCCTGACGAGGCATCGAAGTGCTTTTTCGGTGGGTAGCACACTACTCCGGAATCCATAAAGGATTTGTGGTGAATTAGTGTGGTGAAATATGAAAGTAATTTGATTGGTGGATATGTCAGTCAGTTATTTGGATTGAGAAGGATAGTGGAAGGATGGAAAAAGGAAAAAGATTTGCATTTTTATAGCGCTTGCTGCCCCTAATGTGGTGTTGAAGTGCTTTTTCAGCTAGTAGAACACTACTGCAGAACCCATAAAGTATTAGTGGTGAATTACTATAGTGAAATATGAAAGTAATTTGAGTGGTGGATATGTTCTGTCAATCAAGGGAGAATAAATCACGATTGTAGTAGTACCAGGGTCCTTAAAAACCCTAATTCTACATCTCATTGGGTGAAACAGGGTGCACCTAGTTTTGAACTGTACCATGTTCCCTGTCATTTTTCTATTTTGTCCACAGTTATAGGTACAAGGCATACCAGTAACTACCTCTACAAATGAGTTAATACACTCATTGATGAAGAAGGGTAAGTGAAACTACTTACCTGCCACGAGCGACTCACAAACCTATTCGCTCCTTTTCTGGTCCTGAAGAAGGCCCACCAACCCTTACGTCCAAAACATGTCTACCTTTAACGATTGAATATTGGGTGTGCTGGATCACTCACACATCCACCTAAGTACTGCCCCAGTGTTTAAAAGTTACCCCTTCCTGCCTAATTAAATTCAACAAACAGTAAAGGAGTTATTTTTAATTCTTACTGCCTCCCACATCCTCTTCACGAGTGTCAAATAAACCAGATAGTCTCCCTCCGGGTGGAGGAGTTAACACCACCTGGAGAACTGGAAACTCAGACGGTTAAGACTCAGTGATTACACTACTCACCTAACTGACAAGGCGGGGAATGAGAAATATACTGCCTCCCAAAAGCTAGAGTGAATGAGGACCTATAGACCCTGGTACTACAAGACACATGATTCAATCTCCTTTGATTGATATGATTACCTATGGAAGCCAAATTGATATCAGCTTCTCCCTCCCTCTCCATGATATATGAATATTAAAGCAGCGCACAACTGTAGGAGCTAACCTTCTACAAGAACATAGTCAAATCAAGCACCTACAGAACATGAGTTAATATCTCCCCATAAGCTAGCTTTACTAAGCATTATCAATCCTTCAAGTCTTCAAACTTGTATGTATACCAACCAGAAACACAAGAAAAAATGGAAGATTAGCAAGGACTAAGCTACACAGATGAAGAGATTAGTGCCATCTTCTCATGCCTCTTCTTACTACAAAAAAGAGAACTAACTCAGACCTTAACACAAGCAAACGAATGGGAGAATCTAACAAATAGCAAGAAAGAACAAGTAAAATCTGCTATTCATAGGATAGGATAGTATTTGTAAAGCACTCTATACCCAAAGTTGTCAATTCATGGTCTCATTATGACGGAATACCTCCAAGTAAATGCTGCACTGAAAGGACTTTGGGTCCACATCGCTCCCAGGATTTTAAAATTTTTTTTTGAAAAACCTTTATTTAAAAAATCAAGGCACACGGCTATTTAGCCTTACATCCCGGAGGCTAGGCAGCAATCTTGGAAGAAGGATATGTGGTGTACACAGTACATATTGCAAAATCGTGTCAGGTTTAATTTTATGTTGTGATAACGATAAACCGACAAAATAACAAATCTAAAGAAACACCAAAACCAGTGTGACTAGGCAAGGAAGGAGTACAGAAATGCGACAATACCCAACGCAGGAGAAGGCAGGGCCATATGCCAATAGGGTATAATTAAACAGTACAAATTAGAAGACAACGGGGGGATAGAAAATCAGGATAACAATGAAGTGAAGAGTAAGTTGGAAATAAGGGCTAGGGGGAGATTCGTATGTCCAATGGGGCAGCGTCGGGAGGTTGACAGATATCACCCCTATATTCATTCCAGGCCCCCCAGACCGTACTCCATTTCCTGGGCTTGCCCCTGGCCACATACACCGTTTTCTCGCGAACCATACACTAATCCATATTGGTCTTCCACAATTCCAAAGAGGGGGGCGATGGGGCTCGCCACTTCTGAGCGATGTCACGTTTCGCCACCATATTCCCCAGGGTAACCCATTGGGTTTGAGCGTTGTTGTAGTCTGTGGGACCCCACACATTAAGCAGACAACGCCGGGCTTCCGCCGGCAAATCCACACCAGTCACCTCACACATCACCGCATGGACCCGCCTCCAATAAGAAGCTATGGCACGGCATTCCCAAATAATGTGCATGAATGTGGCCAGTTCTCCACATCCACGTCTACAAAGGCCATCCTCTGAGAGTCCCATATGAATCAACCGGGGGCCGGTTACATACACTCTATGAAGAATTTTCAATTGGACCAGGCGTAGTCTAGCTGGGATTGCCACTTCCTTGGGAGAAGACACCGCACACTGCCAGTCCTCATCATCCAATTCAACTCCATCACGCACCCACTGGTCGATCACACTCAACAGAAGATCCGTTCGGACATTAATCAATTTTTTGTAGATCAATGAAATGGCACTGTCCGGCATATGACCATCCAAGACCCTGTCTTCCAACAGGGACGATTCAGGGACCTTCTCACCCACCGGCAACACCGCCATAAGGGCGTGTCGCAGCTGGGCATATCTAAAGAATTCCGTCGCTCCCAACTGAAATTCCATTTGTAAAGCGGCGAAAGACTTTATCTCACCCCTAGCCATCATGTCCTCCACTTTAGAAATGCCAATAAGGTCCCACCGATCAAACCCCTTAGTATGCCACAGTTTGCTCAGTAGGTCTGAGTCGTAGAGCGGAGTGGCCAGTGTAAGCCTTCCCGGCCACCCCTGCGCCTTCGTGATAGCCCTCCATATATGCACGGCTGTCCTAGTGGGACCTGTCATTACTCCATCCAGAGATCTCGAATATAGCGCTCTGTAGTAGTTACCCCCGTTGAGGAGCCACCGATCCGTGTCGTAACCAAGACTATCAGCCGGTCCATAGAAACCATGATTAAGGGCGGCCAACTGGGAAGCCCAGTAGTACCGTCGGATATCCGGCAGGGCGATGCCGCCGTCGTACCACGGGAGCGTCAATTTGGTTATAGCAATGCGTGGCCTACCTTCCCAGAGGAGGGTGCGCTGCAAACCTTCAACCTCTCTGAAATACCCAGAGGGAACTGGGTCCTGAGTGTTCTGGAGCGCGTACAAGAATCTGGGCAAAGACATCATCTTAAACAATGCCGCACACCCGAGTAGGGAAAGTGGCAGCTTGCGCCACCCCTCCACGTCGCGCCGAAGGCGTTCAAGAGGGGTTGCAAGTTATTTGCATACCGTGTCCGGGCATCAGTGGAAATATAAATGCCCAGGTATTTAAATCCCTGCCTCGCGATCTGTATGGCGCAGCCCCTGGGAAGACACGGAGTTTCACCACTCAATACGTAAAGGTGAGATTTGGACCAGTTAATAACCAGGCCAGAGTATCTGCCGAAAGTATGCAGCACGTCACAAGCCACAGTCAGGGATTTACAGGGAGAGGTAAGGTAGAGCAAAATGTCGTCCGCGTATAAAGACACGCGGTCCTCGAAGCTAGACGACCATTTCATCCCACTAATGTCAGGGTGGGTGCGCAACCAAGCGGCAAGGGGCTCAAGCGCCAATGCAAATAGCAGAGGCGACAGGGGGCAACCCTGCTTGGTACCTCTTCGCAAGGCAAAAGATCGGACACTCTGCCATTGACCGTGACATTGGCCAATGGATTAGCGTACAGGAGCCTGACCCATCTAATAAATTCAGGGCCAAACCCAAACTTCGACAGCACCGCCCACAGGTAATTCCATTCCAGGGAGTCGAAAGCCATCGTCTCGTCCAAAGAAGCCAAGATGGACGGCTCCTGGAGCATACCGAACCTGGCCATGACCGCATGGAGTCTCCTAAGGTTGAGGGCAGTGTTGCGATGAGGAATAAAGCCCGATTGGTCCCGGTGGACCAAGGCGGTAATCGCACCCACCAACCGATTGGCCAATAATTTAGCCAGGATCTTAGGCTCCGCGTTCAACAAGGAGATTGGACGATATGACCGGCAGAGGTCTCTGGGTTTCCCGTCCTTGTGGATGACCACAATGGTGGCCAATCGTTGGTCCGGGGGGAGTTCATCCATGTCTCGTGCCTCAAGGAACATGTTCCGCAAAGGCAAGGCAATGGTGTCAGCCTTAATTTTATATAGCTCCACCGGGAGGCCATTGGGACCGGGAGCCTTGCCAGACCTTAGAGAGCGTATCGCAAGCGTGATCTCGTCCGCCGTTATACCCCTGTCTATGTCTTCGCGTTCAGTGTCCGACAAACACGGAAGGTCAATCCCTTCAAGGAGGGCGGCGGAGTCTGCCTCGGTCATATCAGAAGCCGAGGTATACACGGACTCAAAGTAATCGGCGAAGACCGTGACTATAGCACTGGGGTCAGTGACAACCAGTCCGTCCTCCCCCAGCACCTCAGGAACCACCCGGGAGGCTATCTCCTTCTTGTCAAGCCAAGCAATAAGCTTGCCTGCCTTGTCACCGACGTCGTAGATCCTCCCTTGCTGTTCTCTGCCCATTGCCTTAGCGGCGTCAGTTGCGGCGGCCCGGTATTCCGACTGCTTAAGTGAGAGAGCATGGAGCAGGGCAGGCATCGGATCAGTATCCAATTGAGAATCTAGATCCCCAATCTCTGATTCCAGCCGCACCATTTCCTCATCTCTACGTCTGCGCGCCTCGGCTATTAAGGAGAAAGCTTCTCCTCTCAGGACAGTTTTAAAGGCTTCCCATAGGGACATGGCCAATGCTACTGAGCCCGTATTTTCGGAAAAGTACAGCTCAATAACTTTAGCCAGGAGGTCACGAGTCTTAGGGTTACGGAAGTACCAAGGATTGACTGGCGCTACTCTCGAGGTCACTACCATGTCAAAGTCAAAAGACACCCAGACCGGGGAATGGTCCGAGATGCCTCTGGCCATCAAACGGGCCTCCGAGACGGCCGACGCATGGGCAGCCAGTGCCAGAACGTAGTCAATTCTGGAGAGGCTACCGTGTGCTCCCGAATGAAAGGAGTACTGTCGCTGCACGGGGTGAAGTAGTCTCCAGCAATCTATAAGCCCCATGGTATCTAGGAAATCAGGAAGCCAGGACTGCGCATTTCGAAGATCTCTGGATGGATGACGGTCTAAAGTCCCAGACCCAACTGCATTAAAGTCCCCACCGACTATAAACAAACCTTCGGGCAGGCCCAAAATGGTGCCCCCAAGCTCTTGGAAAGTAGTCATTTGCAAACCAGGGGGGACGTAAACAGAAACCAAGACCAGGGTACGCCCCTCCCACCTACCCGTGACGGCGACGTAGCGCCCCCTCTCATCGATCACGCTAGATTCCACCTCAAACGGGAGAGACATGCGCACCATGATCCCCGCCCCTCGGGACCCCGAGGAGAACCCCGAGTGTGCCACCATTTTGAAGCCTTTTCTATTGAGTGCGTGGCACGTATTCCCAATGAGAGGTGTTTCTTGTAGCAGGATGACATCAGGCATGCATCTTTTAAACATTTGCAACACAACCCCTCGCTTAATGCGATCCCCCAGCCCATTAACATTCCAACTCAGCACATGTAACTTCTTACCCCCAATCGTCAATGTGGAGGCCCATGCCGCCCCCGCAGGGAGGAGTCGCTACAGCATAATCAACAACAGAAGATTCTCCTTGCCATGAAATAAGTAAAGAAAGGAAAAAGAAAACACACAGAAAACAAGCAATCCAACCACCCCCACCCTGCACCCCTGCATTAGACTAATGAGCCCCCCCAACTAGCAGTGTGCCTGTCGCCCCAAAAACTATTCTACGAAAAGCCCCTAGAGGAGAAAGGAGACAGCTATCCCCCCGTTTCCCCCGTTCATAGATGAAGGATAGCAGCAAAAGTACAGTATTCTGCGACTGACTGCCTGAGCAGACTCGCCACCCGAAAGTGGCCCAAAGGGTCCTTTTACTCCTGAAGATCGGGGCCGCCAGCCGCCCCCTCCGACTGTTCCTCGGGTGTGCCCCGGCGCTGAGGCAAAGTGTCCAACCAGTCTCCGGCCGCTTCTGGCATGTCAAAGAAAAGTGCGCGGCCATCATGTTCGATGCGTAATTTCGCCGGGAACAGCATGGAGTACTTCATCCCCAGCTCTCGCAGTCTGCGTTTCACACCCGTGAAACTTTGTCTACGCTTCTGCACCGCTTGGGTGAAGTCCGGGAAAAAGTTAATGTCAGCATTTCGGAACTTCAGCGGCCCACCTCTCCTCGATGCCTGCAGGATAGCGTCCCTATCTCTAAAGTTGAATACCCTGGTGATGATGGGTCGCGGAGGGGCCCCCAGCTTCGGGCGGCCTCCGGGCAGTCTATGGGCTCGCTCCACCGAGAAAAACTTGCTTAGGCCGCCGGGGGTCAAATGGTTCTGGACCAAGTCCTCAACGAAGAGATTGGTGGCATCCTCTTCGGCCCCCTCCGGGACACCAACGATGCGGACGTTCTGGCGCCTGGCCCGTCCTTCAAAATCATCAAGCCTGCGGGCAAACAGCGAATTCGCAGCTTTTAGGTTGCGGATCTCCGATTGCAGGTCCGTTACGTCCGAGGTCAGGCTCGACGATTTTATGTCGAGTGACTTGACCCGGTCATTAGTCTTGCCGATATCTGCTCTGATCAAATTGATCTCGATGGCTAGCGTGTCGACCTTGTGCGAGAGCACTTCATGTTGCTTATGCATCTCTGCCTTGATGCCCGCAATGGCGCCCATCACGTCCCGGAGAGTTGGATCCGAGTCATCCGGCGACACATCCCGCTGCATGTCCTTAGTCCGCACAGTGACTCCGGGCGATCCCTTCGGGTGGGCAAAGCGATCGGAGATAGTAGACTGAGAGAGAGACGTTTTCCTGCTGACCCGGGGTTTCCCTTTGTCCGGATCGCCTTTGCCAGCCATGTTGGGCAAAGCCACTCAATCGGGAAGGCACCCTGGTACTTGTCGGGGACCAATGTCGGTAAGCGATAGCATCCGCACCCACCGCTCGGGTAGCACTGCCGCCCACAGAGTGGCACGGGTGACACCTTGAGGTGGGGCAGTCGTTCAGTCTTAGGACCACCACCTTGTAGCAGCACCGCAGTTGCCTATGTAAGCTCGGGCACTGATGGCGTCGTCGTCCCCAATCTTCAACACGGTGTAACTCCACCCTGGGATCTCGGATCTTCAATTGGAAAACGAGTCCCGCATCAACAGCAGTTCGGCCACATGTTCCCACTTCCGTGGGGCAGGATAGATGACAGGATTAATTCGGAGGATCGGAGGGTCTTCGGAGCTCCGAGCTCACGCGGCCATCTTGGTTGCCCGTGAAGCTCTTCCCCCCAGGATTTTTTTTACATGATATCCTATTTAGAAAATATTGGGCTGGCATGTCATGGAACTGCACGAGGGACTACCTAGTTCTCATCATAAAGACAGCCACAAGTCTATCAAAAGCACTAACCATCAAAATCCAGCGAGGCGGATCTAATCTAAAAACGACAGTGCAGATCTCAGTCTTTAAGAAAAGACTTGAGGAGATCAACAAAGAGATGGACGAAATTAAACGGTTACATCACCCAAAATAAGATACACAAATTAGGCAAAGACCTCAAGCGATTTTCACAAGAAAAGTTGTACCCTTATATCAGTGATAATTACAGTCCAACAGAAGAACATAGTGACATCGACTCCGCAACAAGTGATTCCTCAGATAACTCGGACTGGGATTACAGCCACGATAACAGACAACAACTATGCGGTAGAGAACGTGGCAGACACAATACATGAAGATTGAAAGTGAATTGGAGGACACGAAATTTTGATGAGCACCAACTACCCATTGGTTTGTCATGTGCTTATCTAGGTTCCTGATCGATACTGTGACCTTATGCCCCTATTCGGCTATAAAGCCCTTTATTCCCTATATTGGCATAACCGTTCAAGTGCGATTTTCTGAAAAGTCATCTCTGGCCTCACACGAGCAGAGCCACAGAGCCACATTCCAGCATGACTCTCTGCTACTTCCTTTGCGACCAATTAGTGCAATGACAGAGCAGCAGTCACTATCTGATATTCCTAGATAACACTCCGAGTTCTTCAACAAGATAAAAACTTAGCAAACCTGGAAATCCCCGCTTGCTATGTTTTGATTAGTAATGGAACTCTAATGAGCAACTGATAACTATCACTTCCTAGTGACATCTTTAATTGACGTCTTATGTCCAGCAAACTTGCGTCAAACCCGGCACCTGTCAGGTATAAATATTACCAACGTTGCCTTAAGCAATGAGCGAACCTGTTGCTGATGCCAGCTGCCTGCATGACCCCGTGTTGGTAACAACTAGCACTCTGTCGCTGCAGCCTGCTATCCTGTGGTGGTGAAGCTGCTGATTACCATTATCGCCGCTACAGCGCGAACTGTGGTTCAGTACGCTTGAGGAGCCGTGCAGCCGTCCTCTGCGAAGACATCCAGCCCAGCTGCCCGCGGACGCTGTCACCCCTCCTTCCTCCCGACGCGCTGAGAGAAGCCGCTGCATTTCTCGTGCAGAGAAATCCAGTCCCGGCGCTTCCGGTTTACCCTCGCGGGTGACTGGGATATCGAGAGAGACCCCTGAAGGAGATACCAATCCTCCATCATTCTATTCAGAGGTATGGTGTTGACTAAACCCTTAGAAGAGAATTCTTGAAACAAACCTTGGCAAAACCAACTTAACTTAAGCTACTTACTTACTCCCCTTCTCACGTGTTAGGCTTAGGTCAGGCACACCGGGGTAGGCTTAGTTAGAAGCACCAGTTGAGTATGTTAGCCTAATGTATATATGACTGTATATATGTTTTATTACTTTTAAACCATTGTATGGCTAAGAAACCATATCAATGCTTTTACAGTTCTATTTCGCAATTCTTATCTTACTGTACGTACTTTTTATAATAACAGTTATTGCAATTGTGGCAATACATTTCTCTTGTACGAGAAGAAAGACTGTTCAATAAATGTTAACCCTTTATTGATAAACGCCCGTCTCTCTATTCTCTACATATTGTGAAAGTAAACTGCACCAGACTGACTGAGTGAAATCTATGTCTATTGTTTCACACGACCCTAGAGATCGACTCTTGATCTGAGGAGCAAAGTTGTCATGTTGCACGGTTGTTGGAAAACTGAATCCCTTCTTGTCTGTGCCAAGGAAGCTGATCACTTCCTATGCAGAGAAGAAAGTTTCCAGTGACCTCTGAGCTAGTTGGTAACACAACCCAATTAAGTTTAGCATAGTCAGTGGAGGCCTGGAATATAGCCAGTTCCACGTCGATACTACTGTTTATGTTATTCCAATGCGCAGGGCCTAGTGGGAAACTAGGAACTACACTACATGGCGCCCTAACGTTTGGTAAGGCGATAAACTAACGTAAGACTTGTAGAGTAACTCAGTCGTGCATATTTCACACCCCTTTCTCCCGTAAATACTCCAATAGACGTCTGGAGTGGGTGAAAGGTTAAAATCTGCCCGACCTTAGTAGGAAGAGATTCCTATGTAAAGCTCCGCTTTATTCAACGTTGAAGGATACAGTGTTCCAAAATATTGTGCATCTAATCTTTGTCTCCTTGGAGACCTACTCTGCAAAACCTGCATTTTTTTTTAAATGACAGACAGTGAAGAAGAAAGGGAAGCAGTTAGACTGGCATCCCAGCTAATGGAGGAAGACACGAGTCTCCTACAGACAGACCCGGATGCTATTATCATCCCGGTCCAGTTAAGAAGATCTATAACTTTAAAACTTATAGAAAACGGACTGACACCTCAAGGTGGTACAGTAATTTTCGTGATAGAGGCTCACGAATATCGGCAGACAGAGGTATTCTATTCATGGATAAACTTTCCAGCGGTAAACGCTATAACACAAGAGTTTCACTATTACAAAATAGAGGAACCTCCGGGAGAGTACGCTCCTTTCGAGGAGATTGAAATCCCACTTAAATTTCAAGAGCACCTGCTCTGGTTTAATGGCGCCCTAAAACACAATGATCACATTACCAGGCTCGGTCCACTAGGTAGACCAGGAGCCACGTGGCCGGTTCTAGCCAGCTACACACCACATCCTGACATTGCAAGAATGTCTAGAGAAGAGCTGTTAGCACAGCTAAACACATTAATAAAAATACATAGGCAATTAGTCCAATATGTAATACGGACTGCAACAGTCCAGCCAGCTGTTAATTCACACCAGCTGACCCCTCATCAGGGGAACACAAATAAAATTACACCACAGAACATACAGTCATGTCTTGGTAAAACACCCGTAAAACGGGAACAAATTCCTTTCTGGTTAGCCCAGAAAATCACTCAAATAGAGGCAGTATTTCCTGATACTACCCCTATTGAGAAACACAGAATCTTGACCATCTGCCTTCCTATGGGAATCGCACCACACGTGGAGGACTGCGACACTTGGGGTACAGTCTTTGCTTCCATTTACACAAAAACACACGGTGTTCCGTCTATGGCGGTAATACCAGACGTGCTAAAACAGATTCAAAATGAATTCGGTCCAGAGCCAGCTTTAAATCTAGGTATGAAATTACTGAAAGACTTCAAGCAGGTCACGGCTATATTATTAGCCAATGTAAAGGGAGAAGCAGCATCTGTGGCGATTCGCCAGAAGTTGAGGGAAACAGATATAAAAGATCCTGTTGAGCTTGCAAAAATCATAGAAAAATGCTATGAAGAATTAGGTAGAGACAGCTTGGGTGGAAAACCAGTTAAGCCCCAACTGCTCGAAAATCCTGAAAAATTATTTATTAAAAATAATTTAAACACTCCTAAAAAGAGCTGGGATGGAAATAAACAATCCACTCCCAAGGAAAAAGTTTTCCAGTCCAGAGGAAGGTCTCCTCGACGGAGGGAAAGAACTCCGACTCGAGAACGCCAGTCTCCCCAACGGGAGCCCTCTGAGAAAAGATATAACCTTAGAAATAGGGATAATATAAAAAAACCTGATAGATATCAAAGTATTGATACACGTCCCTCTCGATCTCTTCCACAGAATTCGGAAAGAAGAGGACGGTCAGACCCAGGAGAGCACACCAAGTCCAAAGACAAGGAACCTGCTCAAAATAAGAAATCTCAATTTCAGAAAAAGAAGGTAGCCAGTATTAGAGTAATCAACCATGCCGAGAATACTGAGGACACAGTTGAAAAACGGGGAGTGGGCATTGACAATGTTGGACAGTGCAGCAGAAATCAGTATAGCGCGCAAGAACTTGATGAGTCATCTGGAGACAGTGGACACGAATGAATACATTCAGGTTGAAACTGCCGACGCCAGACTTAGCGAGCCCCATAAAATATACGAAATAACATTGCGTATGGAGGGTGATAAGACTAGGAAAATTAAGGGTCTATTTTGGGATAAGCTCTCAAAAGGCTATGATATTCTGTTAGCTGAAAAAGATTGGCCCCCGGAGTTTGTCAGGGAGTGCCCTCGTGGCGAAGAGGTGATTATGCCTGCCTTCTCGAATCACATACCGATTCATAAAAAATACACATATGCAAGGAAATGGGCAATAGCCCAGGCACCTGCATTGTATAAAAATCATGTAGGATGGGATGAGGATTCTCCGCCTCACAAAATCCAACTAAAAAGTGAACCAACTGCCCAACGGCAGTATCCCATAAAGCAAGAAGCTAAAAAACAAGTCAGGGAGATCTTAGATCAACTTGAGTACCAGGGGGTGATTGAAACATGCACCTCTCAAATGAACAATCCTTTGTTTCCTGTCTCCAAGCCAGACAATTCATATCGTCTAGTTTTGGACTACAGACACCTTAATACATGTTGCAAAACTTTTGCAGTACAAAACTCGCATAGTGCAGCCCTAATGAATAACATAGTTAGGAAAAAATATAAAACGACATTAGACATTTCTAATGGTTTCTTTTGTCAAAACATTGCACCAGAAAGCAGATACTTGACCGCTTTCTCCGCATTTGGGTCGCAGAAAAAATTCTGTCGACTCCCACAGGGGTTCAAGAACAGCCCAGGACTATTCTCAGCTAGAGTAACAGAGTTACTACAAATCTATGATGAAGAAGCATTATCTTACGTAGATGATATTTATCTCACAGACGACGACTTGGATACTCACTTGAAAAGAGTGAACACCATTATACTTGGGTTCGCAGCAGAGGGTTACAAATTCAACTTTAAAAAGTCCCGAATTGCCCATCTGACAGTACTATTTTTAGGGTACGAATTATCAAGTGAAGGGAAAAGCCTAGCGGACAACTTCTTAGAGAAGTGCGCTGTACTCCAAGCTCCAAAAACGCTGAAGAATTTACAATCAATACTAGGTTTTCTGAATTTCGGAAGAACTTACATTCTAAATTACGCAGAGAGGGTTAAACCTCTCTACGGACTAATAAAACCTGATTTAAAACAAATCAATTGGACTCAAAAACACACAGAAATTTTGAGATCACTGCAAACAGACATGTTAGCAAAAACAAAATTAGACACGCGTGACAACACACGTGATCTTGTAATCCGAGTCATCCCAGGAAGATGCGGATTCACGTATCTTACCTCTAATGAGGGAGAAAAGGTACCAATTTCAATTAAGTCTCACTTGTACACACAAGCAGAAAAAACATTCAGTCGCACAGAAAGAACTGTGAATGCAGTGCAAATCGCACTAGCAAATGAACGAGAACTAGCACACGGCAAACGGATTAATATCCTCACAGCGGAATCCGCCTTCGAGGCGCTATTCAGCCCAGTAAACCTGCCTACAGTGTCACTGGATCCGAAATGGATACAGTGTATAGATTCTCTAGGAGCGGGAGACGTGAAATACTATTTCGCCCCGCAATACGAAGAACTGAATGATTTAGAATATGAAGAAGAATATCCTCTGCCAATCGAAATCCTGCCTCTCCCACAATACGCATGTATAATCTATACAGATAGCTTTGTACATCATTTTAATGTAGAGAGTAAATCCTACAATGCAGCATGTGCGATTATTAAAGGTCGTTGGCTGTGCGGTAAATTCAGACCGAAAGTAACAAAAACTGAATCAGTAAAGTACTGTTCGGTTCAGAGAACTGAAATCAGATCTTTAAAGATGGCGCTCGAAAATGCAGAACGCGAATTCCCCACACTTATAGTGTGCGATTCTCATTTTTGCGTCAATTCTTACAACAATAAACTGCAGAGTTGGATCGAAAACGACTACAAAGATGACACAGGTGCCACAATAAAGCATAAAAAGCTCTGGAACGAGGTAGCTCTTTTACACAAAGATCTACAAAAGACTCACGTGATTCACGCACAGAGTCTTCGACGTGATGGCGTTCACGTTGCAGGGAATTCATTGGCTAATACAGCCACCGCGGAAGCAACTAACCCGGCTTCCGTAGCCACAAAAAAGCGTACAGATAAGTATATAGACGGGGAAACCATGCTGGCAGTAAGAACGACCGTAAAAGGCGACTGTGCAGCACTACCCGTAAACTATCCACTCAATTATGCATACATAATCGATGCAAACTCCGTTCCTTTTGCTCGAATCCCTGGAGTGGGGGATAGAGTAATTCCAAACAGGTGCAGGAGAGGCTTCCTCCTACTGGAAGCACACATGGGGTTGGGTCTGAAACACCAAACAATCAAAGCCTCTCTGAAAGAATTACAATCAGAGTACTGGTGGCCAGGAATGAGTATAGATATTCAATGTTTTGCTCAAAATTGTGAAGACTGCAACAGAGATCGCAGAAATGAACAGGCCAGTGTAGTTTCAGGATCCCTTCTAGACAGCATAAGGCGGTCTATCTGCGCAATCAAAGAAGAGAAGCGCGTCCCAGTGTACAACGTTTAAGACGAAATACACTTAGAAAATGAGTCCTCCAGCACTCGGCTGACGCCTAGAACAGTTATAAAAAGATTAGCGAGTCCATATCGGCACATACGCAATTACCACGTTCCATTCTGACCAGGGTCCTGCTTTCAGCTCTCGAGCCTATAGGGAGGCCATGGCCAGCATGGGAATTGGGTTGCGGTATTCTTGTCCATCGCATCCCGAAGGGAATAGTGTGGTAGAAAGAAAAAAACGGGACATAAAGCAATCTATAACAGCGAAGGTATTAGGTTCAGGCGCTGGGTGGGTCAAACATTTAATAAGTGTCCAGACTAGTCTTAACAACATGCCAAGAAATTCTCTAAAAGGTTTCAGCCCATACGAACTATTGTTCGGAATTAGAATGAACGTTCAGGACCTCGATAGTCAGATGTCAGTGGTACAAAAAGAAACAAAGCAGTTTGAAGTAAAAGACCGTTTGGCTGTTTTACAGGAACTGAATGAAACAAGAAAATCATTAAGCAACATAAAGTTAAAGCAACAGCCAAATACCACTGACGAGGCACCACCCGCAACAGCCCCAGCAAGGCCTGTCTGGATTCCAAAGATTGGGGATCTAGTCAGAGAAAAGATCGCGGTTAAGAAGGAATTTGGGCCTTCTTACAGAAAAGCAGTACCTGTCTTAGCAGTCACCGGAACAAGATCAGTTGTGCTACCGCCCCTTGCTGGTAAAAAGGAGAACAGTATCGTGTCCATCGATCTGGTAAAACCACAAGCATGTGGCCTATAATCAACAGTAGGCCCAGTGGACTCCCAAGAAACAACAGAATACCCAAACTTGCAACAATCCAAGAGGTTCAAACTGAAAGACTCATCACATTCGATCAGCCTGCAGTGCACAATGAAGGACTATGCAATACAGCCATGGAACTCGTGCCTCTTGAAACACAAATTGAAACAGTTCGTCAAGAAACAACACCAGTCTACAATGATGTGGCATCAGAAAGTGCTACCGAAAGACAGATTGAAAGAATTGACAGAACTGCCTCTGGTTATTTCATCAACTTCGACAACTTCTCTGAAGATTTAAACGACCCCGAAGTGATGCCAGAAACAAAAAAGTCTTTTAAAGAAAAAGCAACAGAACTCTTTCATCAACTGAAGAAAATCTACCTTGTTTCCCCTTGGCTAGAGTTCTGGTTCGGTCTAGGTGTATTTTTCCTCCTGCTTTGGCTCATGATGGTACTGTGTTTGGGAAAATTCATTGAAGGAAAGTATATTACAATGGACACAGCAAGTCAGAACATCAACCTAGTCCTGAAACCACACAGATCATCCCACGTGAAGAAAAGAGAACTGTCAACAGTAAATGTCACAGCAATTCCAATACCTGGTGGGTAGTATGGGAAAAAACAGACTATGAGATCTATGGTCCGGTCGAAATCCTGAAGTATCCTCATCAACTAAAGGTTTCCTTAAGTGACTTTGTTACACCTAGTACATTCTCTGATGATTGGGACTTTAACAGTATTAATGACATGATGTCTGATTTAGTAATGTCAGCTAGATTCACAGATCATGATTATTTACAAGGTTCATCTAGTTATGAGCAGTTATTCTGTTATACCCACTATGGTGATCACTATTTGCATAAATCTGCACAGCCTAGAAATGTTTTTATGTATAATCAATGGGAACATTGTTCTACACCACCTAAAAGCAGTTCTAAAGCATTTTTAGAGAAATTCAAATATTTTTCAGGGTTTAACACCAGTAATGCAGAAACGTTTTATTATAAACTGTTAGATAAAACAGGAATGAAAACAATGCTGACAAATTCTAAATTGATATATTCAGAAGCATTTTATGATAAAATGATGACATTTGGTTTTGATTATTGGAAAAATAATATTGAAACGAAAACGATTTGGGGTACAAAAGATTGGCAGGTGCAAGGCTTAGAAGCACTGTTTAGAACCTGCATGATACCAGAACAAATGTTATTTTTAAATGACACTGTACACCAAACATCTTGTCTTGGCCTAGCTAAGAACAAAGACCTTAAAACACCGTCTATACCAAAGCCAATAGCTGAGAATGCAACTGCAGATAATGAGTTAGACGTGTCACACATTTTACATTTCAACAGAACACATCCTGATTGGAAAAAGTGGTTAATCGGGCCTACAGACACAAATAGCTGTCAAGATAGGTTCCTGAATAAAACACAGGGGTTAAAATTGTCCAGATTAGACCCTAGATACTCCCAGAGACAACATCCAGGGATTATAACAACATACAGTGTAGGGAAACTCTGCCTAGAATGGCTAACTACATCCACACTGGCTGAAATTAAGCAACACTTGTCTTTACTAAAAGATGGTGCTGATTTGCGCGATTTCATTCTTGGACCACGCAAACAGCGTCAAAAGCGTTTCATAGCGACCAGCATCTATGCTGCTTACAACGAGGCTTGGAAAGTAAAGCAAATTGAAACTGCTGAAAAAATACGAGAAATTGATCGTATTAATTTGGAGAAATCACTTTCTGTGGTAGACAATGGGTTAATGACTCTGTCTTCCAGAATATATTCTTTGGACAATATTGTATCCTCTGCCTTTGATGTGATAGACAGAGATTTGCTAATGTTACAACATGGCCAGTCTCAATTACGCTCTATTATAGAACTAGGCTGGACTTTGCAAAATCTTCGTTCAGGCTATGTGCCTTGGCGTTTGATAAACACAACGTCATTATTTTCCATTTTTAACCTTACTGATAAACAGATCAGTTTGGCACAGAAAGGAGCAGACTATACAATCTTGAGCATCGAGAAACTCGAGAGATTACCATTGACAATGTCAGAGAGTCCTGTCATTGAATGGATAATACACGGGATTATCACAATTCCGATAACAACTTTCCGATTTCATAAATGCCTTGAATACATACCTGCTGGCCAGTATGAACAATTGGGTAAGGGATATATAAAATCCGAATGGAAATTACCATACACGCATTCTTGCTATAGTGACAGCGACAAAAATGTATTTCTTAGTGGTGACAACTGTAAACACTCACTAAGCGGTATACTTTTGTGTCAGGGTATTAATTTACACGGAGCATGTGATGGAACTTCAAACAACCTTTCATGCCACCAGCTAGTCACACCTGCAACTCAGATAGAGCCCTTCTTTATGCAACTCGCAAACGGGAGTTACATTCTAAGAACGGATCACAGGTGCTGTGGCCTCGCGCCCGGACTAAGTTATCTAGTAGAAGTAACGTCCATGGTCAAATGCTGTATGCAAGCATTGTTTCCGAGCGGGCCTCCAGACATAGTGACTCCCATCTGGCCTCGTCTGAATCTCTATTCTATACGAATTGATACATTAAGCAAAATGAAATCTGTGCTTTTACAGACAACAGTGCCTATAACGTCATCTAAAGAGACGTATGATCTTCTAGTCGCAAGGACGGCTACTGAGGTTCATGACCTTTTATCAACAAATTGCCCCGTGCATTTCGTAGAAATGTTTAGCCAACTCCTTAACATGTCTAGTGCTACAAGCATCCCAGGCATATTTAAGACAGTCTTTACGGGACTGCTAACACCCTTCCAGGCAATTTTGGGAATCTTTCCTAATTTTGTGCACTCCATCTTTGGTGGTATTCCACTATTTTTGGGACTCATCGCAGGGATTCTATTTTTGACCCTCCTGCTTCGTTATGGCAAGCCTCGGCTCAGACATAGCTCCCATGGGAATGGAAGAGACAATCCTAGCAATGCGCTACCGGGACAGGATAACTAACGTCCTCGGATTGGCCAGGCTGAGAGATCTAAACATGACCTGGTTCCTTTCATTCAGACCGATATGGCAAAATTGCATTTTACCTGTGCTACGGTGTATGCTTTGCGGCGAGGAATGCGTGTTGGACATCTGTCTTTCACTTCCATCAGCAGTACCAATGGACGTCGATACTTTGCTAAGTCCAATAACGGCTCACGCATTGTGTTGTCCCCAGCGGCTACCAATCCTGATGACGGCATTCGTGGAGACTCCTGTACTACAGCCAAGTGGTAACAGTGGAGCGAGTGACAAAAGCAACATCACCCAGGTACAGCGAGCTGTGAGCATTGCTGGTCCCGACTATGATGACAGCAATCATTCTCACACCTGCCAAGTTACAGCGCTATCTAATTTGGTTGAACTATCACCTGATTTTGTAGACCAATTCTTTGCGAGCCTGTCTGATACGATGTTCTCACCCACAGAGAAACAATAACTTTTGAAAAGCTTTCCGACACACAGCGTTCCTATGAACTCTGGATTCGGCCTTCAGTTTTGATCAACAAAAAACTGCCAGGAGCTTTGGTAAACTGATTTTTCTTTGAATTGGACAATTTTTAAATATTGACCTTTTTTCTTCTTTTTGGCACGAACAATTCTTTGCTTAACGTAAAAACTATTCTTAGAGAACAGAAGCTTCACACTTCTATTTCTAAACACATCTAGAGACATAACAACATTACACCAGCCTCTAGCACACATGTTATTACAATGCATTTTTATGTGATGATTTATCTCGCATTTCTTCTGTCAGAGATACTTCATGTGTAAATCTTTTTGCATAATCGTTCATTGATTTTATATGCAAATACCTTTTGAATGATTACTATGCTTTAAACCTTCGTACAGTACCTAAATTCCATGTATTACAAGTACGCCTATTTCGAATGCATTTATGTATTTTGGGGTGGGCTATGTTACACAATGTTACACATGCATCTAATTGCTTAATTTTAGTAATTTTGATGGACATGAATTCGTGGAGTGGGTGTCATGTGCTTATCTAGGTTCCTGATCGATACTGTGACCTTATGCCCCTATTCGGCTATAAAGCCCTTTATTCCCTATATTGGCATAACCGTTCAAGTGCGATTTTCTGAAAAGTCATCTCTGGCCTCACACGAGCAGAGCCACAGAGCCACATTCCAGCATGACTCTCTGCTACTTCCTTTGCGACCAATTAGTGCAATGACAGAGCAGCAGTCACTATCTGATATTCCTAGATAACACTCCGAGTTCTTCAACAAGATAAAAACTTAGCAAACCTGGAAATCCCCGCTTGCTATGTTTTGATTAGTAATGGAACTCTAATGAGCAACTGATAACTATCACTTCCTAGTGACATCTTTAATTGACGTCTTATGTCCAGCAAACTTGCGTCAAACCCGGCACCTGTCAGGTATAAATATTACCAACGTTGCCTTAAGCAATGAGCGAACCTGTTGCTGATGCCAGCTGCCTGCATGACCCCGTGTTGGTAACAACTAGCACTCTGTCGCTGCAGCCTGCTATCCTGTGGTGGTGAAGCTGCTGATTACCATTATCGCCGCTACAGCGCGAACTGTGGTTCAGTACGCTTGAGGAGCCGTGCAGCCGTCCTCTGCGAAGACATCCAGCCCAGCTGCCCGCGGACGCTGTCACCCCTCCTTCCTCCCGACGCGCTGAGAGAAGCCGCTGCATTTCTCGTGCAGAGAAATCCAGTCCCGGCGCTTCCGGTTTACCCTCGCGGGTGACTGGGATATCGAGAGAGACCCCTGAAGGAGATACCAATCCTCCATCATTCTATTCAGAGGTATGGTGTTGACTAAACCCTTAGAAGAGAATTCTTGAAACAAACCTTGGCAAAACCAACTTAACTTAAGCTACTTACTTACTCCCCTTCTCACGTGTTAGGCTTAGGTCAGGCACACCGGGGTAGGCTTAGTTAGAAGCACCAGTTGAGTATGTTAGCCTAATGTATATATGACTGTATATATGTTTTATTACTTTTAAACCATTGTATGGCTAAGAAACCATATCAATGCTTTTACAGTTCTATTTCGCAATTCTTATCTTACTGTACGTACTTTTTATAATAACAGTTATTGCAATTGTGGCAATACATTTCTCTTGTACGAGAAGAAAGACTGTTCAATAAATGTTAACCCTTTATTGATAAACGCCCGTCTCTCTATTCTCTACATATTGTGAAAGTAAACTGCACCAGACTGACTGAGTGAAATCTATGTCTATTGTTTCACACGACCCTAGAGATCGACTCTTGATCTGAGGAGCAAAGTTGTCATGTTGCACGGTTGTTGGAAAACTGAATCCCTTCTTGTCTGTGCCAAGGAAGCTGATCACTTCCTATGCAGAGAAGAAAGTTTCCAGTGACCTCTGAGCTAGTTGGTAACACAACCCAATTAAGTTTAGCATAGTCAGTGGAGGCCTGGAATATAGCCAGTTCCACGTCGATACTACTGTTTATGTTATTCCAATGCGCAGGGCCTAGTGGGAAACTAGGAACTACACTACAGGTTCAACCATTCACACCACAATTTCCAGGCTGGTTGCACCCGTATATACATGGCCAACCACCACAAACATTCCTAGCAATGAGACCACCTTTTTTAGGGAGAGGCCAGAATCAACTCAGAGAAAAGAAGAAAGGAGTAAGTTGGTACGATGCAGAACAAAGAGTAAAAACCAGGAGCATGTCCAAGGACCAAGAGAGACTGGGACCCAGCACAACAAATCGCTAGTGATGAACCTCACAGACCATGTATTAACAATGGATCAACAGAACTTACTCAAGAAAGAATTAGGGTTTGTACCCACCCAACCTTTGACCAGTTTAAACTACACTGCAAAATCACAGAATTCAGTCGAAAGATTAAACTAAAGGCCTTTGTCAACTAACAAACATCCACCGCAAAACCTGACCTAATGATTAAATCCACCTTCGGCCAACCGAATCACTCAGTACCGGTTAAAGTCATAGGAGCTCATTAGCCCACCACCCTATCGGGAAACGGGACCACCCGCCTTATGGGCGGGGTCCCTAAATGTGCATTAGCAATCCTCATTTTAACATTGTGGCGGGCGGTGCTAACTGCACCACCCACCACAATCTTAAAATGGAATGCACGCATTTGCATACACGAAGCGGCAGGCACCCCGCGGTAACTGCTGCTTGGTGTATGCAAATGCGGGGGGTACCACAGGTACCCCCCTTTGCAACAAACACCTCGGCCTTCACCAGGGGGGCCCGCAGGGGGCCCCCAAAGCAAAGACCACCTGACTTTCTGTGGCCGCATTGCAGCCCCGGAAAGGCTTGCCAAAATGCCCATTGTAATATGGCTGGCGGTGTCTAACAGACACCGCCACCATATTAAACATTTTCCGCCCCGGCCGCAAGGCGACTGGGGCGGAAAACAGGCGGGCGGTGTTTTTCACTGCTGCGGTCCCCCCCGCCATTCTAATATGGCGGGGGGAATTGGGCAATGGATGTCAGGCGGATTGCCTCCGCCTGGCCGGCGGTGGCTACTGCCAGCCTGGCGGAGGCAATCCACCCGACATCCTAATGACCCCCATTGTCTTCGAACAGGCTATGTTCAAGGGGGTGGAAACTCTGAAAACCAGAGTGAAGAAACTATACATAAACATGACAAAAAAAGAACAATTAGCACTTGCAGAATTAAGAACCAACAAGGACCCAATACTCAACCCAGCAGACAGAGGAGGGATAGTACTCCTATCAATAGAAGACAGCCATACTCAGTGTATAGAGTTACTAACAAATGAACGGCACTACAGAATCCTCACAGAAAACCCAAAACTAAGACTAAGACGACATAATGGTAGAAGAGTCAGAAACCAACTCATGGATCTCGAAGAACGAAGCAGACTACCTCAGGATAGCCAACGCAAGAATACCTTATTTTTACTCTCTGCCGAAAACAAAGAAAACAGGACACCACCACCAGGCCTACCTATAGTCTTGGGAATATGCTCAGTACTGGAACCACTGTCCCAATTTGTGGATCACTATCCAAGATCCTTTATTCCAACAAACAACGATGTACCTCAAAGACACTCAAGACCTACTGCTCACCTAAACAATGTGACATACCAACGGGGAACCACCTGTCTTTTCAACCTGGGCATAGAGAGTCTATACACAAGCCTTTTTCTCTAAGAAGCCACCCTGAAAACAATCAAGGACACACTATTCAAACATGAATGGCTACACAGTACCCCCAGACACTTCATCATGGAATGCTGTTGTTTAGCTCTAACCGAAATTATGTTTTAACATAAGGATACCCTCTATCTCCAAATACATGGGACTTTAACGGGGAACACATTCGCCCCTAGCTTGGCAGGGCTCTATGTGAGTACCTTCGAAGAAAAACAAATATTGTGTGAAATGCACCCATATAGAACCAAAATTTCATTCTGGAAAAGGTATAATTTAATGATAATATCCTGATAATCTGGAGAGACGCCCAACACAATATCTGAATTCCACGCATGTATTAACACTCTAGATCAGCGGTCTTCAAACTTTAAGATGCCGAGACCCCAGTGTCAACGTTTTCAGGCAAAAGGACCCACTCCTGACAAAAATGTCTAATGTAGGCATGGCTACTGGAATTATGGAGCAGGTGTGGACCAAATTACGCAACAGGCTTAACCAAATTGTGTGGGAAGAAAATGTAAATAATGTTATGTGATGCAGCGTATTGTGGGTTAGCATTGCTTCATTATTTTTACATACAGTAACACTGATAAACAATTTCACACTATCAGTAGAAGTTTATAACCAAAATACAGCAATTAACATCAGAAAGATATCTATTTAACCTTTGTGATGGGCCTTCCACACCACAGGAATATGTGCTACCACAGTAGGAGGTCACCTGGCCCTGGCCGGGACCAGTAGGGGTACCTTAAAAACCTGGCGGTCTTCTGCAGTTTACCTAGCCACTTTCCTCTCACCCCCCTCCTCTCCTAATCCCGGATCCCTCTCTCAATTTGCAGGCCACTTCTATCACCCATTTTTACAATTTCTGAACTCTTTCCATTCAACCTCTCACTTCACCTTTAACCACCTTTTGCCAGACTGTTTTTTCACTGCCCTCATCTCTAATAGTCTCTCGCATTTATTTCATGGCCTCTTTGGCCCTGTCACCTCCCGTGCCTCTCAGCACTACTCATTCACCTCGTCTCTCCATTTAAATTTTTGTCCATTTGTATCTTACACCTGTTCAGTCCCCCCATTCATCAACCACACCTTTGTTCTTCCACACCTTCTTAAACCAATATCCCTCTCCCATGTTACCTCAGCACCAGTGCCTAAGTTGAGCACGTGGTTTCCGGTGCTCGGCACAGGCACTTAATTGTGCACACTGGCACTATGAGTGTCTGCCACATGGTGGCTCTGTCTAATCTGTGTAATTTAGAGATGAGCAGAACAGTTATTTATTAATTCAATATACATAGAAAATTATAAACTCCTTACACCCATGCCATTCTTAAAGCATTGGAGGCTTGAAATAGTCTGAATAGTCACACTTATACAAGTGTTATGGTTCGTAGTTGCATAGGTATTGTCATTGGCCGAGAATGCAAGGCAATGGGTGGGTGATTAAAGATGCAGTGGTCCACTGGTGAGGACCCAGACACATGTTTTATTACAAATTAATCACTGCTCAGCACACACCCCAGTACTCCGTATCTTCCCCTATCACTGCTGTTCCGCACCCAGTCCTATGATTAGGGTTGCTAGCTCATTATATTGATGCCCCAGATGGTACAAAAATAAGCAGTTACCTAAAGCTGTATTTTCAGCACTTATTTGTGCATACTTAGAACAGCAAATATAAATAGAAAGCTCTTTTAATTGTGTTCTAGGGGAAGGGGAAGGGGAGTGAAGCAGAGGGATTGAGAGCTGGAAAGTGGTGGAGGGGAGAGAGGGGAAGTGGAGTGAAGGAATGGGGAATGAGGGGTACTGAGGGAAGTGGAGTAAGGGAACGGGGGTGAAGGAGAGTGAGAGAAGGGCAGTGAGGGTAAGTAAAGAGGGGTGATAGAGGGTGGGAAAAGGTGAGTAAGCGTGAGACAAGGGGAGTATAATATATTTTTCACAATACTAAATACAAAATAACTTGTATAACATGTTATATGGTTTATTTTTGCTGTTCTCAGAATATATTGAATTTCACTAAAAACAGTGAGTTCAATACTACTCATCATATGACAGTGGGGGTAAAACACAATCAAAAAAATTGTGTTTAAAAAACCCATACAACGTTTCAATAAATAATGTAAAACTTAGAAAAAACATATCTTAACTCATTTTTAATTCACTTACTTTTCCACGAGGCCAAATAGCATATGGAAAGTCCTTTTCTTTGGAAATTACTCAATAGTACTCTTAAACTTCCATTTACCCGACTTTCTGAAAGAAAAGCTCCAACATCTTTTTGATCATGTAACAATAGTTATATTTCCACCTCTGGCTCATTCATGATCAACATTTCCTATAATACTGATATCACTCACTATGTGATACACTTACACTACCTCTATGACAACTACAATTTTTTTATTATCTTGATCACTCTCACTCACAAAGTAATTTTGAACAGCAGACTAAGATTTATTAACTGCTCCAATCTTCATGGGCCAATTACCTTTCCTAAAATTTTGGTAGTAAAAACACTAGGTAAGAGTTTGGTAAGTCAAAAGGCAAACGTTGTTTGAAAGTCAATTGAGTATCATTACAATTAGTCCAGCCTTTTTGACATTTTAAAGACGCTGTGTAATGTCCTGATGTTGTCGAAGGACCATCATGGAAAATAATTGCTGCAGTTACAAAGGTTCTTCCTGAAATTGATAATTGAGAAGCCACAACATTTTTAATTAAAGTTGTCAGTTTAGTTCTATCAGGTCTACATTGTTGGAACATTAAAATTACATACTGTCCATATCTTTGTATAAATAATGTTGATAGCATTGCAGATTTACATTGAGTACAGACCATGTTTTAATTTGCTTCTCTAACTAGATTATTAAAAGACACTGATTTGCAGTCTGGTAAAGTCAAATATATAAATCTTTCAGTGTCTATTGTAGTAGTACTTGAAAAGGAACAATTGTCGCAGTTATGCTGCCATTTATAAGAAAGGCCAAAAAGATTTTCTACATCTATACCTTCATCTTGCAATATACAAGCATATACATTAGAAATTCCTGACAATCTTGCTGAATATTCTGTGAAAATTGATTTAGACCAAAACATATGTCTAAAACATTTCGAATTTCAGAAACACTTTCTATTTTTGTTCTATCACTGCTACATTTCTCAAACACAGAATTCAACAAACAACAAAATCTTTGATCCCGATTTTTAACAATCTGTTCTTGTAAAGTTTGGAGAAAAAAAACAACATTAACCACTACATTAGCATAGCAGTTGACACCAGAACTGTTTTCAAACTGAAATCCAACAACATCTTTACCTGAGTCCTTTTCCTTTCTGCTTACAATTACTGGTTCATCTACTTTTTTTCTTTTTGCTACAACTTCACTACAATTTTTCTCATTTCTTCTTTTTCGGCCTACCACACGCTTTTCAAATAGAGGATATTGAGGTAAATTTGGAGCATACTCTCTTCTTAACCTATTATATTCTTTTACACAATTTAGATCTGCACTAATCTTTGTCTCATCAAAATCAATCAAGTACAATCCAGATAAAGTTCTTACTCGAGATAAAGCAACATATGCCATACCCTCCTTGAACACCGAACTTCCAATATTCACCAAAGCACTATCTACACTTAAACCTTGAGATTTATGAATAGTCACTGCATATGCCAAAGAAACAGGAAACTGTTTTCGGCGGACATATAAATCTTTCACAAGTAAAGATCTAGCAGAACAACAACTGAATTCTTGTAACAACTGAATTCTTGTAATTCTTCAATTCCATCAAATGTAATTTTTAAAAATTCAATTCCATCTCTATTTCGGTAATTCACAAAATCAACAACATGACCCATTGCTCCATTTACTAAACCTCTTTCCACATGTAAATTCCGTCGTAAAATTATACGACAATTTAAACATGCATACAGAGTCTTTTCCAAACCAGCAGTTTTAGATATTGTCTTCTCTAAAGAATCCAATTTTGATTTCAACTTTTCTGACAAAATAATAGTTGCTCCTTCATGCTCTATTTTATCAATAGCTTCCAGTTTCACAATCTCTTGATTTTCTAACTTTAACATTTTGTTGTTGAAGATTGAACATTATTGCAGAGTTGGCATCAAGCATATCACAGATTTGTTTTCAGCAATTTTCTTAAAAATATTTTCTGGGAGAATATTTTCGTTTGGAAATAAATTTGAAAATAATCGTGCCTGTAAAGCTTCTTTGCCATGCTCACTTACTTTTCCAATTCTTACATCTTGCAGAATATTTTTATAATCTTCATCCTTTTCCTGTCGCATATTTTAAAGCAGTTCTGCATATTTGAAATTTAACCATATATTAACATTTCCAATGCTTCCTAGGCACTTCCTGGTATCTTCATGCGTACGCATTTTAAACACTGGTTGTCCTTTCACTGGAGTTAGCTGCAGTAGATCTCCAAAAACAATGATGTGTTTGCCTCCAAATAACACATCATACTCTGTTTTAAGAATTTCTTGCATTCTTAAATGCACAAAAGCAAGCATTACATTTGATACCATGCTTACCTCATCAATGATAAAAAAGTTTCATTTTCTTCGGGACTCTGGAAACTTCCCAACAAGCTTCTCCAGATAGCTTGTAGTATTGTAATTTATTATCATACTCTACTGGCAGCATCAATAAACGATGTAAAGTAATCCCTTTAATGTTATGTGCTGCCAACCCAGTTGGAGCGGTATTAACACAAGAGAGCGATGACTCAGTTCTTTTCTGCAGATAGGTTGCAATTGCTTTAATCAGAAAACGTTTTCCAGTTCCTGCTTCTCCACTCTCGTACAGTCGGACAGGCATAAATGACGTACATGAGCACTCTTTTTTCTCATGACATAAACCATGCTCAATCTGCTCTGTCACTTCATCGTATATTTTTTTTCGCTCAACGTTTAGTTCTTTTTCCAAATCTTCTAAGTTAACTACATCCTCCTGAGCTTGTTCCATGGCTCTTTCCACTTCATCCATGGCAGTAGCAGCTTCATTTTGGATAATTGGTCCTCCTAGTAGATCCTGACTCAATGAAGCAGAACTCTGACTGTCTTGAGAACTGTCTCCAGCAATTTCTGCTGCAATTGTAGCTTCTTGCTGTATTTCCTCATTCAACATTTGCAGATAATTTGCAAAAACAGGACATTCTATTGTATCCTTGGTTGCATTGAATGAATCTTCATAACTGAGAAAATCTCCAAGTAGTTCCTCTTCTGTACGCCATGGCTTAAAGAGTTGCAAAAGAGCTAAATAGTAAAATTCCCTTTTGTCAGGAGATTCGCAACTCAATTTTCGACGATTAATCAAATGGTCTTTTCTTTGTTTCACCAGACATCCTTCACATCCAAATACAGCATATACTCCTTTATTGATATCTTCTGTGATGTTCCTCTTAAAAGTATAGCTTTGCAGAACTTCATAGAGACAAACGTTCTCAAGATGACTACTTCTATTTGGATAGTATGTATCCAACATATTTGTATTCAAAATATCTGTACTTTTTGGTTCTTTCTCCGCCAAATACTCAATTTCTTGTACAGATTTCAAAACTCGGTTTCGTGTTGCAGCAAGACCTAGACTCACCCAAATGATTGTTCTAGATTTGGCATATAGACTTGCTGATGATAACCGATCGGAACATTCATATGCTCCAATTTCTCGATGCAACAACATCTTCAGACTGTAACTGTACAATTTCTTACTTAGACTCTTTTCATGTGAAATTTCCTCCCACATTTCCTTCAGTTCCGTCTTTTCTGATTTTGTGATGTAAGACGTCACATATCGAGCCACAGCAATAGAGTTGTCAGCAACATATTGAATATCCATGTTAGCATTCCACATGGACAAAATGACTGTGTTGTAGTTATTTATGTATTTGGACTCTTCATTTCTTCTTAAGTTGTATGTATTTTTCGGTGATTTTCTTGTCACAGTATGTCGCAGAGAAGTCATAAAAATGTTAATTCTTCCTTTAGATATTTTTGGTCGAGGAAATCCAAAACGACATTTTGTGTAGAACTTGTCCTTGGATTTGAACTTCCGACTACAGTATTTTCCACAACGATGGCTTTGAAAGCGTAAAACTTGATGTCTTAAATTGTTTTCTTCTGTACTTTTCGGAACAGCACATGTAGAATACTGTTCAATGAAACTCATCACTGTGTAATCCAAATCTTTTCCCAATTTGGGTGCATCTTTGATCCATAGCAGCATATATATGTGAGGAGCACCTCTTGCTTGATACTCCTTTCTCCAAAAGAAATCCAAAACCTCTCCAAGCGGAGGATTTTTTTTTGTTTGTGATAAAAGACATCATAGCTTCAAATCTATGATTGAAATACCTGCATACATTAACTGGATCCAAAGAGCACAGTTCTCCAGGTGTCTTGTATTCTATATTTTCAGTATTTGTATTTGCCTCTCGTAGAAATTGAAGTAAGTCTTCCCAAGCATACTCAGCACAACTAAGAGTGAGGAACCATGTAGGAGTTCTTAAGTTTCTTAGCATTCATTGCAATTCCCCATGACGACGGTACCAATACTCATTAGTACCACACTGACATGCCATGAGATTAATTAGGTGAGATTCCAAAATACTGTCTTGCAGTTTGACTTTATCCATAAAGTCCCTTGCCGAAACATTTTGCAGAAGTACTCCAGTTTTCAGTATATGGTTCACTGCATAGGAAAGTCCAGACAAGTCCCTTTCAAACAGTAGATGAAACAAATATGGACTGCATTGACGAAACCTTGGATCTTCTGCATATGAAATGAAATGAAATGAAAAATAAATTTATAGAGCGCAGTTGCTGCCCAGGGGTGTCCAAGCGCTAGAGACCAGAGTGAGTTGCTTGACAGAGGAAAAAATTACGGAAAGTTAATGAGGGGCATTAAACAAAAAAGTCTTCAGCTGTTTTCGAAAGGAGGAGAGGTTATAGTTGGACCTGAGATGAAGAGGAAGTGAGTTCCAAGTTTTGGCGGCATTGTAGGTAAACGTCCTGCTGCCAGCTCTTGCCTTTTTTATTCTAGGGACTATAGCCCTACAGGCCTGGCAGGAGCGGAGGTTTCTGCTGGGTTGGTACTGTTTTACTAGGTCCCGGGTAATCATCCGTCCTGTGTCCCAAAAGGCCTGGTGAGAAATGCACATGGCCTTAAAGGTGACTCTTTGTCGTACGGTAGCCAGTGCAGACTGGTCAATCCAGGTTTGGCTGACTGTCTGCGTGGCAGCTGGAGCAGTGTGCGAGCCGCACAATTCTGAACTATCTGTAGTTTGCGCAAGGTATATTCCGGGGCGCCAAGATAAAGGACATTGTTGAAGTCTAAACAGGACTGAATCAAACCTTGGATGGCCACCTGTTTTGCCTCCATAGGCAGAAGAGGGAGGACTTTCTTTAGCATCCTAAGAAGTCCAAAGAAGGTAGCTGAGAGTTTTGTGGCCTGGGTGTTAAAAGAGAGGGTCTTGTCCAGCCAAACCCCAAGGCTCTTAATATTGTCCTTGGGTATTGGGGGGGCACCTAGACAGGGAGGCCACAAGGAGTTGAAAAAGGTGGGGTTTGTGGGACCCAGGAGCATCAGCTCAGTTTTGTCCCCATTGAGCTTAAGGGATGAGGAAGTCATCCATCACTTGACCTCCTCTAAGCATTTTATTAGCCCACCTGAAGATGGCAGATCGGCCTCCTGCGCCAAGGAGACCACTAGCTGGGTGTCGTCCGCGTAAGAAATAATTTTAACCCTGAATGGACGAACAACCTCAGGCAGTGGTCTCATGTAGATGTTAAAAAGCGCAGGGCTTAAGGAGGAGCCCTGTGGGACTCCACACCTCAAAGGCCTGCTCGTGGACACTGTATCTCCATCAAAAACTTGGAAGGAT
This sequence comes from Lissotriton vulgaris, assembly GCF_964263255.1. NCBI lineage: Eukaryota > Metazoa > Chordata > Amphibia > Caudata > Salamandridae > Lissotriton > Lissotriton vulgaris. Next base: position 1,155,503,958 of record NC_141693.1, read on the forward strand.
CGGTCACTCAAAAAAGAAGATTTGAGCCATAGCCATGCTCCATCCACTATTCCGACACTCGAGAGGCGGCTCAGCAGGGTGTCGTGGCTGACCGTATCAAATGCCGCGCTTAGGTCAAGGTCGATCACTGCCACTGATCCCCCTTGATCTAAGATTTTTCTGGTTTCCTCAGTGACTGCTAGAAGGGCAGTCTCTGTTCCGTGTCTGGGTCTGAAACCCGTCTGGGTGGCATCTAACAGCAGGTTGTTCTCGAGAAAATTCACCAACTGAAGATTGATGTATCTCTCGAGAATTTTGCTCACCCAGGGAAGTAGAAAAATCGGCCGATAGTTACTGAAGTCAGTGGGGTCCAGGTTGTTTTTTTTAGCAGAGCCCGAACCATGGCTCGCTTCCAGGCGGGAGGGACAGTACCAGAGATGATGGAGGCATTCAGGAGGTCCATGATGGTTGGTAAGGTGACCTGGGATGCCAACATCATGACTTCTGGAGGTGCTGGATCGCAAGGAGACCCAGATTTTACCTTGCGGGCAATAGAATCCAAAGATTCAAGGTCTAGTGGAGGAAAGTGATCCAGTGTTGACAAGGATTGAGATGGAGTATCCCCCAAATTTGTCTGACCCTGAGCTATGGGAACTATTGCTATAGAGGGGAAAGATGAATAGATTTTGTTAACTTTCTGGTGGAAAAATATAATCTTAAAGTCCAGTTTTCAGATGCAGGAATTTGAACAGGTCGGTTGTCATATCGTCCACCTTGCCCTGTTGAAAATAACTGAGGAAAACAACGAGCTTCCAAACTTTCTTCCCATACACTAATGGGACTTCCTTTTGCTTCTTTCATTTAAAACAAGTCAATACCATTCCCCATTACTTCTTTGGAATGCAAAGGATGAACACTATAATGTTCATAAATTTCTTCACTTCTAGAGACATCAACTTTTTCAATTTGCCCAGCTGAGAAATCACTGTCCTCTTCTACAGTTGTTTCCTCTTCTCCAACATATACATTTTTGTAGTAGTGATTGTTTTTTTATCAAATACAACGTTGCCTTTTTGACTTTCCTAACATCCACTAATTCTTGCCAGATTTTCTTACTCCTTGTCGGAACACCATTAACTAGAACAACCAGAGGTTCCTCTTTCACTTTTTCTACACCAATTGTATCAATATTTTTCTGAAAATCTAGAGGTAAATAAACAACTCTTCCCTTTAATCCTCTCCGTAAATCTGAAGAAGGCAATTTCCCTGTCTTAGGCTCCATGCGAACAATAGCCTGAAAAGATACCCACATTGAATCAGAATAGACTCATAGGTATTTAAATCCATCAATTCAGAAGGAATGTCTACCAACTCAAGATTAATATGAACAGCTCTAGCAGGCATTCTGTTTTCATTTAATTTATTATAACAATATTTACAAATACGTTGATCAAAACCCAAATCAAAACAATTTTCTACCAACAAATAAGTTGCAAAATCCTTCCACTCATTATTATTTTCCATTTCACTTTTTACATATAAATCAACTAACCTAGTCTGATTCTTATAATGAGTTCGTCGACAACACACACAAGAAAAATTAGGCCTTTCACTTGAATTGACCTTAAACTTTCTAATTTCACGGTCAAATTTTTCTGTACTTGAAATCTGTACATTCTCTTCAAAAGTACCTTCTATTACTGCATCAGTTTCTGCACTGTCCTCTTTTTCACCAAAATAACAAAACTCAATTTCTTCACTAATGTTCTTCACATCTAATTCAGATCCATGCAAAAGAGCACTGTTTAACTGTTTTAGCTTAAGTGCTGGACTTTTTGCATAATACAACCTTCTCACTAATTTCCTCACTTTATTATGATGCACTGCTAACATCCTAAAATGGTGAAAAACACTCTGACATACTTTTCTTGAATGACAAGCCAGTGAATGCCCATGCAAACCTGATTTTTCTCTCACTCTGCAAGGATCTAACTCTTGTAACATCTTCATTTTTTGTTTAAGACTTTTCTTAGTATACGTACGTAAGAAATTGCAAAACAAATCAATTGAATCCTGTCGCACACTACAAATACTACTACAATTCCAAGTATACACTGGAGCCTTAGGACATCTCCCTAAAACTTCATCAGCTAACACCTCTTCTGCATTTCTAGGCACAATTTTTTCTTTTTCAACCGGACAACCGTCCTTCACCTCATATGCTCGACCACTGGTGTCAACTGCATGCACCAAATCATTATCCTGAAAGTAACTCTCTTCATTAAAAAATGGCTCACACCTTGAACTGTGCCTCCATTCTCCAGAAAAAACATCACAAAAAATTAGTCTGATTAATTACTCTTTTCCACTTACATTTTGATTTCAAAACATTGATTACTTTATCTAGTGTACAAATTCTATTGATTACTAAAATATATTAAAAAAAATTCACTTCAAAAGCCTGATCCACAATCTTCACTATACTTTTTTTTTCTTGTAGATAGCAGTTTTCTTTTTATAATTCTTAACATTTTTTAATAAATTTAAGATAATTCTGTTATAAGACATTTGTCTGCGAATGTCAATAAATTGATTTCTCCGTCTATTACTATAGACAATATCATCTCTTTGTACAAGTCTAACATTTTTTGGGGAGCTCTGCTTTTTCATTGTATTTACAGATGATTTTTTTTTCTTTGAAACAATATCCAGATGTTTTTACATTGCGTTAATTTCCTTAAAAAGTCCTTAGTTTGCTTACCAGGAGCATTCTTTTTTTTCACTGAAGATTGTATTTTGGATGAATCTTCTAATTGTGTTTTCTTGGACCATAAAGCATGTTTATAACGTTTTCTTCTTCTTTCCTTCGTCGGCATATTCTTTTATCTTTCTATAGATGATTACAATCTGTGGTAAAGAAAAAATAACATATTATAGACCACTACTAGCATACTACATAGCAATAACAATAAGTAAACGATATAAACACTAGTTTACAACATAACTAAGTTTATAGCAAAGCAACTGTGTCTCACCAGAATAGGAAATCATGCAGTAAGTGTTGTTTCTCAGTTTATGGCAGTGCAATACAGTTTCATTATTAATCACACTCTCTGCCTGCACCATCTCACTCTTTGCGTGTGTCATCTCACTCTCTGTCTGCACCATCTCTCTCTTGGTGTGTGTCATCTCTCTCTTTGCGTGTGTCATCTTTCTCTCTGCCTGTGCCATCTCTCTTTGCGTGTGTCATCTCACACTCTGCCTGCGCCATCTTTCTCCTTGTGTGTGTCATCTCACTCTCTGCCTGCGCAATCTCTCTCTTTCCGTGTGCCATCTCACTCTCTCCCTGCGCCATCTCTCTCTTTGCGTGTGTCATCTCGCTCTGTTTCTGCCCCATCTCTCTCTTTGTGTGTGTCATCTCTCTGTTTGCGTGTATCATCTGAATCTCTGCCTGTGTCATCTCACTCTCTGCCTGCGCTATCTCTCTCTTTCTGTGTGTCATCTCTCTCATTGCGTGTGTCATCTCTCTCTGCCTGTGTCATCTCACTCTCTGCCTGCGCTATCTCTCTCTTTCCGTGTGACATCTCAGTCTCTGTCTGCGCTATCTCTCTCTTTCCGTGTGCCATCTCACTCTCTCCCTGCGCCATCTCTCTCTTTGCGTGTGTCATCTCGCTTTGTTTCTGTTCCATCTCTCTCTTTGTGTGTGTCATCTCTCTCTCTGCCTGTGTCATCTCACTCTCTACCTGCGCTATCTTTCTCCTTGCGTGTGTCATCTCACTCTCTGCCTGCGCTATTTCTCTCTTTCCGTGTGCCATCTCACTCTCTCCCTGCGCCATCTCTCTCTTTGCGTGTGTCATCTCGCTTTGTTTCTGTCCCATCTCTCTCTTTGTGTGTGTCATCTCTCTTTCTGCCTGTGTCATCTCACTCTCTACCTGCGCTATCTTTCTCCTTGCGTGTGTCATCTTACTCTCTCCCTGCGCCATCTCTCTCTTTGCGTGTGTCATCTCGCTGTTTCTGCTCCATCTCTCTCTTTGCGTGTGTCATCTCTCTCTCTGCCTGGGTCATCTCACTCTCTGCCTGTGTCATCCCACTCTCTGCCTGCACAATCTCTCTCTTTCTGTATGTCATCTCTCTCTTTGCGTGTGTCATCTCTCTCTCTCTGCCTATGTCATCTCACTCTCTGCCTGCGCTATTTCTCTCTTTCCGTGTGCCATCTCCGTCTCTGTCTGCACTATCTCTCTCTTTCCGTGTGCCATCTCACTCTCTGCCTGTGTCATCTATCTCTAATCCAGCATTGAATCAAAGCATGAAAAACAATATAAAAAAAAGAGTACACTATAAGCAAAGAGTTGCAAACTGTGAGGAGACACAGGTAACATTATAGAAAAAGGGGAAAATATAATTCCTTAATTGACACAGACACTCAGTGTGATCCTTGTCAAAAAAGTTAAAGACATACATTTTACCTAAAAACATTTAGCATAGTAAATCGTTTTAGACACAGAGCACAGCCCATTTAAATGACCACTACATTACAAGGCAGAGACCTGACTCATTTCCAAAGTACATTTCCAATATGCACCATTCATTTTCTTGGCAGCATTACATAGAAACATGAGACACAATGCAAAAAGAAACAGTACCCTATAAGCTAAGAGATGCAAACTGTGAGGAGACACAGGTGACATTATAGAAAAAGGTGAAAATATAATTCCTTATTTCACACAGACACTCAGTCTGATCCTTTTAAAAAATGTTAAAGCCATACATTTTACCAAAAACATTTAGCATAGTAAATCGTTTTAGACACAGAGCACAGCCCATATCAATGACCACTACATTACAAGGCAGAAACCTGACTCATTTCCAAAATACATTTCCAATATGCACCATTCATTTTTTGCCAGCATTACATACTAACATGAGACACAATGCAAAAAGAAACAGTACCCTATAAGCTAAGAGATGCAAACTGTGAGGAGACACAGGTGACATTATAGAAAAATGTGAAAATATAATTCCTTATTTCACACAGACACTCAGTTTGATCCTTGTCAAAAATGTTAAAGCCATGCATTTTACCTAAAACATTTAGCATAGTAAATCGTTTTAGACACAGAGCACAGCCCATTTAAATGACCACTACATTACAATGCAGAAACCTGACTCATTTCCAAAATACATTTCCAATATGCACCATTCATTTTTTGCCAGAATCACATACTATCATGACACACAATGCAAAAAGAAACAGTACCCTATAAGCTAAGAGATGCAAACTGTGAGGAGACACAGGTGACATTATAGAAAAATGGGAAAATATCATTCCTTATGACACTCAGTGTGATACTTGTCAAAAATGTTAAAGCCATACATTTTACCAAAAAACATTTAGCATAGTAAATCGTTTTAGACACAGAGCACAGCCCATTTAAATGACCACTACATTACAATGCAGAAACCTGACTCATTTCCAAAATACATTTCCAATATGCACCATTCATTTTTTTGCCAGCATTACATACTATCATGAGACACAATGCAAAAAGAAACAATACCCTATAAGCTAAGAGATGCAAACTGTGAGGAGACACAGGTGACATTATAGAAAAATGTGAAAATATAATTCCTTTTCTCACACAGACACTCAGTGTGATCCTTGTAAAAAATGTTAAAGCCATACATTTTACCCAAAAACATTTAGCATAGTAAATCGTTTTAGACACAGAGCACAGCCCATTTAAATGACCACTACATTACAATGCACAAACCTGACTCATTTCCAAAATACATTTCCAATATGCACCATTCATTTTTTTGCCAGCATTACATACTAACATGAGACACAATGCAAAAAGAAACAATACCCTGTAAGCTAAGAGATGCAAACTGTGAGGAGACACAGGTGACATTATAGAAAAATGTGAAAATATAATTCCCTATTTCACACAGACACTCAGTGTGATCCTTGTCACAAATGTTAAAGTCATACATTTTACCAAAAAACATTTAGCATAGTAAATTGTTTTAAACACAGAGCACATCCCATTTAAATGACCACTACATTACAATGCACAAACCTGACTCATTTCCAAAATACATTTCCAATATGCAGAATTAATTTTTTACCAGCATTACAAAACAACATCAGACACAATGCAAGAATAAAGAAGCCCAATATGCTTGTTAATTTCCCCCATAGTGTATACAGCACTCTATCTATATTAAATGTATCATTACTCACCTTTAAAATGCTTTTGAAGATTTAGAACAGTGTCAGTCACACACACCAGATTTTCTTAAGCAGAATCTCTGGAATGCACCTCAGACACTGCAGCCACTAATGGCCCTGATTTCCTGTAAATCTTCACACATATCCCTGGACTTAACAAATCAATATTCTTCCTACACTATTTCAAAACCAAGTAACATTTTAATTGGTTCTAAGTTTCAACACTTTCAAAGTCACATAACATTCACCCATCCTCCCAGTGCTCATTCAGCCTGTTACCATGGTAACTCCCACCTAACTAAGCACACAGGTGAAAAGTTCATTATACTATGTTGCAAATGAACCCCGCAAGGGTGTTTGACCTCTCAATACACCAGCTTATCCTGTGCAATGTTTCTTTAAATTACTTTTTTCTCAACCCTTAGAATTACTTCTTTCAAAAAACAGAAGCATACACCCTAATTTTCAGTGTTGAATTTTTGAGAAACCACCAATCAATCCTTCTTTTTCAAGTGCACTGAATCTCAACCACTTTTTTTCAGAACTCCTACTTTCAAACTGCCATTTCATTTCCACAACTCATCTGAGTACAACCATATCTGCCTCCAAGATGCCTAAAGTCTGGATTGTGGGACATTGCTATGTTTACTGGAGTTAAAAGTACGCAGCAAACAGAGGTATTCCCAACCTTGATTTACCAAATGTAGATATTATGTGGATTAGCCAGAGAGGATTGAGATGTCACCAATTGATACCATTAGTAAAATCCTTTATGCATCTACCACACCCTGACCTCATAATTGTGCACTGTGGTGGCAATGACCTGGACACTTTGACTGCGGTAGGTCTGGAAATGCTTTTAAAGGACACCTTTGGGCAATTGATGTCACTTTTTCCAAAAACTGCCTTGGTATATTCTAATAGCTGAAATCAGATCCATAAATGCATGATACACTAAGGCAGATGTAAGTTAATGCATTGTTCAGTTATACCCAAGCAGGCTCTAAAGCCGTACTCGGTCTCTTCAAGTATAGCTTTATCTTATACCCACTTTTGGTTTCTATTCATGATACCACTCCCATCCACCATCACAAGGGGGTGCTCAATCAATGAGGCTGGATGATAACAAGGGTCGCTATTCTCCCTCTTCTTATAAATCAGAACTATAATTGACTGAGACCATGATGGAGGCAAGACAAGAGGTGCAGGCAGAGTTCAGAAAACATGTTTGTGCCCTTCAGGGTACTCCTAGGCCCCCCTAAGAATACATTCTAAAAGGTTAGTTCTTAATTTGTAAGGGGAACTATGTTATACACGTTAAGTTAATAAGAATAATGTGTTTTAATGTTGAAGTTTCTTACTCTCACTGTCTTTCTCTCTCTCTCTTTTTATACTACCCTAACAGCAATGATGGATCTTAATGAGGAGTCAGTTGACATTGTTGTTTAAATTTCTGCGACTATTATAGACAATTTGAATGATCCAGTTGATGTGAATACACATAATGAAGACCTTATTGAAGAAGGAGATGGCATGGGGGATTTTTATGATGAATCTTTGGATTCTGACTTAATTGAATATTTAGAGTTCATTGAGTTCCAGGATTCTTCTTGGGAGACTACCGATGACGAAATTTCTGACGATTTAATGTTAGAAGTTCTTTCAAATTACGAAAATTCAGAACAATAAATCTATATTTAGTAATTAAAAATTGTTTGAGAAATTATACTTTTTAAAATGTAATTTATGAGGTAGTGGCCAAGTGATTGTGGTATGAAGTGAGACTTTTAGTATAGAGTGCAACATTTTTGAGTTACATAGTAAATTTATTCATAGTTACTCTCCTTCTCACACTATACTTTTTCCTGTGTGTATCTGACATCTCTTCTCTTTTATGTATTTTTTCCATCACTGTACCTCACTTAGGGCCCGATGTAGGTAGGCAAATACCGGTCGGTAACGGCCGAAAATCGGTAATTTCTGCCCTTACCGACCGGTATAAGATAATCGAGATGTATGTGACAAAAAATGTTCCGAATCGGTAAAAACCTGTCGGTAAAATTGCAAATCGGTATTTCACGAATCGGAAAATACCGAATTCCCATTTCCCGAATCGGTAAATAAGAAATGGTAAAAATGGCATATTGAGATGTAGAAAACGCAAAAAATACTGAATTTCATGAAAATTGGTATTTAAGAGTTGGTAATTACCATGGATTGAAAGCAGGGGGAAACCAGGTACAGGTTACAAAAGAAGGCCCCAAAATGCAACACTGCAACCACAATGGCGGCTTTCTATGTCATTACAAGGCGGCTACGGATACAGGCAGCAGGAGAGAGGGTCTGGCTAAGGGAGGAGCAGGTGTATAGGCAGAGGATCACCCTCTTCCAACTGACTGAATCTGAAATCCTGCAAAGGTACAGACTCCACCCCAGAACCATCCTGGACTTGATCAGGGACCTCCACCCATATCTGGAACACCCAACCCCAAGAGCACACGCCATCCCACCCCACGTGCAGGTGTTGTGCTGCCTACATCTTCTTGCTTCTGGGAGCTACCAGCATGTGATTGCTGCGATAGGTGGGGTGTCCCAGAGCTGCCTGTCATGTTTCTTCAGAAAATTCCTTGACGCCATGATGCAGAGGATGGAACACTACATAGCATTCCCTGACACACCTGCTGAACTAGCAAAGACAAAAAACGATTTGTATCACCTTGCACAGTTCCCGCACATCATAGGCTGTATCGATGGGACGCACATCCCACTATGCCCACCTGCAACAACTGAACACATATATAGAAACCGGAAGTCTACGCATTCAATCAATGTGCAGGTGATCTGCAATGCTGCCAACATGATTACGGACATTGTAGCGAAATTTCCAGGGAGTACCCACGACTCCTACATATTTCAGAATAATGGGATATACAGACGCCTTGTGGCTGGTGATTTTGGGGATGGATATCTGCTAGGTGAGTAAGTGTGATACACCCTGATAGTCAATGCAAAAGGATCAATCATGAGTATGTGACTAAACAAAATTTCATTTTCCACCCAGGTGACAGTGCATATGCCCTGCGTTCATTTGTTCTCACACCCTACCTGAATCCATCCACCAGGAGCGAAAGGCGTTACAACGTGGCACACAGAACAACACGTTGTGCGGTGGAACGCACTTTTGGACTGCTGAAAAGCAGATTTAGATGCCTCCATAAGAGTGGAGGTGCACGGCAGTACACGCCACTGATCTGTTGTAAAATAATTGCTACCTGCGCCATGCTGCATAATCTTGCCACCAAGGAGGGCACAGAGGTAGACCTCACATATCATGAGGACATGGATGATGGGACAGAACAAGCCGATGACAATGCAGCAGGTGCAGCACCAGCAACAGATGGCAGACTGAGACGCGCAGAAATCACAAACAGATATTTCTAATAGATTGATGAAACACAGGCAGGTTTACTTCTTGGAGCACTCTGTTTAATTTGCACTACCCGACTCCACATATTCAAGACCACATGAACAAAATAAAATCCACTTTTCACACTGGGTGGCCAAAGTTCACTTCACTGTGACCTGTCCTATGTTATGGATGAAATGTTAATGTTTGCGTTTACGCATGATGTTGTGGGAGCCACGGGGCAGGGGGCCAACTTGTGCAGTGGTGCCAGGGTCATCAGCATGTAGCCTGGTGCTCCGGCGAACATCAGGGACAGGCGTGCTGGATCCACTCCTGCTTGTGGACTCCTCCTTGTCCACGACACCCGTGTCACCAGCAGTGGCTGTCTGCTGTGTCAGCAGTACCTCCATAGCAGAGGTCACCCTCCCCATCCCCCTGGACAAGTCACTGCAGCAGTGCACAATATCAGTCTGCATGTTCACAGACCGGCGGCATAGCAGGGTGGTTACAGTTGCCAGGCGGTTGATGGATTTATTCAGCTGCTTAAGTTCGTGCCTGTTCCTGCGCCTTTCCGTCTGGTCACTCTCCAGCCTGTCACAGAGGGAACCCATGCGCACACCCATGTCCCTCACCCCCCCCCTGCCATGGACTCCATTCCTTTGGCCATGGACTCCATTCCTAGGGCCATGCAGCATATCCCCCTATCAATGTTAGACATCCTGCTATTGAGGATGCGCACCTGTCTGTGCACTGCCATGATCCCTTTGGCCTGCATGCGCTGGATCCTCACCATGGTGCTTTCCAACCCGGCAAAGACCCGCTGCATTTCATGTCCCTCCTCTTGCTCACGTGCTCTACGGCCACGGGCACTTGCACGCCCAGATCCTAATGATCCCTGTCGCCCCGCGTTCCCAGGCAGTGCTGGAGTGCTAGGTGTCTGATCCCCCACCTCTCCCTCATCAGAGCTCTCCAGGATCCTGAGTGGTGGAATGTCCTGCCTCCTTGGCCTCAATTGCACAGAGGACCCTGAGATTGGTGTTGTGGCACCTGCAGGTACTGCCGTAGTCTGTGTCTCAAACAGCAGGGGTGACTGTGGCTGTGCTGTGGTGTCTTCCTCCATTGCTGGGGGTGCCAGCGTTGTGGATGTGTCCGCAGGGACAGTGCTGGGTCCTGCTTTGTCTGTGGGCTTCTCCCTCGCAGCCGTTGCTGGTGCACTTGCCTACCCTCCCTGCGCTGCACTGCGCGATGACTCTCCTGTGGAAAGACATGGACAATGATCATCTGTGTGTTTCCATTAGACAAAATCCTGTCACACAGTTTCCTGAGCTGCAACCGCTTGTGTATGGGGAGTGTGGCATGGCATGCAGTGTTCTGTGTTGGCTGCTTTAATGAATGTTCCTATGACTACGACTACCATGATGCATTGCTGGTGAGTACTGACATGTGTTCTGGATTGTGCATGTGTAACCCACATTGAGGAAGGGCCCAGGGAATGGGTGGGGATTCATGTCCATGCATCTTACCTTTCTTTCTTGTAACTCTGGCTGAGCTGTCAGCATCCCCAATCCCGTGTATGCTTTCAGGCTCCATTGTGGATTCCACCATCTGATCCAGTTCTGTGAGGCTTGGTGCACAGCTCTTCCCTCCACCTGTGGCTGCCGATTCTTTCCTCTGGCTTGCTATCTTCTTTTTCATGGTGATCCTCAGATCATACCACCTTTTTTTAATGTCTTCTATTTCACGATGTGTGATCCCAAGGGCATTTACTTTGCTCTGGATGGCCAGCCAGGTGGTTCTTTTGACAGACTCTGCCACTTGCAGGGACTGTCTCCCAAAAAGCTGGCTGTAATGCTGCACTACCTCCTCCACCAGCACCTGGAGCTCAGTTGTGCTGAATTTGATCTTCCTTTTTTGGTCAACACCATCCTTCTGGGCTTCCTGGGGCTCCCTGGTGATGCTCTGCTGGGCTCAGTGCAGCCTGCTCCTCTGTCTCTCCTCCAGCTCTCCAAACAGTTCTGTGGCTCTGCACCTGCATGGGTGTGGCCAACTCCAGGTACTGGGTGTGGTACTTGCATCTGATTGGTTGATTTCACATTAGCTTTGTTGTGGGGTGTGGTGGGTGTCCCTGATTGGTTGAGTGGCTCACATGTCTTCCATTCGAATTTTCGAGATCGGCTTTTACCGAATCGGTAAATACCGATTCGGTAATGTCCGAATCGGTAATTACTGATTCGGTATTTCCCATTCATTCCTATGGGCATGGAGGCCCATAGGGTTGAATGGGTGATACCGAATCGGTATTTACCAAGTCAGGATTCCGACTGTTACCGAATCGGTATTTTTTTACCATTTTTTACCTACATACTGTTTTCTGATTCATAAATACCGATTCGGTATCAATCGGTATTTATGAACCGGTAAAATGGAATTACCTACATCGGGCCCTTACTGTCATTTTCTCATTAAAATCCTGAGTTCCCTTTTTTCAATCTAGTTTTGTAACTCTCTCCATCCCCTCACTGCTCTTCTCTGAAGGACTTCAAAGGTTAAAAAAAATGTTTATTTAAAAAAAAAAAGAATTTGATAGGTCCGCGCACGGGAAGTGCTCGGAGAGTGTGCAGTGAGTGCTCGGAGAGCGAACCCTATCACCGCCATTTTGTGGTTTCAGAAGAGAGTGCACAATAAAAGTTGAAAACGTGGAAAGGGGGCAGAGTTGAGTGTTCTCGACCCCCTAGGCCTTCCCAGGGGGTCCCTGAAGGACTCCAAAGGTTAAAAATAATGTTTATTTTTTTAAAAATACTACTTGTAGGCACTTAATTCACCCAGATAACACAACAGCTCTTTTCAGAGCTACCCTACCTCTAAACACTCTAAATTCATTATTCAAACTAAAAAAAATTCTTTGTTTTTCCCCGTGGTACGCGTACCTGTACGCACACCCGAAGCGCACTCCGCGAAATTAAAAATAAAAACAAATAGTGTTTTTGCCCTTCAGGGTCCTCCTAGGCCCCCCTAAGAATACCTAGGGGGTCAGGGGGTCTCTACCCTGACCCCTTTTATAGTATTCCACTTTTATTTTTTCACCTCTTGTGTCTCGATTCTACCGGGACACATGATGGCGGACTCTTTGAACTGTTTGGAATGTTGACAGACACCCGAGAGCCAATCAGCGTTCCGCTTGCACACTTCCGTGGCACGCCGGGTGCGCTTATGGGTACGCGTACCCAAAGCGCTCGCAACACGCATATAGATATATACATTTTTAGAAGTAACTATTCATAAAAACCATTGGAGCGATTTTCACCAAATATAGAAAAGGCACTTTTGCGTACCAGTCCCTACAATTTTGCCAAGTTTGCTGTAATTCCGTTCAGCGTTTCGGGCTGTAGCCGTGTCTAAACGTCCTATGGAAATTAACATGGGGAAAACACGTTTTGGGACCCCCTGTTTACTCGGCCCCCGCTTGACGAATCCCCCCAAAACTTTCAGGGAAGGAGCAGAACTGAGCTGGCCAAAATTTTGGAAAATTGCACGCAAATTCCTCAATCGACGCCAAAGTTATTCCATATAGAATGCTGTGGATTTCCTATGGAAACTAGGTCCTAACTATAACTACCTACTGGCGACCGCCAGTAGGTAATATATATATATATACATATATATATATATATATGAGACAATCCCTGCTTGCTCTCGCCTGGAGCCCAATCCTGGATACCACAGCGCAGAAGAAGAGAGAAGACCCAAGTGCAGGTGAGCAGTGTGTTTTATTTCATCGGGAAGACGGCACACCTCAGCATGACGTTTCGGCCTTCACAGAGGCCTTGATCACATGACGCATGCTAGGGAGGAGGCAACTTTTAAAGTGCAAATGCTGGTCTTAGTGTTAATTCATTGGTGGAACATGGTCACATGCAAAATGTCTTGTATCATAGACATAGACAACATTACAATGCTGATTGCAAAGCCCATCTCGGGATAATCCCTGATTTCAGCCTAAATCGCAATGTGCAAACAACCGTAAATAAAGTGCTGATGCCATACTGTCATTTTTAGCAATACAAGTTAAAAATCACGGGATAATCCGAATTAAGAGATTCAACATGCAGTGCAAAATTGGCAATGTGCAACACATCAGTAAAGTGCAAATAGTGTCTTGTAAACAATTGTCATCTCAATAAATAACAATAATATACTTGATTTACAATATCATGTTAAAATCAGGTGTAGAAAAATAAATTATTTATATATATATATATATATATATATATATATATATATATATATATATATATATAAAAACATGAATGTACAAGTATATTCCTAATAAATATATAGACACCAATCATACACTATTTACACAAGATGAGACCTCAGGTGATCAGAATACATAGCTGCATTATCTATCAGTGATGTCATCGGTGATGTCACTGACCATGTCATGAATGATGTAATATGTGACATCATCAGCAGTGGATTGCGGGCGCGCGAGATATAGTGAGTCCAACTAACTATAACGTGGGAATTTCAATATTCAGCTAACTATAACTGGTGTGAAACTTATGGTTTTTTCAGTGAATTTCAAAGGTTTTTTAAATGCTAATTCCTAACTATAACAAATGTGAAACCTATGTTCTTTTCAGTGAATTTCAAAGGTTTTTTAAATGCTAATTCCTAACTATAACGATTATGAAACCTATGGTTTTTTCAGTGAATTTCAAAGGTTTTTTAAATGCTAATTCCTAACTATAACAAATGTGAAACCTATGGTTTTTTCAGTGAATTTCAAAGGTTTTTTAAAAACTAATTTCTTTGTATGTCGAGTTTGTAACCTACGATTTTTAAATTGAATTTTTTTTATTAGCTGTTTTTTTAAATTATTAATTATTATTATTTTTTTTTCTCCAAAATAATTTTTTCAATGTATTTTTCATGTAGGTTTTTTTAATCATTTTGTCTTGTAGCGCTCAGGGTGCGCGCACAGGTAAGCTCACCCGAGAGCGCAGCGAGAGCGCAATTTCCGCATGCGGAAAAAAAAAGTATGTATTTATACTAAATAATATTGCAAGATATTCAATAGCATACTTATAAAATTAGTATTTTTGATTTTACATAACCGTATTTTAACATTAAATGCATTTCCGAAAAGCTAGCAAAACGTCATTTAGGCGCGCCGCGTAAGCGCCCCCAGAAGCGCCTACGTTCGCGCTGCATAAGCGCCCCCGGAAGCGCCTACGTTCACGCCGCATAAGCGCACCCGGAAGCGCTCCGGTGCGCGCAGCGTAAGCGCGTCAAGTCATGTGACCTTAAAATAACTCTTTTCATTGGTGGTTAACAGTTTCTTTACAACTAATGAAAACCCCACCCATTTCCCTCACTTCTTCTTTCACTTTGGAGACAGCAAGACCTGTTCCTTTCTGTTTTTCTATTTAGTGAAAAGAATGGCTGCCAGACCACCCAGCAGCAGTGAGGACTAAGATGACTTCATTGAGGAGCAGCCTCCTCAGCCTAAGGTGAAGGAGCACTTTATTTGGAAAAATTTTACCATACCACCAGGGGAAAAAAATGTTAATGCTCCAAAGGTGGAGTGTAAAATTTGCCAAACAGTTCTTTCACGGGGTGACCCTAGAAGAAAGTACAGTTTCGGCAACTCCACAATGATTCGCCATGTCCAATGGAGGCACCCCCAGAACTATGCCCGGGAGAGTGTCAGAGACCTGGCACGTAATCCCCCAAGAGATGGCGCCTCAACATCCACTGGAGGAGCAACAACAACATCCGTGAGAGGAAGACCTGAGAAGCTGATCCCCAATATTCAGCCTATTTTCAATGATATCACTATCAAGTGTAAGCAGTGTGATGAACTGCTTTGCTATGGAGAACAGAGTATAATGAACATTGTACGCACAAGGGAAAACCACCGCTGCCGTCCCCAGCCCTAATTTTTCCCCTTTTTTTTGCTCCTGTTGAGCAGTTTGGCATTCCCTAGTTTTTTTTTTGTTCTGAAAAAAAAACAAAAAAAATAAAAACGTTCGGAAAAAGTAAAAAAATAAAATAAAACAAAAAAAGAAGAAAAAACCTGTTCTTTTTAGAACTACCTCCAATTCTCCAAAAAGAGCTATTTTCTTTATATATTGTAAAGGAGTGAGTGAAGTGGTGAGCTCAGGGTGCGCGTACCGGTGAGCGTACATGGGAACGCACGCAGCGCTTACCCCGCAAATTTTTTTTTTTTTAAAGTAATCTTTTTTTTGCCCTTCAGGGTCCTTCTAGGCCCCCCTCAGAAAACCTAGGGGGTCAGGGGGTGTCTACCCTGCCCCCTTTTAATCATTTCCCCCTTTTTATTTTCACCTCAGGTGTCTCGATTTTACCGAGACACAAGATGGCGGACTCTCCGGACTGTTTAGAATGTTGACAAACATCTGACAGCCAATCACCTTTCCGCTCGCGCACTCCCGTAGCGCGCCGGGTGCGCTCCCCGGTACGCGTACCAGTGAGCGCACGGAGCGCGCCTATAGATATATATGTGTTTTTGAAGTTAATTTTCGTAAAAACCACTTGAGCAAATTTCACCAAATATAGCAAAGGCACATCTGTGTACCAATCCCTACAATTTTGCAAAGTTTGGCTTAAATCCGTTCAGCGGTTCGAGCTGTAGCCGTGTCAGATCGTCCTATGGAAAATTGCATGGGGAAAACACGTTTCGGGACCCCCTTTTTTCTCAGCCCCCACTTCATGAATCCCCCCGAAACTTTCAGGGCAGGAGCGGAGCAGAGCTGGCCAAAACTTTGGAAAATTACACGCAAATTCCTCAACCGGCGCCAAAGTTATTCCCAATAGAATGTTGCGGATTTCCTATGGTAGCTAGGTCCTAACTATAACTACTTACTGGTGACCGCCAGTAGGCAATATATATATATATATATATATATATATATATATATATATATATATATATTCAATCCAAGAGTTGCCCAAAGATGAGGAAACCACACAAGATGAGCTAAAATCCATTTAATCAGAGGATTGTAGTCCTCCTGTCACTCACAGCAAATGTAGAGCCAAACGCGTTTCGGGGTTTCCTCATCTTTGGGCAACTCTTGGATTAAATGTTAGCGGTCTGCCGAGCCGCGAGGAAACCCCACTGCTTACTTAGCGGGTCTGCAGTGACAGAGATAAAGGGACACTGCGGAGAGATGAGTCCGTTTGGAGGATGGTGTTACTAGATGTCAGCCTGCCTGCTTCCCGCATGCCCACTGGGGCAGGACTATACTTTGGATGATACGGTAGGACCCACTGTGGTTGGAATGTCAATGATGGAACTTCAAAGACCAGCATGCAATCGCGCATACGCCCACTGGGGCGGGATATATAATTATGCGCAGATGGTTCCCTCGTTGCTGCCGCTTCATTTGTTTGCCAGTGATCAAGGGCGATGACACGCCCGAAACGCGTTTGGCTCTACATTTGCTGTGAGTGACAGGAGGACTACAATCCTCTGATTAAATGGATTTTAGCTCAACTTGTGTGGTTTCCTCATCTTTGGGCAACTCTTGGATTAAATGTTAGCGGTCTGCCGAGCCGCGAGGAAACCCCACTGCTTACTTAGCGGGTCTGCAGTGACAGAGATAAAGGGACACTGCGGAGAGATGAGTCCGTTTAGAGGATGGTGTTACTAGATGTCAGCCTGCCTGCTTCCCGCATGCCCACTGGGGCAGGACTATACATTGGATGATACGGTAGGACCCACTGTGGTTGGAATGTCAATGATGGAACTTCAAAGACCAGCATGCAATCGCGCATACGCCCACTGGGGCGGGATATATAATTATGCGCAGATGGTTCCCTCGTTGCTGCCGCTTCATTTGTTTGCCAGTGATCAAGGGCGATGACACGCCCGAAACGCGTTTGGCTCTACATTTGCTGTGAGTGACAGGAGGACTACAATCCTCTGATTAAATGGATTTTAGCTCATCTTGTGTGGTTTCCTCATCTTTGGGCAACTCTTGGATTAAATGTTAGCGGTCTGCCGAGCCGCGAGGAAACCCCACTGCTTACTTAGCGGGTCTGCAGTGACAGAGATAAAAGGACACTGCGGAGAGATGAGTCCGTTTAGAGGATGGTGTTACTAGATGTCAGCCTGCATGCTTCCCGCATGCCCACTGGGGCAGGACTATACATTGGATGATACGGTAGGACCCACTGTGGTTGGAATGTCAATGATGGAACTTCAAAGACCAGCATGCAATCGTGCATACGCCCACTGGGGCGGGATATATAATTATGCGCAGATGGTTCCCTCGTTGCTGCCGCTTCATTTGTTTGCCAGTGATCAAGGGCGATGACACGCCCGAAACGCGTTTGGCTCTACATTTGCTGTGAGTGACAGGAGGACTACAATCCTCTGATTAAATGGATTTTAGCTCATCTTGTGTGGTTTCCTCATCTTTGGGCAACTCTTGGATTAAATATATATATATATATATATATATATATATATATATATATATATATATATATATATATATATCCTCAAGGTTTTGCCTGTTCAAGGAGGAGAAAGCCCAGAGCAAGGTGGACAGGAGGACTACAATCCTCTGATTAAATGGATTTTAGCTCATCTTGTGTGGTTTCCTCATCTTTGGGCAACTCTTGTATTAAAATATATATATATATATATATATATATATATATATTCACTGAAAAAACCATTGGTTATAGACCATATATAGTTAGGGATTAGCCTTTTCAAAACCTTATTTTACTCACACAAAACCATTGAAATTTCATATATAGTTAGTTGCACTAACTATATATCGCGCACCCGCAATCCACTGCTGATGATGTCACATATTACATCATTCATGACATGGTTAGTGACATCACTGATGACATCACTGATGACATCTCAAATGACATCACTGATGACATCTCAAATGACATCACTGATGACATCACTGATGACAACATCCAGTGACTGTATGTTTCTGTAAAGTTAAAATATGTCTTACATATTGAAGAATGAGTGGATGTATAAGTGTCTGGATGAAGGATTTAGTAGGTGCATGACTGACTGTATGAGTGAGTGATTAAATGTGTCTCACTGAGTGCATGGGTTAGTGACTAAACTGTTTTAATTTGTGCATCATTATATCTGTTGTTCTACAAACTGCTGCATATGTTGATCAGTAGCTATATGAGTAACTGTATGGGTTATTCATTGGTTGTCCAAGTATTTGTATGGGAAACTGAGTGTGTGTGTATGGGTGGCTGGGAGGTGTGTGACTCTGTACATAGATGTGTGAGTAGTTGATTCACTATATGTATGGGTTCAAAAGTGCATGTGGAAACAGCTGTATGGGCGGTTGACTGTGCATGAGTGTATTAGTGAGTGAATGGATATCTCAGTGCTACATGTCAAAGTAAGTACATATGTAAAACACAGTACATGTGAGAGTTGACATATATAAATAACTGTGCATAAGAGCCAGTGAATGTGTGAGTGGCTGTATGGATCATTGTGAACATGTATCAGGGATTGTATAAGAGAGTAAATATGTGTTAGTATATGTTTGAATAAGTAAGGTGTGTATAACTGTATAATTGAGAAAATGGAGGTGTGATTGATTTTTTGCATAACTGACTAGGTGTGTGAGTAACTCCATGGATGAGTGACAGTCTGTGACTGTCTGTTTACACTGATTGTATCTAAGGTTATATTAGAGTCTGAAGAGGTTCATGGTATTATCACATGAATGATATCATCAGTGATGTGATCAGTCATGTCAAATGAGATGTTATCAGTAATTTTATCAGTGATGTCATTTGAGATGTCATCAGTGATGTCATTTGAGATGTCATCAGTGATTTCATTTGAGATGTCATCAGTGATGTCATCAGTGATGTCACTAACCATGTCATGAATGATGTAATATGTGACATCATCAGCAGTGGATTGCGGGTGCGCAATATATAGTTAGTGCAACTAACTATATATGAAATTTCAATGGTTTTGTGTGAGAAAAATAAGGTTTTGAAAAGGCTAATCCCTAACTATATATGGTCTATAACCAATGGTTTTTTCAGTGAATTTTCAAGGTTTTGTAAATGCAAATTCCTAACTATATATGGCCTAAAACCTATGGTTTTTTCTGTGAATTTCAATGGTTTTTTTAATAGCAAATATCAAAAGCTGTCAAATGTCAAGTACGTGATAGGTAAAAACTTTTTCGTGTTTATGCACGCTGATGTGCTTTGAACGCTGCCCCCCCCTCTTTTCTCTTAGTAGTACTCTTGTAGTGTAGTTCCTAGTTTCCCACTAGGCCCTGCGCATTGGAATAACATAAACAGTAGTATCGACGTGGAACTGCGGATATTCCAGGCCTCCACTGACTATGCTAAACTTAATTGGGTTGTGTTACCAACTAGCTCAGAGGTCACTGGAAACTTTCTTCTCTGCATAGGAAGTGATCAGCTTCCTTGGCACAGACAAGAAGGGATTCAGTTTTCCAACAACCGTGCAACATGACAACTTTGCTCCTCAGATCAAGAGTCGATCTCTAGGGTCGTGTGAAACAATAGACATAGATTTCACTCAGTCAGTCTAGTGCAGTTTACTTTCACGGTATGTAGAGAATAGAGAGACGGGCGTGTATCAATAAAGGGTTAACATTTATTGAACAGTCTTTCTTCTCATACAAGAGAAATGTATTGCCACAATTGCGATAACTGTTATTATAAAAAGTACGTACAGTAAGATAAGTATTGCGAAATAGAACTGTAAAAGCATTGATATGGTTTCTTAGCCATACAATGGTTTAAAGTAATAAAACATATATACAGTCATATATACATTAGGCTAACATACTCAACTGGTGCTTCTAACTAAGCCTACCCCAGTGTGCCTGACCTAAGCCTAACACGTGAGAAGGGGAGTAAGTAAGTAGCTTAAGTTAAGTTGGTTTTGCCAAGGTTTGTTTCAAGAATTCTCGTCTAAGGGTTTAGTCAACACCATACCTCTGAATAGAATGATGGAGGATTGGTATCTCCTTCAGGGGTCTCTCTCGATATCCCAGTCACCTGCGAGGGTAGACTGGAAGCGCCGGGACTGGATTTCTCTGCACGAGAAAGGCAGCGGCTTCTCTCAGCGCGTCGAGGAAGGAGGGGTGACAGCGTCCGCGGGCAGCTGGGCTGGATGTCTTCGCAGAGGACGGCTGCACGGCTCCTCAAGCGTACTGAACCACAGTTCGCGCTGTAGCGGCGATAATGGTAATCAGTAGCTTCACCACCACAGGATAGCAGGCTGCAGCGACAGAGTGCTAGTTGTTACCAACACGGGGTCATGCAGGCAGCTGGCATCAGCAACAGGTTCGCTCATTGCTTAAGGCAACGTTGGTAATATTTATACCTGACAGGTGCCGGGTTTGACGCAAGTTTGCTGGACATAAGACGTCAATTAAAGATGTCACTAGGAAGTGACAGTTATCAGTTGCTCATTAGAGTTCCATTACTAATCAAAACACAGCAAGCGGGGATTTCCAGGTTTGCTAAGTTTTTATCTTGTTGAAGAACTCGGAGTGTTATCTAGGAATATCAGATAGTGACTGCTGCTCTGTCATTGCACTAATTGGTCGCAAAGGAAGTAGCAGAGAGTCATGCTGGAATGTGGCTCTGTTCGTGTGAGGCCAGAGATGACTTTACAGAAAATCGCACTTGAACGGTTATGCCAATATAGGGAATAAATGGATTTATAGCCGAATAGGGGCATAAGGTCACAGTATCGATCAGGAACCTAGATAAGCACATAACACCCACTCCACGTATTCATGTCCATCAAAATTACTAAAACTAAGCAATTAGATGCATGTGTAACAGTGTGTAACATAGCCCACCCCAAAATACATAAATGCATTCAAAAATAGGCGTACTTGAAATACATGGAATTTAGGTACTGTACGTTTTTTAAAGCATAGCAATCATTCATAAAAATTATTGCATATGGAATCAAAAGAATTACACATGAAGTATCTCTGACAGAAGAAAATGCGAGATAAATCATCACATAAAAATGCATTGTAATAACATGTGTGCTAGAGGCTGGTGTAATGTTGTTATGTCTCTAGATGTGTTTAGAAATAGAAGTGTGAAGCTTCTGTTCTCTAAGAATAGTTTTTACGTTAAGCAAAGAATTGTTCGTGCCAAAAAGAGAGAGGGTCAATATTTTTAAAAAAAGTTGTCCAATCAAAAAGTTATTGCTTCAACGGGGAAAAATAGATTTCCAAAGCTCATGGCAGTTTTTGTTGATTAAACTGAAGGCCGAATTCAGAGTTCATGGGAACGCTGTGTGTCGGAAAGCTTTTCAAAAGTTATTGTTTCTCTATGGGTGAGAACATCGTATCAGACAGGCTCGCAAAGAATTGGTCTACAAAATCAGGTGATAGTTCAACCAAATTAGATAGCGCTGTAACTTGGCAGGTATGAGAATGATTGCTGTCATCGAAGGCAGGACCAGCAATGCTCACAGAACGTTGTACCTGGATGATGTTGCTTTTGTCACTCGCTCCACTGTTACCACTTGGCCGTAGTACAGGAGTCTCCACAAATGCCGTCATCAGGATTGGTAGCCGCTGGGGACAACACAATGCGTGAGCCGTTATTGGACTTAGCAAAGTATCGACGTCCATTGGTACTGCTGATGGAAGTGAAAGACAGATGTCCAACACGCATTCCTCGCCGCAAAGCATACACCGTAGCACAGGTAAAATGCAATTTTGCCATATCGGTCTGAATGAAAGGAACGAGGTCATGTTTAGATCTCTCAGCCTGGCCAATCCGAGGACGTTAGTTATCCTGTCCCTGTAGCGCATTGCTAAGATTGTCTCTTCCATTCCCATGGGAGCTATGTCTGAGCCGAGGCTTGCCATAACGTAGCAGGATGGTCAAAAATAGAATCCCTGCGATGAGTCCCAAAAATAGTGGAATGCCGCCAAAGATGGAGTGCACAAAATTAGGAAAGATTCCCAAAATTGCCTGGAAGGGTGTTAGCAGTCCCGTAAAGACTGTCTTAAATATGCCTGGGATGCTTGTAGCACTAGACATGTTAAGGAGTTGGCTAAACATTTCTACGAAATGCACGGGGCAATTTGTTGATAAAAGGTCATGAACCTCAGTAGCCGTCCTTGCGACTAGAAGATCATACGTCTCTTTAGATGACGTTATAGGCACTGTTGTCTGTAAAAGCACAGATTTCATTTTGCTTAATGTATCAATTCGTATAGAATAGAGATTCAGACGAGGCCAGAGGGGAGTCACTATGTCTGGAGGCCCGCTCGGGAACAATGCTTGCATACAGCATTTGACCATGGACGTTACTTGTACTAGATAACTTAGTCCGGGCGCGAGGCCACAGCACCTGTGATCCGTTCTTAGAATGTAACTCCCGTTTGCGAGTTGCATAAAGAAGGGCTCTATCTGAGTTGCAGGTGTGACTAGCTGGTGGCATGAGAGGTTGTTTGAATTTCCATCACATGCTCCGTGTAAATTAATACCCTGACACAAAAGTATACCGCTTAGTGAGTGTTTACAGTTGTCACCACTAAGAAATACATTTTTGTCGCTGTCACTATAGCAAGAATGAGTGTATGGTAATTTCCATTCGGATTTAATATATCCCTTACCCAATTGTTCATACTGGCCAGCAGGTATGTACTCAAGGCATTTATGAAATCGGAAAGTTGTTATCGGAATTGTGATAATTCCGTGTATTATCCATTCAATGACAGGGCTCTCTGACATTGTCAATGGTAATCTCTCGAGTTTCTCGATGCTCAAGATTGTATAGTCTGCTCCTTTCTGTGCCAAACTGATCTGTTTATCAGTAAGGTTAAAAATGGAAAATAATGACGTTGTGTTTATCAAACGCCAAGGCACATAGCCTGAACGAAGATTTTGCAACGTCCAGCCTAATTCTATAATAGAGCGTAATTGAGACTGGCCATGTTGTAACATTAGCAAATCTCTGTCTATCACATCAAAGGCAGAGGATACAATATTGTCCAAAGAATATATTCTGGAAGACAGAGTCATTAACCCATTGTCTACCACAGAAAGTGATTTCTCCAAATTAATACGATCAATTTCTCGTATTTTTTCAGCAGTTTCAATTTGCTTTACTTACCAAGCCTCGTTGTAAGCAGCATAGATGCTGGTCGCTATGAAACGCTTCTGACGCTGTTTGCGTGGTCCAAGAATGAAATCGCGCAAATCAGCACCATCTTTTAATAAAGACAAGTGTTGCTTAATTTCAGCCAGTGTGGATGTAGCTAGCCATTCTAGGCAGAGTTTCCCTACACTGTATGTTGTTATAATCCCTGGATGTTGTCTCTGGGAGTATCTAGAGTCTAATCTGGTCATTTTTAAACCCTGTGTTTTATTCAGGAACCTATCTTGACAGCTATTTGTGTCTGTAGGCCAGATTAACCATTTTTTCCAATCAGGATGTGTTCTGTTGAAATGTAAAATGTGTGACACGTCTAACTCATTATCTGCAGTTGCATTCTCAGCTATTGGCTTTGGTATAGACGGTGTTTTAAGGTCTTTGTTCTTAGCTAGGCCAAGACAAGATGTTTGGTGTACAGTGTCATTTAAAAATAACATTTGTTCTGGTATCATGCAGGTTCTAAACAGTGCTTCTAAGCCTTGCACCTGCCAATCTTTTGTACCCCAAATTGTTTTCGTTTCAATATTATTTTTCCAATAATCAAAACCAAATGTCATCATTTTGTCATAAAATGCTTCTGAATATATCAATTTTGAATTTGTCAGCATTGTTTTCATTCCTGTTTTATCTAACAGTTTATAATAAAACGTTTCTGCATTACTGGTGTTAAACCCTGAGAAGTATTTGAATTTCTCAAAAAATGCTTTAGAACTGCTTTTAGGTGGTGTAGAACAATGTTCCCATTGATTATACATAAAAACATTTCTAGGCTGTGCAGATTTATGCAAGTAATGATCCCCATAGTGGGTGTAACAGAATAACTGCTCATAACTAGATGAACCTTGTAAGTAATCATGATCTGTGAATCTAGCTGACATTACTAAATCAGACATCATGTCATTAATACTGTTAAAGTCCCATTCATCAGAGAATGTACTTGGTGTTACAAAGTCACTTAAGGAAACTTTTAGTTGATGAGGATACTTCAGGATTTCGACCGGACCATAGATCTCATAGTCTGTTTTCTCCCATACTACCCCACCAGGTATTGGAATTGCTGTGACATTTACTGTTGACAGTTCTCTTTTCTTCACGTGGGATGATCTGTGTGGTTTCAGGACTAGGTTGATGTTCTGACTTGCTGTGTCCATTGTAATATATTTTCCTTCAATGAATTTTCCCAAACACAGTACCATGATGAGCCAAAGCAGGAGGAAAAATACACCTAGACCGAACCAGAACTCTAGCCAAGGGGAAACAAGGTAGATTTCCTTCAGTTGATGAAAGAGTTCTGTTGCTTTTTCTTTAAAAGACTTTTGTGTTTCTGGCATCACTTCGGGGTCGTTAAAATCTTCAGAGAAGTTGTCGAAGTTGATGAAATAACCAGAGGCAGTTCTGTCAATTGATGGGATTGTTCTTTCAATCTGTCTCTCGGTAGCACTTTCTGATGCCACATCATTGTAGACTGGTGTTTCTTGACGAACTGTTTCAATCTGTGTTTCAAGAGGCACGAGTTCCATGGCATTATTGCATAGTCCTTCATTGTGCACTGCAGGCTGATCGAATGTGATGAGTCTTTCAGTTTGAACCTCTTGGATTGTTGCAAGTTTGGGTATTCTGTTGTTTCTTGGGAGTCCACTGGGCCTACTGTTGATTATAGGCCACATGCTTGTGGTTTTACCAGATCGATAGACACGACTCTGTTCTCCTTTTTACCAGCAAGGGGCGGTAGCACAACTGATCTTGTTCCGGTGACTGCTAAGACAGGTACTGCTTTTCTGTAAGAAGGCCCAAATTCCTTCTTAACCGCGATCTTTTCTCTGACTAGATCCCCAATCTTTGGAATCCAGACAGGCCTTGCTGGGGCTGTTGCGGGTGGTGCCTCGTCAGTGGTACTTGGCTGTTGCTTTAACTTTATGTTGCTTAATGATTTTCTTGTTTTATTCAGTTCCTGTAAAACAGCCAAACGGTCTTTTACATCAAAGTGCTTTGTTTCTTCTTGTACCACTGACATCTGACTATCGAGGTCCTGAACGTTCATTCTAATTCCGAACAATAGTTCGTATGGGCTGAAACCTTTTAGAGAATTTCTTGGCATGTTGTTAAGACTAGTCTGGACACTTATTAAATGTTTGACCCACCCAGCGCCTGAACCTAATACCTTCGCTGTTATAGATTGCTTTATGTCCCGGTTTTTTCTTTCTACCACACTATTCCCTTCGGGATGCGACGGACAAGAATACCACAACCCAATTCCCATGCTGGCCATGGCCTCCTTATAGGCTCGAGAGCTGAAAGCAGGACCCTGGTCAGAATGGAACGTGGTAATTGCGTATGTGCCGATATGGGCTCGCTAATCTTTTATAACTGTTCTAGCGTCAGCCGAGTGCTGGAGGCCTCATTATTTAAGTGTATTTCGTCTTAAACGTTGTACACTGGGACGCGCTTCTCTTCTTTGATTGCGCAGATAGACCGCCTTATGCTGTCTAGAAGGGATCCTGAAACTACACTGGCCTGTTCATTACTGCGATCTCTGTTGCAGTCTTCACAATTTTGAGCAAAACATTGAATATCTATACTCATTCCTGGCCACCAGTACTCTGATTGCAATTCTTTCAGAGATGCTTTGATTGTTTGGTGTTTCAGACCCAACCCCATGTGTGCTTCCAGTAAGAGGAAGCCCCTCCTGCTCCTGTTTGGAATTACTCTGTCCCCCACTCCAGGGATTCGAGCAAAAGGAACGGAGTTTGCATCGATTATGTATGCATAATTGAGTGGATAGTTTACGGGTAGTGCTGCACAGTCGCCTTTTACGGTCGTTCTTACTGCCAGCATGGTTTCCCCGTCTATGTACTTATCTGTACGCTTTTTTGCGGCTACGGAAGCCGGTTTAGTTGCTTCCGCTTTGGCTGTATTAGCCAATGAATTCCCTGCAACGTGAACGCCATCACGTTGAAGACTCTGCGCGTGAATCACGTGAGTCTTTTGTAGTTCTTTGTGTAAAAGAGCTACTTGTTCCCAAAGCAATTTATGCTTTATTGTGGCACCTGTGTCATCTTTGTAGTCGTTTTCGATCCAACTCTGCAGTTTGTTATTGTAAGAATTGACGCAAAAATGAGAATCGCACACTATAAGTGTGGGGAATTCGCGTTCTGCATTTTCGAGCGCCATCTTTAAAGATCTGATCTCAGTTCTTTGAACAGAACAGTATTTTACTGATTCAGTTTTCGTTACTTTCGGTCTGAATTTACCGCACAGCCAACGACCTTTAATAATCGCACATGCTGCATTGTAGGATTTACTCTCTACATTAAAATGCTGTACAAAGCTATCTGTATAGATTATACAGGCGTATTTTGGGAGAGGCAGAATTTCGATTGGCAGAGGATATTCTTCTTCATATTCTAAATCATTCAGTTCTGTGTATTGCGGGGTGAAATAGTATTTCACATCTTCCGCTCCTAGAGAATCTATGCACTGTATCCATTTCGGATCCAGTGACACTGTAGGCAGGTTTACTGGGCTGAATAGCGCCTCGAAGGCGGATTCCGCTGTAAGGATATTAATCCGTTTGCCGTGTGCTAGTTCTCTTTCATTTGCTAATGCGATTTGCACTGCGTTCACAGTTCTTTCTGTGTGACTGAATGTTTTTTCTGCTTGTGTGTACAAGTGAGATTTAATTGAAATTGGTACCTTTTCTCCCTCATTAGAGGTTAGGTACGTGAATCCGCATCTTCCTGGGATGACTCGGATTACAAGATCACGTGTGTTGTCACGTGTATCTAATTTAGTTTTTGCTAACATGTCTGTTTGCAGTGATCTCAAAATTTCTGTGTGTTTTTGAGTCCAATTGATTTGTTTTAAATCAGGTTTTATTAGTTCGTAGAGAGGTTTTGGAGCTTGGAGTACAGCGCACTTCTCTAAGAAGTTGTCCGCTAGGCTTTTCCCTTCACTTGATAATTCGTACCCTAAAAATAGGACTGTCAGATGGGCAATTCGGGACTTTTTAAAGTTGAATTTGTAACCCTCTGCTGCGAACCCAAGTATAATGGTGTTCACGCTTTTCAAGTGAGTATCCAAGTCGTCGTCTGTGAGATAAATATCATCTACGTAAGATAATGCTTCATCATCATAGATTTGTAGTAACTCTGTTACCCTAGCTGAGAATAGTCCTGGGCTGTTTTTGAACCCCTGTGGGAGTCGACAGAATTTTTTCTGCGACCCAAATGCAGAGAAAGCGGTCAAGTATCTGCTTTCTGGTGCAATGTTTTGACAAAAGAAACCATTAGAAATGTCTAATGTCGTTTTATATTTTTTCCTAACTATGTTATTCATTAGGGCTGCACTATGCGAGTTTTGTACTGCAAAAGTTTTGCAACATGTATTAAGATGTCTGTAGTCCAAAACTAGACGATATGAATTGTCTGGCTTGGAGACAGGAAACAAAGGATTGTTCATTTGAGAGGTGCATGTTTCAATCACCCCCTGGTATTCAAGTTGATCTAAAATCTCCCTGACCTGGTTTTTAGCTTCTTGCTTTATGGGATACTGCCGTTGGGCAGTTGGTTCACTTTTCAGCTGGATTTTGTGAGGCGGTGAATCCTCATCCCATCCTACATGATTTTTATATAATGCAGGTGCCTGGGCTACTGCCCATTTCCGTGCATATGTATATTTTTTATGAATCGGTATGTGATTCGAGAAGGCAGGCATAATTACTTCTTCGCCACGAGGGCACTCCCTGACAAACTCCGGGGGCCAATCTTTTTCAGCTAACAGAATATCATAGCCTTTTGAGAGCTTATCCCAAAACAGACCCTTAATTTTCCTAGTCTTATCACCCTCCATACGCAATGTTATTTCGTATATTTTATGGGGCTCGCTAAGTCTGGCGTCAGCAGTTTCAACCTGAATGTATTCATTCGTGTCCACTGTCTCCAGATGACTCATCAAGTTCTTGCGCGCTATACTGATTTCTGCTGCACTGTCCAACATTGTCAATGCCCACTCCCCGTTTTTCAACTGTGTCCTCAGTATTCTCGGCATGGTTGATTACTCTAATACTGGCTACCTTCTTTTTCTGAAATTGAGATTTCTTATTTTGAGCAGGTTCCTTGTCTTTGGACTTGGTGTGCTCTCCTGGGTCTGACCGTCCTCTTCTTTCCGAATTCTGTGGAGAAGATCGAGAGGGACGTGTATCAATACTTTGATATCTGTCAGGTTTTTTTATATTATCCCTATTTCTAAGGTTATATCTTTTCTCAGAGGGCTCCCGTTGGGGAGACTGGCGTTCTCGAGTCGGAGTTCTCTCCCTCCGCCGAGGAGACCTTCCTCTGGACTGGAAAACTTTTTCCTTGGGAGTGGATTGTTTATTTCCATCCCAGCTCTTTTTAGGAGTATTTAAATTATTTTTGATAAATAATTTTTCAGGACTTTCGAGCAGTTGGGGTTTTACTGGTTTTCCACCCAAGCTGTCTCTACCTAATTCTTCATAGCATTTTTCTATGATTTTTGCTAGCTCAACAGGATCTTTTATATCTGTTTCCCTCAACTTCTGGCGAATCGCCACAGATGCTGCTTCTCCCTTTACATTGGCTAATAATATAGCCGTGACCTGCTTGAAGTCTTTCAGTAATTTCATACCTAGATTTAAAGCGGGCTCTGGACCGAATTCATTTTGAATCTGTTTTAGCACGTCTGGTATTACCGCCATAGACGGAACACCGTGTGTTTTTGTGTAAATGGAAGCAAAGACTGTACCCCAAGTGTCGCAGTCCTCTATGTGTGGTGCGATTCCCATAGGAAGGCAGATGGTCAAGATTCTGTGTTTCTCTATAGGGGTAGTATCAGGAAATACTGCCTCTATTTGAGTGATTTTCTGGGCTAACCAGAAAGGAATTTGTTCCCGTTTTACGGGTGTTTTACCAAGACATGACTGTATGTTCTGTGGTGTAATTTTATTTGTGTTCCCCTGATGAGGGGTCAGCTGTGGTGTATTAACAGCTGGCTGGACTGTTGCAGTCCGTATTACATATTGGACTAATTGCCTATGTATTTTTATTAATGTGTTTAGCTGTACTAACAGCTCTTCTCTAGACATTCTTGCAATGTCAGGATGTGGTGTGTAGCTGGCTAGAACCGGCCACGTGGCTCCTGGTCTACCTAGTGGACCGAGCCTAGTTATGTGATCATTATGTTTTAGGGCGCCATTAAACCAGAGCAGGTGCTCTTGAAATTTAAGTGGAATTTCAACCTCCTCGAAAGGGGCGTACTCATCCGGAGGTTCCTCTATTTTGTAATAGTGAAACTCTTGTGTTATAGCGTTTACCGCTGGAAAGTTTATCCATGAATAGAATACCTCTGTCTGCCGATACTCGTGAGCCTCTATCACGAAAATTACTGTACCACCCTGAGGTGTCAGTCCGTTTTCTATAAGTTTTAAAGTTATAGATCTTCTTAACTGGACCGGGATGATAATAGCATCCGGGTCTGCTTGTTCGGGACCTTGCTGAGTCGCATCTGCTGCGGCCCCAGAGGTTCCGTTTTCTGGCATTGTAAAAATGCGAGGTTTGCAGAGTAGGTCTCCAAGGAGACAAAGATTAGATGCACAATATTTTGGAACACTGTATCCTTCAACGTTGAATAAACCAGAGCTTTACATAGGAATCTCTTCCTACTAAGGTCGGGCGGATTTTAACCTTTCACCCACTCCAGACGTCTATTGGAGTATTTACGGGAGAAAGGGGTGTGAAATATGCACGACTGAGTTACTCTACAAGTCTTGCGTTAGTTTATCGCCTTACCAAACGTTGGGCACCATGTAGTGTAGTTCCTAGTTTCCCACTAGGCCCTGCGCATTGGAATAACATAAACAGTAGTATCGACGTGGAACTGCGGATATTCCAGGCCTCCACTGACTATGCTAAACTTAATTGGGTTGTGTTACCAACTAGCTCAGAGGTCACTGGAAACTTTCTTCTCTGCATAGGAAGTGATCAGCTTCCTTGGCACAGACAAGAAGGGATTCAGTTTTCCAACAACCGTGCAACATGACAACTTTGCTCCTCAGATCAAGAGTTGATCTCTAGGGTCGTGTGAAACAATAGACATAGATTTCACTCAGTCAGTCTAGTGCAGTTTACTTTCACGGTATGTAGAGAATAGAGAGACGGGCGTGTATCAATAAAGGGTTAACATTTATTGAACAGTCTTTCTTCTCATACAAGAGAAATGTATTGCCACAATTGCGATAACTGTTATTATAAAAAGTACGTACAGTAAGATAAGTATTGCGAAATAGAACTGTAAAAGCATTGATATGGTTTCTTAGCCATACAATGGTTTAAAGTAATAAAACATATATACAGTCATATATACATTAGGCTAACATACTCAACTGGTGCTTCTAACTAAGCCTACCCCAATGTGCCTGACCTAAGCCTAACACGTGAGAAGGGGAGTAAGTAAGTAGCTTAAGTTAAGTTGGTTTTGCCAAGGTTTGTTTCAAGAATTCTCGTCTAAGGGTTTAGTCAACACCATACCTCTGAATAGAATGATGGAGGATTGGTATCTCCTTCAGGGGTCTCTCTCGATATCCCAGTCACCTGCGAGGGTAGACTGGAAGCGCCGGGACTGGATTTCTCTGCACGAGAAAGGCAGCGGCTTCTCTCAGCGCGTCGAGGAAGGAGGGGTGACAGCGTCCGCGGGCAGCTGGGCTGGATGTCTTCGCAGAGGACGGCTGCACGGCTCCTCAAGCGTACTGAACCACAGTTCGCGCTGTAGCGGCGATAATGGTAATCAGTAGCTTCACCACCACAGGATAGCAGGCTGCAGCGACAGAGTGCTAGTTGTTACCAACACGGGGTCATGCAGGCAGCTGGCATCAGCAACAGGTTCGCTCATTGCTTAAGGCAACGTTGGTAATATTTATACCTGACAGGTGCCGGGTTTGACGCAAGTTTGCTGGACATAAGACGTCAATTAAAGATGTCACTAGGAAGTGACAGTTATCAGTTGCTCATTAGAGTTCCATTACTAATCAAAACACAGCAAGCGGGGATTTCCAGGTTTGCTAAGTTTTTATCTTGTTGAAGAACTCGGAGTGTTATCTAGGAATATCAGATAGTGACTGCTGCTCTGTCATTGCACTAATTGGTCGCAAAGGAAGTAGCAGAGAGTCATGCTGGAATGTGGCTCTGTTCGTGTGAGGCCAGAGATGACTTTACAGAAAATCGCACTTGAACGGTTATGCCAATATAGGGAATAAATGGATTTATAGCCGAATAGGGGCATAAGGTCACAGTATCGATCAGGAACCTAGATAAGCACATAACACTCTCTCTTTGCAGATAGTGAAGAGTAGTTAACGCAGGCCTTTACCCCCGTTGTAATCCGTCGTGCCTGCTTGTCTCTCCATTTGATTGATTGTTATCCAAGCATTTACTGTTTTACAATTGATTCTCTTTGGTTCATTCTCTATTTACAAACAAGCACAAAGTCGCAATACTCTGTTTAGTCTTTGCAGATAGTGAAAAATCGTGAAAAATCGTGTAAAAAAATAAAATTAATCGAGCAAAATCAGTAGGCCACTAATTGGATCTCTTTTTGACCTCGCTAAAATAGAAATATTAGGAACAACCCTTCATGAGAAATACGAAAATAGTGAGATGAACTGAGCTCCACACCATGAGGGCTGCAAGACAGCTCGGCTCCGTCACCCACCCCGCCCAAAATAACGACAAACCCTATGCAAATATTAAAAATATATACAACACACCAGCAAAGAAACAGGGTAAAACATTTTATTAAATAACTATTTACATAACTATTTTATACTTTTTATTGCCCGATCCGGCTAGCTCAATCGATCGAGCATGAAACTCTTGCACTCTGATAGCAAGCGTTGCTACTGATGCTATGCAGACCAAAACTGGTTTTCAGTTTGTACATTTTTCTAGATTTTTCCATCCAAGGTTGGTTGAGTTTGTAGAACGATGGCTTCAGATTTTCAACATACGGTGTGGTGGCGCGGACTGGGAGGGGGCGCTTCGCTCCTGCCCCCTCCCCAAGTAAGATTTTCATACGTGAAAGTACGTTAATGGTTTTGGTCCCTGAGTTGCTTCGATGTCACTGCCATTCTCAAATGGCATAAGTTCTGGATGTTGGGTGCCATAGTTCAGAGTTCTGAGCAGCGCTTGTAACACTGTCTGAAGCTTATTTCCACCTACTGCAGCTTCACTATTCTCAAAGTAAGTGAGGGTCGTTTGTGGACCTGACTGCATTTGAAAACAATGTGATATGGTACCTCCCTAAACCGCTTGACGGAGGCCCCCGAGGGGCGGTGTGATGGCACGGACTCGGAGAAGAAGCTTGGCTCCGACCCCCTCCCCAAGTCTTATAGCACCGGTTTAGCCTGAGATCGCCCCCGACATAGGCGGCCGGCTCCCGGGGTCCGGCGGAACTTTTTGCCTTTTGATGACTCTTCTATTCTGGACCTTGTCCCACAATCCGTTTGACCTGAAGACACGCTGTAGTGGGGCGCCCCTTTACCGTTTTAGTTGCCATTCCGCCCGCTTTTGCTACACTGTGCCTCTTCCGCCATTCAGCTGTTTACCGCCCGCTCTTGCGACTACAGCGTCTCGCTCACCATGTAGTTGAGTTGCTCCCGCTCTTGCGATGCAACTATAAGCGACTGCCACAGGACTCTCAAAATGGCGGCCGGCTCTTCAGATTTGGGCGTGGTCCACTAAAATGGCCCTTGGACACCTTGGAACTCGGACGCTTCCCTGACAGGGCTTGGGTCCCATTCTCGAAAGCGTCCCCTCAGCCATGAAGATTCTACAAAAGTCTTGGGGGCCCCCGACTCCCGCAGGCTTCTGGTGGGGAGCGGCTGCCATGTTTGCTCGTGGAATGGCCACGACGGACCTACGAGATGGTAGTGCTCTCATGCTGACGCCAGCTTTAGTCTGAAACATCCAGAAACACTGTAGACTACCAATTCGATCAGTTCCGGTAGCGCCCCAACATGACCCGGTAGAGAAGAACTTGCCCTCCCCTCTTTGACTGATGGTTCTTGTTGCCTGTCCCCTCTGTTGTCATTTAACAGAACTTTTTGGACTGCTGAAAGGGGTTGTGTTCCGAACGCTGGTTGGTGGAGACATTTTGACTATATTCTTGACCTACGTTGTCGCGTAATGCGTTATATGACACGCCGCGTTAGCGCACCCGGAAGTGATCCGGGGCGCGGCGCGCAGCGCGTAACGTAAGCATAACAGGTCATGTGACTTGTTAATAAAACTTTTTATTGGTTCATTTTACTTTTGTTATTTTAATAATGAAAAGCTTGGTCATATGACCTAAAAAATACGCTTTTTATTGATTTCGAACTTTTTTTTTTAAACATATATGTTATAATATATAGCGGTAGGGAGGACGGTGGCAGAGTCTCCCCGATCCGCTTTCATCGTGCTGTGAGTTATCAGCGCTCTGCGCGCCACACTGCCTGACACCTGTTTGTTGTGCTTAGCACATTTTAATTTGTGAATACGACTTTTTAAAATTGTGTTTAAACCTTTTCTCTGTTGGTGCACTGGGGATTTACTGGAGCTTCCCACTTCCAGAGGGCCTGCGGTCGTTTCTTCCCCTGCCCCGCCCCGGTCTGACGCGGCAACCAGTGCCGTTGAGCGGAGGGCGGGACAGGAAGAGCCAGTCACCCCACCCAGCCTCTCGCGCGGTTAGCGCTCTAGTCTCAGCAGCAGGCAGGGCATTTAAGGCAGCGAGGAGCAGCGTGAGCTTGCGGTAGGGAGGACGGTGGCAGAGTCTCCCCGATCCGCTTTCATCGTGCTGTGAGTTATCAGCGCTCTGCGCGCCACACTGCCTGACACCTGTTTGTTGTGCTTAGCACATTTTAATTTGTGAATACGACTTTTTAAAATTGTGTTTAAACCTTTTCTCTGTTGGTGCACTGGGGATTTACTGGAGCTTCCCACTTCCAGAGGGCCTGCGGTCGTTTCTTCCCCTGCCCCGCCCCGGTCCGACGCGGCAATCAGTGCCGTTGAGCGGAGGGCGGGACAGGAAGAGCCAGTCACCCCACCCAGCCTCTCGCGCGGTTAGCGCTCTAGTCTCAGCAGCAGGCAGGGCATTTAAGCCCTCTCGTCGCTCAAGCGCGCAGCGGTTGCGCGCAGTCGTGCGCCTTAGACGCGCCTGAGACGAGCCAGAGAGGAGCCCATCTGTGCCCGTCCATGACCGAACGGGGCTAGGGGCCATGATCCCTACTTCTGCCGCCACTACCTGTAGGGTAGAGGACATAATAAGGTACTCCTCCATTGACCTTTACAATTTGCGGTCCTATCCCCATAAGGGCTGTGCTCAGAATTCCGGCCCATGTCCAGGAGGCCCGTTTTCATGTAGATGCTGCCATTTCCAGTCATACCCCGGTATACTTCCCTCTGACATATTATCTGTTGAGGACCTTAGACCCAGTCCCCCTATGGGAAATAGTATATTGTGTAACATAAGATCTCTCTCGAAGCACCACTCACAGGTCTGATACTGTTTCTGCACGGAGACCTGGCTCAAACCCCACCTGGTTCCTTCTATCACTTTGGGGATTCCTCTGGGATACAAGATACTTAGGCTGGACCGCCCTGTTAAGACCGGCGGAGGGGTTGCCATTATTTATAAGGACACCTTTACCATCACCATCCTAGACCAATGTACGACCACGGACATTGAGATCCTGGTCTTCAAAATTGGTTCCATCCTGGAGACCAGCTGGAAGGGAGCATTGGTGTATCGCCCTCCGGGCCCTTGCTCAGATGCTTCCACTACCCTTATGGAGACGCTGGCCCCACATATTAGCATGGGGACTAATTTTGTACTCCTTGGAGACTTCAATGTCCATAGCGAATTGGTCGATAATGCTGAAGCCCATACCTTGCTGGCTGATCTAGCAACTCTGGGCTTCAAACAATGCAACCAGGGCCCTACTCACCGTGCTGGTCACACTCTTGACCTTATTCTGTCTAATTCACACACTCTGACCTGTTACCCTCCCACACAGGTGGAGTGGACTGACCATTTCTTGATAAACTTCTCCCTCCCTACCCTTACAGAGGAACGTCCCCAACCTGCTTTCCTCCCTTTATGGCGTAGGCAGTGGCACAAGGTGTCCACAGAAACGTTAAAAGATGTTTTCATCCCCCCTGACTTCTCCCCCTTGGATACTCCCGACACGGCCCTCTCCAAATACAATGTGGCCTTGAATACTGCAGTCAATCTTATTGCCCCTCTTAGACTCTGTAATCAGCGGTGTAATCGCAGGCAGGAACCATGGTACTCCGACTCACTGCGTGCAGAAAAGAAAGCATGTAGGAAGTTGGAGAAGGCCTGGAGGATCTCCCACAGTGTAGTAGATAAATCCCGCTATCACTCTGCTTTGAGATCCTACCATAGAAATATCAGAGCTGCCCGCAAAACCCATATTGTTTTCCAACTATCTGAGGCTGGTAATGACCCTAAAATATTGTATCAGGTTCTTCGAACCTTTACCAACCCCATCGCGTGCGACAGCCCAGAGACGGTGTCCCAACAATTGTGCGATGATACTGCTGGGTTTTTTGCAAATAAAATCGACACTATCTACCAAAATATTGCTAAAGCCACCACCTTGGTTGATATTGAGGATTCCTCGCCTAGCCCTAAACTCGGAACAGCTGGCCTTGGCCCTCCGGCACTGTCCGCTATCCCCGAGATCAGTTTGGATGATGTCAACTCACTGATTGGGACGATTAAATCGGGCAGCCCGGCGGACCTTGTTCCCGCCCGAGTGATGCATCTTATAGGGAATGCTCTGAGTCCCACCATTCAGATGGTGATTAATCGTTCCCTATCTGAAGGATTGGTCCCTCTGGAGTGGAAAAAGGCCCTGGTTAAGCCTATAAGGAAAAACACCTCTATTCCCTGGTCGGATATGACCAACCTGAGGCCTATCTCCCTTTTGCCGTTTGTCGGCAAAATAATGGAGAAACATGTTAATCTCAACCTCTCCAGTTATATAGAGCAGATCGGCTGTCTGGACCACTCTCAGTCAGGGTTCAGACCTAGGTATAGTACCGAGACGGCTCTGCTTTCCGTCACGGATACCATACGTATGTCTCTGGACAAGGGTCTTTCTGTGGTGTTGGTGCTGTTGGACTTGTCCGCAGCATTCAACACCATATCCCATACCATTCTCCTAACAAGATTAAAGGAGATCGGCATAAAGAAATCTGCCCTGGCGTGGTTCACCAGCTTCCTTGCAGATCGCACCCAGCAGGTCAGCATGGGTTCCTTCAGTTCCATCTCCACCAAAATCACCAGAGGAGTCCCGCAGGGCTCCTGTCTCAGCCCCACGTTATTTAACGTTTATGTCTCCTCCTTAGCAGATACTATGAGGTCTTTTGGGTTTTCACCCATTTCATACGCTGATGATACTTAGCTGTTGTTTACCTTTAAGACCTTTACCCCGGAGATAAGGCAAGCTTTCTCGAATGGCATGACTGCGGTCGCCGGTTGGATGGCCAGGAACTTTCTCCAGTGCAACGTGGGGAAGTCGGAAGTCATGCTGTTCGGGGAAGCAAAAATTCTGTGGACCCCTGACTGGTGGCCTACGAGTTTGGGAGTGGCACCTTCCCCCAAACAGGTGGTGAAAAATCTGGGGGTCCGTCTGGACCATGACCTCAATCTTGTACATCACGCCAACACCACGGTGGGGTCTTGTTTTCATATCATCAGCCTCCTCCGGAAAGTGTTTCCTCTTCTCCCTGACAACACAAGGAAGACCTTGGTCCAGGCCCTCGTATTGAGTCGCCTAGACTATTGCAACGGTCTTCTTTTAGCGGCCAACGAAGGAGTGCTAAACAAACTTCAGGTGGTGCAGAACACCGCGGCACGCCTGGTGACAAATGCCCCCCCCAGAACACCATCTCTGCCCCTTCTCAAAAAGCTCCACTGGCTTCCTATCCGGAGACGGGTAGAATTTAAAACCTGCTGTGTGGTTCACAAAAGTCTCCATAACCTAGGGCCGCTCTATCTGGCCGAAAAATTTGTTCATCATCACCCCCCTCGTAATTTACGGTCCAGTAACCAGCTGTTACTACAGATTCCATGACATAATAAGACCAGACAGGGAGGACGGGCTCTTTCTGTTATGGGTCCGCGCCTGTGGAACAACCTCCCCCTCTTCCTTAGACAGTGCCCTAGTCATCTAGCCTTCAGGAAAAGTCTTAAGACAACCCTATTTCAGTTTTAGTGCCTGCTAGACCTGTTTCATCTCAGCACTGCGCAGAGATACACCTTCGGGTGTGATTCCGGCGCGTTATAAACCTACAAATAAATAAATAAATATTCCAGGCTAATGTACTTTCCCGAAAAATTTACAACTGTCCTGCAAGTAAAATATATTCCTTTTTCGAGAAAAAGGGCGTTTCTTCGTTCCATGACGGAGCCGTTGAGTAAAAGAGACTCGGCCTGCTGTCTTAGTCGCCGATACGCCTGATTATCAGATTCTTATCGATCACTTTATGTTGCAGGAGTGGAAAACACAACTGCCCTTGACCATTTATCTTTACTGCGTTCCTACGTATTATACCTTTTATCCGTCATGTAATTGGACTGCTTTATTTCACTTGCCTTTTACTGATTCGAAAACAGTGACTAAAAGTAAAAACTTTACCAATGTAAATACTACTACCATGTTTTGTTTTAAAAACCTTTATTGTGAAAATGTCAGTATACAAATACGGGCCTATAACCACGTGGGCCGGCCACGGAGCAAACTGAAATCGTATATGATGAGGAGACATTTACATTATAGAGGAACGTAACGAGCGGGCCATTAGGTTGCAAGAACTAAGGTGTCTAACAGTTACGGAATCGGTGGACGTACATTTTGTAATTAAATTACGACAGGGCCAGTTACAAAAAAATTATCTAGATATACATTTGCGGGCAAGTACCATGGGTGACGTTAATTCGAACTTTCAATACTACAGTAATCAATAACACATCAGAACTTAATATCAATAGGGATGTCAAAATATTCAATCAATTCTCGTCCCCGCCCGCCATGAGCATCAAAACTGCATTCATATCTCGTGATATCAAGGTTGTTCAACCAGTACACAACAAGGAGTTACGAGTCCCATTTATACCGGCGCCATTTTGGGCGAGGCCGGGCAGGTCCAAGATATAGTCAAAATGTCTCCACCAACCATCGGCCAGACCAGAACCCATTTCGGCCCTTTATGCTACAAGATGGTGTCTTCCATTCAGAAAATATTGTTGGCAGCATTTTGAAAGGAAAGATAAACAGCCGTTCTCCTAGTGAGTCTCACATTGTTACATTTAGGAAGAATGTTGAAGAGTAGTATGTGGAAAATCTGAAGCCATTTTTCTACAAACTCTCAATCAGCCTTGGAT
This sequence comes from Lissotriton vulgaris, assembly GCF_964263255.1. Lineage (NCBI taxonomy): Eukaryota > Metazoa > Chordata > Amphibia > Caudata > Salamandridae > Lissotriton > Lissotriton vulgaris. Next base: position 1,155,543,249 of record NC_141693.1, read on the forward strand.
GGAAAAAAAATCCTGAAGAATGTACAAACTGAAAACCAATTTTTGTCTGTATAGCATCAACAGCAACGCTTGAGTCAGCTTTGTGTGAAGCCGCCATTTTGATTCAATCAATAACGTCCCCCTGCACACATTCAGGGACCTGGTCGTGTCTTCAGGTGAAGCGGATTGTGGGACAAGAAGCAAAAAGGAAAAGGAAAAAAGTTCAGCCGGACCTCGGGAGCCGGCCGCCTATGTCATGTGCGATCTTTGACCACACCAGGGCAATAGTGAAGCTGCAGCAGGTGCAAATAAGCTTCAGACAGTCTTACAAGCACTGCTCAGAACTCTCAACTATGACACTCAACATCCAGGACTTGCCATTCGGATCTTGGCGCCTTGTGCTGGTTCCGACCTATTCACACATCGGTCCACTACTGACATCACCTCATAAGCCAACGGGGCACCCCACGCCGACTTTCGGCGCAGCATTGTAGGATGGCCACACCAGTGCGGCAACTTGCTGGACACCACCTCGGTGCCATCCGGATCTCGGCGCGTTCGAGTCACTGTACCGCAAGAGTGACCGGAACTCAGCTGGACACGCCGTCTTTCGGCGCAGCATTGTAGGATGGCCACACCAGTGCGGCAATTTGCTGGACACCACCTCGGTGCCATCCGGATCTCTGCGCGTTCGAGTCACTGTACCGCAAGAGTGACCGCAACTCAGCTGGACACGCCGTCTTTCGGCGCAGCATTGTAGGATGGCCACACCAGTGCGGCAACTTGCTGGACACCACCTCGGTGCCATCCGGATCTCGGCGCGTTGTGCTGCCTTCGGCCTACTGTAGCCGCAAGTGCAGACGCAACTCAGTTGGACGGCGAGTGAAACGCTAAGGGGCGCTCCACTGCAGCCGAGGAGCCTCCATCTTGGGGGAGACGCACAGCCCCCACTGACTGACGCGACCTCACAGGCCAATGGGGCGCCCCACGCCGACTTTCGGCGCAGCATTGTAGGATAGCCACACCAGTGCAGCAACTTGCTGGACACTAACTCGGTGCCATCCGGATCTCGGCGCGTTGTGCTGCCTTCGGCCTATTCGCACATCGGTCCGCTACTGACGCCGCCTCACGTGCCAACGGATTTTCTACGCTTTTTGTAGCCCTATGCCGCATAACAGGTCATGTGACTTGTTTATAAAACTTTTCATTTGTTCATTTTACTTTTGGTTTCCTAAAGATGGAAGGCTTGGTCATATGACCTAAAAATAACACTTTTCATTGGTTTAGAACATTTTTTTTTCCCAAACAATGAAAGCCCCACCTTGTTTCTGGATGATTCAGACTGAAGCTGGCGTCAGCATGAGAGCACCACCATCTCGTGGCTCCGTCGTGGTCATTCCGCGAGCAATCATGGCAGCCGCTCCCCACCGGAAGCCTGCAGGAGTCGAGGGCCCCCAAGACTTTTGTAGAATCTTCACGGCTGAGGGGACGCTTTCGAGAATGGAGCCCAAGCCCTAGCAGGCAAGCGTCCGAGTTCCAAGGTGTCCCAGGGCCATTTTAGTGGACCAGGCCCAAAACCGAAGAGCCGTCCGCCATTTTAAGAGTCCTGTGGCAGCCGCCTATCGCTGCACTGCAAGAGTGGGCGGAAGTCAACTACATGGTGAGCGAGATGCTGTAGCCGCAAGAGCGGGCGCAACTCAGCTGGATGGCCGCCACCTGGGGAGGCCCGTTCACGCCGCCTCCGCCACGCCCCCCCCCGGGCCGCCCCACGCCAATTTTCGGAGCAGCATTGTAGGATACCAAAACCAGTGCGGCAGTTTACTGGACATCACCTGGGTGCCATCCACATCTCAGCGCGTTCTGCTGCCTTGGGACTATTCGCACAACAGACCGCTACTGACGAGGCCTCCCCCCGCACCACCCGGGACGCCCCACGCTGTTTTTCTGAGCTGCATTGTAGGAAACCAAAAACCAGTGCGGCACCCAGGTGACATCACCTGGGTGCCGTCCAGAACTCAGCACGTTGTGCTGCCTTGGGACTATTCGCACAAAAGACAGCTTCTGACCATTGTTGCTTTTTTTTGTCAAAAAATGTTTAAATGTATTTACAGTTTTTGTTGCATTCGTTATATTTAAAAGTTAATAAAGTTTTATAATCCTACTTTGTTGGAGTGCTATATATTTTTAAAAAATCGGGTGAATGGGGCCTTGAATCGGGTTATTGTCATGTGTGGGCTTTGCAAGTGTACTGCTACAGGATCGGACATTTCAAACTCAAATGCACGTTCTTTTTCTTACCTTTCCGAAGCATGGAGCGCAATAGCAGGCAGAGAAAGGGTGATGCAAGTGTTGAACACTGCCTGGCCTGGCAAGTTGCTGGCAGTGCCCCCCCCGCCCGCTCCTGAAAGAGGACACACACACACCGCCGCCCCGAGTACTTCACAGATCTTTAAAAGACCATGCGCTTGTTCATGAGGCTTAAATGGTTTATCACCCCTTCTAGAACCCCTGCATCGACCCTCTGACGTTTCCTGGAAGAATTACCACGTAACACAATACCAAGCCCTGTCACCTGAAACCCCCGAGGAATCGTGGGGCATATTATCAAGGGGGTTTATCTCCGCTTTTTTGGCTTTAAAAGCCAAGAAAGCGGAGATAAAATTATCTCCCTATTACCAAGCTGTCGCTAACACCAGTTAGTGACAGCTAAAAGGAGATAGCGACCATCTTGGGCCCCGCTTTGCATGTCAGTGATATTTATCACTAATGACATGCAAAGTGGGCGTGCCAAGATGTTAGCGACTGGAAACAGTCCCTAACATCGCTATCTCCTATTACCAACTTTTGGAGATATTCGCGCTAAGCGCGAATATCTCCAAAAGCTAACACCTGCCCTGAGCAGTTCTTAGCCATGTTATCCAATGGGAGGTGGATAACATGGCTAAGAGCATTTGCTCGATAATGCATGAATATCGCTGACTTTTCAGCGATATTCATGCATTGCGGCCGTTTTTTATCGCATTTGCGATAAACCTTGCTAATAGCAAGGTTTATCTGCGATAAAAATCGCCGATGTGCGGTGATAATTTTTGTCTCTAAACAAGTTAGAGACAAAAATTATCGCTAGTTGTTGGTAATATGCCCCCGGGTTTTTGCTTGCAGAAATCGGGAGGCGGGAGACTAGCACTGAAATCAGTAGTCTCACTCCTGAATCGGGAGGGTTGGCATGTCTGGATTCTCTACAGCTGGGGCCATAAACTACATCCGCAGGGCTAGGTGATAGCCTGGGACCGGCCTGGCATCTAAAATGGCTGCCGTGCACGACAAAATTGTGGCATTGGAAAAAAGGCAAGATGGCGCAGACAATGTTTATCAATAAGGATTCATTTATAACAAAATATTTTATCGCACTGACAAATTGGCGGTCAACACTTCCTGATTTCCATCGAATCGAACGTTAACAGACGTCACGCAGCAAAAAAAAAAAAAAAGCTCACGCACAGCCGCTGGAAGACATGTATCAACATATATGAGCCTCCTCAGCCACCCTCAGAAAACATAAGGGATCAGGATACGTCTCCCGCACCCCCTTATACCTAGTAATTTAATTAAAACAAAACACAAAATGGCGAATTCCCGTTTCGCTACCAGTTTGCGGCCAGGGAAGCGCTTCTACCGTGAAAAATTTAAAAAAAAATCCCCACGGGACCCTTTAATAACCCCAACATCATTCCTAGGGGGTTAAGAGGGGAATACCTTGCCCCCTTTCATTAAATTCCCCCTTCGTTTTTCACCTCTTCTTCTCTCTCGATCCTACCGAGAGACAAGATGGCGCACGCACAGCCGCTGGAAGACATATATCAACATATATGAGCCTCCTCAGCCACCCTCAGAAAACATAAGGGATTAGGATACGTCTCCCGCACCCCCTTATACCTAGTAATTTAATTAAAACGAAGCACAAAATGACGAATTCCCGTTTCGCTACCAGTTTGCGGCCCAGTTCGCGGCCCGGGAAGCGCTTCTACCGTGAAAAATAATTTTTTTTTTATTTTCCCCACGGGACCCTTTAATAACCCCAACAACATTCCTAGGGGGTCAAGAGGGGTATACCTTGCCCCCTTTCATTAAATTCCCCCTTCGTTTTTCACCTCTTCTTCTCTCTCGATCCTACCGAGAGATAAGATGGCAGCCGCTCCGGACTGTTTAGAATGTTGACAGACACCGGGGAGCCAATCAGCTTCGCATCGCAAAGTTCCGTTTCGCGAAAAGTAAGCGGACCGGAGCGCAGCCCGGAGCGCTGTTACAGATATATATCTTGTTTTGAACGTTAATTTCTCAAAATCCACTGGAGCACATATATTGAGACCTAGCAAAGGCACATCGGGCTAACAGTCCCTACAATTTTGCCAAGTTTCGTGCAAATCCATTCAGCCGTTCGAGCTAAAAGTGAGGCCAACCGCCCTATGGAAATTAACATGGGGAAAACGCGTTTTGGGACCCCCCTTTTTTCTCGGCCCCCCCTTGAGGAAACCCCCCCAAATTTCAGGGGCTGCTCAGAAACAAAATGTGCCATTTTCCTGAAAATTTCAGCCGATTCCGTCCACAAACGCCAAAGTTATTAGACATAGAATTTTCAAAAATCGCATAGGGAAAAAATCCTAACTATATATACCTACTGGCGACACGCCAGTAGGTAATATATATATATATATATACATATCCACAAAGTTTTGCCTGTTCAAGGAGGAGAAAGCCCAGAGCAAGGTTCAGAATTCGGCTTTTATTCAGTGTGCCCATGACGTGTTAATCCAAATGCTGCTGGTGGGCCTGCAGCACTGGTTGTGCCACCCACAGAAGCAGCCTTGTAAAATGTGTCTAAGGTCTGCCATTCCAGAGCCTGCGTGCAGTCTGGTACTGTCATGCTGATTGGGCAAGTGCATCCACTTGCCAGTCCCTAAACCTTCCCTTTTCTTCATATCAGACACCCCTATGGTATGCCCAAGGGCAGGGTGCATTGTAATTATAAGGTAGGACAAGCCCTGATGTGTGTGGCATGTCCTAATAGTAAATTACAGCCATTTTCGTTTTTCACTACTGCAAGGCTACCTGTTCTCCATAGGCCAGAATGGACAGTTAGATTATTACATTCTTATAATCCTAACTGACTCAGAGAACATGGTAGAAATGTGAGTTTAGTATGTCTGGACTTCACTTTTAGTGAAGGTGATTTTAACATTCTGTATTTGAAAATACCACTTTTAGAAAATGGGTATTTTCTTGTCTAACTATCCAAAGCCTGCCTCTGCTACGTTGTGTATTCCTGGACTGGAGTTTGTGAGTGACAGGGCTGGGGGATTCCAAAAGATAGGTTGAGTCAGCCCAGTGGTAAATAGAGAGATCTGTATCTAGTTGGGAGTGTGGAGTTGCACCTGGACCTTGAATAGGGCTCTGCCTGCCTTCCACAATACTGGCTCCAACAATGGACGGTGTCTCCGCTGTAGCTGTCATATTGCACCGCATCAAAGAGAAGAGTCTTGCAACGAAAAAGAAGCGTGTCGCCATCGCTGTTGCTGCCGTCGCATCGTGGATGTCGGTGCTGTAGCTGTCGTATTGCACCGCATCGAGAAAGCGCCTCGCATCCCCCAGAGAAGCGTGCCGTCGTTGGAGCTACTGCCGTCGCATCTTCAATGTCGGCGCTGTAGTTTTTACATTGTGCGGAAGCTCCTCGCAACGCCGGAGAACAGTCTCGCAGAGGAAGCTGTTGCCGTCGTATCTTGGAACTAGGGTGTCGCCGCTGTAGCTGACGCATCGAACCGAGATTCCCCGCATCCCCAGAGAAGCGCGCCGCCGTCGGAGCTTCTGCTGTCGCATCTTGAATATTGGCGCTGTAGTTGTCACATCGTGTGGAAACTTCTCGCATCCTTGGAGAAGCTTGCCGCATCTGGAAGATCTTCAGGTCTTTATTTGTTTGCACCGGAACGTTGCCGTATTTCCATCGCTGCAACATTACTTGTTGTGGAAGCGCAACGCATCGTAAGGTACATTGATGCAAAGTGTTGCATCTTAAGAACTGAACTGAAATAAGCTATAACCATCATCTTTAAGTATATTATTGTGTATTTTTGTCGTTTATGGTCCTGTGTTAAATCTCTATAAAGAATACCTATTTTTTATATAAACCTTGTGTGGTGTCCATCTGTAGTGTTGTCACTGGGTTACTATGTGTGGTCACTAATGCTTTACACACTGCCTCTGAGATAAGCCTGTCTGCTCGTGCCAAGCTACCAAGCGGGTGAGCAGGGGTTATTTTAGGAGTGTAATCTCCTTATCCTGACTAGAGGCAAGAGTCCCTATCTGTCACAATTACCTACCTGTGTCAACTAGAGACCCCCAAATCTAAGTTTGGTGGTCAGCGATGAGGATTCTGGACTTGCATTTGTGACTTATGTACAGTGATTGGTGAAAACTACCTCAGTGAGTGCAGACCATAACGCAACCACATACTTTTTTGGTAGATTCCTTTTTGATTTTTCTATTTTTTTAAAATGCTAAATTCAGTTGTCATGGAGAGAGCAGAATCCATACCCTCTATTGAGTGTGATGGGGAAGAGGAAAGGCCGGAAAGCTACACAGTAAAACAGCTGAAGTACCTATGCAAGAAATTCAATGTTTCCACTTCTGGATTCAAAGTAAAGGAGGAGTTCTACAAGGGGATGAGGGACTGGGTAGAAGCAAGGAAAACTCCTGAGATTGAGTAAGACGGAGACAATGCAGATGTACAGCAGGCAGGGCCATTGGGCCCAGGAGGAAGGAAGGTAACTTCCCCCACAGGTAGCAGTGCTTCTGGCAGGAGTCTATCTCCGGAGGAGTTGGAGGGCAGAGAGAGATCAAGGAAGCATGAAATGGAGATGACCAAGTTCAAGGTGAATAGGCAACTGGAGATAGAAAATAGGAGAATAGATATAGAGGAAAAGAAATTACAGTTTGAGCATGAAAAGGTTTTGAGGGAGTTGGAGTTTAAAACCAAGAGTTTAGAGGTTACTCCCTCTGGTGGCAGTGTACCGTCAGTGCCTGTGGAAGCTAGGGTGTATATTCCCAAACATGTGGTGAAAGAGTTTTATAAACATTATGAAATTGGTCAGTGGGCAGAGCCTATGAGGTAGCCATGTCTTCCCACCGGGTCCCTGAGAGAGATTTGGGAGCAGGGTTGTGGGGAACGTTCCTTAGTGAGGGGCGGGACACACTGTTAGACTTGCCTTCTGAAGTTCACAATTCATACAGCCACATGAAGGATGCATTATTGTCTAGGTATGGTTTGACCCCTGAACTCTATAGACAGAAGTTCAGGAAATGCAAGAAGTTAGAAAAAAGTACCTGGGTGGAATATGTCACTTTCCTTTGCAGAGCATTGGATGGTTGAGTAAAGGGCAGCAAAGTTAATGATTTTCAAGGTCTCTTTGATTTGATTGCATGGGAATACTTGTCTGATAATTGTTTTCCAGGGCTGCACTAGCACCTGATCGATAGCAAGCTGACGAATGCTAGGAATCTTGCTGAGGAGGCGGACCGCTGGGTTAGCACCAGGGTCCACAAGGGTCACATGGGAGACTCAGCCTATGGTGGGCAGGGTCCCCAGCAGAAGAGTGGGGGGGACAAGGGTAAACAAAGAGAGTTCCCCACGGGAACCAAAGGAAAGGTTTCCAGCCTCCCCTGAGCGAAAGCAAGGGGTCCCGACAGGTAGTCCTCCTGTTCCACAGGGACCCCTGAAATGTTACAAGTGTTGTGACCTGGGTCATAAGGCGAATTACCCCAGGTGCCGCCTGTTTGGTAAACCAGCACCCACTGGTGCTCTGCCCCGGCAGATGGCTAGTGTAGCCTTGGGGAAGGAGATTGATGTCCAAGGTGGGTGGGGTCCCGCACAGATGACTTTAGTCTCTTTATGAGACAGTGAGGTGGTCCTAGAAACTCAGCTGCCCAAAAACACTAAGAAATATGGGCAGTAGTTGACCATCAATGGCCTAAGGGTGTAGGCTCTTAGAGAAACAGGAGCCAGTGTGACAGCTGTCAGGTACCACCTGGTGTCTTAAGAGCAGACTGTCCCTCATGCATTTTGCCAAGCTATTGCCGCCGATAACACAGAGAACCGTTGTCGAATGGCTCAGGTTCCCTTTGAGTTGGGGGGTCTGGTACTTTTCAGGTAGCTGTGAGGCCCTCCATGCCTGTTGACTATTTGTTGGAGCATGATTTAGAGTGCTTACCTTGGGAGAAGGTAGAGAAGAGTACTCACTTGAAGTTGGTGGGTCTGCCTGACTGGGCGTGCGTGACCACCCGGTCTATGGCAGCCAGTAGGGGTGTTCAAGAGGACCTGGAGCCTGAGAGGGAGGCCCATGAACCTGCCTTAGGGAAGTGACAGGGGGCGCTGGAAACCGGCCCCCGATGTTCCCACGGCCCAGGAGGAGGTAGTCCCTGAGGGGGATGCCCTGGAGCCTACCTAGGAACAGGTAGCTGAACTGGGAGACCTGCCTGAGCTGACCCATTGGCAGCAGGAATGAGGCCCTTTCTGCAAGGAGCCGAGAGAATGCCCTTCTCTTGAGGGCTTGGGGCAACAGGCTGCAAGCCAGGCAGCAGGCGATTAGTCTGGATCACATTGGATTTACTGGGAGAATAGTCTCCTGTATAGTGAGTATAAAGTTGCTGAGCCTGGGTCAGCCCGTTTGCTGGTGGTACCCCAGAGTTTCAGAGCCTTCCTACTGGGGCTGGCTCATGAATGATGTGCCATTGGCAGGACATTTGGGGCAGAACAATACCATTGAGAGGCTTGTCACCCACTTTCATTGGCCCCAAATGCGCAAGAGTTCAGACACTCATTGTAGGGCTTGTCAGACTTGCCAGGCAAGTGGAAAGAGTGGGAGGTAGCACAGGGCTCCTCTCCAGCCATTCCCTGTGGTCAGTACCCCCTTTGAGCGGGTGGGGATTGACATTGTGGGGCCACTGGACCCCAAGACAGCCATGGGCAACAGGTTCATCCTGGTCTTGGTGGACCATGCCACCGGGTACCCGGAAGCCATACCTCTGAGGACAGTGACGGCCCCCGTGGTGGGACCAGCACTGAAGGGAATTTTCTCACAAGTAGGATTCCCTCGCGAGGTAGTGTCTGCCCGGACACCAACTTTATTTCTAAATATATGAAGTCCCTGTGGCAGGAGTGTGGTGTGACCTACAAGTTCACCACTGCTTACCACCCCCAAGGAAATGGGTTGGTTGAAAGGTTTAACCAAACCCTGAAGGGTATGATAATGGGTCTTGAGGAACCCATGAGGCATAAGTGGGACATCCTCGTACCATGCCTACTCTTTGCAAACCGAGAGGTGCCACAGAAATCTCATGGGTCAGTCCCTTTGAGCTTCTCTATGGACACCCGGTCAGAGGACCTCTGAGTCTGGTCAAAGAAGACTGGGAGCAATCTCTCAGGAAACCTCCCCAGGATATATATAGCTACATGCTGACCTTCAGGAACCAGACTCGGCGTTTCAGACAACTCGCTGAGGTGAATCTGGAAGCCAGCAGGGGGAGATGAAGCAATGGTATGACCAGAATGTCACTCTGGTAGAGCTTCAACCGGGCCAGAAAGTGTGGGTCATGGCGACAGTGTAGCCTTGCGCGCTCCAGGATAAGTGGACCAGACCATATGAGGTTGTCGAGTGCAAGAGTCCAGTTACCTACTCGGTGGACTTGCGGTCTCCCAGGAACCCCTTAAGAGTCCTGCATGTCAACCGCCTTAAGCCCCACTTAGAGTGGTCTGACGTGGGCATGCTCTTAGCAACAGATGCTGGAATGGCGGAGGAGACTGAGCCTCTTCCTGACCTCCTGTCTGCAACAGAGCAAGATGGGTCAGTGGATGGTGTTAACCTCTCTTCCACCCTGAACTATGAGCAACAGAATGACTGCTGCCAGTTGCTGGGACAGTTTTCAGATCTGTTCTCCCTGGTTCCTGGTGTCACAGATTGGTACGTCCATGATGTGGACACAGGAGACAGCTTACCTGTGAAGCATAAAACTTACAGGGTAACTGACAAGGTGAGGGCTTGCATCAAAGAGGAGGTCTAAAAGATGCTTGCACTAGGGGTGATTGAGTCCTCTAGCAGTCCTTGGGCCAGCCCAGTTGTTTTGGTCCCAAAGGCTGCAGCGCCAGGTGCCGCACCCGAACTCCGGTTCTGTGTGGACTACAGGGTCTCAATTCGGCCATGAAGACTGACGCGCACCCTATCCCCAGAGCTGATGAGTTCATTGATCGGCTAGGGGCTGCAAGGTACCTAAGCACGTTTGATTTGACATCTGGGTACTGGCAGATCGCCTTGACTGATGGGGCAAAGGAGAGGTCAGCAGTCTCCACACCAGATGGGCATTTCCAGTTCTGTGTTATGCCCTTTGGGATGAAGAATGCCCCTGCCACCTTTCAGAGGTTGGTCAACCAGGTGTTGGTTGGGCTGAATGGGTTCAGTGCCACCTACCTGGATGACATTGCAGTGTTCAGTGCCAGTTGGAAGGAACATCTGCGCCACCTCTGGGAAGTGTTGTTGATGTTGCGGAAGGCAGGCCTCATGATCAAGGCGAGTAAGTGCCAGATCGGGCAGGGTTCCGTGGTGTACTTGGGACACCAAGTTGGGAGCGGCCAGGTGGCGCCCCTACAACCCAAGATTGAAACCATCGTGGCTTGGGAGCCCCCAAAACCCAGACAGAGGTGAGCGCCTTTTTGGGACTCACAGGGTATTACAGGAGGTTTGTCAAGGCGTATGGCAACATTGTTGCACACTTGAAAGCTCTGACTTCCAGGAAGCAGCCCAAGAATGTCATTTGGACTGACACCTGTCAGAACGCTTTTGAGGCCCTGAAAGCTGCCATGTGTACGGCGCCAGTGCTCCTGGCACCCAACTTCTCCAAAGAGTTTATCATTCAGACAGACTCTTTAGAGCATGGTGTGGGGGCTGTTTTGTCACAGATGAATGAGGAGGGCCTAGATCAACCCATAGCCTTCATCAGTAGGAAGTTAATTCCACGGGAACAGAGGTGGAGTGCTATTGAACGTGAGGCATTTGCTGTGGTCTGGGCACTGAAGAAGCTGAGACCATACCTGTTTGGGACTCACTTCCAGGTTCAGACAGACCACAGGCCCCTCAGATTTTTGAAGCAGATGAGGGGTGAGAATCCAAAGATGTTGAGGTGGTCCCTGTTAGAAATGGGATCCCTGGCTGGCCAGGGCTTGCGCCAAAGTCAGTCAGAGACCACCACTCCTAAGTCAGGGCAAGGGAGTTACACGCCAAGATAACCCCTGCTCACCCTCTAGGTAACGTGGCGCAAGCAGCAAGGCTAAACTTGGAGGTGATGTGAGTTAAGTATTTGCGCATGCACCCCAGCAACAACACCCAAGGCCCACCACAAAGGAAACTCCACACAAGGTTATATATAAAAATAGCCTTTGTATTACACCAAAACACATTAGATGAAAACACACACTTTACAATGTGCCAACAGGCACGGGCAGAATTTACAGGGGATATGTACAAGACAGGGCCACATGGACCACTGTCAGGAATATGCACTTTTAGAACTTAGCACTTGGTAGAATGAGCACTTAGAATATAGAATATAAATCACTGTAGCATAAAAAAGCACACAACCAGTAACTACTGGTAAAGATTAAGTACCACCTACGCAATCCTAACCACCTTAGGAACAGGTCACGCAGGGAACCAGGACCTCACTAGCAACACCTGTACTAGCAAGAACAACCACCTAAGTATCACAATACCTGTAGGGATATAAGCACATAACACATGATGCAGAACATACATTCAGAGGTGTAAGGAACAAGGCACATGATGCATAAACAACACATTCAGAGGTGCAGCAAAAGAACAATTGCGCCAAACTCACATTTAGGCAGGAACACCAGAACTGTCCCAAAGTCAGGGGCCAAAACGTGGCAGTTGCCCACAAAGTGCCGGGCAACTGGTGGAAACAATGGTGGGGACAACGTTGGAGCCTTCCAGGCTCTGCACAAACCCACTGACTGTCCTCCCAAGAGCCTCGCTGGACTCTAAAACAAATCTGGCACCTCGAGCCTGTCTCAGGGCTCTAAATACATAATGCCCCCTGAGCCCCTCTGGGCCCTACAAACAACTGTAGTGTTGGAGTCCCCTGCCGGATTCTGAGTAAACAGGGGGCGGTGGAGTCTCTCTCGGGGAACTCGTGGACCAATAATGCCGCCTGGAGCCTCTCAGGGCTCAACAACAAATGTGCCCCCGGGGCCCCGTGGGCCTCGCACCACAAATATGGTGCCTCGAGCCTCTCGGGGCTCTCTAACCAAGATGCCGCCTGCTTTGCTGGAGTCCCCCTCCTGGGGACTCAAAAACGACAATGGCCCCCAGAGCCCTCTCAGGGCTCGAACTCAAGGTGCAACACTTCGGGGGGAGCGGCCCTCTGCCAAAAGGGGCCACCCTTAGTGACCACAGAACATGGGGAGCCTCTAAGGCTCAACAGCCAGGCCCGTAGCTCTCCACCCGCCCGTCTACACTCACCGGGCTCTAAGGCGGAGTCTCCGACGTCGCGCTGGGTCTGGTCCCGTCTCCGGCTTGCCAATGGAACTCAGGGCACTCCGACGGGGCAGTAACTTCTTTCTGGAGCTTCCAAGGCTCCCTCGCACTCCTCTTCTGTCCCGATGCCCCGCCTACAACCAGGCGGGCCGCGGGCACTTCCGGGTCGCGCTGCTGAGGGCAGCCAATAGCAGCGCGGCCCTGGGGGTGTGGAGGCGGCACTTCCGGGTCACACTAGGCAGCGGCCCGGCAACGGATTCAATACCCCTGGGCTGCGGCGGTGATTTTCGGGGGTGGGCTCCCTCGCTTGGGGCAGCAAAACCAGTGGGGCAATGCCGGGGGGCACCGGCTGGGAAAGTGCGACAATGAGTGGGGTGGCACCCACGCCGCTCTGCTCCGCCACGCAGCGTGCAGGCAAATGCCAGGTGGGCACCGGCTTTTACAAACAAAGCGCTCCCTTGCGCCGTAACTGGCAAATAAAGAGCTCCCAAGCGCTTTAGGACAATCAACAGCGCTCCCAGGCGCTAGACCAAAAGGAAGGGCTCCCAGGCACCAGAGGTGAAAATCAAGCGCTTCCAGGCGCTATAGGGAAAGTCCAGCAACAAAGTCCTTGTTAGAATGCAGCAAGATGGGGGGGCAAGGCTGAGCCCAGAGCCAGCTCACTGGGTCTCCAGGCAGGGAGACAATCCAAGTGGCGGTCCTCCTGGCCAGCAACAGCAGCAGCCCCCTCAGGATCCTGGAAGAGAGCATTTTGTTAGGGGACACAGCCCCTTCTTATACTGTAAATCCTTTGTTCTGGCACAGGGTGAGCGGAGAAACCAGTCGCAGCTGGTTGGTGAGCACTCTTGATGTGCTCAATCACCCTTTTCATTCACTGGCAGGACTAGAGTCATCAGTTGCACCACAGGGGGTGGAGCCAGCATTGTGTGGGGAAAGCCCAGCCCTTCAGGAACCAGGTGCAGCCCTCCCCAGCCATCAGCATGCTAATCTCACACTCACCACCGGGCAGATCCATCCAGACTTCCTGGAGCCAGGCTCACCAGCCAGCTCCAGCCAATCACACACCAGGCATATTTTACACTAATATGCCAACTCCTAGAAGTGGCACTTCCGCACAAGACACAATCATTCCACATACATCATTGCGAAGCACTCAATCACACGAGTTTGCACATACCAAACTCGAGCATGCACACCTCACGCCTCAGGAACTACCAGGGACACAGACATTCCCCATGCATTCCTATGGGAGGGCAGGCCAACCTTACTCCACGCACTCAGAGTGTGCACGCACTTTCCACTGGGACACAGTGAAAGTGCGCACAACCCAAAAAATCACCATCACCAGGTCACCATTAAAAGCAAAAAGTTTAGGGGTGAACCTGCCAGAAGGGCCAAGTCCAACAGTCCATTTCCCTACAGGGTATGGACTTTACAGTGGAACACCGCCCTGGTACAGAACATGCCAACGCTGATGGTGTGTTCAGATTTTTCCGCCTTGATGAGAACTCCCAGGAGTTAGGGTAGTTCTCCCCACATTTCCGCTGGAGAGGACACTGTTAGACCTGGCACCATTGGCATGGGTCTCCCTTCCATTTTTACTGTTGCTCATGTATTTTTGCTGCCGTTAGATGTTTTGGGCACTGTGCCACTGCTGTCCAGTGCCACAGTGCAAGTGCTCCCTACTGTAAATTAATGTAGTGATTCGGGATTCCGTGATTGGCTTGTTTGGTTTACTTGTCAGACCCTAGTACAGTGTACTGAGTGTGCCCAGGGCTTGTAAATCCAAATGCTACTGGTGGGCCTGCAGCACTGGTTGTAACACCCCCAGAAGCAGCCTTGTAAAATGTGTCTAAGGTCTGCCATTGCAAAGCCTGCTTGCTGTCTGGTACTGTCATGCTGAATGGGCAAGTGCACCCACTTTCCAGTCCCTAAACCTTACCTTTTCTTCATATCAAACACCCCTATGGTAGGCCCAAGGGCAGGGTGCATTGTAAGTATACGGTAGGACAAGCCCTGATGTTTGTGGCATGTCCTAATAGTGAGTTACAGCCATTTTCGTTTTTCACTATTGCAAGGCTATCTGTTCTCCATAGGCCAGAATGGGCAGTTAGATTATTACATTCTTATAATCCTAACTGACTCAGATAACATGGTGGAAATTCGAGTTTAGTATGTCTGGACTCAGAATGATAAAATACATCTTTTAGTGAAGGTGGTTTTAACATTCTGTGTTTGAAAATACCACTTTTAGAAAGTGGGTATTTTCTTGTCTAACTATCCAAAGCCTGCCTCTGCTAGGTTGTGTGTTCCTTGTCTGAAGTTTGTGAGTGACGGGCTGGGGGATTCGAAGAGACAGGATGAGTCAGCCCAGTGGTGAATAGAGAGATCTGCATCCAGATGGGAGGGAGGAGCTGCACCTGAACTTTGAATAGGGCTGTGCCTGCCTCCCACAATACTGGCTCCACCTCCAGGGGTGCGGCTGATGTCTCTGCCCTGCACACTGAAAGAAGAGATGGAATTCTGTCAACAAAGTGCTGCAGGGCTGTGTTTTCCCTCCACAATGCTGGCTCCACCTCCTGTGAGGCGTCTGATGTCTCTGCCCTGCACTGTGAATGGAATGAAGGAGTCCTGTACACAGAGTGCTTCAGAACTGGTTTGGACTGGGCAAAGGCCCCTCTCCCCTCAGAGAACAAAGGATTTGGGGGTATAAATATTGGGACCCTGATCCCTTGAATTTGGATCACTTTTGGACTACAAAAAGAAACCTCTGCTGAGGAGAGGAACCTGAAGAAACTGAGGAGAGACTAATCCTAAGCTGAAGTGCTGCTTAGGGGATTGGCCTGCAGTGGTTGCCTGACTGCCAAAGAGAGGAGAAAGAACTTTGTGTACTTTGTTTTCAACTTGTGAAGGATCTCCAAGGGCTTGGAAACGAGCTTGCCTCCTGCTGAAGTCTCAGGGACAACAGACTTCACCCCCCAGCTCCCCAGAGTTCTTTGGAAGTGCCTGCTGCTGTTTTGGGCTTTCTGAGGGACTGCGTGTCGCAAGGAGCTTGAAGCGCGACTCATCGAAGAAGAAGCGTAACGCCGTCGCTGCTGCTGCCATCACTTCGTGAATGTCAGTGCTGTAGCTGTCATATTGCACCACATCAAGAGAAGCTTCTCGCAACGAAGAGGAAGCGTGTCGCTGTTGATGCTGCTTCCGTCGCAACTTTGAAGGAGGGTGTTGCCGTTAGCTGTCGTATTGCACCTCATCAAGGAGAAGAGTCTCTCAGCGAAGGAAAAGCGTGTCGCCGTCGCTGTTGCTGCCGTCACATCATTAATGTCGGCGCTGTAGCTGTCGTTGTAAGGCTGCCTGAGTGGTCTGTGCAATAAGGGACGAGGTCGTTGTAACCTTTGTTTTAAGTACCTTTTAACTCAGGACTTGTTTTGACTCTGCCTTGTAAGCAACTTATGTATAGAGACCGCAGGGAAAAAGTAAAACAAAAATAAGGATGAGAGATGGGTGATATTTGTCCGAGCGGAGCGTCTACTTCTCATCATGGGTTTTCAGGGCTTGCTGCTCCGGTGGCTTCTCCCCGTCTCAGGCTCCGTGCAAGGCAGAGGTAAAAATAAATAATGGGACCGGTTAATTAAACCTGTACTAATGAAGGCTATAGTGATACCGTCACCATGCGCAGTGTGCAGGGGAAAAAGGGGGAAGGTGTGCGGGAAGGAAGGCCGACAATGTCCGTGTGATTTTACTGCTTTTCACCCCACCCACACCACCAGAATGCTCCCCGTAGTGGCCCTTGCCTTGGGCCACGGCCCGTCAACTGGGCTGCGGCGTCCGGACCCGGGGCGTCCTCTCCCCTCCTCGGGCCGCCGGGTTTGTTTGCCTTATACACTCTTGGGTGGTTCTCCTCCTCCGGGCTCCGCTCCCTCTGTGGCTCCTCTCCTGCAGGCACCCCCGGTGGCTGGTCTCCTCCTCTGCTCGGCACCTCCAGCAGATGGGCTATTCCTCCGGTCGACTCTTCCGACAGCTGGGCTCCTCCTCCGGACGGTTCCTCCAGGAGCTGGTCTTCTCCTCCTCTCGGTTCCTCCCGTAGCTGGGCTCTTCCTCCGGTCACCTCTTCTTCCGCTAATCTCCTGGGCACGTCCAAACAACTCCGCTGCCCTCCCGCCATTGAGGGTCTGATTTTATTGGCCGTTTGCAGAGCCTGTGCTTCGACGTCACCTTGCAAAGCTAGACCGCGGGCATCTTCGGGTCTGGCTTGTACGTCCTCTCCCTTTTTCCTCCACTTCCGGTCATCGGCTTCCTGGTCCGCTTCCTGGTCCTTCTCACAGTCGTATTGCACCGCATCGAGAAAAGTGCCTCGCATCCCCCAGAGAAGCGCTCCGCCGTCAGAGCTGCTGTCGTCGCATCTTGAATGTCAGTGCTGTACTGTAGTTGTTGTATTGTGCAGAAGCTCCTGGCAAGGCCGGAGAAGAGTGTCGCAGCTGAAGCTGGTGACGTCGCATCGCGGAACAAGGGCATTCTCAGAGAAGCGTGCCGCATCTGGAAGATCTTCATGACTTTATTTCTTTGCACCGGAACAACCATTTTTAAGTATAGTATTGTGTATTTTTGTCATTTATGGTCTTGTGTTAAATCTCTATAAAGACACTCTTCGCCGGCATTGCGAGGAGCTTCCACACAATGCGACAACTACAGCGCCGACATTCAAGATGCAACGGCAGCAGCTCCAACAACAGCGTGCTTCTCCGGGGGATGCGAGACACTTTTCTCGATGCGGTGCAATACTACAGCTGCAGCGCTGACATCTACGATGCAACGGCATTGTGCCTCACTACTTGTGTATTTACTGTGGTGAATTGATATGCTTCTCCGTGCCTTTTGCGTGAGGCCGCCTTGAAGGGTCCTGGGCTCCGGAACGGGGACATGTTGGAGTTAAATTGAGGAGCCTGACCCACTTGTGCACCCAACCTATTGAGGCAAAGGCTAATGGAGCAAAAAATGGATGGCGTAAGAAAAGGATTCAGGCAGGATGATTTCCTGCCATGATCGTTCTGCATAATGATGTTTTTTATTTTCAAGTTATAACGGAAATGAGAACTTTGTGGTATTTTACCACCTCACCTGACTGCCTTTTAAAGTAGTCCACACCAACATCAGTGCTTGTGCTTCATATAATTTACCATCAAGGCAAATACTGTTGGAGGACTCCCAGTTATATGAGCAACTGGCTCAATGCACTGTGGGACTTGAAGTAAAGAGAATACAGTCACGTGACCTGACCCTATTAAAAGCACGCCCGAGCGCACCTGAGTGTTTGTTACTTCCATCTGTGAACAAGGCTAGGATGCCGAAACGTCGGAATATGGAAGCAGGCGCTGCCAGTCTTTGGAAATAAAAACCTCTGTTGCAGTATTGGGCCTCACTACTTGTGTGTTTACTGTGGTGAATTGATAGGCTGCTCTGTGTCTATTGCGTGAGACTGCCTTGAAGGGTCCTGGGCTCCAGAACGGGGGCATGTTGTTTGGGGATATATATATATATATATATAAATATATATATATATATATATATATATATATATATATATATATATATATATATATTCTCTCCTTTTGCACCCTTACAAACAACGGGGCACTCCTAGGTGGGTGCCGTATACACGGTGATGCTCCGTGTTTAATTATGCAGCTCCAAAGACCCCCTCTCCCAGCCGGGAAAGAAGAACCACACTCACGGGGTGATCGTCAGTTGTAGTTTATTCACAACGCTTCACAGACGCGTTTCGGGAAACTCCCTTCCTCAGTGTGTTCACGATATGTGAACCGAGGAAACATCTATTTAAAGAAGTTTAGCATTCAGGAAGTAACAATAGTCGAGGTAGGACTGATCACCACTTTCATTTGGTGAGCGCCATATTGTAGTGTGCAAATGTCACTTTTTTGACAATAAAACCAGTGTAAATGTTTAAATACATTGTCGTTATACATCCATTTAAAAAATATACATCAAATGTATAAAAAGACATATATTAAAACCTGGATAAATGGCACAAAAATCTTATGTTGTAAAGAACGATCTAGCAGTGGATCGGCGTTTGGCGGTTCCATACTATGGAGCCGCCATGTAACCTCTGAAATTAAAGCCGTGTATCGGCATATCATATGTACTTCACTGTTTGTGACATCTTTCTTTGAGACATATTGCTCACAAGTGGTTTACATAAAGGATGGTCTAATTTCCTAGGTGGACTGCTAGTTCTTCTCCGCTGTTCAAACCTGTAGGATTTTTTGTTTGCAAGTCAATAATATACCTGGATTCTAACCTTTTGAGTTTTAGTGTCATATCCCCCCCCCTTATATATATATATATATATATATATTTATTTATTTATTTTTTTCTCATAAAAGACCAGCGCTTCGGAGATCACACAAATGTGGGTGTCTTCCTCATTTCCATGCCTCCGTGACAGCCTGTGACCAAGGAGCACAAGAGCTCCGAAACGCGTAAGGCAACAGTTAATCTACCTGAGGGAAATTGAGCCATTGTGCAATAGAAGTTTGGAAGTTGTGTGATCTCGGAAGCGCTGGTCTTTTGTGAGAAAATATATATATATATATATATATACATATATATTGTTAGACCTGGCATCATTGGCGTATATATATACACATAAGGCGGGTCGCCGCTAAAACGCTTCTAGGCTTGGAATTAAACTTTCTGTGCCATATCCCCACGGAGTCAGCGCCTGTCTTTGTTGTTGCCAGGGCTGGTATTGTATAGATACATATATGACAGGTAGTATATGTAGATTAAAGATGCATTTAACAAACTCGGGCATTCTAGTGTTGTTCTACTTTAATCTCATTTATTTGTTTCATTTTTATTTTTTGTAATTCAATAGTGAAGCACATGTAAATGAATAGTAATGATAAAAGATTCACTTATTTATGCAGTCACGTATATACATGCTAAAAACATAAAATAATGTAGCTATTAGTAATATGTACATTTGTTAAGCAGAAATAACAAATATATTTTTAAAAACATAATTATTATGCATGTTTATACAAAACAATACACGTATATAGGTACATATCTATAGTCCAAATAGATGCTTAAAAACAGGGGGATATGCTGTATATTTCTGTTTTCCTATGTTGGTTATGTAGGACAAAGCCAAGTCTTCAGTGGTTTTCTGAAGATAAGGTGGTTATCCGTGGATTTTATGTTAGGGGGTATAGAGTTCCATAGTTTGGCCGCTTGAACAGGAAAGGTTGTGCCACTCATGGTTTTTTCTTGTACATTAGAATTTTGAGGCGAGGTGCCACTCTGGAGCAGAGGTTCCTTTGTTGAATGTGTTTGGTGATTTTATTCCTGCTGAAGAGTGGTCCTGTTCCAGGTATCACATTGTGGGTCATACAAAGCAGCTTGAAAATGGATCTTCTGGCAACCAGTAACCAATGAAGGGCTTTCAAGGCAGAGGAGATGCGTTCATGCAGCTTTATATGTAAGAATAGTCTGGCAGCCAATCCGTTGTTGTTATTTCATACTCTGTAAAAGTTATCCGTGGTGGAGGATAATGACGTAATGGAGTTTGGACAGAACAAGAGAGATGTTGGACTGGAGGACTTGTGGAAATCCCAGATGGGGGAAAATTTGTTGCAGAGTTTTTATAGTAACAAAGTTTGATCTTGCTAGTTTGTCCACTTGGGCAATTAATTGAAAGCTTGAAGTCCGTGGTCCTTCTGAGGTTTCTTACTTCCTTTGATACTTTAGGCAGTGTTCTCAGATCATCAGGCCAGGCTCCGAGGGGGTCCTAATTTTTCCAATCGTCGCACGTGAGTATTTCCATTTTGGAAGCATTCAATTTGAAATGGCTCAATGTCATCCATTGAGGCACAGCTCTGGGACAGCGGAAAATTGGTGAATTTCCAATGTCTTTGGGGCATTCCAGTTGAAGGTGTATTTTTTTCAACAAACCCCCATCTACCCACACCTGCCGAATAAAAGAAATTAATTAGGTATGCGCTGGTTCGCTCCGTATTCAGGATGATAGGGGCATTTAGGAAGATAGTACCATTGTATGACAATACACACTGTATTTCCTTACAGGGTAGAGTGTGAACGGAAACTACACAAGAACAGTGAGTAGATTTTGACTTATTGAAGTGCTGTGTTTAAAACAAAAGTGGCAGTACAGTTCTGCTGAGCTTTGTGTTTAATGTCATTCAGGTGGTCCTGCGCCGCGGTTCTGATGACTAGTACAATTGACTTGTCTTCAATTAGAGAGGTAAGATGCATGGAGGTGGCTGTTGAGCCAATTAGTAGTGTCTTATATGGTCAGAAGTATACACCTAACATAGGTCTCCCCTTCTCTTCATTTACAGTATGTGGTCCTGATGAGAACTCCACAAAAAGAAGAGTTCGAAACGCGTAGACCTTGTTGTATAAAGCCATAAGAACAGAGCAAAAAAAATTAATTTTGTAGATTGCTGATTTATGTTTACATTATAATCTATGGCTATGTAAAAAATTGTTTTTTGAAAGATTATTGCATTTAAGATTGTAAATAAGAGTGGTGTGATTGAGAGTATATCTGAGAGTGTTTGACAGAGATCTGTAGTGATAGTGAGTGTGATTGACAAGAGGGGGATGTTTTAATGTATAGAATGTTTTCATATATTGTTTGTTATAGGTTTTTTTGAAATGTGAAAATTTGGTAAAAAATTATCAAAACAGTTCAAATGAAGTAATACAAAATAAAAAGAAGGATTTATTCAAGAAACTAAGGTTCTCTCACTATTTGTTCTATTCGAAGGTGAGATGGAAGAATAGGTAGTGTATTTAGATAGGCAGCATTGGCATTTTTTGTTATATATTATATAAGGCAGTGGTTTGGCCTTTCTGCTTGGGAGCCCATACCCGGTGGTGTTTAGTAGTACTTATCTGCATAGTTATAGCATGTGATGCAAAATTGATTGATCAGTGTCGGTAATGACTTCATCTAAATGTTGAAAGGCATGGGTGAGATGATAGAGCCTTGAAGGACCCCTGCTTTTGTGAAGTATGGTTTGGATGAGAAAGGGGGGTATGGATGACATTAGTTCTGTTGCGAAGGTAGGATGTAGTCCAGTCAAGAGCAGTCCCCTGTATGCCAGCTTTGTACAGTCTTTGTCAACCATGGCAACCATCTCAAAGGCAGCCCAGAGGTTCAAGAGAAGTAGTGCAGCAACCCCTTTCTGGTCAACTGCGTTCTTCAGGTCACCCCAGATGGCAACGAGGGCAGATTCTGTGCCTCTTCCTGAACCGAATCCTGTTTGGAATTATCTTCAATGAATTGTGACACCTGGAAAATATAGCTCTTTCTATAAGTTTGCCCAGGAAATCTCAATTTGTAATTGGTTTGTAGTTGTCAGGGTTCAGCAAGTCCAAGTTTGTTTTCTTCAATAAAGAGTAGATGTATGACTTTTTATGTTCTTCTGGAAATATTCGAGTAGTTAAGGAATTATTAAAGATTCTTCCTACTGGTGTGGCAGTAGAGGTTATTAGAAGAATTCTCCAGAAGGTTTGCAGTGGACATGGGTCAGAAGGGCTCCCGGCAGGCCTGCTAGCTATGACCAGGTCCATAAATTTATTGTGTGAAATATGTTGGAAGGAACGAAGAGGCTGGGTTAGATAATTCTTAGATTATTGTTTTGGAAAAGGGTCAGTGCTTGGGCTTTGCCTTTGTTTTAAATATGAGGCCAACATTTCTGCTTTGGCTGTGTGATGATTTGCCAGTTTGTCTGTGAAATCTTGAGTAACGGATCAGCTCCTTCTAGGCAATTTGGTTTACGAAATTCATTGACAATTTTATAGGATTCTTTATTTGCACATTTTGCATTTTGAATTGTGTCTGAATAGTATTTTTCCTTAGCTTTTTTGATAGCTGACTTGTAATATCTGTTAAGTTTCTGTAGACAAAGTTTGTCTTGATTGATGTTTGTTTTGAGCCAGGCACGTGCAGCTTTCTAATTTGTTGTTTTATCTCTGTATTTCTCCAGGGTACTTGTTTTCTTTTTTTCTGTTGTGTCGTTTTTAGTGGTAGCAAAATATCAAAACCTTCCTATAGCCACTCATATCGTTTTTGAACAGAATGTATTGGGTCTTGATCTGTACTGGACATTAGTTGTGTTCCTAAGTGTTCCAAATTGAGTTTGTTCCATAGTCGATAGGTGGATGCATGTAGGGTGGTTTTCAGGTGCTTCGCTTTGTATTGTTTTATGTTGGAAAGTAAGCAAATTGTGGCCTGACCATATGACCGATGTCATTGTTTGAAAGGTAACTAGTTCTGTATTTGTAAAAATGACACCTAGGATGTGTCCAGCAATGTGTGGGGTTTGTGGCTAAATTGATGCAGGTTCATGGCATGATTACATGTATAGTATCCCAACCCAAAAGTTAATCATTAAGAATGTCCCAAATTCAACCTCCAAATGCCAGACAAACCTATAATTAAAAGCATAACTTATGTAATGAAGAAACATAAAGAGAAACAGTAACAGATGATGAACAAGATAAGGCATGTGCAAGGAAACTAAAAGTTAACGATGTCCTGAACATTGATTGGCAATCTCAGACAAAGATCGATCAGGGAAATTGGCTTTGTAAGGTCAGTTTTAGGTGAAGAGGTCAGTTTCTTACAGTTCATTTCAGAGTCAAAAAGAAACCTTAGTTAATGTATACATGGACTAAGAAGGCTAGGCCATTTTTTTCGCCAGGCTACCTTCACAGGCCTATGTGAGGGTAACACAAAATGGTGGCACAATATAAAATGGAGTCAGTCTTGAGAATTACAGAACCTCAGACCCTCTTTTGCCATTACGAAGGCAATAACCTAAGACTCATGTTAATCTGAATCTAGGTCTATATCGATATTCATTAGGTCGTCAAGGTGTTGCTGTAACATCATCTTTTTATTCTCTACTTCTCTCTGGACAGGTCTCCGAACACACATAGTAGCACAAAGACTCACTTCTGGTGGACCATTTTTGGATGCTAGAGGCGGAGCAACTTCCTCTTCCATGGCAATTCAGTCAAATGAGAACTTAATTAACATTTACTTTATACAATTGCACTGGAATTGCTTGTGCAACTGTGCCCAAAGTCCGTTCAAAGCCTCTCTGGCAGGCTTCTATCGTCCATCAAATCTGCTTCCATTGTCTTCTTCCGCATTGGGCATCTCGATTCAGGCCTTCCATGAAAATAGTTCTTCTCAGTATCCATTGGAGTGCCCTCCTGGCAAACACTCACAGCTCACTTGAAAGTCTCAATGTCTCAATGCCGTGCACCAGTATCTCTCCTCCGCGGCAGACACTACAGATAGTGTGCTCTTCATTGATCATGGGTACAGATCATCTCATGCAGACCCGGGTCTACATTCTCAGGCTCCAACACTCATTATTCAGTGTCAGAGGACGCTCAGGCTGCTCTTTCATGGGCACCATAAAGTAGTGCCTTTTGTCAATCTTGGATCCTCTGGTGCACTGCCCTTCCATTGGAGCAAAGGAAAAAGCGGAGTGTGTGGCCAAAACTCAGGCTAAGGGGCTCAAGGAACTGCACACTGTCAGAGGTTACCAGCACATGACAGGTAGCATTTGCTCTTTTGCACTGAAACTCTGGTTCTGTGGCAAAACGAGATCATCATTTTTCTCTGATATTCAACGCCTTCTGATGAAGCAAGCACAATGCTTTGAAGATACCATTGATGGCGTGCTGGTGCCTTGCTACTTTCTGGGTGCTGGAACTGTGTCCGCCTCTCATCTGTAGCTATCATTGATAGGAGTTAGGATTTGTCTTGATCACCGTTCTGCAGGGTATCATTCTTCCTTTGACTCTGGAAGATCCCCCAGAACCTAGTGATGTAGGAAATGTGACACAGTTGTTAGTTTCCTTCAATTTAGTACAAAAAACAGTTCAATGTAATTAACAAGGGGACTGCAAACAGGTGGCCTGCAATCTTCAAAGGAGTGGCCATACGCCATGGGACTATTGTGATCTAAAATACACTGTCATTCTCATAGAATACAAAGACAAAGGCAGTGGGCAAAACAGTGACTCTAGCCTCTTCAATTGGGTTTCCATATGAGAGCATATCCTCTACCATCTAAGGGTAGATAACTACATGAGAATTCTATATGAATGGATGTCCTCACACATAGTGATATCGTCTAATGGGGTAAACATTTTTTCTCTCTCAATGATTAAGTCTAAGTGTTCCTAAATTCCTTATTCAGAACTACTCAAAAGCGAAATCATATAATACAAATTATCAGGGACATGTAGATACCTCCCTTTTAATAATTGTGCATCAGGTGTACAATGCAATACAAAGGCTAATGATCAAAATTGGAAACAAAAAGACAAGAACTAGAGAGTCCTGGTATTTCCATTATTAAAACACATCTGCTCTATCAAAAATTAAAGCAGCAGAAAAATAAGAGAAACTGAAAACCACATTAGAATAGGCATTGATTTTGTCATATTAAAAAAATAATTAACATAAGGTATCTCCTATTGAGATGGAAAACTTGTCTTACTATAATATTAAGTCAGTTAACCAGTCTATCACTACTGTGACAGTCAGACTGGAAAACATCGAAGTAGGCCTAAAGAAAACTCTTGAAAACCAGTCTGGTCATACAAAAGAGAATTATACATAATATGGGGGTCCCTGGTACATCACTGCAGTCTGGAAGTGTGAACCTGAACAATACACCAATTATAATAAATGAGCTGACTGGTGAAAGGAATACGGAAAAGGGAAAATAGGAGCAGGACACAGCTAAAATCCCAAATAACTAGGCACAATGCAACATCAGTCAGGGGAGAAATGACAAAAGAAAAATGTATAGGAAGAACAAGAAATTACTCGAGTGATAGTCAAGTTTGTGACATAATACCAAGAGTATGGGTGATACACAAAAGTCACAGTAGTATACAAATGTTTACTCTACCACTGGCCCCTACACCATATACGGTAATCTCAGCTAATGGTCCAGTTCCTTCTTCAAGGGAAAAAATGAAAAGTTTTGTTCACGTTTAGCAAGAGCCACAAATCTATAATTTCATCCTTAGGTCCAATCAAGGAAACATAAATCTAGGGCTGCCTGTTCCTAAGGGAAAGGGCAGTCACGTGACTAACTGAAGGTGACACAATTTGATCCTGTATATCTCTTTTATTTTTCTTCAATATTATATAGCCAAATTTGACATACACTGGTGAAGTGTTGTCTGTCGTGTTCACAGCATGAAAAATCATATCTGTGAAATTTAATATCAGCACAAATTTCCCCAACTGTTGTGCAGCGATATGCATCGTCATGAAAAATCCCTTCACAACATAGGGGAACTTGTAATAGTATCAAAAGCAACAACATAAAACAAAAATATGCATAAGATAAAAAAAATACACACATGCCAAGCCATCAGATATACGCGCTGCATATCAAGCACAAAAAGCATAGACAAAGTACAATAGCATATGTAAATAAGCGGTGACACACAACACCATTGCATGCACTTTATGCACTGTGAACCTGCAGCCCAAAACCCAATATTCTGGCCTGCTTAATTTGTCAGGCTTAAAATCGAAATTACACCAAAATTACTTTCTATTACTTTCCTCACTTTTGACAGTGGATCACCAGTCAGTGGAGATCAGCTGTCAAATACAACTTACTGTGTCGCTTCTGACACACCGGACTAGCAGGAACAATTCATAAAAGGATAAAATGCAAAATCATGAAAAAATGCACGAACATTTCTTTTCAAAGAAGTCAAAATGAAAAACACATCTTATTTTCAACATACTGCTGACACTGCACAGAACACACAAAATATCAATTATAACCAAACATCTTTTGTAAACATGCTAAACCACCTTAATTTTGACTGTCCAAAAATAAAACTCTTTCATAGACACTCTGCGTGTCCCATGCGCCAACCCCCTTTAAGGCCCTGCTATTTTTGAAAGGCTTGTCAGAAATGCACTTCTCGGAGACAAAGCCCTAATGTAATAGGCTGCAGATGTCGATGCGAAAGCCTCGCAATGTGCAAGCTTTAATTTCTGTTTGTCTGAGGAGCTTTTCCAAGCAGTGATTTCTCCATCTGTTTTCACTTACTTCTAAACCCCATCTCACTGACCTTAAGGTCAAAATCTGCCTCGCACGCTCCGCGCTCCTCAGCCCCCCTCTCTTTTCCCTCACTCCGACGCTGACAAAGACAAAAAGCCTTCCTAACTCTTTCTAACCTGCAATAATCAACCCTATTGAAAAACACATGTTATATAAATGACTTCTTTTAGGGGCTAAAATGTATTTATTCTTAGATTATTAAAATATTTACTGTGAATAATTCGTAGAACATAATAACCTAACATACCAGCTTTAGAACAAATGTTTGCTACCACCCATGCAATGGTACTCATTTCATCAACCTCAAATGGATGAACGTTTCAGTAGGTCCTGCTAAAGTTAGAACCTTCAACCCTGATATTAAACACAAACCTCTGCACCGGGCACATTGGCTCACTGAGCTATCAAAAGAAACCTCAAATGGTAACAACCTGCAAGTTTGCATTATACACAAATGTATGCATTTACTGTAGCCTGAGACACATTAAAGCTAATGTAAATGACAAGAATGCTGTTTAAAAGTATATTTAACTCAATTTCGACTTTGATCTCTGGGGCACTTAAAAATAAATATCCTATAATTGTGCTACATATTAATCATCCTCAGAATGTTCTTTACAGATTGCAGAGATTGGACATTAGACATATCTCATGTAAATCCTTAGAAAAATGAGTTTTTTACGCCAGCGCCAAGTGAAATTCCCACATGCTAATTTTCTGATTATGCAGTAACACACAACTTAAATTAAATTCTAATGCTAGGAGGTCATAGTATGAGTATTAAGCTTTATAAATAATAAAAAACGAATTTAGAAGCACTTATTTTTAATAATTATTTTTCATAATTAATAATTATTTTTACTAAACCCAATCATTTTTGATAATTCCACATATAAAAGCAAACTGCATGTCTTGCCTATCATTTTTAGACGCATTCATTTATAAGCCTAAGCACAGAAGCCTAACTTAAAACGTGACAGATTTTTGCGCCACTTTTTTTCAAAAGGACAATCATTATTTAGCAACAGAACCAAGAATATGCTTACAAAAAATGCTTAAAGAGAAGAAAACCCTTAATTGAAATGTCTTCCTGCAATACAAAATAATGAACCTTAGTTTTGGAACCTTTTTAAAACAACATTCTGAAATGCAAAGATTCACCCATGTTAAACTGAGGGCGAAGTCCTGCCTGAGTAAACATTCCTGTCTATTCGTGATTGCTTCGTATTGCTTGCTTAGCGGCAGCAACAGCTGTTTCTTAGTGTTGAAAACGTGGGCACGGTGGCTGTCTATTTAAAACTAAAACTAAGACATTTCAAGTTTCGAAATGCGTGTGCAATACAGCAAAATCCAATGTATTCAGATGATGTTATTGCCTGTTAACCCGTTCCATGCTGATGACGGAGCTGCTCCGTCATCAGCTGCGGTTGGGCTGTGCTGATGCCGGAGCGGTTCCGTCATGGCCCGGCCGCCGCGCGGTGCTGATTTCGCGCCTGCGC
This sequence comes from Lissotriton vulgaris, assembly GCF_964263255.1. Taxonomy (NCBI): domain Eukaryota; kingdom Metazoa; phylum Chordata; class Amphibia; order Caudata; family Salamandridae; genus Lissotriton; species Lissotriton vulgaris. Next base: position 1,155,571,494 of record NC_141693.1, read on the forward strand.
GGCGCGTTCTATTGAGTGGGGCGGGCCATGACGGAACCACTCCGTCACGAGCACAGCTCAACCGTGGCTGGTGATGGAGCGGTTCTGTCACCAGCATGCGGCTGCCGAGCGGCCGCCCTGCCCCGTTAGCGCTGGGGCAGAATAGCCGCCGCAGCGAAAGGGTTAATATCTAATACAATGTATCTAAGGAAAATGCTGTAAGTTTATTTTTTGCAAAATACACAATTTCGTTTTAGAGGGCTTTTTTATTCCTAGTGAATGTGAATTTTAATTTTATTTTTTTTAAGCATTTAACAGTTTGTACATGTGTGTAATTGCTTACTCTATAAATTATATAGCAACATATAGCTATTTTAGCATATCACAAGGTTCATTTCAGGATTTTAATTTAATTTCTAATTAATATTAATTAACTAAAATTTTGCATAACAGACTGAAGACAACAAGAAAGACCACAAACACATATTGAGCTCATTTTAGACAGAAACAGAAAGGGGTCAAACACTCAGGACACACAATACGGCGCGCTATAGCCATTCATTTCATAAATAGCGCCATCGCTATTTACTTACAGAAGTTGCACTAATGGGAAAACCACATAAACATTTAAACACACATTTAACCCACAGATCAACACTTAGGACTGAAACAAAGGACTGCCCACAGACTGTACTGAAACCAAACCATTTGTAAATACTAGTTGTAAGTCATATTTACAAGAAACGCTTCTCAATAGTGTTCCAAAAGACTGCAAAAACAGCCCAACAGACTGCTGTATGTCCAGAAGCCGAAATACACTAAATTCACTAGTTTTTGCTGGCAGAGCACCAAAAAAAATCGCTCTGCATATCTCCATTCACAAAATTGCACAGAACAAAGGATCCTTATATGTATTATATCCATATTTTAATTTCCTGGGGATACAAAATCACCAAGGAAGAAATATGTTTTTATACCCAAACCTATTCAGGTATTCCCTCTAGGGGAGCTAGCTAATTTTAATTCCTATCTCACTATGGTACCTTCCAAAGAAGCAACAAATTCTTTGATGTGAGCTTGAAAACAGGCATGCCAAAAATATTGCAGAATATACAATATTATACCCAAAGTAGTGCTTAAAGTACTCTTCGTACGTGCACTGTTCAACAAAATCAGATAGAGAAAAATCTCCTCATTACCTGCCAATACAAATTGCAATTCACATATACAAACCTATACAAATACAAAGTTGGCCAACATAAATTCCAAAATTCCAAAGCTATACCAAACAAATGGTTGTCCAAATTCTAACTGCCAAGTTCTAAATGACCTAACAGTCTTTTTTTTAAATGCTCACGCCAAAAAGGTTCTCAGTCAGGAGTGACATCATGTGGAGGATCAAAATCAGGAAGATCAGAAATATACTGGGCTGCAGAGACAAAGAATCCCCAGAACCTCCGTGCACAGAGTACCTCCTTAGTAGAGTCCTGTCCTGTCCTCCTCAGTAGATTTCTGTCTTCTGACAAGATCACTCCCTCAGATATATAACACAGAAAAAAGAAGACCAGGTCAATGTATGGTGTGCTGTCCTAAATGGTGTGTAGGAATCACACGGATAGACATGTGGATGGATGTGCTAGGTTTCACTGGGCTGAAAAAGTCCCATCAGACCACCCTCTCGGTGGTATATCATCATTTGGGGATGGCAGTTATTCCATAACCCGCCTATGTGACAGTGCGGCCAAGGAAATCAACCGTATTCTGCCAACATAGTGCCCAAAATGAAATGTGTAATAAAGGAAAGCAGTGCTGTGAAATAGGTGATACTTAAAAATGACTACCTAGACTGCGGGGATAGCTTAGCAGCAAAAGTGTAGGTGTCATGATTAAAAACACGCCTAGTAGCGAGAGAGTAGAGCTACATTATGGCGCTGTGTGGAATGGTCGACTAGTTTCAGCTGTTAAGAGTAGTGCTCCAGCTTTCATCAGGACCTTAAATAAAGTGCGCTACTGCCAGATTAACTAAAGGGTGTACAAGTATGAGGAGGCATAGATTGCATCAAAATACTATATAAATGGAGACGTATCACCCAGACTTGGAAACTCTGTGTCCTCTGCAGACAGGAAAGAAATGTTCCACCTGTCGAATAAGCAGAAGATAACAAATCCATGTTACCACACAGTTAGCCACATAACTCTACACACACAATAAAGACAATCAACACCATTGCATGAACAATTTGCGTCCTGCATTTATAGATATGCATATTAGCTATATCTGAATAAGCATATTAGCTATATCACAAGGAGGCATTTCCTCTCAGTGATACTTACCCAGCTTTGTGTGGGTAATAGCCTCACCTTAACCGGCAACCGCTCGGGAAATTGAGGCCCCGCTCTAATGTGTAGAAAAAGGGAAAGGGGGAAGGACTCAATTAGCAACAGTTCAAAAAGTGTCCAGCCCACTAGCTCTATACACAAACCCAAAAAGCATGTGAAAGACTCCTAACTGTCCAAACCTTACCCTACTCTGTCAGTGTGCCCGCACCAATCGTTCATTAGTGCATAAGAAAATGACCCTAAACAAAATAGGCTGATAATCATACCAATAGTGACCATATAATGCACTGTAAGTGATGTTAAGGATAGCACTATGAAGTTGCTGCAAGGGAATGCTGCCAAATCAAGAAGTGTCCAAATCTAAAGTGCAACCCCCGAGTCTGAATCTAATATAAAGGTATACTAGCCGTCAGAGCAATCTCTAGTATACTCATCCACTCCCAAGACAGCCACTGCCTATATTAGGTGTAAAAGACTAAACCTAAACCTCCAACCGCTTGACTGTTTGGTCAGCTCTTTCAAAACTCACCTATCCGTCGGTGCCTCGGCTCGGAGTCGAGCGGAAGTGAAGGGACCGAAGGAGGTGCCTGTTAGATTTTAAATATTGAGGCTACTTGTTGTATCAGCCAATGACAGCCAAAGTGAGGGCCAAATTCCAGGTATGACTAGTACCGAAGGAAAAAACTCTCCCGCGTTAGTCGGGAAAGGAGCCAGATCTAGCGCGTCCGGCACTGCTCTAACCGAGCATGCGCATAAGTATGCAGCCTCAATTCAAGGAGCCATCTGCTAATGCGCATGCGTGGAGCTGTTCCACAACAGCAGGAGTATCGTAGCAGTCGATATGTAGATCGACAGTGAGCAGCGTATATGCTGTGAAATATGGACTCAGTGGGCCATTAATCTTAGAACCTCAGGACAGTATATGTATATATATCCCACGGATAGAACAATGGAAAAGAGCTCGCTGGTGTCAAGGTAGGCAGTAAATGGTTAGTGTGCTGCTCCAACCTTATAGGCAGCTGGGAATAGCGTTGCATGCAATGTTTGTCTATGAAGCAAGGTCTAACCGGAGAGGCTGTTCGCATACACTCACTAATAAATTTAGGAACCATGGCTATGGATAATGTTCCAAGTGCCTAAACTGGAGGGTTCAAGTAAGACAAGTGTAGTGGCAAAAAAAAGGGGGGCAGGAGGAGTCACACACAATGCAGTTTAGGTGAGCTTATATGATGCAAACAGTAAGTCCGTTGCATCTAGGAAAAAAGACCCGCAACTAGAAAGTTGCTCTAAATACTGAAAAACACAAGTGGGGAGGGTCAAAGGGGATATAATTTAATGACCTGTCAACTTATGCCCCAAACATACATATAACACAGAAAAAAGAAGACCAGGTCAATGTATGGTGTGCTGTCCTAAATGGTGTGTAGGAATCACACGGATAGACATGTGGATGGATGTGCTAGGTTTCACTGGGCTGAAAAAGTCCCATCAGACCACCCTCTCGGTGGTATATCATCATTTGGGGATGGCAGTTATTCCATAACCCGCCTATGTGACAGTGCGGCCAAGGAAATCAACCGTATTCTGCCAACGTAGTGCCCAAAATGAAATGTGTAATAAAGGAAAGCAGTGCTGTGAAATAGGTGATACTTAAAAATGACTACCTAGACTGCGGGGATAGCTTAGCAGCAAAAGTGTAGGTGTCATGATTAAAAACACGCCTAGTAGCGAGAGAGTAGAGCTACATTATGGCGCTGTGTGGAATGGTCGACTGGTTTCAGCTGTTAAGAGTAGTGCTCCAGCTTTCATCAGGACCTTAAATAAAGTGCGCTACTGCCAGATTAACTAAAGGGTGTACAAGTATGAGGAGGCATAGATTGCATCAAAATACTATATAAATGGAGACGTATCACCCAGACTTGGAAACTCTGTGTCCTCTGCAGACAGGAAAGAAATGTTCCACCTGTCGAATAAGCAGAAGATAACAAATCCATGTTACCACACAGTTAGCCACATAACTCCACACACACAATAAAGACAATCAACACCATTGCATGAACAATTTGCGTCCTGCATTTATAGATATGCATATTAGCTATATCTGAATAAGCATATTAGCTATATCACAAGGAGGCATTTCCTCTCAGTGATACTTACCCAGCTTTGTGTGGGTAATAGCCTCACCTTAACCGGCAACCGCTCGGGAAATTGAGGCCCCGCTCTAATGTGTAGAAAAAGGGAAAGGGGGAAGGACAAACAAACAACCCTAAACAAAATAGGCTGATAATCATACCAATAGTGACCATATAATCAGCCTATTTTGTTTAGGGTCATTTTCTTATGCACTAATGAACGATTGGTGCGGGCACACTGACAGAGTAGGGTAAGGTTTGGACAGTTAGGAGTCTTTCACATGCTTTTTGGGTTTGTGTATAGAGCTAGTGGGCTGGACACTTTTTGAACTGTTGCTAATTGAGTCCTTCCCCCTTTCCCTTTTTCTACACATTAGAGCGGGGCCTCAATTTCCCGAGCGGTTGCCGGTTAAGGTGAGGCTATTACCCACACAAAGCTGGGTAAGTATCACTGAGAGGAAATGCCTCCTTGTGATATAGCTAATATGCTTATTCAGATATAGCTAATATGCATATCTATAAATGCAGGACGCAAATTGTTCATGCAATGGTGTTGATTGTCTTTATTGTGTGTGTGGAGTTATGTGGCTAACTGTGTGGTAACATGGATTTGTTATCTTCTGCTTATTCGACAGGTGGAACATTTCTTTCCTGTCTGCAGAGGACACAGAGTTTCCAAGTCTGGGTGATACGTCTCCATTTATATAGTATTTTGATGCAATCTATGCCTCCTCATACTTGTACACCCTTTAGTTAATCTGGCAGTAGCGCACTTTATTTAAGGTCCTGATGAAAGCTGGAGCACTACTCTTAACAGCTGAAACTAGTCGACCATTCCACACAGCGCCATAATGTAGCTCTACTCTCTCGCTACTAGGCGTGTTTTTAATCATGACACCTACACTTTTGCTGCTACGCTATCCCCGCAGTCTAGGTAGTCATTTTTAAGTATCACCTATTTCACAGCACTGCTTTCCTTTATTACACATTTCATTTTGGGCACTACTTTGGCAGAATACGGTTGATTTCCTTGGCCGCACTGTCACATAAGCGGGTTATGGAATAACTGCCATCCCCAAATGATGATATACCACCGAGAGGGTGGTCTGATGGGACTTTTTCAGCCCAGTGAAACCTAGCACATCCATCCACATGTCTATCCGTGTGATTCCTACACACCATTTAGGACAGCACACCATACATTGACCTGGTCTTCTTTTTTCTGTGTTATATGTATGTTTGGGGCATAAGTTGACAGGTCATTAAATTATATCCCCTTTGACCCTCCCCACTTGTGTTTTTCAGTATTTAGAGCAACTTTCTAGTTGCGGGTCTTTTTTCCTAGATGCAACGGACTTACTGTTTGCATCATATAAGCTCACCTAAACTGCATTGTGTGTGACTCCTCCTGCCCCCCTTTTTTTTGCCACTACACTTGTCTTACTTGGACCCTCCAGTTTAGGCACTTGGAACATTATCCATAGCCATGGTTCCTAAATTTATTAGTGAGTGTATGCGAACAGCCTCTCCGGTTAGACCTTGCTTCATAGACAAACATTGCATGCAACACTATTCCCAGCTGCCTATAAGGTTGGAGCAGCACACTAACCATTTACTGCCTACCTTGACACCAGCGAGCTCTTTTCCATTGTTCTATCCGTGGGATATACATACATATACTGTCCTGAGGTTCTAAGATTAATGGCCCACTGAGTCCATATTTCACAGCATATACGCTGCTCACTATCGATCTACATATCGACTGCTACGATACTCCTGCTGTTGTGGAACAGCTCCACGCATGCGCATTAGCAGATGGCTCCTTGAATTGAGGCTGCATACTTATGCGCATGCTCGGTTAGAGTAGTGCCGGACGCGCTAGATCTGGCTCCTTTCCCGACTAACGCGGGAGAGTTTTTTCCTTCGGTACTAGTCATACCTGGAATTTGGCCCTCACTTTGGCTGTCATTGGCTGATACAACAAGTAGCCTCAATATTTAAAATCTAACAGGCACCTCCTTCGGTCCCTTCACTTCCGCTCGACTCCGAGCCGAGGCACCGACGGATAGGTGAGTTTTGAAAGAGCTGACCAAACAGTCAAGCGGTTGGAGGTTTAGGTTTAGTCTTTTACACCTAATATAGGCAGTGGCTGTCTTGGGAGTGGATGAGTATACTAGAGATTGCTCTGACGGCTAGTATACCTTTATATTAGATTCAGACTCGGGGGTTGCACTTTAGATTTGGACACTTCTTGATTTGGCAGCATTCCCTTGCAGCAACTTCATAGTGCTATCCTTAACATCACTTACAGTGCATTATATGGTCACTATTGGTATGATTATCAGCCTATTTTGTTTAGGGTCATTTTCTTATGCACTAATGAACGATTGGTGCGGGCACACTGACAGAGTAGGGTAAGGTTTGGACAGTTAGGAGTCTTTCACATGCTTTTTGGGTTTGTGTATAGAGCTAGTGGGCTGGACACTTTTTGAACTGTTGCTAATTGAGTCCTTCCCCCTTTCCCTTTTTCTACACATTAGAGCGGGGCCTCAATTTCCCGAGCGGTTGCCGGTTAAGGTGAGGCTATTACCCACACAAAGCTGGGTAAGTATCACTGAGAGGAAATGCCTCCTTGTGATATAGCTAATATGCCTATTCAGATATAGCTAATATGCATATCTATAAATGCAGGGCGCAAATTGTTCATGCAATGGTGTTGATTGTCTTTATTGTGTGTGTGGAGTTATGTGGCTAACTGTGTGGTAACATGGATTTGTTATCTTCTGCTTATTCGACAGGTGGAACATTTCTTTCCTGTCTGCAAAGGACACAGAGTTTCCAAGTCTGGGTGATACGTCTCCATTTATATAGTATTTTGATTCAATCTATGCCTCTTCATACTTGTACACCCTTTAGTTAATCTGGCAGTAGCGCACTTTATTTAAGGTCCTGATGAAAGCTGGAGCACTACTCTTAACAGCTGAAACTAGTCGACCATTCCACACAGCGCCATAATGTAGCTCTACTCTCTCGCTACTAGGCGTGTTTTTAATCATGACACCTACACTTTTGCTGCTAAGCTATCCCCGCAGTCTAGGTAGTCATTTTTAAGTATCACCTATTTCACAGCACTGCTTTCCTTTATTACACATTTCATTTTGGGCACTACGTTGGCAGAATACGGTTGATTTCCTTGGCCGCACTGTCACATAGGCGGGTTATGGAATAACTGCCATCCCCAAATGATGATATACCACCGAGAGGGTGGTCTGATGGGACTTTTTCAGCCCAGTGAAACCTAGCACATCCATCCACATGTCTATCCGTGTGATTCCTACACACCATTTAGGACAGCACACCGTACATTGACCTGGTCTTCTTTTTTCTGTGTTATATGTATGTTTGGGGCATAAGTTGACAGGTCATTAAATTATATCCCCTTTGACCCTCCCCACTTGTGTTTTTCACTCCCTCAGATAGCCACTGCTCTGATGAGGCCCGCGTTGGCCGCGCCATTTGTAGAAATCAAAAATCCACTTCTCAGGGGTTCCACTGATACTTAGTCCTTTTAAACTCACAAAGAACTTGATACAGAAGCTGGAATATAAAATAACATCTTTATTAAACTCAAATGAGTGAGACTACGTCACACAGAAGCCTTAGCAACTGAATGAGGCAGTCTGTTAGAATGGTCTTACTTCACGTATTATATACTCTTTATCCTGCCCCAGGCATGTAAGGGAGTTGTACCAATTACATTCCTAAACAAATGGAAAATCTGGAGGGTCAGCAGATGAGTAGCCTTTGGGGTTTTAGCAGGATATCGGCAAAACATTATAATTACATAGTTCACAAAGGTTAATTTGATTTAGATGGCACTGCAGGGCATGGCATGATTACATGTACAGTATCCCAACCCAAAAGTTAATCATTAAGAATGTCCCAAATTCAACCTCCAAAAGCCGGACAAACCTATAATTGAAAGCATAACCCATGTAATGAAGAAACATAAAAAGAAACAGTAACAGATGATGAACAAGATAAGGCATGTGCAAGGAAACTAAAAGTTAACGATGTCCTGAACATTGATTGGCAATCTCAGACAAAGATCGATCAGGGAAATTGGCTTTGCGAGGTCAGTTTCAGGTGAGTTTCTTACAGTTCATTTCAGAGTCAAAAAGAAACCTTAGTTAATGTATACATAGACTAAGAAGGCCAGGCCACTTTGTTCGCCAGGCTACCTTCACAGGCCTACGTGAGGGCAACACAAAATGGTGGAACAATATAAAATGGAGTCAGTCTTGAGAATTACAGAACCTCAGTGCTTTGGTGATAGTGTGACTTAGTTTTGTAGAAGAGTGAGCAGTATTTTGTGGGCTTGCAGCAGGTGTGTCCTTAGTGTTGATATTAGCTGTTTGAGGATAGGAATCGTGTAGCTGCTCTGTATTGTGTTTCTCGTCCCGCAGGTTAAGAAGGCATTTTTATGGGTCTGCATTTGTAGGTGGTGGGGACAGTGTTTGAGACTGAATTGGTGCGCTGTGTTGTTTTTGTAGTGCAACCTTGCTGTGTTCAGTAGAAATGGAGAAGCAAAGTTGTGAGGTGTGGCATGTTGCTTATTTTGTTTACGTCAGTTTAGGGCAGAAGGTGTATGAGTTAGGGGTGGTGGTGCAGCATGTGAGTCATATAGTAAGGTTTGAAATGGTCCAATGGGTGAAAGGCGGTTAAAAGAGAGTTGCTCTGTTGGTGTATATATGTCCGGTGTGGGGGAAGAGAGAAAGCTTGGCATTGGAGTTTGTTCATTTGTGTAGTCTGAAAGGTGGGTGCCTGTTTGTAATTTGTGATGGAAAGTATTATGAGGTATTGTGTGTGAGAGATTTTCTTGTGCTGGTGTGTGTTTTATGTTAGGTTTTGTTTTTGAGGAACAGTGAAATGAGGTCCTGATATTTTTGTTTTATGAGAAGGATTTGTTTGTATAGTATTGTTTGTGAGTGGAAGTTGCAAGTTAAAGGATGGTGATGTGTTTCTGAGTAGAGTGTAGAGGAGGTGGCAGTACGGTTCCAAAGTGGGATGATTGCTATCGGTGAGTGGATGGCAAGAAATTGCCTGACGCTCAATTCCGATAAAAGTGAGGTGGTTATCTTTGACACCCTTTCGCCAGTCTGGTCTGTAGCCTGGTGGCCATCGGCTTTAGGCACTCCTCCCTGCCCCACCGCTAAGGTTAGAAACCTAGGAGTAACATTCGATGACCAGCTTAATTTTATGGCTCACGCAAATAAGGTGGCAGCCAATGCCCATTTCAAGCTCAGAATGATAAGGAAAATTATACCTTACCTACCAGACACTGCCGCCAAGACGTTAGTCACCTCCCTGGTCCTGACATCTTTAGACTATTGTAATGGTCTCTTGCTTAATGCACAAAACAGAGTAACCAAAAAGCTACAGACCGTTCAGAACGCGGCTGCACGCGTGCTGTCTAAAAAACCTAAATTTGTACCCATCTCGGATACCTTGAAAGGCTACCATTGGTTAACCATCCAAAACAGGATAAAGTTCAAATCATTGTGCAGAGTTTATAAAATACTGCAGGATCAAGGACCGCGTTTCCTTAAAGAGCAACTAATTCCCTATAATCCGCCCAGAACACTCCGATCCACCTCACTTAACCAACTAGTGGTCCAACGCAGTAGAACAGTCTCTTGGGGCGACCGCCGCTTTCTAGTTGCGGCCGCTAAAATTTGGAACACTCTGCCACACCATATAAAAACAAGCCCCTCACTCCTTCAGTTTAGGAAAAAACTGAAAACATGGTTATTTAATCAGTAATTTTAGCTTCTGGGCTACTTCCTCATCTGTTCAGGGAGAGACATTATTGCAGTTTAGCGCCGAGACGCCCACGGGTAATTGTATGCGCTTTATAAATGTCATTAAATAAATAAATATGTTGTGTATAAGAAGGGATGAAGTAGAGTTAAGAGTGTTTGTCTTAGACTTGATTGCTGCAAGAGGTAATTTGTGTGGAGCAGTGGAGTGTAAGGGTTGTGCAGTAGTGTTATTGTGGTAGAAAGAAGAGGAAGGTGTTGTTCGGAGAATTGATGGAAGGCTGAGTATAGGTTTCTAAGTGACTAAAAGGGGTCTGTCGGGAGTAATTACAGCAGGCAGTGTGTGTCTGGATGGGATATAGTTAAGTATGGTACAGATTTGAGTTGTGTTATTCATGAGTGGATTGGTTAGTGGTATTGGATAGCGTTGTGCACTGTTTGTAGGTTATGGTGCAAATGTGTGTTAGCTGGGATAGAAGGGTGTATAGGTTTGATTTCTGGAGTTTTGTAATGGGTGCTGAAACATTGAACTTTGTCTTGGGTTGGTTTGTAATGAATGAGTAGAGTACATGTTATGTTACAATTTTTGTATAGTGCATGGCTGCCCAGGCGAAGGGCGTCCCAGCACTGATCTCAGTCAGACAGAGGGGCAGGGCAGAGGCAGGCGGAGAAGGAGATTACTTAGGGAAAAGATAGGTTATTATAGCCTTACAGAATACTACATGCTGCGAGTGTGTTACTCTGATTGTGGATGGGGTAGGTTGTGTGCTTTTGTATATGAAATTGGGCAGCATTTCTGGTCCTAGTCCCAACCAGTCTCAAACAGTGGAGAGTGGAGTGGAGAAGTGTGGCTCAATGATAAGAGCGGCAGACCATGAGTCAGAGGTCTAGCCCGGGACCAGGGTTCAATTCCCCGCCTCGGCGGGTCTTGGGCTCAAAATTCCACGGACCTGATAATTCTCGCCTCGGTGCCTATTCCAATCATGGAGTCCCACTCTGCAACTCTGGGCAATAGCTTGTTTAATCTCCACAACGACACCCACAACACTAAGGATGCCTGGCCCCCACCTTGGGGGTGCCCAGGAGTGGACGCCTCACAGGGAAAGCCAGGATGGGTTCCACAGCGGTATTCGTACAAGCGCCTTGAGACCCTTGCAGGTGAGTAGTGCGCTATACAAGTATCAATTTGCTATTTACAATTTACAAACAGGTGATTGCTCATGTTCTCTCTGCCCTTAGCCTCAATGACTGGGCTGGAATACCCTGAACCCTGGCCTTTAATAGCCCTAGTAATCTGGTGACCCCTTAAGCCAATGAGAACCCTAACCCTAACTAATCACAACACTAGACCTAAGCCCGAAATCCAATTGGACAGCAGCCTCTTTTAGCCAATCACAGCCCTAGTCCCAGCAGCCAATCAAGCACCAACGGGGAACAACCTTTACAACGCAACTTTTACAACGCACTACCATTACAACAAAACGTTTACAACGCAACATCCATTACAAAGCATGCCATTACAACGCAACCATTACAATGCATGACACTACAACGCATACCACTACAACGTATGTCATTACAACGCAATTACAAAGCATACCATTACAATGCATACCATCACAACACATAGTACCCTTACACTATCCAACACTTACCCTACTATTGCACCCCCTGGAGTTAGAATAGTAATTTTTACCCCTACACTATCCAACATTTACCCTACTGTTGCACCCCCAGGAGTTAAAATAGTAATTTTTACCCCTACACTATCCAACACTTACCCTACTGTTGCACCCCCCTGGTGTTAGAATAGTAAATGTTACCCCTACACAATCCAATACTTACCACACATGCAATATAATGGTCAGTGTTGTAATGGTAGGCGTTGTAAAGGTAGGATGCGTTGTGTGGAATGTGTTGTAGAGGTAGTTTTGAGAAATGTGTTGTAATGGCATGCTTTGTAATGGAATGCGTTGTAATAGATGTTGCGTTGTAAAAAATTAGTTGTAATGGCATGCGTTGTAAAAGTATGCGTTGTAACGTCATACAACCAGCACCAACCCCAAAGTCCTACATCCAATAGAAGGCCTAGACCAACTCTAGTCCCAACCCGAATCCCACCAGCCAATCATACAGGAACCCTAAGCCCTACGTCCAATAGAAAGCCCCAACTCTAGTCTCAACCCTAGTCCCAACCCTGGTCCCAGCAGCCAATCATACAGGAAACCCTAAGCCCTCCACAATAGCGGCCGGCATGGCTCGAGGAAAGGGGCCGCGAGGGGAGGGGTGAACAGATTTTTTTAATGTAAAACCTAGCTTTCCACTCGGTCCCAAATATTCACTGCTCCTGCTCTCCCGCTTTCCTGCCTCTGACAGTAACAGGAAGCAGGCAGCGAGGCTCCCTCCCCTAAGCCAACCACAAATCTGCAAGCAGTGTTGTGATTGGTCGGGACAGCGCCTATCCGGTGCTAACGGGGTGGCCATGTTCTCCATGCAGGCTGCAATGCAGCCTGCATGGAGAAGGGCAGAGTGTTTATGACTGGTATGGGCGGCCCGAGTGGGCCGACCAAGCAGTCTTTGCGGACTCAGGAGTGGGCAGACCACTCCTCCCCTGCTCAAAAAGCAAAACAGCCCCGCCCGCCCGCAATGCAAAGCAAGCATAAAATGGTAATAACTACAAGTTACTACCATTTTATGTTTTGGCTTTCTCACGATGCTAGAAAGCAGTGGGGAAACGCTCCTCTGCCCTAGTGGAGGAGCCGCCCCTAGACCTACGTCCAATAGAAAGCTAAACCCAGGAACTAATCCGAAAGCCTAAACCTATCCACCAATCAGATCACTAAATCTAAGCCCTACATCAATAGAATCACTGGCCCAGGAACCAATCAGCACCCTCAAATACTCAATCAACACTAACCCTAATCCAATAGAAACACCAGATAGAACCACTAATCAGTGCACACATGTAGCATCCAATAGCAGCCTATATAAGGTCCCTGTGACCTCAGCCAATGTTTGTGACCAGGGGGCTGGAAGTTGCTCCACAATTCAGAATCTCCTAGGAGATGCCCATCTCTCATGTATAAAGCCTCACTCTCATTTCTGAAATTGTAGGCGAGCAACTATTAATTTGTAAAATAATAAGTGCCAGTGCACAAAGTTTTGCTCAGAAAGCCACGGTCTGCACTACGAATATCAGGGTGCTGAATACCAAGGCTGCATAATCCTTTTAAGTTCAGAATAAGTTTATTAAACAAGAAGAGGTGTCAATACAATATATAAAGGTGATACAAAGATAAGAGTAATAGTATTTAAATAGAGCATTGCATCAATAATAAGAATTAGAATGGGCTGTGGAGAGACAAATGAGGCTGTACAATAAAAAGATGATAAAATAAACTGTGATAAAATATGGTAAAAATAAAGTACATAGGAACAATAAGGTCAATCAAGGGGGTTTAGAGACTTCTTGCTGAGTGGGAGATAAGTGAAATTATCATTTAGCACAGACATCAAGGTATAGAGTTATAGGAAGCCACAAATTAGTACGCTTTGTTGCCATATGAAGAGGAAAAACAAAGGCAGTGTCCAGTCTATGATTGTGACAAACATTATACCACCATGCTTTGAATGAGATATTTGCAAAATGTTTCCAATTAACAGTAATTTGTTGGAATGCAACAGCTATCAGTAAGTCAATGATCTGAACATTAAATGTAACGTGACCCCAACAGGGAGAAAGACTCCCTAAAAAATGTGAATAAAAGAAAAGGGAATTTGAGTGTGAAAGATATCATTAATTTGGGACCAAATTTGTTTCCAGAAAGTATGAATGACAGTGCAAGAAAAAAGCATGTGGAATAGAGTTGCAGTCGGTGAAGAGCAGGACCAACAGAGATAAGGGACTAAAGATAACTTTTTACTAAGCGTGTGTGGTGTAAAAAGAAACCTGTTATAAATTTTAAAAAGTGTCTGTGTTAGAGTGGCAGCTCTAGAGGATTTGCGAAGTTTGGTCCATAACTTATCCCACAAAGAAATGGGCCAGGAAGTGGCAAAGTCGCATTCCCATTGTTCCGCTACCTTAGATTTTGGATGAGGCGCAGGTGTTGCGCGGAGGAATTTGTATATAAGAGAGGCTTTGGAAGACGTAGATAAAAAGGAGTGAAGTTTTGAGGTTGGGTTAGGAGACGTAGGGCGAGTGTGAGAGTGCTGGAGACGGGTATAAGTGGACAAAACCGCTTCTTTAAGTATGAGGTATTTACGGGTAATAGAAGCGGGAAGATTAAAAGATTGGCTGAGTGTTGAAAAAGTAAGAAGGTAGAGTTAGAGAAGAGTTGGGGAAACTCAAATTAAACCCTTCTGTCTCCAAGACTTCCAATAAAAGGGCTTATTATTGATAAGGAGACTTCTGTTATGCCAAATGGTAGTGATTAAAAAATCAGCAACCGAGGAGGCAGGGGTAGGAGAGAAAGATAAGAGTAACTTGGCAGTAAACCTGCGTGTGGGAGTGGATAATAACTGTGGTTTACGAGAAAAAGAAAGAAATTCAGCAAAAGTAAAAGGGGAAAGTGAGAGACGTTCTACTGTAACCCATAAAGGGCAAGTATCATCTGGGTCTCGTAAACAAAAAGAAGCTTGGCGCAGAAGGAAAGCCTTGTGGTATGCTGGAAAGTTGGCTCCACCTTCTGATTTGGGACGTGTTAACCTAAGAAGAGACATACAGGGTTTTTTGCCCAACCAAAGAAAGGAAGAAAGAATGGTGTTAATTTTCCTAAAAAACGTCATGGGAATAGGAATTGGGATATTGGAAATAGTATACAGAACAATAGGGGATAACATCATTTTAATGGTGTCAAGACACCACCACCATGAAAGATAGAGGGGATGCCACCTAGTAGTGAGATGGGAAAGTTTCTGGGTGCATTTGTTAAGACAGAGCAAGACTGTGTCTACATGGGAGGGGGTGACATGTAAGCCCAGGTATTTGATATGAGAGGGACTCCAAGTGAAGTTGGAAGCAGCAAAGTCAGGTTTGAAAGTATATTTTGTTAAGGGTAGAATTTCGCATTTGTCATCATTTAGTTTATATCCAGATATCTGCGAGTATTCACGAACTTCAGCAAGGAAGGCGGGAATGGAGTCAGTATGGTTGGAAATAAAGAGCAAAATGTCATCCGCATAAGCAGCAAATTTGATGTGGGATTGGATGTCTGGAATCCATGTATGTTAGGATTTTGCCGAAGCTTGGAGAGAAAGGGTTCCAAAGCTAAGTTAAAGAGAAATGGGGATAGGGGACATCCTTGCTGGACACCCCTGCCCAAAGCAAAAAAAGAGGAGACTAAACCATTCGCACAAACCGCTGCTCTTGGATTGGAGTAAAGAAAGGAAATTAAGGGAATAAATTTAGGACCAAAACCAAATTGTTTAAGGGTAGAAAAAAGATAAGTTCATTCCACTCTATCAAACGCTTTTTCTGCGTCTAAGGCAATAGCCGCCAGGGAATTTTGAAAGCGTGGGGATTTAGACAAAACATTGAACAGAAGCCTAGTGTTGTCAGTAATAAAGCGTCCCTTAACAAACCCAGATTGCTCAGGTCCGAGTAAGTCAGGCAAAAAGGGGGCTAACCGTGCAGCGAGTGATTTAGCATATATCTTATAATCAATTTTAACTAGGGAAATTGGTCTATAATTTTTACAGTATCGAGTGTCTTTCCCTTCCTTAGGTATAATACAGATGTGAGTATCGGAAAAGGTGCCAGAAGAGCTGCCACGGGTGACAAATGAATCTATGAGGGAATGTAATTTAGGTATTAGCAATCTGGAAAAGTGAAGGTAGAATTCAACTGTGAACCCATCAGGTCCAGGGGCTTTGTCTTTCTTGAGAAGCTGGAGGGCAGAAAGTAATTCTTGTTGGGACATGTCCAATTCCAAAGAGGCTAAGTCAATAGGGAAATGGTGTAGTTGTTGGATAGTAGACAAGAAATTAGAGAGAGAATGGGCAGTAGGTTAAGTCTCAGAGGAATAAAGGGTAGTGTAAAAATGGGAGAATTCATCTAAGATATCATCGTCCTTGTTTAAGAACAGAATTTGCATCAAAAACAGATTCAATATTTAACTTATTGTGTTTGATTTCCAAGTAATTAGCCAAAATGTTCCTCATTTTATTCTTCCCTCCATAACATTTCGAACTAGATTTCAATAGATATAAAGAATCATCTTCTGTGGATTTTTTGTTGAATTTCATCTTGGCGTCAATAAGTGCTGTCAAGCTTTCCAGTGAATGAGAGGTGTAATAGGAGTGTTCCAAACCCTTGATTTTTTGGAGAAGATCGCTAGTGTATTTGCGAGCCACGTAACTGATGATGAAATCTCTAGCTGTGGCCTTGAATGCATCCCAAATAGTGTGTTTGAGAATAGAAGGGGTACCGTTAATAGCAAAATATTCATTAAAAAATCAATAAAAGAGGCAGTAAATTTAGGGTCTAAAAGCAAAGTATTAGTAAAACGCCACCTCTTAGGCCCAAAGGGTTTAGGTAAGATATCAATGTTAATTGAGACTGGAGCGTGGTCGGACAATAAAATAG
Source organism: Lissotriton vulgaris (assembly GCF_964263255.1). Taxonomy (NCBI): domain Eukaryota; kingdom Metazoa; phylum Chordata; class Amphibia; order Caudata; family Salamandridae; genus Lissotriton; species Lissotriton vulgaris. The sequence goes on from NC_141693.1 coordinate 1,155,588,347, forward strand.
GGCCAATTTCTGCGCGAGTGAGAGTCTGGGAAATGTGATGAGAAATAAAAATGTAATCAATTCGTGATTGGGAATGATGAGAAGGGGAATAAAAGGTAAACTCTTTAGTTGTCGGATGACATAAACGCCAAGCATCGACAAGTTTATGCTGTGACACTGCTTGAGTAAAAAGTTTATGAGGTTTGTTGGGATTTAAAGAAGCCTTAGAGTGTCGATCCAAAAAAGGATCAAGAGGCTGGTTACAGTCCCCTACCATAATAAAGTTATCATCAATGAATTTGGTGACACGGGTGGCCATCTCACGCCAAAAGGTTGGGTCACCGCCTGTGGGAGCATAAACATTTAGAAGAGAGAGTGGAACACCCCTCAAGGAAAGCTTGACATATAACCATCTACCATCAGAATCAGATTCAGTGGCTAGCAAAGAGTGAGAGAGAGATTTATTAACTAGAATAACCACACCATTGCGCTTACCATCACCAGGAGCATAAAATACTTCACCCACCCAACCTTTTTTAAGCTTGACAGATTCAGCATCAGACAAACGAGTTTCTTGCAAGAAAGCAAAGTCTACATTCAGATTGGCAAGGTGAGTTAGAATTCTTTGTCTCTTAATGGGTGAATTAAGACTTTTAACGTTCCATGAAACAATACGTACTGACATTAAAAGCAATAACAAATATGATAAAATGATAGCGAAACAATAAGAGAAAGCCTCAGGATGAATAAAATCGAAGAATGATGAAAAAAGGAAAAATAGAAATAGGAAATTCGAAAAGATACTTGTATTAGAGGACATCATTTTACAAGGAAGAATATGAGTGTCAGAGAAAAAAGGAAAAATATTAATTGGACTAGAAGGAAAGTAAAGAAGTAGTGAGCCATGTCTACAGCACAAAGAAAAGCAATGGAGTAAGGAGAGCAATGAGAAGGAAGCGAAGATAGAAGAAGAAACGACACCTGACTGAAAAGGAAGTGGAAAAAGACAGGACAGGAAAGGGAAAAGCAGAACCAAGAAAGAGATAAGAGGTAAAACATTGGAGAAAAAGACATGCTTATAAAGGAGGGAGGATGGGAGGAGGACGACCAGGAACAATACCAACGAAGGAGGGGGTGGAACCACATGGAACAGACGGCAAGGTACGACGACGTCCAAACGGAAGCCAGGAAGATGATAAAGAACTTAGGCTAGGAACGTGGATGAGGGGGGAAAAGAAACAAGTTAGGACAGAAAAAATCGGAACAAACAGAGACATCAATCATAACAAGCAAGGAAGTAAAGATAAGAAACAGCGAATTAGAGGAGGTATATAACTACAGGCAAAAACAGTACAAATCGAAGAAACCAACTACTAAGATAATCAGACTCAAAAATTAGAGAAAACCAACAGCAACAGGGTTAAAGTTACATTTCAAGTTCAACCATGAGGAGAGGAGGAGGTGTCCATATGAGGTGGGTGACATGAGTTAATGAAACTCTGCAGACGAATAGAATCCTCATATGTTGTCATCTTGTTATTGTAGGTGACTTTAAAAAAGCAAGGATGGAATAGGCCATATCTGGCTCCCAATTGGCGAAGGTCGGCTCTTATGTTTAGAAAGGCTTTACGACGAGCTGCAGTTGCTTTGGCGTAATCTTGGTGATGGATTAAACCCAGATCTTTTGACTGGGTGTGAGTGTTTGATTGATTCAGATGCTCCGTCCATCACCACCCCCTTTCGTACCACTTTTGGCCGCCATAAGTGTGGCAGGGTATGCTCAGACGTGAGTCCCTTGCTCACTTTGCCACTGGATTCAAGCAAGCTGGGCTGAAGACGGCTGGAATGCCAGAAACCGGTCCTCGGAAGCTTGTTTCCGGTCCAGGGAAGACATGGCTTGGCAGTTCGGGCGGGACTGTTCCCATGAGGCACAGGGTCAGACTGATTTGCATATAGCCATGTCTGAACTGGGGTGGCAAAGTGGGCTAAAGAACGGTGATGGATTAAACCCAGATCTTTTGACTTGGTGTGAGTGTTTGATTGATTCAGATGCTCAGTCCATCACCACCCCCTTTTGTACCACTTTTGGCGGCCATAAGTGTGGCAGGGTATGCTCAGAAGTGAGTCCCTTGCTCACTTTGCCACTGGATTCAAGCAAGCCGGGCTGAAGACGGCTGGAATGCCAGAAAACGGTCCTCAGAAGCTTGTTTCCGGTCCAGGGAAGATATGGCTTGGCAGTTCGGGCTGGACTGTTCCCATGAGGCACAAGGTCAGACTGATTTGCATATAGCCATGTCTGAACTGGGGTGGCAGAGTGGGCTAAAGATCGGTGATGGATTAAACCCTGATCTTTTGACTGGGTCTGAGTGTTTGATTGATTCAGATGCTCCGTCCATCACCACCCCCTTTTGTACCACTTTTGGCCGCCATAAGTGTGGCAGGGTATGCTCAGACGTGAGTCCCTTGCTCACTTTACCACTGGATTCAAGCAAGCCGGGCTGAAGACGGCTGGAATGCCAGAAACCGGTCCTCGGAAGCTTGTTTCCGGTCCAGGGAAGACATGGCTTGGCAGTTCGGGCTGGACTGTTGCCATGAGGCACAGGGTCAGACTGATTTGCATATAGCCATGTCTGAACTGGGGTGGCAGAGTGGGCTAAAGAACGGTGATGGATAAACCCAGATCTTTTGACTGGGTGTGAGTGTTTGATTGATTCAGATGCTCCGTCCATCACCACCCCCTTTTGTACCACTTTTGGCCGCCATAAGTGTGGCAAGGTATGCTCAGACGTGAGTCCCTTGCTCACTTTGCCACTGAATTCAAGCAAGCCGGGCTGAAGATGGCCGAAGATGGCTGGAATGCCAGAAACCGGTCCTCGGAAGCTTGTTTCCGGTCCAGGGAAGACATGGCTTGTTTGAAAATTTGTAAATTTGTTTACATTTTGCGTTTTAGTATCAGAGCGGGTTGTGGGTTTATAGGGGAATAGGGTGGGAAGTAATTTAATAATAATTAATTAATTAATATATGTTTGTAAAAAAATTTAATTAATAATTAATTGGTAATTAATTGGTAATTAATTATTATTAATTAGTTAATTAATTAATATAATTTTGTACACATTTTTAATTAATAATTAATTGGTAATTAATTAATAATAATTACATTAATTAGAGTAATTTTTTTATATATATAATTTTTTGTTATTGTTAATTAATTAATTGGGAAAAAATAATATTAATTATTAAATTTAATTAATTACAGCTAATGTGCCAATATATTTACTTTATTGTTATTGTTAATTAATAATTAATTGGTAATTAAATAATATTAATTAATTTTGGGTAAAGGAGTATTTTTAGGGTTCAGGGTCAGTTTTGGGTTTTTGGGTAAAGGGGTATTTTTAGGGTTCAGGGTCAGTTTTGGGTTTTTGGGTAAAGGGGTATTTTTAGGGTTCAGGGTCAGTTTTCAGTTCTTGGGTAAAGGGGTATTTTTAGGGTTCAGGGTCAGTTTTCAGTTTTTGGGTAAAGGGGTATTTTTAGGGTTCAGGGTCAGATTTCAGTTTTTGGGTAAAGGGGTATTTTTAGGGTTCAGGGTCAGTTTTCAGTTTTTGGGTAAAGGGGTATTTTTTGGGTTCAGGGTCAGTGTTCAGTTTTTGGGTAAAGGGGTATTTTTAGGGTTCAGGGTCAGTTTTGGGTTTTTGGGTAAAGGGGTATTTTTAGGGTTCAAGGTCAGTTTTGGGTTTTTGGGGTACAGTCGTACAGGGTAAAAATAAAATAAATTTAAATTAAATCAATTAAATGAAATTAAAAAAAAATAAAATTACATTACATTATTACGTTTTTAATTTATTTTAAATGCATATGTATTAGTTTTAATTTTTTTATTATGTTTTAATATTTTTATTTAATATTTGTAAAATTATATGTATTTTAAAATTATTTTTACATTATTATTAATACATTTTAAAAAACGATATTTTTAATTTCGATATTTTTGTACTACGATATTAATTTTTCGATATTTTTGTACTTACCTTTATGAAGATATGACTCCGATATTTTTGATTTCGATATTTTTGTGTCGATATTTTTGTATGTAGATATTCTGTCTGTCGATATTATGTCAGACATTCGACTCCACCATTGTGTCGGATTTTTGTGAGGAAGAGATGAGAGGGTCCTCAAGTCTAGAATACTCTGAAAAAATGTTTTGTTTTTAATAAAGGTGCCTTTCGATCTGATGGAAGGAGCTGATGAGTCCAACCGCTCCATAAAACTTTCACCAAGCAATCTCCAATTCAATATAAAGAGGATGTCTGGCAGCGTAATCTTGCTTTAGACAAAGAGTCTGGCAAGGGGAGATGCAGCGAAAGGAGATGTAAAAAGCGTGAAGCGGTTTAAAACAGTCACCTCAGAAAAAATTGGACACCAGCAGTAGAAAAAGGGCATAAAATACAATAAAATGCAGCAAGGAAAAACCTCAAGAAGGTCCACTTGTAAGGAGATATGCCAAGTGGATTAGAGTGCACCAATGAGTGTCACCAAATCAAGCAGGGAAAAATGTCCCAAAAATCGAATATCCATCAGTAGACCAATGACGAGTTAAAGGAGAGACCATATTCTGTGGAAAGAGAGAGAACCCTGAAGTAGCTGCGCAGGAGCATTAAAACTGGTGCCAAAAAGAAAAGGTATGAAGTATGCCACTATAGTCCTGTAGTCTCATGAAATAGGAGACATAAAAAAGCTTGTGAAGAAATGAAGAGGCGTGTTAGCAGGAAAAACGCCAAAAAGCAGGACCTCTGGGGGAGAAATGCGCCATCGTGCTAAGAACACAAAATGGCGGCCGCAGTGTGAGTCAACACCGCTACAAACTTACTGCGGTAAAAGGAAGAGAATGTTCGCACTCAAGCCGCCGCCATGCGGTCTATGTGCGTCCCGGCATCTTCCGACGCGATATAATCCCCTCCGTTCAGGTCGGAAAATACTGGAAACTGCATGTCTTCCAAACTGTCCGCGGAGCCTCAGTCGTCCGCCGCCATGACCGCCGGCTGCCAAGCCACGCCCCTCAAGGCTGCATAATCCTGATTTGACCACATGCCTCTGTTTTTTATCATAAGCAACTTCCTGAATCTTTCTCATTCTTGTCTGCTTTTTCCTCCCTGCTTTTTCTGGTATTAGTTCTTTCCTCCAGATCACATGCACAGTGCTGCATGACATATTGTTTACAATTCCCTGGAGCATTAACCAAGTATATGTGTTCGACCTTCGCTTTATGTCAATCCACTCTATGCAACTCCATTCTACTCTACGCCACTCTACTGTACTCTAAGCCACTCTACTCTATGCTACTCCAATATACTCTATGGCACCCCACTTCACTCTACACCACACCACACCAGTAGCGGCTCGTGGAGGGAGTGCCGCGGGGCGGTGGTGTGGGGGAGAGGCAGGGTGGGGGTAAGTAAACACTAGATCATGGTGAACCGGAGTAATGTAAACAAATAAATAAATAAAATGAATTTCATTGTGCACGCTGAAACGCCAAATGCTTTCAGCGCGCGCAATGAAATTTGTTTTATTTATTTATTTGTTTACATTACTCCGGTCGGCCGTGAGCAGAAGTTTACTACCCCTCCCCTGCTCCACCGCCCCACAGCACTCCCTCCACGAGCCGCTACTGCACCACACCATTATATGCCACTCTACCCTACCTCACTCTACTTTACACTACTCCAGTCTACACCAGTCTACACGACTTTATGCTACCCACTCCACTATGTGTTACTCCACTCTACTGTACGCCACTCCACTTTATGCCACTCCGCTCTAAGCCACTGAGTACCACTCCAGGCCAATCTACACCACTCCATTCTATACCACTCCACATTACTCTAATATGTACCACTTCACTCTATGCTACTGTATGCCACTCCATTCCATGCCAGTGTACACTAGTCCACTCATCGCCAATCAATTCTTCTCTATGTCACTTTCCTTTAAGCCACTCTCCCCTGCCCCCACCTCTAACTAAGGGGAAAGAACCTTTACAGTGTGGATTTTACACCTGGATACATTCACAATGCAGTTGTTGCAACGGCCATGTTGTTACAACGCAGTGCCTTTACAACGCAAGTCGTTACAACGGCTTATGCTAGATGGCACTCTAGACTAAGGAATAGTATGATTTACTATTTCAACACCTTCTCTACTGTTGCACACACTGGAGTTGGAATAGAAAACCATCCTATTCCTAAATCCAGCACGCGATATAGCGCAAGTCGTTGTAACGAGTTGCATTGTAATGGCACTGCATTGTAACAACGCAGTCGTTCTAACAACCCCATTGTAAATGTATCACGGTGTAAAATCTGCGTTGTAAAGTGTCATATTCCTAACTAAACCATTAGCTGTTGCTTAAATTAGGTCTATTGGGTTTGCTAATGCTTGTTTGGTCTTTCTCTTGCTCGTTTTTTCCCCCTTTCGTGTTTTTGTCTTTCTTGCTCTGGGTATAAGTATGATGAGGAAAAATAAGTAGAGATAGCGTCCTCCTGAAATGGAAGGCCGTCCCCACCGATCACTCCACTCATTTATATGTATTATCTTTTCTTCTAATAGTGCAATTTCATCCGAACTTGTATTCCAAGTTCTTTTAATTCACACGGTATTCTCCTAATATATTTAGTGTATCAAGTGTTCATAAATCACACTATAAGTAAAATGTCAACAAATATTTGTTGAAATTCCACCTATAGTTTGATTTATGAACACTAGATATATTAGGAGAATACCGTGTGAATAAAAAAATACAAGTTCGGATGAAACTGCATTTTTTGAAGGAAAGATTATACATATAAATTAGTGGAGTGGAACGTCCTTCCATTTCAGGAGGACGCTATCTCTGTTTATATACTTACGCCTATGGATCAGAAGTTGACACCCACCTGCAATCTTGAATGAATGACACTTCTACACAAATCGATAAACATGCAGAGTGCGATTGCCTCCGTCTTTGTCGTGAGGAAAAATAAGTGCCATTGGGCCCCACCTGCAACCACAGGCTCAAATTCAGCACTGGCAGTGAGAAATTCTCGAATGGCGTGCGCGTTCTGAATGTTTACATTTGTGTTTGCATTTAGAGGAGGAGTGCCTACTATGCCAGTATACAGTCTCGGTACCTTCTCTGTATTTTGTGTCGGTTTCGTCACATGATTTCCTCTGCAACCTTGTTCAAGAACACATATTAATGAGTGTGTGGTATGGCTTTGGGTATGTGCGTAGTGGCAATTATACCCCCCACCCATCTGACTTTTCGAGCTACAGATTAATTTCCTTTGGAAGTTATCAGTTTGAGCGCAGCTTTCTTTCACGATATGATAAGACTGGGTATGAGAGAGACGACAACTTCTTGTCCAGCATGTGGCTTTCACTGAAACACAGAAGTGATGGGTGAAATGCTTCCAGGCATCACAGCCACTGACAATCGATCGGGGCGTCACTCTCGCGCTCTTTCCTTCTTTCGTGCATCTTTGCGGTCTGTTAAACGTCTTTTTTTCGTTTTCGTTTTTTGTTTTTTTGATTAGGAAAAGGAAATGTGAGGCGATAGAGATCTGCGCGTGACGTCAGATAGATGCCTTCCCAGTGGGGGCTGCTGCCGTCCGCCTCCTGCCTGTGCGGCGCCTCCCCCTCTCTCGTGAGCAAGGACGCTGTGGGCCAGCAGCTGCACCCAGCAGTGACCAGTGGTGACCGGCAGGAGGGGGGCAGCTGCTGCCAGAGGAGTCGAAGAGGCGAGCAGCTCCTTTCGCCAGGGTAAGTGCCTTGGACTACTCCACCCACTTACAAGCAAGCCCCGACGAGTGCAACTCGCAGGCAGGGTCTGTGCGCAAACATCTTGCACGCAGTCTCTGCAGCTGTCTATTATGTTTAACGTCAGCACTGTAAATATTATTGCACGGTCGGTCTTGACACCCTCTCGCCCTCAGGCTATTCCAGAGTCAACACTGTGCAGATGTCCTGCACTCAAGGGTCAGCCACGTGCCTTTTTCCTTCAGTTTCCAACCATCCGCGACCCGCGACCCACCCTGGCCTCCACTCCCCGCCCTCCCCCGCCCACCTCGGGTACAAAACGGGAAATAAAACAATATACATAAATACACTTTTGTTCCACTGAGTTCTCTGTCTCTGGTGCTGCGCAACGGCTCTAGCTATGTAGTAAGGGGAGGCGAGCTTAGAATGCGCATAGAGCGCGCGGGGATGCGGGTTCTTTATATTTCAGCACTTCCTTAAACATAATAATAATAAGACAAATAATAGTAATAATGATTAGGATGTTTGAGTAGTGAGGCGGCAAAGAGGGTACACTTGGAAAGAGGACAATAAACATGTGTATACATACACACAAGCATACTTGTATATATGCATATGTATATACACACACAAAAATACTGAAATACCCCTTCCGGAATCTTGGCTCCCTTGGAAGCTGGTGCGGAGCCTGCCGGTCGATAAAGGCCACACAAGAGTCCAAATGTGCGCTCTTCTTGGACTCTTTTGTGTGATATATATATATATATATATATATATATATATATACATACATCGATCGTAGTCATAGTTATATTAATTTCAGTGATAATATTTCGACCTGTACAGGTTGCACAGGAGGCCTGGCCAAGTTTGGGGAAATGTCTACTTTTGTGACACACTTCCTTTAACACGCAGCGCTTCCTGCAGTGAAGGGCCGTAGGTAGCATTCGTAAATATATATCTGGGAGGGGCGTTATTGCAGTCTGTCGGCCCTTGTCGGGTACAGTATGTGTATAGGAAGCGCAGTCACGTTTGTGCCGCGAGGCAGGTGTGATTGCAGGGATTGCTTCTTTCTTGGCACGGAGCGAGGCTGGTGCGGGGCCTCCACGGGGCCCGTGGCTTCCATAGTCAGGCAAGGATGGAGGCTCCAGGGAGCCGGGCCACAGTCGTACATGGGGAGCACCTGTAGTGGAGCTGACTGCCCACAGACAGGTGTGCACTCCGTGCCAGAGTGTAGAGCGACTGTGCACGGTCGTGCATGGCAGATTCAAGGTTTCTTTTTTTCAGTTTTACAGCGAGTACTCGACCCGGAGGTTTTGGAGCGCTTTACTTGAGCGCCAGTTCCGTTACACATGCATTGTATTATTCTTGTTCGGCACTGGCCACGGGTAGTGATTTGCCCTCATTGTTACATTTGGTGCGCTCCAGGGATGGGCGGGCCCGGTTGCTCACAGTCATGAGGAGTTGCGCCAGGGTGTGACGTCGACTGCTCATGGTGAGGCAGGTCGGAGGGGGTACTGCACCCCATCGCGATGAGTGTAGCCCAGCGGGGGAGGGGGGGGGGACTGCACACAGTCAGGCTAAAGGTGGTCCTTAGAGAGAGGTGGGTGGTAGGTAACAGGCAGGGAGGGCTGGCTGTGCTCAGACATGCCAGGACTGTCCTCACTGTGAGTAAGGGCACACCTGTCACTGCGCCCAATCTGGCTGCTGTCACCCAGGTGGGGAGGAGCTCAGTGCACATCAGACAGGAGGGAGTGGACGCAGACAGGGTGTGCTGCCGCCTGCAGGCGGGACAGGCGACCCTTGCCAGACAGGAGTGCCCAGGGGGAGGGAGAACTCCCTGGTTCAAGGGGTCACGGTCAGAGACGGTGTACCGCGGTGGGGGATCTCTGACACGGGTGCCCTTGCTGGGTACCCCTTGGTGGTGGTGACTGATCACCAGTGGTGGCTGGTGAACTTTAAAAGTGGTAGGGCATAAATCCTTTTCTTGAGTTCGAGAATGGGGACTACACCAGAATTTATTGAGTTTGAACTCCTTGTGTAAGGTTTCTAACCCTGGGAAGATTTTTTAAAGAAACCGGGCAGATTGGTGCATTTTACAACACAGTTCAGAAACGTTTGGTGAAAACGCCCCGCCCTGAAAGAGCACTTTCATTCTATGCCAAGCAAGCCCTACCATCAGAAGGGGTCGTAAAACTCACCCTACTGAAGTAAATGTTCTGAACAGTGGGCTTTTTATGTAATGTCCCCTAAAAGTAGGTTAGAGCGTTATGAATTACAGGGAGTACAGACAATCTGGTCATGCAAGGCCAAATGTCTTTTTTATTTTGAAGACAAATATTCCATCTTTCTTCACCTTATTTTCCCATTTAGCACCTTTCAAGTAGATTCTTACTCTTAGGTTATGGGTGAGGCTAAATTGAAAAGGCAAGGTGCACAACTCACAAGTTACTCAAATTTCAATTACACAATCAGCACACTAGACAAATACTACAGATTCACTCAGCTACCCTATTACTCAGTTCACATGATCATGTTCAAAGAGATCACATGATCAGAAAGGAATTCTGTTAGCCTAACCCCCATCACCATGTCATTGTCACCATGCACTCACATACACTAGTTCAGATCGGCCTTTCCTATCAATTCATCATGGCAGGTCTATCATATGGTAAATTGTTTTACCATCCTTATGCAAGGGGTAGTCAGAATGTGGGTCAAGAATGGAATTAGTCATTCAGAATGGGCCATGTATAAGCCTAGAACAACCCGAATTTTGATTGGGATTATGGCAGGTTGGCAGGGAAAGGCCTCTATTTAGAAGGAGATAGCCTGAATGCACAAAGATGCACCTGAATGTGGAACGGGTGGTAAAATTTGGAGGGGTCATGGCAGCGGCTGCCATACGGCAATAGCTGCCCCTGGCAGGGAGAGCAGGCATTTCTCTGTTGGGGACATGAACAAATGTGTTTCTAGTGATAATGACCAGAGAGTGGGGACTGTGCTAGCCAGGCAGCTGTGGGCGTCCAAGGTGCTTTTATAAGGTTGGGCCACAGAGTAAACCAGCACTTTCAATGGTGGACCATAGCTAACGCATGTGTACTGGTCATAAGCCCCAACGCCAAAGATCCCAGGCAACACTAACAGGTAATTTTTATGTTGGAGTTAGCCAGCATGTCCCACGGGATGTACACAGTGTTTCACTAAAGGCCCCTAAATGTGTCCTGTAAAAATGCTCACAATATATAAAAAATCTGCCATTATTTTCTCAAGCTTCCCTGTGTGTCCCAAAGCATACCTAGAATATGTCATAAATGTTGTATCACTGTGTTGGGACTAGCTGGTATGCACCCAGCAATAGCCATAAAATGTCATGTCATGTGGAAGAGGTGTGGCGCAGCGACAGGGTGCCTTGCTCTGGACCATGGGGTTCACGGTTTGATCCCCGGTGCGGGTGGAAGGTCAGCCCAGCACCATGTGACTCTGAGCAATAGCTTGCTTAACCCCTCCCATGCTCGTGACGGAACCGTTCCGTCACGAGCCTTGGGTGGGCTGTGCTGGTGACGGAACGGTTCTGTCACGGCCCTCTTGCCGCGCCTGCGCGGCGCGAATTCCCGCCTGCGCTAACGTTCTCTAGTGCGGGCGGGGCCGTCACAGCTCACCCGCATGCCATGACGGAGCGGTTCCGTCACGAGCCCGGGACCGCGGCGCGGCCCCCCCACCCCCTTAGCACTGCGGCGGAATAGCCGCCGCAGTGAAGGGGTTAATCTTCCCGAGGGCACCCAGTGTCAGGAATCCACTTCGGAGGTAGCTGTGCGCATTACAAATTCAAGGTTATTATTGTTTTTATTATCATTATTATTATACCCCAGGGTTATCCAAGTCCAGTGATCAAACACATATAAAAATGCACATACGGTCAAACCAATATATCCACATACACATTTTGATCCTCAGTTGAGACTGAATCATTTAGGTAAAACTCGAAATTAAATAACCTAATATAGCTCCTGCTATTGCTCTTCTGAATGGTAGGTTGTGGTCTCAGAAAAATTAAAATGTTGCCATTTGAACCTGTAGCCTGAACTTAGTTTTCTTCCACAAAATCATGAATCTATTCAGCTATCTTATTTTGTAATCCAGTGCAGAGATTTACATGATTGCTTCCTGCATTCATTTTATTTTTTCTGCACACTCTCAAAGTGTCATATTAAAATATCTCTCTTATATAATATTTTTATTAAACAGCGCTGCATGAGTTGACCTACATTGCAGAAAGAGTACATAATTCACACAGCAGAGACACACATCTCAGGCCAAGAAAGAATATGTTAAAACACATAAAACTGAATTCAAAAAAATCTCAAAGATATGTACACCAATTTAATAACGAGTCCTGCGAGATTACACATAATGGATGCGAAGACATGGTGATTAAAACAGTGACGTGATTCTGAAAGCCTGCGTTAAAGTAAACGTTTCATTTCTCAACTTTGTGAGGTCAGATCTAAAACAACGGAAACATCATAGGCCACCCAGCGCTCAGAAGCAAACATGCAATGTGCTTAGAAAAACTTCACAGCCACTGCAGTAAATGCACTGTTTCTACCGTGCCCTCAGGTAACAGATGCCATTGGTTTGGAATACATGTATAAAGGAGGCAGCTGGGAGAGAGAGCGTGGGGTCCTTCAGGAGACTCACAAAGCATAAAGATGCTGTGACAGCAACTCCCTGTAAAGAGTTGTTAGACAAGATTTGATGAATAGCAAGATGACTGTAATAACAAATAAACAGAAGTGGATAAGGTATGTAGCTTACCACGTGGAGGCCAGGACAACCCTTAACCAGGTTCCAGTCCTCTGTGCACCAGCTACACAGCAAGCTCACACACAGCACAAGGCTAGATCAGCCTCTTGTTTTATGTCTTCCCAACACGAGTAAATAGTCGCATCCCTTCATCATTCCTCTCCCTTGGCTGTAACGTTGCCTTTGGTGAAATGAAAGGCACTCGTCATAAACAATAGGGTGCATGCAGCAGTCATGGCAAAGGCAGTGAAAGCGGCAGGCCCAGGCATTCTGTTTGCATAAAAAGTGAGAACTGACGCACAGCGTGAAGTGACGATCGTTTACGTCGTGAGCTTGAAGTGCCAGCTCATTCATGACGTGGGGAGAACACGCTGGGCTTCTACGTACGGCGCCCAACCATACTTAATATGTTCACCTCTATTCACCACGACCGGCGCTACTTTAATACAGTACAAGGGCTGAAAACAAATACGCCCTATGTCATGATGTCACCCAGTCAAAGGTTGTCAGTACGTACACGCGTGTTCAGCATTACATTGTGTTAGTGTCTGTCTGTGCCTGCAGTGTCAATCGGACGGCAGGTCAAACAGCAAGGTCGTTTTGTTATATTTACTGAATGCGGCGAAAAAGATAAATGTAAAAACGGAAATGTTACAGAGCGTCTGCAGATGAGAGGGGCGCAGATCACTCTCATAACATGGTACCCAAGGGCGAGGGCCCTCTTCGGTTGAAGGGGTGTCTGTTCACAGTCAAGCATAGGTGCTCCAGAGTGGGGCCGTCTCCTGTTGGAGGGGTCACAAACCTGTCAGTCAGACAGGTGTGCACCAGGGTGGGAGTCACTCCTTGTTTGGGGGTGGGGGGTGATAACTTCCAGAAATTGTGGGGGTCCTCTCTGATGGAAGGGGGTCACTGTTCACTGTCTGACTGGTGCACGGGGTGGGGTTCTCCCCTGTGTGTGTGTGTGTGGTGGGGGGGAGGGGGTGACTGTTCACTGTCAGACGTAGGCTCCTCTGGAGGGAGGGGCCACTGCTCACGGACGACTGGGGTGCTCAGGTGGGTTCCTCCCCGGCGGGAGGACTGTCTCTTCAGAGGGGGCGGTCTGAAGTGTCCCTGCTCCTGCTAGAGAGGGAAGGCTGCTGATGCTGTCGCTGTTGCTCTCTCGTTTCTGCCTGCAGAACACACCGCCCCTGCCCGGACATGGCTCTGCCCGAACTCAGCCTCCTGGCCTGGCTCCGGGAGGGCCGGCAGTCCCGGAGGCTCATCCTGCTGATCGTCTACATCGCGCTGCTGCTGGACAACATGCTGCTCACGGTAGTAGGTAGGTGGGCGCTAGCACTGCTGGCAAAACTGAACTTTTCGGCACAAAGAAATGATTTAGAGATGGAGTAAACCTACATAGCGCAATTCATTCATCAATTCATTCATATACCTATACGCACTTACATATTTGACCATTCATCCATCCATCTACCCACCCGTCCACCCTTACAGAATGTCGATCCTTCGTTCCTTGCTCTTCTGGTCCGATCACCCCCCTTGGTTTGACGGCTCGTGTTCTGGCGGAGGCGGAAGAGAGTGAACTCGCCGAGCCTGCCTCTTGGGACAGCAGCGGGGAGACTCTGGGCAAGTGCAGCGCCAGGGAAGATTCACAGAGAAGGAAAACTCACAGAGCGGCGGATCTCGGCGTCGGGGGCGGATTGGCATAAATGCATAATTGCTGCGATCCCCCCCACACACAGATACTGTCAATGCTCAGGGGGTCAGTCAGCGCTTTCATTACAGGCAGAAAATGTGCCCTGCGAGTTTAACAAAACAGCTGCTGATGCCACGAGGCACCAGAGGAGATGCAATTGTCTCGCGGCTGCCTCTCTTCCCGCCGTTTGATCTTATTCCTGGTCCAGCTCCCGATTCTCGTCACATCTCTTTCGAGGAGGGCGTGGGCGGCGGGTTTGCCCTGTCTCCGCTGTCGGTCTGGCAGCTGTCCTCCCAGCAACTCTTGGGGTGCATTTAGGATTGGTAGACCATGAAAGTCACCTCAAGCCCCTGAAAGAGAGCACTGGAGACCGGGGGACATCCCCGGCGGACGTGCTCCCTCGGCGGCGGGGTGGTGGTGTAAAGGTCCGGTGTTCAGAGCTGCTGCCAAACAGTTCCGGATTTTGTTGGTATAGAAAGGTGTATGCATTTATACATGTATTCGTGTAGGTTTAAAGTGTGGTTCAAAGCCCACTGCCCTCTTCTCCTCCCTGTTCGAACTAGTCCCCTGTCCTGGGATTCGGAAAAATGTCCGAGGCTGAGTTGTCCAGTGCAGGCAGTGGGTTACTTAATGCCTCGGACTCGGGGTCACCCACCTTATATCTCTCTTTTATTGTTTGCAATGGGCAAGTGCCTTAATTTAACAATCAATGCATACGTATACTATGGACCTATTAAACATTTGATTGATTGATTCATCAATTTGTTAATTCCTCCCACCTGTCTGTGCATCTATCCATCTGCCCACCCTACAGCAGTCTTTCCGTCTGTTATTCTGTCCAGCCTCCATTAATCAATCATCCATCCATTCATCCATCTTCCCATGCATGCATTGGCTCACCCATCTACCCACCATACACACACTCGTTCTTCTACACGTCGGTACAAGTGTTACATCCCTTGCTCTCCGTCCATCCAGCCATCAACCTACTCGTCTATGCAGCTTCACACCCTATATCTGCTCGTCTGTTCAGCCATAAATCCATACATCCATCCATTTTTTCGTCACCAGTCCGCCCGTCCACCCATCAATCCATCTATCCATTCGTCCACCCGTCAGTCCGTCCCTCCATCCATTCAGCCATTCACCTGCCCATCCCTGGAGACGCCCGCCATACACCTACTCTCCCTTCCTTCCACACGTCCGTCCATCCATCTATCCACCCTCCCACCCACAAAACCATCCGTCAATCCATCCATCCCTCCGTTGATCTACCCTTCTGTCCGTCCGCCCTCCCTGCACTCACCATTCAATCTACAGGTCAGTACATGCCTCCGCCAGTCTGTCCATCCATCCCTTGACCTACCCAGCTATGCAGCTGGCCACCGTACACCCATTCGCCCATCCATTCATCCGTCCACTTTGCTTCTCTGACACCTGTCCTCTCCCTCCTCGTCTCTCACCTTTGTAAAAAAATAAAAATAAATAAATAGATAAATAGCTCCTAAGCGGTAGCGCCTAACCTGCCACAAGGTCCCCAGGGCACCGTCTGCCCGTGATTGTCCTTTTGTGCGCTCGTTTCCTTCTGCAGTTCAGAACGAAAGGGCGCAACGAGGGTACAAACCCACAAATGCAAAGGAAATACAGAAAGTGGAACTAAAACGAGACATCTCTGTTTCCGCCTATAATGGCTGAAGCGCCAAAGTTAAGAGTGTGTTCCATTGACATTTTGTCATGCGTGAGTTGAGGGGCGTGATAACCGAGTACTAGTCGAATGTGACCCAACACCGCGCCAGACAAGTGGTGTTACAAGAGAGTAGTGGCATGGTGTCTACACCAGGGACATTTCTAAGACCGCAAGTGTTCACCAGGTATCCTTGGGAGCTAGACCCGCTAGTCCCCACAGCCGCGGCCGCCTCCAGCCGTGAGCCGCCGCTGAGAGCTCGTTTCGTTGCGTGATTTGACCCTCACGCCTCCACTAATGGCCCGTTCTTCTCAGCAGTCTAGCCAGGCTGTGAGAGACCACCAGAGACAGCCGAGGACCTTCTCCAACAACACGAACCATCTACCCTAGCGCCTAATCACCACACGTGTGTACAATGCATAGTGCCCAGAAGTGTTTCTAAAGCGCCACGATGGTTGCGATATATTGTATTGTATTGTATTGTAATTGTATTTATATAGAGCTTACTACCCCTGAAGAGGCGTCAAAGTGCTTTTTCGGTGAGTTGCACGCTACTCCGGGACCCATAGAGGATTAGTGTTGAATTAATATAGTGGAATATGAAAGTAATTTTAAGTGGTGGATGAGGTAGTCAGTTATTTGGATTCAGAAGGATAGCAGAAGGATAGAAGGGGAAAAAAGGTTTGTATTTATATAGCGCTTGTTAGACCTGATGGGTGTTAAAGCGCTTTTCTGGCGTATAGCACGCTACTCCAGAACCCATAAAGAATTAGTGGTGAATTAGTATGGTGAAATATGAAAGTAATTTGAGTGGTGGATATTAATCAGTTATTTGTAATGAGAAGGATAGCGGAGGGATAGAAGGGGAAGAAAGGTTTGCATTCATATAGCACCTGTTACCCCTGATGGGTGTTGAAGCGCTTTTCTGGCGAGTAGCACGCTACTCCGGAACCAATAAAGGATTAATGTTGAAAGTTAGTATAGTGAAATATGAAGTAATGTGAGTAGTGGATATGTTATTCAGTTATCTGGCTAGAGAAGGGTAGGTGACGGGATAGAAGAGGGAAAGAGGTTTGCATTTATATAGCGCTGGTAACCCTGATGGGGTTTTGAAGCGCTTTTTTGGCGAGTTGCATGCTACTCTGGAACCCATAAGGATTAATGTTGAATTAGTATAGTGAAACATGAAAGTGAATAGAGTGGTGGATATGTTAGTCAGTTATTTGGATTAAGAAGGGTTGGGGAGGGGTAGAAAAGGGAAAAAGGTTTGCATTTATATAGCGCTTGGAACCCTGATGGGGAGTTGAAATGCTTTATTGGTGAGTAGCGCGCTACTCTGGAACCCATAAAGAATTAGTGGTGAATTAGTATAGTGGAGTGTGGAATTTATGGCGCAACATTTAGTAAATAGTATATTTATGAGATGGCGCTTTCAGGCTAACATCACTGCAGCATTCAGGCGCTATATTAGCCTTTTTTGCGATCACTGAATATAAAGACCGGACGTTCCCTTTTAAAAAATTCGCACATTAAAAGGGGATTGGAGATTAGGTTTGATTTGTATCATATTCTTCTCGTGATCATAACTTTGAAATTGTCACGTAAATTCCGTTTTTTTATACACAGAACTTTTCAAAATATTGGACAGATAACTAGGAAAACACGGGCTAGAAACATAGAATCCCTCCAGGAATATGTTTAATTTAAAGACCCACTCAACGAACAAGTTACTTACCTTCGGTAACGATATATCTGTAAGAAACATTAGTTAGTGTTAGATTCCTTACCTTAGAATATCCCCAGGCGTCAGTCTGGATCCGGAAACTTTTGCGTAGCAGTACCCCTGCGCGTCGGTAGGCGTCGTCTGCAGGCGTCCCCTGCGGCTCCGCGTCCGTCGTCGGCGTCGTGCGCCGTGATGACGTCGCTGGAGTACATAGACGCCGCCTCCGCGCGCTGACGTCAGTTCTTTGCACACAGCATTTCCGCGCCAGGAGACGCAGAGCCATGAGAGAACCAACACTGGTGCCATGTAAAAACTAGGGCCCTGAAAGGGATGACCTTAACCCTAGGTATCAGTTCGCAGAACGGGGAGGATGGGTGGGTTCGGTAAGGAATCTAACACTAACTAATGTTTCTTACAGATATATCGTTACCGAAGGTAAGTAACTTGTTCATCTGAAAGAAACACGTTAGTGTTAGATTCCTTACCTTAGAATACATACCCCAGCAATACCAACCCCGGTGGTGGGTCTGCGAACCAATACAACTACACCAGAAAGTCCTGGAGGACAGAACGGCCAAAGAAGCCATCCCTCCGGACTTGGCTGTCCAGGCAGTAGTGCCTCGCAAAGGTGTGCAGCGAGGCCCACGTAGCCGCTTGGCAAATGTCCTGCAAGGGGACTCCCCGGCCCAGGGCAGTGGTAGCCGCCGTGGCCCGAGTGGAATGGGCCCTCAGCCCAACAGGAGGCTCCTTCCGAGCCAAAGAGTAGCACGCTTTGATGCAGAGGACGACCCATCGAGAGATGGTTCGTTTACAGACCGCCCGTCCCTTCTTCGCACCCACGTAGCCAACAAACAGTTGGTCATCCACCCGGAACTGGCGTGTGCGATCCATGTAAAATGAAAGCGCACGTTTTGGGTCCAGACGATGGAGCCGCTCTTCATCCTTTGAAGGATGCGGAGGCGGGAAGAAGGAAGGGAGGGTAATGGACTGCCCGATGTGAAAGGCCGAAACAACCTTGGGCAGGAAAGAAGGCCTAGTCCTCAGAACCACCTTATCAGGATGAATGGACAGGAAAGGAGGTTGGACAGAAAGAGCCTGGAGCTCACTCACTCTCCTGGCAGAGGTGATGGCAACCAGGAAAGCCGTCTTTAAAGTCAGGAGACGGAGAGGACAAGAATGAAGGGGCTCAAAGGGAGCACACATTAGAAAGGTCAGAACCAGGTTCAAATCCCACTGAGGCATCACAAACGGAACAGGTGGAAACATGTGAGTGATGCCTTTCAAGAATCGAGTTACAATCGGGGATTTGAACAAAGAAGGCTGATCAGGAAGCCTCAAAAAGGCTGAAAGGGCAGAAAGGTAGCCCTTGATAGTGCCCAGAGCAGAGCCCTGCTGGGCAAGAGAAAGAAGAAACAGAAGAACCTCCGAAAGAGGGGCAGAAAGAGGATCCACAGCCTTTGCTGTGCACCATGCCACAAATCTGTTCCACCGACAGGCGTATACCGACTTAGTGGAGGGACGCCTGGCTGCCAGAATAACATCACAGACTTCAGGAGGCAAGTCAAATGGCCTCAACTGCCGCCGCTCAATCTCCAAGCATGGAGGTGGAGACTGGACAGGTTCGGGTGGAAGACCGTCCCCTGCTGCTGCGACAGAAGGTCCTCCTGAAGGGGCAGGCGGATCGGGGGACCGACTGACATGTTGAGTAGCTCGGGATACCAGTATCTTCGAGCCCAGTCCGGAGCCACAAGGATAACTTGGGCCCGGTCGCGCCTGATCTTCTTCAGCACTCTGGGCAGAAGTGGTATAGGCGGAAAGGCGTATAACAGACCGCAACTCCACTCGCGCCGAAAGGCGTCGCCGTGCGAGTGCCGTCTTGGAAACTCCAACGCGCAGAACTGATGACATTGCGCGTTCTCTTCGGTGGCGAATAGATCTAACCAAGGCTCTCCCCATTGCAGAAAGATGCCTTGCGCCACGTCCGAGTTCAGACGCCATTCGTGATCCATCGAGCACCGACGGCTGAGTTCGTCCGCCCTGGCGTTCAGAGAACCTGCCAGGTGTTGAACCGTCAGAGTCACGCCCTGACGTTCCAGCCATTGCCAGAGGCGCAGAGCCTCCTGGCAAAGGGTCCACGACCCCACACCGCCCTGTTTGTTGCAGTACCACATGGCGGTGGTGTTGTCGGTGAACACCTGCACCACACTCCCGTTGACAAAGGGGAGGAATGCCTTCAGTGCCAGACGAATCGCCCGCAGCTCCAACAGGTTGATATGGAGCCGGGACTCCGCCGGAGACCAGATGCCTCTGATCTCTGCCTCTCCCAAGTGGCCACCCCAGCCCTGGAGGGACGCGTCCGTCACGACAACGTGCTCCGGTTGGGGAAGGGAGAGGGACTTGCCCCTGACCCAATCGCGGTCCGCAAGCCACCACTGCAGTTGTCTCGCAGTGCCCTCCGAGATCAAGACGTGGTCGGACAAGTTGCCCTGATGCTGGGCCCACTGAAACTTCAGGTCCCACTGCAGAGCCCGCATCCGCCACCGAGCGTGATGCACCAGAAGGATGCAGGAAGCCATCAGTCCCAGCAGCCGCAGCGTCAACCTGACCGAAACCCGGGATAGCGGCTGAAAGATGGGAATCAAAGCCTGAATATCCCGAACCCGCCGTTCCGGAGGATAAACCCGAAACTGCGCCGAGTCCAGAACCGCTCCGATGAAAAGGAGCTTTTGAGAGGGACACAGGTGTGATTTCGGCACATTGATGGAGAACCCCAGGTCGTGCAAGAGGTCTGCCGTCATCTGAAGGTGGTGGACGACTGTCTGGGGCGAGCCCGCCTTCAACAACCAGTCGTCTAGGTAGGGGAAGACTGAAACCCCCAACCTGCGCAGATGGGCTGCGACCACCGCCATCACCTTTGTGAACACCCGTGGGGCGCTGGTAAGGCCGAAGGGAAGCACGATAAACTGAAAATGCTCCTGGCCTACCGTGAACCGCAGGTAACGCCGGTGGGCCGGCAGGACGGGGATGTGAAAATAGGCGTCCTGCAAGTCCAACGCTACCATCCAGTCTTGTGGGTCTAGAGCAGCCAAGACCTGAGCTAACGTCAACATCTTGAACTTCTCCTTCCGGAGGAAGCCGTTGACGTTCCTTAGATCCAAGATAGGACGTAGGCCCCCCTTGTCCTTCTTGGGCACCAGAAAGTAGTGGGAATAACAACCACGCCCTACTTCTGGCCCAGGAACGCGCTCGATGGCCCCCTTGGCCAAGAGGGCCGTAACTTCCTCCTGCAGAAGCGTCAAGTGGTCCCCCGACACACGGTGGTTCTGCGGTGGCATGGCTGGAGGAGAGGTCTCGAAGGGGAGGGAGTAGCCCCTTCGGACGATTTGCAGCACCCACCTGTCCGAAGTGATCGTGCGCCAGTGAGCGTGGTGATGGCGAACCCTGCCACCCACTGGCGTCACATGGGGCCGAAAGCACGGACTAGGAGGATTTTGGGGTAGATGCTGCGGGGGAAGGTGTGGTCTGACCCCGCCGTTGTCCCCGACCGCCACCACGGCGGTTTCCACGGCCGCCACCGCGTTGGAAGGATTGTTGCGGCGCGTGGCTGGCAGCACGTGTGGGGGCGCCCCTTCCTTGGCCACGAAAGGGACGAAACGAACCCGGTTGCTGACGCTGGGTCGAGAGACCCAAGGACTTGGCCGTGACCCTGGAGTCCTTGAAGCGTTCCAGCGCGTGGTCCGCTTTGTCACCGAACAGGTGACAGCCATCAAACGGCATGTCCATCAGGGCATTCTGGACATCAGCCGAAAAATTGGCGGATCTCAGCCAGGCGTGGCGACGAATCGCCACCGTCGTAGACATAGCCCTGCCCAGCGAGTCGGTCGTATCAAGACCACACCGAATTGAATATTTCGCTGCATCTCGGCCCTCAGCCACAGCCTGACCGAGCTTTGCCCGCACCTCCATGGGGCATTCTGGCAGCAGCTCCGCGACCGTATCCCACACAGAGTGGGTGTAGCGGCCCAAGAGGCAGGCGGTGTTGCAAGACCGCAGGCCCAAACTAATGGACGAGAAGACCTTTTTGCCAAACTGGTCATACCTCTTGGATTCCCGGTCGGGCGGGGCCGACGGGAATGCGGACTGGGAGGTCGAGGCCTGGATCACCAGACTCTCAGGAGTGGGGTGGGTAGACAGGTACTTGGGGTCGTCCGGACAAGGACGGTGGCGCCTGGCCACGTTCCGATCAACAGGCGCACCTGAAGCGGGCCTGGACCACGTGCCCAACAGAACGTCAGACAAGGCTTCATTAAACGGCAGCAGTGGCTCCACTGGGCATGACTGCGGTTTGAAGACCTCGGTGAGGATGTTAGGCCTCACGGCCGCGACGGGGAGCTCAAGGTGTAAGGCCTTGGCAGCCCTCATCAGCACCACAGAATAGGCAGCTCCCTCCACCGATGCCACGGTTGGAGGAGAGATCAAACCAGGGTTAGGGGAGTCGTCCAAACCACTGGCATCCCCCAAGTCACCTGTCCAGTCCGGGTCATACTGGCACTCGCGAGCCAGAGGGTCCTCGGACCCCTCCCAACCTTCACCGTACTCCTCATCCTCTCCGTATTCGGAGTCAATGATGAAGACCGGCTCCTCGGGGTTCATGGGCCCCATCGGCGCCGGGACCGGCGTCGTGCGACGCCCGTCCGGCGCCGCGTCCGGCGTCGGAGAAGGTAAGGGGACGGCGCCGCCCGGAGCCGGCGTCGGAACCCCCCCGCCGGCCGGAACCGGCAGTGGAGAACCGGCGCCGCGCGGGGGCGGCGTCGGGGGTAACCCCGATGGCAACGGCGCCGGGGAGGCCGGAAGACCAGCCGGCGCCGATCCCGAAGGCCCCTGCGGCGCCGGGGTCGGAGCCGTCGGCGGCGCCGGGGCCGGAGCACCCGACGGCGCCGAGGCAGGGACACCCGAACCGCTAGGGCCCCCAGACGGTAGCACTGGGCCCGAAGGCGCCGTAGGCCCCGTCGGAGAAGCGAGCGCCCTCATGGCCATGAGGAACGCCTCGATCTCCTCAGGCGTCGCGCCATGCCCAGGGACCGGAGGGTATGAGGCAGGCCGCGCCGGCGACTCTCGCGGAGCCGCGGGGTTGGGGTCACCCGAGCCCCCGGCCGCATCGCGCGAGCGTCGGGGGGAGTCGGGGGTACGATGACGACGCCCCGACTTCTTGTGCTTCCTACCTGACGAGTGGTGTCGACTTCCGGAGCGCCCGGCGCGGCTCCGCGACCGCTCCCTCGAACGCTCTCTCGACCTCCGGCCGGACCGGGACCGCTCCCGGTCCCGACGTGGGGCCGACACCCGGAGCTCCAGCAGCTTGCGGGACCGCTCCCGCCTAGCCTTGTTGGTAAGGGCCCGGCAGTCGACGCAGGAGTCCACGTCGTGGTCAGGGCCCAGACACCGGAGGCAGAGGCGGTGATGGTCTGTGACCGACATCGTGCGCTCACAGTCATCGCAATTCTTAAACCCAGGCATCCTATCAGGCACCGAGAGGAAAAAACAATTGAAAAACTTGGTCAAAGACCGGAGTACTGCTCTTCAGATCTGCGTCCACTGGCGCGGAAAAAAGAAGAACTGACGTCAGCGCGCGGAGGCGGCGTCTATGTACTCCAGCGACGTCATCACGGCGCACGACGCCGACGACGGACGCGGAGCCGCAGGGGACGCCTGCAGACGACGCCTACCGACGCGCAGGGGTACTGCTACGCAAAAGTTTCCGGATCCAGACTGACGCCTGGGGATATTCTAAGGTAAGGAATCTAACACTAACGTGTTTCTTTCAGATCCACCGATGCTTCATTTCGCGCTTCACTTTATTAATGCATTATTGGCCCGATTTACAGATTGCAAGAGTTGTTCAAATGGTTGCAAATTTCGAACTTTTGCCCCCTTTTCATTTATAGCTTCATGCGTAAGTCACATTTCTGGCGTTCAATGGGTAACAAAACGACCATGTCACCAAGCAACTTGGTTACCAGTCCCAGCTTCTTTCCCTCATTAAACTGTGTGACCCTGGGTTTCATCTCCTCCTGCGTCACTGTTCCCAAACTGAGTGCACACACTACAACCTACAATAAATCCTCGGAAAATCCAGTCGGCGGCTCCTCGCGCTCGCTTGGCGGAAGCTGAAGGGAGTCCGAGGTAGAGACGCTTCGTAGCAGAGTAGCTCTTCAAATGCAGCCGGCAGTCACTCTGAGGAACTCCCCACAGCTAGGGCGGCAAGCCTTCTCACATCCATCGAGATTTTTTTATCCAAACTTAAGCACACAAGGGTCAGCAGGACTTTATGACTTTCCATAAATTTAGCAAAATTGCGGTGAAAGTAAAAAAACACTGGCAACGGAAAAGTGTGCATTTTTCCTAGAAAGTGCGCCATTGCCATAAAGATCGTGTTCTGTGCATGTCACAAAAAAAGCATCCTTTCCCGCTGCCGATGGCCACCCAGGCAGTACCACTTCATGGGAGGAGGTGTGGGGGACGGGACAAATCACCCCTGTACAGTGCCCCTCCTGACATCACGGGGTGCGCGCTGTGACGTCACCCGCCATGATGTCACCTGCATACTGCCTAACATGGTTACCCCACATCGTTTATTTTTTAGGACTTGCGCCCTGGGTGACGCAAAATGATGGATCCCCGTTCATCATATGGAGTCTTCCATATCCCACTGATATTCATTGGTCTTAGGCTGAACGAGGGCCCCTGAGGGGTTGAACCCACTGAAGGGTTGAGGGGCACTTAAATGGGTGTGCTCCACCCCCCCCCCCAAGTCGCAAATGCAGCTTGCTTAAGAATATTTGTTACTAAATATACCAGGAATACAATATTTCTGTCCTTTGAACATTGATCATGAGTAAGTAGTGGGCTGCATGCGTTAGTTATGACCCTGCCAGTCCATAAAGCGACGATGCGTGTCCCCCTGACCCGCGGCCACGCCATGCGTCCAGGGTAAACGGGGCTTGGTACATAAAGCACTTTGCACAGCGTTCAGTACATGGTGTATATTGCACACGCCACATGACGTGCAGCTAGCCACTCTGCACACTACATACAGGCGTGCAGCACACACTGGGCTGAGTAAAGAGTCAGACAGGCCATGTGCTGTGCGGACATCATACAGCTGCGAAGGACGTGATGCATTCACCACCACATGCCCTTCGGGGTTTTTTGGGGGGGGATTCTTGGCTTTGGGAACACACTTTAATAGGTTTTTTATTATATCACGCATGAGGCACCTATAACCTTCAGATACTCATTGATTCTATATCACGGAGAATGCAAACCTTGAGACAGTTGGTGAAGGCGATTACGTATATATGACGTAGTTTTTTTTTTAAACTTCCAATCTTCTAATTTGTATGCATTGTGAATTTTGTTGTAGACACCAGAACCGCACTCCCTTGAAGACTTGCAACAATCATCAAAGTTATCACAACCCCTGATGAAGGGTTCAGTGTGAACCCGAAATGCATTGGGTTCTCCTTTTTACTTTTTGTTCACTGAGTATGTTTGCATATAGTTTGTATAAATGTCATGATATAGCCAGGTTTTGTACACCATGGAATATGAGATACTTTATTTCAATGTACTTTGAATTATGAGGTTCTAACCATGAGATGAGATTTTTAAATACATATGAATAAAAGAGCAGTCAATGATCACCAAAGAGTTTATAGGCTTTATTGCCAATTAGCTGTGCTGAACACAGTCCCTGGTTTCCGGGGTCTCCTTGAATACATTTTTCATAGGGGGGGTGGTACTCTTCCCCATTGTTCATTCACGCTTACACATTGACAACAGTTGAATTACATTTCTTTAACCTTGAATAAATTGAGTTGACATTAGGTGTGCAGACCCACCCATATTTCACTTTTTTTGCGTTAAGACCCTGCCAGTCCTTAAAGCGACGACGCGTGTCCCCCTGACCCGCGGCCACGCCATGCATCCAGGGTATAGGGGGGCTTGGTACATAAAGGGCTTTGCACAGCGTTCAGTACATGGTGTATATTGCACACGCCACATGACGTGCAGCTAGCCACTCTGCACACTACATACAGACGTGCAGCACACACTGGGCTGAGTAAAGAGTCAGACAGGCCATGTGCTGTGCGGACATCATACAGCTGCGAAGGACGTGATGCACGTACTACATATAGACAATGGCCTGTGCAGGCCACACGGTATTGCATACTAGCGAGCACCTGCCGAACATTCAGGGCAGGATATAAGGCAACAAAGCACAGAAAGCCTCACCTGGCCCCAGATCCGTGTCCATCGACCCGGACCCAACCCCTCTCTGAACTGGTCCCACTTGGGCTGAGCGCGTCGATTCTGATATCCACAGCATCTCCACCCACCCTCGACGTCCAC
The DNA here is from genome assembly GCF_964263255.1 of Lissotriton vulgaris. Taxonomy (NCBI): domain Eukaryota; kingdom Metazoa; phylum Chordata; class Amphibia; order Caudata; family Salamandridae; genus Lissotriton; species Lissotriton vulgaris. The sequence continues at coordinate 1,155,614,441 of NC_141693.1, forward strand.
TCACTGGGCCTAGACTGTAGTCCCTGTCCACCTGTTTGGTATACAGTCATTTTCTATGTATCTAATTCACGCCCCGTCACACCACTTTTGCTACTACTACTACTTCTTTACTGCTCTATTCAGTACTTATAATTATAACAAGGGTACTCCCGCAGCTGATTTTAGGTCTAGAGGAGGGAGGAAGAAAAAAAGGAACTACAAGAGAATACCTCTTACCTGACCTATTTACTTTCAACATGAATACATCTACACATTTAAAAGGATGCAACACTTATGAGAAATATTCAGGTAGACATGTTATTTGTCATATTTTTTACCATTTATTTGCTTTTTCATCTTTCGTCCAATAATCTATGTCAGCAAGGGATGTTTTCGTAAAATGGGGCTAGTTCGTTAAATATAAGTTTCATTTCAAATTTGCCCATATAAATATTAGAAATGCTGGGGGCACAAGATGCCCCCATGCTTACTCCTTTAATTTGCTGGTAGAGGTCTTGTTGGAATTCAAAGAAATCGTTCTGGAGGACAAGCTCTAGGCATTCTAGGAGGAAACTGTCAGGTCTCTGCCCCGGTGTCCTAGCCAGGAGTGCTGCCACCGCATCCATGGCTAGGTCCTGGGGGATGTTAGTGTAAAGTGATTCTATGTGACACGTTACTAAAAATTGTGTGGTTTCACTGAAGGTTGTATGTTCCAAAACGGAGATCATATGGCCTGTGTCTTTTATATATGATTCATATGTCGAGGTAAGGGGACATGGAAAAGTGTCTAGGTATTTGAAAAGAGGTTCTGGGCTTGAATTTATGGATGCCACAATGGGTCTTAGAGGGGGATCTTCTACATTTTTATGTGTCTTAGGGACACCGTACAGCGCTGGGGTCACTGGGTTGGATTTAATAAGAAAATCCATTTCTTTATGGTAAATATAGCCTTCAGAGAATGCTTTGTTAACTGTTTCCTCTATCCGGATCTTTAACCTAGACAGGGCTCTCCTGCTGGTCTTCTTGTAATGTTCCTCAATGGATAGCATTTGAGTGATCTTATTGGTGTAGTGGATTGTGTCCATTACTACTATCCCTCCTGCTTTGTCACAGGGTTTAATAGTTATGTTTTCATTTTCCTGTAGTGTTTTGAGGGCTTGTCTCTCTGTAACCTCCAAGTTGGCTTGGGGTAAAGGGATATATTTCAGAATTTTCTCTAGTTCCTTGATCACATTTTTCTCAAAGATACTCACTTCCGGGCCCAGCATATCTATTGTCGGCATGAAATCAGATGGAGGTTTTCAACCAGAGGCATTAACTTCCTCTTCCCTCATTACTGTGCCATCAAAAAACGTTTTTAACCTAACTATGCGAAAAAATTAGAAGATGTCTTGGGTTATTCTGAAGCGATTGGCCATGGAACTCAGAACAAAGGAAAGGCCTTTGCTTTATACCTTTATTTCATCTGATGATAAAGTATGTTTCGATAAGTTAAAAATGGGGATTGTTGATGTGTCTCCCAGACTTACTGTCTCCAGTACTGTTGTTTCCTGGTTCGCATGTAAGACTGAGCATGTGGAGGGTCTGTTTGGGGATAGTAGTTGGTGTTTCTTCGTGGAAAGCGAGGTCTGCCCCTGCCTCTCAATAAAAAAGGCTGTTGATTATGTGCTCTGGTAAACCTTCCTGAAAAATGACTTCTTGAATTCCAATCTTGATAGCTATACTCGGGGTCTTCACCTCCTACTTGACCCTCGTAGTCAGAGGAATTAGTTTCAGAAAAATTGAGAATTCTCCCCCTTCTGTTGGCCCTTTGGTTGTGTTGTGCTTGGTCAAAGGACTTGGTATCATATTGGGCCTGTTCGTTTTGCCCTTCCTGAAAAAAGTCTGATCTAAGATATGGATAGATTTTTTCATGAGTAAACCATCTCATATCTTTTTTCAGTTTGTCTGTTTTCTTTTTTATCAGATATTTGTCAAATTCTACAATCTTTTCGTTTATCTCCTGTAGCGTTTTCTTAGCATCTTCTACTGCTGGACTAGCTTTCAGTTTCTCCTCAAGCTCTAAAATTTCTTTATGGCGTATAGCAACCATCTCTCGTACAGTTTCTTTTATCAAGAGCATCCAATCTCTTGAGCAGCGGTTAGCTATGAGCGACCATCGCTCAAGAAATTTACGTACCTCGACAAATAAAGCAGGCATGTTTCTCACTCTAAGCCCCGTTGGCATAACTCCCGATTTCAAATATTCACACATAAAAAATGTGTGTGACTCCATACGTTTAGCCTTTTTCTTTAAGTTGAGTAATTTCAACCATTCACTATTGCTATTTGGTGTGGAGTTTGTATTGACAGTGCTGCTGCCGGTTATCTGGCCTAGCATGTTCGCAAAATCCTCATCTGAGAAACCAAAAGATTTTAAAGTATCCATTAATGGAAGGTAGAATTCAAATGTAACAATGTAGTTGTAAAGAGAAAAAGACCAGTGTAGTATTACTGAAAAGAGTGCTAAAGTGAATTAGAAGCAAAAAAACAAAACAAGGCAGAGCAGCCCAAGAAGGAAACCAAATATGCCAAAGATCACTTATGCTAAATTAGTATCATCAAAGCACTATGAGAACAGAAAGAACAACCCCACAGTCAATACTCTTGAGACAGATAATTATAACAAGGGTACTCCCGCAGTTGATTTTAGGTCTAGAGGAGGGAGAAAGAAACAAGCACTGGCGTTGCCAATAGGTCTCGCAGTAGGAACGTTGGAGCTATCACAATTGCAAATAACAATGCCTTTTATTTTTGTTTTCATTTTAAAAACATAATGGGCTTTGTCATTTACAAAACCAATAGCTCCAACTTTCCTACTGCGAGACCTATTGTGCACTGCACAGTGTGGGTGAAAGTGGCACTGCGTGGGTGTGAGTGGCTTTGAGTGAGTGGCGTTGCGTGGGTGAGTGGCGTTGCATGTGTGAGTGTTGTTGCGTGGGTGAGAGGCGTTGCGTGGGTGAGTGGCGTTGTGTGGGTGAGTGGCGTTGCGTGGGTGAGTGGCGTTGTGTGTGTGAGTGGCATTGTGTGTGTGAGTGGCATTATGTGTGTGAGTGGCGTTGTGTGTGTGAGTTGCGTTGTGTGTGTGAGTGGCATTGCATGTGTGAGTGTGGCGTTGCGTGTGTGAGAGTGGGCTTGCGTGGGTGTGAGTGGCGTTGTGTGTCTGAAAGTGGTGCTGTGTGGGTAAAAGTCGATTTACAAAAGGGGGTGGTGATGAACAGAGTGTCTGAATTGAGCAGACCACTCTTACCCAGTCCAAAGATCAGGGCTTGATCCATCACCGTTATTTATCTCACTGCCCCATCCCAGCTCAGAACCTGGCTATATGCAAATCAGTCTGTCCCTGGCCCAGTGCATCATGGGAACAGGGCAGACTAAACTACCAAGCCAATTCTTTACCAGAAAGGAGACAAGCTACCGGGGACCGGTTTCAGGCATTTCAGCCTCTTCGGCCCGGCTTGCTTGAATCCTGATGGAGCAGTGAGAAAGGGACTCATGTCTGAGTATACCCTGCCACACCTATAGTGGCCAAAATCGATTTACAAAAGGGGGTGGTGATGAACAGAGTGTCTGAATTGAGCAGACCACTCTTACCCAGTCCAAAGATCAGGGCTTGATCCATCACCGTTATTTATCTCACTGCCCCATCCCAGCTCAGAACCTGGCTATATGCAAATCAGTCTGTCCCTGGCCCAGTGCATCATGGGAACAGGGCAGACTAAACTACCAAGCCAATTCTTTACCAGAAAGGAGACAAGCTACCGGGGACCGGTTTCTGGCATTTCAGCCTCTTCGGCCCGGCTTGCTTGAATCCTGATGGAGCAGTGAGAAAGGGACTCATGTCTGAGTATACCCTGCCACACCTATAGTGGCCAAAATCGATTTACAAAAGGGGGTGGTGATGAACAGAGTGTCTGAATTGAGCAGACCACTCTTACCCAGTCCAAAGATCAGGGCTTGATCCATCACCGTTATTTATCTCACTGCCCCATCCCAGCTCAGAACCTGGCTATATGCAAATCAGTCTGTCCCTGGCCCAGTGCATCATGGGAACAGGGCAGACTAAACTACCAAGCCAATTCTTTACCAGAAAGGAGACAAGCTACCGGGGACCGGTTTCTGGCATTTCAGCCTCTTCGGCCCGGCTTGCTTGAATCCTGATGGAGCAGTGAGAAAGGGAGTCATGTCTGAGTATACCCTGCCACACCTATAGTGGCCAAAATCGATTTACAAAAGGGGGTGGTGATGAACAGAGTGTCTGAATTGAGCAGACCACTCTTACCCAGTCCAAAGATCAGGGCTTGATCCATCACCGTTATTTATCTCACTGCCCCATCCCAGCTCAGAACCTGGCTATATGCAAATCAGTCTGTCCCTGGCCCAGTGCATCATGGGAACAGGGCAGACTAAACTACCAAGCCAATTCTTTACCAGAAAGGAGACAAGCTACCGGGGACCGGTTTCTGGCATTTCAGCCTCTTCGGCCCGGCTTGCTTGAATCCTGATGGAGCAGTGAGAAAGGGACTCATGTCTGAGTATACCCTGCCACACCTATAGTGGCCAAATCGATTTACAAAAGGGGGTGGTGATGAACAGAGTGTCTGAATTGAGCACACCACTCTTACCCAGTCCAAAGATCAGGGCTTGATCCATCACCGTTATTAATCTCACTGCCCCATCCCAGCTCAGAACCTGGCTATATGCAAATCAGTCTGTCCCTGGCCCAGTGCATCATGGGAACAGGGCAGACTAAACTACCAAGCCAATTCTTTACCAGAAAGGAGACAAGCTACCGGGGACCGGTTTCTGGCATTTCAGCCTCTTCGGCCCGGCTTGCTTGAATCCTGATGGAGCAGTGAGAAAGGGACTCATGTCTGAGTATACCCTGCCACACCTATAGTGGCCAAAATCGATTTACAAAAGGGGGTGGTGATGAACAGAGTGTCTGAATTGAGCAGACCACTCTTACCCAGTCCAAAGATCAGGGCTTGATCCATCACCGTTATTTATCTCACTGCCCCATCCCAGCTCAGAACCTGGCTATATGCAAATCAGTCTGTCCCTGGCCCAGTGCATCATGGGAACAGGGCAGACTAAACTACCAAGCCAATTCTTTACCAGAAAGGAGACAAGCTACCGGGGACCGGTTTCTGGCATTTCAGCCTCTTCGGCCCGGCTTGCTTGAATCCTGATGGAGCAGTGAGAAAGGGACTCATGTCTGAGTATACCCTGCCACACCTATAGTGGCCAAAATCGATTTACAAAAGGGGGTGGTGATGAACAGAGTGTCTGAATTGAGCAGACCACTCTTACCCAGTCCAAAGATCAGGGCTTGATCCATCACCGTTATTTATCTCACTGCCCCATCCCAGCTCAGAACCTGGCTATATGCAAATCAGTCTGTCCCTGGCCCAGTGCATCATGGGAACAGGGCAGACTAAACTACCAAGCCAATTCTTTACCAGAAAGGAGACAAGCTACCGGGGACCGGTTTCTGGCATTTCAGCCTCTTCGGCCCGGCTTGCTTGAATTTGGTTTGCCCTGTTCCCATCATGCACTGGGACAGGAACAGACTAATTTGCATACAGCCAGGTTCTGAAACTGGGATGGTGCAGTGAGCTAAAAAACGGTGTTGGATCTAGCCCTGATCTCTTGACTGGGTGAGAGTATTCTGTTTAATTCAGAGACTCTGTCCCTCACCACCCCTTGTTGTAAATATGTGTGGGTAAAAGTGGCACTGCGTGGGTGTTGCGTGAGTGGCGTTGCGTGGGTGAGTGGAGTTGCGTGTGTGAGTGGCGTTGCGTGTGTGAGTGGCGTTGCGTGTGTGAGTGGCATTGCATGGGTGAGTGTGGCGTTGCGTGTGTGAGAGTGGGCTTGCGTGGGTGTGAGTGGCGTTGTGTGTCTGAAAGTAGTGCTGTGTGGGTAAAAGTGGCACTGCATGGGTGTGAGTGGATTTGCGTGAGTGGCGTTGCGTGGGTGAGTGGAGCTGCGCGTGTGAGTGGCGTTGCGTGTGTGAGTGGCATTGCGTGTGTGAGTGGCGTTGCGTGTGTGAGTGGTGTTGCGTGGGTGAGTGGCGTTGCATGTGTGAGTGGCGTTGCGTGGATGAGTGGCGTTGTGTGGTTGAGTTGGGTTGCGTGGATGAGTGGGGTTGCGTGGATGAGTGGGGTTGCGTGGATGAGTTGCGTTGCGTGTGTGAGTGGTGTTGCGTATGTGAGTGGCGTTGCCTGGGTGAGTGGTGTTGCGTGGGTGATAGTGGGCTTGCGTGGGTGTGAGTGGCATTGCGTGTCTGAAAGTGGTGCTGTGTGGGTGAAAGTGGCACAGAGCCTTTGATGTGGCCTGGCGCAGGAGAAGAGCACAACGGAAAGACAAAATCAAATACGAACTAAAACATATAAACTTGTTTTGGAGGTGAACTACAAATATAAAACAAAACACAAAGAAACCAATTTAGCATTGAGAAACGAAACGGCGTAATAACAAAATAGATCAGAAAAAACGTATCAACAAAACACATGACATGTTTTTAACAAACACAGCAGGCTCGAGGACTGGATACGTGTAAATCCGGGGTTCCTTCTGATGGCAGAGACTGGGATGGGATTTTTTGATGAAAAGATAATTGTTTATTAATCTGAGAGACGTGCCCAAGTGTAATGACGCGCGCCGTCTCTGTGGGGAGTTCCTCCTCTCTGGAGTCAGAAGAGGCATTGGTAAATATTAGAGCCACGCGAGGGGGCCTCGCCGCTGTTCAGCTGCACAGCAAAGCCACGCTACTTTCAGAGGAGTAGCGCAGACAAAGCGGCCCAGAGAAAATAATTACTAGTTTTAGCTGGAGACGCTCTGGCTGCGGCGCACGGGAGCGCACGCAGTGCCGGCGGAAGACCACACAGCCACTCACAGGCGTGGCGGACGTGATGTCTGAGCAGGAGCGGGTGCGGGGCGAGCGAGACAGACTGGCGCGTTCCATGGAATGTGGTGTAGGGCAGCCAATGAGATGCCTTGGGACAGTAGCCTGTAACTACTGTTATTGTGTTGGGCTGTTCCTGGCGGAACAGCAGCTGCATGACTTGAGCTTACCTGCAGAGCCATGGACCTGAGTTAAGGGTAGCCAGGGACAGCAGCTGCAGCTATGCTTGGCTTGAGCACTGCCTGGTTGCAGACTTTCGAGGCTGCTGAAAGTATTTTGTGTTCAATTCAGCACATCCGCTGCCTGGTATAGGGTGGGGGGAGGAGTGGGCAGGTAGGGGGTGGGTCTGAAAAATCACGGCGGGCCCCCAGGGTTCCCTTGCTGTGGAGGTGACTCCTCAACTCCTAAGCCATGATATTGCATGCCTGGGAGAACATGTGCAATGGCATGATAAGAAAAATCTAAATGCTCGGAAAAGCCACTCTGTTTATGCAAGTAGAAAAACAAGCATTGAATAAAAAAAATAAAAAACAAGCGTCTGTAAAGCATTCAAGTCTTCCGTGCTGAAAGTGAAACCAGCCCTCGGCATTGCTGTGGTGGGGGGGGGGGCGGGGGAGAGGCAAGCAGGGAACAAGTTTTAAAAGGAAACGAAACTGAAAGCCTTTGAAGTACACAGGCATGCTGTGACGGAGGTGTGAGAGGTCTGGCAGGGAACAGATGGCCTGGCCGTGAAGCAGGGGGCGGGGCAGCGCTGGGGAAGCCTGTGGGAGGGTGATTGATGACTTTGATGTGGGGAGGGAGGAGAGCCTTTTGCGAGCCTGCAGGAGAAATGCTGCCGATGCGCGTGCATGTTTAATCACGTGATTCACGTGAACTGCATGAAAACCGCGGGGCTGAAAGCCCTTGGTTTGACAATGATTTTCGCCACTTGAATTCTCGCTCCGCTCGATGCGCTTGCGCGCATCGATAGGTCGCGAGACCTAAAAAAGGAACTACAAGAGAATACCTCTAACCTCACCTATTTACTTTCAACATGAATAAATCTACACATTTAAAAGGATGCAACACTTCTGAGAAATATTCAGGCAGACATGTTATTTGTCATCTTTTTTATAATTTATTTGCTTTTTCATAATTCAAAGTAGAAAAAAAACCTTTTTTATAATTTTTTTTTGCATTTTGTACAGTACATTCTATTATTCCAAGACTAGAAATTCATTCAATCCGATGATAAGCTCGGTATGAACCCCACATATAAATAAATAATGTAAACGGTCTCATCATCATTCATTCCAAAACATTCTCCGGTGTGTAGGGCCTACGTACGTTTCGGTGAACTCATATTATTTATGTCACCTTCATCAGGGCCAACATAGACAAAGTCAAGTGCATATACATATATATAAAAGCAGGGGGTTCGTCTTGTCTGAAATTAAAAATATCACATGCTGCATGTTATTTGGCTGCATCACTAGCATCCTTTACACAGTTATCACGTACATTTTATTATATATAAAGTTCTTCATAGTGAGTTACAGGCTAATGGTAGTGAGCCTATTGCTCCTATGGAGGATAGGATTAAAAAATATAGATAGCTACAGTGATCTCTAAGGCGGCTGCCAAGGTTTCAACCGAAAGAGAGAGTAGACGTAGAAGTGGTAGAGAGTTCAAAGAAGAGATAAACCAACATTTCACCTGGGGTGCCTGTTTCTTAATTGTTCATAGTGATCAGACCCTTCACCAAGCGTGTACCCTACTGAAATACCTACATTGGAGACGATATGGCAGCGTATTATGGAACGGTGCTAAGGGGTGCGCTGTCTCTTATTCTAGGTCAGTATCCTGTGAAGGAGGATAATCACGTGTGTTAGTTCTATGCTTTGTATTGTTCAATATCACGAGAGTTTAGCAAAACCTACAGTAGTGTTCCTGTACCTTTCAGTTTATAGCGAGCTTGTGATATGTCAAGTCAAGTCAAGTCAAGAAACTTTATTCGGTTGTTTAAAATAACAACCATAAAAGCATTACACTGTACATATATTGGCTCATACTTGCATAAAAAAGTTAAAAACGGTTTAACAAAGAAACGCTCGCAAAAAAGTTACAGGCAGATTATACATTCAAAATATTAAATAGAAATTTTTGAGAGCATAAAAAAGTTGTCTTTTCAATTAACAGCGCTATTATCCTTCCATACTTTTCCTGAATTTGATTGCCAATTTTAAAAAACTGCATACAAACAGAGTACAATCACAGCTTAGCATCTGAAGATAGTAAGCCTTAACCCTGTACTCGCAATTCCGGAAGCAGCTCAAGGCTCATCTGTTCACCAAATCCTTCCATTAATATATTAGCAGCTTGTTTTCCTTACTCAGCCCCAGCTCCTTCGCCCAGATTTCTGTTAGTTGTAGCGCCATGAAACCGCTGGTGTACGTGCGCTTTATAAATAACTTTAAATTCAAATTCAAATTCAAAGTGCTGGTCTAAATTGAGAAAAGTTCAAGTTTTTTAAGACAGGGTTTTAGGTATAGCCTCCTAGGTATGTTGTAAAATGGACAAAAAAATAAAAAGTGTGCCAGATCTTGCGGAGACTTTTCGTCGCAGCCGCAAGCGGCAACACTTGTCCACAATAAGATCCCTTAGGCACAGCCAGGAGTAAGTGAAATAAATCCAGCCTAAACCTTGTCAACAGAAAACGATCATAACTTGTCATCGGCCATGATAGGTATGGTTCCATGAGCAGGGTTGTCTTTATTAACACATGTTTTCGTATACTACCTTTCCTCATTTCACCAGTCTCCCTGGCTAAGTATCTGGAAGAGATAAAAGCCTTCTTCACAAGAATAACATCCAATTTCGTAATGGAGTTTGGTGTTAGAAAAAGTTCGGGTCGCCCTATATCATTAAAGCAATTTCTCAGGTACTTTATCCAAGGAACCTTCAGCCTATTTCCCCACGTTAACGCTTCCCTTAATATGAGCTGGGTAAGTGGTACGTCGTTATTTAACCAACAGTTTAGCCATCATACTAGAGGGTTTACTGCCATTTTATCACATAAAAATGGCATACACAGCTCTTCATGTACAGAAAAATTTGCTGTTCCCTAGGGACTCTTAGTAACTGCTTGAGAAAATTGTTTTCAACTGTCTCTAGGGCTCCTAGTGGGGTGTATCCCCATATCTCGCTGCCATAACATGCAGTAGTAATACTCTTGGCCTGGTAAAGTTGGAGTAATGCAGCGACTGGGCTGTTGCCCATTTTTCTTGCAAAATCAAATATTGCCGCATTTGCCCTGATTACCTCTCCCTTTTTTTTTGTATTACGGGTCCCCAGTTCAGTTGATGATCAAACAGGACTCCGAGATAGGAGAATGTATTTGTTACGGGAATTGATACTCCATTAACGTTTAAACGATTTGGCTTTTTATTACCTTGGCCAACCTTCATTACGAAAGATTTGGAGTTGTTTATACTCAAATCTCGGGATTTCATAAATGTGAAGAAGGAATTTAATAAAGTTTGAATGCCGTTAGCAGTTCTGGATAAAAGGACTGCGTCATCCGCATATAGCAGAACCGGCAGTCCCTTTCGTCCAATATAAGGATAGTCTGCATTTGTTCTTAGAAGGTGCTCCTCCAATTCGTTTATATATAAATTAAATAGGAACGGGGCTAAGATGCACCCTTGTCGAACTCCCCGGTACACACCAAAGTCTTTTGTCACGTTTAAATCTTGTGTGTACCTGACGTTTACTCTCGTGCCGGAGTGCATATCTTCTAACAGGTTAATTAGGTTCTGCTCTACGCCCGTTTTCATCATGGCGTCCCAGAGCTTTCTGCGGCTTACACAGTCGAAAGCCGATGAAAGATCCATGAACGCCATGTGAATTGTTCCTTGTCGGGCCTTGGTGTACTTCCCTATGATTAGGTACAAATTCAAACACTGGGTAATCGTAGAGTGACCGGGCCTAAATCCGTATTGAATTGGGGATATTACGTTATTTTCATCTGCCCATGTGACCAGTCTGTTTAAAATTACTCCCCCCACTACTTTAACAACAGAGTTGATTAAGGATATTGGTCTGTAGCAGAGGGGGCTATTACGGTCTCCTTTTTTGAACACGGGTACGATGGTGGATACCCCCATGACTTTGGGCAACCACAGGCCACGGCCGCATTAAGTATGGCAGTAAGAACTGGTGCCCATAGCGATATACAGGATTTAAAAAGGTCCGGTGGAAGACCGTCCGGTCCTGGAGCCTTATTGCTTGTCAACCCTTCAATTCCCTTTACAACCTCATTTATTGAGAAGAGCAACGGATTCTCTTTAGATTTAACCGAAATATATTCAGCCTGCAACTCATTACTTTTAAAAATAGAACTAAAATGATTAACCCACTCTTCCTCTGGGATATTTGTACCCACAGTAGAGTTTCTTGAATGATCAAACAGGGGTTTATTTATAATATCCCAAAACTTGGAACTGTTTCTCAATGTTTCAGGATCTAGGAGAGACTCTCAAACGCTTTTCTTTACCTCTCTCCTTCGATTAGCAAGAGACTTTTTATACCTAGCATGCGTGACCTTAATATGCACCGGATCTCTAGGTTTAGTTTTCAATGCTGTCTTGAGCTCACGGCTGGCCTTAGAGCAAACTTTATCAAACCACTTTGGATTGTTATTTACATTCCCAATAACTGACACCGTTAACATTGACCCTACTGTTAAAGAAATATCCTCAAAGGATGCTAAAATTTGTTGCGGTAATGACACAGGTGATATACATGATAAGAGTTCAGAACTACACATGTTATTAATTGAGGTATACAGATTTTCACAGTTCACCATTGACCATTTTAAGCGACGCTTTCCATTTATACATTTTATGGATCCACGATCCACACATAACTTTCGTTGTTCAAAGATTTTCCCACCCATTTTGATACATATAGGGTTATGATCAGTGCTTTAAATGGGAAAACATAAGTGCAGGTACTCATTAAAATGAGCTACAGTTGTAGTGAGTGGGCGGGGCTGGGTGGAGCTAGGGGCGGGGCTAAGGGCAAGACATAATGATAATTAACAACTTCCATAATAGTTGCAGCACACACCAAAGCACATGATAAATGTGTTTATATAAACAAAGCAGGTTAACTCATTATACAAAATGAAAGAGAAATGCGATAATATGTTAACTTTTCCTTTTTTTGCAATAGTTGCACCTTCTTAATGCCATACTGTTATTTGATGATGTTTGGCACAATACTATATATTTTTGAGCATGTGAGTAGGAAGAAACTGAAAATAACCCCACATCAAACCAAAGCTCTTATGGCAACTAGCAAATGAAGCAAATCATCATGACCCTCCCCAGAAGATATCTCTTGTCTCTTCCATTGATCTACACAGGCATCCTTTCTTCCTACCATTTACCTGCTGATGTCCACCATTTACCCTTTACATTCTGTCATCTATTCGGTTTTTCATCCATCATTCAGTTTTTCACCATCCTGTCTGTCCACCCTTCTTATCCAAACCTATCCATCCATCCTTAAACATATCCATTCATCCTTTCACTCATCCATCTCTTTATCCACCCTTTCACTCATCCATCAATCCTTTTGCTCATCTATCCATCAACCCTTTCACTCCTTTATACCATCCACTCAATACCTCCTTTCACTCATCCATCATCCACCCTTTCATCCATCCTCCCTCACTTCCATTCATCCATCCATCCATCCATCCAATCTTTCACTTACACATCCATCATCCGCCCTTTTATTCAATCATCCACCCTCTTTCACCCATACATCCATTCACTCATCAATCCATTCACTCATCCATCCATCAATACATCCACCCTAGCTCACTCATCCATCCACTCACTCACCCACCCACTCCCTCACCCACCAACATTCCCTACTACGTTATTCATGAACCTTTGTCACCACAGACGTACACACAACGTGCCACCCATTTTCTTTAAAATACCTCCTGAGCATGCCTTGATTCTCTCTCTCTCGCGCGTTTTCCTTACAAAACCAGTCATACAAATGCAGGCACACTGGGTAATTGAGATTTCTTTTTTTAGGAAGGTGGGTTTCTCAGTGCAGAACGCTGTTAGATTAGCGCTCAAAGAGCCTCTTCCATCGCATTGTCTGGGCATTAACCCTCTGATCCAGAAAGTACAGGAAGTGTGGGAATCCGACGCCCTTGCCACTGCTAAAATGTATATGTTTAAAGTACTTTTCACTTTCTGAAGTGCTGCGCTTTGAAAATCACACGCGTACACTAGCAGGTAAAATTAATCTCCACCCTGCTTTGTCAAGCACAGCGTGACCGTGAGCACCTCACATTATTCAAGTGAGCCCTGCCGATTAGCTCAGCAGGGGCTCAGATGGGGGCTACAGAAGTGGCGCCTTGGCTGACAGAAACGTCCCCACCTTCTCATTCGCACTCTCAGCCAGTGACCTCCCATGTCATGAGTACCGGTACTCTCCTCTGGCAGAAGAGAAGTGCCGGTACTCAGAGTGACAAATCTAAGAAGTGCCGGTACTCCCTACCGGTGAGTACCGGCCCATTTAAAGCACTGGCTATGATCACTATAAATGCTCATTTGGATGCAGAAGTCCAGAACAATATTAGCAAGATCAGCAGACAATAAAATGTGGTCTATGTATGATCCTGTTGCATGTCCTTTAAATGTGGGAATAGGAAAAAGAGTTTGGTCTGCCACTGTGGACATTGCTGAGATTAAGTTATTTTCATTCATTAGTGTGTTTAGTTCTGTTCCACGCTGCGAGTGATCAAAGTGAAAACTTTCCAAGCTGTTACAACCTAATCGGTCGATTGCGGTCTCTCCAGGGTTTCCACATGGATGTGTATTAAAATCACCTGCGATTAGTATTTGGCGGGGCAAGTGCCCAGCATTATCTCTCAAGAAATCACATAAAGACTGTATATTACAATCACCTGTCTGATTCACTGCATTATAAAAATTGATCAGAGTGAACTTAGTTTTACCCCTCTTTAGCTCTAAAACCTGAATGTTTCTGTTTCCAGTGTGATACTCAGCTTTAAGACATGTAAGAGCCAAGTTAACATAAATTGCCAGTCCCCCTTTTGCTCTGCCACTAGCTGAAGGTTCTGCTGGGATGAAAAAGCTTTGAAAACCCTCAATATGTACATTTTTGTCCACCAGCCATGTTTCTTGGAGACATATTACCGCATGTTGTTTTACTAAAGACAACCAACCAATATCACTAGATTTATCAAAAAGCCCAGCTATATTCCAAGATATTAAACTTTCATTGCAAGGTGATGATGAGCACAAAGTTTTGGTATCTGTATCTACATTAGCCTTTTCAACAGGGATGGGAAGCGTTGGGCCTATACATCTGTCTGCCTGTACTTCCACAAAGTTATGTGTTGTGTCAGCTTGGATAGGAGCAGGGTTTTGCATGTTTAATACATTTATAGGTCGACTTGTCTGGGCTGATGAAGCTATTGTCTCGGCATTAAATCCATGCAGCACAAATGTGTTATCCTCGTACCCTAATCCTCCACCTTGTTGTATACAGTTGCTATGGGCAGGAAGAAAGAGTGTATCGGGTAGTCATTCCACCCCTTCCAGCCCTCTCTGTCCATAAAAGGCATCAAACCTGTTGGAAATGGGAATGTTGTACTGGTTGTTAAAATGGGTAGGGTATTGGTATTCGTGTTAGTGTGTCTGTTGTGGCCCTTCCCACCTATCTAAACTGTGCCCCCAGTTGTTGACTGATGCACCTAAGCCCCATCCATTTGTTGTTCCAGTCCATACTGGCCTGGTATAGGTATGGGTTGTCTTGGGGTAAGTCATACTTCGCTGTTTCTTTCCAAAAAAATCTAAGGTAAGTGGAACAATGGTGCCTCTCCTGCGTTGAGGAGGGAGAATGTTTGATAGAATATTGGGTAGTACAGCTGAATTTGTGAAGTTTAAAATTATACAGTTACCTTTAAACTTTTTTGGATTTTGCCCTATCCAGGGTACCCTTCTGGCTGACTTAAGCTCTCCTGCTAGCTGTTGTTTCCCCCAAGGGGGCATCTGCATATTGCAGACAGCCAGTGCAGGGCCTTACTTGTTAGTGCTGTGGGGGATTCTATTTGGCCTGCAACCAGAGGGGGAGCATTTGCCAGTACCAACACTAGGGGTGAGGCATCTTCTATGAATTGTGGGGAATCTTTTTCTATGCTTAATTTGGTCGATTCAGATGGTTTTGGAGGCAGATCTTCTCTTATCATTGAATGATTATGCTCTATTGCTGGTGCCTGTCCAGGGGGGTTTGTCTGTGGTACATTTGCACTTCCCTCTATCCCTCTCGCGGTAAGCTCTTTGGTGGTATTAGCTAGATTTGTGACTATGGTTGATATATTTGTCACCTCTTCCGCTATCTTTTTCTGGACCGCGCCTAGTTTCTTTACATCAGCAGAGAGCTTATCTAATTTAGCCACTACTGGTTTAATGAGTGCCTTAAACTTGCAATCAATCATATCTGCTATCCTAATAAGAAGCTCTTCATCCACATTTTGTTTATCATTATCATCTCCTTGCCCCCTACTTTTATCCCTAATTTTCGGTGGCGATGCAACCCTCTTTCTTCCTGGGCGAGACCCTCCACGATTTATTTGCGCTTTTCTACACTTTCTGAACGCCCGTGTAACCGGCACAAGAACGGGGGGATCTTCAACCACAGTGTCTGTCTGTGGACTCTCCTGTATAGGAGGATCTTGTTCTATATCATCTACCTGAGAGTCGGTATCATTATCGTGAACCGAATCTTGGTCAGATTCTAGGAGTACACTGTGATTTGGGGTCTCGCTATTGTGTGTCTCAGTATCTAGGACTTCATTTCCTACATCCTGAGATGGTATATCTACCCACGGGGAATTTGGTGGTGGGCTCAGGGGGGAAGAATGGGGGATTGACTTAAACCTAGTGACTGTCTTCTTTCATTGTGAATCTTGGATACTACTGTACCATATAATTATCCATGGTGTTTGCCGCAGCAACAGGAATCTTTTTTGGCATCCTAAATAAAATTAGTTGCAGCACTAGAGCTTTACCATACGATTGGATTTGACAGTATAAGACAAGGATGGTACAATAGTAAACCACAAAGTGAATATAACCAAGAGCAAAATGTCTTACTGTGGCCGGGTAACTTGTATTCAACACGGGCAGTATATCGTGCCCAGTCCAGTCACGGCCTGTCTCAGACTGTCCACCCTTTGTCCGGGCTTAGTCCGACGTCCCGCTCGCGTCCCGCTCGTTGGGTGAGGGCGGGGTTAAATAGGAGGAGTAGGGGGCGGGAAGAGACTCCTGGTGCGCAGCGTTGTTCTGGCGCTGTGAACCCTGTGTCTCGCAGTCCCGGCCCCTGTGTGCAAACAGCAGTTGATCCCTTAAGTCCAAAGCTGGGTCAAAGATTTCAGGAAAGCAGCCTCCACAAGTGCAGTCATGGGCAGAGAAAGACAGCTACGAGCGGCACCCGCGAAGAGGGGGCCGCGAGCTGTAAATGCTCACAGATGCAGGGAGGAGCAGGGGGCGGGAAGAGACTCCAGGTGCGCTGCGTTGTTCTGGCGCTGTGAACCCTGGGTCTCGCAGTCCCGGCCCTTGTGATATGTTCCTATGCTCACTTTATGTCCTCTCAGGCTGGGCAAAAAGAGATGATAAGGGGCTCCGCGTTTGAAACATTGCCTGGAGACCTAATCTGGAAACAACAGTGCAAAAAATCAATGTGTGAGGGCTGTGTCATGCTGTCAATATGATCTAGCTGTGTGATGGACATAGTCGAAATCTAGTCTTACCTGTTGCTCGGAAATTAATTCCCTGTCACATTTCTTTAGTTTCCTGTGGAGAAGCTTCCTTAATGTCTGTGGTGCTGCGATACCAGTGCAAGCCTGTTACGGGAAAAGAGATAGCCAACTTTGTAGTTACACTTATGTGGCAGGCATATGCGCATGAAACTCAGATAGTTCCGTTTTTTTATGGGAACCGATATGCAGATTAAACATATGGGGTACAGGGTCTGTCTAGTACGGAGAGCCGTGATGATTAAATAGATACAGCGCCAGACTCATGCGAGGAAGATATAAGGGCTGACAAAGGTTGGGCAGTTTCGGCACAGAGCCACGTATTACAACGGGCTGTCAGTGATGTTTCGTCATTGCCGAGGATAACAGTAAATTGACTGCTAACTAATTCACGTGCTAGCCGACAGTGTCAAGATTTAAATAAAGAGATACCCGGTCCTGCTCCCCTGTTAAAGATTCATAGCCCACCCTTCGTATGGTCTCTGCCCAGAGTGTGATATTCACGTACCTGCCGTATTTCCAATTTGGTCCTATTTTGCTCTGTCCGGTGCTCGGAGTTTCCATAGCCGTTTGTTCGGATTTTTGACCTTATATATATATAGTCCTATAAGCTGCGACCTAACATCGGTGGTGCCAATTAGCACACATCCGCCTTTGCGAGAGTCTTGGACATAGATAATGGACTCCGGTGGCTGCTCCTATCTCGTATTCAGTTTCACATGCATTGTGAACATAGAGAAGAGACTATAAAATCATATTTCCACCTACCTAAGATGGCGCTCGTGTTTCGGATTCAAGATAATCTATATTCTGCTAGATGCAATTGTATAACTACATATACCTGTCTAGAAATATGACAGATAACATAATGTATCTAAGTTGAGAAAACATATATAGTAAATATGAAGAACTTACTTCCTAATGAGTTCTATAGTTGACTGCTCAGCTACTGAAAGCTCATTCGGAAATGTGTAGTGATAGTCTCTTTTTAAGTTGTTACTATCCATGTAATTTCCTCATTGTGTCCATGACGGACAGTGTCCAGAGTGTAGATCCAGTATGTTTCTCGCTGCTTTCTGAGTTTTGTCATGTCCTTACCTGGGGTATGGTGGATGCGCTCCAAGATGAGCCATCGCATATCTTTCTCTGTGTGTTGATATTGATGATAGTGTGCAACCATAGGTGCATTCAGTTTTCCGGTTTGAATTGCAGACTTATGCTCTGAGAATCTGACCCGAAACTCTCTTGCTGTCTCACCCACATAACCTATGTCACAAGGACATAGTATGAGGTAGATAATGTTTGAACTTTTGCAGTTAGTCATTTCTCTAAGCTGACCTGACTTTTTACCGTAGGTCCACGTTTGGCTTGTGATGGCCTGATCACATGCGTGGCATGTACCACATTTGTGATTTCCTTTTGGGAGTGGCTGACCATCTATAGTTGTTTGTCGCAGGTTTCCTATACTTCTCATTCTGCTGTGAACCAACTTGTCCCTAAGGTTAGGGTTTCTCCTGAAGGCCACCAATGGTCTTTTTAGTGCAGTAGTTTCTTCATTGGTGTTTAAAATCTTCCATTTTTTATAAATCACTTGTCTGATCTTATCATTTAGGCTGGAGTGATTAAGTACACATACTAACTGTTGGTTCTCCTGTTTGGGGGTGGTATTGATCAAGTTGTCTCTGTTGTAATATGTAGCTCTTTTTAGAGACTGGCAAACCAATCTTTTTGGGTAGCCAGCAGGCGATCTTGTCATTTAGATGCATTGAGCATGAAGTCCTTCATGCTCGCGCAGTTCCTCCTTATCCTGAGGAATTTCCCAAATGCCGATTGGTAACTACTGTGTTCTAATATGGTGTTTTTTGCCGTAGGTTTTCTATATAGGCTTACCGTTTACTCACCCTCTCTGCAGTGTTTCCAAATGTCCAGAAACTCAACTTGATTCGGGGAGAAGTTACAAATGAACTTAAGATTTTTGTCTGCTAAGTTGAGCCATTCCATAAATTCTTTAAGAGCTTCTTTCGTGCCAGACCGGATGAAAAAGATGTCGTCTATAAACCTATGCCAGCTAGTGATGTTTTCGTAAAATGGGCTAGTTCGTTAAATATATGTTTCATTTCAAATTCGCCCATATAAATATTAGCGATGCTGGGGGCACAAGATGCCCCCATGCTTACTCCTTTTATTTGCTGGTAGAGGTCTTGTTGAAATTCAAAGAAATCATTCTGGAGGACAAGCTCTAGGCATTCTAAGAGGAAACTGTCAGGTCTCTGCCCTGGTGTCCTAGCCAGGAGTGCTGCCACCGCATCCATGGCTAGGTCCTGGGGGATGTTAGTGTAAAGTGATTCTATGTGACACGTTACTAAAAATTGTGTGGTTTCACTGAAGGTTGTATGTTCCAAAACGGAGATCATATGGCCTGTGTCTTTTATATATGATTCATCTGTCGAGGTAAGGGGACATGGAAAAGTGTCTAGGTATTTGGAAAGAGGTTCTGGGCTTGAATTTATGGATGCCACAATGGGTCTTAGAGGGGGATCTTCTACATTTTTATGTGTCTTAGGGACACCGTACAGCGCTGGGGTCACTGGGTTGGATTTAATAAGAAAATCCATTTCTTTATGGTAAATATAGCCTTCAGAGAACGCTTTGTTAACTATTTCCTCTATCCGGATCTTTAACCTGGACAGGGCTCTCCTGTTGGTCTTCTTGTAATGTTCCTCAATGGATAGCATTTGAGTGATCTTATTGGTGTAGTGGATTGTGTCCATTACTACTATCCCTCCTGCTTTGTCACACTGTTTAATAGTTATGTTTTCATTTTCCTGTAGTGTTTTGAGGGCTTGTCTCTCTGTAACCTCCAAGTTGGCTTGGGGTAAAGGGATATATTTCAGAATTTTCTCTAGTTCCTTGATCACATTTTTCTCAAAGATACTCATTTCTGGGCCCAGCATATCTAGTGTCGGCATGAAATTAGATGGAGGTTTACAACCAGAGGCATTAACTTCCTCTTCCCTCATTACTGTGCCATCAAAAAACTTTTTTAACCTAACTTTGCAAAAAAATGGGAAGATGTCTTGGGTTATTCTGAAGCGATTGGCCATGGAACTCAGAACAAAGTAAAGGCCTTTGCTTAATACCTTTATTTCATTTGATGATAAAGTATGTTTCGATAAGTTAAAAATGGGGATTGTTGATGTGTCTCCCAGCCTTACTGTCTCCAGTACTGTTGTTTCCTGGTTCGCATGTAAGGCTGAGGATGTGGAGGGTCTGTTTGGGGATAGTAGTTGGTGTTCGTTTGTGGAAAGCGAGGCCTGCCCCTGCCTCTCAATAAAAAAGGCTGTTGATTATGTGCTCTGGTAAACCTTCCTGAAAAATGATTTCTTGAATTCCAATCTTGATAGCTATACTCGGGGTCTTCACCTCCTACTTGACCCTCGTAGTCAGAGGAATTAGTTTTAGAAAAATTGAGAATTCTCCCCCTTCTGTTGGCCCCTTTGGTTGTGTTGTGCTTGGTCGAAGGACCTGGTATCATATTGGCCCTGTTCGTTTTACACTTCCGAGAAAAAAGTCTTATCTAAGATATGGATAGATTTTTTCATGAGTAAACCATCTCATATCTTTTTTCAGTTAGTCTGTTTTCTTTTTTATCAGATAGTTGTCAAATTCTACAATCTCTTCGTTTATCTCCTGTAGCGTTTTCTTAGCATCTTCTACTGCTGGACTAGCTTTGAGTTTATCCTCAAGCTCTAAAATTGAAATTAGGCATGTTTCTCACTCTAAGCCCCGTTGGTATAGCTCCTGGTTTACAAATATTCACACATAAAAAATGTGTGTGACTCCATACGTTTAGCCTTTTTCTTTAAGTTGAGTAATTTCAACCATTCACTATTGTCACTATTGCTATTTGGTGTGGAGTTTGTATTGACAGTGCTGCTGCCGGTTATCTGGCCTAGCATGTTCGCAAAATCCTCATCTGAGAAACCAAAAGATTTTAAATTATCCATTAATGGAAGGTAGAATTCAAATGTAACAATGTAGTTGTAAAGAGAAAAAGACCAGTGTAGTATTACTGAAAAGAGTGCTAAAGTGAATTAGAAGCAAAAAAAACCAAACAAGGCAGAGCAGCCCAAGAAGGAAACCAAATGTGCCAAAGATCACCTATGCTAAATTAGTATCCTCAAACACTATGAGAACAGAAAGAACAACCATACAGTCAATACTCTTGAGACAAATAATTATAACAAGGGTGCTCCCGCAGTTGATTTTAGGTCTAGACGAAGGAGAAAGATAAAAAGGAACTACAAGAGAATACCTCTAACCTGACCTATTTACTTTCAACATGAATAAATCTACACATTCAAAAGGATGCAACACTTATGAGAAATATTCAGGCAGGCATGTTATTTGTCATCTTTTTTACCATTTATTTGCGTTTTTCATAATTCAAAGTAGAAAAAAAATAATTTATAAATTATTTTTGCATTTTGTACAGTACATTCTACTATTCCAAGACTAGAAATTCATTCATCCAATGATAAGCTCTGTATGAACCCCACATATAAATAAATAATGCAAATGTACTCATCATCATTCATTCCAAAACGTTCTCACAAAAACATACATACTCATACTGGTGATGAAAAACAACATAAACCGGCAATAACAATAACATGAAAAGGTGACATAAATATTATGAGTTCACCGAAACGTACGTAGGCCCTACACACCTGAGATCTACGCACAAGAGGAAAAAGAAACAAAGGAATTAATAGCTTATAACCTATGTACTATTAAGACACAGAGATGTGGATGTAAACTTGTGTAGAAAGATATACATTCTCAGTTGTACTGCCTTTTCATGTAATTGTTATTGCCGGTTTATGTTGTTTTTCATCACCAGTATGAGTATGTATGTTTTTATGAGAATGTTTTGGGATGAATGATGATGAGACCGTTTGCATTATTTATTTATATGTGGGGTTCATAAAAGTGAAGAGGAAAAATGGCAGGGGTCGAATGAATAGAGGGCAAATCAGAAATGGAGGGAATAAGGTAACACACCAGGTGTGATAAAGATGATAGAAAATAATTAGAGAGGTGAGAAGATAGACTCTTAGAGCAATGACGTAGGGGACAGACAACAGATCAAGGTTAGAAGATAGAGACTGAGGCAGTGAGGGTGTGGAAAGTGGGGCTCACTGGAGGAAGAAGCTGTGGCCTCCTTGGCAACATTTTCAGCACCTGCACTTTTTTTTTTTACAAACTAAGCACTGAACCTAATCCTGTAATGCGCTCTGATACTCTTGGGTCCAGGTAGCGCTATATAAAACCTTTCAAATAAATAAATAAATAAATAAATAATCCGGGGATTGGACTGCAATGTTGCAATGGCGCAGGTAAAATACAGCACAGTGCATATCCGTGGTCACAATAGGGAGGCCAACCTCAAACTTTCTAGCTGCATTCAGTTCAGCCAAACAACAGAGACTGGTGAAATCCGAAATAGATTCTTGGACACACCAAATGAGAATATTTCTATACACGATTTTGGAGAAAAAGAAACGTGCAACGTATTTCCATCACTCAATAAAAGGCGTGATTGCATCGCCCTGTGATGCACCTGTTTTAGGCTATCAGTGATAAAAAAAAAACAACTCCACCGTCATCCAGCTCCTCTGTTAAACAATGTGATCAAACTTTCACTGTCAAACCTGGGTGAGCGCAAATATCCTCTTTGGAATACTTTGCGTAGTTTTGTGTGGGGGGGAGTTATTGGTCAATTCGTTTCACGTAGACCCTCGCACCAATTTTCACAGTCCACTTGTCTCTGTAGGGTGACACACATTTCATCATGTTCACAGAGAAAAAAGGGGCCTCTTCCTTGTCTGTGGGTGGCAGGCACTGCGAAGAACATGCAGGCTGCCAAAGAAAGCCAAGGGTGTGAGGCTGCCCCTTGACATGCAGGAGGCTGGGTGGGAAGGGGCAGGTCCAGGTTTGGGACCGAAGATGATCTTCCCATTTCACTGAGGGAGGGTGGGGTTCTGTTGCGCAAACACCAACCCTCTGGATCATATCTTCACCATGGGAGTGTAAAGCACACCAATAGGGTCCATATGCTGGGAAAGTGTGAGGGATGAGAAGGAGGAAACCTAAAGAGGTTGTCAAGGGACCACTGCTACATATTGGTGGCAGCCCCCCTCTAGTAGCGGGCGACCATCAAAATCCACATCTCGTGTCCACACCCTCTC
Organism: Lissotriton vulgaris; assembly: GCF_964263255.1. Lineage (NCBI taxonomy): Eukaryota > Metazoa > Chordata > Amphibia > Caudata > Salamandridae > Lissotriton > Lissotriton vulgaris. The sequence goes on from NC_141693.1 coordinate 1,155,637,467, forward strand.
CTCCATAAAGCTTCAGACGCTTACAAAGGTCTTCCATTGTGTTGTAGTTTCTCCTTTAATAATGTACATTCCTTGCCAAGAATGTACCTATGTCATTGCATTGGAATATGATGTGGGGAGTTGGGATCAGTTATTACTTGGTCTTTGCTTGAACAACTTGCCTCCCTGTTGGGTGTCAATAAACCTCCTTTCACACTACTTTGTGTGTATTCATCTTTATATTACTGGCGATGAGGGACCCAACAGGTGTTGAAGAACTATCAGGTGAAGTACAAACAAAGATTTGATTCTTTAAAAGGTGCAAAGAGTGTTTCTTGGAAGGTGGGTGATTTTGTTTACATTAAAAAAGCGGTTTGGTCACCCAAGGGTGAGTCAAAGTATTTTGGGCCTAGACGCATCGTTATGGTCATGAAAAATGTTGTTATGCTTGCTGGCGGAGATGTTTGGAGTATGTCTCGCTCATCAAGGTGTGCGGAGGGGGATGGTATTGTGAAATCTGGTTCTGACGGATTTGTGGTAAAAAGTTCCAATCACTTACCTCAGAATGTTTCTTCCAATCACTTACCTCAGAATGTTTCTTTTCGCAGCACAAGTACAAGAGTTAGAAGACCTCCTTTGTATCTTCAGGATTACTGTTCTAAGTGAATTGTTCCTTTGTACTGTTTTTCTTGCTTTGTTCTTTTGTTTCTTTTCCTTCTTTTCATTCCTTTTGTTTTTGTTATTATAATAAGGGAGATGTGTTGTAGTTTCTCCTTTAATAATGTACATTCCTTGCCAAGAATGTACCTATGTCATTGCATTGGAATGTGATGTGGGGAGTTGGGATCAGTTATTACTTGGTCTTTGCTTGAACAACTTGCCTCCCTGTTGGGTGTCAATAAACCTCCTTTCACACTACTTTGTGTGTATTCATCTTTATATTACATTGCATATTGTGGGCATATTGGACACCATGATACCCATAGCACAAGGCGGTAATCTTAGGGAATACCGAAAACACCCGGTCCTCAGTATTATTCCATCCGAGGCATATGGTGGCCACCAATGGCTAATGATGGGCACTCTAGCACAGGCAAGCATCCCTGATATTTGGTGTCTGCTATTCACATGTCATGAGCATCCTTGAATGTGCTTACTGGGTTATTTGAGGTGGAATCTGTACAGGTGGAGCTGTAATATATTTGGACATTTGAATAAAATGATACACATATATCTGGAGGCCAAAAATATGGATTAGGTCAATGAAAACTGGTATTTGCGGAACAGAACAGAACAGAACATTCTTTTCTTTTAAAATGAATAAGCTTTTGTTCCGTGGAATTCAATATACTTTCAATAAACGAACATCCAAAATCAGGGAACATGTGCTTTGTTTGAGAAAATTTCAAGTGGATTTTTGGGGTGAAAATGATTCCTCTTCCATTGTATGTTTAATATTTGTCACTGAGTGATAATTTATGTATTGAGTTATGAAAAAATGGGTAACGTTATTTCATTGGTGGCAGAGGGTGCTTGCTGCTTTGGTTGTTATTTCATGACTCACATGGAGGCATTTCATCATTTATGGATATGTCTTCTGTCTCAACTTATTACGGTCTCTGTGCTCTTAGCACTTGTAGTAGTGTCCGAGCCTTTGAAATCCGTCTAACCAGAGTGATAGCTGAGATGTCTTATAAAATATGAAATATTGTAACATTTCACTTTCCCACCTTGTCCTTGGTAAGCAGATGCCTTGTTATGCTACATGACTCAAATTCTACATGGCAAGATGTAAAAATGCGGTGGAAGGTGGATATTCAGTAAGATAGTACTTACATCTTGGCAATAAAATGTGATAATGCCAAATGGCATGCTCAGATTATTTGAACTGCCTGCAAAACCAATGCTGCGCGAGCCACTTTTTTGAAGGTAAACCAGGCTGAAAAATGTATGATTGCACTGGGTTTATTGGGGGTGAGCCCCAAAATCTTAGCCACATTTTAGACAGATCTCAGATTTGGCTGGCATACCATAGAATATTTCTTGAGTGATGCTTAAAAACGGATTGAAAAACCCTACTAAATTTTTATTTCATTCTTCATGGGCAAAGATGTGCGACCCTATTTTGCAAGCGCAAACAGGTTTGTGACCCGTTTGCACATGCAAAACCTAATAGGACCATGTGCAATCCCTATTTAGCGAGATGCAATTTTTTTGTGACTCGCTAGATAGGAATTGCGAGTCTCTATTAGGAAGGGGCGTTTCAAGGGCATCCCTTTCTAATAGCAAGTCAGAGGCCTATGTAAGGATGTTTTGTGATCGCAATTACGATAGCAAAACACTCACAATTTACCGCCCTCTTCAAGAGGGTGGTAAATCACTCACAAATGGGAAGGGGTCCCCTAGGGACCCCTTCCCCTTTGCGAATGCAGGGGAAGATATTTTTTAGGGGCAGGTTGTGGTTCCAGGGACCACTACCTGCCCTTAAAAAATAAAACGAAAACGTTTCATTTTTCTTTTTTAAATGCATACCATATTCCTTTAAGGAAAACGGGCTGCATTAAAAAAAAACAGCTTTATTTAAAAGCAGTCCCAGACACTGAGGTCTGCTGAGCCCAGCAGGCTACCGTACCTTGGAGGGCCAGCCAATCCTAATGGGGTCGCAAATTGCGAGTGCCTTATTAATATGCTTGAGGCATGCAATTTGCAACCCCATTAGGAATCGCTAACAGTGTCTCAGACACTGCTGTACATGGCATTAAGTGACTTGCAAATTGTGGCTCGCAATTGAGCGCAATTTGTGAGTCGCTAAATGACATGGTCGCACATCTGGCCCTATGTCTATTGCATTTTACATCCTTAACAATAAGAGCATACATCCCTTAATTCAGTGGATCGATTAGGCACTTGTTAAAATGTCTGTGATCTGTGGTGAAAATTCAGATCCGGGTTCGCATCTTTTGTTGAGATCTCCATACTTCTAGCGGTCAATTGGTTAATAATTACCCCTGATTGGGTAATCATAATTTATACGTTCTCTAAAAAGTATTTTGATAACGTCTGTATATAAGTAAAACATGTTCAACATTACAGATTTAACTGTTCTCTTCACCCATTGTAAGAGTGTGATTTGTTTTAGCTTCCAGGTCATATTATTGTTTTTCTCAAGACAATGTACAATGATGTTTTCCAAGCCCATCAATTTAGATAACCAGTATCCATTCGGTAGATGTCACACCACTCTGATGTGGGTAACTGAAGGGATTTCTGGGTCTGAATGCAACAATATAATAGTAAATGGTGGGCTGATCAGAATGCAGACTGCAGGGAGTACCAACGGCTTAAAATATGCCCTATTTTGTTTCCATATCAGAAATAAAAGGAGGGTATGTAGCCCTGGGATTGAAGTGCATTCTGCAACACCACACTAATGTGTATGCAACAGCACGCAAGGATTTGGCATGCCACAAAGGTGGTGATGAGGGTTTTGGTTGGGACATAGGTTCCATCTTTTAAACCGGGGGACAAAACTGTCTGCAAGGGCATGAGATTTTTATGTACACTACGTCTGTCTACTAGCTACAGAGACAGCTTTAATTGTTCCCCATCCTCATGTGTTCCCAAAAAGCATAATAAAGTACATGTATACTTAAAAGGGCTCTGGATCTGTCCTCTTCATCAATTTGTCTGTGTAAGTGTCATTCATATTTTGTTTCTGCTCACCACTGCCTACAACATGGGGCAATGTCTCATCTCATTTTAGGCATTGTCTCGCTTCAATGGGAGTGATGGCATTCTGCTCTTGCTCATGTACACATTTGCATTAAAAAAGTCCTCTACAGTGCCAGACATGGTAGATCATTCTGTTTTTATTTCTGCTTTCATTTCATTTTTCATTTTCTTTATTTTTGCAAAGGATAATTTTTTATTTAATTTTTGGAAACACAAGGACACCACCTTTAGATGGCAAAACTTTTAAATAGTATCTCATTTACTTTTCAATATGCATTGCATATGTTTACAACAACAAAATTGTCAGGCTTTCCAAAACCAGATTTTTTGGCTTTACCAGTGCTTGTTTTACCCCCGGCCGTGTTCTGTCTGAGTATAGATGCTGCTGCATAATAGGTGTGCCGTGTGAGAATGCCACTGTTCTTTGGGCCACATATTGATCACTACAGAGTTCCCCCACAGACCCAAATGCATCTTGCTTCAGAATATTGGTAATTAACCATATCAGGATTATTTCTTGGAGCACATTGTGGGACCAGCAGGGCGGCGGGTTTCGGCCTTTGTTACCCGTTGCATCTCCTGCTTGTCTTGAGTGCACTTCTTTTGAAGGCTTGTGCTGCACAACAGACATTTATTTTGTTAGTGCGACGGAGGCATGGCCTTACCCAGGAGTGAATGAGTTCTCCACTCTGGGAGGGCGCGCGCGTATGCTAATCGATAACGGCCAGGTTTTCTAAAGATCCCTTAGGCCTTCGCATTTTTGCAAGTACATAACATCCCAAGGTTTGTTTATTGACTTATGCATCTTTATATAGCGCAGACATCACCCGAAGGTGTCAGATCGATTTACAATAGAACGAACGAATGTTACATGAGGAATTTAGAGTAACAGCGTTGTAGGGGGCAATATGTACAGCTACTACATTTACTCATTGTGAGAGTTACGTATTTATAAATTACATATTCACTACAAATTACATATTTAGAAAAGTTAAAGCGATTAGGGCTACATAAATACATATTACAAATGTACATAGTTGAAGAGGAAAGGTCTTTATAGCTCTTGAGGGTGTCATGTACCAGTAACGTCCACGCCATTGAATGTGAGGGCGCATGCCTGGTAGGGATCTTGGGGAGGAGTTTTATTGAGAAAAATGTCTTTGGGAGAGAAAAGTTTTAAGGTCCTTTTTGAAGGTCCAGAGAGAGGTGGTGGTGCGAAGGTTTAGAGGTTCCCAAAGTGACATAAGTGAAAGTGTAGGGACTTCCTCATTTCTAAAGGGACCTTCAGGGACCAACCTGGAATTCCCAGTAACTCACCTGCATACCTGGGAGCCACCGACGCCCCAGGTATCGGTAACAGCTTGGGGAGACAACAGGGATCTCGCAATGAGGCCAACTGTGTGATCTGGCACCTTAGTTCCTTCCTGAAGACTTAGATCCCTAATCTGTCAGCACTGGGGACTGCATATGCACGATCTAAGCATCACCATTACACAGACCCCCCAGGATATAGCGGCATGGATTAGCAAATTTAGCGGCACAAAAATGGAAATTTAGCGGCACAAATATGGAAATTTAGCGGCAATTTTGCGGCATTTTATGTGGCCATTTTTCCTACAACAAACACAGATATCTTCGTTTTTTTAGTTATTTAACAACATGAAGCTATGTATATTTGGTTTCTTTACAATGTAGACACTTTGGGGCAGATTTACAAGCCCCTTGCGCTGCTTTTACGCCGCCGTTGCGTCACTTTTGTGACGCAGCGGCGGCACAAAAGATGCACCATGGTGCGGGGTATTTACAACGTGACGCATCTCCCAGATGCGTCACGTTGCAAAGCCCTGCGCCAGAAGAGGCGTACCATTGCAGGTCAGTTTGTGTCTTGCAATAGCCTTAGAGCTTGGTGCCACTGTACCTGCTGCACTAATGATGGCTATACCTATCGCCCCTTTACAGTGTATTTTGAACACGACCTGATATCCCACCGGATGCCCGTTCGACAGATCTAAACACTAGAGAAAGAGCAGTCAAAACCGCCAAGTGGTCACTTGTTAAACAGTAGCGAACTGCATGTTGGTACTTGTAGTTTCGTTGCAAAATGTCAGCCTGCAAATCGTCTCCGATTTAAAAGCGGGGACTGGTTGAAGTTGACACCCATGACATGGGGCCACTTGACACCCGTGTTAAATTTCTCGCCTCTAGGATTTTCTCAACCCTCTGACTTCATCCCTTGTCCAGCGCGCCTCTGCAGATACCCCATCCCGTGTGCGCCTCAGCTCTCTCGGCTGAGTGGTTCTGTCTGTTTATCTTGAGGGACAGACATCTCTGCACGGCGCTCCATCTCCAAGCCCGCGAATAGGGTGACCAACTGGCATTGGTGCAAATTCAGGACGGTGAGTGTACAAATTCAGGACAAAGGGTCAAAACTCAGGACACAAATTCAGGACAGGAGGTCAAAATTCAGGACAAAACTTCAGGACAATAGGTACGTTTTAACACATCAGAGGTCGCGCAATAGTATATAAGTAAGCCCAGCCATTTCCAAACATATTCAACCGTTTGCAAACCTATCCATCATGTGTCCTTCCATCTATCATTTCACTCATCCATCCCTTCATCCATCCCCTCATCCATCCTTTCACGCATCTCCATTATCCATCCACCCTTTTACCCTATCCATCTGTACACTTATCCATCCACTCCTCATCCCATCCATCCATTCACTCATCCATTCAGCCATTTACCCTTTCACCAATCCAGCCATCCTTTCACTTACTAATCCTTCCACCCATCCACTATTTTAGTCATCCATCCATCCTCCCTTTCTCTCTCCATCGACCCTTTCACTTAGCCATCCTTCCTTCCATCCATCCTTTCACCCACCCATCATCCATCCATCCATCTGTCCTTCCCCTCATCATCCATCCTTCCCCTTATCACCCATCCATCCTTTTCCCTCATCATCCATCCATCCTTTTCCCTCATCATCCATCCATCCTTCTACCCACCCACTCTTCATCCATCCATCCATCCTTCCCCTCATCATCCATCCATCCTTCCCCTCATCATTCATCGATCCATCCACCCTTTCACCCACCCCCTCATCATTCATCCATTCCCTCATCATCCATCCATCCATCCATCCTTTCACCCACCCCCTCATCATCCATCCATCCATCCACCCTTCCCCTCTTCATCCATCCACCCTTCCCCTCATCATCCATCCTTTCACCCACCCCCTCATCAACCATCCATCCATCCATCCATCCCCTCATCATCCATCCACCATCCTTCCCCTCATCCATCCATCCTTCCCCTCCATCCATCCATCCTTCCCCTCCATCCATCCATCCTTCTCCTCCATCCATCCTTCCCCTCCATCCATCCATCCTTCCCCTCCATCCATCCATCCATCCTTCTCCTCATCCATCATCCTTCCCCTCATCCATCTTTCCGCTCATCCATCATCCAGCTACCCTTCCACCCATACATCCAGCTATTTACATTTTCTCTCCATCCGTCCCCTCTCATCAATCAATCCATCCATCCTCTCTCATTATCCATTTATTCAATCTTTCATTAATCCATTCACCCTTTCACTAATTCATCCAGCCATTCACCCATCCCTTCACTTACTTACTCACTGACCTTTCCATATTAATCTTGAGCTGAGCCTTTTGAGAAGAGGCCCATCAAGAACTTCACCCTCGCTGCAGGGGCCGTTCCAGGACTGGGACAGAAGCCACCCAGGGCGGAGACAGGATCCACCGCAGGGGGGGACAAGAACCATCACAGGTGTAGGTGGACTGGAGCCACAACATGGGGGGACAGGAGCCATCACAGGCGGGGGATGGACTGGAGCCACCACATGGGGGGACAGGAGCCATCACTGAGGGGAGGGCAGGAGCCATCACAGGAGAGGGAACAGGGTGGGCACAGGGGTGGGCATGCAGTATTCTAGTATCATCTTGGGCTCCTCGCCCCCTCCTGCAGAAGACAACGAGAAGACAGGCTCTCTGTCCAAAATGCCATCCCCCACTGTGATGTACATTACTTACAGGAGATGCTCTAAGAGAACTGATTGAACTGATTGTCCACCATACTTTTTTAATCAGTGTGGGTGCGATTGTGCCATTTCTTTATTTTCTTACATTATAGACTGCATGTTGAAGAACCGAGGTTTGCTTACAATTTAGTGACAGTAATTACGCTCTGTGAAGAGAACCACGTGCTGCCTCGGTGTAATCTGGGGTGTAATCTGGCCGAGTCTCGGATGTTTGGGGCCCTGGGTAGAAATGGAATGTGCGAGCCCCCTCCAAATAGCAGAGACATGATGCATTCAGGGCTGTTTGCATGTGAATAGATGTCGCTGCTCCTGAGCCTGCAGCCCCTCCCTCTCAGTCACCTTCGCAGTGCCTCTTAACAGGTCAGCAAGGGCTGGAGGTGTCAGGGCTGCCCCCCCCCCCTCCTCTCAGTCACCTTCGAAGCACCTCTTAACAGGTCATCAAGGGCTGGAGGTGTAAGGGTTGCCACCCCGCTGTGCCTCTCCAATGCTGCTGAGTATCTTGGCTGCTAGCCCAATTCACAGGCGATAGCCACATAAAGCAGACCCCCCAGGATATAGCGAAAAATGCTGCGATTTCTACAAAAAATGCCGATTTCGCGGGCATTTTTGTAAAAATCGCGGCATTTTTTTAAAAGTGCCGATTTCGCGGCAAATCGCGAAATCGCGATATCCTGGGGGGTCTGATTACATGCTATTTAACACTGAAAACGTATATATGATCATCAGTTAGGTTTCCGGTGGTTGGATGCCAAGTTTGAAACTGATGTAAACCAGGGTACCCCCTGTTTGCCTGCCTGCCTACTCAGCACCTCAGTCACTGGTCATTCATTCGAGGACAGCCCCGCTCAACAAGCACATTCATTCTCATTAGGCCTAGCCACTCCGTGTGCATACACATGGCAATCAGTAGCGCAGTCATTTTCAATCAGGAACAATCACACCCTAGGTACAGACAGCACATTGGGCATGGTCAGACCTATTAGGATCAGTTATCCCCACAAGGAGCTGTTGTCCACTTCTGGCACAGTCATCCCCACCATGCACATTTGCCCATTAACCAGAAACACAGCCAATCCTTTCAGAGGCAGAAAGAATGGAAAGAGCGAGAGAGATTGGCAGAGGTATAGATAGCTTTACAAAAAGTGGACGGGCATGAGAAAGACATAGAAAGAGAGAGCCTGAGGCAGAGAGTCAGAGAAATATTAATCAGGCACGAGCACCGTAAAGTGAGAGACTGACAGAGAAAAAGGGTCAGTCAAAGGGGAGAGACAGACAGAAAGAAATATTTAGATAGGCAGACAACGGCAAGGTAAATGAAAAAAGAACAGAGATTATGAGATGGAAATGGTAAAGGGTAGGTAGAGGCTGCAAGTCAAGGAGAGATGAAGACTGAAAGCAAGGAAAGCTGGACAGTTAAAGAGACAGAGAGGCACACACATACTTCTGCAAACGAGTGACAGTTAATACAAAGAGGGAGAGAGAGAAGGAGAATGAGAGAGAGACACATAGGGCCCGATGTAGGTAGGGCTTTACCGATCGGTATCGGCCGAAAATACCGATTTTTGGCCCTTACCGATCGGTAAACAGCCATCGAGATGTAGGGAACCAAAAACAGAACGATTCGGATAGAAAACCGATTCGGAATGAGTACCGAATGGGAAAGAATCCGATACGTACATACCGAAAATCGGATATGCTACGAATCGGAAAAACACCGAATCGGTTACAAAGACCGAATCGGTCCTACTACCGAATCGTTAGTGACACCGAATCGGAAAATCACCGAATCGGTCCTACTACCGAATCGTTAGTGACACCGAATCGGAAAATCACCGATTCGGTCCTACTACCGATTCGTTAGTGACACCGAATCGGAAAATCACCGATTCGGTCCTACTACCGATTCGTTAGTGACACCGAATCGGAAAATCACCGATTCGGTCCATGTACCGAATCGGAAAAAATACCGATTCGGACATGAGCCGAATCGGAAAACATGCCGATTCGTATGATTCTCCGATCGGGAAATTCCCCGATTCCGACAGTTGGGGAGATGTAGGGAGGCACAGAAACACCGAAATCGGCTCAAAATCGGTAGAATTCACTCGGTATTTACCATGGATTGCAATCAGGTGGTAACCAACTCCAACCCATATAAACAGTCCCAAAATGCATTGCAACTTGCAGGATGGCAGCTTTCTATGTCATTGCGAGGCGGCTACGGCTACAGCAGGAAGGACAGAGGGAATGGCTAAGAAATGAACAGGTCTACAGACAGAGGATAACCCTGTTCATGCTCACTGAGGCTGAGATCCTACAGAGATACAGGCTGGACTCTGACACCATACTTGAGCTCATCAGGGACCTTAAGCCATACTTGGATCACCACACCCCAAGGGCACACGCCATCCCTGCGCACGTCCAGGTGCTATGCAGCCTACACCTGGTAGCGTCTGGCAGCTATCAAAGTGGAGTAGCAGCAGCAGGAGGGGTGAGCCAGAGCAGCCTGTCAAGGTTCTTCCACATATTCCTTGACGCCATGATAGACAGGATGGACCAATACATCTCATTCCCTGCAACCCACGCAGAACTGCTACAAACCAAAGCTGACTTCTACCAGATGGCACAATTTCCCCAAATCATCGGTTGCATAGATGGCACGCATATTCCGATTTGCCCACCAGCGGACACCGAATACATATACCGCAATCGGAAATCTACACACACCATCAACGTGCAGGTGATCTGCAATGCCAAGTGCACCATCACAGACCTGGTAGCAAAATTTCCAGGAAGTACCCATGACTCCTATATATTCCAACAGAGCGGCATATATGCACGGCTGATGGCTGGCGAATTTGGAGAAGGATACCTCCTAGGTGAGCCACATCATCAGACCCCCATAACACATAGTAGGTAGGTGTAATACATGTATGCATGTGTCTAATGTGACCCCTTTCTCTTCCAGGCGACAGTGCATATGCCCTCCGCTCATTCATACTCACCCCCTACCTCAACCCCTCCACACCCAGCCAAAGGAGGTATAACCGGGCCCACATACGCACCAGGAATGTTGTTGAACGGACCTTTGGCATCTGGAAAAGTAGATTCAGATGCCTGCACAAGAGTGGAGGTGCAAGGCAGTATACCCCCATCACCTGCTGCAAGATCATAGCTGTATGTGCAATGTTACACAACCTTGCGGTCAAGAAGGGCACTGAGGTGGAGTTGTCTGACTACGAGGACTATGACGACGACGAAGCTGTGCCACTGACACAGCCAGCTGGGGTGTGTACGCCAAGTGATGGCAGATACAGACGTGAGGAGATCACTGAGAACTATTTCTGACTGAGTACAGATGCAAAGACAGCTAAATGTTGGTTGCAAAAAATGAATTTTTAATAGTGATGCACCACAGTTACAGCACTGATGTGCATCAAAAAATGGAGATTGTAAACTCAAATAAAGTCCAGTGTTCTGGTTTGCTCATCCCCCCTTGCCAGGCTATTTTTTGGCCCGCTTTCCAGACCCACTGGGGTGTCCCTCGGCCCCCTCCGAATGCCCAGCAGCATCAGCGGATCGCCTGGTGCTCCTCCGTGGCTCTGATGCAGCGCTGGCTGGGCTGCTGCGGCTGCTGCTGTCTCCAGCATCACCCAGGTCCAGGGCAGGATTGGAGGCAGCGTTTGATATTAACATGGCCTCCATGGCCGTGGTGATCCTGGCCATCCCCCTAGTCAGCTCAGCCGTATGCTGACTGAGCACAGACTCTTGATTGGAGCTACGATGGCACAGTTGTGCAGTCGCCGCTGCAAGGCGGGCCATGGCCCGGTTGAGCACCCGGGCATCCCTCCTGCGCGCAACCTCATGCTCCTCCTGTCGGGCAGATGAGTGGGTGATGGCAGTGGTCAGCCTGCCTAACCCTGCTGCCACCTCCTTGTTGCTGTCCACAACAGCCTGGAAACCCTTCACCAACTCCCCCATCTGCATGTTGTGCTGCAGGAGCTGGCGTTGGCAGGCCATGGTGGATCTGGCCTGTTGGCGCTGGATTTTGACCATCTGTCCCTCCAGGCCCAGGAACACACTGCCCTCCCGTGCTGGTGCAGCAGTGGTGGTGGTGGTGGCACGGCGTCGGGCACTGCTGCTTCCGGCCTGCTGAGTGGGCTGGGGTGCCACTGGTGGGGGTGTGGTGCTGGCCGGTCCCTGAGCCCCTGCTCCCAGGACTGGTTGGACAGGCGGCAAGGCCACGATTGTGGCAGGAGCTGCTGTAGGCGGAATGGTCTGCCTTGTAGGGGAGTTTTCTGGTGAGAATAGCAAGGGGGGTGTGCTGGACAGTACTGGGGAGTGCACGGCTTGGAAATCAATCACCAGGTCTCCCTCCATTCCTAGCCCTGGGGTGTCTCCTTCCTCATCCTCCTCCTCCTCCTGGCCAGCCGGGCAGGTGCTCGGCCCTGCGACTGCAGTGTTGTACGTTGCTGCTCCCTCAGCTGTCACAGTTGTGCCGCCTGATGGTGCCCCTAGGTACAAAGAAGCATTTGTAAACTGAGTGCCGATGTATTACAGTCAGTACAATTATGGCATTCCACATGTCCTTGCATCTCCTTACACCGTGTCACACTGTTTCCTGTCTTGTGATTCTGCACTGACATATTTGGCTAACTTCTGCTGACTACATGTACCATGATGCTTGTCTCTTGTATGTTGGTGACAGTACAGTGCTGGTGTTTGCCTATGCATTGTGTCTAATGGGGAGGTGTCTGGTAGGGTGTGTCATGATGCGCATGCTTCTTACCTGTAGCTGTGGCTCTCGCAGAGCTGTCCAGGGTCCCGATTCCTACAATGCTCTCCCTCTCGATGGTGCTGGAGACAATTTCCTCCAGCTCGGTGAGGGGTGGCGCCGGGTTCTTGCCTCCTCCGGTGTGTCCAGCCTGCCTTTGGATGTCAGCCAGCTTCCTCTTCGTGAGGCTGCGGAGGTCGTAAAGCCTTTTCTTCAGTTCCTCAATGGACCTGGGGGTGACACCAGCAGCATTGACCTTCTGGGCGATGTCGGCCCACATTCTCCTCTTGGTGCTGTCTGGCACGTTGAGGGACAGCTTGCCAAACAGCTGGCGGTGCACCCTCACCACCTCCTCAACCAGCACCTGAAGTTCGGTGGTGGTGAACTTGGGCTTCCTCTTTTGGGAGGACTTCTGGCTTCCTGCCTGATCTGCCATTTTCTGCTGTTCAGTCTGCAACCTCCTTCTCCCACTGCTGCTAACTGTGTGTGTTGGGCTCAGGCAGGCTTTCCAGAAACTTCTAGAAACTTCTTAATTAGCTGCACCTGCCAGGGTTGCCACTCCCTGTTTGGGTGGGGGAGGGGGAGCCACCTCATTGGCTGAATCGCCTATTGCCGAATCGGCTTTTACCGAATCGGTAATATCCGATTCGGTAAAATCCGATTCGGTATTATCCGATTCGGTAAAAGCCGAATCGGTTCATTCAATGCATTCCTATGGGCTTTTTCGCCATGGGTCTATGATTGCCGATTCGGATTTTACCGATTCGGCTTTTGCCGAATCGGTATTCGCCGAATCGGGAATATCCGATTCGGTGGTAGCCGATTCGGTGTTTTCCGATTCGTTGTTGGCCGATTCGGTAATTTCCGATTCGGCCCGAGCAGAATCGGAACGTACCGAATCTCATTACCGATGCCGGCCGATTCGGTATTCATTCGGAATTATTTTCCTACATCTCGTTTTCCGATTTCAGAATACCGATTCGGCCCGCCTCGGTATTTTGAAATCGGAAAATCGCGTTTACCTACATCGGGCCCATAATGTAGAAAAAGCAAGAATCAGAGAGGAAGAGAAATGGAGAGGCAGAAAAATATAGAGAAAAAGAGTTAATATAGAGATATATATAAATTCACACAAGAAACAGAGGTTACAAGTACGTTATAGTTAGGCTCACAATTTACACGCACAAAACCATGGAAATTCAGCAGTTATAGTTAATTATCTCAAGAAACTATAACGTATGCATCCACCATACACAGTTTTCTAATCAAATGTTTTATAGCAAATATTGCAGTGATATCAATGATGTCATAGAAGATGTCATGAGTAATGTAATATGTGGGGCAATTAGCAGTGCTTGACAAGGGCATGAGTTATAGTTACCTTAGGGCACGAGTTATAGTGTCTTGAGATAATTTTAACTATAACTGCTGAACTGCTATGGTTTTTTTAAGTTCAAAAATAATTTTATTCGGGGAAGGAGAAGAGGAACAAGGTGTCAATACAGAATACAGAGAACAATTTAAAATACGGGTAGATCAGTAAGCAATGGGCATAATACAGTTATAAACAATAATGAAAGCTAATCATAAACATCAAAACTAAATAAAATGGAAACAACAGTTGTAAAAATACAATTATGCAAAAGGAAGTACATACAGTTGATAATGTAGGAGAAACAGAATGTGGGGGGCACTTAAGGGGGCTTGAAAACTTCTTGCTGTGAGGGTTGTGGGTGAAATGAACGTTTAGCACATACATCGAGATAAAGCGTAACAGGAAGCCATAAGTCCATGCGCTTTACTGCCATGTGGGCAGGAAAAACAAAAGCGGTATCTAATCTATGATTATGGCAAACGTTATACCACCATGCTTTAAAAGAAATGTTAGAAAAATTCTTCCAATTAACTGTAATCTGCCGAAACGCAACAGCTAACAATAAATCAATAATCTGAGTGTTAAGTTCAGCATCCTCCCAACAAGGAGAAATACTTCCTAAGAAAATGTTAGTGTAAGAGAAAGGATTACAAGTATGAAACATTACATTAATTTGGGCCCAAACCTGCAACCAAAAGTCATGAACAGGTTTACATAGGAACAGCATATGAAACAAAGTTGCTTGCGGGGAAGAACATGACCAGCAAATGTGTGGAGTGGTTGGAAAGCATTTGTGAAGGTCAAATGGCGTGAAAAGAAGTCTATTGTAAATGAAGAACAAGGTCTGTGTCAGGGTCGCTGCCCTACAGGACTTGCGAATCTTATTCCAGATCTTATCCCATTAAAGAATAGACCAGCAAGATCTTGTTCCCAGCATTTCTCCACTTTAGATTTGGGTCTGATAAAGTATTTAGTGTGAAGGTGCTTGTAAATGGAAGAGGCTTTAGGAGTAGTGCGCAGAAAGGAATGAAGTAGTGAGGCAGGGACATGAGAAGAAGAAGGGGAAGGTGCGTGCAAGAGGCGAGTGTAAGTTGCCATTACAGCTCTTTAAGAAGAAGATATTTGTGGGTAAAAGAAGCAGGCAGACCATAGGTGGTGCGGAGAATAGGGAAGGGTATGAAAGAAGAATGCGAAAATAGTTGGGAAACCCAGATTAACCTTCTGTGTCGCCACGGCTTCCAGTAAAGGGCTTATCACGTATCAAGAGGGAGGTGTTCTGCCAAATGGTGGAGGCAAGGAAATCAGCAATAGTCGCGGGGGAGCAGGAGAAGAAGATAAAAGCAGTTTAACAGTGAATTTGTGAATGGAAGTGGGAATAGAGGAAGGCTTGCTTGAAAATGAAAGATATTCAGCGAGGGAGAAAGGGGAAAGAAAGAGGCGTTCAAGTTTAGCCCATAAGGGGCAAAGGGAAATCGGGTCTTGCAACCAAAGGGAAGCCTGTCATAACAGAAACGCCTTATGGTAAACTGGGAAATCTGGGAAATTAACTCCGCCTTCTGATTTGGGACGTATAAGCCGAGCAAGGGACATTCTAGGTTTTTTGTTGCTCCAGAGAAAAGATGCCAAAATTGAGGTAATTCTCCTGAAAAATTTAGAGGGGATGGAGATAGGAATATTAGAAATAGTGTAAAGGACTATAGGGGATAGCATCATTTTAATTGTATCAAGACGGCCCCACCATGATAAATAAAGGGGATGCCATCTAGACGTTAAGTCCAATCGTTTTTGAATGCATTTATTTAAGCAAAGGGAGACCGTGTCTGAAATAGAAGGGGTGATATGTAGGCCAAGGTATTTAATGTGTGAGTAACTCCATGTAAAGTTGGAGGTATTAAAATCAGGCTTAAATGTGAACTTCGTCAAGGACAAAATCTCACACTTGTCATTATTGAGCTTGTAGCCAGATATCTGGGAATAATCTCTTACTTCGGCAAGGAAGGCAGGAATAGATTCAGTGAGGTTGGAGATAAAAAGTAAAATATCATCCGCATATGCGGCAAGCTTAACTTGGGAGTCCAAGGCATGAAAGCCATGAATGTTAGGGTTTTGACGGAGTTTGGATAAAAAAGGTTCTAAAGCCAGATTAAAAAGAAAAGGGGACAGAGGACAACCTTGGCGCACGCCTCTCCCTAAATCAAAAAAGGAAGAGACTAGGCCATTGGCGCAGACTCCCGCCAGGGGAATGGAGTACAGTAAAGAAATCAAAGAAATACATTTGGGACCGAAACCAAACCATTTAAGGGTGTGAAATAGATAGGTCCACTCAACCCTATCAAAAGCTTTCTCAGCATCTAGGGCAATTGCTGCAAGGGCGTTGGGTAATTTATGAGATTTTGATAAGACATTGAACAAAAGTCTAGTATTATCTGTGATGAATCGGCTCTTGACGAAACCCGATTGATCCTCGCCTAAGAGGTTTGGAAGTAAAAGATCAAGACGCGCTGCAAGTGTTTTAACAAATATCTTGTAATTGATATTGACCAAGGAAATGGGCCTATAGTTCTTACAATATTGAGCATCTTTCCCTTCCTTGGGTATGAGGCAGATGTGGGCGTCAGAGAAAGAACCTGAGGAAGCACCTAAGGCAATAAATGAGTCTAGGAGAGAGTGTAATTTTGGAATGAGGAGTTTTGAAAAATGGAGGAAAAATTCAACAGTAAGACCCCATGGCCTAGGGGCCTTGTCTTTTTTGAGAGTTTGGAGTGCTAGAAGTAATTCACGTTGAGAAATATCTAATTCTAAGGAAGAAAGATCAAGAGGGAAGTGATCAGGTTTGTGTATGGTAGAAAAAAAATGATCCAAAGATTGGGAAGAGGGTTGGGTTTCAGAGGAGTACAAAGTTTTGTAGAGAGTGGAGAATTTGGTAAGGATGTCTGCGTCTTTATGTTGGAGATAAGATTGAGTGTCGTAAATGGATTCAATATTCAATTTGTTATGTTTGATTTTCAAATAAATAGCTAAGATTTTCCTGGCTTTATTTCTGCCGCCATTACATTTTGCACTAGATTTCAATAAATATAGGGAAGCATCCTCTGTGGATTGTTTGTTAAAGTTCATTTTGGCATTAACAAGGGCTGTTAAACTGTCTTGTGAATGTGAAGTAAAATAGGCGTGCTCCAATTTCTTGATTTCTTGAAGGAGATCTCCTGTAAATTTGCGGGCAATTTTCAGTTTCTTTGCCACATATCCAATTATAAAATCTCTTGCCGCAGCCCTAAAAACATCCCAGATAGTGTGTTTGGGGATGGAAGGAGTATCATTAAACAGAAAAAAATTGTCACCTCTTAGGCCCAACAGGTTTAGGAAGTATATCAATATGAACTATGGTAGGAGCATGATCCGAAAGTAGAATTGGACCAATTTCAGCATTAGTAAGAGTTTGGGCAATATTGTGAGTGACAATAATATAATCAATCCGGGACTGGGAACGATGGCATGGGGAATAAAAAGTAAACTCTCTCGTCGTCGGATTGCACAAGCGCCAGGCGTCAATGAGCTTTTGTTGGGAGATAGCTTGATTAAATAGCTTGTGAGATTTATTTGGAACATAGGGAGCTTTGGAATTCCTGTTAAGGAAGGAATCAAAGGGTTGGTTACAATCACCTGCCAGGATGAAGTTATCATCGGCAAATCTGGTGATATGATGGGAGAAGTCATGCCAAAAAGCAGGATCACCACCAGTGGGAGCATAGACATTAAGAAAGGAAATTGGAACACCCTTGAGATACAGTTTAACATGTATCCATCGGCCTTCAGCATCAGATTCCTGAGCAATTAGGGAATGGGAAAGGGTTTTACGACACAGAATAGCTACTCCATTTAGTTTACCGTCACCTTGAGAGTAATAAGCCTCACCCACCCAACCTCTTTTTGAGTTTAGCCGATTCTACATCAGATAAATGAGTTTCTTGTAAAAATGCAACATCCACATTTAATCTGGCTAGGTGAGATAAGATTCTTTGCCTCTTGATTGGAGAAGTAATGCCCTTAACATTCCATGTAATTATTTTCAATGACATAAAATATAAAAGAAAAGAAAAAGAAACCCAGTAGCAAAGTGAGAAGGAGAGCCCATGAAAGAAAGTAAGCAAAAGAGAAAAACAATGATCATACATGCCAGAAAGAAAGGAGAGAAGGAATAGGAAAAAAGAGAGAAATATAGAGGAGAAAGAAAAAAGAAGACAGTAAGGAAAAAAGACAGAAGAAGTAGGAAAAGATAGGCATATGCTAGGAAACAGAACAGTAAAAACCGAAGACGTAAGTAAGAAACATGCAGAGACAGGAGAGGATGGAGTAAAATCCTGACTATTAAGAAGGAAAAGTAAATAGATAAAAAAAGACACCTTTAAGCATAGAAAAAATACGAAAGCCAGGAAAAGGGGGGTAAAATGGAAAATAAACATGGTGAACAAGAAGGAAAACTGTAGTTACGAGAAGGGAAGGGAGCACAATCGGGAAGAAGATCAAACGAGAAGAAGAGGAAGGGGGGGTAGAGCCAACTAGAGGAGGTCGGGCGAACAGGGTCAATGAACCACCCAACCTAGGGGACAACACGGAACGCGATATGTAACCTGTGGATAAAGAAGAATAACATTAGGAGACAAAACCACTGAAAATAACGAGCCAAAAAGAGACCATGTAAATAGAGAAAGAAAGCAAGGAGAAAGGAAAACACAGGTAAAGCGAAGTGGCAGAAAGGCAAAAGGTGAATAAAGTGCTAGTGCAAGTAAGAGCTTCACATAGACAAGATAACAGTTTAAAAAATGCAAGTTAAAAAGTCAATAACTTGACACATAAGCTGTACATCACTTTGTAGGTTTAAAGTTAGCAATTTCTGGTCAGTGTATGCTTGTTATTCTGTTTCATGACTCATCACCTTTTGATTCAGCATTTTCTAGGTATGCCTCTGCCATGAAATCCAGGTCTACTTTTTATATTTTCAGAAAGATTCTATAGACCATGGAAATCTTCTTAACTTGAAAATTCTGAGATTTTGCGATACCCAATATAGGGGGTATTGTCCTGAAGTTTTCGTACAACCATAATCCCTGGCTTGAATTCCACTTTTTGCTGATGTGCCTCAGATGTTTTGCTGGTGTTCGATGCTCAGGGCACTGCGCCACGGCCGATCTGTGCCGCAGTGCAAGTGCTCCCAATGTAAAGTGTATATGTAATTGATTTCCACGATTGGATTATTTGGTTTACTGTCAGTCCCCAGTAAAGGGCGCGAGGAGTGCCGGGGGCTTGTAGATACAAATACTGCTAGTGGGCCTGCAGCGCTGGTTGCTCCACCCACAGAAGCGGCCTCGTAAGATATGTCTCGGGTCCGCCATTGCTGACCCCGCGTACAGTCTCGTACTGTCACGCTGACTTCGCAAGTGCCCACACTTGCCAGTCCCCGAACCTTCCCTCACCTTCATATCAGTCACCCCTATGGCAGGGTGCATTGTAAGCGTAAGGTAGGACAAGCTTAGAGTGTGGCATGTCCTAATAGTGAATTACCGCCCTTTTTTGTTCTTCACTATTGAAGGGCTACCTGTTCTCTTAGGTCAGATGAGCTGTCGGAGCTATTACACGCTATAGTACCGGTAGGCTCAGGGAACACGGTAGCAGGTCGAGTTTAGTATGCCTAAACTCAGAATATTAAAATACTTCCTTTAGTAAGGTTTATTTTAATATCCTGTGTTTGCAAACGCTACTTTTAGAAAGTTAGCCTTTGCTCGCCTAACTGTTCAGCCCGCCTCTGCCAGGATGTGTATCGGCTGTCTGGGTTTGCGTGAGTGACAGGGCTGGGAGATTCCCGGGGATAGTCCGGTGCTCCAGGTGGTGAATGGGGTGCTTACACCAGGATGGGTGGGCGGAGTAGTCCTTGACTAGGGTTGTGCTCCACCACCACAATGCTGGCTCCACCTCCTGCGGAGCGTCTGATGTCTCTGCCCTGCACCCTGAAAGAAGACAGCAGCGTTCTGTCAACAAAGAACTCCAGAACCGGGTTGAACCAGGGTCAGGCCCCCCGGCCTGCAAAGACAAAAGAAACACAGTGTAAATATAGGAGCTCCGCTCCTTACAAATCAGATCCAGTTTTGACCACGACAAACCTCTGCCTGACATGAAGGACCAAGAGAAGCTGAAGGACGGAAACCTGTCTGTATCCTGTTGAACTGGCCTGCAGGGGTGCCTTGCTGAGAACGGAGCGGAAAGGACCAGAGAGGACGTTGTAGACTTTTGCCTGAAACGATCTCCAAGGGCTTGATCGAGAGCTTGCCCCCTGAACGGAACCCCAGGACCATTGGGTTCTATCTGCTTGTGCCCGTCTGCTGTTGGGCCTCAGTTCTAATTCCCTCGCCAGAGTTGTGACTCGGGTGCCTTCACCCCTCCCAGGTCGTGACAGCTCGGAGCTTGGCCGCCCCGCCGTAGAGAGCCCCGCTCATCCCTGAGTCGCTCTCCGCTTCAGTGCCGGGCCGCCTGCTCTCCTGTCACCTCGCTGTTAACAGAACGCGCTGTGTGCCTCTCATCTTCTCCAGCCGGAATCGGCACGGAGAGCATTTCATAGCCTCGGACGGTCCGAACGTCGTAACGTACCCGACTGTCTCGCTTTGCGCTCCTGCATACCAAGACTCGTGCCGCACCTCAAGAAAGGTCTCCCCGTACCGTGGTACCGGAAGCCTGGTGCTGCACCCATCTGCCCGAGAACTCAACGCCCCTCACAGATCCATGAGTACGACCCGGCGTGCTAAGAAGTAGTACGTCCCGCAGGCCTGAACGGCACCTCGCCCCGTGAGCTGCATCGATCCCGGATCGCCGCAACCCTCCACAGTCTAGCTCCCCCGCCTCGCTCCTCGCAGGGGACTGAGCCGGAGAGATCCTCTGGAGAACCGTCGGCCTTGTTCGGTGTCCTCCCTCACCAGTAGCCGCGCCTGAAACGCCTCGGACTTCCACCAACAAGGTACACTTGAACTCCGTCCCGAGTTCATATCGGATCCAGGGTCCGCAACGTTCTTATTTCCCTGTCATCGTACCTTCCTGAACAACGATCATTTAAAGACTAAGCTTGCCTATTGTAATCTGGTGGCCTCAACTCACTAAACGTTATTTGGTCTTGTGATAATCCTGGTTGAATCTATCTTTTATATAAAGTATACGTATTTTTGATACAATCATACGACTGGTGTCCATTTGTGGTGGGCCAGTTACTGTGTGTGATCATAAATGCTTAACTTACTATCGCCCGGAGGATTAGCCTTGTCTGCTCGCGCCACACTACCAAGAGGGTGAGCAGGGGCTATTCGAAGGAGTAGTTCCCTTGCCTGGCGTGGAGCTGAGGGTCCTTGCTTGTCTCAAGTGCATACCTGTGCCAACCAGAGACCTCCGGTTCCAACAGCGGCGTAGGCGTAGACGCTCCGATCCCGCTGAGGGGAACAAGCGGTCCGCTACCTTCTTTTGACTCGCTGCAAGCGGGTTACTGTCTCGGAAATTGGCGAGCATGTCGTGAGCTCTACATGCGGCTCCTAGAGGCTCTCCATTGCTGTTTTTTTGGCCGCTGAATCTCCGGTTGCGGCTCTGTCATAGCCGTGGCCGCCATTTTGTTTCTACGAAGTGCCGAGGCTGCCTTTCAGGTATGCGCAGCTTCTCATGATGACCTCTCTTCTGCGCTCCTAATATGTGTTGAGCCATGTTTCCCATATTATTGACCCGCTATGCTCAATGACTGTGATTGCTTCTTCATGATGTTTCTGAATGTTGCCTTCAGCCTCTTCAGCTTTCCAATGATGGCGGCCATTTTATGAATAGTGCTACCCTTCTGAACTCTCCATTTATGGCTGCTGGTCTACCTAAATTTCCTTACTGCATTAGAGACTATTTTTCTTTTTCTTCTGCTACATTGCTCCCATTAAGTTGCTCTGCAGTATACGGAATTTCTGCGCATCTCCTATTTGGATGTCCTTCTTTTTTAACGGCTAGCTTACATGGGTAAACTTACGCTGAACGGCGCCACTAAACCTACGCAGCATATCTTCATTAAAAATTCCAAGGTGTTTTCGGCCTTTGCCCAGTTAGAAGCCTCTCAGACATCTTCTGTCTCTTACCAACCTAATTACTTTTTTGTTTTAGTTTTCACTGCAGTCAATCAAACTGTACAAATTTCACTTTCTGTTTTCAATGCGTATTTCAATGGTTGAAAAAAACCTGTTTTCAAACTAACTACCGAAAAATAAGCATGCAGTAAATGAAATACAGAACAGGTAGCCTGTGTAAAATAGTCCTGTCTCGAGGTTCTGCTGAAATGTACAAATAACCTGGTCTTCAAACTTGTCGTTTCTGATGTTATCAGAACCCCTTAAGGGAAATTTAATTATACTGTTATCTGGTATATACTCTCGACCCTCTCCCCTCGCTCTCCCTCTTTAGTTCTGTCTGGAACTTCTACTTCCGTTTGGGCAGTTCTGGATTCTAGAAAGTGGGATGGATTTTCGTCAGACATTACCCAGTAATATTGGCAATTGGTCACCATTGGCCAGTTGGGTATTTCACAAACTATAAATTTATCCTCAACTTTGAAAACAACGTCACTTTCAAAATATGCTCCTTACGACCTCAAAATATTTATAGCTATACATAACAATTCTCCAAATAAAGAAATTACACTGTATTGAAAGTAACATTATTCATAATATCAATGCAAAGGTGATATTTAATATCACCAGTGAAGCTGTCAATGACATTTGTGAAGTTATCTGTCACCTCATGTGTATCATTGTGAGCAGTGCTTTTGGTGGGTGAGGTATTGTTTTAGTGGTAGAGTGTGAGTTATAGCTTTTGTAACTAACCGTGACAGCCTAATGCCACTTTATTTTAGTTTTTTGCCCTTGATGTACTCCAGTAGGGCGGACTCCATACTGAAATCCACCTTAAAGCCAGTTTGGGATTCATGGAGAAGCCCCCCCTCTTCAATGTGTTTTTCCAAGGCCTTGTTTACATGCTTCTCTATTGCCTTAGAGAGAGCCAGAAGCAGAGAGATCGGTCTATAATTCGTCTGGTCGGGTTTGCATTGGCCTTTTTTATTAATGGAAGAATCTTTGCGTGCTTCCATAATTTTGGCATAAGGCCTGTAGAGAGGGAGGCATTAAAGAACTGATGTACTGTAGGGTGAATAGTGGGGGCTAGTAAGGTCAGAATGTTTGCTGGGCAAGGGTCGGACGGAGAGCTTGACTTAATGCTTTTGAGAAGGGCCATTGACTCGTCCGGCTGGAGCTCAGGGAAAGCATATAAGGTTGGTGGATCCACATTATAACATTTACTGTTAGTACTATGATAAAAAGACAGCTCCTCTTCTGAGATGTTAGAGAAAGCTTGTTGGATCACGGAGATCTTTTTATGAAAAAATTGGGCAATCTGGTTTGACCATGCTACTGTGCATGGCCCTTCATTTAAGCCAGCCTTCGGTGAAGAGAAGGTTTTGACTGTTCCAAAAATGTCTTTATTGTTATTTTTGGCAGTTTCAATCTTGGATTGGAAGAAATTTGTTTTGGCTGCTTTTACCAACAAGTAATGAGTTTTTAGGATGTCTTTGTACACTTTTCTGTCTTCAGGGAGGTAGAGTTTACGCCATTTTCGTTCTTTTTTTCTTCAATTCCTTTTGCTAGCTCTGAGAAAATCACTGTACCAGGGGGCCGGTGCAGCCGACCTCTTAGAGGAACGGGAAACAATCAGAACAACAGCCTCAATGTTAGACCAAAGCCAAGAGTCTATTTGAAGGGCATCCGAGTCCGGGTATTAGACAGCGCAGGACGAGAGTGGTCTAGGGATTCGCCCAGCTTAGGGATGGGTATTTTATGGAAGGCTCTATAGCTGGAGGCCTTTGGCCCTGCAAACACCTGAGGGGCTGAGGCAGAGTAGGGGATATCAAATTTGAGAAGAAAGTGGTCAGACCACGTGAGAAGCAGAGGAGGATTGGCTGATAAGTCAAAGTTATGAACGATTTGGTCAAGGGTATAACCTTTCCCATGGGTATCTGAGGCAATAGATGTAAGCATCTTAAAGGTCAGCAGCGTCTCCTGCAAGAAAGTGGCATGGGGATCATTCCTGTTCTCCGTGTGTATATTAAAGTCTCCCAAGATAAGGCAATCTTTGTATTTTAAGGCAAAGGAGGAGATAGCAGAATTTAATGCAGCGATAACATTTTTGATAGGACCCGGAGGTCTGTATATCAAAAAACCCACAATGATTTGATGAGGAGATAGAATACAATGGAAATCTAATAACTCTGTGTTCTCTATGGTTTCCGTCGAGATGAGAGAACACCGCCGAATATTGGGTTTGTATGTATTTTCTAGGGTCACATATTGACAGTATTTTGTGGTCTGCGTGCAAGCTTTGGGGCTAGTGTGTTCAGTGTACTCTGTATGGGGACTATTGAGGCCTCTGCAAATACCAGGGATTTTATGGCCACGGTATTTGGGGCTTCTGTGCAAAACATTCAGGGCTCTGTGTACATAACATTTAGGGTGTCTATGTATGAGGTTTTTCGGGTTTAATATTTGTGTAATATTTGAAGTTCTGTGTAATCGTGTTTCCTTTGTGCAGCATGTGTGGATTGTGTGTGCAGACCTTTAGCTTCAGTGTAGTCCCTTCTTTAGGCCTTCTGTGTGTAGCACCGGAGTGGTTCATCATGTGCAATATGTGGTTGGACGGATAAGTGAGTAGACGTGAGGGGGGGAAGGATGGATGGGTCGCAGTGCTTAATTTGTGCCGGTGGTTGCGTGTGGAAGGCATCAGCACTCATCCGTGTGTTCCAAATTGCATTTAGTCTTTGAGGTTTCGCCTGTTGCATCCTATTTTTTGCATGTGCAGGTTTATGTGGCGCGAACTTGACCCAAAGGTATCCGAGCACTTTAAATTTAAATGAGCACCAGATGCATTACAGATTGACACATTAATTTTTCTCTAACTTGGGCCCCCTGCTTCAAAGTCGTTCTCCGTAGCCGTTAAGCCACGGCGCACCTTTGGGTGCCAACTGCAGCTTCAAAGATAACTGAGAGGAAGGAAGAAAAATGAGTAAACGATAGCACAGAAGTCTCTGAAAAGGGAGCAGAAATATTTTAAGATCATGGATTCACAAGTACCTTCAGCAAACAGTTGTTTTACTTGATGCCAAACGGATATCCTGGCATTTCACTTGTGCACCCCTGAACTGTGTAATAACAGCTGTTCTCTTCTGTGCTTTGAAATGTCGAAATATTCAGAAAATGAATATCTTTCTCAAATGATGTAAAATGCAGTGCAGTAGTGTTTTGTGTGCACAGGGTTCCAGAGTTTACAATCAATAGAGCTTGTTTTTTGTGCCTTTCTGCCCCCTGTTAGACTCGTTTTTTGTGCCCTTATGCCCTCTGTTAGTCTCGTTTTTCCCTTCTTTTTCTGCCCTTCTGCCCTCTGTTACACTCGTTTTTTGTGCCTTTCTGCCCTCTGCATTACCACATCATCACTCAGCGCTACCCCAGCATCACTCAGCACCACCACATTATCACTCAGCACCACCACATTATCACTCAGCATCACCACAGCACCACTCAGCACCACCACAGCATCACTCAGCACCACCACCGCACCACCACAGCATCACTCAGCACCACCACAGCACCACTCAGCACCACCACAGCACCACTCAGCACCACCACAGCACCACTCAGCACAACCACAGCACCACTCAGCGCAACCACAGCACCACTCAGCGCAACTAAGCATGGGTGAATTTTGAGAATCTGGCGTTCGTGAATTTGCATATTTGCGAACTCGCAATCCGCAAAATCCGCGAATTCTCGCGAATTTGCGGATTTTTTTTGTGTTCGCAAGGGTTTTTGCCAGTTCGCGAGGGTTTTGTACCAGTTCGCAATTGCGAACTTACTTGTCGGCTCGCAACGATCACGACTATGTTGTTTCTACGTCTGGTTCATCATCACAGGTTCCCAGCACCCTCTGTTTCACCACTGCCACCCTCTGTTTCACCCATGCCACCCTCTGGTACATCAATGCCACCCTCTGGTTCATCATCACTGTAGATTATGGGGGGAAAAGCAAGCACTCCTGCCCTGCTTCAACTGACATTAATTAATTTGGGGTTGATTTATTAATGTGTTACTGTTTTAAAATTCCAGTCTGGCACCTGCTTCCTTATCTGTAATTTGCTTTCTGTTGCAGTGCAATTTTTTTTCCAGGACCTTTGTGGCCTACTTGTAGCTATTCTATGAGCCTGCTGTGAGGGTCAGAGCAGGGTCATAGAATTGTTGCAACTAGCAACCGAACTCTGGAGGGGCCCCAGTCTGGAAGCACTACAGGGAATGGTTACTAATGAGGAGTTTGAAGTTGAACTTTTGCACCTGCTGAGTGCTTTCAGTTTTGCAAAACTCGTTTTTCTGCAGAACAGCAACTGTAATGCCCCAAACAAACATAGGCAACTGAACTCTGGAGGGGCCCATCAGAAAGTACTACAGGGAATGGTTACTAATGATGAGTGAACTTTTGCACCTGCTGAGTGCTTTCAGTTTTGCAAAACTCGTTTTTCTGCAGAACAGCAACTGTAATGCCCCAAACAAACTTACTTGTGAAAGTTGATTTCTAATCCAAAAGTGATCCAAAGAAAGTCAAAAGGCCTCAAATCCAAAAAAGTGCAGGCAAATGTCAACCTGAGGAGTTATTCTGATAAAAATCATCATTTTCAGAAGGTCTATGCTGCTTGCTAGTGGATTTCTTGTGCAGAATTGCAAATTTTGTAATTTCGCGAGTGCGAGATTGTTGCTGCCCCCCGCACCTACATGTTCGCAATTGCGAACTCTCGCAATGCGTCGCCAAACTCCCGCGGGACCCGCAGTAAGATCCAAAATGGCGCAGCACTCACAAAATATCGAGAAAAACAACTCGGCAAACGCTGAATGACGGTAAGTGAACCCTGCACGCCGCAATATTGTATCACCAAGAAAAAAAATCCGCTGCCTGCGAATTTGCGGATTTTCTGTAAATTTGCGAGAGTTCGCGGATTGCGAATTTACCGAAAATCCGCAAAATCCGCGAGCGGAACGGATTTTCCGCCCATGCTTAAGCACAACCACAGCACCACTCAGCGCAACCATAGCATCACTCAGCGTAACCGCAGCATCACTCAGCGCAACCATAGCATCACTCAGCGCAACCACAGCATCACTCAGTGTAACCACAGCATCACTCAGCGCAACCACAGCATCACTCAGTGCAACCACAGCATCACTCAGCGCAACCACAGCATCACTCAGCGCAACCACAGCATCACTCAGCGCAACCACAGCATCACTCAGCACCACCACAGCATCACTGGTTCAAATATGTTCTCTCAATGTTTCAAGCTTTATTACAAATGTCACAAAAAATATGTTAATATTTCACTTCTGTTCTTAGATTTTCATCACAATAAAATACACTGAACATAATCTTCACAAAAGTTATTTACAAAAGTTTAAGCTATTGCCATTATAAATTACAATCACTTTTATTTAAGTATTAATTATTTTAAAAAAAATTAAAAGCCATAGTTATTTGTAATATCAATACATCTAAGTACTGTAAATACAAAGCATGTTGCATTACAAATGCTATAGGTGTCACATTTGCGAAAGTTATAACTATTGGCATTGTAAATGACAAAGCTATTAATTTAGCTATTTTCAAAACCAACACATAAATACAAAAATTGTCATTTACAAGACCAATAGCTCAAACTTTCCTAATGCGAGACCTATTGCATTGCAAATGCTTGTTTTACTTACTTGCTTACTTACTTATAATTTTGGTCATTGCAGAGTGGTTTTGGGGCTGTTGTGTAGAAGAAACCCATATTTCACAGGGGCCCATGAAATATTTTTCACGTTGTGTGTTCTTATAAATAATGAGTCTTTATACCATAACACTTTCTTCCATTCAAACACTCAAAGAATCATCTCTGAGATGGCTTACAATATCCTTTTACCATATGCAACAACTATTTTAGACCATATAGTACATGGCCTACCAATTATACGTTGCCAAAAAATATCAAGTCATTGATCCCTTACTTCTTCATATGACTGAGCCTGCTTCTTCATATGTAGAACACAGAAGAAATCTCTGCAGTGCCAAAGTCGATTCACCAATGCCACCAGCTAGCAGTGTGTTGTAAAAGCATAGATAGAGATTTTTAGGTAGGTCCCATTTAAAATAGCTGTAGATGATGTGCTGTAACCTCCAGAGTGATCCCTGCAATCGTTTCATGAATTACAGCTCTACAAAAATTAGCATGCCCCATAAATGTCTTCGATCTGCTAATAACTGCTAATAACTGTTATCTAGTTGCAGGAAAGTAATTGAAATTAGCTGAAAATCTAGCATTCATCATAATGGGTTAATCAGGTCTGACTCTTGACCTGCTTTCACACTGTCTGCTGGCACGGGCAGCCTCCATTCTGAAGACACAACTTGACTGTAACAAAGTATTACTGTTGAGAAGCCAGATGATTTTCTTATTACAGGTGACTAGTAATGTCAAAACTAGACTCCAGTTATAGTTAGCTGGAAATTTTACTGACATAAAACCATTGAAATTCCCACGTTATAGTTAGTTGGACTCACTATAACTTGCGCGCCTGCAATGCACTGCTGATGACGTCACATATTACATCACTCATGACATGGTCAGTGACATCACTCATGACATCACTGATGACACCATCCAGTGAATGTGTGTCTTTCTGAGAAATAAATATGTTTTATTTATGTATATGTTAAGGTCGATGGAAGAATAAATGTTTAAATAAGTGTCTAAATGGATTTTGTTTTAAAAAAAAATTGATTGGTTAACTGGCTTATTAAAAGTATCTTAATGAATACATATATTAGCGAGTAACTTTTAAATATTGAAATATATGTATCAGTGTTTCACTTTGTGTATAAGTGGCTGCATGGGTTGGTGACTGACTCACTGTTTGTATGTGTTTTGAAGACACCATATGTGTAGGATTGTAAGGGTGGATGAGTGTGTATATGTTTGTGTTAGTGAGTGAATGACTGTCTCACTAGTGTCTTTATTAGTAACAACATATGTTTTAATCTAGTATATGTGAGTATTGATGTATATAAGTAAGTATATGTGAGAGTGAGAGATTGTAAGAGTTCCTGTTTAAATAAGTATGTGTTCCTTTAAGTGATTGTTTATGAGAGTAAGTATGTGTAAGTTTCCTTAGAAGTAATGTGCTAGTCTGTGTATACTTGTATATGCAAGTAAATGGACGTTCAAAAGTTTATTTGCATGTGTGAGTATGTGTGTGAGTAACTTTTGGATGACTGTCGGTGTGTAATAGGATGTATATGTGTATCACTACATATGATGAGTGAGTATATGTATGAGTGACTATATAGAACTGTTGCTGAATGAGTGGATGTGTATATAGATGGTGGAATTACTGAATTGGTTGTTTTATCTGGTATGGGTATCTCCATTTTTTTGAAAATGTTAGTTTATATTTTTGAATATGTGTTTCAAGGGTTACATTACACTGAAAGAGGTCTGTCAGTCTGTCACAAGGATGGTGTCATCAGTGATGTCATGAGTGATGTCACTGACCATGACCATAACTGGTGTGAAACCTCTGGTTTTTTTCAGTGAATTTCATAGGTTTTTTAAATGCTAATTTCTAACTATGACTGGTGTGAAACCTATGGTTTTTTCAGTGAATTTCATTGGTTTTTTAAATGCTAATTCCTAACTATATATAGGGCCTCAAATCTCTGTTTTTTTTCAGTGAATTTCAAAGGTTTTTTAATAGCAAATTTCTATAGGTATGAAATGTAATATTTTTTATAATGAATCCTATATTGTATATTTATGTAATACTATTTTTTTATGTATATTGTTCATGTTTTGGTTTTTTTTGCCCTGGAGCGCTCCCGGTGCGCGTCCTGGTGAGCGCACCCGTAAGCGCAGTCTTGCTGCGCGCCCCAGGACGCGTACCGGTGAGCGTCCCGTTAGCGCTTTTGCCGCGAACGAAAACATCATCGTGGAGTATCGTGTAGCCGCGTCCGCGTGATACGCACGGCGTAAGCGCACTCGGAAGCACTCGAGCTCATACGATCGCGCTATGTAACCATCCGACACGCTTACGCCCCGGGGTGCGTAGCGTAAGCGCGTCGGGTCATGTGACCTAAAAATAACACTTTTTATTGGTTCAGGACAGTTTTGGTTTCCAAATGATGAAAGCCCTGGTCATGTGACCTGAAAATAACACTTTTCATTGGTTCAGGACAGTTTTTTTTTCCTAATGATGAGAGCCCCCACCTTTTTTCCTCATTCTCACTTTGTTCTTTGAGTGAGGAAGACCTGTTTTCATTCATTGAGAAATGGCTACAGTAGCAGCAGCAGCAGCAGGAGCATCTGCACCACCACCACCACCACCACAAGGACCACCACAACACCACATTGGTGGTGAAGAAGAGGAGGAGGAGGAGGAGGAGTTGGAGAGGACGTTCCTTCCTGAAGACAATCCCCCTTACAAACCGAGAGAGCACATTGTGTGGGAGTTTTTTAAATTCCCAAGAGGCCAGAAGAAAGTCAATGCAACAAAAGTGACTTGTCTGATCTGTGGCTGTGAACTTTCCAGGGGGAACCCTACAAAAAAATATTCTTTTGGTAATCACACCATGATTCGCCACATGCAACGCAAGCATCCTAACAACTATTCTGCAGCAGAGGTGAGAGAACTGTCCAGAAACCTTCCCCAATCTTCTTCCAGAACCTCAACAAATAAAGAGCCCACTCCATCGGGTCCGGAGGCAAGGGAGATGGTCCCAAACATCAAAACCAAGTTTGGATGTTTAAAAATTGTTTGTATCTATTGTGGGACTACAATTACATATGGCGAAAAAAGTATAAACCTAATCAACCGTGCAGGAGATAACCATATCTGCAGAAAAAAACCTTAATTTTTTTTTGCTCCAGTTGAGCCGTTTACAATTCCCTGTTTTTTGTTTCTCCCCATAAAAATAAAAAAAAAATATAAAACTGTTCATAAAAGCCAAAAAAAGTAAAAAATGTGGGGCGTGGCCAAGATGGCGGGGTGAGCGGACGCTTCCTCCCGTAGCTCCTCCGGCCCAGCTCAGCTCGAGCCCCGATTCCTGCGCTTCTCTCCTCCCGCGGCTGCACTGTGGGCGAGAGAACTGTGCCGGAGTTCTTGGGGCACATTTTGATGCCACTTTGACTTCTGGTGCCCCGGGGGAAGTCCCCGAAAAGTTTGATCAACGATCGATTCGAGGAGTGGAGCCTGGATCGCCCCGAGGAGAAGGGCCTGGAGGCGGAGCGTATCGCGGCGCTGTCCGCGCGCCTCGGCTGGGCCGAGTGCTGAAAGCAAGGGATCCCGAGGGAGCGGACTCGACGGACTCCGCGGAGTGCGGAGGCTTCCTGGACGGCGCCCTTGTGACCAGAGTCATCGCTGGGCGGCAGACCCCAGCCTTGCGCCGGCGATCTATCCCCCTGCCATGGGTGTCGGGGTGTGACGCCTGGCGGACCCCGAGCCTGGAAGAGAGGGACGGTGGAGTTTGAGCGGTGACCGAACTGGGCGTACTAGTTGGTGAAACTGGGGGTCACTGGCATCGCACTTTCCCGACCCGTTGATGTTTGAGGGTCGCCCATAGACTTGCTGGCCTGGGCTGCCCTCCTTGGTTCCGCCCTCCCGCCATCTTGTCGTTGAGGAGCTGGTATTGGTGACCCTCGCCCGCGCCCTTGTCACACGGGCGCCTCGGCTCATCCTGGTGCCTACGCATCTGCCGTCCTCCCTGGAAGCACGCGGCTGAAAGCCTCCGACCTGAACCTTGATTATCGCCCTGCCTGGCTCGATGGTCGTATCGCCCTGGCCCGTGCCGCCATTTTGTCGCCTGTGACGTACTACCCTTGTCCTCGGTGTGGTCTTCACATCTGGTGCCCACGAGCGGCTGGGCGCATCTACAGCGGCCAGCTCTAGGCTTCACCCACCGCGGAGGTCAAGATGGCTGGGAGACGAGGCGCGGCACGGGGAGATCGCACTCTGCCGGACATGCTCGGCAGGGCCCAGCAACTGCGAGACAGGATGCAGCCGTCCCCGGGGTCCTCCCGGGCCTCAACGGACGCCACCGGAGGCGAACCACCAGTCACGAGGTCCTTCATGGAGGACTTATTCAGCTCCCTCAAGGAGGAATTCCAGACTCTCAAGACGGAGGTGGCCGGAGAGGTCCATGAAGTGCGCAGAGAAATCGAGGGCCTGGGCGAGCGGGTCGACACTGTGGAAACGGCGGCCCAGCGTCGTGATGAAGAGATAGTTCATCTCCAGCAGGACGTTCTCCGCCTACGGGAGCAATGTGTCGAGCTCCAGGCCCACTCTGAGGACCTCGAGAACAGGTCCAGGCGGAATAACATCCGGGTGCGAGGCGTTCCGTCCGCGGATGAGGGTGCGGACCTAGTGGCCTACCTGCAGGACCTGTTTCGCGACATCTTGGGAGAAGGAGCGGACTTCCCGATCCGTATCGACAGAGCACACAGGGTGGGCCGCCAGCGCCAGTATTCGGCACCCCCACCTGATATCCTGGCATTCCTGCCGGATTTCCCCCTAAAGGAGCGCATTATGACAGAGGCCCGCAGGAAGCAGCCGCTGTCCTTCCGAGAACGACCCGTGGCGCTCTATCAAGACCTGTCTGCCATCACACTGCAGAAGCGCAGGTCTTTCCTCATCGCTACGGACTTTCTGCGGGAGCATGAGACGGCCTACTCCTGGGGTCACCCCTTCCGTCTTATCTTCCGATGGAATGGGGTGCTACATCAGCTGCGCTCCTTACAAGATGTCTGTGGGGTGCTGGGACTCACAGCTACGGAGGAAGAAAGGGCGACACCCGCATGGAGGCGCCCCGAGCGGCGGGGCCGACGGAGGTCGAGAAGGCGCCAATCGCCGGCGACGGCGAGTCGCCCTGACTCCCCTACCATCAGGGCGGATATGGCGGAGGCCCTGAGGACTGCGGCCAGGAACTTGCCTGAATCTAATGGCGTGGCCCAGACTGCCTAACTTTTCTCCGGGGGGAGAGACTCTTAGCTTCTTCGACGCTGAGCTGGGGCTGGGGGTTGGGGGGGAGAGGTCAGAGGTGTGTGGCTGGACGTCCACCTGACTGGTTTCTACAGACTCGCCCACTAGGGCTAGACTGAGACAATGGGGTGTTTTTTCTTGTTTTTGGTTTTGGCTGGTTGCCATGGGTTGGTTTTGGGGGGGTTCAAGAGCTGGTTTGGTGTTGGGGGAGCCCCGTCCGATATTGTCCGAACACATGCGAGGCCGACTCTGGCCTTCCCTGCACCCTTGCCCCGCGCGCCCCTTCCACTGATCCCTGGCTTGCTGCATAGCGCTTTGCGTCCCTGGGAGCGATGCCGTCCCTGAAAGTAGTGACCCTTAACGTTAAGGGTCTGAATAATCCTGTGAAGCGTAGGGCGATCCTTTCCCTGCTAGAAGGGTCGCAGGCGGATATCTGCCTCCTGCAGGAAACCCATTTACTCTCTAAAGATTGCCATAGGTTGCGCTCTGCCAAGTTCCCCACACAACTCTTTTCCTCGGCTGCGACTAAGACTGCGGGGGTAGCCATTCTTCTAGCCAGCTCCTTCAGGGGTGAGGTGTTGTATAAACATGCCGAGCAGAAGGGGAGGCTTCTAGCGTATCGCATGCGTCTGGGGGGTGTTGCCTTCACGGTTGGCTCCGTGTACAGCCCAAACGACCACCAGGATCGCTTCCTGGAATCTGTGTTGGTAGACGTTACTGCCTCGCCCGATCGCCACGTCATTTTGGGGGGAGACCTGAACATGGTCTTCGACTCCACCTTGGATAGGTCTGCCCAGCGCTTTCCGCAGACGGGGGAGCTCTCCAGAGCGGTACAGGACCAGATTGCAGAGATGGATCTGCATGACCTCTGGCGCACCATGCACCCCGCCGATAGGGACTACTCATATTTCTCCCACGCACACCGCACTTATTCGCGGTTGGACTACCTCTTGGTGAGCGGACCGCTTCGCTCGGCCGCCACGGCAGCAGACATCAGGGTTTTGTCCCTGTCCGACCATGCGCCGGTTTCCGGAGTTTTTGCTTGGCCGGCGGCCCCCCCTCCAGAGGGATGTGGCGGCTTCGGGACACGCTTCTCCATAAGAAATCGGTGGTGAAGCGAGTGGAGGAGGTCATTCATGAGTACCTGACCCACAATAACAACTCCGACACGTCCCTAGCCACGCAGTGGGCGGCTTTGAAGGCGGTTGTCAGAGGGGAGTTTATCTCCATTTCCTCGGCGGAGAACAGGGAGCGGCAACGTAAGAGGGAGGAACTAACGGCGCAGGTCAGGGAACTTGAACAGGTTTACCGCCGGACGGGAGCTCCTCGAGTCTGGAGGCAGCTGAAGGCGGCGCGGAAACTCCTCTCTGCGTTGGACCTGGACCGGGCGGAGTATGCGGCGTTGCGCTTGAAGCATGCCTTTTACACCGGCGGAGACAGATGCGGTAAGCTCCTGGCCCACCGGCTCAGGGCTGCGCAGCAACGCAACGTGGTAAAGGAGCTAGTGGGAGCGGATGGGGTCCCGGTTTCCGGTGACGCAGAGGTGGCGGATTCCTTCCGTGCCTTCTACGAGGCGCTGTACGCTGCAGAGCCCTCCCCACCGGGAGAGGCTGAGGCCTACTTGGAATCAGTAACCCTCCCTGCCCTGGATCCCGCCCAGGCGGACCACCTGGAGAGGGACATTCATGTGGAGGAAGTCATCTCCGCTATTGCACGGTTAAAGCACGGCAAGGCCCCGGGCCCAGATGGCTACACGGCCTTATTTTACAAGACCTTCTGTCCCACTGTCGCGCCTCTCCTGGCTCGCTTATTCAATTCCTTCTCTGAACCGGGAGCTATCCCACCGGACCTTCTCTCGGCGACTGTGTCGGTTATTCCGAAACCGGGGAAGGACCGGACTCTGTGCGGCTCGTATCGGCCCATCTCGCTTCTAAATGTGGACCTCAAGCTTTACACGGGGATCTTGGCGGCCAGACTGGGTCTGCACCTACCAGGTCTGGTGGAGGCGGACCAGGCCGGTTTTGTACCCGGTAGGCAGACGGTCGACAACACCAAGAGGGTGACGCACGTGCTAGAGAAGGCCTCACGCGTCCCGGGTGAGCGGATGCTGCTGTCGGTCGACGCGGAGAAGGCCTTTGATAGGGTCCATTGGCCGTACCTCGAACTGGTTCTCGGGAAACTGGGGATCGGCGAGAAGTTCCGCACTATGGTTTTTAACTGTTATAGGAGGCCGTCAGCATCGGTGCGTGTCAATGGACACAGCTCCAGCAGCTTTGCCATTGAGCGCGGCACGAGACAGGGCTGCCCCCTCTCGCCGCTCCTGTTTGCCCTCTATATGGAGCCGTTTGCCCAGAGGATTCGCGATAACCCGGACGCTATTGGGGTGAAGATGGGGCAATACACACATACTGTCAGCTTATATGCGGACGATGTCTTGCTGACCCTGGATGACCCCAAGCGGTCGCTCCCTGCCTGCGTCCAGGAGCTGACCTCCTTTGCCCGCGTGGCGGGCTTCAAAATGAATATGTCTAAATCGGCTGCCCTGGATGTGTCACTCTCTGTCGACACCAGGCGGGACCTCCAGCGTCTTTTTCCTCTGCAATGGTCCTCCTCCACGGTGCCTTACCTGGGGATTTTGCTTGCACCCTCCCTACCTGCAATGGTCACAGCTAACTACTCCTCCCTGGGCAAGAAGATTAAGGAGGAACTTGGCCGTTGGAACAAAGGCCTGCTCTCGTGGCTGGGCCGTATCGCAGCGGTGAAGATGACGATACTGCCTCAGATCTTGTATCTTTTTCGCGCTCTACCTCTCCAGCCCCCTGTAGGTTGGATACGGCAGGCGCAGGCTGACATCTCCCGCTTTGTGTGGCAGGGCCGTAAGCCTCGAATGAAACGGGTCCTCTCCATGCTAGCCCCGGAGGCGGGGGGTCTCGGTGTCCCGGACCTCCGGAAGTACTTTCAGGCGGCGCAACTCCGATATTTGGTGGAGTGGAGCCGGTGGGAATCGGACAAGCACTGGCTCTTTCAGGACCAGGCAGTTGCGGGTCGTACTCTCCAGGAAGTCCCGTTCCTGCGGCGCACTCACCGCCCGCCTAATCTCTACGCCTCCTTTATCACCCGAGTTCCGCTGCGAGTGTGGGACGCGGTGTGCGAGCTTCGTGAGCTCACCACTTTTCCATCACCGTTCACTCCCATTGCTGGCAATCCAGACTTCACTCCGGGTCTGGAACCGGGAGCCTTTTCCCACTGGGTGAGCGCGGGTTGCAGGGCGCTTTTCCAGATCTACGGGCCGGAGGGGGTGCTCCCCTTCCAGCAGCTCCGACAGGAATTTGGTCTGACGGAAGGGGACAGACTGCGTTATATGCAAGTCCACCACTGGGCTCTTCAACCCCCAGTGCGTGACGTCGCGGCCCGTTCGATTACACCCTATGAGCGGTGGCTGGTAACCCGGACCTCGGATGCCAAGCTTATCACCGACTTGTATAAGTTTCTCCAACCCCCGCCGTTTCATTACCATAACCCAGGGAGGGAGCGCTGGCACAGGGAATTGGGCAGGACCTTGAGCCACAAGGAGTGGGACAGGATCGCGTATCGGGCGAGGCACTCTGCGTACCACACTGGGCTGACGGAGACCTTTACTAAGGTGTCCACCTATTGGTACTACACCCCGGAGAGGCTCTACGAGATGCACAAAATCGGCGATAAAGGTTGCTGGCGCGGCTGCGGACAGGAAGGTACCCTCACGCACATTCTCTGGGAGTGCCCGGTGCTGTCGGCCTATTGGAAGGAGGTCTTGGATGAGGTGGACAGGCATTTTGAGATCGAACTCCCGCGCTTCCCTGCGTATGTCCTGCTAGGCCACCCCAATGACCTGATGTACCCGCTGAAGTCCCGCAGGGGTAGACAGATTGCGATTGCGCTAGGCTCGGCGGTTCAAAACATCCTTGTACTCTGGCATACCCCCACTGCCCCCTCTATCACTGGCTGGCTACACAGGCTCTGGCAGGTACTGGGTATGGAGAAGATGTCGCTAACAGTGGCTGGGAATGTAGACCAGTTTGAAGAGCTCTGGCACCCCTTTTTAGCGCTGCTGTCCACGGAATTTCGCGAGCTCACATGTCCACGGTACCTGCGACTCCTTAGGCTAACGCCGCCGGCGGCTCCAGCGGAGTGAATGTGGCGGGATCGGGGGTTTAGGGCTGGGGGTGGGAGGCGGGGTTACATGCTTCTAATGCTGACTTTCGGACGGGGAGGTTGGGGTATTGTTTTCCTTCTTTTTCTCCTTTGCTTTTCTTTCTTCTTTTTCTCAGGGGACGGGGGGTTGGAGGGATGGTGTGTTTTTCTTTGTGTTGCGGGACGCTACTCTAGCTCGGCCTTGCTCGGGGAATGGGGGTCTTCTGGAGGGTCATTTGTATTGCCTTATTGCCTTATGACTTATGCCTTGTTACCCTCCGGGGCTTCCTGCCTCCCTACTTTCCTTCTAAATCGCTGCACCGTTCCGCATCTTGTATTGTATGTTCGCTTGACCTCCTATTCCCTTCCCCATGTTTTTTGTACCTTAATAAAATACTTTAAACCAAAAAAAAAAAAGTAAAACATTTTCAAAAAAACAAAAAAAATATAAAACAACAAAAAGAATAAAAAAACAGTTATTTTTAGAACTACCTCCAATTTATAAAAAAATGCTTAATTTTTAAAAAAAATCTGTAATTCTTTATTCTTTATGGTACGCTCCCCGGTGCGCGTACCGGCCGCTCCCCCGCGCAAATCAAAAAAAATATATATATTTATTTTGCCCCGCGGGGCCCTTTTATGGTCCCCACATCAAACCTAGGGAGTCAGGGGGTCTACCCTGCCCCCTTTTGGTCATTTCCCCCTTTGTTTTTGCCACCTCTTGTGTCTCGATCCTACCGAGACACAAGATGGCGGCCGCTCCGGACTGTTTGGAAGGTTGACAGACACCCAAGAGCCAATCAGCTTTCCGCGTGCGAACTTGCGTAGCGTGCTGGTGCGCGCCCCGGTGCGCGTACCGGGCGCGCTTATAGATATATATATTTTTTTGAACCTAAATTACTCAAAATCCACTGGAGCACATATCTTGAGACATAGCAAAGGCACATCGGGCTACCAGTCCCTACAATTTTGCTAAGTTTGGTGGAAATCCATTCAGCCGTTCGGGCTAAAAGTGAGTTTGACCGCCCTATAGAAATTAACAAGGGGAAAACACGTTTTGAGACCCCCCTTTTATCTCGGCCCCCGCTTGACGAATCCCCCCAAACTTTCAGGGAAGGAGCGGGGCACCGCAAGGCAAATTTGAGGAAAATTTCAGGCAGATTCCTCAACCGGCGCCAAAGTTATTCCCAATAGAATGTTGCGAATTCCCTATACAAAATAATCCTAACTATAACTACCTACTGGCGACCGCCAGTAGGTAATATATATATGTGTGTGTGTGTATATATATATATATATATATATATATATATATATTCATGCTCCTATGGTACCCTCCGGTTGAGAAAGCACTCAAACATCTGCACTTGATTGAAAGTCTTTTTAATCAGGTATAGATGTTCTCAGCCAGCCAAACCCTTTCACAGCAATGCTGCGGTGCCTGACGCGTTTCAAATGTCTTCCTCAGAGGCAGCGGCGGCAAAGATCGAGTGAAGTCCGGTCACACCCTCTCCTAATAAACGTACTCACACGTCCCCTAATGGGCTGCACCTATGTGACTGTGCAAAGTATTATGGGAGCTGGAGTGCCGGTAGACGTGATGTTCTGTTGGATATTTTAGGCCCCCAGACGAGCCTTAGCAGATGGGAACATCCTAAATCCTTGTGCGTCCGCTCCAGGAACAGGATTGATAGTTACCAGTCCAACCGGCCCCCTATTTTCTCGGGGTGGTGCTCTCTCGGCAGCTGGGTTGCCGCCCAAATATTCATGCTCCTGTGGTACCCTCCGATTGAGAAAGCACTCAAACATCGGCACTCGACTGAAAGTCTTTTTAATCAGGTATAGATGTTCTCAGCCAACCAAACTGACTATATAGAACTGTTGGTGAATGAGTGGATGTGCATGTAAATGGTGGAATTACTGAATTGGTTGTTGTAACTGGTATAGGTATCTCCACTTTTTTGAAAATGTTAGTTTCTATTTTTGAATATGTGTTTCAAGGGTTACTTTACAGTGAAAGGAGGTCAGTCTCTCTGTCACAAGGATGGTGTCATCAGTGTTGTCATGAGTGATGTCACTGACCATGTCATGAGTGATGTAATATGTGATGTCATCAGCAGTGCATTACAGGCGCAAGTTATAGTGAGTCCAACTAACTATAACGTGGGAATTTCAATGGTTTTATGTCAGTAAAATTTCCAGGTAACTATAACTGGTGTGAAACCTATGGTTTTTTCAGTGAATTTAATAGGTTTTTTAACTGCTAATTCCTAACTATAACTGGTGTGAAACCTATGGTTTTTTCAGTGAATTTCAAAGTTTTTTTCAATGCTAATTCCTAACTAAAGTCTCACTTTATAAGTAAGACTGTTAGCGCTCTAGTTGTTCTTTAGAACACTCTGGTACATACTATCATTGGGCTATAGTTGCGCTACATCTGGTTGATATTTGGGCTACATTTGTATTTTTTTGTCTCTGGTGA
Source organism: Lissotriton vulgaris (assembly GCF_964263255.1). Classification (NCBI taxonomy): domain Eukaryota; kingdom Metazoa; phylum Chordata; class Amphibia; order Caudata; family Salamandridae; genus Lissotriton; species Lissotriton vulgaris. Next base: position 1,155,677,211 of record NC_141693.1, read on the forward strand.
CCATCTTTGGGCTACATTGGGCTACATTGGGCTACATTTGGGCTACATTTGGGCTCTAACATATATATAGCCCAATGTAGCCCAATATATATTTTTTTAAAGTTAATTTTCTTAAAAACAACAGGAGCATATATCTTGAGACATAGCAAACGCACATCGGGCTACCAGTCCTTACAATTTTTCAAATTATTTTTTTTTGTATTTAAAAAAAAATAAAAAATTTGTCTTGGAGCGCTCCCGGAGCGCGCCCCGGTGAGCGCCCCGGAAAGCGTAGTATTTTGAAGCGCCCCGGTGCGCGAACCGGGAAGCGTCTCGTTAGCGCCAATGTCGCGATCGAAAACAACATCGTGATGCATCGCGTAGCCGCGCGATGTGTCTTATGACGCGCTGCGTAAACGCACCCGGAAGCGCTCCGCGGCGTGGCCCGGAGCGCGTGCGTAACGTAAGCGCGCCGGAGCGCGTAACGTAAGCGCATCGGGTCATGTGACTTGAAAATAACACTTTTCATTGGTTCTCATCATTTTTTTTCTCAAAATAATGAAAGCCCCCTCCTTTTTTCCTCATTCTTACTTTCTTCATTGAGAGAGCAAGAGCTATTTTTGTGCAAATGGCATCACTTGTTGCTGCAGCTGGTGCACCCCCACCACCAAGAAAAGAAGGTCCACCACCACAGTTTTTTGGAGGACAAGAAGAAGAGGAGGAAGAAGAGGAGGAGGATCAACAACGAAGGCGCTTCCTCCCTGAAGATCCAAGACAAAGGCACGTTAAAGTGCACTTCATTTGGCAATTCTTTTCTTTTCGAGATGACCAGAAAAAGGTGAACGCCCCCAAAGTCACCTGTCTTATTTGTGACAAAGTTCTCTCCAGGGGCAATCCCTCAAAGAAATATTCTTTTGGTAATTTTACCATGATCCGCCACATGGAGAGGTGGCATCCCAATAATTTAGCCCAGGCTGAAGTCCAGGAACTTCGCAACAACCCACCCCCTGTGGCCAGCACTTCCTCTTCTGTACCCTCACCATCCTACCGAGACACAAGATGGAGGCCGCTCCAGACTGTTTCGAATGTTTACAGACACCCAAGAACCAATCAGCTTTCTGCGCTCCCCGGAGCGCGTACCGGGGCGCTGTCATAGATATATATATTTTTTTGAACCTAAATTACTCAAAATCCACTGAAGCACATATCTTGAGACATAGCAAAGGCACATCGGGCTACCAGTCCCTACAATTTTGCCAAGTTTGGTGGAAATCCATTCAGCCGTTCGGGCTAAAAGTGAGGTCGACCGCCCTATGGAAATTAACATGGGGAAAACACGTTTTGGGACCCCCCTTTTATCTCAGCCCCCGCTTGACAAATCGCCCCCAAACTTTCAGGGAAGGACCGGGGCGCCACCAGGCCATTTTGAGGAAATTTTCAGGCAGATTCCTCAACCGGCGCCAAAGTTATTCCAAATAGAATTTTGAGATTTAACATTGAAAAAAATCCTAACTATAACTACCTACTGGCGACCGCCTGTGTTTGTGACGCCCATAGGGGCGGGACTTACTAATGAATAAATTAGATGTTTCCATACTGCCTGCTTCTTCCGTCATCATTGCCAGTGAACAAGAGCAACAATCTATGCTCGAAACGCGTATGGCTTAAATGGAAAGCTTGAGGCATGCTGTCAACCCTGCTACATGTGGCGGTTTGTGTGTTACCCCTCCGAGTGTGGCAATTCCATAAGGGCAACCTTTGTGTATGGATTAAGAGCGGCAGGTCCAGTCGCCGAATTGCCCCCCCGCTTGCTGGGCGGGTCCTGAGCGCCCAGTGATACGGACACTCGTGTGAACGGAGGGGGCCTGAGCCACAGGCATATATTGGTAAGATGCCAGCATTGTTGACATTGCTTTTCACCTAACGGGAATACATTTTAAGATTGACGGCGGCAGCAGCTCACCTGCTTTTTGATGAAACTATAAGTCTTATAGGCATACAAAGGAACTACCGTAACCATCATGCCTGTGTTTATGACGCCCATTGGGGCGGGACTTACTAATGAATAAATGAGATGTTTCCATACTGCCTGCTTCTTCCGTTATCATTACCAGTGAACAAGAGCAACAACCTATGCTCGAAACGCGTATGGCTTAAATGGAAAGCTTGTGGCATGCTGTCAACCCTGCTACCTGTGGCGGTTTGTGTGTTACCCCTCCGAGTGTGGCAATTCCATAAGGGCAACCATTGTGTGTATATATATATATATATATATATATATATATATATATATATATATATATTCCATCAAACATCTCCCTCGAGAGAAACACGAGTCGCACAGAACCTTGCCTTTAACAATTTATTCCGTGCAGGGTAACAGGACCAGGCATCTTTTCCGACATGTTTCGTTTTTTCTAAAATCTTTTTCAAGGTTGTGCCTGCCACCAAATCAGTTCGTTGGTTTGCCACAGGTAAGATTTTTCAATGTTTATTGGCTCTGAGTAGCTCCGCCCATTCAGGAATCATTTCCTTTAGATGACTGCATTCTGGTACCTGTAGTATTGCCAGCGTCCGATTTTGACTTTTTTAAAACCCTCCAGTGGGTGGTGCATATTAGTCCTGTTCTGGTACAAACCACTTTAAAACAACCTCTGCTGACGATGTTATGCTGCAGGTTCCCCCGGTGTCAGTCCACTCTTCGGATTAACTGGGGGCAAAATACCGGAGTCCAGTCCCCGGGAGCACCGCAGACCCCTAATCCGTGTAACGGTCTCTGGCAAAGAAGGTTCAGGTGCGGGGCTGCTTGGCGCTTCGTTTTGCTGTGCGTTTCTCTTCAGCTGAACCACGCTGATATTTATTCCATCAAACATCTCCCTCGAGAGAAACACGAGTCGCACAGAACCTTGCCTTTAACAATTTATTTCGTGCAGGGTAACAGGACCAGGCATCTTTTCCGACATGTTTCGTTTTTTCTAAAAACCTTTTCAAGGCTGTGCCTGCCACCAAATCAGTTCGTTGGTTTGCCACAGGTAAGATTTTTCAATGTTTATTGGCTCTGAGTAGCTCCGCCCATTCAGGAATCATTTCCTTTAGATGACTGCATTCTGGTACCTGTAGTATTGCCAGCGTCCGATTTTGACTTTTTTAAAACCCTCCAGTGGGTGGTGCATATTAGTCCTGTTCTGGTACAAACCACTTTAAAACAACCTCTGCTGATGATGTTATGCTGCAGGTTCCCCCGGTGTCAGTCCACTCTTCGGATTAACTGGGGGCAAAATACCGGAGTCCAGTCCCCGGGAGCACCGCAGACCCCTAATCCGTGTAACGGTCTCTGGCAAAGAAGGTTCAGGTGCGGGGCTGCTTGGCGCTTCGTTTTGCTGTGCGTTTCTCTTCAGCTGAACCACGCTGATATTTATTCCATCAAACATCTCCCTCGAGAGAAACACGAGTCGCACAGAACCTTGCCTTTAACAATTTATTTTGTGCAGGGTAACAGGACCAGGCATCTTTTCCGACATGTTTCGTTTTTTCTAAAAACTTTTTCAAGGTTGTGCCTGCCACCAAATCATATAAATCAAATACAGGCTCCTCCTCAAATCTCACAGCGCTAGGACCACAGCGCGCGCCAGCAGACGAGGGAGACGGACCACAGGAATCAGCAAAGGTAGTTTTTATTACAGCAACACCACAGAGAACAGCTACGCGTTTCAGGCTACACGCCCTTGTTCACGCTGTAACATTGCCACAAAAGACATGCTATTTTATATATGCTTAATTGTGTACACACCCACTTCTAGTGACATCACAAACCATGTGATTTAGAATAAAAAGTGAAGAAATACTTTGGCTTGTAATTTAAGCAACAAAAAATTCGATATTAATGTAGCTATAACATATAACAGGATAAATCCCAATACAGCCACATATAAAACAATATTGACAAACCATTATGACACGTATTGTTGAAAAAAATGTCAAAAGTAACATCTAACTGCATATTTAAATTGGGTTTGATGAATACTAACTGTATAAATACAGTTTGGTAGGGGGGCGTGGCTTGGACGCCGATGGCGATGGTCGCCTGAGAGCTCGGCTCCGGGACTGAGCCCGTGATTATCCTGCAGATCGGAGGCCGTGGGGCACCCTAGTCCCCGCACACCGTTGATCAGACTGATTGGGACCTGCCGAGGCACCTGGTGCAACTCGAACATGAGTTGATCCGACGGAAAGTCGAAGTTTGTGGTCCCGCGGAGTGCGGCCCAACATGGCGCCCGGACCTCTTTGTCCCCTTGGTCGGGACCTTTAGTCTGGAGGGGCGTCGTTAGCTACAGCGCACCCTCCACCCTTTCATCTTCCTGTGATGTGATGGTCTGGGTGTCGCTCTGATCGTACTTTGGACACGGTGATCGCTCCTGGATGATCGGATGCCCACACTACAGCGGACCTCGACTCACGGACGCCTGGCGGCCCTGGCTGCGGTGCCGACCCCCTGAGCCGTACCTGGCTGCATCCCCCCGAGTGACTAACCTCCATGGGCAGCACGGCGCCTTGGCGCCACAAAGTCTCCGGTGGTGTTGGAGACCCTCGTTCCAGATCCTCATCGGCCAAACGGGCCTGCCCGACCTGGCGCCGATTGTCCCCGCCTCCTCCTCAGTGCCCTCCGACGACACGGTGGTGGTGCGGCCCGAAGTTGTGGAGGTTCAACAGGCCCTGGAGGCGGAGATCGCCCGCCCTCGGCCCGAAGGCCACTAGCCGAGAGAGACATAGCCGACGCCTGCACTCGGTGGCGCCTCAGACTGGCTCTCCACCGTGTGACTCCTGCGCCATGGGGAAACCGAGAGGAGCCAAGGGGACCACCCCAGCCGCCTTAGACTCGGAGGCCCCGGACAAAGAAGAACGTGGGGACCCGGAGAGTTCTGGTGGTGCGCCATTGCAGCAACAATTTGACCGGGTCCTGGAGGCGATCGCGACCACACGCTCGGCCCTCCAGCAGGACATTGCCCAGGTGGCGACGAGTCTGGGCCTCCTTAGAGCGGACCACGGCAAGCTTTCGGATAGGGTCAAGGAAGTGGAGGGCTCGATAAAAACCTTAGAGCCGGCACAGAAAACCCTGGCCGCGACGATGAAGGATGTCCTATCCCGGATTGATGCCCTGGAGCGGCGAGCGGAGGATGCGGAAGGTCGCAACAGGTGAAATAACATTCGAGTGGTGGGCCTGCCGGAGAAGATCGAAGATGGCGACATGGTGGCCTACTTGGAAGCCTGGCTACGGGACACGGTGGCCCCGGAGGGTCTATCCTCCTTCTACACCCTGGAGCGAGCACACAGAGTCCCAGCGAGGCCGCCGCAACAGGGCCGTGCCCCCCCAACCGGTGGTGGCACGGTTATTGCACTTTCGGGACAGAGATCTCATCCTTAATGCCGCCAGACATAATGGCCCCTTCAAGGTGGCGAACAGCCAGGTGAATATCTTCCCGGACTACACCTATGAGACCCAGCGCAGGCGGTTCTCATTCCTGGCGGTCAAGCGCGAGCTCCGGAGCGAGGGCATCCAATACTCGCTCCTGTTCCCTGCAAGGCTCCGCATAGTTGTCGATGACAAGACTCAGTTCTTTGATTCCCCGGAGGATGTCTGTAACTGGCTCGAACTCTATAGAGCCGGAAAGGATGGCTTTGGCTCCTCGTCTCAACTAGCAGTGGAGCCTGGTCAACGACGGGGATCCAAAAGAATTCGGAGTCGCCGTGGCCGGTCAGGCGGACCCTCGACTGCGGAGACGTCGACGGAGCGGAAGGGAGTGTTGGAGTTGCTGTCTGCGCTGTCTGGCTCACGGGATGGTACCATAGAAGAGGAAGCGGACCTTGGTGACGAGGGGGTGCCAACGGACTCGGAGGAATCGGTGACCGACAGTGTCCACACGCCAGTGATCACTCCGAACTCGGTTGAGGACCTTCTGGATGGACAGGGTTGACGGGGTGAGCTGCGTCCATTTGGGTGGGGGCCCGCAGCGGGGGTGGCGGGAGTAGGCGATTGCTCATAATCCCCGGGGAAGTGGAGGTGGGGTGCCCTGCTCGTGCCTTGAGGGTTTTCTCTTATTGTTTTGGGCTCACTTTAGTCTCGGTGGCCCGAGCATCGAGGGCCCATTGCCAACGCCCAGCCCGCACCTGGCCCTTAAGGCCTTCCTGCGGTGGCGACTGCAGGATTAGTCGGGGACAGAGGGTTTGCTGGGGGTATGGTTTGGATGGGAACTAGATGGTACTATTTGGGTCCTGTTCTGGGGAGGGTGGGCAAGGGTTTGGGTCGAACCGGGGTTGTTGTGTTTTGGTTGGGGAAAATGGCTGCCATCAGTGCTGGGTTGATTGTTGTTCTTTCTTTGTTGTGGCCCGGATGGAGAGACTTTGCACGAACAATATGGGACAATGGCTGATGTTGCTAATGTGAAATGCATTACTTGGAATGTACGGGGGCTTCACACTATGTCTAGACGTCACAAAGTCCACGCTTATTTAGTGCGTAGAGGGGTGCAAATGGCGCTGCTGCAGGAGACCCATCTCAACAAGGCGGAAGGGGCGGCGCTACAGCGTAGGTGGAGGGGGCAGGTCTTTTGCACTTCGTACTCCGCGTATGCCAGGGGGGCGCTAATTTGGATCAGAGCTGGGGTTCCTTTTCAGGTTACGAAATCAGTGGTGGATCCGGAGGATCGATATGTGGCCATTTCGGGCACTCTGGGGGGGAGGGACCTAAACGTTTGCTGTGTTTATGCACCCAATGTGGACCAGCTTGCCTTCCTTTCCGGGTTATCGGGTTCGTTGGCCCACTTCTTTTCCGGGCACCTCCTGCTCGGCGGGGACTTCAATTCAGTAATAGATGTGGAGAATGACCGCTCACATCCCCCCCTCCCTGACTCTCCGGTTCGCCGTGTGGCTAAAGGTAGGAGGGACTGGCAGACGCACTGGGGTCTGACGGATATCTGGAGGGCACAGCATCCCGACACTAGGGACTATTCCTACTTCTCAGGCTTGCACGAGCTACACGTCCGACTGGACGGGTTTCTGGGCTCGGCAGAATTGGTTTCAGCGGCGGTCCGGTCTGAATACTTGACCAGGACCATCTCGGATCATAACCCTCTCCTGCTGGACCTTCGCTGGTTTCCGGGGGTGCCTGCTGTGCCCACCTGGAAGTTGCGTCCCGAAACCTTAGAGGACATTGTATTCAAAGCGGACTTAGAAGACAAGATCTCGGAGTACTTCTCGTCCAACGGGGGCACTGCAGGTTTGAGGGCGATAGAATGGGACGCTTTTAAGGTGGTGGTCAGGGGCTTCTGCATTTCCAAGAAGGTGGGCATGAGGCGAATCATCCTTGACGATTTAGACATGGCAGATCGGAAACTCCGTGAGTTGGAACTCCGCCGCCCCGGGTGCCCGGAACTCCAGGAACGCACGGCAGCGGCGAAGGAGGCGGTAGCAGCGGAGGTCGAACGGCTGCGCTGCTTCGACTATAAGGCCTATACTGTTAGGTCCCTCGCAGAGGGGGATAGATCGAGCGCATTGCTGGCGTGGCTAGCTAATCCTACGCGCCAGACCTCTCTGACGACGGCCATGCGTACGGCGGATGGGACCGAAGTGCACACTCAGCCTGAGATTCTGAGCTGTTACCTGCACTACTATGAACGCTTATACCGCAGTCGCTCTGCCAGAGACCCCGACCGGCTTGATGACTACCTGCGACCCCTAGAGCTCCCAATGGTGGAACCTGACGTAGCGAAAGCCCTGGGGTCTGACATTGAACTGGGGGAGATTCGCAGCGCCATTAAAAAGATGGCGAGGAATAAGACCCCGGGTCTAGACGGCCTTCCGGTTGAATTTTATGCCGCTTATGCTGATCTCCTGGCACCGAGGTTGCTGATCGTTTACAGAGAGGCGAAGCGGCTTGGTCGGCTCCCCGGCTCGATGTGCGAGGCCTTAGTGGTTCCCCTCCTCAAGCCGGGAAGGGACTCGTCCGATCCGGCGTCCTACCGTCCTTTATCAATGTTGACGGTCGATTATAAAATACTGAGCAGCATCCTGGCATCAAGATTGCTAGGTCACATGAGCTCTCTGGTGCATGAGGACCAGGCTGGATTCATCCCCAAGCGAAACACGACCATGAACATCCGTAGGCTGTTCCGCTTGCTGGGAGAACCACTCGTGGACGCCCCATGCCCGGTAGTCCTCTCAGTAGATTTGGAGAAGGCTTTTGACAGCCTGGAATGGGACTACCTGCGCACAGTATTGCTCCGATTCGGCCTCGGTGAGGGTTTCGTCAGATGGACCACGGTACTATATACCTCGGCGTCGGCCAGGGTACGGGCAGGCCCGCTGATCTCCTCGCAATATCCGGTGGAGAGAGGCACGAGACAGGGTTGTTCATTATCCCCACTTCTCTTCGCGTTAGCGGTGGAACCTCTGGCGCTGCTGCTCCGGTCGGGAGCCCACTATAATGGCTTATGGACGCCTTCGGGCCCACATTATGTCTCGCTGTACGCTGATGACCTGTTGCTCTTCCTTGAGGACCCGGTTGCTGCCCTGAATGGAGCTGCGACGGCGCTCACGGCGTTTGGGGAGGTCTCGGGCCTTCGGGTGAATTGGGCTAAGACCTGTCTTTTCCCGGTTCGCAAGGGTACACCTAGCCCTGACATCAGTAGAGAGATTAGGTGGGAACCTGACTGCTTTAAGTACCTAGGGGTGTACGTCTATCATGAACCATCAGACCTCTTGGATGGAAACATAGCTCGTAGCACTCGCGCGCTGCGTGGTAGCATGGACTTCTGGGCTACTCTACCGCTTTCGGTAGCTGGACGGATCGCTTTGCTTAAAATGGTGGCGCTCCCCAGGTTGCTATATTATTTCCGGGCGCTGCCGATTTGGATCCCGCCAGCCACATTTCGAATGTTACGGTCAATGGTGGTCGGATTCCTCTGGGGTTCGGGCCGCCGAAGAGTGGCCCTCAAGACCCTGACGAGGCCGAAAGCTGAGGGTGGGCTGGCGGTGCCGGACTTTGAAAAGTATTACTTGGCAGCGCAGCTGCAGACTTTCACCCAGGAGGTCGCCAGGGAATTCCGAGGCCCAGAGGATAGGAGGGGCACAGGGATAGCTAGGCATGTTCTCTCCTTCATAGCGCTGCAACAGCGTTTGGCCTTGCAGGACTTGACGCTTGAAGAGAAGACCATTCGCTTGTGTTGGAACCGAGCCCACGCCCGAGGCCAGTTGCGGATACCGTATGCACCCGAAATACCTCTGGGCATGCTGACGGCCCTGCCTCATGGCGGTGATTGGTCACGATTAGCGGATTGGGAGGACGCGGGCCTACAGTTGGTGGGGGACCTTTACGAGGGAGGGGCGCTTTTGCCCTTTCAGGAGCTCATTGATCGCTTCGAGGTTCCTCGCAGCGATTTTCTTTTGCACTCGGCCCTGGTCCGAGCGATTCAAGCGCACTGGAAGCACGGGCAGGAGGAACCTCCTACTTCTCCGGTGTGCCAGTACGTTATGATGTCTGCGGGAACTGTTAAGGTGGTCACTTGCCTATACGGCAGACTGCTCAATGAGGGGTTGGCCCCCCTCGCTACTTTAAGAACCCGTTGGGAGGAAGACATAGGGAAGGAGATCCCGGAGACGACCTGGTCCCAACTCATGAGGCGGGCCTGGAAGGGCACGCACCACGCCCGCTTTCAATTGGTCCACTACTACGTACTCCATAGGGCATATCTGACCCCGGCGAAGATCCAACAATATTTTGCCAGGGACTCCGCGGACTGCCCCAGGTGCCAGGCGCCTGATGCAGACCTTCTTCATATGTTGTGGTCCTGCCCGGGGCTGTCCTCCTACTGGCTGGAAGTGGGGGATACCCTAGAGGCGGTAACGGGGAGATCCTTATCGGTTGATGCGGCAGTGGGGCCCCTGCACTGGTTCCCACATACCCCCAAAAATAAAATCACTAGTAAATTCATTGATCTGGGGCTTCTCCTTGCTAAACGGGAGGTGACCAGGAATTGGAAGGCACGGGTTGGTCCAACGGGGGCCCGATGGCACAGCGAACTCTTGAAACGGGCGGCGGGGGAAAGCACGCTGCGGTACCAGTTGGCTAGGAGACAACACAACGAGAAGGCGCAGGAGGCAGCGCTAGAATGGGAGACATTAGCGCAGGCCCTCAGGGATTATTGCGCTCCCAGCGATTCCGAAAGTGAAGATGCGGCTCGCCCCGAGTCCCGATAGACGATTGCACTTTACATGTCTGCTGCTTTCCTCATGGGTCCTCTCACAGATCCTACTACGGCTGTTACCGTGCACTGATGGCGGGGTTGGGGGGGGTTTTGGTTTGGTTCATAGTGTTTTGAGGGGGGGGTTTCTTTTGGCTTTCTTTGTAGGATGGTTTAGAAAAGCAGATGACGGAGAGTGGATCATCCGGACCGGCTTCGACTCCCTGTTGAGTCCCCATTGGATATCGCCGCCCGACCCTTGGGTTCTGGGCTAAATGGCTGTGTAATGGTTCATCCTGGTGGGGGACGGAGGGAAGTATTCTACTAATTTTGATTGAATTTATAATGCTGGTCGCTTTGTAAAAATTTACTGATTCCTGCAATAAAAATATATTTTAAAAAAAATAAATAAATAAATACAGTTTGGTAGATGTACCTTTATACTCTAAATACTAAGAGTATCTTATATACATATCTTACAGTTAGTCAACAGTAGTGATCTACATGTGCAAAAATACAAGTAAGCAGCAAAGAAGTTCAGAAAAGTGCAATAAATTTGTGCAGATATATGTGCAAAGTAAGCAGCGAGGAAAATACAGTACTAATGAGTTCAAGAGACAATATCATATTTGTATTCATATTAGGAATTTGTCAAATCCCTGAGGTATAACCAGTATAAAATATGTAATATGTATGATTTTCATATATCCCTTAAAAACAGTTAGTATCAAAAAGTGTCTAAAAAGTATCAAAAGTATCAAAAGGTATCAAAAAGTTAAAACCCATAACCTAAAAACATCTGTAAACATATATATCTATACTACTATTATAAAGAGAGAACACAAACCTTTGAGCAAGGTAAACTCGAAAAGTACACCACCAATCAAAACACCCAAGACATCGTTGAAAACCTCAGGGCAAGCAGATGGACATAGGCTATTAAAAATAAAAAATATGCGTTGTTTAAAAAATTTCGAAATAAAAAGAAAGTAGCCCCTTGCAAGTAGCGCCGGCCGCGACGTCTGCGTGCTGACATCATTTGCGTTTGCGCTCCCTGGCAACACTTCCGGAAATGGCGCCGAAGATCGTGACCTGCTGGGAGGACTGCCGCGGCCCTGCTTGCTGCTGTGCGAAGTGGCGGCCTGTGCGGGCGGGGCGCCTGGAAAGTGGCGGCCTATGTGGTAGGGGCGCCTGGAGAGTAGCGGCCTGTGCGGGCGGGGCGCCTGGAGCGGGACCGTCGGCTGAGGTAAGGATCTCCGGGACACGGGCGGGAGGGGGCAGGAGGGGGCCGGGGGCAGAAGTGCATGCAAGCCTCAAATGCTGCCCCCAGCCCCTTTCTGCCCCAGGCAACGCTGAGGCGGGCGATATATTTACACACCAAATATTTGATAAACACCAAAGATATTTTGCTTCAGCAATCAAAAAAATCTATACATATATACATATACACACATACAAGAGAATATGTGTACATATATATACCATAAAAGAGTACAACGCTGCGAATATATTCATCAAGGAATAACATAGTCATCATGATAAATATTAGAATAAATAGAGAAATACAAAAATGCACTAATTAGTTTCAGACAGAATAGCAAGTTGGCGATGGAACTGGCCATAAAACTCATCAAAATCCTCTGACCCACTCAACCTTCAATAGGGAACCTAACTGACAGGGAGTGTGGATCATGGGGTACAGAGGATTAAAAAAACAATGTATCCAGTCTTTACAAAAAATGATGTAATTCATCTAAATTATTAAGTCCCTTCGGCCAACAGCTATCAAATTCAAGTATCATTCTAGTTTCAAGTTGTCTTAATAAAGTTTCTCGATCACCTCCTCTTTTCCATGGCAATATGGCCCCCACTAAAAATATTTTAGACAGGACAGGTCATTGTTATGAACTCTTCTGAAGTGGCGAGCAACCGGATAAGCCGGATCATTATGCAGAATTGCCCGAAGGTGTTGTAGTATCCTGACATGCACCTGGAGTTTGGTACTGCCTATGTACTTTAGGCCACAGGTGCTTGTCAGGACATAAACGGCATGATCCGTTTTGCAATTGTAATTGCCATTGATAAGTTTAGGGACAGTACTGAAAGGGGTGACATAATGAGTGGTGTTGATGCCGAATTTACAGGCACGACAACTAGAACACTTGAAGAAGCCATTGGAAGGTTGGAGCCAAGGAATTTTGGCTTTAAGTTCTGGAGCAGCTTTGTCTAAAATAGTACCCATACTTTTAGCTCGTCTGAAAGTAATAGTAGGATTGTTAGGTAGCCTGCGATTTAATACAGGGTCACTTAGGATGATAGGCCAGTTCTTTTTCATTATAGCTTTTAGCTTCCTGTCTTCACTGCTGTACGTGGTTATCATGCAGGAACTATTCTCTCTAAGTTCAGAGGATCCCTCCAAAACCGGTATATTTGTTGGGTTAGGAAACAAACTTTCTCTGGTTCTGGATTTGCCTTTGTCTATAGCCTTATTGAGAGTAGTCTCAGAATAACCTCTTGCTCTGAGTCTTGTTAACATATCTTTGAGGCAAGACTCAAAATCATCAGGCGAGCTACAGATCCTCTTTAGTCTTAAAATCTCCCCATATGGAATGCTAGCAATAGTGTGCTTGGGATGCATGCTAGACGCATGGAGTGTAGCATTCCCTGCAGTGGTTTTCCTATGCAGGGTTGTATTGATCTTACAGTTAGAGATATAGATTTCCACGTAAAGAATTTGTATTTTTTTGTTTATCAATATCTGCAGTGAATCTCAAATTGAGGGGATTATCATTCATATGTCTGACAAACGATAGAGCATCCTCCTTGGTCCCTTTCCATGCTATAAAGATGTCATCTATGTATCTTAGATAGCATTTTACATTGTTGTGCATCCATTGGTGGAGATCGACGGCAAGGACCTGCTCCTCCCACCAGCCTAAGTGCAAGCACGCATAGCTGGGGGAGAAACAGGCCCCCATCGCTACTCCCCTCAATTGTTTGTAAATCTGCTTTCCAAATAAGAATTAATTGTTGTTGAGGCACCACTCTATCAGCCACATGATTCCCTTGTTATGCTCATATAGAGTTATGGGACGTTTGTCCAGAAAATGTTTAATAGCAGAGAGGCCCTGAGTGCGGTCAATGTTAGTGTATAGCGATTCTACATCTAAAGAGATCAGCCACATATCTTGATCCCAGTCAATGTCTTGAATCTTTAACAAAAAATCACTAGTGTCTTGTACATAGCTGGGTAAGTTCTTTACTATATCCTGTTGGAAAAAGTCTATGTATTCGCCTACCTTTTCACCCATGCTATTTATGGCCGATATAATCGGCCTCCCCGGAACAGGAGTAATAGCTTTATGAATTTTGGGGATTAAGTAGAGGGCAGGTAATACAGGAAACTCAACAGTCATATATTTATATTCATCAAAAGAAATGAGTCCTGGGGCGTGGCTTCGAAGGCGAAGATGGCGGACGCGGCTCTGTAGAGCTCCTGCCAGCCCGATCTTTATCCGTTAATTTATCCTTGCCCTGCACACTCTTCCCTCATCTCTACTAGTGCAGGAGATTGCTGGAGTCAGGCGGAACACGGTGGTGTGGCTGCTGGAGCCCTGGACCCCGGATGGCACGGCCATTGGACGCCGGGCGCACAGGGCCTACTTGCCGCGTGGTGAGCCGGGGCCTCGATTTCTGTGTCCTGCCCACCGGAGGTCCTTTGCCGCCGGATAGGCGCCATCTACTCTCGCCTGCACCATCGGAGTGGAGTCACTGGAGCAGTGGATGAGGGGCCCGTCGGCCGCACCCAGGGGTGTGGTGCACAGACGAATCGATTGCACGGACCTGCGTTCATCCTGAAAGGCCAGCCCGTACGGACTCGAAGGGGCTGTGGCGCCGCCGGGAGAGGACGGACTGGAGGTGCCGTTCCGGCGATTCTACCCTGGGTTCCTGCCTCCTGGTGCCCGCGCCCTGGTGGGATGCCCTCCCTGTGGTTCCGGCCCTTCTTCAACAGGCTGAGGGCGGACTGGTTGTGTTTCTGCGGAGTGACCGGCAGCGTGTGTTTCTCATCGGACGACCCCGGCGGCGGCCATGACGAAAGGCAAAGGTGGTCCTCCCGCCTCCAAGGGACCTATAGACAAATTCACCGGCCCAGGGGGTGGTGCAGCTGGAGGGAGTCAGGCCGCAGGCCCGGACAATGCAGCGCTGCTGGCGGCCATCACACAGTCCCGGGATACCCTGGATGCGAAAATTGGCGAGGTGGGCGCCGATGTTATGCTATTGCGCCAGGATCTCCGCAATGCAGTCGCCCGCATCACGGAGGCAGAGACTAGGGTCACGACGGTGGAAGGCGACGTTGGCGCCCTGAAGAGGAGAGTCGCCGAATTGGAACAGACGCAGCGGGGCTTGGCGCACCGGGTGGAGGATGCCGAAGGATGGGCACGGCGGAACAATCTGCGTTTTGTCGGCTTCCCGGAGGACTGCGAGAAAGGGCCCATGGATGTCTTCCTTTCCCGGTGGCTGGAGAGTTGGTTGCCCCCGGACTCCCTGTCGCGCTGTTTCGTGGTGGAGCGCGCCCACCAGGCCCTGACACAAAAGCCGCCGGCTGGGGAGCAGCCTCGCCCGATCATTGCTCGGATCCTCAACTACCACGACAGGGACGTTATCCTCCGGGAGGCACGGTTCAAAGATACTCTGCTGTTTGATAACTGTAAAATCATGATCTTCCCGGACTACACTAAGCTAGTCCAGCAGCAGAGACACTCCTTCTTGGCGGCCAAGGCCAAGCTGCGGGGCTTGAAGATCCAGTACTCGCTGCTCTACCCAGCCCGCCTTCGTGTGATTTTCAACTCGAGGACCCACTTCTTTGACTCTCCGGAGGCGGTCTTCGCCTGGACCGACGAGGCGGTCCGGATCCGGCCACATGTCGAACCGGGGCTGCACTCCGGCTCCTCACGAAGTTCTTCCCAGGAGCGGAGCGACCACCCGAACAAAGGGAAGCGACATCGCAAGTCTCGTTCGAGGCGGAGGTCCCTGTCTCGTGACCCCCTCTTGGGTGACACACAGCCAGAGACGGACAACTCTGGCAAGGGGTCCTGACTGCTGTTCGCTGGCATTTGGATCCTTGCTTCTCTTCTGTGGCCGTCCGCTGCGGTGGCCGCCTGCCAGTCGGCGGCTCGGACACGACCCGGTGCAGTATAACCTGACTTTTTGCCTACTGCTTGGGACTGAGTGAACTGATACTCCTTACTATGCGGTGACTATCTTTTGCTTGTGCCTTATTCGAGGGGGGGGGGTGTTGGGGTGCATTCTAGGGGCTGCCTCCTCCTGTTGGGGTTGGGGGGTGTGTTGGGAGTGTGCCTGGTTGGTGGTGGGGGGTTATTTGGGATCCATTGGCATGCATGCATTTCGGGGCTGTGTTCTGGACCTGAAGTACCACATGCCGCGACAGATACTTCATTGTTTCTTGAGGTATTGGGGTGGGGGGTCTTGGATTGTTTGGGGGCTGGTTGGGGGGGTCTGTTCTTCCGGGGTTGTGGGTAGCGGGGCTCCGTTTTGGGGGGTGCACGTGGTCTTTCTGAACTTTGCAACAGTGGGGGTTGGGGCTTGGGCCGGGGGCCGGGGATTGTGGGGTTTGGTACGTTGTACTGATGGTTGATGTCTCACGTTCGGCGCCTTCGAGCGCCTCTATGCATGTTCTTAGCTGGAATGTCCGGGGTCTCTTGGACAAGATTAAACGAGGGGCTGTGCTTCGATGGGCTAAGAGGGACCTGGCGGATGTGCTCCTTCTCCAAGAGACACACATGTTAGGTACGAAGGCCTTGAGCCTGCAGCGCTTTGGCTTCCACCAGGTGTTTCACGCTGGCTTTACCAGGGGCTCCAGGGGGGTGGCTATTCTTGTTCACAGGCGTTTGGCGTACACGCATGAGCGTCAGTGGCTCGATCCCCAGGGGCGCTATGTGTTTGTTCAAGGGAGGATTGGCACGGAGCCGGTGGTATTTGGCTGTGTGTATGCTCCCCCCGTTGCAGTGGGCCTTGGCTGAACGATTGTTTGCTCTTTGGGCTGAACTCCCCCACTCTCTGGCTGTGATTGGTGGCGACTGGAAAGATGTGATGGATGTGGCGCTAGACCGTCAGAGGAGGCTCGGGTGACACCTGTGTCCTCCCCAACGCGGTTGGGAGCTATGGTTGATAGTCTGGGGTGGGCGGATGTATGGAGGCACTTGCATGCTGAGCGGCGCGAATACACTTTTGTCTCGGCAGTCCATGGCTCCCTCTCACGCCTAGATTGCGTGTTTGTTCCGAGGGCCTTCCTTGCTAGAGTGCGGGGGGCGGCGATCCGGCCTCGTGGGCTCTCTGATCACTCCCCTGTGGCGGTCCAGATCGACCTGCGCCAGACGCGCCAGCCTTTCAGGTGGCGGATGTCCACGTGGCATCTACAGCGCCCTGATTATTCCCAACATCTCCGTGGTGCGATTGCCCAGTATTGGCGGGACAACCTCGCTGCGGGTGTGGACGCGGTGACTGTCTGGGAGGCCATGAAGCCCACCTTGAGGGGTGTGGACATTGCCTGGTGTGCCTCTGCCCGCCGGACTCGGCTGGAGGGCATTGTTGCTGCGGCGGGGCGGGTGGAGGACCTCGAGGCTCGCCACAGGGAAGCGCCTGATGATGTCGTCCTGCGGCTGCTCCTGCAGGCGCAGCAGTCCTACTCTTCGGTCTTGCTAGACGAGGCCCGACAGGCATGGTTGGCCACCCGTAGCCGGGTGTATCAGTGGGGGGACAAGTCGTGCACTATGCTCCATAGGCTTTGCCAACAGACCTTGCAACCTCTTACATTGCCGGGTCTAGCGGATGACGCTGGGGTGGCGATTACTGACCCTGCTACTCTTGCCACGAGCTTCGCGCTCTATTATGGGCGTCAGTATGCCTCCCGGGAGGTTCTCTCCCCTGCTGATATTGCCGATTATCTCGCCTTGGTTCCTCCTTCGGCGGTGTCGGATGAGGTACGCGATGCCCTGGATCTTCCGCTGACGGCCGAGGAGCTGGGGGATGCACTGGGTCAACTGAACGTGGGCAAGGCCCCTGGGCCTAGCGGCTTCCCCAGTTTTACAAGAAGTTCCATCTGCAGCTTGGACCCCACTATCTGCGTGCCCTGGAACAGGCGCGAGAGCGTGGCTGCCTCCCACCGGACTGGCGTCATGCCGAAATCGTGGTTTTTCTGAAGCCGGGCAGGCCCCCAGATCGCCATGAATCCTACCGCCCCATCTCCCTTATCAATTTCGAGGCCAAGCTCCTAGCCAAGGCGCTCGCGAACCGTTTACTTCCTCACATCTCAGCTCTTGTCCACCCTGACCAGGCGGGCTTTATGCCGCGCCGGGCTACAAGACATAATATACGGCGGGCGCAGGCGGCGATTGAGGCAGTTGGGTCTTCGGATGATCAGGCCGCGCTACTGCTGGCCGACATCGACAGTGCCTTTGATTCGGTCAGCTGGACCTTTCTTTTTACCCTGTTGCCGCTGCTGAATTTTGGCCCAGTCTTCCTCTCCTATGTCCGGCTACTTTATACTGAAGTCACGGCCTCAGTGCGTGTCTCGGGGGCGACTTCGGCTCGGTTTCCGGTGACCTGGGGCACGCGTCAGGGGTGTCCGCTCTCCCCCTACCTTTTTGCGCTGGCCATGGAGCCGCTGGCCACCAGGGTATGGCAGGATGCGCTCTATCGTGGCTTTGTGTGGAGTGCGGATCACTCGGACCGCATAGCTCTATATGCGGACGACGTGCTGTTCTTCATGACAGCCCTGCAGCGCACGGGTCCTCGTGTCCTGGAGCTGATGCAGGACTTTGGTCGGGCGTCGGGGTTGTTTTTGAACCCGCGCAAATCAACCCTGTGGGTGCTGGGGAGCGGCGTAGTGGACTGTCCTTGGGCTGCGTCCCTTCAAGTGGCTGTGGAGGGGGTGAAGTACCTAGGGCTTTTCCTCTCTGCTTCACCGACAGTGGCATGGAACCGGAACATCCAACCGGTGTGGGACCGGGTCCAGATGGACATCAAGACGTGGTCACGTATGCCTCTTAATATATACGGCCGGTCGGCCATCTTTAAGATGGTAGCCTTGCCCCGTCTCCTCTACCAACTACAGAATCATCCCTTCTTGATTGATCCGCAGTGGTTCCGCAATGTCGACTCTGTGCTGGGCCGGTTTCTGTGGGCCGGGGGTGCCTCCAGGGTGGCGCTCCGCACCTGCTTCCTCTCTACCTACTGTGGCGGCTTGGCGACGGCAGACATGTTGTCCTACTACCAGGCCTCCCACCTTCTCGTGCTCAACGAATGGTGGTATGGGGACCGCAGCGACCCGGCCTATGCCTTGGAGCATTCTCTGATGGGCGACACTTCCCTCCACACCTTGTTGTACTCGGCCAGGCGGGGGCGCTTGCTTCCCGGGGTCACTCAGGTGGTTTTCGCTGTCTGGCGGCGGGCCCTACACCGTATGGGTTGGTGGGGTAGGCTGACGGCCGAGACCCCGTTGTGGCGCAATGGTCTGCTCCCGGAGCTGGCATCCTTGCGGGGGTTTGACGGCTGGGACGCAATCGGGATATCCTCCCTTGGGCAGGTCCTCTCAGGCACTACCCTTAAGTCCTTTCAAGACCTCAGCTCCGAATTTGACATGCCCAGGTCACAATTCTTCCGCTACCTCCAATTTCGCCTCGCTCTTACACCTAGCTTGGTGGGCTTGGAGCAGCTCCCTGACTTCAGTCCCATCGAGGCCAAACTCTTTATGGGAGACTTGGGCGACAAGAAGGTCTCTCAGATCTACCGCTCCCTGGTCACGCACTGCTCTCCCTCGCTCTCGACATTGAAGGCCTCGTGGGAAACATATGTTGGTCCTCTTGATGAGGATGACTGGCGCGAGGCCCTTGAATCTCCCCGTGGCGCTGCGATAGCTGTCCGCCTCCGCTTTATCCAGTTCAAGTACCTCCATTGAGCTTATTTTACTAGGGAACGTTTGTGGCGGGCGGGACTCATTGCATCCCCGGAGTGTCTGCGGTGTGGTTCTGAACGGGGCACCCTTCTCCATACTGTGTGGTCCTGTGTGAGGCTGGCTCGATTCTGGGCAGGGGTGTGGGATTGTCTGTCTGAGGTGCTGGGGTGGGATCTGCCCCCTACTCCTAGACTGGGCCTGCTTCATGTTCTGGAGGACATTGGGGGCAATGTCTACAAGCGTCATTTGTTGTTGCTGGGGCTTGTGGTGGCGAAAAGGGATCTAGCGCAGGCCTGGAAGAGCGAACGCGCCCCCTCACTTAGTGCCTGGAAGGCGGGCTTGGACTTCCTTAAGGGCCTGGAACAGCCTGTTTTCGAAGCTCGGGGGTGCCCCCGTAAACATTTCAAAATTTGGAAAAGGTGGGTGGATTACAGGGGTCTGCCCCTTGACCCCCCCCCGGACATTGACGATGCTTTGCAACTGGATCTTGATCCCGCGCCCTAGGCTACTGGCCAGCTCCACCTCTGTATGTCCTCTTATACTGCTGAACTATGATCACGTGCACCGGGGTTAGGGTGGGATAAGGGGTGGGTAGTTGTGGGAGGGGTTGGCGGGAGTTTTTGGGACTGGGAGGGTGGGTGTTGCTAAGAATGTCTTGCTCTGTAAACCTGGGTTCAATGCTATGTCATTACTGTGTCTATTCGCATCTATCGTTGACAGTCTCCTCCTGACTGTGGAGGGCTGTGCTGAACCTTGCTTGAACTCATAATAAAAACGGTTTTGAAAAAAAAAAAAAAATGAGTCCTTCTTTCCTCCATTGCCCCAGCATTTTGTGTAGAATCGTCTTGGCATTATCGTAATCTAGATTTTTTATAACAAACAGGGTCACTTATTTGTCTAGTTGCTTCGTTTACATAGTCTATTTTAGGCCAAATGACCAGGTTGCCACCTTTGTCAGATTTCTTGATTACTATTTCATGATTTTCTCCCAATTTTTTCATTAGTTTTGTATATTCCCTTTTTAAATGAGTGATCTTCTTCTGTCTCTTTTTATTGGTTCTTGAATATAGTTTTTTGATGTCATTAGTAACACACTCATGGAAAACATCAATCGCGTCCTTCGGCATAACAGGCATAAATTTTGATTTCCGTTTGAAGGGGGTCAGCCCAGCTCCTCTTTGTGGGATCGAAATTTTGCTGAGTCAGCACCCGCCCTGTGTTCGGAGTTTGAGGTGGGTCTGGTGTTATGGATATATCTCTCTCTCTGTTTATATATATATATATATATATATATATATATATATATATATACATATAGTATTTTATTTATGTCCATCATTTTTGACATGTGACTGCACGTTATCACTTTAAATGGGCAAAAAGCAATCTGTATCGCCATGTGACCAAGGCCGCTGGGACGGCCGAAACGCGTCATGACACACTACCTAATGGCTGAATAAAAGAATGCTGAGAAAAAGCTGAAAAAAAAAAAAAAGAATGCTGAGAAAAAGCTGGTCCTTGCCTCGAGTCTCTTTGTAAGGAGCGCTGCTGCGAGGTATTTGCAGATGTTTATCGGCATAGGATTGCTGCCGATTTTGGACCCCCTCCGCGGAAAGCCGGCTTCACTGTGAGCAGTCCTTCGTCGCCTGGCAACCCTCTGAGCTCCTTTCTTGTGGAGGAGAGTTGGCAGGGACCCCGGGGGCACTTTGGATATCCCATTCAAGGGAAGGAGTGGAGCCATCCGATCTTGCACCGTGCGTGAAAGAAACGCCGAAAAAAAGAGAAACGCTAAGAGATCCCACGCCGTGAGGCTGCATCAGAGCGGGCGCAGTTGGGGGATCATCGTGCTTTGTGGCGCCGTGCGGCGCCGATCCACAAACAGGCAGCTGGTCCCGACCTGCGTCCTTGCATCCTGGAAAGGAACAGCCAGAGGCGCGTAGAGGATAAAAGCATATACGGTGACACTCGGAGTGTGGAGGTACGTGTCTTACCGCTAGAGTCAGCTGTTGCTGACACTGACTATTGAAGCACAAATAACAGCGGTTTGCTTTACACGTTATTCAGCACTTACTATTAATTGCCATTAGGTAGAAGATGTCAGGCGATATACGGAGGGCCCGTGAGCTCGCTGCACTAGCAATGTTTTCAGACGATATTGAGCAGGAGGTAACTGCTGAGAAGGAAGTCGGGGCAGGGGGGCCTGAGGGAGCTGCAACGAGTACCGCCAGAGACTTGTTCAGGGAATTGGAAAAGCTAAAACGAAACGAACAGTCCAAATGGTGGGAAGCCCGCTCCCTCAAAAGATATTTGGATGTTGGGAGAGTCCCCAGAGGACTGCGCATCATGCTGGCCCCCAGCTATGAAAACCCCAACCCCTTAATGATGGAGGAATGGGGTCAGTGCAACCTTGAGTCCTCACGCAAATTAATGCAGATCTTAGTGAAGTTTGCTGAGATTGATGGTGAGGAACTTCAGACCAAGATAGATGCTCTTGAAGAGGACATAAAGGCACTACAAGGTGACAAGGAAAACCCGCAGACTACCAAAATGAGGAGTGAAATGTTAACTAGACTTTCAAAGGAGGAAAAAAAAATCAAAACAAGAAAAATATATAAATTCAAAAGAGATCGGGACGACTACGCGAATGGCCAAATATTCACATTTGCACGTCGATACGACAACCTAAGAAGAGCCACAGTAAATAAGAGAGGAGCAGCCAGTGCAGGGGCAGTGCCGGCGGAATCTGAGGAAATATCCACATACAGCTCGGCTGCAGAAAGCGGCTCAGACAATGAAGGGGCAAGAGGCAACGTTGTTCTGACGATGGGGGAAGAGTTGGCGGTCTTGAAAGATGGCAGAAAGGCAACCCTAAGATCGCACTTCCAGGGAAAATTGTCCCAACCAAATCCCAACGCAGGAGGGGCAGAAGAAAAGCAGCCAAACAAAGGCGAGCCAACCAAGCGGGGACGAGGTCGGGGACGGGGAAGGAGCAAGAAACCCCAAGCCTAGTCAAAGACAACACTATGGATTCTTCAATAACTGCGAGCTGTGATGGAGATCAATCCAGCAAGAAGAAACAAGCTAAATCGATAATTAACCTCAGCCCAATAGAACTATCAGCTGCAGAAGAGCAACTACTAAGCTTAGGCCTAAGCTTTTGTCCTGAGTCGAATTTTTCGTATACAACCATGAGGGCAGATATATACAGATTCATAAGGAAATTAAAATTGAAAAAACAATTCCTAAATAAGACAGCCAGCACAGAAAATGCCCCAACAAGATCTACAACTAGCACCTCTGAATTGGCAGTCAGTGACCTAAACCTGTATCGTGACATGTGCCAGCTGGGGATTGATGAGGCTTTGGGGACACAGGAGATAGTGGCATCCAGTGGTCAAAGGAAACCAATTACCCCATTCAAGCCCAAGTCCAAAGACATTCCCCTGGCGGCACGGGATGGTCTTGACTCATTCAGTGATGTTGTGGTGCAACAAGTGAAAAAGATGGCCTTAAAGACTGACAAGAATAAGCGTCCATTTACGAACCAGGAGAGAAAAATAAATCAATTATCCATCAAATTGAAAAATGCTGAAGTTATTGTTCGAAATTCAGATAAAGGTGGGAACATTGTTTTATGGCCAGCTACGGAGTACCTGGAGGAGGCTCATAGGCAACTAGATGACCCACAATGTTATTCCAAGAGCACCCCCCAGAAATACAGGGTGATGTTGGAGGCCTTATCTAAGAACCTGGTGGCATGGAAGGGCCTTGGTATGTTAAGTGGAGATGAGTTTAAGTACGTTAAAAAAGATCATCCACTCACTCCATATATTTATTTCATACCAAAAGTCCACAAGAGTATCTCCAAACCTCCAGGCAGACCCATAATCGCAGCGTGTGGTGGCCCCTTGGAAAATCTTTCAAGGTACATTGATTACTTTTTGCAGCCACACATGAAGTCTTTAAGGTCATATGTACAAGACTCAAGTGACTTTTTGCGAAAGTTGGAAGATGTAGAATGGAGCCCCGACTTGTTGTTGGTAACGTTGGACGTCAGTTCATTATACACATGTATAAAGCACAAGGATGGCCTGCGGGCATGTGAGTATTATCTTAGCCGCAGGGGGCCAGTTTCTCCCCTAGTTATGCGTGCCTCTTTATGGGGTGGTGGGAGGAACTGGTCCTCTTGCGCAAATTTGAAGAATATTGGACTACTAACATCACTTGTTGGCTCAGATTTATTGATGACCTATTTATTGTATGGCGTGGTTCCGAGGAAAGTGTTTTAAATTTCATACATGACATCAATGACAATGATCTTAATCTGCATTTTACCTCTGATGTAAGCAGGGAATCGGTGACATTTTTAGATGTACAGGTTTTTATATGTAATAATGTGATTACCAGTACTCTTTTTAGAAAACCGACGGCAGGTAACACTCTTTTACATGCTACGAGTGCTCATCCCCAACATCTAATCAAATCAATACCTTATGGCGAGATGCTACGCATCCGCCGTATTTGTAGCAATCAGGAAGACATGATTGTCAAACAACAGGAAAGTTTTCAAAGATTTGTAGATAGGGGTTACACTGCTAAGATAGTGAACACTGCTATAAAGAAATCTAGGGTCAAAGAAAGAGGTGATTTGCTGACTAAGAGAGTGAAACAAAGTGACAATATCAATGAAGTTAGACTCATTCTGACCTACTCCAAACAGGAGAAAGAACTTAGGAGTATCGTCAGGAGAAACTGGCACTTTGTAAAAGATGATCCCATGATTGGTGATGTGATGCCCCCTAATCCATCTATTACTTTTCGGAAAAGCCTTAGTATGGGCTCCATCCTCTCTAAAAATAGTCAAGACTACATAGGCAAGGAGCCTTGGAGACCGACCAGCAGGGGCTTCTACAAATGCCTGGCATGTAAAGCCTGCCAACATGGTGTCAACACCAAAAAATATACAACAGTAATCCCCAGAACTACTAGGGAAATAAAACAACACCTAACCTGTAGAACGGAATACTGTGTGTACATTCTAGAGTGCGACTGCAAACTCAAATATATTGGCAGCAGCAAACTGCAAATTCATAAGCGTATTCTACAACATTTGCACGCCATTGTAAATAAGGAC
This sequence comes from Lissotriton vulgaris, assembly GCF_964263255.1. Lineage (NCBI taxonomy): Eukaryota > Metazoa > Chordata > Amphibia > Caudata > Salamandridae > Lissotriton > Lissotriton vulgaris. Next base: position 1,155,701,533 of record NC_141693.1, read on the forward strand.
CAGAGCTATCCAGTGGCCAGACACTTTGAGGCGTGTCACAACAGTAAGCCTCAGTGTCTCAAATATTTTGCCATTGAGTCCGTACCGCTTACCAGAAGAGGAGGCGACAGGGAGGCGTGTATGCGCAGGCTCGAAACCAAATATATTTTGGAGTTTAACTCAAAGTGGCCGGGAGGTCTTAACACCACAGAGGACCTCCACACATACCTATGACCACTTCATGATAATGTCAGCCTCTAGCCATATAGTTAACACCATGACACAACCATAATCTAAATTATAAGAGGAGTTGGTCCGCACTGTGCACTTTGTTTACATATTTATGTTTATATTGCAATGTACTATGGATAATTTATTTATATATTGAGTGTACTAAATTTCGGTGTGTGTAAATATATGAATTGATTGATTTTAGCCGTCGTTTTAAATATTAGGGTAATGTGTTTTTTATCCTGATTTTTGATGTGATAGCTGATTTTAGTCATGTTACCGATTCCCTCTTTTTTAGATTGCTTTTATGGTGTGATTTTTTCTATGTGTGCAACATTGATGATGTATGTAAGTATCTTGTCTTGAAAATGGAGGTAAAGCTCTGTTTCAATAGGGTTTAGACTTCCCTTCCCCTTTATCTCAGTACTGTATAACCTCCAGCACCAGCCACTTTAGCTGTATTTGCACTTTGACTGCACGATGTCACTTTAGAGGAAGAAACTATAATTAGTTTTTCCAATTGACACGAAGTCACTTTAAACATAAGTGCAACAACATGGCAAAGGATTAGAATGATACAATGGAACCGGAAGAAAGTTAAGGCGCCATATTCTCTTCTTCCGAGCCTTATTTGGCTGGTACAATTTCCGTCATGAATTCATTACTTCGTGTTTCTTTTTTAAAAAGATTCACACAGATAAAATTAATTTTTCCTTTTTTTTGGATCTTTTTTTCACTACTATCATTAAATAGCAGTGATCAACAGTATAAATTTGTATTATAATTTAATACACACGGGTGAGCACTATTTTTTGCACAATACTTGCTATTAGATTTGATGGACTACATGGTATATTCTTTCTCATCACCATCTTGAAGAGTTATATGCATTCATGCAGTTATACTCAATTCTTGTTAAACTGATAGTACTCTTCGCACAATGAATTGAAGTTGTATATGTATATTTTTAATCTTTTGATACATTATGCTAAATGTGACTTATTTATGTATTTATACAGTTATTTCACTTCTGTATTGGCACTAAGAGAAAGTACAGGCAAATGTATTTATACATATAGTATTTTATTTATGTCCATCATTTTTGACATGTGACTGCACGTTATCACTTTAAATGGGCAAAAAGCAATCTGTATCGCCATGTGACCAAGGCCACTGGGACGGCCGAAACGCGTCATGACACACTACCTAATGGCTGAATAAAAGAATGCTGAGAAAAAGCTGGAAAAAAAAAAAAAGAATGCTGAGAAAAAGCTGGTCCTTGCCTCGAGTCTCTTTGTAAGGAGCGCTGCTGCGAGGTATTTGCAGATATATATATATATATATATATATATATATATATATATATATATATATATATATATGTGTGTATGTATATATATATATATATATAATGGCCGACGGAACAGCAGCTGAATAAACAAGCAATTTTCTGCACCAATTTGGGTCTGTGCTCCACGTTTCTTTCCGTGAGAGAGAGCGCAAGCAACCTGCTCGTGGGAGTGGAGTGGCTAAGATATATAAAAAACCATAGGTTTCACACATGTTATAGTTAGCTGGACATTTCACTCATACAAAACCATTGAAATTCCCCCGTTATAGTTAGTTCAGCTAACTATAAGTCGCACGCCCGCAATGCACTGCTGATGACGTCACATATTACATCACTCATGACATGATCAGTGACATCACTCATGACATCACTGATGACATCTCAAATGACATCACTGATGACATCATCCTTGTGAAAGAGTGGCAGACCTCCTCTCACTATGCTGGCCCTTTTTTGTTGGGGACTGTGGGGGGTCCTCAATCCCCCCACGGTCCCTGCCGGCTGCCCGCGTTCTGCGGGAGCCAGCATTTCTTTTCTACATGGGGAGCAGCTAACATGCTACTCCCCATGTAGAAAAGCAAAAGGCTTTGGTTTTTGGAAGAGAGAGCAGGTTTCCAGCTCTCTCTTCCAAAAAGCAAAGCAGTTTGCTATGGTAGGGCTGGAGCAGTGTTCCGGGGGTGGGCACCCTGGGACACTGCAGGAGCCGGCCCTGGGGGGTGGCGGTCCTGAGGGCCACCACAAGGCTCCAGGAGGGGGGCCGCACAGCCCCCTCCCAACATTTAAATGCCCCTGGGGGTGGTGGTCCCCGGGGCTGGGGGGTCCGTCAAGGACCCCCCAATTAAAAAATTTAGTGCCCTGGAGGGGCGTGTGGGGGGGCTTGAGCCCCCCCCCCTCACACAGGTTTTCTTTATTTTCTTTTTTTAAAAGAAGCCCCGAACTGCCAAGCCAAGTCTTCCCCGGACCGGAATCAAGCATCCTAGGACCGGTTTCTGGTGGTGAATGTTTTGCCAATGTGCAACATTCCGTCCATCATCTTGTGTGTTTTGCTGTTCACCCTATGTGGGAAGGGTATGCCCAGACGTGGGTCTCGTGCTCAGTACGCCACTGGAGTCAAGCTATTCTGGCTGTTGACGGCTGATAGCCGGAAACCGGTCCTAGGATACTTGATTCTGGTCCATGAAAGACATGGCTTGGCAGTTCGGGCTGGACTGTTCCCATGAGACACAGGGTCAAGACTGATTTGCATATGGCCATGTCTGAACTGGGGTGGCGTGGTGAGCAAAATAACGATGGATTAAATCCGGATCTGTGACTGGGGGTGAATGTTTTGCCAATGTGCAACATTCCGTCCATCATCTTGTGTGTTTTGCTGTTCACCCTATGTGGGAAGGGTATGCCCAGACGTGGGTCCCATCTTCACTACGCCACTGGAGTCAAGCTATCCTGGCTGAAGATGGCTGATAGCCAGAAACCGGTCCTAGGATGCTTGATTCCGGTCCAGGGAAGACATGGCTTGGCAGTTTGGGCTGGACTGTTCCCATGAGGCACAGGGTCAAGACTGATTTGCATATGGCCATGTCTGAACTGGGGTGGCGTGGTGTGCAAAATAACAATGGATTAAACCCAGATGTGTGACTGGGGTGAATGTTTTGTCAATGTGTAACATTCCGTCCATTATCTTGTGTGTTTTGCTGTTCAATTCACAAAGACATAAAAAATTGATCTTTCTTAGCTAACACATATTTAGTTATCACCATGCTCAACCTGAGGCACTGGTCACACAGCAGCTGCTCCCAAGTGATCGGGCAGCATGGTAGAAATGCTTTGAAAGAGTACTTGCATGCCGCTGCCAGATGCTAACTTGCTCATCTGGTCCTGTCCTGATCCTTGCTTTCCGGATGCTCACGAATTGCTGCACTCTGCACAGGTTCCCAGAAGCGGCTCTCATGCTGGGAATGTTATTGCCATCATTAGAGAAGCTTTAGGATTGGTCTGAGTGGCCTGGTTAGGCACTCAGACAGGACCTGGGAGCCTGCGTCAGTGCTCCACCTGGCTGTGCAACATAGCTCAGGTTGGAGAAATGCTAAGTGTTTATGTCAGTTTGACCATGCTAAGGCAGCAGGCCAAACCGACATACTCACTTAGCAGTGCCCATCACTCTTCCACATTGATCCTGAATCTCATTGCGATGGTCCCGCCCCATCCCTGCCATAAGACTCCCCTGGCTTTGTGAAAATAAAATGATTATATTTTATTTTTCACTTCTGCCTCTGCTGGCTGTCAGCAGTGGTGCGACGCTCTTCCACCATAAGGGTGGAGCCGCCCCTGACGTGTCAATAGTCTCTTTTCCCTTCTAAAACCGTACTGTGTTTTCTCTAAGATGTTCCTTTTCTCTGCCCACTCCTCCAGCCTGAGCAGTAACAGATACCCCATAAGTTTGGCCATACTGTCAATCGGAGAGATAGGTCTATAATTTCCCCTTTTTTTTATATATGGGTACAATTACAGATTGCTTCCAAGACTTTACTGGGCCCTTCTTGGCTATTGAATTAAAAGCATTCACCAGTAGTGGTGTCCAATGTTAATGGTGCTCCTAAAAGAGGATAGCTCTGTGTGTGATCTGTGAGCCCAAGGCGGTCTGATATATTTTCTCAAAATGAGCCACCCATCCTGTTTCCTCAATATGCACGTCTAGAGTAGGATCAGTTACTTCTTTTAGAAACGGGGCATTCACCACCTTCCAGAACTCATAACTGTCCCATTTGCAAATTCGCATAGGCTTCCGCCCTTCGACTCTTTATCCTGAAGGATCTCTCCTCCATATATTTGGTCCTTAAGCTCCGGACCAGGAAGTTATCTCTTGGACTATGCCTAGAGCTGTTTGCAAGTTTGACAGTGCTTTAGTGCATAATGAGTCAAAATATCGGACTGGCAAGCTATTGATCCAGCGCTCCTACTAAAATTCTGCATAAATGATGTCACCATCTACCACCAGACTTACCAATCAATACCAGGCCCATAGAAACAACAGAGTAGCTGAATCATGAGGCGAATGAATCTAATATGTTGTTTTTAAACTTTCTACAATAAACAAGACCAGCTTGTCATTTTAAAAGTTTATTTATAATTTTCAAATATTGCATAAACTTTATTAGCTCTTTATTAATATAAAACATTTAATTTTATTAATTCAGTATAAAACATTAATCATTGGCTCAAAGATCCGACAGTTCAACATTGTAAAAATAATATGAATTAAAGAAAACATTCTATTCCCTAAGTTAGCTTTCTGACCTGAAAAGGAAAATAAATCAATAAACGGTTGAATGCTTACAATCCAATGGGAAATCGGACAGCACTTCGCCCTCAGGAAACAGTCAGCCCCGTTGCCTTCAAGAAGCCCAATTTTTATACTATTTTTGCTCACTAATTTAACTAAATGTAATTCTTCGAGAGACTTCAGCACCCTGATTGGTTGATGACTGTCAGACCACCAAAACCACCTCTTCCAGGGAATGAACGTCACCCAACTATTGTTCATTGACATAGAGTGACATTGACTTCCGAGCGTTATTGCAACATTTTAAAAGTTGCTTCTCAGGCTTCCTCCAAAGCTCGGCAAAATCATCCCTGTTACTTCCTCGGCCTTGTAAAAAGAACATCCAGAGCAGTTCGTGAATAAGTCTCTATTGTCAGAGCCACAGTCTTTTCAAAGGTGAAGCAAAAACATAACTCTCCATGGAAAGCTTCCAAGATGACTGCACTTGGCTCCAACTCTGCTCACGTACAGGCCGACCAACTTTTCTTCAGAACCAGAACCAGAACTAGGCCTTAAACCACTTTCGAGCTAGTATTTAAACAAACACAAAAGAGTGATTAATTCAGGTAAAACAAACCCTTCTGTTGCCCACCCGACCATTGCTAAGTATTAATTAACCCATTAATAAATGACATATAGCAGAAGCAAACAAATAAAACAGCACATAAAATATCTACCATTCTTCGTAAAGTCCAGCTTAGAGTTTCTGAAAAAGTAAAAAGATGATTAAATGATACACAGACAGACAAACACAACATAGGACAAACATATAAGCACATATAAAAAGCACATGCCATGAATAATCAGCCGCATGTTAATAGTGACAAAGACAAAAGGTCAAACATGACAAACAAAACAATATTAATCACGTGTTACAAAACAGACTCGCAAATGCAACAAGAGCACATGTTATTAGTTCCCGCGTGTTTGTGTGTGATGCAATCTTAATCTAAGTTGATTAATAAAACAAATCAGGCAACAGCTCATTAATAAATTAATTCATGTTATAGGAAATTGAATTCACGAGTCAGAATAAAATAATTTCTGAAGCTCGCTTCATCACTATTCTTATGAGGGAGCGCCTGTGCCAGATTAATTTTGATTTCTTACATCAGAGAGATGCTACGGTCACCTGTACTGGAGTAGAATCAGCGTTTAAGCATACAATCACCTCAGACTGCTTGCGATATAGAACCACAGGTTGAAATCTCTCTTTGTCCACTTTATCCCACTTCAAAATGGAACTGTTCTTCCTAGTTAGGGGGGTCAGCTTTGCGGAGTTATCTGATTGTGCTTCATGTGTACCCTCAAACTTTATTACACAAGTGAGAGGCATGGTCACTAAAGCCTGAAAAGTTCACCTCTCTCTTAGTTATCCAGACACTGATACGTTCTGAGGCTATGATGTAGTTGATCATAGACGCCTTCTCTGCACTCCCATAAGTCTTGGCCAAACATCCTTGTTCATACTGATCAGTTACCTATTTAAAGAGTACCCATAATCACTATGTTCAAAGTGTATGATAGCCATAACCGATGGCTGGTCCCTCATTGATTGTGCCACGAGCATACAAGATGCTTCACATCAATAGAGCAAAAAAGCCTGATTAGAAAAAGAAAAAGCCACCCGTTCATGACTCGTTACATCCTTCCTTTCAGATAACAAACTGCTACAACATTGGCCTTCAGGGCACACAGAAAGTGTTCTAACTTGGATCTAATCTTTTAACAAAAACACCACATACTAATGTCTAAACTCCTCAAGTTGGATGTGTTACACCACTTTAAATTCGTGTTAACATTTTGACCTTAATGCAGCCTCCCCATGTTAACAGTAGACAGAAATGGTGAAATCTTGAGAACCACCATATTTTTGCGATCAGGCCTTCCGTCGTTAGAATAATGGCCCAATGGACATTGGGCCGTCGGTCAGTGGACACCGTTCGACGTCATTTTTGGCCATACCATAATAAACTGCAGAGGGTGTGCAACCTCTCATTGATCTTTACTGAACTGTGGCATCGTTTCTAAATAAAATAAACAATGCTTAAAAACAGCAGCACACACGTGATCCAGAAAGGCAGAGATGAGAGTATGGATAACTGAAAGTTAGTCCCTCTGGGACACCGGTGGTGGTGGGAGGAGCTTGGTATCTATGGTCTCTAAAAGTCACAGGGATTAATCTAAATGTGAGATAAAGGCAGAGGGGGAGGGAGTCTGCTGATGATGTTCAGACTATGTGGGCCATCAGCATTTAACTTTTGGAACGGCAATATGTTTTTGGTATTATGCCTGGCTTGACAGGGCAGCTTTTGCCAGACTGTATGTAATCAACAGAAAACCAGCTTTCTGAAGTGCCACTGAGAAAGGGCTCATGCTTGCACACATGTTGGTTTCCTTCAGTACAGCATTTGACTGGACAAAAGTTAGATGCTTCCACTGAAAAATAGATCTTATGTTGCATTTTATTCCTTGTAGGAAAGTGTCTGCTCAAGATAGCAGGACTGAGTTGGATAGTATGGTGAAAAGCCAATGATCAAGGCTGTAGGCCTGATCAGTATATAATGGCAAGTTATGGTAAAAGCATTAGACCTGACATGTTAATTCTGAAAAAGCATATGTTACAGTCAAAAGGCAGCTAAGAGTGGATTGTTATGTGTTTGTATTAAAGCCCAGCACATTCGTTTTTTGTTACATGGACTCTGAAGGGTTACCATAGTGGTCAAGGATTTTGGTGGTGATTGCTTCTGACAACCTTGACAATAGAATATTTGCACTGCGATAATCCTTGTTAGGTTCCCAGAATAGAGACAGTATTTTGCTTTGTCAACAGTAATTTTGTATACATTTGTAAATATATGACTGTATGCCTGATGGTTGCCATGTGGGAAAGCTTCCATACATTAGGCCCCAGTAGATTATAGTGACAAGCCAATGATTAAGGTTATAGGCCTGATTGGCTCACTAGTAAGCATGGGCAGAAAATCCGTTTCGCTCGCGGATTTTGTGGATTTTCGGTAAATTCGCAATCCGCGAGATTCGCGAATCTCCCGCAAAATCCGCAAATCCGCGAGCAGCGGATTTTGCTCGCACTGTTCGAACTGTTCGCGTGAGTTCGCGGCTTCCCAGTACAACTTCGCGCCCCGCGAATAAGTGCAAAATTGCAGAAATACGATCTTAGCAAAACTGAAACTACTTACCAGGTTCAAAAGTTCAGGCTCATCATTAGTAGCCATTTCCTGTAGTGCTTCCTGAGGGGCCCCTCCAGAGTTCAGTTGCCAGTTGGAACTATTATGTGACCCTGCTCTGAACCTCAGAATAGTTACACATATGCCACAAAGGTCCTGAATTACAGCTAAGGGAGACAAGCAGGAGCCAGGCTGGAAGTTCAAATCCATTAATCAGCCCCTAATTCATTATTGTCAGTTGGGGCAGGGCAGGTGTTGTAACTAATTTTGCAACAATGAAAGCACTTAGCAAGTGCAAAAGATCACTAATCAGGAAGCACTAAGGAAGCAGGTGCCAGCTAAAAAAATATTCTGTGACACATTAATCAGCCCCAAATTAATTCAGGTCACTTGAGGCAGGGAAGGTGTGCTTGCGTTGCCACAATAATGTACACTGACTGGACAACCAGAGGGTGCTGTGATGAAACAGAGGGTGGCATGGGTGGGCCAGAGGGTGGCATGAGTAGTCAGAGAGTGGCAGTGGTGACAGAGAGTGGCAGTGATGAAGAAGAGTGTCCCAAACAGGCTGGACACGTAGAAACAACAAGTTCGCGAAACTTGCGACCCGACAGGTAAGTTCGCAATTTGCGCCATTGTACAAAACCCTCGCGAACTGGCAGAAACCCGCTCAAACACAAAAAAAAATCCGCAAATTCGCGAGAATTCGCGGATTTTGCGGATTGCGAGTTCGCAAATCCGCAAAATTCGCGAACGCGAGATTCGCAAAATTCGCCCATGCTTACTCACTAGGATAAGTTATGTCTGACACAACAGGGAGGATCTGTATATTATGAAAAGATAGTTGGCCTGGTTTATTTATGATAGGTTGCATATGTTAAAGGCAATAGGTCTTTTCAAGGTACTTTGTTATTGCATCATAATATGACGGTGAATATCTCCTTCGTTCCTCTAGGGGTTAAAGAAAGATTATATATGTACCAGATTTGTAGTAACATTTAAAAGAAAGAAATGTTTTTGGCCCCTGGACCACACCACCAGGCCTAGGGGTCAGGGTATTCCTATCCTGCCCCCTTCTTTTTTTCACCTTTTTTCTTGATATTCAGATGAGCCCAAGTCCCAATATGGGCGAGAACACTTCAAGGTTGAAGTGTTGGCAGCCAATCAGATCTCAGCGTTAGATCTGTCAAGTCTGCGGAGGATTCAAGTCCCTTGATATACAAATTATTTTTCCTTTGATAACTCCAAGACTACTGAACGTATTTGCGCCAAATTACATAAATCACTCTTTCTGGACTAAGGGCCTTATTTAGATCCCGGCGGATGGAATACTGCGTCTCAAACGTGACGGATATCCCATCCACGATATTACGATCTCCATAGGATATGTTGGGATATAATGGGATTGTAATATGGCGGACTGGATATTCAACCACGTTTGTGATGGAGTATTCCCCTCCACCAAGATCTAAATCAGGCTCCGAGATCTAAGTTTACGCCAAATTTTGTGTACTTCAGTTCACCAGTTCAGGCTGTAGTTGTGTCTAAACTCCCCGTGAGAAATTGCATGGGGAAAACACGTTTTGGAACCCCCTTTTTTCTCAGCCTCCTCTTGACGACTCACCCTGACACTTTCTACACAGCAGTTGATGTAAGTTGCAAACTAGTTTTGAAAATGTTGCGAAAATGTGTCAAACGGTGCCAAAGTTATTAGCAAAACACAAAATGCTTAATCCATGGAAAGAGGTCGTAACTACAGGCAACCACTAGTAGGTAATACAAAGGATTTAGGTCAGCCATCTCTTATCACAAGTCTGTGCGATTTACACTCTGTTGAATATAGACTCCTGGTGGCCTAATAGTTTAGGACCCCCTCCCCCACACACTCCGAAAAAGTCCTTAAAAAGTTTAGGAGTCATACTGGATGTCAATCTAGATTTTAAGGAACAGGCACGGAAAATGGCAGGGACCTGCTACGGTCTTCTGCAGATGATCATGAAAATTCCCCCCTTTCTACCTTTCTTGGCCAGAAGAATGTTAGTACAAGCATTAATCCTGTCCAGGCTGGACTATTCGAATGCTATCTATCTTGGAGCTCCTTTTTCCACCACTAAAATATTACAGACTGTTCAAAACTGTGCAGCCCGGCTTCTTTTAAAAGTTCCTTTGAAGCTAAACCTGCTTTAGCTTCATTACACTAGCTTCCAATCCAAGAAAGTATTCAATTTAAGGCTATATGCATCACACTTAAATCACTGGCAGGAAAATGATCTCTGTTGACTCAGGCTTTGATTGTCCCCTATCAGCCCAAAAGAGTCCTAAGATCAGAGGGTAAATACCTTTCAACAGTCCCAAAACTTAAACGAACAAGAAGTGGAGGCCGTATGTTTTTACATAGTGCTGCCAAGCTGTGGAATCGTGTTTCCCTTCATATCCATTCCCAATCTAATCACCATCATTTTCGTAAACAACCTAAACTTTTCCCTTCCCCTGATATGTTATGAATCTGACTTAGCGTTTCCTTAGCGCTGGGATGCCCTTGGGTAACCAGGCGCTCTATAAGTGCTTGCTCATTCATTGCCATCATTACAAGACACATTATGATGCAAGGAGCCATCACATTCAATCACTGACTTCCTTGCCCTGTGAGTGAGGGTACTTGTATGACAAGATGTGTGCATTTGCCTGAAAATGAGTAGACTTCGGAGGCGTGGCCTGCAACCAACCAAGATGGCTGCAGCTTAACTAAGCTCTGGCTGACTGCTGCGAAAGAACGGCAAAAATCTAGCATCATCCTGATGGGGATCGATCTCCGAAGATGGGGATCTAGGCCTGACTCCCTCACAATCGCACGGGGCTAAGGGAAAACTGTATTGGTTTGTGAAGAAGCGCTAGCACCGAGGCGCGGCCTGCGCGAAGAAAAGTTCCACCTACTGCGGGCGCCGGAGCCCGGATGAAATGGCCGGGCTCGAATAAGGCAATGTGTGAAGCTCAGAAGCACCTGTGCCGGTAGGAAGAGCTTACGATCCTGCGGGCTTTGGTGACGTATGTGGCAGGAAGAAGTTGAGGGACCCTCCGGATGCCATGACCCGCCTGTTGATGTGGACAAGGAGGCCCTAACGAGAGGAAATGTTGGTGTGCCGAGTCGCCTACATCTGCGGAACCGATCCTGAGCCTGAAGATCGTCGGCGGACTGCAACACATACCTGTCCACACTCCAGGATTTCATTGGGCAACAACTGGGAGACTCTACCAGCCATCGTGATTGGGAGGGATGACTTCCACAACAGAGTGAGTGCAGGCCTCGCAGGGAGGTGTGACCCCTCCTTCGGGTTTGAGTCCCCCAGTGCCTTGAAGGAGATGCAGCAGGCCATTCGTGACCGTGAATATCTACAGACCGGGTGAGGCACAACCGCAGCGGTGTCCCGACTCAGAGGTGAGGCAGCGCTGAGTGGCCAAGGAGATCTTCTCTCCTCGACCTGGGACAGTGATAGCTGATGTGATCCTGCCCCGATACCTGAATCCCCCAGCAGGGCTCGAATGCGGGGCAGGGGCTGGGATGGCAAGATCTGAGTGCTGGCAGGAGAGAAGTTGATGATCTTCTAGGCCCGGACACTTTTAAATATAGTCCTCTTGGGGGCGTGGTCAAGATGGCAGCGGGGTAGGATGTGTTCTCCTTAGCTCCTGCCCGCCGCCTCCTGAATTGGCACAGCACGGCCTTTTTGGGGCATGTGATAGCCCGAGGTTCGCTGATATTGCGGCGGGGGGCCCTCCGGAACCATTAGGTGCCCAAGTCCAGGCCGAGAGAGTGGCTGCCGGCAGCAACATAGAATGGCCGGGAGGCAGCCCCGGCCTCTCTGAGTTCGAGAGGCCCCGACAACGCGGCGCTCCGCATCGCGGACCATCGAGGCCAGCACCTCCCCTCCCGGCCACAGCGATACCGGTATGGAGGCCGGTGAGCCATACGACAGGCGCCCGGCGGCGGCGACAACACCCGGGTTGGTCAAGGACCGGGCCTGAGCAGAGTGGGCGCCGTCCCCGGAGGCCGCAGGGAAGAGGAATTCACAGAGAAACAACCGGCTGCCCTGCTGCGGCGGCGCCGTCGTGCTTGCCCCAGGGTGCCGGTCGAGTGCTGCTGCGGCCCAGTTTCCAGCATCCGACTGGGCCGCGCAGATCCCCGGCCCACGGTAGGCGGAGTACCCAACACAGCTCCACACTATGCGGCGAGGCAGCAGGCGAGGCCACGGCGTCCCGGGTGTGGGCCTGCAGCTGTTAATGCCCCTTGCGCTGATTTTCCGGGCGGACACGAGCCCCCCTGCCCCCTATCCACCCCATGCCAGCTGGGGGGGGTCATCTGAGGACCGCGTCCTGGTTCCGGGCCTGGGAGTGGCTGCTCCATGGCGCCAGCACCAACAGGGAAGACCTTCTGAGGCCTAGAGTGGGAAGTGGACCTGCAGCCGGGAGGACAGTGGACTGGGACTGGAACACTCGCCTGCCGGATTTGAATGACTGGGGGGCCCGCTCAAGAGCTCTTCCCAGGGCGCAGTTCGAGTGCTGCTATGGCCCGGTTTATAGCATCTGGCTGGGCCGTGCAGATCCCCGGCCCACAGAGGGCGGAGCACCCGGCAAAACACTACACCACGCGGTGGTGCAGCAGGTGAGGCCGTGGCATCCCGTGGGCGGGCCTGCACCTATTTCAGTCCCCTCACACTTGTTCAGAGAACTGACACGACCCCTCCTGATGCCCGTTCCACCCCATGCCTGCTGGGGGGGGGCAGTTGAGACCGCGTCCTGCTTCCGTGCTTGGGAGTAGCTGCTCCAGGGTGCTAGCATAGTCCTCCAGAGGCCTGGAGAGAGAGGCGGGACATCAGTGGATGAAGGCTGGGTCACTCGCCTGCCGGACTGGGGCGACTTGGGTCTGGCTCTGGACCGCGCCCTGGGACCCTCCGGCGGGGGGTGCAGGAGAGGCCTTGAGAAACAGCGCGGCGCCCGATTGAGTGCTCAGCGGGAACCGGTGGCGGGTCCGTGTCCCAAACCGGTGGTGACCCGAGGGTCGGGAGAGGCCCCAAATTGCACCCTTATTTGGTCTGCGGACACGTTGGGAGAAGCTGCTGGACCCAGATACTGCTGATATTTGGCGCTGGGAGACGGGATGGGCTCGGAGTGACCCATCGCGAGCGGCACTCCCCTGCACCTAGCCTCTTATCTCTCTCCTGACCACGCGGCTTTGCTGTACATACTGCTCGACTGAGGGACGGCCTTCGGGCTGCTTCGGGGGGAGGGGGGGCCTGGCGCACTCAGTGAGTGGCCCAACACCCTAATCACAGTGTTCTCCACTGGAACATCCCGGCTTGCACCTCTTTGAACGAGGAGTATTTGGCCTTTGCCTCCATGTGTGGGCTCGGAGTTCTCCCGGTGGCCATCTTTGACGGAAGAACACACACAATACCAACTCTTTGAATCGCCCTTTCACTGGACTCCAGCTGTCAGTGCAGCAGCAATAGGCAGGGCCCTCACATCTTTGTCTTTGTCAGCACTAACTCTCCAAGGGAGACGACAGCCGCCGTTTGGAGGACCTGCGCCCCCCCAGGAGTCTCCCGACCCTCTGATACTGCTTCATTGGATGCTCGGAGGATTGATAGAGCATGTCCAAAGCCAAGACCAACAAACCGAAATCCCAGAAAGACATCTTTGGTCGCCCACATCCCACCACTGACATGGCTAACATGGCACCGGAAAAGGAGACAGCGAAGCACCCCGCGGCGGCCGGGGTTGAGCCCATCACGAAGGCCTTCGTAGAATCACTCTTCCTCACTCTCAGGGAAGATATACAATCAGTCAAAACCAAATTCGCCATGGGACTCAAAGATATACACCGGGATGTTGACGGGTGGCTGCACTCGAAGAGAAGAGCGATTCCACAGTCACAGACTTGACGACGCTTCAGCAAGAAGTCCTACGGTTGCAAGACCAGAATGTGGACATGCAGATGCAATTGGAAGACTTAGAAAACCGCTCCCGTAGACATACCATCCGAATTCGGGGAGTGAGGTTGACAGACGACACCCGGAACCTCTTTGCCTTCACAGTTGACCTCTTCCGGCAATAACTCGGTGATTCCCACGAGGCAGACGTCGTCTTGCACAGAGCCCACAGAGTAAGTCCGCCCCGTGGTCCCAACGCACCACCGGTGGACATCCTGGTGTGCGTTCAAGATTTCAAGACCAAGGAATCTATCCTTTCTAAAGCACGGACCCTCAATCCTATCTCATTTCAAGGTCATTCCCCGGTCCCGTATCTAGACCTAGCACTGATCACCCTACAGCGATGATGGCAGTTCCATCCAGTGACCAACCACTTGCGGCAACAGGGGATCTCGTACTCCTGGGGGCACCCATTTCGCCTCCTTTTCAGATACAACAGTAAACTCCACCAACTGCGCTCTTAAATGGACGCATGCCGACTGCTGGGGTTGGCCCCACAGAGTGAGGAAAAGGAGACCGACGGGCCGGGATCCAGGCCAGAGATCTCTCCATCAGGATGGCAACTTCAGAGCAGAAGACTGTGCCCTCAAAGACCGCCCGCCTCAGAAATTGCCCGTAGCCAACAGGAAGCACATGCGGCAGCTACAGAGGCCCTCGCAGGAGAGGGCTCTGAGGACCAATGAGGGGACTGAACATACTTCTTTTTTTTTAACCATCCTATTGCTTCCTTGCTGATTCGGGGTGGGAGCGGGGGGAGAGCTTCCTTTCTCATTGATCACGCCACGGACCCCAACTGGATGTTATACCAGTCGTCTTGGGACGATGGACCACACTTCCGAACTGTTCTTGCTTAGGGTGTTTTCGGGTTAGGGGGGGTTATTTGGTGTGGGATTTTCGTGGTTTCTTTTTGAGTGTTGTTCCCCTCGTCCACATTTCATCCCCTTTCAGGTATCAGATTGCAGCACTTTTGAACCTAGGGGCATATTATCAAGGACCAGTGTTAAAATTATTGCCGTTTTATCAGCAGGAAGCTGCCGGTAAAACGGCGATAATGGGCTTGATAATACGCCCTTGTTAATTCCCATAGAAGCCCATGTTCTGGTGTTAACATGGGCTTCTATGGGAATTAACAAGGGCGTATTATCAAGCCCATTATTGACGTTTTATCGGCAGGTTCCAATCGATAAAACAGCGATTATTTTAACACTGGTCCGTGATAATATGCCCCCTTGTTCTCCCCTTGGTAACCAGGAGTTCTTGAGAGGCCCTTCCGGACCTTATCCCAGCCAGTTCCCCCTCTACATGTCCCATGACCCCAACATTGCTTAAAATTCTCACCCTCAATGTCCGAGGTCTCAACAACCCAGTCAAATGCAGGGCAGTCCTCCACTGTCTAGAACACGCACAGCCTGATATCTGCCTCTTGCAGGAGACCCACCTTGTCCCTAAAGATCATCACAGATTGAGGGCCCGGGCATTCCCCACGCAACTATTTTCATCTTTCATCTGGGATTTCGGTTTGTTGGTCTTGGCTTTGGACATGCTCTATCAATCCTCCGAGCACCCAATGAAGCAGTATCAGAGGGTCGGGAGACTCCTGGGGGGGCGCAGGTCCTCCAAACGGCGGCTGTCGTCTCCCTTGGAGAGATAGTTCTGACAAAGACAAATATGTGAGGGCCCTACCTATCGCAGCAGCACTGACAGCTGGAGTCCAGTGAAAGGGCGATTCAAAGAGTTGGTATTGTGTGTGTTCTTCCGTCAAAGATGGCCACCGGGAGAACTCCGAGCCCACACATGGAGGCAAAGGCCAAATACTCCTCGTTCAACGAGGTGCAAGCCGGGATGTTCCAGTCGCCTTGACTATTGCAATGCACTGTTGCTCGAGGCCCCGTCCGTGCTGCTAGATAGACTCCAAAGAGTTCAAACAGTCGCTGCCAAACTGGCCCAGGGCTGGCCTAGGAGATCTTCGGCCACCGTGGCAATGGCCGAGCTTCACTGGCTCCTTATGAAACAGCGAATTGCTTTTAAATCTCTCTGTCTTGTTTTTAAAGCTTTGCATGGAGTCAGGCCTGGCCCCCTGCAATCTATGTTTGACTGGTACATTCCAACCAGAGCCCTCCGATCTACTACTGCCAGTCTTGTCAAAGTACCAAGATTTAAAAAGGTCAGGACAGGAGGAAGATCTTTCAAGGTTGCAGCAGCTAAACTTTGGAACAGCTTGCCTTTGGATGTCCGTCAAACAAGTGAACTTCAGGAAACGGGTCAAAACTTGGCTGTTTCCTAAATGTTAACTGTTCACTATCCTACTGTCCTCTCCCAGTGCATCTATTTTAGGAGTTATCTTCAGCGCCAGGATACATGTAAGGCGATAGCTGCGCTATATAAATGTTTTAAATAAATAATACATAAATAAATAATTCCACTAAATCAGCCGGGGTTGCTATTCTTGTCTCTCACTCTTTCCAAGGTAGGGTCCTCCAGGAGGAGGCAGAGATTAAAGGCCGCTTACTCACATACCGGTTTCAGGTGGCCGGGATTCCCCTCATAGTGGGTTCCATTTATGCCTCCAATGGGTCCGCCATTCTTATTACACGGAGGGCAATAGATGTGGCTGCCTCCTGACTCACAAACTGCGGGAAGCGCGACAACGCCAGGGTGTACAGGCCATTCGAGACCCGGGGGTGAGCTTCAATCAGAAAACGCAGACATAGCGGAAGTTTTCCGAGACTTCTAAGCGGATTTATATTTGAGCAACTCTCTTGACGCTTCTCACGGGCTTGCCTACCTAGAGACCACGCAGATACCCTCACTTTCTCAAGCCCAGGCAGAACACCTTGATAGGGATATAGGGACGGAGGAGGTAATCGCAGCCATCTCTCGTCTCAGACTTGGTAAATCCTCGGGCCCGATGGCTACTCGGCAGCCTTTTATAAAAACCTTTTGCGGTCAACTTGCCCCCCTTTTGCGAGACCTTTGGTGGCCATACCGAGTGAAATGTTGGAGGCCTTTGTCGTAGTAATTCCTAAGCCTGGGAAAGACAAGGCGCTTTATAGCACCTATCGGCCCATCTCCCTTCTAAATATTGATATGAAGCTCTATACGAGTATATTAGTGACTCGCCTAACGCCCTACATGCCCCAGCTTATTGAACCGGATCAGGGAGCGTTCATATCGCAGAGACAGACCAGCGATAACACTAAAAGGGTATTACACCTTATTGAGAAGGCTTCTCGCACTCCAGGGGAGTATATGCTCCTGGCTATTGACGGAGAGAAGGCCTTTGACAGGGTGCACAGGCCCTACCTGGAGCAAGTCCTGTCGTCATTCGGCTTTGGGGACAAATTACGCACACAAATACTTAACTGTTACCGCCTACCTCAGGCGATGGTCCGTGTGAATGGCCAGACATTGTCCCGATTCCCCATAAACAGAGAAACAAGGCAGGGATGTCCCCTTTCTCCCCTCCTCTTCGGGCATGATTTATGGAGCCAGTGGCGCAGCGAATTCGGTAGCACCCTCTTATTGCTGGGATTAAACTTGGGGGCAATACCCATACCATCAGCCTATACGCCGACGATGTTCTGCTCTCTCTCTCTAACCCGATCCAGACTCTGAGGGCTCTCTTCATTGAGCTACACAGCTTTGCACGGGCCTCGGGTTCAAGATTAATATGGAGAAATTCACCGCCCTTGACATATCACTCACGCCGGACTTCCTGGCTCACATCCGCAACGAACACCCGATACAATGGTCCGCTTCCACCATTTCATACCTAGGGGTGCAGTTGGGGGCCACCATCCCTGCCATCGTTGCCGCTAATTATGGGAGGCTCCTACCCACATCCGCCAGGAACTTGATCATTGGAAACATCATACCCCCTCTTGGCTGGGCAGAATAGCAGCCACCAAGATGACCATACTTCCACAGATTCTTTATCTTTTTCAGATGCTTCCCCTGCGCTCCCCTGCGCCCCCCCACGGGCTGGATCCAACAAACCCAATCAGACTTTGCTCGATTCATCTGGCAGGGCCGCAAGCCCAGGTTCAAGCATGCCATAGCAACTCTGCCTCCGGAACAAGGAGGTGTCGGGGTACCCGACCTACAGCTCTACTTTTACGCCGCCCAGCTCCGCTACTTAGTGGAGTGGAGCCATCTCAAATCCGAGAAACATTGGCTGTTTCAGGACCAAGCAGTCGCCGGTACGCCCCTACAGGGTATCCCCTTCCTTAATAAAGCACACAGACCACCTAATCTGTATGCCTCTTACATCGAGGGCACCATGTTGTAAGTATGGGATTGCACTGCCATAAATCATGGGCTGACGTCGTTCCCCTCCCCACTCACTCCTCTATTTAATAATCTGGAGTTCCACCCTGGTACCATTGCCAAGATGTAAAGATCCAATTTCCAGTCAATTTGATGAAGATCAAATAGCTTTATTTGAGAATCAAGGCAGATACCACCAGCACAGCTTCACAGCTCACATATCAACTCCTATAATCAAAAGCTAACATTCTATCCTAGCAACATAGCTAACATTCTAATGATGACATGCAGATGCACTCAACTCTACACATCTCCCTACTTAACATACACTAAATAAATTACACATTTCTTTTATATAAATCATATTTAAGGAATATAATAAATTTCCATTTTTTTATATTCAAAGACATCAATCTTCAGAAATATGAACTGGAGCACGGCATTTGCATATGTTTCCAGTACTCCAAGCTGACCCATCGGATAAGATAACAACTTTTCTTTTTATAGACTTCACTTGAATTGGTGCAGAAAATGTGCTGTCACCCATTGTAGTTACACCACCACGTTTTATGGTCACCTAATCACCAATCTCAAATGTAATATCTTTTACACTCTTCCTATCATTATAATATCTAGTAGATTCAGCTTGCATTTTAACCACATTATCTTCCACAGCAGTTCTGTCCACCTACACATCTTTCACTTTCAACCAACCAGGAACCTCTTTGACACCAGGTTCACGTCCCTTTAAAGATATAAATGGACTTTCAATCATAGACCTTGTGTTAGGATAATGTAATGATGTTAATTAGTGAGCATGAGCGGCACCGGGAAGGGTTGAATTGGGGTCTCCCACTTAGATAGGTGATGTACCTTAAGGGGTACAAAGGCACTCTGCATTGTTGGGGGGCATCAGTTCTTAGTCCGTCATGAAGGGAGGCGGGGAGAGGGATTGGAATTAAGTTTTCTCAAAATTGTTTTGACTTATTGTTTTCTACCTACCTGTTAGGGCGATGCCAGGTTGGGGGATTGTGCTTAATTTGTACCATTGCTTCCCGGTGCTTAGCACCGGCACTTTTTTCTCAGGGCCGGGTCTACGTCGTAAAATATTTCAAATTGAATGCCTCGTCGACGCATGTCTTATTAAGAGGCACATTCCGCCTCCCTGGGACTGCCAGAGAGCACACAGTGGAGCAGTGCCTGCACATGATCCTAAAGCTGATCCTAAAGCTGATAATGATTGATCTCTCTGGCTGTAATCACGCCCCTCCTCCCTAAAAAGAGCAGCACAGCTTCCAGGGCAGGTCAGCCTTCTCAAACGGGCACCTTACCCCACGCTCTAACTTCCCCCGCCTCTCCGCTTCTGCTTCCTGCCCCTGCCATGGTCCTGAGGTCACTCGAATAGCAGCAAAAGGCGGGCAATTTTCTTTACTGGAGGAAACATTTGAAAAAAAATAATGCAGTGGCTCCTGGCCTGCTCCTCCTGAACCTCTTAGGTAATGTGAACTTTCTAATGGATTTAATGTCTGCTGTGAATCCCTGCTCATGTCGGGTGTGATATGTTTTCTTCTGCCTTACAAATGGTCATTCGACTTACAACCCATAACAGGCAAATCGGATTTAATCATATTTTACAGCCTGGGATAGTTTGCTTGTTTATAATTTAAAAATGTCTTATTAGAGCGTTAAAAATTTGACTTTTGCTGGGCTAGGGTTCTTTTTTGGAACTGTGTGGGGACTAGAATGAGCAAATGGTGCAGAGCACACGTAGAGCAAAAAGGGCTATATACAGTAAGGAGGGTTGAATTTGAAGAATAAAGAATGGCTCCAGCATCCGCTCGCAAAACACCTGTTTGGCAATTTTTTTCTGCAACACACATCTCAAATTAGTAATCCGGCAGGGCTGACACAGTTCTTCATCCCTCTAATCGTAATGAAGAAATCCGATTTAGCTTGTAAGAATTCAGCCTCTTCTGTGTGCCATACAAATGGTCAGTACTCTGGAGGGCTGTAGAGCTCAACCATCCGTGGTTTGCATAACTCCCAGAGACCCAGCTGCCTTCAGATTAGCACTGATGGAAAATGCAGTTAATTTTACATGCTTTAAATCTGTCCACTTCATGCATTGCAGGCTGCTGTGTTCTCATTTGCCGCTTTCACTGTGCATCTGCATTAAGAGCACGCACCTGAGATAATTAACCAGTAAGAAATGTATTCCCCACACCACTCCGTCCTACATTAGTTTTATAGCACTAAAAACCCTCGCCACAGTATAATGCCAATTCTGACCTCTTTCAAAGTGCACCCGTACAATAATTACATTACTGCTCGCTGTGGGTTTATTTGTACAAAAAGTGAAAATATCGTTCTCTACCTAAGGTTTATTTTTGAAGGCAGACTTTAAATTGGGTAATTTTATTTTTGTTTTTACATTAGTGCACTCCCTCCACAGGTTATTACATGCATAGATGCTTGCAGGTACTTCCTTTCATCTGGTGGAAAAACCTTGCACATATTCTGCCCTTGCAGTTCTTCGGCATGGCACTAAACAGTAGGAGTTTTTTTTACAGCAAAAAACAGATCTTCAGTTTTTGAATGCAACGTCTATCCTTCAATTCAAGTGCGTATTTATCACTAATTACATATTTAGTACCAGTAACGGTGCAGCTCATTTTAATACTTTTTATATTAACAGAAAGTTCAACTGAATGTTAGACAATCCATACGCTGCATCTCTAAACAGTAACCAGAAATGAGCAACCCAATATACCCTTGAGAGTTTGGGCAAAGGATATGATAGGGTATAAGTACCTTCAAGGGATTTTGTTATTATGTATTTCAAACACAATTTCAAACAGTACTTGACGGCTTTGTACACATAAGACCGATAGTACAAAGCAACAACCGCAAATGTTCAGCCAATTTACGTAAGTTGCCGAATCCGCCGCCACCGCCGAGAGTCACAAAAACTTACCTCTCACACGTCCAGGGAAGGCTGAAGCCACTGCCCACGCCGCCGCCACCGCCAAGAGTCAAGGGACAGCTGACTCCGCGCCGCCGCTCCGGGAGACTCCAAATCCCGGCAGGCAACACGGCGGCGCGTCTGAGTGACGCGACAGCGCCCAGAGAGCGCCAACACCGGCGCTGAAAAGGAGGAGCACCCCGGCAGAGCGGGGGAGAACATTCCGAATCCGCCGCCACCGCCGAGAGTCACAAAAACTTACCTCTCACACGTCCAGGGAAGGCTGAAGCCACTGCCCACGCCGCCGCCACCGCCAAGAGTCAAGGGACAGCTGACTCCGCGCCGCCGCTCCGGGAGACTCCAAATCCCGGCAGGCAACGCGGCGGGGCGTCTGAGTGACGCGGCAGCGCCCAGAGAGCGCCAACACCGGCGCTGAAAAGGAGGAGCACCCCCGCGTCGCGGGACGCGAGAGGGACGCCCGGGGCGAAGCCCGGGCAAAGGGCGGGCCGTCTGAGGCCGTCCGAGGTCGGACAAGGTTGGGTTGGGCCAGGAACTCTGCCCAAACATCTACAGGCCACCAGACGTTCATTGATCTGCAAATCCATCTTCTGTCAGGTAAAACGTTGTTTTCACATCCAAGCTTTACGTCCTGTTATTGCTAAGCCACCTGCACACATGCCTGGTATGCCTGGTAAAAAGCTAACACCTGCAACCAACACCATGGAGAACTATTTAGTCCAGGTAGTGGCGAAAATAAACAGCGATAGAAGGTCCTCATTGGGTTTGGATTCATCCACACAATCCCCATTAGTAGAAATAGAAACAGAGGACCCTTTTGACCTGATAAACACTAGCCTCTCTGGAGTGGCACAAGCTTCCTCACAAGACACTGTCACTATTCAACCCAGTGGCATAGTGGCCAGCACTGAAGACAACAACGACATTGATGTAGTGCCTCTGAGTCCCATGATCTGTGAGCTTATTACCCCTTCCATTGTTCCAATCCCAGCACCAAGGGTTACAGGGGCTAAAAGAAAAGCTATACAAAAACGACCGGGGTTAAGATCAGCTAAAAATAAAATTGCAACACCACCAAGGAAAATCTCTGGCGAGGAGGAGGACGATCCCTTGGGGGAAACATATGTATCCTTCTCTAATATTCAATTTCAGAAATTTTGCAGTTTGATGGACATAAAAATCAAAGGTATAGTCAAACCTCTGATAAGCAAAATTGATAAGCTATCCGCTGAAGTGACTAAATTGGAAGGTCTCCTTGGTAAAACGCTGGGTGAAGTGGGGAAACTCCCTGAAGTCATCACGTCCAATGTACAACCTTTGGTTAATGACATTCTAGCAATTAAATTGCCACCCACTGTTGCCCCAAACCCCCCAGTGGCTCCTCTGATAAACCTACCGGAAACTAGCTCTGGTGTTGCACCCTCCGCCCACTTTATTGACGAACCTAACACCTCGAAAGGGTCATTTGAGCTGGTGGTGGAAGCCTCGCCATTAGTCCTTATACTAGCAAACGTGCCCCCTCTGGCTTCCGGTGAAGCTGAAACAACAGCATCGCTTCTAAACAAATCTTTATGTTGGCTAACCAACAACATGGCCATATCTCCGTGGGGGAAACAGCAACTGGACGAGGAACTGGTAAATGCAAGAAGAGTGGAGTGGATTGGGAACAGGGAAAAAAAGTTCAAGGGTGATTGCGTTGTGCTTAATCTCTCTCACCCTGATGTATTACCAAACATACTGCCTAACATTTTTCCACCACAGAGACGATCTACCTCTATTGTACCATTGACCCTTGACTTCTTTTATCCTCGAAAAGGCAGAGGCCCCAATCCAAGCACCTTAAGAACAAAATGGAACGTTGTAACCAAAAGGGGTAGTAAGAACTTTGGTTCCGTTGAGTGGGGTCTAGGTTTAGAAAACAGATTCTCTGCTCTTTCCAATCTAGATGCTTGTGATTGACAAATAACCAATTGTATGCCTCAGCTGCAAATACCCTCAGCCATGTGTGCAACAGGGGGGCACAATCGAGTTATGGGCTCTCCAAATGAGTTATGTAATCCAGATGTTTCAGTAGGATTAACATATTCAATAGTAGAAGTCAATGTCAATGTGGATGTAAATACGAATAGGCCTGATCAAAGCTCTGAAATATGTGTGGAGCAGGCCTTTGGGAACCTTCTATCTTGGAATGTTGCAGGGCTATGTTCCAAAATGGACTGTGGAGAGTGGTTTGAATTTGTTAGCAAGTATGACGTCTGCATTTTCCAAGAAACATGGGCCTGTGATCCTGTTTATGCTTTGGGGTATCTGAACTTTTATGTACCGGCTATCAAAGGTCCCAAAGGGAGACCAATGGGAGGTCTCACTATATGGGTCCGTCAGTCCCTGAAGATCTTAGTAAAAAATCTAGAGCTAAACCACAAAGACATCCAGCTCATTAGACTTGAGAGGGACTCCTCTACTCCCATTGACATCTATAATTTATATGTTAGAGGGGGTAATGCTGGTAAGTCAGCGGTTTTATCGTCTCTGTACAGTTACCTAGATACTCACTCTTCTGGGAATAACATCATATTGGCAGGAGACCTAAACCATACTTTTGAACCCCTTGATACTGGTGAGGCTTTTTTAGGTGCGGAGGAAGACAATATGAAGAAAAGTGGAAAATGACTCACTCTCCCCACCAGGGATCTATCCAGCAGTTTGCATAATAAAGCAGCATAGGAATTGACAGCCAATCTGTAAAATTAAAAGACATCTTTATTATAATTAATTATGAGGCTTCGTCGTCCAACCGTAGTTTTACAATTGAAAGAGGGAGCCTGCCTGAGCTTTCTCAGGCAGGCCTTTTATACAAAAAGTTTGGCCCTAGGCTCACATTCTTGCTGACGAACACATCATTGTAGGTCGCTCCCATGTTACCATAACAAAGCAGGCTATAATTATGAATTCCATTCTACTTGCCCAAACTGACCAACCCATCTTCCATCATGAACATATGTCAAACTTCACATATTTTCCTGTGCAGGCCGGAGGAGCTCACCATAGAACTGGTTTCCTCCCCATCATATAAACAGTCACCTCCCCATTGTAAAAGCCCAGAAGCAGAGAAACAGAGCCAGGTGTGGAAGATAGAAATGTAGGATAAGGGATGCTTGTGGGTCATAAACAGGCATGGCTACTGTATTCGGCCTTCTAATCTTGCTCAGGCCAATGTACACAACAAGTTGCTCAGATCTTTAATATAGATTGACTAGAGGGCATGGACTGGTTTGGTGAGGCCAACATCACGTAGGCAGATTCAGCCTGTTCAGGTCAAATGGGAGTCAGGAAGAACTCAAGCTAAGGAATACGTGTCCTTTAAGAATCATTGGCTCATGTATATGCCTATGTAAAGGGCAACAACTAAAATGGACGCTTGTTCACAACCTAGAGCCTGTGGGCTCAGAATGAATTTGCCAATAACTCCTGCATGCATCATTGTATCGTGATGAAAATACACAGGCATAATGTCCTGATCATTACCGGTCTATTGATACCAAATTCGTCGTGGTATGATGATATTTTCTGCACGAGTGTTTAGGCCTTGGTACACCATTATGGCAGGGTCCGGAATTTTCAGAACCACAAATATGTGGGAAATCCCTGCACTTGACCTAACCCCAATAACTCGCTGGACCGAGGATATCCTAAGCCTGAATGCTATGTGCCTTGAATATGGGTTAAGGGCTCTGAATGGTCGTACTAAGTCAGACAGAGTATCAGCCATGACCTTTGATAATGGAAGATCTAAGAGTCGTATTGACTATGTTATATGCTGTATGGCCCTATGGTCATCCATTATTGATATGGAGGTAAAGGAAAGGCTCGAGAGTGACCATAATCCTCTTTGCGTTCTTCACAAATGGTGGCTGTCTGATGTGATTGCCCCCAGTGCTCCTATTGATCCCTTACCCCCGTTGATTGTACCTACAAATGATTTACGCAGGCTGAGGTGGACTAGTGTTAAAACAGATCAGCTGGTTCTGGAAAAAATAAGTATGGCAACTGACAAGGCTATCATGGCCCTTGAGGGTGAAACTGGGTTTCTTCCTAGTAAAAATAATGTCACCAAGGTCCATGAAGCTCTCTTTGATGAAATTAAAGGCCATTTTCTGAAACCGGCAAATAAAAAGATGCATGCCCACAGACCAGCACAATGGTACAATCACGAATGCAGGCTGGCAAGAACCTCCTTGGGTGATGCTATTAAAAACAAGAATTTAGAGGCAATTAGATCTGCCAGGAAGCATTATAAACAGTGTATAGTAACAGCGAAAAAAGATTGGGATGAGGCACACTGGAACAATCTAAAAAATGCAAGTGACCGTAAGGACTCCAGGTTATTTTGGCACATAGTCAAATGGGGACACGATAGGATAGAAGAAGCAAGCACTAATAATGTCCCCCAGGATGCTTGGGTTAAGTTTTTTAGCGAACAGTATGCTTCCAGAGATCAGGCAGTGGATAGAAGGTGCACGCACTGTTTACCAACTGGGGATGACATCTTCACTAAGAGTGAAATACTCACTGCCTTAAAAACTGTTCGAAGTGGGCGGGCTCCTGGTATTGACGGGGTGCCGGCAGATGTTTTCCTGAATGACACTGATAGATGGTGCAAATACATCCATCTGTTGATAAATTTGATTACCAGGGGGGCAGATATCCCAGTGACCTGGAGGGGTGCTGTAATCATCCCTATATACAAGAAAGGAGATCGGGCCCAGCCCGGTAACTATCGCCCCATTAGTTTAATAGACACCATTCAGAAAATAGTGGGGCGAGTAGTTGTCAATAGGTTGCTCGATTGGGTTGATGAACACAACATCTTATCCCCCTTTCAGGCCGGATTTCGCAGGGCAACCAGCACTGTGGATCAGGTCTTCCGTTTCCAACTAATACAGTGGAAGACCGTGGTGCTAGGTGGAGGCAGCCTGTATGCAGCATTTGTTGATTTGCGGGCTGCCTTCGACCTGGTACCGAGGGCGAAACTGTGGGAAGTGCTTGAGACACTAGGGGTCCCTGGGGATCTGTTGATTTTAATTATGCGATTGCATGAGGGCAACTATGCCAAAATAAGATGGGGAGGATATGGGAACAACACTGCCGAATTTCCTGTTGAACGCGGGGTTCGGCAGGGATGTTCAATGGCCCCTACTTTGTTTACCCTTTTTATTAATGGTGTTGTTTCCCGCATGCAATCTCGGGCTGTGGATGCCCCTTCTCTCGCTGGGGAGAAAGTCCCCATTTTAATGTTCGCCGATGACACTTTAATTTTATCAAAAACCCCCAGTGGCTTACAAAAAGCATTGGCAATATTTGACGGGTTCTGCACTGACCATGGACTTGAGGTGAATGCGTCCAAGACAAAACTCATGGCTTTTAACCCACATAGAAATTTTAAATCGAATATTACCATGAGTGGCCGCATTCTCGAAGTTGTAAAATCCTTTACCTGTTTGGGGATCTTGATCTCCAATGACAATAAGTGGCAGCAACACCTCAACATTGCTACATTAAGGCACAAGCAGCTATCTGGCACTATAATTAAGGAGCATAGGAAGTCAATGACTAAACCTATTAAACCGCCCCTGATAATATATGAGGCAAAAGCAATTGGGTCTGCTTTGTATGGTGCGGAGCTATGGGGGTATGAAAACCTCCACGAACTCCAACTATCTGAAAATAAATTTCTGAGGTCGTTGATGGGTACCCCACAGAGCAGCCCATTATTGCCCCTGCGTTACGAGTTAGGCAGAAGAGAGCTTACGGAAAAGGCCAAACTGCGCCCGATATTATTCTGGCGTAGACTTTGGACTACACCAGAGCTCTTACATTACGCGGAAGGGTTCTCTGATGTCATTAAAGCTGACCATTACAATAAAATCAGATGGTTTAAAACACTAAAAACGCACTGTTTAATTTAGGACTCCATGCTTTATGGACAGATCCTGCTGGGGCTTTATTTCCCACTAAGACTGTTTTAAAAGACATATTTTGGGAACACGTAGCTAATAATAGCTTACTTAACACCAACAGTGGGACTATGACCACTGGCTACCTAGAAGCTAAAATGTTCCCCATTTATGAAAAGTATTGGGACTACATAATGAACCCCCTGGACAGGAAATTGTTATTTCAAATGAGGGTAGGTTCGCTCCCCCCCTGTAACTTAACAGCTAAATGGAAATCAGGGGGGGCAGTGCTATGTCCAGCATGTGGGGTAGGAGAAGAAACCCTAGGTCATTTCCTGTTTTGTTGCCCAGTATATTCTGCCCCAAGGCAAGCCTGGTTGGCTCCTATGTGTAGGAATTTAGGTACAAAAAGTAGTATGGTGGCACTGCGTATAGTAAAATCTGCTACTGAAGAATGGATCAATATTGCAATTGCAAAGTACCTGGGATGGGCGTGGGTTTTAAGGAAGAGACTGCTGGCAAGTTAAATACTGCCACCAAGTCGATCAGAGACTGCTAGACATTTGTCTATTCTCTGTAATTGCTTAGTAAATAACCAGAGACTGCTAAACTAATGTTTATTCTCTGTAAGTTTTTTAGCTGACCAGAGACTGCTAGACATTTGTCTATTCTCTGTTTATGCAACGTGTCATTGGCTTGAACATTGATTTTTAATGTAATGAATTCTTTTTTAATGTACGATTTTCTGGGGATATTTACATTGTTATTATGAACATCACCCCTCTGGTCTCTTTTTGTCGACGGTAATGATCTTTGCACCTGTACATATGATGTGTCATTGTTTTTAAATTGTTAAAACGTGCATGTGCTTGTTTGATCGACTATGTAAATTTAATTGATTTTTTAATTATATGTTTGTTTGTCTGCTTTTATGAGTAATACTCGAATAAAGCACTTTTTGAATTGAATTGTAAGTCACTTCAAGTGATCAAAATGGAAGAGAGGGAGAGGGTGTGTATGAAAAATTTTATTTAATACTCAAAAATCGATTTGAGAAAAGGGTACGGAGCTCTCCCTAGTGAGGGTAACTGGGGCTGCGAGCTACGTGTTGCTATAACGTGGTGACATTCTTGATACTTGTAACGAATACTCATTGCACTTTAGAGCGATTTTACATTTGCTGTGATTTTATTATTGGGGGCTTATTTTAGTGTTAACGGGAATTTTAATGCAGGCACACTGACACTCTGACCATTTTTGACTTCTCTTCACTTTGCCCAGCCGCTTTCCAGCCGACACTCGGCGGCGGTGGGCGCCATCTTTGGTGAGGCGGGGAGAGCGCTCTAGTTGCGCCGTCCTCCCACCCTCCTTTCTCCCTATATAATGTGTAGGCCGGCCAGACGGCGCAGCGGGCTGGCGCAGCGGGCGCGCCGGACGTGCGCCGAAGCCGCGCCTAAGCCAAGCCCGTCT
This sequence comes from Lissotriton vulgaris, assembly GCF_964263255.1. NCBI lineage: Eukaryota > Metazoa > Chordata > Amphibia > Caudata > Salamandridae > Lissotriton > Lissotriton vulgaris. The sequence goes on from NC_141693.1 coordinate 1,155,730,252, forward strand.
GCGCCCGTCCGCGCCAGGATCGCGTCGGGCGCAGGGCACGCCGGCCAACATCAACATACCATCAGGTACGATAGTAAGGAATTACTGGCACTACGATCTAAAGTCGGTGAACCGTGTAAGGGATGTCCCCCTATTGACCTTCTCCGGGGCCCTTTCTCATGTTTACACTGTAAATGGATGTCCCCTGGGATACCTACAGAGATGCATAATATTTCTGCCCCCCCAAGGCGCAGCTCTAATAACTTTAAGGGAGGACTTATTAATGCCCGGTCCTTGTCCTGCCATTGCCAAGACAAACACGATTTAATAACGTGTCACGACCTGGACGCCCTTTTTATAACCGAAACATGGCTCAACGACTCTTCCAATCCTGATTTGGCTACAGCCCTCCCTCCGGGTTTTACTATCTTCAGGCGGGACAGGCCAATTGGGCGAGGAGGTGGGGTTGCATTCATTATTAAAAAGTCCTTCTTATGCCATACATTTGATCTAGGAATGAATCTGGAGGGGTGCTGCACTCAATTCACTGAATCTTTCAATGTTTATCCGGTATGTGTGCTGTGCTGGTATGTAGTCTGCAAACTATATGTGACAAATGTGTAAGGCCTGGTAATGAACACTACCAGGACACCAGTACGCACTACTCAAATTCAATTTAACGTTAGTACATTCTTTTAATTTTTACAAGCAATAAACAAAATCGTTATATCATTCATATTGAAGTTTCCATTATTGAGAAAAAAACGCTCTATTTCCACATAAAGTGCCTATAAAATACATAGTTCATACAACTCAAAATCAAAACAATTCATCAACACCCAATGCATTTCGGGGCGTAAGCCCCTTCGTCAGGGGTCTGTGTGTGAGAAAGAAAAAAAGGGAAAGAAAGAAATCACATTACTCTCGATGCAGGAGAAAACTGGAAATCAAGTTTCTATATTGAACAGACTTCTTACCGCTAGTGCGCTGGAATTGTGAATTCCAATATACCCGAATGAAATTCAGTAACCTGGACGAAAAAAACAATATCGAATTCGTTTTAAATATATGCACCCACTGAATAAGGTGAATACCTACTATTCCCTGTATTAAATGACCTGTTAGCTGTATGACTATCTGCGTGAAAATCTGCGGAAAACAAAGGGAGATCGAAAGAAATCTATGTAAGACAACAAGTGCAGCAAGGGATGCTCAAACTTAGTACATGTTGAGAATAATAAAGCTCACCTTAGCTATGGTGCCATATTATCAAGAGCCTGTATGAAAAAAAGGGACTACGGTCAAAAACGCTGAAACAAAAAAGTGCGTTCGAGATTCACTTGCTACTGCAGGACGTCAACAAGAAATTTACCTGCGAGCCTTACGTGGTTAACATCAGTCTCGACAAGTGCTCATGGTTTAGCGAACCTGTCGGAAAAAGCAACAATCTATCAAACGCTGGCCAGCGTGCAACTATTTCTAGAGCGGAAAACAGTCATAAGATGCATTTATCGACCCTTACCGGAAAAGAGTGAAACTGTCGCCCGTAGCAGCGTTCTTCCCGAGTGTCGGTGAAAACGCTCAGTCCTTCCTTCATTATAAACGAGATTGCGCGCATGGATACTGACAACGGACTAACGCTATAAACAAAAATCTATAAACAAAAATCTTCACCAAAATTTCACCCGATTCTCTCAATCGTATTAACCATACGCCGACTCCTAATATATGCGCAAGGTAGTAATGTGTTCACTTATCACTCTAACGTTCTGCCGAGTTTGTGTGAAGATCGACAGTGCACTGCTTTATAATTACACCCGCCGCCATCTTTAAACGGTGAGCGATGATGAAATCGCCCAGTCTACAATGCACCACTGACTAAGACGAACATCAAAAGAATAAAGAGTGGAGGGTCAAAAGAGACATTTTGAATATTCCTTGTGAATTGTTTGAGTCATTACAATGCAATGTATTAAACTGTGAAAAACGAACTACTTAAAATATCTGTTGATGCATATACGAACATGTGAATGAACATTTTGAGATTCATCTAATCGCAGTTATAGTGACCAATAGCATTTGCAGATACACACAGAAAACATTTAGATGGTCTCAAATGATAACAAATCCTACCTATTTACAATCTACAGGGTATGGTATCAACAGTAGGCAGCTCGCTCCCACCCATAATTCCAGTATATGTATGTTTGTATGTGTGAGTGTCATTGTGTTGCAGGTAACCGACAGACTCAAGAAGTACGTGTTTTACAGAAAACAAATGAGGTCCAGTTTGTCATTCAGTCCATTGGGAATAAGAGTTTGGAGCCTACGAATCCAGAAAGTCTCCCTTTGGAGAAGTACTTTTGCATTGTCTATCCACAACCTTTGCGGGACCATTTCAATTACTTGAAATCTTAATTGGGCAATGGAATGCCCCGACTCAATCCAGTGCTTTGCCAGAGGTGCCGTCAAGTTTTTATTGCGGATGCGGCTCTTGTGTTCCGTCAGCCTTATTTTCAGTTTCCTATCTGTTTTGCCAACATATAACAGTCCGCATGGGCACTTTATTGAATAAACCACATGTTCAGAGTTGCAATTAGTGGTGTGCCTCAATTGTATTTTTTCTCCTGTGCGTGGATGCAACAGGGTATCACCAAGTATAGCATTGTTGCAATTTTTACAGTTGTAACATTTTTGGGTCCCTTTGTAAACTGATTTTTCCGCCATGAGATCATTTGTTGATTTGTTCAGTAGTTCCTTTAAATTTTGTGCCCTCTTATATGCAAACAAAGGTCTGTCATGAAAAAGTGTATCAAAGTCTTTTTCTGCTGTTATAATCTCCCATCTTTTGAGAATGATTCTTTGAATATCCTTGGATGCAGACGATTATTTCGAAACGAAAACCATCCTTTTGTTATCCACCTTAGTCTTTTTCTGTAAGAGATCCATCCTAGGCATTGCTTTAATTTTATCCAAGTGCCCTTCTAGCAGCTTATTGGGATAACCCCTGTCCAAATATCTCTGTTTTTGTTGCTCTAGACTCTTATCACATTCAGTGTTATTGGAGGAAATCCTCTTAATCCTCATGAATTGAGAAATCGGAAGATTGTTGATGAGGCTCACAGGATGGAAACTCTCATACAGTAGTGCTGTATTTCTATCCGTCTCTTTTTTGAACAACTTAGTTTGGATAGATCCATCTTGCAGTTCTACAAGTACATCCAGAAAGGGTATAGCAGTGTTGCTTACACTATGGGTGAATTGTATCCGTGGGTTGGCCAGATTCAGACTCTTGATGTTTCGGAGTAACTCTGCAGGGGAACGTTTCCATATAATGAATATATCGTCTATATAACGTTTGTAGTAAACTATTCCTTCCTGCCATGTGGGGTCCTCAAGTATATAATCAAGCTCGAATTTCGCCATAAAGATGTTAGCATTAACACACGCTCCTGGAAATCCCATGGCCGTTCCTGTTAATTGAGTGTAGAAGTCATCTTGCCATAGAAAGTAACTGTTCTGAAGGCAGAACTCCAACAGTTGTAGTATGAAATATTTCAACTCATCTGGTATATCTGATCTCAGCAATGCCCACTCCATCGCTTCAATACCTTGCTTGTGGGGGATTGATGTATATAAAGAAGCAACATCGATAGTACATAGTGTCCAGTCCTCATTGTCAACCATTGTGACCATAGTAAGACTCCTCAAGAAATCTGACGTGTCCTCTAGATACGTGACCCAGTTCTGCATAAACGATTGCATATGCGCATCAATGAAAACACCCAAATTTTCAAAAATTGAGGAACACCCTGAAACGATGGGCCTGAAAGGAGGGTCGTTCAAATTCTTGTGTACTTTCGGTAGAAAGTAAATTTTAGGTCTTCTCGGGTATGCTTGCCGTAAGTACCGTTTTGTTGAACTGTCGATCCAATTCAAATCCTCAGCCTTATCCAAGATGTCATCCAAATTTTGGGATATGTTTGTTGTTGGGTCTTGTTCAAGCTTAGCATACGTTCCCACGTTATGTACATGTTCATCTCCTTTCGATTTATAGAACGTCGAATCCATGAGAACGAGTGCACCACCTTTATCCGCCTTCTGAAATACCAAGTCCTTATTTTTTGCTAGCCTTTGGAGAGCACTGTACTCTGCTCGTGTGAAATTCCTAGCTTTCCTCTTGAACTGAATCCTGTTCATGTCCGCTTTCACTAGGATTTCAAACGTGTCCAGAGTTTTATGGGATGTTGGTGCCATAAAATTGCTTTTTGGTTTAAACCGTCTATCTTCGTCCACAGTATCTACCACTGGGTTCAAGATTGTAAAAAAATGTTTCAACCTCAGGATTCTCATGAACTTGAAAAATGCTACCTCCACTTCCAATGCATTTGTGTGGTACGTACTTACAAAGGATGTGCCTTTGTTCAATAGCCTCCTTTCAAAACTTGACAGAGAATAACTGGAGATATTTACTATGAGGTCTTGGTCTGGCTTCTCAGCCCCGTCTTTTTCAATAGCTCTCTGTCCTTCTCCCTTTCCTTTTCCCTTCCCTTGTCCTCTTCTCGTTTTTTGTCTCCAGTCAGATTCGTTGAAGCATCCGGTGGTTTGCTTGGTGGTAAGTCCTTCTCTAAAAAAGAGACCGAAGATGGTCCTGCTGTTGTGCCTGTTTGATCAGAGGGTTGTAGTGTTGGCCTTTGGGCCTGTGGAATCGTTATAGGCTGCCTTACAGAACTCAGTTCGCTATCTGAAACTACACTCTCATCCGAGGAAGCTGGTTGCTGCTTTTTATTATTGAATCGTCGTCTGGCATAAACTTCTGCCCATGTGTAGGCCTCGTTTAATTTATAGTCAATAGTGTCGCGCTTAAATTTACGCAACTTAGTCTCTTCCAACTCCTTTCCGTACTTATCTAGTCATGTGTTGATGTCTTCTAGGGTTCTGCCCCATAAATCTTCTTCAATTCTCTTTGACAAGTCTCGCTTTAAGTTAAATATCTCCTCCTCCAGATCAGCTATGGTCTTAGCAAGTTCCTCTATTAGCAGTAAAATCAAATCCAGGGAACATTTATTCAAGATCTCGAACCACTTCTCCATGAACTTTGGATTGTTGTTTAGTCTGTATAGCATAGGTCTTATCGCTAATCTTAAGCCTCTGGGTATACGCTTCACACGATGATACTGGATGAGCGTCGTTGCGTGTAATCGCTGGTTTAGTTCACGCCTGGTCAGGTATTCGAGTTGCTTGAGTTGTTGTGTCACAGATCCTCCTTGTGCATCAAAAGTTTTGGATTCCTTAATGAGCTTATATATTTGATTTGCATCTTCCGTCGTATATGCCTTTGTGTTGGCCCTGTTGTCTGTGATGGCCGCTATTGAATCAAACGACATTTTTCAAGTGGTGCTGGCACCCTATGGTTGCAGTAGGATAAGAAATGAATCTGGAGGGGTGCTGCACTCAATTCACTGAATCTTTCAATGTTTATCCGGTATGTGTGCTGTGCTGGTATGTAGCCTGCAAACTATATGTGACAAATGTGTAAGGCCTGGTAATGAACACTACCAGGACACCAGTACGCACTACTCAAATTCAATTTAACGTTAGTACATTCTTTTAATTTTTACAAGCAATAAACAAAATCGTTATATCATTCATATTGAAGTTTCCATTATTGAGAAAAAAACGCTCTATTTCCATATAAAGTGCCTATAAAATACATAGTTCATACAACTCAAAATCAAAACAATTCATCAACACCCAATGCATTTCGGGGCGGAAGCCCCTTCGTCAGGGGTCTGTGTGTGAGAAAGAAAAAAAGGGAAAGAAAGAAATCACATTACTCTCGATGCAGGAGAAAACTGGAAATGAAGTTTCTATATTGAACAGACTTCTTACCGCTAGTGCGCTGGAATTGTGAATTCCAATATACCCGAATGAAATTGAGTAACCTGGACGAAAAAAACAATATCGAATTCGTTTTAAATATATGCACCCACTGAATAAGGTGAATACCTACTATTCCCTGTATTAAATGACCTGTTACCTGTATGACTATCTGCGTGAAAATCTGCGGAAAACAAAGGGAGATCGAAAGAAATCTATGTAAGACAACAAGTGCAGCAAGGGATGCTCAAACTTAGTACATGTTGAGAATAATAAAGCTCACCTTATCTATGGTGCCATATTATCAAGAGCCTGTATTTGTTTCAGCGTTTTTGACGGTAGTCCCTTTTTTCATTCCAGCGCACTAGCGGTAAGAAGTCTGTTCAATATAGAAACTTGATTTCCAGTTTTCTCCTGCATCGAGAGTAATGTGATTTCTTTCTTTCCCTTTTTTTCTTTCTCACACACAGACCCCTGACGAAGGGGCTTCCGCCCCGAAATGCATTGGGTGTTGATGAATTGTTTTGATTTTGAGTTGTATGAACTATGTATTTTATAGGCACTTTATATGGAAATAGAGCGTTTTTTTCTCAATAATGGAAACTTCAATATGAATGATATAACGATTTTGTTTATTGCTTGTAAAAATTAAAAGAATGTACTAACGTTAAATTGAATTTGAGTAGTGCGTACTGGTGTCCTGGTAGTGTTCATTACCAGGCCTTACACATTTGTCACATATAGTTTGCAGGCTACATACCAGCACAGCACACATACCGGATAAACATTGAAAGATTCAGTGAATTGAGTGCAGCACCCCTCCAGATTCATTTCTTATCCTACTGCAACCATAGGGTGCCAGCACCACTTGAAAAATGTCGTTTTTTCAATAGCGGCCATCACAGACAACAGGGCCAACACAAAGGCATATACGACGGAAGATGCGAATCAAATATATAAGCTCATTAAGGAATCCAAAACTTTTGATGCACAAGGAGGATCTGTGACACAACAACTCAAGCAACTCGAATACCTGACCAGGCGTGAACTAAACCAGCGATTACACGCAACGACGCTCATCCAGTATCATCGTGTGAAGCGTATACCCAGAGGCTTAAGATTAGCGATAAGACCTATGCTATACAGACTAAACAACAATCCAAAGTTCATGGAGAAGTGGTTCGAGATCTTGAATAAATGTTCCCTGGATTTGATTTTACTGCTAATAGAGGAACTTGCTAAGACCATAGCTGATCTGGAGGAGGAGATATTTAACTTAAAGCGAGACTTGTCAGAGAGAATTGAGGAAGATTTATGGGGCAGAACCCTAGAAGACATCGACACACGACTAGATAAGTACGGAAAGGAGTTGGAAGAGACTAAGTTGCGTAAATTTAAGCGCGACACTATTGACTATAAATTAAACGAGGCCTACACATGGGCAGAAGTTTATGCCACACGACGATTCAATAATAAAAAGCAGCAACCAGCTTCCTCGGATGAGAGTGTAGTTTCAGATAGCGAACTGAGTTCTGTAAGGCAGCCTATAACGATTCCACAGGCACAAAGGCCAACACTACAACCCTCTGATCAAACAGGCACAACAGCAGGACCATCTTCGGTCTCTTTTTTAGAGAAGGACTTACCACCAAGCAAACCACCGGATGCTTCAACGACTCTGACTGGAGACAAAAAACGAGAAGAGGACAAGGAAAGGGAAAAGGAAAGGGAGAAGGACCGAGAGCTATTGAAAAAGACGGGGCTGAGAAGCCAGACCAAGACCTCATAGTAAATATCTCCAGTTATTCTCTGTCAAGTTTTGAAAGGAGGCTATTGAACAAAGGCACATCCTTTGTAAGTACGTACCACACAAATGCATTGGAAGTGGAGGTAGCATTTTTCAAGTTCATGAGAATCCTGAGGTTGAAACATTTCTTTACAATCTTGAACCCAGTGGTAGATACTGTGGACGAAGATAGACGGTTTAAACCAAAAAGCAATTTTATGGCACCAACATCCCATAAAACTCTGGACACGTTTGAAATCCTAGTGAAAGCGGACATGAACAGGATTCAGTTCAAGAGGAAAGCTAGGAATCTCACACGAGCAGAGTACAGTGCTCTCCAAAGGCTAGCGAAAAATAAGGACTTGGTATTTCAGAAGGCGGATAAAGGTGGTGCACTCGTTCTCATGGATTCGACGTTCTATAAATCGAAAGGAGATGAACATGTACATAACGTGGGAACGTATGCTAAGCTTGAACAAGACCCAACAACAAACATATCCCAAAATTTGGATGACATCTTGGATAAGGCTGAGGATTTGAATTGGATCGACAGTTCAACAAAACGGTACTTACGGCAAGCATACCCGAGAAGACCTAAAATTTACTTTCTACCGAAAGTACACAAGAATTTGAACGACCCTCCTTTCAGGCCCATCGTTTCAGGGTGTTCCTCAATTTTTGAAAATTTGGGTGTTTTCATTGATGCGCATATGCAATCGTTTATGCAGAACTGGGTCACGTATCTAGAGGACACGTCAGATTTCTTGAGGAGTCTTACTATGGTCACAATGGTTGACAATGAGGACTGGACACTATGTACTATCGATGTTGCTTCTTTATATACATCAATCCCCCACAAGCAAGGTATGGAAGCGATGGAGTGGGCATTGCTGAGATCAGATATACCAGATGAGTTGAAATATTTCATACTACAACTGTTGGAGTTCTGCCTTCAGAACAGTTACTTTCTATGGCAAGATGACTTCTACACTCAATTAACAGGAACGGCCATGGGATTTCCGGGAGCGTGTGTTTATGCTAACATCTTTATGGCGAAATTCGAGCTTGATTATATACTTGAGGACCCCACATGGCAGGAAGGAATAGTTTACTACAAACGTTATATAGACGATATATTCATTATATGGAAACGTTCCCCTGCAGAGTTACTCCAAAACATCAAGAGTCTGAATCTGGCCAACCCACGGATACAATTCACCCATAGTGTAAGCAACACTGCTATACCCTTTCTGGATGTACTTGTAGAACTGCAAGATGGATCTATCCAAACTAAGTTGTTCAAAAAAGAGACGGATAGAAATACAGCACTACTGTATGAGAGTTTCCATCCTGTGAGCCTCATCAACAATCTTCCGATTTCTCAATTCATGAGGATTAAGAGGATTTCCTCCAATAACACTGAATGTGATAAGAGTCTAGAGCAACAAAAACAGAGATATTTGGACAGGGGTTATCCCAATAAGCTGCTAGAAGGGCACCTGGATAAAATTAAAGCAATGCCTAGGATGGATCTCTTACAGAAAAAGACTAAGGTGGATAACAAAAGGATGGTTTTCGTTTCGGAATATTCGTCTGCATCCAAGGATATTCAAAGAATCATTCTCAAAAGATGGGAGATTATAACAGCAGAAAAAGACTTTGATACACTTTTTCATGACAGACCTTTGTTTGCATATAAGAGGGCACAAAATTTAAAGGAACTACTGAACAAATCAACAAATAAACTCATGGCGGAAAAATCAGTTTACAAAGGGACCCAAAAATGTTACAACTGTAAAAATTGCAACAATGCTATACTTGGTGATACCCTGTTGCATCCACGCACAGGAGAAAAAATACAATTGAGGCACACCACTAATTGCAACTCTGAACATGTGGTTTATTCAATAAAGTGCCCATGCGGACTGTTATATGTTGGCAAAACAGATAGGAAACTGAAAATAAGGCTGACGGAACACAAGAGCCGCATCCGCAATAAAAACTTGACGGCACCTCTGGCAAAGCACTGGATTGAGTCGGGGCATTCCATTGCCCAATTAAGATTTCAAGTAATTGAAATGGTCCCGCAAAGGTTGGGGACAGACAATGCAAAAGTACTTCTCCAAAGGGAGACTTTTTGGATTCGTAGGCTCCAAACTCTTATTCCCAATGGACTGAATGACAAACTGGACCTCATTTGTTTTCTGTAAAACACGTACTTCTTGAGTCTGTCGGTTACCTGGAACACAATGACACTCACACATACAAACATACATATACTGGAATTATGGGTGGGAGCGAGCTGCCTACTGTTGATACCATACCCTGTAGATTGTAAATAGGTAGGATTTGTTATCATTTGAGACCATCTAAATGTTTTCTGTGTGTATCTGCAAATGCTATTGGTCACTATAACTGCCATTAGATGAATCTCAGAATGTTCATTCACATGTTCGTATATGCATCAACAGATATTTTAAGTAGTTCGTTTTTCACAGTTTAATACATTGCATTGTAATGACTTAAACAATTCACAAGGAATATTCAAAATGTCTCTTTTGACCCTCCACTCTCTATTCTTTTGATGTTCTTCTTAGTCAGTGGTGCATTGTAGACTGGGCGATTTCATCATTGCTCACCGTTTAAAGATGGCGGCGGGTGTAATTATAAAGCAGTGCACTGTCGATCTTCACACAAACTCGGCAGAACGTTAGAGTGATAAGTGAACACATTACTACCTTGCGCATATATTAGGAGTCGGCGTATGGTTAATACCATTGAGAGAATCGGGTGAAATTTTGGTGAAGATTTTTGTTTATAGATTTTTGTTTATAGCGTTAGTCCGTTGTCAGTATCCATGCGCGCAATCGCGTTTATAATAAAGGAAGGACTGAGCGTTTTCACCGACACTCGGGAAGAACGCTGCTACGTGCGACAGTTTCACTCTTTTCCGGTAAGGGTCGATAAATGCATCTTATGACTGTTTTCCGCTCTAGAAATAGTTGCACGCTGGCCAGCGTTTGATAGATTGTTGCTTTTTCCGACAGGTTCGCTAAACCATGAGCACTTGTCGAGACTGATGTTAACCACGTAAGGCTCGCAGGTAAATTTCTTGTTGACGTCCTGCAGTAGCAAGTGAATCTCGAACGCACTTTTTTGTTTCAGTGTTTTTGACGGTAGTCCCTTTTTTTCATACAGGCTCTTGATAATATGGCACCATAGATAAGGTGAGCTTTATTATTCTCAACATGTACTAAGTTTGAGCATCCCTTGCTGCACTTGTTGTCTTACATAGATTTCTTTCGATCTCCTTTTGTTTTCCGCAGATTTTCACGCAGATAGTCATACAGGTAACAGGTCATTTAATACAGGGAATAGTAGGTATTCACCTTATTCAGTGGGTGCATATATTTAAAACGAATTCGATATTGTTTTTTTCATCCAGGTTACTCAATTTCATTCGGGTATATTGGAATTCACAATTCCAGCGCACTAGCGGTAAGAAGTCTGTTCAATATAGAAACTTGATTTCCAGTTTTCTCCTGCATCAAGAGTAATGTGATTTCTTTCTTTCCCTTTTTTTCTTTCTCACACACAGACCCCTGACGAAGGGGCTTCCGCCCCGAAATGCATTGGGTGTTGATGAATTGTTTTGATTTTGAGTTGTATGAACTATGTATTTTATAGGCACTTTATATGGAAATAGAGCGTTTTTTTCTCAATAATGGAAACTTCAATATGAATGATATAACGATTTTGTTTATTGCTTGTAAAAATTAAAAGAATGTACTAACGTTAAATTGAATTTGAGTAGTGCGTACTGGTGTCCTGGTAGTGTTCATCACCAGGCCTTACACATTTGTCACATATAGTTTGCAGGCTACATACCAGCACAGCACACATACCGGATAAACATTGAAAGATTCAGTGAATTGCCACCCTAGATGAAGCTCTTGGGTCACTTATGCTACATTACCCCAACTTCACCCTATTAGGAGACATGAACATGCAACTGGAATCGTGCGTTGACCCTCACGCCATCTGTTTCCAACACACTTTAAATATCTTTGGATTGGCTCAACTAGTTACCGCACCCACCCATCTAGCTGGCCATACTCTTGACGGTATTTGCTCCAACTTAACCACTATGATTACGGCCCCCCCATCCCACAAATTTGGACTGACCATAGTTTCATTCCCTTTGACATCGAGAAACAAGCTCAAGCCTCACTCATAACTAAGCGTCCTCAACCTTCCTTCACGATAAATTGGAGAAAGGTGATCGACCGTATTAAGCTGGACTCTCAACCACCGGCACAGGCCCCTAAATTAATAGGAGATGTATCGGTCGATTCTCGCAACTTTCACGTTTGGATGGATCAAATTATCTCGGAAAAATCTGATCCAAAAGGGGACCGCGTGAAATGTCCTAAAAGAAAACTAAATGCACCATGGTACACCCAGGGCCTAACTGAGAGTCATCTACTATGTAGAATAAAAGAAAGGAAGTGGAGGAAAACATATGACGAGGCTTCAAGAGCCCTCTATGTTCAGCAGAGGAAATCATACCTCTCTAGTATAAAGGCGGCTAAAAAGGAGTACTATACAAAGGCCATCAATGAAGCCCACCAGAAGCAAAAAACCGTCTTCTCCATAGTCAAATCCTTCACCCACCCTAAAGCTCTTCTGCCCGAAATTCCTCCCTCTGAAACTCTGTGTAACCAAATTGCAGATTTCTTTGTGGAAAAAATCGCCAATATTCAAAAGGACTTTCCGCCTCCCTTGATTATTCCTCATCAGGTACCTGACAACCATCCTTCCCTCTGCAGCTTCCAACCTGTCTCCCTCCAGCAGACCCGCAAGGCAATTTTGGCCTGCAAATCAAGAGCACCAACCGACTCCTGTCCTCCTCGCATTCTGCACCATCTAATTGAGGTAGTAAACCCTAACATCAACGCGATCATTAACGCATCCCTTGATTCAGGGGTAGTGACTAATGAATGGAAAAAGGCTATCGTGAAACCCCTGATGAAGAAGCAGAATAAATCTCCAACAGATCTTACCAACATGCGCCCCATCTCACTCTTGCCTGTTCTAGGAAAAATCACTGAACAGATAGTACATTGGGAGCTAAAAACATTTGTGGAGAATCATAACATCCTGCATCCCCAGCAATCTGGGTTTCGCCCCGGTAATTCCACCGAAACGGCTCTGATAGAACTCTCTGATTCCATCAAGTTCCTGCAGGATGAGGAAAGGCAAGCCGTCCTCATCCTGCTTGACCTAACAGCAGCGTTCGACACTATCTCTCATGTCATCCTGATTGATAGAATGCGAGAGATTGGCGTGACAGACACAGCTTTGGCATGGGTAACATCTTTCTTGTCCAATAGGTCCCAATCTGTGTCCTTGGGTCCCTACCTATCCAGCGAGAAACCCATTACATCGGGTGTACCGCAGGGGTCCATATTAAGCCCACTTCTTTTTAACATCTATATGGCACCCCTCCTCGCTGTGATAGAGTCCCATGGGATCCTTGTCACGTCATATGCTGACGACACCCAACTTGTCGTCTCCATCGACAAAAACTGCATGGATACAGAGCTGTGATTTCGGAATTGTCTCACCGAGGTATTCCAGTGGCTGAATAAAAACCACTTGAGATGCAACAGTGGGAAAACCGAAATCATACCATTGGGTAAAATTTTTTCCTTCTGCCCAAAAGATTGGTGGCCCAAAGACTCAGAGGCCCTGCCGAGTGCGGTGTCTTCTGCGCGCAACCTGGGCGTGCAATTTGATGCATCCCTTTCCTTTGACGATCACGTCAGGATCACGGCTGGTTGCTGCTTTGGACTAATTAAATCTTTAAAGAAATTCTTTGACTTCCTCCCCATCACCGCTAGGAAATCGGTCGTGGTAGCACTAATACTTTCCCGACTCGATTACTGCAATGGATTAATGGCAGGAGTGAAAAAGTCCACCCTTAAGAAGTTGCAAAGTATACAGCACGCGGCTGCAAGATTAGTGTTGAAACTCCCCAGAAAATCTTCGGCCTCAGCAGCATTGAACTTCCTCCACTGGTTGCCACTACACAAGAGAATTCTTTTTAAACTTTTACTTACAGTGATCAAATCCCTGAAAAATACAGGTCCTCACTACCTTGTCAATCGCTTCACTCATTACAACCGCGTACGATGTCTGAGATCCTCAGGGGCCAACCGTACGAAGATCCCGAGGTTCAAATACAAAACCAGGGGTGGAAAAACCTTCACAGTCCTGGCAGCAAGGGCTTGAAACAACTTGCCCGTAAATCTCAGATTGATCGAGACTGAGAGTCTCTTCAGGAAACAACTGAAGACATGGGTATATCAGCAATCAGATACCTATGTATTGGCAGCTATTTAGATCTTTCACCACCTATCTCCCACACGCATGCTCAGCGCCAAGATGCTCCTTCCGGAGCGAAAGTTTGTGCTTTACAAATACCCACAAATATCAAATTATAGGAAGAAAATTTCAGAAATAGCAATCAAAAGAAAAATCTCTATAACAATTGTATGCGCTTATCCGCCTGTTCACAGTTGATCTATTACTTAAGCAGACAAAGCGTATATGTCGACGTTTTGGTCTCTAATCTTGAGTTGAGGAGACCATCTTCAGGACATATGAATCATATCTTGAAAACCCTTAAAGACAGTTATAATTAAAAAACAATCTCAATCACCTATATTGGGACACAAATAGTAATAAATACATATCACACCAAACCTCTCTATATCAAAAACAGTAATTACCAGTCTGACTCACTTCGAATACGCATTAAAGCTTCAATTTAGACACTTAGTTCAAATTTGCATTGAAGCTTTGATTGAAAACTATGACATACAACTTAATTAAAAAAATCTATACATATAGCACATATTTAATTCACATACTGAGTATATACATCCTAGCAATCATTTATGAAACAGCCCTCTTTAAACATTTATTTGTCTGAACATTGTATTAAAAGGATGTATCTTCTCATTTTGTAAACACTAGTAACTTTATATGTTGCAACATAATCAGTTTTGCTAAATCAGTAGACCCCTAGAGTTCATACTTAGGAAGACCTTAAGCTAAATAGCGTGTATTTTAAGGCCACACTTATTCATCTTACATTTAATACGGTCTCAATCGCACACTATATGTGTATATCTGACCACCATTTTGACAATTTTGCAAAGGGCTAGATGACACAAATATATTTATATCATGTCCTAGACTGTATGCAAAGATGAGGTTACTCAGAGACTTCCTAATTTACTAACGATACAAAGAATAGCAATATTAAATATTATTGGATAATAAGAACATCCACGATCCTCGGGCTTGGACCGGTACCGCTGAAGTCGCCCCATGTTGGGCGCCAACTGAAGAACTGGGCTTTCTTAGAACCCAGCGGCGCCAGGGGCACGCCCGAAGTCTTCGGATTCACCTGTCTTGGTTTACAGAGACACGGAATACTTCTGGGTGGTGTCAGAGACCAAGTTTTTTAGCTGCCGCTAGTAACAGTGATCCTAAAAATACAGCATGGTGGTATTTCAGGAGACTGCTCAAATTCGTAGAGCAAAACATCCCTTTTTATACACAATAGTCACATTTTATGAAGATACACTCCCACTGCGCCAAAAGTTAACCAATGAAATACATTCTCAAACAAAGTATCACATGACAAACAGTTCAGTTTGCAATGTCCCAACCCAAAGTTAATCATTTGGAATGTCCCAAATCCAATTTCCACAAGCAGGACAAACCCATAATTGAAAAGCACAATGCATGTAATAAAGAACATAGAAAAGGAAACAATGTCTGATAGTGAGCAAGATAAGTATGTGTAAGGAGACTAAAAGTTAACGATGTCCTGAACAATGATTGGTAATCTCAGCCAACGATCAAACCAGGGAAATTGACTCGGCAGGGTCAGCTTCAGGCGAAGGCTTGCAATTCACCTCGGAGTCAAGAAAGACCCTGTTAATGTGTAAGAATACATGAAGGCCAGGTTGCTTCGTTCGTTCGACCACACTTGTCGGCCTGCGTGATGGCAAGACAAAATGGAGGCCTAAACAAAATGGAACCCATGTTCGAAACGAAATCTCCAAATACATGGTGAATTCGCTAGCTAACGTGACAAATTCACTCCACATCAGCCGCACTCGCTAAATACGGTCCGACATCACCAAAATCGTGACGGAACCATGACCTTTCGTAACGAGGCCCATTTTCACGGAACCACACATTAGAGCAGTGTGTCAACTTGGATCTATTGATCGGTAAATATACCATAACTAAGGAGGGTAATTTATATTTATGTTTTGCCAACTTTAGCAGTGCATTCGACTTGGTAGACCATTCAATCTTATGGCCTTTATTGTTGGAAATGGGTGCACCCAAAGAGATAGTATACTTCCTGTCTAGACTATATGAGGAATTATCCAGAAAGGTGCGGTATGGATCCTCAGGTGAATATACCCCCGCCTTTAAAGTTAAAAGAGGCATTCGTCAGGGCTGCGTCCTAGCTCCACTACTATTTTCCTTATTTATTAATGAGGTGGACACAGCCCTAAAGCCTATAGCGGCGGATCCCCCGAGGGTTGAAGGAAATCCAATTCCAATTCTTTTATATGCTGATGACGCGGTTTTACTTTCACGTACCCCCATTAGGTTACAGCGTCTTATTGATGGTTTTACTGTTTTTATCGCAAAAAGGAAGCTTTTAATCAATAAATTGAAATCTTTCGTAATGGCTTGTGGTAGAAACACAACCAGATCCAGATCTTATTTTATAGACGGTTCTAAGGTTGAAATGGTTAAAATCTTCTGCTATCTAGGCATTACTTTTGCAGGGAGTGGGTCCTGGGTACCGGAACAGGACAACGCCCGTGCAAAGATGTTGAGGAATATAAATGGCATATTTAGATTTGCAATTAAATTGGGCAGTCGCCAGATTAAATATATGGTGACAATTTATGAGACTCGATGCGTCACAGCTGCACTCTACGGTGCCGGGGTCTGGGGTCACTGTCATGGCAACTTACTATTACAAACTGAAAATTATTTTTTTAAACGTTTATTGTGTGCCCCACGGTCGGCCTCTATGGAAATCATTCACCGTGAAGTGGGCATTAATTACATTTCGGATCTGGTTTCATTGCACCCTCTTTTACTCTGGAAATCTATATGGTCAAAGGAAGAGACTTTGTAAACACAATCCGTAATAAGGGATTGCCTTAAAATGAAGAATTGTTTAGGAATTCCCTGGCTCAACTACCTCTCCCACTGGTTTAAAGCCTTGTTTAATTGTGATATCCATCAAGATCCCGAATGTGTTGATTTCATTGCAAGAGGTGAGATTAAAACATCCCTGTTAGCCCATAAAACAGTGGACCACTCCCATGTGCTTTTGAATCAAACGACTTGTATGTTTTATATGCAATTGGATCTTAAACAAGGGTTCCAAAGCTATTTGTCTGTCATAACAAGAGCATCACATCGTTATGTGTTAACACGGTTAAGATTGGGTACCATACACCACCTTGTTAATTTTCCTGTTCTGAAACAAGGTTCTACCCTACCCTGCCCATGTGATGGAATCTCTCGTCAAAGCTGTTGCCACATGTTATTACTTTGTAATTTGTATTCTAAGTTTAGGAACATTTACTTAAAACCGTTTTCCTTACGTCTTAACATTAGATCTACTAAAGACGCAATGAATCTGCTCCTAAGACTAGAGGAACCAGGTTTGTGCTTTCATACAGCAACATTCCTTCTGAAAGCGATTAATATTATGAAATCAATGATCTTCGATATTTGAATGTAGGATCTATAGGGCTTTTAAGTAATTTTGCACTCGTATGTTCAGAGATCTGGACTATTTATGTTTATATAAATCCAGGGGGAGTATATGAATGATGTACTCATACAGCAACAGTCCTCCTGTAAGAGTTATATACTAGGAAATTAAATGACTTGTTAATTGATTGTATGATCTATAGGGCCTTTTAAGCAATTCCTGCAAATGCACTTTTTTTTTATGAATACGGACTATCCATGTTTACATATATTCAGGGGGAGTATACAAATCCTGTATCTGCGTTTATTATACTGTTTTCTTATTTCTAAGACTTCTTCTTTATTCACATTTTTACTATTTTATGTATGGATAATTTTATCATTATTTTCTTCTTTGTGTATTGCTGCGAATAATGATAATAATGATGTACATTTGTTCTCCCTTATATGGTTGATTTATTTAACCGAATAAAAGCTTTAAACCTTGACTGAGAGGAAGAAGGATATGGATTGGTGTATGAAAGCCGAAAAAACTGCATATGAAAGCAGGGACTGACCAGATAAGTGGACTAAGGTTTGGGGGAATAGAATGAGAATAGAGGCGTGATATGTACGGCAATACCACTAAGTATGAGCGGAAAATCCGTTCCGCTCGCGGATTTTGCGAACTAGTTGATGCTCAAATTCAGTGACTCATTCATTAGCCCAAAAACAATTGTGAGCGTCGTCGAGGCTGGACAGGTGTGCCTTCTTCCCAACTCTACCGTGGAAAATAAGCTGTGATGCTGGGTAGAGGCCTCACAAGAGGCATGTGCACTCGCATGGAAGCCCCGCCCCCGCCCCAAATCCGCGGATCCGCAAATCCGCAAAATCCGCGGATTTTGCGGATCCACGATCCGCAAATCCGCAAAATCCGCGGATCGTGGATCCGCAAAATCCGCCCATGCCAAAATACCACCATCCAGATCAAGGAAACTAATGATGACGCACTGTGATGTGGAGGGAGGGAGATTGTGAGAACTGATACCCTGGAAATGTATATATTGGATGCTGCGATTTCCTCACCTCGTTGTCGCCTTCATGACTTGTAACGCAAGACTGGAAGTATACTGACTCACTGACTGTTTGTTTTTTATTGTTTAAATCAAAAGATTTATTTTAAATGTAGACTTCATGCCAGGCCTTTAGTTTATCCTTTCCTCCTGTTAGAGATCTCCTTACATTTTTTACCTTCTACTCTTTATATTTCCATTTTTAGTGCATTCCTCAGCTGCCCAAACAGTACTAACGGGCTGCTTACTTGATGATTATTTCTTCTGCAACACGCTACATCTCATACAACAACTGATTGTAAATCATGCAACCATGGTACAGACGTGGGTCCCGTGCTCACCACACCAGTGGAGTCAAGCTATCCTGGCTGATGACGGCTGATAGCCAGAAACCGGTCCTAGGATGCTTGATTCCGGTCCAGGGAGGGCCTGGCTTGGCAGTTTGGGCTGGGCTGTTACCATGGGGCACAGGGTCAAGACTGATTTGCATACGGCTGGGTTCATACTGGAAGGCATGGTGAGCAAAAAAACTATGGATTTAGGCCCAGATCTCTGTACTGGGGTGCATGTATGACATTGTTCTGCATTCTGTCCATCAACTGTTGTTTTTGAAATTGTCACCCGAGTGGGAAGGGCATGCTCAGACGTGAGTCCCGTGCTCTCCATGCCACTGGAATCAAGCTATCCTGGCTGATGAGGGCTGAAAGCCCGATACCGGTCCTAGGATGCTTGTTTCCAGGCCAGGGAGGACCTGGCTTTGCAGTTCGGGCTGGACTGTTCCCGTGGGACACAGGGTCAAGACAGATTTGCATATGGCTGAGTTCAAACTGGAATAGCATGGTGAGCGAAAAAACGATGGATTTAGGCCCAGATCTCTGTACTGGTGTGAATGTATGACATTGTTCTGCATTCTGTCCATCAACTGTTGTTTTTGCAATTGCCAAAAATATTGTGGCACAGCCCAAAACATGTAATCTTGTATTTTTTATATAATTGTCAAATATGTACATTTTTTACAATTTTTAAATGCTTTTGTGTGCTGTAATATGTTCATGAAAGTGATTTGTAATTTGTTTTAGTATTTGCTTTTTTGTTTTGGAAATATTTAGAAGTATTTTTGTTTTTTTTGGTAATTTGTTAAATTACTGGCTGGTTGTATTTGTAGGAGTAGGAGTGTGAAAAGATATTGAAATATATATTTTACATTTGTTATACTTTTTAACAATCTGTAAAATTAAATTGGCTAATTAGATCGTTAATATGTAAATTAAGCCATTGTTGCATTATTTATTTTTTAGTAAAAATGATTTCATTTTCTTCAATTGGTTAATTATAATTTTAGTTGTGTACAATTTTGAATTAATTAATTATTTAAATATGTAGATTGCTAATGAATATTTTAGCTTTATGATGTAATTAATTATGTAAAGTATTGTTTTTGTAAACATTCACTAATGTTGAATAGTGATTTATTAATTTTTTAGTATCATTTCACATTTTTAATTGGGATCTTTTGATCGTAAGGGAGTAGAATCAAAAGAGTTTTTATTGTAAAATAGTTTTTGCATATTAATGACAAAATAATCTTCAAATTGTCAGTTTATGAAATAGTCTTTTAAAAATAGTGTTATGTAGTAAAGTTTTTGACTTAATATAGAAATTGTCTATTTTATTACGTTTTTTTTATTTAGAATTTTCACATTAAGTGTTAATGTTGTAATTCTTTAAACATATTTTATAATAAGTATTTTATAGTTTTTCAATACTTTCCCAACTGTTGTTTAGGTAACTGTGGGAACAGTAAATCTCACACCCAAAGGCAAACACTTTTTCAACTGTTGCTTCGTTTCTAGTGTGAATAGTAAATCTCACCCCACTAAAGTCCAGTGCTTTCCCCATTCTTACTTAGGTTGTTGTGAGACTAGTAAATATCACCCCTCCAAAGTACAACGCTTTCCCTGCTGTTGCATATATTGGATTGGTAATAGTAAATCTTACCCTTCTAAAGTCCAACATTTTTCCTACTGTTGCTTAGGCTGCAGTAGATATAGTAAATCTGACCCCTTTCCTTAATGTCCACCGTTTGCCCTACTGTTGGCTAGGCTGGAATAGTAATAGTAAATCTGACCCCTCCAAATGTAACACCTTCCCTTCTTTACCTTAGTTGGAGTGGGAAAAGAAAATGTTATCCTTAAAAAGTGCAATAGGTTCCCTACTGTTTTTAGATTGAAAAAGAGCTGTAATTTCAATTTTCAAAATGTAACTTTTGTAACATTTTTGGGTGAATAATGTAATGTTAGTTTTCTTTTATTAATGTTTTTGGTAATTTTTTTATTTGTGTTTTTTTGCTTAATATTTATTTTGAAATGATTTTAAGCTTACTACTCAGATGTAGCGTTTGAAATATTTTTCCCTTTTCAGTAAATATACATCTATTTGTCTTGATTTAGTAATTTTTTTAATTGGTGTGTTTGAGTTTTTTTATTGTTTTATTTTGTTATTTGTGTTTTAAAATAATTTTTGTGATTTTATTTCATTACATATGTTATGGTAATTTAATAAACTTAGTCATTAAGTGACTTTGTATTACTACTATTTTTAATAATGTGTCTTTAAAATTCAATTTTAATTACAGTGGGCCATATGTAGGTAAATGGCATTTACCGAATCGTAAATACCGAATTTTACCGATTCGGTATTTACAATTCGGTAAATGCCATGTAGGTAATTATTCTTTAAATATTACCGAATCGGTAATATTCGGTAATTACCGAATCAGTATTTACCGATTCGGTAATAGGAACCAATGGCAATTACCGAATCGGTAAATACCGATTCGGTAATTTAACCGATTTGTCAAGGGGGACAGGGTGTTACTTTGACACCCTGTTGCACCCCTGATTCTGGCTTGTGTGCAATGTGACACACATACATGCCCTTAGGGCATGTATGTGTGCCACATGGCACAGGTGTACATGCACAGATGTGCATGTACACAGAAATTCGTTATTTACCATGCCATTGTATTTCATGGTAAATAACGAATTTCTAAGGGCCTGTGGCACTGTTTCCAGTGCCACCTACATCCCAAATTTCCGATTCTGTACATTTACCGATTCGGTAATTTACCGATTCAGTAAAATTACCGATTCGGTAAATATACAGAATCGGTCATTTTCAGGCCCCCTACATCTGGAATTACAAATACCGGTCGGTAACGGCCGAAATCGGCCGTTACCGACCGGTATTTTGCCACCTACATATGGCCCTTAGTACTTAGATCCTACAATTGTATTTTTCCCATTTTAAATATGTGTAGCATATATATTGTGTTTTGAACCTTTATATTTACTATTAGTATTTGTTAAATCATTGTAAAAAAAAATATTTAGTTATATAATATTTATTTTATGTCATCATTAAATTACATTTATTTTAAAACGTTGTATCTGTTTAAAAAGTGTTACTTTATTTTCACGGGTAAACTGTATATACCCTTACATATTCTATCACAAAATTGTAATATCAAAACATTTTGTAGACTATATTTTTGTAGTTTGCAGTGCAGGTATATTTAGTATCATAATAAGTTTGGACACAATATTTGTGTATCACAAATTTTTTAACCTCTTCCATGCGTCGGACGGCCCCTGGCCGTCTTTCATCCCGGCGGGGGGGTGTATCGGACGGCTGGGGTCCATCCAATTTGTGCACGCGTAGAATTTGGCTGCACAGCGGCAAAATGTGCGCCGCATCGAAGTGGTTAACAATGATACTATGGCATAGAAGCATCACACGATAACTTATTAACAATGATACTATGGCATAGAAGCATCACACGATAACTTATTAAGTGCCTAAATTATGAATGCATGAAGAGAAACTTTCTTTTATAAGCCAAACATATTTGTAATACCAATGTTTGTTTTTAATGTGAACTTTTGTCAATTTCCATTGATGCTATTGAAATATGTGTTGTTGTTTGTAAACACATCCACTTCTCCCCATTTCACCAGTTTGGATAAGAATCTATTGCTCTTGCTGCCTTGAAGCCATGTGATTGTAAAGTGCCCTGGAAGTTTTGCCGACAACTCATGAAAGATGTTAGTAAATATGGGGCTGTTCCTGGAGAAGAATTATTTTAGAGCTTTGAATTTCTCTCTTTAGATTTACAGTGCAACATCAATGACTGGTAATACCTAAGAGGCTATTAACCCTTTCGCTGCGGCGGCTATTCCGCCGCAGCGCTAACGGGGTGGGGCGGCCGCGCGGCGGCCGCATGCTGGTGACAGAACCGCTCCGTCACCAGCCGCGGTTGAGCTGTTCTCGTGACGGAGCGGTTCCTTCATGGCCCGCCCCGCTCAATAGAACGCGCCGCGCAGGCGCGAAATCAGCGCCTCGCAGGCGCGGCGGCCGGGCCATGACGGAACCGCTCCGTCATCAGCACAGCCCAACCGTAGCTGATGACGGAGCGGTTCCGTAATCAGCAGGGGAGGGGTTAAAGATATGTTTGTCATATGCAGTCAGGGTTATACGTGGGCGCATGGCCGGATGGGGCGTAGGGCGTTTCCCCGGGAGACTGGAAGGGTGGGGTCTGGTTTGGTTAGTAGGAGCCAGTTTATTAGTAGTGCAGCAGTTTTAGAAGCACTGCAAAGTTCCTTGAATATGCAGCAGTTTTCGGGCAATAATGAAAATGTCAAGTTAACTGTGGTGATTAATCTACCTGTTGGAGAGAGATGGAGGTTTTGTCTAGTCTCAGTTTTGACTCATTTAAGGTAGCATAGAAGGTTAATTTGCCTGCTGCAAGGAATGTGTACTGTGCATATCAAATAACAGTATTTTATGTGCATAGCTCAGTGAGTTACTGCTTTTGTCGCAGAGATTATTTTGTTACTGTGTGGTTCATAATTTCAATTGTAATTGTCCCGGGTTGGTGTGGGACGGAGAGACAGGAGGGGTAAGGGCAGTAGTAGAAACTGAGTCCGAGACCTTGAAGAAGGTTTTAAGGGAAGGCTTTATTTTTATGTAA
Organism: Lissotriton vulgaris; assembly: GCF_964263255.1. Classification (NCBI taxonomy): domain Eukaryota; kingdom Metazoa; phylum Chordata; class Amphibia; order Caudata; family Salamandridae; genus Lissotriton; species Lissotriton vulgaris. Next base: position 1,155,753,809 of record NC_141693.1, read on the forward strand.
GACTTTCTTCTTCGGCTGGTGATTCTCTCTCTGGCAAAGGCGGCCGGGTCAAGGGCATGTTTCCGTAAGGGCTCCAGCTTGCGATGAGGTCAGGTGGCAGCTCCTCCCCCAGATGTCCGGTTGCCGCCGTCCTTAAGAAAAGGAGAGAGATAGGGACCAATTAGTGGAGGGATTTGGGACCAGGAAAAAGCACGGACCGGGAGTGAAGGTAACCGAGTGCTCTGGTGATACCAGACAGCCGAAGTGTAGGAGTGATTGTGAGAGGAATATGGAAAGGGTCAGCAGACTATACACGGGGCTATACAAATTTGCAGGCTACTCTGTAGGTTGGACCCGACGTCCCACCCAGCCCGCCACTCGGCCCCATACCTGTTGGAGCCATGCTCCTCCTGTGGGAGCGTGGCAGGGCGACACGTGGAAACCTCCTGGCTCCTCCGGTCCTGCACCAGACTTCAGGGTGGTTTCTTCCTCACTCTGCTCTCCGCTTCGGTACACTCCTCTCTCCTCTGGGGAAACGCCGTCCGACGCTTCCTGGTTTCTTCCCTCTTTTGACGCTGTGACGCTCTGTAGGGGTGGGGTTTCGTCTGCTGTGTACTCCCTCTTAAAGTGATCAGGTACCTCCACCTTCTTGTCTAGCCACCAGTGTTTGGGGTCTCTTACCGCCCAGTCCTCCTGTGGGTACGAGTCAGGCTGCTGTAGGGAGGAAATGTAAGTTGGTAAAAGTGGGGTGGCGGACCACCAGTCCAGTTCCGGGGTTTGTTCCTCTATCAGGGCACCCGCCCCATCACAGTAATCTAGCAGAGTGATCTCTGAACTGCCTTCAAAGAGCTGCATGCAAGCTACATGGTACAGATTAGAAAGTTATGTTTTTTTCCCAGTCTTACATTATCCTGATTTTGCACACAAAAAAATGTTTGGGTAGAAATAAATTTCTATTAATAAAGTCGACCCTAGCCAATGTGTTATGTTCTTGATCCTTTGTGTGTGCGTCTCCAGACCAATCACTCTTAAAAAGGGCCTACCAGTATGGATGGCATTTGAATCCTACACCTTGCACTTCTGATATTTTCTACACACTGATATACACATATATGATTCATTGTCTCTGTATGTGTATTTGTGTTTAAAGAGCTTCGACACCCTATATTGTTATGAGAGGTACTATAAAACAAATAAAAAACATAAGAGAGGGACTATGGAGTGAGGAGAAACTATGTTGGAGGATTTAAGTGAGGTAATCATTGAAGAGCCCCAACAAAGATTGTGTATCCTTCTCTACAATAAGGTCATCAATTACAATGCTTTAATAGTTAATACAGTTGAATATATAATGACAAATGTGTTGTAGAATGCACAAATTCCCCAACATTTTCTTGGGTGGAGAAACCCCACAAAATCTCCCTTTTTATGGGTCAGGCTTGCTCGCATGCCCATATTGGGGATGGTCTGACAAATGTTGTCGTTGCTGCTTTGGGTTCCCAGTCCACCCTTACGTGGGTGCCGGCATATCTGAAGCAATTAGGTGACTATAGGATCATATCGTCATATGGTGATGGCACGAAGGCAGGATGTCAGAAACCTGGAAGCGATGAAAATCTTCGCATGTCACACCCAGCCTTCTGTGCCAGCAGTGATTCCTATTATAGTGCCCATGCGTGTAGAAATACTGTATGTTACAGAACATGGGCTGTCGAAATCCCTGCAATTTCTTCCTGTGATGGGCCCCAGAAACGGAATGTAAAGGTTTCCCCCAGGGCGATCACTGAAGTTGGATTTGTGGGTCATTAATATGGGCTGACTGCTGGGATCTTTTAACCCCCAAGGTAAATGCCAGGTTGATGGAGCAGAGCTCATGTTAGGAAATGAACTCTTGTATGCGCTCTTTGAGGTGGTATTTATTTGCCCGGCTGTCTGGCCGGCTAATGCCACGGACTCACACCAAAGAGTTTATTTGTTTTTTTGCATTTTGCTGTTACAAAATGGTAGTTAAAATGTTCAGATATTGAGCAATTCTGAATTTTAAAATGAAAGAAACGCATACAAAACATTAGTTGTGATGTAAATTACGATGTGAACTGGAGATTAAGAAGCTCAAAATGGCTTGCAGGGGAAAACAACCGTGGTGGGGGTCCGCCATGACACTTTAATAATGCAGATGAATGGGGTTCCGTTTCCCAGAACCATCCTTGGTTTTCTTGATGGGATGGCATTAAAAAGAGAAGGGCAGGTGGGTCCTTCACTTTTTTGGGTAGAGGGCTTAAACACAAGGAGCAAAATGATAACTAAAAATTGCTAATCTCTACAAAAATGTAATGTGATAAGGTTTCCATACTGGAAATGGAACGTTTTCAAAAGAACTGCTTGGAAATGTGGCGGTCGAGGTCAGCTTTACACGTTCAATTATTATATTTAAATCAGTAGCAACTATCCTCATCCGTCGAAGGCCATAGAAAATACCCGGAAAGATACATTTTCAGTTTGCATTGAGGCATGTTTTTATGCAATGGATTTCGTTTTAGTCTGAGGGATTTATAGGTCTCCCCTAGAGACGGGTTATTAAAGACCAGTTGGCTGCAATAAAATAATATTTTGAGTGGACTTTGGTTCAGCCTTTTACTCATGATTGGATGGCTTTATTTTATTGTCTAACTCTGTTCCATGTTTTTGGCTTTCCTTCCTTTAATTTTTTTCTCCTGTCTAGGGAGAATAGCTTCTTTGCCATTCCTCTGATTGGAAGAGATGTATTTTTCTAGTGTTGACGTCAGGGAACTATATCTATAAAAATGTTTTATAAAATTGGTTGTACGAGACCACAACAGCTGCACACTGCTTCTTGCCTGCTCGGTTGTCTCCTTATCGGGTGCTCCTTGCTGCGCTTCACTTCCCACCTGAGCTTTATTCCCTTTTGTTCAAATTAATTTTGCTAGGCACTTGACCCTGCACGGTAGTGCTGGACTGCTTGCTTCTTTTGGCTTGGGTTGGGTTGCATCGTGCGCATACTTTGTTTTCTTGTTAATTCAGCCTTTTAAAATAATAAAAGAAATATATCAAAATGGTGCCTGGTGCATCACAACAGAGGCAGGAATATGCAAACATCAATGCCCATTCATGTGTGTGTGCATTGTGATGCTCACCAGTGTCAATATTGGATTTGTTGTTTTTCTTCCTCATGTCGAAGCAAACAAGCATTGCCAAAGCCATATTGTCGAACCTCACCATTTAAGTACTAAACTATTGGCCTTACCAGTGCTTATTTCCACTTATCCCTGCCTTACCACTTGAGTTCTCTGAGGACTTAAGGGGCCTTATTTATGTAGGCCTTGCGCCGCCGGTGCGTCACTTTTAACATGGGAAAAAGTGGCGCATCGGTGGCGCAAGGCTTTCATAAATGAGGCCCCAGGATTCTATTTCGTGTATTTACGGCTCTCGCATCATGATTCGTGGTTTATAGTCTTCTTCCTTTTGTTAACCGCATATTCATCCTCTGTCTGTGGGTTGGGGACAGTTCTCTTATCTTCCAAATCTGAACAGTGACTACTTCATACTGGAGTTACCAGACAGCAACAATAGTTTGGGTATGGCTTCTCATAGTATTGAGAGGTTCATATTTATGTCACAGCTTAAAGAAATCTGCTGAGAAATAAACACGTGTTCTCGGTAAGCATCATTCAGAACATGTTTGAAATAAAACGATTATTGGTCTGATTTACTGAAGGAAAAAAAGAACACATAAATACACGACACTCAATGACCCTTTTCTTGTTGTATCAAGTTTCCCTTTTAAATGTGTCAGGACGCTGGTGGAAAGATTATCTATTGCCATAATGGAACCTATTCATTCTAGAAATGGGAAAACATAGTTATCTTGTTTGGCATGTTCGTTAAGTGGTCAGAAGGTATGGAAAGCATATATTGATGCTATGTTGGGTTCTCCGGTTAAGGTGCTTTTGAGGGTGCAAGCCAAGGGCTACTCACAAGAGTTCTCAGGACTTCTGCGGGATTGAAGATCTTCCACCATTTCCCCTTGAGATTAATCATAAGCATCAGAAGAGATGACTGATACCGGTGACTAACTCTGGGGGCAAGAGGGCCTGAAGAGAGACAGAGAGCGAGAGAGAGAGCAATGGTCCTGGTATACCTTGGAGCTCCTGGGAAAAGGCTAGCAGATGGGTGTTAATCCTAAATTCTGAGCATGATCCCTCGAGTTCAAGTGGCAAAGGTGCACTCCTTCAGTCAGGATAGGTGTTCTGCATTAAAAACACAATCATTTCAGACATGCATACACGGGTACTTTACTATCAACCTGTAAGGAATTTGAGTTCATGTGAAGCGCCCTTGAGCACAGACCGCTGCACTGAATCCTGAGTGTGTATTATTTCGCCTCGGCTCAAATGATTCTGAAATCTTTATCTGCCCTTAACGTTGTGTTCCTTCACAAAGTAGTGCTTTCCCTTTAGCCAGGGCTTCCTTATTCAAATTGCTGGGGCACCTGACACAAGTATGGTGAGCATCAGTTCCTCAGTGAAGATCCAGGGACTACGACATAGGGTGGGTCATGGTGTGATGTGTTCACCAGTGCGTATTCGCCAGATTTTGCATGGCAAAACTGGTTCTATATATTGCTGCTGAGGCACCGTAGGCCAGCCTCTAGCAACCATGTAAAACACCACACAAGCCACATACATTGAAGGAGCAGCAACAACATCGGGGTACCAAGATGATCCAGGCTTTTGATATATGGCCTGATTAAGAGTGGACGGATGACGTTAAATGACCAGATATAGCAAGGTGATAGAGCATGTGAGATCAGGAAACCCATTCCAATTACTTGAAATTTTTTTAAAATGCCACATGGGTTGTCATTGGTAGTTATGAACATATGTTTATTTTCAATATAGGCGTAAGTAAAAAAAAACCTCAAATTGCTAGGGTGTTCTTGAAGAAAAAAGAAATACCAAAAATGGAATCTCCCAGTAGTGCACAAACATCATGTCTGTGTAATGGGCCGGAACAGCTGGAGCATTAAACAATTAAAGGATGGTCATAGTCAAGGTGATGGACTAACGGCGGCGCCAGGTTCCAGGGTTCACAATTATTGGAAGCTGCCTTGAAGGGACAGAGTTCCAATAGGGGTTTCTGGTCCCAGATTCCAGATGAAGATGTCCATATTATTCTTGTTGCAGGCAGCGGGACTGAGAACACAAGGGCCACAGTCACAGGAGACACAGCTCTTTCTCATGACTGATGCACGAGGCCAAGCATGGGGCTGAGTTTGGAAGCTGTATTTATACTGCACCATACAAGTGCCTATCTGGAGCCTTCTAGAATATTATTGAGTGTTTCCTATCATTTAGAAGACTGTCTATACGATACTAGGAGTATTTGTAGAGGTCCCAGTGCTGATTGAGTTTGAGAGATACTGCGACACTGATCACACTGAATCGTCAGCATAGGGTTCTTGAATAGCCCAGTCTTGAGAAGTTTTCAGAAGGAAGTTCATTGTCCTTTTTTCCCCAAGGCCGGGGGGCGAAAGGAAGTTCCAAAGTTTGGCAACATTAAAGCTAAAGGACCGTCCTCCACTTCTGCCTCTTCCGGTGGAAGACTGAGGCAGAAAATAGAATTTTGAGTAAACAAACATGTTAAGCAATGGGGCCTTCCTGAAGAATATTGAGCGTTTCCTTTCAATTAGAAGCAGTTTCTGGCAGGAAACTGAGGTATGGAGTAGAGGCCTTTATTCATATGGCAGTACAGCTAAACAAGTAAACAACAAGCAAATATACCTGGTGATCTTAAGGTTAGCAAGAAATAGAGACTTCTATTTATTCAGCACCACCTGTTAGGGCAGTTGAACAAATAAACAACATATAAGCATCAGGCAACGTTGAGGTCACCAGGAAACAGAGGCTTTTCACTAACCAGCACCACCTGTTTGCATTAGCACTTAGGTAATCAGATCTTATAACAGCACACTTAAACTATAGTACATAGTATGCCTAAACAAAGTGCACATGAGAGTACGTGGCACCTGCCCAACTAGAAAATAGTGAAAAGTGCATAGCAGAGTGCATGGCACCTGCCCAACTTAAAAAGTAGTGATAACAATGGAGAAAAAGCAGCACATGAAGATAAGGGTATGACAGAGTAAGAATACACCTTCTTCTTTAGTGAGCGATTACAGTGTACATTCTAAGTTGGATGAAATGAAGGACTACTTGCACAAAATAACTAAAATACAGAAGGGACTTTACTTTGCAGTAGTATTGGGAATAGGATGGTAGAGAGATGTAATTGACTCATCAAAGAACAGTTTAGTTGCTTGAATGAGAAAGAATCAATTATGAAGAAAAATAAAGAAAACTCTGTTGGCATACCCGGTGACTGCTAGGGAGACCATAGGGCACAGCCATTCTGTTTTATATGGAGCAGTGTTTTCAGTACTCCAAAGTCCCTGGTTGGATGCAGAGATTAAGAGAAGTAATGTGGGGATCTAAAGAGATAAAAGAGAATAGCGAAAATGACAGAAGTGCATAAGTGTTACCCTAATCCAAAGGTTGAAGAGAAGGATGAAGTTGTTGAAAAAGAACAATGTGTTACAGCTGAGAACGGTCAAAACAGAGTCCAAGTTCTCCATAGGCATGGGCGAATTTTGCGGATCTCGCGTTAGCGGATTTTGCGGATTTGCGAACTCGCAATCCGCAAAATCCGCGAATTCTCGCGAATTTGCGATTTTTTTTTTATGTTCGCACGGGTTTCTGCAAGTTCGCGAGGGTTTTGTACAATTTCGCAAATTGCGAAATTGTACAAAACGCGTGCGAACTTGCAGCAACCCGTGCGAACACAATAATATGAAGAGAAAGAAGCTCCTGGTCACAGGAACAGCACGGGGATTGCGCTCATGAAAGTCAAGGATGCAAAGGCCTCTACCCAGCATCACAGCTGATTTTCCACAGTAGATTTGGGAAGAGGCACACCTGTCCCGCCTCGAAGACGCTCATGATTGTTTTTGGGCTAATGAATGAGTCACTGATTTTGAGCATCAACTAGTTCGAGCGACCATGTGCGTGTTACTATGCAATCGCCCCGAAGGGCGCAGGGGTCCCTTGAGTGAGCTGTCCATCATAGTGGGTGAATGGCAGGAAGACGGTGCAAACCGCGAGTGTGTGGGCTGGGCCAAACGGGCAGAGCTACCATGTGAGTTCACACATGCTTTTAGTGTGTATAAAAGGTCAGAGAAAGATCAGTTCAGCAGATGAAGAGAAATAAGCTCCTGGTCACAGAAACAGCACGGGTATTGCGCTCGTGAAATGTCACGGATGCAAAAGCCTTTATCCAGCATCACAGCTGATTTTCCACGGTAGATTGTGAAGAAGTCACAGGAAGGGCATGGTAAATATTTTAGGATGGCGCCGGCAAGCTGCCAGCGCCATCCTAAAATAGTCACTAAATTAGCTTCAACAGGAAGCTCTAATAGATAAAATCGAGCACCTGCTTTATTTTATCTATTAGAGCTTCCTGTTGAAGCTAACTTAGTAACTATTTTAGGATGGCGCTGGCAGCTTGCCGGCGCCATCCTAAAATAGTTACAACAGGCCTTCAACTTTTGCCCCCGGAAAAATCCGCCGCTCGCGGATTTGCGAATTCTCGGTAAATTTGCGGGAGTTCGCGGATCGCGAATTTACCGAAAATTCGCAAAATCCGCGAGCGGAACGGATTTTCCGCTCATACTTAGTTCTCCAGATGTATGGAAATCAGAGAGGTACTGTGGAATTCTGTGATGTTCAGTGATAGGTAACGTGTGGCATGCCACCCACATAGTGGTGTCGAGCAATGACAAGGTACTGTGTAGGATAAAGGAGATGAAAAGTGTGTTTTGTTTCAGAAAGCTTTTATGGAGTGATTGTGATGTCAGCGTAAAAGATATTTATGGTAGGGGAACAGAAAGGAATGTGAAAGATGAAGTGATGGTAGATGGAGATGGTACAGTAAAAGAGGAAGAAGTGAAAAAAGGATATTATAGAGACTACAGCTTGCAGGGCACAGCCCGCGCCTAGGCCCACATCCGCCGCCGCAGCTGCAGACCTAAGCAAGGCCACACCCCATTCACCACAGCCCTCTGCGAGCACCGGCAACCACCAGGGTAACAATCTGGCCTCTCCGGGGGCCAGTGGCTGCGGAGCTCCAACCGGCCTCCCTCCAGTCATCAGGGCTGATGAATCAGCAATGTGTGGGACACCAGCCCTCTGGCTAGTCGGATCCCCGGGGGCCCACCGCTCAGTCCCTGCAATGTTGTCCCCAGCCACCAAAGTTCTCCACAGGGCCAGCCAGCTCCCCGCTAATGAGGCAGAGGCCCGGGTCAAGTTGCCCGGGCAGTATCAGAGGTACGCCGCCAACAGTAGTCCTGCAGAGGCCCACAGCCAGGTGCGCACACCTCCTGCCAGTGTCCGGTTATCAAGGTCGATCGCTGCTGCAGCCTCCGTCTGACAGCTCACCATGCGACTCCGCTCAGCTGTGGCTTCTCATCTCCCACTCCCTGCACTCCAGACAGCGGGCCAGCCCAATTCCAGATGTTGTTTGCCGCCAGGGGGGGTCCAATCTTTGCCGATAGTGGCCACTTCAGAGGACCCCAAGTGTCAGCAGACCCGGTGCCATTCAGGGCAACACTTTTTAGGAATATGATGCGTTATATTGGCGCTGATAGTGGTCGGATTGTAGATCAGCCAGGCAGAGCTGCACTAATGTGCAGCCATCTTGCCTGGCACTCTCTAGCGCCACCGTGAAGGCTCCATTGTGCTGATTGTGTTTTAATGGTGAGCTGACTCATGATGATCGACAACTCATACCTGACTAGTAATTCACGGGTATCACTTGGTACACAATGAATTATACAAGGGCTAACTGCACTCCCTAGCCCCGCCCCACATCAAGGCCTGCAGGTGATTGGTTTACACAGCACTCTGAAGAGTGCTCCATCATTGAGAATCTTAATCAGTTCTCCACCCTCTCCTCCAGAAGCTTAAGGGTTTGCTTCTTTTTTGCATTTAACCAATCCAGGTTTTTCCCATGACTGATGCATGAAATAAGGTGGACCCCACCAAGTCCGGAATCTATATCTGAGCTGGGGAAATATACAGAATTTCTCCTGGTGTAGGTTTTTACAATGGGGCACACTTCAGCAGCATCCACGCCTTGCATGCTTTCTGTTGGGAGCAGCAGGTGGCTTTCTTGCTTTCACTTCCTGCTGGTTCTAAAACCAAGGCCTGATACAAAGGGTCATCAGCCTGCTGTCTATATCTTAAATATAGAACCTTCTGTATGTTCTATGTCAGTGTTCTAGATTCCTAGTGGCTGCATCTTTTGTAAAAGAGCATTTACAGGGATATTAGGAGAGGAGGGTGCAACAGACCTTGGGCTGAATGAAGAGTAACTACCTTACTGTTTTCCTGGTGTCAGTGGTATGTTACTTACCACAGCCTTCTTTTGTTCATCCTGGCTGGAATTGATCTGGAGCCTAACACTGAGAATCTAATGCAGTGGAGGGAAACAAAGGCACAAAGCGAATCGCTTCACAAATACTTGATTTGATTCGATTAAAAAAATTATAAAGCGCAAAGAATGCCCGGAGGCGTCTTGGCGCTGGCACTAAAGAAATCAATGTCAGAGAGAATGCATGTGTTATAAGTGTCTGTTTGAAAAAGCCAGGTTTTCAAAGTTTTCCTAAACATAGTGAAGTTCGAGCTACTTTTGATCAAGATGGGTAGACTGTTCCAGAGCTTGGTCGCTCTTACCAAAAAACATCTGGCACCCCATCGAACTTGCCTGAATCAAGGTGCTTGCAACAACTTGTGGCTAGCAGATCTAAGATTCCTCATGGGAGCATAGTATTTTACTCTGGAAATCAGATAGAGTGGACCTCTGCCATGAAGTGCATTAAATGTAATGCATAATGCCTTAAAAGCTATTCTTTTTCTAACAGGCAGCCAGTGCAGTGCCACCAGTCGCTGAGCAACTGATTGGTGTCTGGGAATGTCCAAAATTAATCTCGCTGCAGCATTCTGCAAGCGTTGAAGCTTGCTTAGCTATTGTTTTTGGATTCCAAGGTATAGTGCATTGCCATAATCCAATTTGGATATTGCAAGGGCAAATACCACTGTTTTCAGTGACTCTGGAGGGATAAAAGCTTGGATCTTTCTGATCAGCTTGAGGGTAGCCCAGAACCTTGCTGTGAGGACATTGATCTGACAGTTGAATGTTAGCTGATCATCGAAAATCACCCCACGGTTTCTGACTTTAGAAACAGGTTGGGGACATTCGCCCAACTCAGAGGGCCACCAAGTTGATGACCAGCCCAGAGGGTTAGTTCCCAAGAGTAAAACCTCTGTCTTACTGCCGTTCAATTTCAAACAGTTTGTCTGCATCCAGCTATATACCTTTGACATACAGGTGTTAAAATGGTCTGCCACCTCGTTTTCATTGTCGGTGATTGATACCACAATTGGTGTGTCATCGGCATAGCTGATTACAGAGAAGCCAAACTGTCTTATTAAGTCTGCGAGAGGAGCCACATATACATTGAAGAGCGTAGAGCTCAATGCTGATCCCTGAGGCACTCCGCAATGTAAATTGAAACTTTGTGAACTAGTACCTCCCACTTCTACTCTGAACGATCTTTCAGTCAGATAAGATAGAAGTAGCTCCAATGCTAAGCTATTCACGCCCAGCTCAGGCAGTCTAGAGATAGGGGTGTTATGATTGACCGTGTCGAAGGCCGCGACAGATCTAACAGTATCAAGGCGGCCTTCCCACCTCCATCCAAAGACTGCCTGAGTTCCTCACTAGCCGTCACCAGGGCCGATTCCGTCCCATGCCCTTCTCTGAATCCGTTCTGGGAGTGGTCCAGCAGACTGTTTGAGGAGATTATGGTGGAGAGTTGAGTATTAAGCATTTTCTCCAGGACCTTTGCACAGAACAAAATTCTAGAGATTGGCCGATAGTTATTGGCATCGTCAATGCTCAGGTGAGATTTTTTTAGCAACTATCATTTGCAGGCAGGTTTTTGACTCTGTTCAACCCCCCTCTGTAAGAGATGTGCATGCACTGTAAGAATAACACATGTATCTGTGTATGAGCAATTACACAAATAACAATTTGAAATGACACTTGCTAATTTATTTCTTATTTAGTTCTGTTATAGTGCATCTGAGTTCAGTGTAGGATGTCAAAGCACTTTACAACCCTCACAAAAAGGTGATACAATAAACTTATGTGTAAATCAATGCCCAGGAAATGTTACAATAGACAGTGAGGGCTTTAAGATGTATGAGTAATATATCATTCATACTTGTAGATATTATATGTTAAACGTATATGGTCTAGAGAAACAAAAAGTCAGGATTTAAAACGTAAAGCAGTGATTGGGTTTGTTGGTACTAACAAGAATGTATTACTACCCATAGGAACTTTAGTTTGCAAACTTAGAATAACAACAGTTTAAGAAAAAAACAGTGAGGGGCCCATTAGGATGGCGGGCGGATCGCCCTCGCCAGGCTGGCAGGAGCCACCGCCGGCCTGGCGGGGGCAATCCGCCCGCCATCCTTGCTCTTAAGACCCCCGCCATATTAGTGCTTCTGCACATATCTTGAGCTCTCTTCGTATCGCATTCTTTCTCTTTACAGCCCACAGTCCCCTTGTCCACCCTAAGCTCCCATCAGATCCTGTGGCACGTCACATCCTCACCTTCTCATTATATGCTCTCTTCCATATGTATTTTCTCTTCCTACCTGACAATCTCTCATAACACAACCTACACTCTCTCACCATGACCTGAATTCTCCGGTCAATTTCTACTCTTCACAATAAATGCCTCAGTTCCATACCTGAACCTACCCCACTCACACCAGGGCTCCACTGCTTGCAACCACACTCTGACACACAAAAAATAATTGCCACAAGACACAATATTTTCTTTATAATCAAAGGACAACATTTCAGAACATTCAGAGTCCATCTTAACTTAGAGGGTCTTTCTCATGGCAACCTCATTTGTGCTGCTGATATTGGAAGGCAAGCCTCAGGTTCTCTCATTGTTGGTAGTGAAGGTTCTCATAACACTGATATTGGTGGGGCGTGAACAGGTGAAACACATCGGGTGATTTTTACCCCGTACTCTGTCCGCCAAACCGACGATTCATCCGCTCTTTTTAGAGTTTGGTGGACCATCATGTTTCTGCCAGTAAATTACCCTGTTACTCTGATGGAGGTACAGTCAGCCAGATCTCGAAATTACCACCATGCAGGCTGTCAGTTTTTTAAAGCATTGCCAGGAATTGTCCTCACAGCTGTTCCTATCAATGTTTTTTGCAGTTTGGTGCTGGGGTCCATCAACATGAATGAGCTCTAACCAAACTGGTTTCTTTTTCATTTAGCAGGTTTTCTTTTTGAAACTAAAAAAAGAAAATGGTCCTCTCACAAAGGTGAGAGGAGCATGTAGCGATTTTCAGTGTCCCTTAACGCCAGGGTTTTCCTGGCAGTGATGAGCAATAAAAACTGACCTCTAATTCCACCCATTTAAATTAGGTGGGCGCAATTAGCGGTCTGCAGCTCTTATTCCACAGGGTCGTCGGAGGAACTTAATCACGGCAATAAACAGAGTAGTCTTTGCCGTGATTAAACCAAAGGTCCACACGCATCTAAATTCAGCCAGCGGACCATTATATTGCATGTAAACCTACTCTGTCGTTGTTATGACAGAGTATGCTTACCACCAACATATAAATGGGGCCTATAGTCCTCAAGGTCTATCTAGTACAGTAGAAGTCTGAAACTGCTACCTAATATGAATCACAGAATGCACATTTGAGCTTGTAACAGGTAGGAAACATAAACATCAGCAGTAATCTTATTCAGCAGCTGAATTAAAGTCACAGGAAGTGGTGCTCTGGCGTTTGACCTTCACAGCCAGAAGGTAAGGCGAATGTGAGTGTCTTGTTCAAATTAAGCACTGTCCAAGTTATCTTTTATCAAATAGAATAATGATCCAACATTGTATGGAACGTTCAGAAAATTGTCTTTAATGAAGGTCTCAGGTAAAACGTATTTTGCTTGGAGACTATTTAACCTTTATCAAAGCCAAGCCTTTACAGTGCTTTGAGGCATTCTTTCATATTCAGAGAGTGAAGTCATCCCTGTACCATCCTTTATGTCCATCACGGATACCCCTGTAAATGTCATATTCATCTAGTTGGTGAAGGTGCCTGTGTGCGCAGTAGAGATAAAATGAAATTCATCTGGGGTTTACTGAGAAAGCTGACGAGCTTGTGGAGATGCACCTGTGAGCCTGTGAGGGGCACTGAGACCTGTAAGAATTGTGGCAGCCTGCTCAGCCACCCCAGATGAAAATAGTTGTTTTGTTTATCTCTATCGATGAAGGATAAAATCCAGAAACACATGTGTCTAGAGTTGTACAGCACTAACCTGCTCCAACTTTGGTGGAACACTCCAGCAAAATACCAAGTAAGCATGCACTACAAACTGCACGTACCATAATGCTAAGGGGCGAACTGTGCTGGGAGGTCAGCAGTGTGCTCTCACCCCTTCCTGTACTAAGAAAATGAGCTACAAACATTTCCCGCTCTTCTAAATTCTCCCAAGGCACCATAAAGGCTCTAATTGAACCCCACTCGTTTTTACTGTAGAGTCAGCCAGATTATTAAGGAAACTGTCAAATAAGAATTGCTAAACTGAGACAAATTCACATTACAGAGGACAGTCAGACTGATTTAAACACCATCTCTGGAAAGACTGTCAATAGTGTGAATAAGAGTTCAACGTGGGTGCTGTACGTGCCTGTGGAATACCTTAGATAAATAGCTAGAAATACTTTTTTCTATAATACTGTCCTCTCAACTTCAGTACCAACAGGGGTAGTCTTTCTAACTCCAACTCTCTTTAAGATCTAGAGGGAATTGATTCATTTGTAACTTCTAATATTGGCATTCTGACATTCTTTCGACAAGAGGAAACATTCTTGGCCAAAAAGGTTCCCATATAATCATATCCCTTTTTGCTTCTTCCAGGCAGGCTACTTACTTTGGAATTAAAGGAAAGTGAGGTAAGGCATATATTAAGGGCCTTATTATGAGCTTGGGAGTCCATTGGACCGCCGAACCAGTGCAGTGGTTCGACTACTGCCACACTGCGGGACCACACGTGGCGACCACAGGACCCCTGCGTCCACCGGGGATCAAGGATCCCACAGTGGTCGCGCAGCGTTGAGAAGCACTAATATGCTGGTGGTGCCACTGTGGTACTGCCAAGCATATTACGAGATGCATATCCACTGTCCTTTTCTTGGCGGTCAGACCGCCATGAAAATGGTTATAGAAAGTCAACAAAAGAGGCCCTGCTGCTCGTGGCCCTGAAGGGGCCATAAGGGGGCGAGGGGGGTGTTAGATGCAGTTCCCCCTGGTTTTGCACACCCAGTTCCTGTATGATGTGGCATGTATGCCACACCGTGTAGGAAAGTGCAGTTGGTGCTCTGAGATCGGCGGTCTGCTATTAAGACTCTTCATTGATCCTTATATACTGCTGCCATAGACCACCACAGGACCGCCTGCCATGCCAGCATTTAACTCCTAATCGGTGGGCGGCAGCACCACAGCGTTGGTGGGCCTACGGCAAAGTTGTAATAAGGCCCTAAGGCATGTGGTCAAGTTATTGTCATTGCATCCACCTCCCAGGCTCCCTATGTGTAAGTCTTGGAACAAAAAAAAGGAAGCTGCTAGCTGTGTGTGTAGACAAAGAGGTCCTCGAGAAGTGTCCTGAATAAACAGTCATTTGTAATTTAAAATCTGAGGCCTTTAGTGGAAGATTCTGAGATGATGGGAAAAACTCTGCTTAGAGAATCCACTCAGACATTGTCTGATCCCTTCACATGAGCGGCTCTAAAAGACAGTAAGCTCTACTCCACCCAGTCCATTAGTTGGGTACCAGATGGTTTAACGATGCAGAACGAGTATCCACATAATGCTTTATATAAGTCGCAGTCTGACATTTCTTTTCCAATCTGACTATGGCATGATGATTCGTGACCTGTGGGAGAAAGAAACAAAATGCTCTGTCCCCGCAAATTCAGCCAAAGTCTTGTTAGTGCTAACTTCAAATAGAGAGGATAGAGACTGATTTAGTTTCAGTGACTTTTCCTGTGGTAAATAATCAATCTGAACATCTGTTTTGAAAAAAGCCCCTATCAAAGTTGAGACTGAGATGGGATCCTCTTGCATTGAGACTGAATGAGAAGGAACCCATGTTGGGATACATTCTCTTAAACTCTCTGCAATCCCTCCAGATTCTTCTGCACTGTTGAGGCATGCAGAAGCCAATGGTCCAGGTAAAGATAAGCTGCTCATTCTCGAAGATGAAGATTCACCCCCTTTCTGAACATTCAGGTAGCAGTGATCTAGTCCAAACAGAAGGACTTGGGGATTAATAAGGATTATTCATTACACAAAAGTCTGATACATTGCTGATGTTCTTTCAAGATTTGTATATTGGAGTAGGTATCTTGGAGGTTGATTGTGAACATGTAATCCCCTTGAGATATCAGTGGAATTATCCTCCGAAGTGTTTCCATCTTGAATGACTTTTTCTCAAGTCTGTTATCCTCCTGTAGCCCCCTGAGACTTTAGAGACCAGGAAAATAATGGAGTATGCTTGAAGATCATTTTAGTGTTCCAGCACCGGGATTATAGCATTCTTTTGAAGGAGAGGTTGTATGGAAATCCAACAATGCCAGTCGATTTTCTTGAGAACAAACCGACAGTGTTTGTATGATTGCAGTGTCTAAGGAGAGTAATATGAATTCTGTGGCATACCCCTTCTTCACCATTGTATCACCTATTAATAGGAAATTATTCAGCCCAGGCTTTTATATAAAATTGTTCTTCATTTCTGGTTTAGTCAGGTTCTGTGTTGCTTGCATCCCCCTGTGTCTGTTTTTCCAAGGCTTCTTTCACAGTGAAGATGACTGCTGCCCTCTGGACAGTTGCTGGAAATTTTTCTTGAAATTAGAAGTAGAACCCGGTTGCGTAAAGGAAGAAGAATGCTTCTTTTCTTTGAACATTTTGTGCATTTTGTTTTCCAGTTTTGGCCCAAAAATGTGAGAGCCACGAAAATGCAAAAAAACAGGTATTGACATATGGGCTGAATCTGTGTGCCAGTGTAGTCTCATTGTATTTCCTTAAGCCCTAGTCTCAGACAGAGACAAGAAAAAACAGGAGGGTACTCTGATACCAGCACCTTTTATGGCACCCCAATGATGGTTGGCAGGGTTAGAACCTCAGCTTTTCTTAAGTATTTTTCCTAATTTAGAAGGTGAGGGACACCTCATTTGTAATGACTGGCACGAGCAGAGATAAGACAGAGTTAGTGTCAACTTTGTTGGATAATAGACTGTCAGGAAGGACCAGCTGCTTTCTTCGAGATAGAAAGGAAAGCAGACATACATTGACAGGTCTGGTAATACTTTTAATAGCAGCATTTCAGTCTGGGAGTGAGGTGGGTAAGTGTGCAGGGGTTTGCTCTGGTTGCACGGGCCCAGCTGTGCAGACATTGTGTTAAGAGGAATGCAATTGGCTCATGCACTATGCATCTTGAAAGTTGATGCTGTGTGGCAGACTGCAGTGTACTCCAGGTGGGTGGTCTTGAACTTGGAGGGTGCTCATGTCTGGTGGAATGAGTGATGTTTATAAATGTATCACATGACATGGGAAAGTGTTTTGTTCTGTTATCCTGCTTCTGTTTTATGGAACATTGGGCTTAGGGATTCAATGTGACACAGTGAGACAGCAGTTTGGGGTTTGAAGGAGTGTCATCTGTTAACTGTGTCTGGCAGTGACTGCATGCAGTGTCACTTCAATAAATTCACCTTTTCTACATTTTCTACAATGTTTTTTTGAGTGTTTGTTCACCACAAAATAGTTGGTGTTGAGCAGGAGTAGCAGTCACTGTCTCAATTACCTACGTTTTGTGAGCCACAGACTGAGTCTGCTCTACCTTGCGGGCTCCAATTGGTTGAGGCACGAGAATCGTAGTGCTGTAGTGTTGGCTGGCTTTGTCCAAACATGGGGCTGTTTGAGAGGGCCTTGGAGCCCACTCTGTGCCGCAGTAAGGAGTTTGCTGAAGCCCTCACCAACGGTAGGCTGCTTCCGTTCCCATTTCTCCACAGTGCTGCTTGTGGCCCCGCCGATTCACTCGTGAAGACAGACCCTTCCTCTCGTCTTGTTTCACCAGAAACACAGCTGGGAGGCATGGCGGGAGTTTCAAGGCCATCCCATTCAGCATTGATCACCACATTGCAAGTGAGGTTGTGAGGGTGTGACTATCAGCTGTTTTCTTCATGTTGAGAGCCCCACCGCCTCTAGAAAATTACCAAATAGTTGAATTGCGACAGTTTAAACAGATTGGGAGGGATCTTGATCTTTGTATTTGTAATGACAGCCAATTGGCAAGATAAGTAACTGTTGGATGTACCTCATTTGCTCAGATGCAACGAAATTTAAAGCCTATCTCAGTGTCAAGCCTTCCCTCACAAAAATTCCTATGTTTAGCCTCTAACTGAGTAAGTTGACAGGCATACCTTTAATTTATTTTTACAAAGGCTAACAGGTACTTATATGTACAAAATGATTTAGCCTGTTAAAGATTGCAGTGACAAGCACACCTAAATAGAACGCTATTTTAAAAAAAAGTATAGCATACATATATATAAATCAATGCATTGTTTTGTTGTGAAACATCTTGAACAGTAGTCTTCTTTTAATCTAGTTTGCCATGCAGTCAGTCAACCCTCCTCCACCGTTTTCGAATCTCTTAAGACACCAATGATATAATGGAAGGAGTTGTTCTACGCCTTCAAAATGTATTTAGGAGCTATCGATGCTTCTCGCTTTCGACCGGAAAGAAAAACATTTCTGTTATTACATTCAATAGGTTTTGAGGGTGGGGAAATATACATGCATTTGCCAGTACACAAAGGAGCAGAAGATAAAGAGTTAGACAACTATCAAAAACGTAAGTTTGATACTCCTTCAGGCCTAGTAGTTTAACACCACAAATTCATTAAAAGGGTACAATTACAAGATGAAAGTGTAGATACTTATGAGAGTGAATGATGCAGCTTTAGTTCCCAATGTCAATTTTAAAACCTTAACGGAAAGTTGAAGAGGGATACATTTATTTGCCATTGTCATGATAAGCGCATTCAACAGGAACTGCTGACCATGGGTAACCTTTCTCTGGACGAGGCCATCTTGGTAGGAAAGAGCATTAAACTTTCACAGATTTCTTTAAAATAATTGAATGACACTCTGAGTCAGAAGATAGTGATAGGAGCTGTGAAAGCTAAGAATATCAATAAGAAGGAAAATAAGTCTAATGACAAAGGTTTCTTCAAGTTACAGAATATTTGCTACAGATTTGGTAACTTATCTCATGCAAAAACAGGAAGACCATGTCTTGCCAGGAATGTAGCATGCAAAACATGTTCTAAGGTGGGTCATTTTCCAAAGGTCTGTCAGAGTAATTGTCGGCAATCTACCAGAATAGCATATGTGGAAGAAAGTCAAAATGACTCCTTGGAACATATTGCACAGGATTTTGAAGACATGGTATTGGTAGTTTCTGATGAGGTAGTCAAAGGGAATCCTTTAAAGTGTGTTGACCCATATGTAGACATTGATGTGGGTGATAAGGCACTTTATTTACTACTTGATTCGGGTGCAAGGATCACTTTGATCACTGTGGACATTTTTAAAGAAAAATAGGAAACCTTTTCCACCCAACAGGTCACCAGTATCGTACAAAGGTATGACAATAGTATTAGAACGTTTTATAGAAGACATTCTTGAGTTCAGAAAATGAAAAATTCAAGGAAAAATATTTGTTGCAAAAAAATGTTTAAACATCCTTGGGTGGTTCCACCAATGACTATTTGGCATGGTACTTAGACCAGGTACAAAAGAACAGGTCATGGTAGTTGAAGAACAATCTACACTTGACACATTGTCATTAGAATTCCTAAAAGTATTTACCGATGTGTTAGGTAAAATTTCAAGCACAAAATAAAGGTTAAGCAGGGTGCATATCCTGTAAAACATAAGTTGTAAACTGTTCTGTTCATTTTACAATATGATCTTGAAAAAGAACTGAGAAGTTTGCAAAAGAAGTGTGTGATAGAACCAATTGAATACTCCCTTTGATT
Organism: Lissotriton vulgaris; assembly: GCF_964263255.1. Taxonomy (NCBI): domain Eukaryota; kingdom Metazoa; phylum Chordata; class Amphibia; order Caudata; family Salamandridae; genus Lissotriton; species Lissotriton vulgaris. The sequence continues at coordinate 1,155,773,064 of NC_141693.1, forward strand.
GTGTCCACCAGTGGTAGCGCGCACATGGAATGGTGAAATGAGGGCGTGTGTGACTTGCACAGTGTAAATAAGAAAATCTGGGTAGATTCACACCCTTTACCAAAGATCAATGAGCTGTTAGAAAGGGTGGGAGGATCTGAGTGGTTTTCCTAAAGCTATTTAACATCAGCCTACCACCAAGTCGTATCAGAAGAGTCATCCAGACATTTTACTGCTTTTATCTCACACATAGGCACATTTCAAAACTGTCACATGCCTTTCAGACTTGAGTCGGTTGCTTCAGTTTTCCAGAGAATTATGTTCCACCTCATTGGGGGCATTACGGTTGTAGTGGTGTACCAAGATGATTTATTGATAAACGCTACAACTCTGGAGCAGTATGAAGCATTTTTGCAGAGGGTTCTCTCCATCTTCACAGAAAATAGTGTGGTGGTGAAAAAACAAAAATTTGAGTTTTGGAAACAATCAGTTGAATTTTTGGATCACATGATATCATATAGCCAGGTTCTGAAACTGGAATGGTGCAGTGAGATAAATAACGGTGATGGATCAAGCCCTGATCTTTGGACTGGGTAAGAGTGGTCTGCTTAATTCAGACACTCTGTTCATCACCACCCCCTTTTCTGAATCGTTTTTGGCCACTATAGGTGTGGCAGGGTATACTCAGACATGAGTCCCTTTCTCACTGCACCATCAGGATTCAAGCAAGCCGGGCCGACGAGGCTGAAATGCCAGAAACCGGTCCCCGGTAGCTTGTCTCCTTTCTGGTGAAGAATTGGCTTGGTAGTTTAGTCTGCCCTGTTCCCATGATGCACTGGGCCAGGGACAGACTGATTTGCATATAGCCAGGTTCTGAAACTGGAATGGTGCAGTGAGATAAATAACGGTGATGGATCAAGCCCTGATCTTTGGACTGGGTAAGAGTGGTCTGCTTAATTCAGACACTCTGTTCATCACCACCCCCTTTTCTGAATCGTTTTTGGCCACTATAGGTGTGGCAGGGTATACTCAGACATGAGTCCCTTTCTCACTGCACCATCAGGATTCAAGCAAGCCGGGCCGACGAGGCTGAAATGCCAGAAACCGGTCCCCGGTAGCTTGTCTCCTTTCTGGTGAAGAATTGGCTTGGTAGTTTAGTCTGCCCTGTTCCCATGATGCACTGGGCCAGGGACAGACTGATTTGCATATAGCCAGGTTCTGAAACTGGAATGGTGCAGTGAGATAAATAACGGTGATGGATCAAGCCCTGATCTTTGGACTGGGTAAGAGTGGTCTGCTTAATTCAGACACTCTGTTCATCACCACCCCCTTTTCTGAATCGTTTTTGGCCACTATAGGTGTGGCAGGGTATACTCAGACATGAGTCCCTTTCTCACTGCACCATCAGGATTCAAGCAAGCCGGGCCGACGAGGCTGAAATGCCAGAAACCGGTCCCCGGTAGCTTGTCTCCTTTCTGGTGAAGAATTGGCTTGGTAGTTTAGTCTGCCCTGTTCCCATGATGCACTGGGCCAGGGACAGACTGATTTGCATATAGCCAGGTTCTGAAACTGGAATGGTGCAGTGAGATAAATAACGGTGATGGATCAAGCCCTGATCTTTGGACTGGGTAAGAGTGGTCTGCTTAATTCAGACACTCTGTTCATCACCACCCCCTTTTCTGAATCGTTTTTGGCCACTATAGGTGTGGCAGGGTATACTCAGACATGAGTCCCTTTCTCACTGCACCATCAGGATTCAAGCAAGCCGGGCCGACGAGGCTGAAATGCCAGAAACCGGTCCCCGGTAGCTTGTCTCCTTTCTGGTGAAGAATTGGCTTGGTAGTTTAGTCTGCCCTGTTCCCATGAAGCACTGGGCCAGGGACAGACTGATTTGCATATAGCCAGGTTCTGAAACTGGAATGGTGCAGTGAGATAAATAACGGTGATTGATCAAGCCCTGATCTTTGGACTGGGTAAGAGTGGTCTGCTTAATTCAGACACTCTGTTCATCACCACCCCCTTTTCTGAATCGTTTTTGGCCACTATAGGTGTGGCAGGGTATACTCAGACATGAGTCCCTTTCTCACTGCACCATCAGGATTCAAGCAAGCCGGGCCGACGAGGCTGAAATGCCAGAAACCGGTCCCCGGTAGCTTGTCTCCTTTCTGGTGAAGAATTGGCTTGGTAGTTTAGTCTGCCCTGTTCCCATGATGCACTGGGCCAGGGACAGACTGATTTGCATATAGCCAGGTTCTGAAACTGGAATGGTGCAGTGAGATAAATAACGGTGATGGATCAAGCCCTGATATTTGGACTGGGTAAGAGTGGTCTGCTTAATTCAGACACTCTGTTCATCACCACCCCCTTTTCTGAATCATGATATCTAAAGATGGCACACAGGTTTGGTGCAGGCTGCAGTGAAGTGCCCAGACCAAAGAACAAAGATGAACTGTGTTCATTCATTGGTATGTGCAAATTATATTCTAAATGTATTCCTGATTATGCCACAAAAAGGAGAAATTTGTCTAACATGTTTAAAAAAACGGCTCCATTTGCTTTGTAATCTAGTTGTCAAGCCACATTTGAGTGTGTGAAAAGTGAAATGACAAATGCAACAACGCTTAAAATGTATGACCCACTGTTACCTTGTATTGCAACTGTTGTGTGAGCAATTATGGTATTAGTGCAGTACTCACTCAATAGGCTGGAGAGAAAGAAGTCACCATTTCGTATGCATCCAGAGCTTTGAGCGATTCAGAACTGCATTACTATGTGATAGAAAAAGAATTGTTGGCATGCTTTTAGGCCATTGAAAAATGTAAACCATATTTTTGGGGAAAACAATTTACTTTACAAACCGATCATAAACCTTTGGTATTTATCCTCAATGGAGAGAAGATTAAGAATGCCACTCCACGTATTGAAAAATTGACAACAAAGTTGCTGCAATACAATTTTGATGTCAAACATATACCAGGCAAGGGGAATTTTACTGCTGACTTCTTGTCTAGGTGTCTGTTGGAGGATAGAGAAATTTGACAAGAAGAATAGGATATCGAGAACTATTTCATTGCAGTTGATGCTTCAAAGTTGTGTGCTAACACCGAAGAGAAATGAAGAGAAGCGAGTGATGAAGATGCGGTGTTAGTTCAAGTTAAGTAATATATTGTGGAAGGGTGGTCCAAAGAGAAAAATGTGCATATTAGTATTCAACCATTTAAGATTTCTGATAAACTGTCAATTGAAGATGGTGTTGCTTTAAGAGTTGACAGACTAGTTTCTCCTCCTACCATTAGAAGAGATCTAGGCCCAGATGTACGACCATTTATTGCGGTCGCAGAGGGGCATTTGGCCCGTTTGCAACTGCAATAAACTGTGATACAAGGTACTAACAGCCTGATTCATGTACGGGCCGTTTTGCGTGTCCCTAATAGCGAATCATAGCGATTCGCTATTGAGGACACGCAAAACGGCATTCATGTAGGAATTGCAACTTAAATAGCGATTCCTACATGTTCTTTATTTGCGAGTAGCAATTTGCTACTCGCAAATACTCCCCATTCATTCCTATGGGCCAAGAGGCCCATTGGAATGAATGGGGATTTGCGAGTAGCAATTTGCTACTCGCAACTGAGATAGCGATTTTAAGGGTGCCAGGGGCGTCCAAAGGACGCCCTGTAGCACCCCTAAAATGCACCTATGGACAGGTGTTGCGCACACACATGTCCAAAGGACATGTGTGTGTGCTACATGCAACTTTGAAAAATGCTTTTAAAAGCATTTTTCTGAGTTTTTGCTATTTACCGACAGGTCTGACCTGTCGGTAAATAGCGGCCCCAAAAGTCCAAAATCGCTATTTTGTTGTGTGTCATGAATAGCATTTAAGGAATCTCTATTAGAGATTCCTTAAATGCCATTCCACGCAAATATGCGAATTCTTAAATAGCGATTTTTGCATTTGGTATCATGAATCCCAAATGCAAAAATCTCACTCGCAAAGGGCCAGATTCTCAGAATCTGGCTCTTTGCGAGCCGAATTCAGCTTCATGAATTAGGCTGTAACCCCTTTTGGCGAGTTACTAATCTATTAGAAACTCGCAAAATATGGTTAGCAACTCCCTATTAGGAAGGGGCGTGCCAAGAGTGTCCCTTCCTAATAGCGAGTGCTATTGCCATGTATTTATTTATTTATTTATTTCTGATTTTGTATAGCGCCTGGTTACACTGTCAGTGTGTCCCCGCGCTGTCAGAAGAACTAGTTGCTCAGTCAGTAAGACAAAGGCGGGGTATTCTTTAGGAAAGAGGAATGTTTTAAGTTTCCTGCGGAAGATGAGCTCCGATGTTTCCAATCTTAGGCTCAGGGGAAGAGAGTTCCATTTAAGTGCCGCTAAAGAACGAAAGGATCTCCCCCCCCTTCTGGCTCTCTTGTGTCTGGGGACAGCTAGGAGGCCTGCTCCTAATGAGCGGAGTTGTCTGGTTGGCGTGTAGGGGCAGAGGAGGTTCCGAAGGAAGGCAGGGCCCTTGCCATGTACGATCCTGTGACCAATACATAGGACCTTGAAGTCGATCCTTTCATTGATCGGAAGCCAATGGAGTATTTGTAGAGATTTTTTTGAGGCGGCTCGTCTGGGCAGCCGGAGGACCAGGCGGGCGGCAGCATTCTGGATTGTCTGCAGTCGACGCCGACTAGTGGCGTTGGCGCCTAGATACAAGGCATTGCCATAGTCCAGTCCTGAAGTGACAAGAGCGTGGACCAGGGTCTTCCTTGAGGATTCTGGGAGCAGGTCCAGGGTCTTACGGAGTTTCCGTAGAATAGAAAAGCACGTACCAGCTACCCGTCTGGTGTGGTAGTCGTAGTTAAGTTTTGAGTCCACCCATACTCCAAGGTTCTTGACCTGATCACTGGGGGTAGGGAGAGGCCCCAGGGTCTGTGGCCACCAGGCAGACGACCAGACTGAGGGGGGTTTTCCTACAATTAGCACCTCAGTCTTGTCTCCATTCAGACGGAGGCAGTTCTTCGCCATCCATCCAGCGAGCTCTTGGAGGCATGATGAGAAGTTCGCGGCGGCTTGTTCAGCCGGTTGGGTCAGAGCGACCACCAGCTGAGTGTCGTCTGCGTATGTCACTACTTCCACCCCGTAGCGCTCCGCAGTGGTAGCCACGGGGGTGACATACAAATTGAAAAGGGTTGGACTGAGGCTAGATCCCTGAGGCACACCTTGACCGAGGTCAAAGGTGTCAGAGCGTATGAGTGTATGAGTGTTTTGCAACTGCATTTACAGTCGCAAAGCACTGGCAGTTTACCACCTACTTCAAGTAGGTGGTAAACCATTCACAAACGGGAAGGTGTCCCCAGGGGACCCCTTCCCCTTTGTGAATGGGTGCGCAAATATTTTTTGAGAGCAGGCAGTGATAGCAGGGACCAGGTTCTGCCCTCAAAAAATAAAACTGGAAAGTTTCATTTTTCTTTTTTAAATGCATCCCATTTTCCTTTAAGGAAATTGGGCTGCATTAAAGAAAAAAGAATGCTTTATTGACAAAGCGGTCCCAGACATGTTGGTCCATCTCTGGGAGTGCCAGCCATTCCCAATGGGGTCACAAATTGTAACAACCTCATTAAAATTCATGAGGCATGCGATTTGCAACCCCATTGGGAATCGCAAAAAGTGTCTGAGACACTGTAGTACATTCTATTTTGCGACTCACAAATTGCGCCTCGCAATTTGTCGCAATTTGCGAGTTACAAAATCCAATGGTCATACATCTGGCCCCTAGCCATGATGGCCCATGAGGTATATTTGGGTCAACTATGACCAAAAGGAGAGTTAGGATGACTCTTTGGTGGCCTTCCATGGACAATGAAATAGAAGAATCAGTAAAGACTTGTGTTGTTTGTTCAAGCGCCTAAAACCGGGTTGCAGGACCAGGTACATTTAAATCCGGTTGAATTTCCTGATTGTCTATGGAATAAGGGATAGATATGATTGGACCATTTAAATTTTACCACCAACGTTTCTTTATGTTTTTGTTTTGATAGATTATTACATAAAGAGGTCAGAGGTTCAGTTTATGGCAGACTCATCTGCAAGAAATGCATTTGAATTTTTGAAGAAATTCGTTTTTAAGGGAAGATTTTCCATAATATTTAGTCTCAGACATGGTGTACAATTTGTTGTAGCTGACATGGTAAATTTTCTTTTTGAATTTGGTGTAAAAGCTTTGAAGAGCTCATTGTATCACTCCCAAAAACTGGTTTAGTGGAAAGAATGAATAGGGTGGTGACAGATGCCATTACACGGGCAAAGAGTACTGGAAGTGCAGTAGAGGAAGCTATATGTTCCATGTTGTGGTTTTATAGAACAACTCCTCACACAGTCACTATAGTCTCACCGTTTGAACTATTAAGAGGATGCAAACCGACCTCAGTGTATTTCCCTGCCTGGATGTCTAAGCCCCTCCCCAAAAGTGAAAAAAATGGGCACATGATAAAGTGTTGCAAGAATGGGTAAATGAAGCGCAAGACAAACAAAGAGTTTGCTATAATTACAAAATTTGTACTAGAAACAAGGAGATTTCTGTTGATGAATGGGTATGCCTAAGAAAGCCAGGTTCTGTGAGGAAAGGTGATTCTTCTTTTAGCGAACTGGTAAAAGTTATGAGAGTGTGTGATAAATCTATGTTGGTTGAAGGTAACCAATGTTGGAACATGGAGAAAGTAGTAATCGTTTCTAGAGTTCAAGAGAATATTCAGCCCTAAGCACTAACTACTAGTGATCAGTCACAGTGTACTTTTAACAAGTGAATGACATTGAACCGACTAGGTAATACAATGTTAAAAATAAATCTAATGGTAGTGATCAGGCTGAAGGTGAAGTATGTATATCCAGTCATATCAGGAGATTAGCTTGGAAACTTCAAGAGTAAAAGAGTCTTACAATTTATGGTATGTTTAGTACACATTGCACAGTTAGTAATGTGACAATGTGAAATGTTACTATGTTTAATATGTCAAGAGTAAACGAGTCTTACAATTTATGGTGTTGTTAGTGCACATTGTACAGTTATTATGTAACAATGTGAAATTGTATTATGTTAATTTTTTTATTATAATCATTTATGATAACACATTTTTTGTGTGTATTATTTTATTTTTTTAAGGAAGAAAGATAATGTTATGTTATTCTGCTTCGGCTTTATGGAATGTTGGGGTTAGGGATTTAATGTGATTTAATGTGATGCAATAAGACGGCGCTTTGGGGGTTGAAGGAGCGGCATTCCATCAACTGTGTTTTTAGGGTGACTGCGTACTGTGACACTTCATAAACACCACATTTTCTACGATGTTTTGGAGTTTGTTTGCCATTACAGAGAAGTAAGACGTTGTTGTATAAAAAGGAGTAGGATTTATCTTTTCCTGAAATGCTGAATGGCCCATGTGGTCTGCTTGCAGGAAAGTGATCTGTTGGAGGGGAAACATCATTAACAACGAAGGAATTACTACGCGTAACGTTTACAATGAGGCACTTACCACGTAAACGTCTTTTCAACGCGTATGCCTACAACGATCGTCTTTACCATGAAAAAAAAAACCCGTAGGATTAAAAAGGGGGGTTGGGGGGTCTCCCCCCACAAAAAAACGATCCCGCCGTGCCGAAGAAATCAGCGTCGTAAGAGAGGAAGCGGAATAAACTTCCGTTTCCTCTTTACGACGTAAGAGCGACGTGGTAAAGATGATGAGGGGAAAACGAATTCCGTGGTAACGCATGCGTGGAAAAGGCATGCGTTGCAACGGAATTCGTGGTAACGACATATAACCCCTGTTGGAGACGAACCTGCTGGTACTGAGGCACAAATGGAGTGGTCATGTGGGAGGCACGACTTTTTTCCTCAAAGAGGGACCTTGATGTGGGCAGTCCCTGCGGTTCAATTTGATATTCAGCAGACGTATATAGTTCCCCACAGGAGATATACAGTGATACAAGGGAAGGTTGGAAGGAATCTCTTTGGTCTCTTGCCTGTATGCCCCTAATTTTAGGCAGGTCCATTTTCTGATTTATTGCATCCAGTATTGCACTTGAATGGGATGTGTTTATGGTCATGTTGCAAAGGGTGTGCATCAAGACAGCCTATGGTGTACAGCTGTCATTGGCTAGTGTAATAAGAGACATGGCGACTTAGGTATATTGACCTATTGACCTAGAAGACAGTGTTGTCAAGTGGTGTATGGAAGCCTTAGCCACACATCCCCTGTAAGAGATGGTGAGGGGGTCCAGCAAAACCCTTATCCTTAAGCTGACAGTGCCTCTTTGTGTATAGAAGACTTGGAGCCTCAAGCACTGCAGGGGGCTATGCCCCTCGGGTTTCCCTTAACCAGAAATGCAGGAGGGAACTCATAGACCCTCATTCAGAGTGCTCTGCCCTGGTGGAGAGATTGAGGAATCCTGACCTCCTAGACCGAGATAAACTTGGTTTTTACCCATTTTTGTCATAAGAATTATTATCCTCCCACTTCGGTGGATACCAGTTAAATAGCAAGGTATTTGTATGCCTTTCCTCCTGTGAGAATCTCTGCCAAGCATGCAGACCTGCTAGGTGGGCCTATCTCCACCAGTGAAATAGATGAGCCTATAGCACTGTTTTGCCAAGAGGAAGACTCCTGGATTGGACGGGCTTCACCCGAGTTCTGTGTAGCCTATCAGGCATAACTGTCTCCAAGGTTACAAGTATATTCTGATGCCCTTGAGTTGGGCTCTCTGTCCCCTACAGCCAGGGAGTGGCTTGTGGTGGTCCTACTAAAAGCAGATAAGGATCCACTTGATGTCTTTTTTTTGTCTACAGAGATTATGATCACAGGGAAAATCATAGAAAACAGGATACTACAATCAGAGCCAGCTTTACGGTGATACTAACAGTGCAGTCTCACCTGGTGCTGAGCTTGAGGGTGCTCTGTTTAGAAATAACGTATGGGCTTACAAATGCCTAGACAACAATAAAAATGACAAGCTGATTCTGGTAATTAATGTTCCTGTTGAATAGAGATGAAGTTTTGTCATAAAGTAGCACTAAGAGTTAATATGCTTGTTGCAAAGAACATGCAGCATACTCCTCACAGAAATGCATTTTAGGTAGATCGCTCAGTGGGTGACTCCTTTTGCAACAGAGATCCTTTTGTTACTTGCGGTTCAAAAGTTACAGTCCTAATATAGCACAGTGACCTCTGAATTGTCATCAAAGATCTGAATGCAAACTGCGAGGTATAGGTTAGAACATTATGTTTTTCCCCCAGTCTTTCATTATCTTAATTTTGCTAATAAGGGGTTTGTTTGGATAGAAATACATTCTTATTAGTGAAGCCAGTCACAACCACCGTGGTATGTTTTAAATCCTGAGTTTGTTTTTCTCTAGACCAAATATTCTTAAAATATACCACCTACTAGTATAAATGATGGGATTATTACACCTTGTAATCCTCATTGTCATGTCACATTTGCTACAGTCTGCTTTACACGCAAATGAATGGCTGAATGAATGAATGGCATTTTTATACCGCGCAAAAACCTAGCCCCAAGGGGCATCAAGGAGCAATACAGACGGACATGAAAGTCCAGACTCCATATAATTAGACCAAAAGGCCATTGGGAGAGCAAGAATCTAATATGCTTGAGAAAAAAGGCAGGTCTTAAGAAGTTTTTTAAATATTGCTAAGGAGGATTGACTGGTAAGCTCAAGGGGGAGGGAGTTCCACAGTTTGGGAGCCAAGGTGGAAAAGGCTCTACCTCCCCATCTAACCTTAGCAAACCTAGGGACCACAAGCCTATTCTTCGAAGATGAACGAAGCGTTCTAATGGGGGTGTAGGCACACAAAAGAGATCTAATGCCTTCAGATCCTGAGCCATGGATAGCACCATGGGCCAGACAGAGAATTTTGAAAGAGATCCTAGATGGAATCGGAAGCCAGTGAAGGTCACTTCTGGCCATTGTTGCAGACGCTCTCCTAGGAAGGCTTAGAACCAATCTGGCTGCCGCATTTTGCACCATTTGGAGGTGATGGATAGAGCCTTTATTGATGCCACCATAAAGGGCATTACAATATTCTAGCCTCAATAGTACTAGGCCAGCTGTTGCTTGTTTCCGGGCTGCCAAGGACAGGTAAGTGGCAATTTTCTTTAAGATTCTAATAGTGCCACAACAAGTTGACACTGTCCTCTTTACCTGGGGGTCGAAAGAAAGGGCAGGGTCAATTTGTACTCCAAGGTTCTTAGCAATATGAGTGGGGGTCGGACAATCTCCCAAGGATGGAGGCCTCCAATCCTTTGACCAGAGATCTTTTCTCCCTCCGATGACCATAACTTCGTTTTTTTCGCCGTTTAATTTTAAAAAATTACACGTCATCCATTTGGAGACTGCCTCCATACAAGCTCTAAACTTGGAAGCGATCTCACAAACTGGCTGGGTGATGGATACCAAGATCTGTGTGTCATCAGCATATGATAGCACGTCCAGGTCAAAGGATCTTACCACCTGTGCAAGTGGGGTAACATAGATGTTAAACAGTAGAGGGCTCAACGAGGAGCCCTGAGGAACCCCACATTGCACCTTTTGGGGATCGGAGAGGAAGTTGCCCATTTTTACTCTCTGCTCCCAAATATTTCATTGTTTCTGTATAATGGACAGATATGGGGCACAATTAGAGGGCAGAAGTAGGGAAATCCGTGGAGAAGGAGGTCATTAGGCAGGGGCCGAAACAGTTGTTGCACCAAGAACAACTAGCCCCAGAGCTGGCCCTGATTGAAAGTGGTGGGTGCCTTAGTGGATTCAGATCAGAATGAATTCATCCCTGGTCTAGAACCCCATTTTAATCTTTGCCACCTTTTCTGTGTCATGGACTTGTTGCCGCGAATGGACGCCTTGCAGGTGGTGGCCTCCTAGATGTAGAGAAATCTTTCAAAACAGTGTTGTTGCCATACGTATTTGTTGTCCTCTGGAAGATGGGTTTCAAAGAAAACATGCTGAGATGCATTTGCCTCTTATACTTGCTTCCTCTGGTAAGGGTTCTCACGGGCTGGGTGGTCTCCCAGTAATGCACCATTCTCAGAGGCACCAAGCAGGGCTGTCCCTTGTCCCTCATTGGCAATGGAGCCCCTGGTAGTCAGTTTGCGTACTGAAGATTGGGGTATACAGCTTTCTATTGGAGTGCATATTATTCTGATATACATGGTGAATTCTCTGTTATTCTAGAGGGAAGCATTGACCAGTACATTACAGTGATTCAGGTCCTGACCCCTTTTGCATGTATCACCGGTCTGAATATTAATTTGTGAAAGTTGTGCCTATTTCTGCTCTGTGGGGCTGATTCACAGAACTAACTTAAGACAAAATCCTAAACTAACTGCTTTTGGTATTCACAGAAGTTAGGATTTTGTCTTAAGACAGACTTAAGACAGACTTAAGACAGAATCCTAACTTAAGTCCGTCTTAAGTCTGTCTTAAGACAAAATCCTAACTTCTGTGAATACCAAAAGTAGTAAGTTTTGGATTTTGTCTTAAGTTAGTTCTGTGAATCTGGCCCTGTGAGAGCACCCCTTGTTTACAATTGCAATGGATTTCTAAATGATTTGAATATCTAGGGATCCAAGTGTACCGTGATAATGAGCACCTCTTTAGGGGAAGCATAGGCAGGGCACTGTTCTCAGTGAGGCAATCGCTCTCTTTCCGAACGAGATTAGACTGTCCCCCATGAGGAGAGCAGCCACTGCAAACGTGCTAATAATCCCGTCGGTTGTATTATTTTGCAGCCCTCTTTTGAGAATAACAGAACTTTTTGAGAAGGAACTGAACTCGCGCATTTCGAGTTTCATCAGGGGGTGAGATAGGAGCCAGCTGCCCTCAGGAAATCCTATTGATACAAGAGGAATGAGCGGCCCCAGTTATGAAGTGGATTATTTTAGGACACAATTACAGTGGCCCATTTTATGGCTTGGGGCATGTGAGGCAGAGGGTACTGAAGTGTAATTGAGCTTGAGAAGGAGAACAATTTGAAGGTCTTGCTGGGTTGTCTGAAACTAACAAACATGCATATCAGTACATTACTCGTAGAGCAGTGCTGCTGGAACAGATATTTGAAGCAGTTGGTCACAAAGACTGCATACACCCATGAAATATCTTCATGGGATCTACCCAAACAAACAGAAATTGCAACAGCCTATAATGTTTTTCATTTGTAAGGACACATCTTTATGCATGATCACCCCCAAAGTTTTGGACAGATACTGATGGTTTTTCAACTCTGAAGGTGCATTGAGTCCTGCTAAACAGGCTTCAGTGCCTGTGCTCTAACCCTTGAAAAATATATGTCTGATTGGTTCAACCACAATTGGTATACGTATACAAAGTTATAGGTCCCTAGTGGTTTCTTTCAACCACCCTGAGGGATCATCTGGTGCCCTGGGAAGTTGCCTAGGGGCAGTGGCCGACTGGATGGCACTCTCCCACCTAAAGCTAAATGGGGACAAGACAAAACTTATGTTCTTGGGTATGTCCCCGCCACCTAGAACAGCTATAGACTGGCCAACATGTATGAGCACCATGCCAGAACCTAAAGATCAGATTAAGAGTCTCGGAGTATGGCTTGATAGCACTCTCTGCTTTAACTATCAAGCGGTCAAGCTCTCCGCCACCTGTTTCGGCCTGATGAGGTTGTTGAGAAAAGTGTTGCCCCTCCTACCCTTTCAGGCCCGAAGGATCATGGTGCAGGCTCTGATCTTGTCCCGCCGGGACTACGGGTGCCCCGCTTACTACCATTAAAAAACTTCAGGTAACCCAGAACTGCGCTGCACGGTTACTTCTGAAGCTGCCTCGGAGCCATTCAGGGTCAGCTGCTATGAAAAAACTCCACTGGCTACCTATTCAGGCCAGGATTCGATTTAAGGCAATGTGTATAGCCCACAAAGCTATGTGGCTTGCTGGCCCTGCTATGATTTGCTCATTAGTAACTCCCAACCATCACCGTGAAATCTGGGTTCCAGGACATCCTTTTTTGCAGTCTCACGGAAAGTGCAACGAGCTAGATGGGGAGGTCGCTCCTTCTCCTGGAATGCTGCCTCCTCATGGAACTCCCTGCCCCCCACCATACGCAGCGAACCTGACCTACAAAAGTTCCGTAAACCTTTGAAAACATGTCTTTTCCACTAATCTGCGTATCCTGACCGCTGTCCTTGCCCACTTGTCCGAAGTGCTACGAGGCCTCAGGGTAGAAGCGCGCTTTATAAAATTGATTTTAATTTCATTTCATTAGTACATGTTACATGGGGTACCAGGGCCTGTAAGCTAAAGTGTCTCTTGTGGACTGCAGCACTAATTGTGTCACCACGAGTGGTATAAACCAGAGCATGACTCCCAGCCTGCCATTGCTAGAGGGCACAGCAGTTTTTCGAATTGCTAACTCAACGTTCCCATTTAAAATCATGACAAAGTCCAGACCTCCCTTTGTAAGATATATCTGATACCCTTAAGGCAGGCCTATCAAGCCTTAAGGCAGGGTGCTGTATATTAAAATGTGGAACATGTGTTTTGACATTTCATAACAGTAAACCTCCCAAATGGTCATTTTTACTGTAGAAAGGATAGTACAGGGTAACACTCTGATCGCTCAGCTGTGCAACTTCTGAATGGGACTACTATAGTTGTTACTAAATGGTGTCAAAAGAATTGTTACATTAAACCTGACTTGATGCTCAAGTTAAATTTAATGTGAATTTTGGGTAAATGGCAACTTTAGAAAGTTGCCACTCTGCTGTCCAAAGATTTCCAGTGAATGTTTATGGTTCCCGGCCACAGCACAGCCTTTTGCCCTCTTGAAGGAGATGTGAAAGACTCCTAAGAAGGAACATAATGGGTCTGCCATTGGAAGAGGTTTTATCTCTTCCTGTCAGGAAGGCCAGACAGGGTATTAGTCCAAAAGGAAGGCTTTGAAGGGAAAGCCACTTTTGAAAAGAAAATGGTGGATGCAAACAAGAGGGGCTGCTCTTTTGTTCTGGCAAGTTGGCATTAGGAACAGACAGGGGGAAACAGTTCCCAGAAAATGTTTCCAGTGGACGTCTAGCCTTCAGATAGCCACAGCTCTAGGATGGGCTACGGAGCTCCACACACCCAGAGAAGGGTACTGTCATCTTGGAAGTGGGAAGAATATTGCTTACTGGGACAGCTAGATGCCACACTTTGCAGGATGATGTCATCAGGCGGAAGGGGACCTGGTAGACCATTGGCTAGTAGTCATTGTATCCCCTGAGGTCAAGTTTTGATCATAAAGGTTGCACACCTGGCATCAAGACCTCAGATCACGTCTTTAATGAAGAGTGGACCAAAGAAGGAATACCATGCTGTTCCCTGGACCCAGCAAAGAGAGACTGCACATGGCTGGACTGCACCTGCTTCTATTCTATTCTATTCTATTTCTATTTAAGACATTTATTAAGAGAGACAGCTGCCCCAGCCAAGGGGCGTCCCGGCGCTAAAAGCAAAACAGCAGCAAAATACGGAAGAGAGTTTACACAGTAGGAAAAAGAAAGGTTTTAATAGCTCTCCTAAAATGAGTGAGATTGTCAAGGCCACGAATGTGAGGGGGCAAAGAATTCCAAAGAACAGCCCCTCTATAATGGAAGGAACGACCTCCAGCTCGAACTTTCCTGACGCGGGGGACCCGCAGCAAATGTTGGCCCATGGAGCGAAGCTGGAGGGGGGAACATAGAGCGAAAGCAAATCTGTCAGTGAGCTAGGGGATCCACCCTTCAGAATTTTAAAAGCTATACAAAGTGCTTTAAACTCAATCCTTTGAGCCACAGGCAACCAGTGAAGACGGCGAAGGCTGCCAGACACTGAGCAGACTCTACGCAAGCCAAGAAGAGCTCTCACTGCGGCATTCTGAACTCTCTGTAACATTAGTACTTCTGCCTTGTTTACCCCTAGGTACAGAGAGTTCACATAATCAAGCTTAGAAATAATCAGTGCCTGAATAATAAGCTGTCTTTTCGGAGAATCGGCTCCACCCCTCTTTGCGTCAGCATCCTTAAGTGTATCAGCTCAAAACCGAAATGAAACGGATAAATTACTTAGACTAAAGAAAAAAACGATGCGCATGGACCTACATGGCCATTTCTTGCTCCAACACTTGCGGGCTGTCACTATTCCAGGAGGTTTACAAATAAAAAATATACCTGTCATTTTCACAGAGGACCCAATTTATAAGAAGGGCTACAGTTTCATTGAAACGAAGTGTAGCCGGGACCTAATGGTCCTGACAATTGAGACAGCTCAAAGACTATCAAAAGTACAGTTGGAGGAAATTGAGAGTTTAGAATCAAGTATCTCAACAAACCAACAGATTACGGATGCGAAAGGATTATTGGAAAAAGTAGAAAAGGAAATTGGTGAATTTAAGGACTACACCATCTATCAGAAAATCAATCAATTTGACAAAGACCAAAAAAACTTTAATTTAGAGAAGGTGTAGCCGTTCTTACAATCTGATTTTTACTCCCGTCCTGAATCTCGGAGACGTCTGCAGGAGTATCAAGGGAGATCTTCGCAAAAATACATTACTTTTTCGGACACCTCCTCATCAGGAAGTAGCAGTGAAGGAGACAATATTGACCCTAGGAGAAACACCAGTAGAAGGGGGTCTTTTCAACATAACCAACAAGGATCGACTTTTTTAGGGAGAGGTCAGAAAAAATCCAGAGGAAAAGTAAGATACAATCAACCATGAGAAATGTCGACCAGACGCCAAAGTTACAAGAATTGACACCTTCACTAATTTTCAATATTTCCAACAAAATCTTGACAAAGGATGAAGAAAGCGTCCTCCAAAAAGGGCTCTCATTTGTCCCCACGAAAAGAACGGATTTTGTCAAATTAAATACTGAAACCATCGATTTTTGTCGAAAGATCAGGCTAAAAACATTCGTCATAGAAAATCCCCTGGAATCTAGCACTGAAACAACTGGCCTTCGCAATAAATCTACGTTTTGTACCCCAAATCACAAAATACCGAAGGAAGTAATCACTTTTGAAATAACTATCCTATCAGCAATTGCCAACATGGAAAAAAAGAACAAGTGACTCAAACACAATATTACCAAATCCGAATCAATGGCATTGACAAATCTGAAAAAAGATACATCAGTTATCATAAAACAAGCTGATAAGGGTGGGTCAATTGTGTTATGGGACCGCACACTATACATTGATGAGGTAAAAAAACAATTAAGCGATGCTAATTGCTATCGCAAAATTGACAAAGATCCCACATAAGAACTAAAAAAACAACTACATGCTATCATTGATGAAGAATTCCAACTAGGCTTATTTGGAAAAAAGGAATCAGAATATTTAAAGATTAAACATCCTAGAATTCCGTTATTTTACGTGCTGCCAAAGGTTCACAAAAATGAAAAGACCCCCC
This sequence comes from Lissotriton vulgaris, assembly GCF_964263255.1. NCBI lineage: Eukaryota > Metazoa > Chordata > Amphibia > Caudata > Salamandridae > Lissotriton > Lissotriton vulgaris. Next base: position 1,155,789,502 of record NC_141693.1, read on the forward strand.
CTGGACATCCCATCGTTTCAGGATGTGAATCTCTGATGGAACCGATAGCAAAATTTGTAGATTTCTTCCTAAAGCCAGTTATGCCTTGTGTAAAATCTTACATTAGAGACACAATGGACTTTATTAACAAATTAAATGCAGTGGAATTCAACAGGACTAACAACTGGATGGTAACAATGGACATCACGTCCCTGTATACCCAGATACCACAAGACGAGGGCATACATGTCTTAAAAACCATACTGGAGACAAGAGAACGACCACAAAGGGTACCAACAGAATTTATTGTTCAATTGGCAGAGTTTGCATTAAAACGGAACTACTTTAACTTTGACGGTGACTTTTCTTTCCAAGTAGGCGGCGTAGCAATGGGCTGCCCATTTGCCCCAGAGTTGGCAGTCCTTTTTATGTCAAGCTACGAAGAAAAATGTATTTATCAGAATAACCCATTTGGAGCATGGATTAGAAATTGGAATCGTTACACCAACTATACTTTTTTCGAGTGGACTGGCCCCGAAGAAGAGTAGAAAAATTTCCATGAATGGCTGAATAATAAAACACAGGAAATTAAATTCAGCCTTACCCATTCAAGAAGCAAAATTCCCTTCCTAGATGTTGAGATATATCCATCTGAGGAAGGAGGCTTGATGACAACTTTGTATAAAAAGGAAACTGATCGAAATAGGTCACTTCATTTTAATAGCAACCACCCCCGAAGCCTGAAAGAAAACTTGCCATACGGGCAATACATAAGGATTTGCAGAAATTGCCAACATAAAGACGAATACTTGAAACATGCAGATAGACTGACTGCTAATCTGATTGAACGGGGATACCCCAAAAAATTACTCAGACGTTCCAAGAAAAGAGTATGGTGGACGCCACCTGAATGTTTATTGGAGAAAAAAGCCAAACAGAAGTTGGATAGAATGGTACTAGTTACAACATACTGCCCTAATTCGAATATGCTGAAAAAGGTGGTCAATAGCAATTGGCATTTGGTGAAAAATGTGTGCGAAGATCTACAAAAACCTCCTCTATTTGCCTTTAGAAAAGAATCCAGCATAGCCAACAGGTTGGTTAGAGCAGCACTGCCATTGAAAGTTCAACCGACCTTAAGGACCATGATTGTGTTGCCACCAGTCATGGGTCACCACAAATGTGGTGGATGCAACTGTTGCGATACAACTGAAGAAGGGACTACCTTTCAACATAATGAAATAACGTGGAAGTATGAGGCCTTCACGAATTGCAAATCGCGATTCGTGATATATGGGATTAAATGTCCATGCAATTTGTTATACATCGGCAAAACGAATCAAGAGATTCGTACAAGAATTCAGCAGCACAGATCAAGAATAAAACGAAAGGTTCCCAATGCTCCTTTGGTGAACCATTGGCAAATAAAAAACCATGGAGAGAATGAGCTGCGATGGACAGTTATTGCCAAAGTGGACCAGGACATAAGGGGTGGTGACTTGGAGGCAAAACTTTCTAGACAGGAAGCCATGATGATTGTGAAATGTAATTCAGCCATGGGAGGACTTAATGAATTGTCCGAAATATACAAATTGTAGTGACATCCAGACACTTGCCACTGAGTTTATCTGTAAATGTAATTGATCAACACCTTTCCAAAATGGCGGTGAACAGAACCATATGATTTGTGAACAGCATACACCTTCCTCACGATTTGCCCAATTTAAGATGGCGATCCTAGATTGCAACAGTCACGTGACCGGGACCGTATTTATTAAACACCCACCGATATTGCACATATGCGATTTTCCATCAAATCTACATCGCCATAATAGAATTTTTAAGACCGGTGCCGCAGCACACAACCCATGGATAGAATAATAACAACTGCGGGTTAAGAATGGCCCGATATCCACAAGTTGCACATTCCAAGATGGCGCACGTTCCGAAAACGGAAACCAGGTAATGCGGATATATTCTGACATTAAACGCTGAGAAGTACAGACTGACCGGGATTGATAGACCGGAGCCTGACTAAGCCACGAATCATATCGGACAAAAGGTGAGCACCATGGAGCCTTTCAAAACGCGGTCAAACAGGGCAATGTTGCTGACTTAAATTCGTCTGGAAAGAGCAGCTAGATGGTCTGTTATATAGCGTAAAGGATAACAACCAGTGAGTTGCTCACATTTATCAGATGGAAATATTTTGCTGCAACATGAATGAGAATGCATCATTTTACCTTGCAGGTGCATTCCAGATCTACCCCTTCGAAATTCACGTCTGAAAATAAAAACAGCGAATAGGTAAGACATATAACTTACTTACCTTGACACTACAGACAGTGACCATGATTTTATCCATTATTAAACAATATACATTTGTTTCTTTCACAGAGTAGAGTGTGAGGAATCGCAGTACGAGACCAGTGAGTGTCTTTTGTTCTATAAAGGTTGTTTGGATGCAGTAGTTTGAGACTATATGACAGTCCTGCTGAAATGTATGTTTATCATTTAGGTTGTCTCGCGCTGCGGTTTTTGGTGATTAAAGGAAATTGATTTGATTCAATACTAGAAGGGTAAGACGCATACAGGTGGCTGTTGAGCCTACTAGCAGTTTTGTTTATGGTCAAGGAACAAACACCTAATAAGGGTTTCCCCTTTTTTCCATTTACAGTACATGGTCCTGATGAGAACTCCGCACTAAAGAGAGTTCGAAACGCGTAGACCTTGTTATTTACAGCCATAAGAACACCAAATGATACTCGTATTATGTTGATTTTTTCTTTAAGCTACATTCTATGGCTTTGTAAAATTTGTATAAAATGTGTACATGATTTTTTTGTATAAAAGAGTTTTATATAAGAGTGTTGTGAGTGTGAGTGTGTTTGGAGTATGTCAGACAAAGATCTTTAGTGATAGTGTGTATGAATGATGTGAAGGGGATGTAATATAATAGGGAATACCAATATGTTTGTTTATGTTCTGTTTTTTGAAATGTTTAAAGTTTGAAAAAAATGAATGACAAAAAGATAATTTGAAATGAAGTAAAATAAAAGAAGGATTTATTTAAAAAAAAACAGGTACTGCTCACATAGGGCCAGATGTAGGAAAATCATATTTACCGATTCATAAATACCGAATTTTACCGATTCGGTATTTCTGAATCTGTAAATATGAAGGTGTGAGATGTAGGAAAATTCGGTAATTGAATTACCGAATCTGTAAAAATCGGTATTTACCGAATCGGTAAATACCGATTCGGTAATGCCATTGATTCCTATGGGCATTGAAGCCCATAGGAATCAATGGGCATTACCGAATCGGTATTTACCGATTCGGTAAATACCGATTCCAGCAAGGGTGCAGGGGGTGTCACTTTGACACCCTCTAGCACCCCGAAGACGGGCATGTGAGCCATGTGGCACACAGACATGCCCTAAGGGCATGTCTGTCTGTCACATGGCTAGGTGTGCATGCACACATGTGCATGCACACCTGGATTCGGTATTTTACCACCCAATTGAATTGGGTGGTAAAATACCGAATCTGTAAGGCCTGTGGCACTCTCAGGAGTGCCACCTACATTTGGATATACCGAATTGGTAAAAATACCGATTCGGTATTTTACAGAATCGGTAAATTTACTGATTTGGTAAATTTACTGATTCTCTAAAATATATGCCCCTACATCTGAAAGCCCAAATACCGGTCGGTAACGGCCGAATTCGGCCGTTACCGACCGGTATTTTGGCTCCTACATCTGGCCCATAGTGTTCTATTCGTGTGTGAGAGAGATAAATAGATAGTTTATCAAGAAAGGCAGCATTGGCATTTTTCTTTGTAGTATAGGATTCGAGTTAAGGCAATGTGTATAGCCCACAAAGCTATGTGGCTTGCTGGCCCTGCTATGATTTGCTCATTAGTAACTCCCTACCACCCACCGAGAAAACTGCATTCCAGCACATCCTTTTTTGCAGTCTCACGGAAAGTGCAACGAGCTAGATGGGGAGATCGCTCCTTCTCCTGGAATGCTGCCTCCTCATGGAACTCCCTGCCCTCCACCATACGCACCGAACCTGACCTACAAAAGCTCCTTAAACATTTGAAAACATGTCTTTTTCACTAATCTGTGTAGCCTGACCGCTGTCCTTGCCCACTTGTCCGAAGCACTACGAGGCCTCAGGGTAGAAGCGCGCTTTATAAAATTGATTTTAATTTCATTTCATTAGTACATGTTACATGGGGTACCAGGGCCTGTAAGCTAAAGTGTTTCTTGTGGACTGCAGCACTTATTGTGTCACCACGAGTGGTATAAACCAGAGCATGACTCCCAGCCTGCCATTGCTAGAGGGCAGAGCAGTTTTTCGAATTGCTTACTCAACTTTCCCATTTAAAATAATGACAAAGTCCAGACCTCCCTTTGTAAGATATATCTGTTACCTTAAGGCAGGCCTATCAAGCCGTAAGGCAGGGTGCTGTATATTAAAAGGTGGAACATGTGTTTTGACATTTTGTAACAGTAAACCTCCCAAATGGTCATTTTTACTGTAGAAAGGATAGTACAGGGTAACACTCTGATCGCTCAGCTAAGCAACTTCTGAATGGGACTACTATAGTTGTTACTAAAAGGTGTCAAAAGAATTGTTACATTAAACCTGACTTGATGCTCAAGTTAAATTTAATGTGAATTTTAGGTAAAAGGCAACTTTAGAAAGTTGCCACTCTGCTGTCCAAAGATTTCCAGTGAATGTTTATGGTTCCCGGCCACAGCACAGCCTTTTGCCCTCTTGAAGGAGATGTGAAAGACTCCTAAGAAGGAACATAATGGGTCTGCCATTGGAAGAGGTTTTATCTCTTCCTGTCAGGAAGGACAAACAGAGTATTAGTCCAAAAGGAACTCTTTGAAGGGGAAGCCACTTTTGAAGAGCAAATGGTGGATGCAAACAAGAAGGGCTGCTCTTTTGTTCTGGCAAGTTGGCATTAGGAACAGACAGGGGGAAACAGTTGCCAGAACAGTTTTCCAGTGGATGGGTAGCCCTCAGATAGCTATAGCTCTAGGATGGGCTATGGAGCTCCACACACCCAGAGAAGGGTACTGTCATCTTGGAAGTGGGCAGAATATTGCTTACTGGGACAGCTAGATGCCACACTTTGCAGGATGATGTCATCAGGCGGAAGGGGACCTGGTAGACCATTGGCTAGTAGTCAGTGTATCCCCTGGGGTCAAATTTTGATCATAAAAGTTGTACACCTGGCATCAAGACCTCAGATCACGTCTTTAAAGAAGAGTGGACCAAAGAAGGACTACCATGCTGTTCCCTGGACCCAGCGAGAGAGATTGCACATGGTTGGACTGCACCTGTTTCTATTCTATTCTATTTCTATTTAAGACATTTATTAAGCGAGACAGCTGCCCCAGCCAAGGGGCGTCCCGGCGCTAAAAGCAAAACAGCAGCAAAATACGGAAGAGGGTTTACACAGTAGGTAAAAGAAAGGTTTTAATAGCTCTCCTAAAATGAGTGAGATTGTCAAGGCCACGAATGTGAGGGGGCAAAGATTCCCAAAGAACAGCCGCTCTATAACGGAAGGAACGACCTCCAGCTCGAACTTTCCTGACGCGGGGGACCCGCAGCAAATGTTGGCCCATGGAGCGAAGCTGGAGGGGGGAACATAGAGCGAAAGCAAATCTGTCAGTGAGCAAGGGGATCCACGCTTCAGAATTTTAAAAGCTATACAGAGTGCTTTAAACTCAATCCTTTGAGCCATAGGCAACCAGTGATGGCGGCAAAGACTGCCAGACACTGAGCAGACTCTACGCAGTCCAGAAGAGCTCTCACTGCGGCATTCTGAACTCTCTGTAACATTAGTACTTCTGCCTTGTTTACCCCTAGGTACAGAGAGTTCACATAATAAAGCTTAGAAATAATCAGTGCCTGAATAATAAGCTGTCTTTTCGGAGCATCAAAGCAGCCCAGGATAGGTCTCAGCCCATGGAGAAGACCAAAACAGGTGCCCGCTACATTCTTTGTTTGAGTCTGGAGAGGATGTATTACATTACAACGCATACTTTTACAACGCCTACCTTTACAACGCATTTTTTACACAGCAACATCCATTACAACGCATACCATTACAACGCATGCCATTACAACGAATTCTTTGAAACTACCTTTACAACGCATTCCACTACAACGCATACTACATTTACAACGCATACCATTACAACGCATAACATTACATTGCATGTAAGGTAAGTATTGGATAGTGTAGGGGTAAAAATTACTATTCTAACTCCAGGGGGTGCAACAGTAGGGTAAGTGTTGGATAGTGTAGGGGTTAAAATTACTATTCTAACTCCAGGGGGTGCAACAGTAGGGTAAGTGTTGGATAGTGTAGGTGTAAAAAGGACTATTCTAACTCTAGGGGGTGCAACAGTAGGGTAAGTGTTGAATAGTGTAAGGGTACTATGTGTTGTAATGCTATGCGTTGTAATGGTATGTGTTGTAATGACTGCGTTGTAATGGCATGCGTTGTAGTGGTGTGCGTTGTAGTGTCATGCGTTGTAATGGTTGCGTTGTAAAGGCATGCGTTGTAATGGATGTTGCTTTGTAAAAGTTTCGTTGTAATGGTAGTGCGTTGTAAAAGTTGCATTGTAAAGGTTGTTTCCCGTCTGGGGACTAAGCAAAGAGTCCATCCAGACCCCCAAGTTCTTTACCACCCGTTTTGGAGGGGGAGGGGTACCTAGATTCATGGGCCACCAGTGCTCATTCCATAACCCATGATCCTTTCCCACCAGCAACACCTCCGACTTACTAGCATTCAGCTGGAGGCAGTTAGCTGTCATCCAGCCGGCAACTGCCGCAAGATCACCTTGGAACTAAGCGGCGTTGTCCCTAGAGTTACCAGAAAGTGTCACCACCAGCATCCTGTCATCGGCGTAGGAGACCACCATCAGCCCTCTGCTCTTGGCCAAACCAGCCAAAGGTTGTACATAAAAAATTAAAGAGCAGAGGACTCAGAGATGAACCTTGTGGTACTCCGTGCTTGATGGGAAATGTTGATGAAGAAAAAGGGGGAGCCATCACCTGGTAAGACCTGTCTGCAAGAAATGACGCAAGCCACTTCAAAGCAAGGCCACAGATGTCTGCCTCTTTTAACCGACGCAGCAAGATGGCATGAGACACTGTATCGAACGCGGCACTGAGATCCAAAAGGATCAGTGCCAACATCTGTCCTGCGTCCAGTGCTGCCCAGAGATGTTATTGAACCGTCAAAAGCGCTGACTTCTTACCATGGCCTGAGCCTTATCCATTTTGCAAGGGGTCAAGTATATTATTACTGGTCAGGTGGTCCGAGAGAATGGAATTAATGTATGCTTCCACAATTTTAGCAGTCCAGGGGAGCAATGAAATTGGCCTGAAATTCTCCGGTTTTTGTTGGCATCCATGGAGGGTTTTTTAAGCAAAGGCAGTACTCTGGCCTGTTTCCATGCTCTAGGAACGATCGCTTGACTGAGTGATTTATTAACCACTTGGCCAAGAGAGGGAGAAATAGTAGGTAAAATTCTCCTAAAGTGGTCAGGTTTCAGAGGATCGGCCAATGAGCCTGATTTGATTTTTGCACAGAGGGCAAGTAACCGGTCCTGCTCCATCTGAGGAAATACCTCTAAGGTATTCATCGTACTATTGTTGAGTATTTCAGGGCAGTCCAGAGCAGTCATAGGGAAGCCTTTGTAGATGTCGTCTATCTTTTTAAAAAGAATAAAGCAAGTTCCTCACATTGCAGATTCGAGGAAATTAATGGGCCAGCTCTTTCCTTCTGATTTTTTTAATCTGACACAATAGAGAAGATACTCTTCGCGGTATTAATACTATTCTTAATTTTTAGAGCATAAAATGCTGCACGTTCAGTGTGAATTGCCTTGTGGTAGGTCCTTACTGCGTCCCAATAATGCGCTTTCATTGGAGGGTCAAAGTCCTATCTCCAAGATCTTTCCCATTCTCATTGAGCTATCAGAGAAAGGACTGTTCCTGTGGTGCCTTGCTCGAGGACAAGTTGTCCCTAAGTCTCAAATAGAAATAGTGAATCCTCAAGGGTCAGTTGGCTGACTAAATGTTACAGCTACAGGGCCACAAAAGATGAAGAAGTCTGCCTTGGTGAATTGGTAGCCTAGATTGCCTGTCCACCTCTAACCAAAGAAGTACAGCCTGGGATCCTGAGTCCCAACACTCAAACGTTGCACCCACGTTTACTGGACCAAGGAGAGTTGTTGGTGCGTAGTTTGTTTGCTCAAGTCGGACATCAATCAGACTTCGAGGAACAATTGTAGCCAAAGTCAACCCATCATGACCGTGGACTGAGGAGTACCCCCGGACAGGCCCCCCTCACCAAATCAGCATCCTCAGTATTCTTCCGCATCCTGTACCCTTTGCATCAGGACCACTTCATTGAAGTCTATGGAGGTTTGCGTATAGAACCTGGAACTAGACTAGAGACTGCATTGACTGCAAAGTAACTACTCAAGGAAGCCTCATTGGCCCCTGTGACTCACTCCCTGCCAGAGTTGGTCGCCCGAAGTAGGCCCAAAATGTTTTTCAAACAACTGCTAACCACGGTAGTTGGGATATGCTTGCTTGCGATTTAAACGCAAATGAATGATTTATCATTTGCCTAATAATTTATATCTCTACAAACACTTTTGTGGATATTGTTCATTTTGGTTTCTAAAAATTCATAAAAGTAAGACCTATTTTTATAAATTAATGTTGAATTTCTTTTATGTCATGTTTCTTACTCATTCAACTGTTAGGGCACTTTTAAATGTTTTATACTTGTTCCTTTGAAAAGGCTTGACTGCTCAAAGCCACAGTTACCCAGGGTTAAGCTAAGGTTTTGCAAACAAGCCTGACTTGACCAAAGAGGGATTTTTGAGTTTTTACACAGTGAGATCGTACAACCACACATTATCAATACACTGCTTTCCTCACACCAATGGACTCAATTGGGGATTGAGACAGTGGGAAACATATACGTGGCATACCTTTGATCCATTAAGAGAGGTGTATAGTCTTGGTGTGGATCAATTTCTTATATTTGTTGCAATAGTGAGAGCTATAAGTCTGACTTGTGGGTCGGATAAAGAAGAACCACCTAGGAATGATGCTGTCTCTGCACTGTATTGTTTTAGCACTGGCATAGTATTCAGATAAAATAAGTTTTAGGTGGAATTAGGAGGCAAGCATCAACAGGAACTTGTCCGACCAGGATTGGGTGCATGCTGAAGCATGCTACGAGAATAAAAGAAATTGGAGAGTTAAATTCACATTAATTAATTATATACAATAAGCTTACTTGTCTTCAGCAAGAATTGCAAAAATGTTTCAAGGGTCAACAGAAGTTTTTCCATGATGCAGGAGGACAGAGGTGGCTTTCTATCACATTGTCTAGGCCTGTGGGCTGGTATCACAGTTTTGAGAGTGGATTCTTTCAGTAAGAATCAAACTCACTGGGGGTTTGTTAATGTGCAGGACACTTGTCTGCTGGGAAAACTCCCTTGGGTGAAAGCCAACTGGCAAATATGTAGATTTATAGATCTGGCAATGATTCTGGTGAAGAGTAGGATCACCGTGGGTTGGAAGGCGGTGTCAACCCATAGACTTGCAGTATGATGTGTGCAGGTGGACCAGAGCTTAGACTATGTCAATGATGACAATACATAAAGACAACAAATAGAGCTATGCATCATGGAGACTGGGATGCGATCCTTATTAAGTGGACGCTAAGTCTGATGAAAGGCCTCCATGAAGCAATGGTACTGATGTCTTGAGACTCCATATGGGAGATGAATAGCTGCTGCTGGATCAGATGTTGCAAGTTTGCATGCCTACATCTTTGGAGATTGGGTTGGGGGCGCACAAGATTATTGGATGAGACCAAGGCCAAACGATGTTAAGAGAGTTACAAGCTATGATATACTGTAGAGTTTTGTCATGTGATCCTGATACATCTGAACAATACTTAGCACTCAGTTACATGTACGTCAATTCACCAGAATTTCAGGGTAGCAGAAGTGACATCACATGCCCTATGACCTATCATGACATCGTACAAAGTGACATCACATAGCATCACCCCTGGTAGCATTACTGGAAGTGATGTCTTGTGACTTTTGATCCTGATACTACTGTAGGTAGCAACATCACCAAAGTAAAAAAAAGTACAATAAGAGCAAAATTAAAACCAGGGCTCATAAAACAACAAAAATGTGGTAGAGGAAGTGCACGTCTGTTTTAGTTATTACACATATTTCAACAGGGCTGCAATCATTTCAGTGATGAAAATATCACATACCCAATGGGAAGCTATAATTTGTCAGATGGCCAACCTATGCTGCCCAACTGCAGCCCCCAGTGTCAAATTAGAGCCCACAATGCCAGACTCAGCAACACCTGAAAGGAAACAAATATGGCTGAAAGGCACAAAAATTAGGAACAGCTCTAGTAGTGCAGGCTTTATTCCTACTCCAAAACATATGCCAGGAGGGCTTGGGGGATTCTTCCCTGAGAAAATGGTGGCAAAAATAAGGTCAAATGTCTCACAAATTGGTTTAAAAGCCAATGGTGTGCCAAGCCAATGTAGCCTGACGCTTCCCTGGAGTTGACCCCATTTTTAAAAAGTTTGGAGTGGCTGCCCTCTGTATGTCAATAGCTAGGCCCTATATGAAATTGGTATACCTCCTTATGCCAAGAATTATATAGTGTATGCCAGTGCCAGACTTTTGCCAAGAATTACATGCAATGTGACAGTGACAATTGCAATTTTCACTCACATACTTGCAGACACGCACACGAGCGCACACACACACTCCCTCTCTGTACCAAAGACACACTTACAATACAGTTAACTGTTAAATAAAAGCCCAGACAAGGTTATAACAACATTTTGAAATGTTTGCCTACAAAGACTCCCTATATGAGCGTTGCCTGTTCCCCGAAGATGCTTTGTTTCTAGTTGACTTCAGTTAATTGACACGTGTCCAGTGTCGCTACCAGGGCCTGGATGCGGGTTGTCCGTTACTTGACAAATTGTAACAGTTGCTGAGCAACTGTTTACAATCTTAGTGATCTAAGCCACAGTCGACTCTTCTTTGAAAACGGAGAAGGGCACTCTGAAAATAGATTTCTCTTTTCCTGATGTATTCTGGTGGCTACAGTTGAGACCAGGGGTTGCCAGAACAATGCCAGGGGTCGCCAAGAAGAGCCCAGCGGTCGTAACTTCGACCTCTGGTTACCCCTAAATGACGTCCATGCAAATGCATACAGGATGGCGACTATAATATAATGTAAACCTTGTAATAAAGAACTAATAAAAGAAAGAATATTTGCTCACTTGAGAAGAGTGAAGGCCTAAGAACACAGATTTCCCTAGGGCATGACTAAGCCAACATTACATTACCCAGAGTCCTCATAAAACTTTGGAAAAGCGGCATTATGGCACAAAACACAGGCGAGGCTCAAGTAGGGGGGTGTCATAACAAAACTTACACCTTTGTGGGTCACTAAGGCACTGGGTCACTTGAGACATAGTAAGGGCTTCACCCAATGGGACAACATAGGAATCTCCACGGTAGGGGACATGTGGACTAAAGACGGGGTGGTCCCTTTCTCACACCTACAGCAACAGTACAACCTAGGTCCCAACGAAACTTACCGTTACATACAAATATGACATGCGCTGATGACGGCTATTGAGGTGGATACAGTGGTCCCGGAGTCCTCCCCGTTGGAGGATCGCCTGCTCACTGATTACATGCAGACCAGCGCCACGTCCCTCACATATCGAAAACTTCTGAATAATTTGCCAGACCCCTTACTTAAGTTGAGGGAGAAATGGGAGGGTGAGTTAGGTGAATTAGATGAGACGGACTGGAATGCTGCGATGGCATCCCCGAAGGAAGCGGGTATATCGGCTCGATTCCGACTGGTTCAGTTTAAGATACTGCACCGGGTTTACTTCACGAGGACCACCTTGCATAAACTACACAGGGCTGACCACCCGTATTGTCTCAGGGGTTGTGAGGAAGAAGGAACATTGCTGCATACACTCTGGGAGTGTCCGATTGTTGCTGAATACTGGAGGCAGGTAATTCGTACCATTTCCCAGACTCTAGAGGTATCCCTTACGCCCGACCCGCGTGTATGCCTGCTGAATGTATGGGGGACCGAATGACCTGATGCGCCAGGGACAGAAGTGGGCCATAGTGGGTATCATGGTTGCCAAACGAGATATAGCGCAGAAGTGGGGGGCGTCAGATACACCGACGTTGGCGCAGTGGTGCAGGAACATGGATATGCTTATGGTAGTGGAGCGAGCAGTATATAAAATGAGAGTGAATCCTCGCAAGTAGAATAAAATCTGGCTGCCTTGGAACAGCTACCGGGGGCACCTGTGTGAACCTCTATCTGAGGAAGACATTGACAGTTCAGAGGATGAGGAGGACGTAGAATGAATAGTCCAGTCAATGATTAACAATACTGGAAGCGGGGTGGATCGGGGATAGACGGATTGTTCAACCAGTTGATTAATGGGGCCTCGGGGATTGGCGGGGACACGGGGAGCGCCCGGACCAACCTTCCGGTGTAGAAGACTCGATAAATGTCGATTGACCTGTATGTTGCCTACCAATCTATAAAGTCACAAGTTGAGTTCTGGTTGTAATTAAAAAAAAAAAAAAGAAAAGTAAGACGAATTCGGATTCTTCAGGTATTGCCACCACACTAACTGCTATAATGTCAATAAAGTGCTGCCGGACCGGAGGTTGTCAGCTGAATAGCTGTGTATCTTTTTTTTGCATTATCGCTATGTATAGCAGCTGGCCTCAGGGTTGTAGGCGGAATGCTGTGTATATTTGGCAAATGTCAATAAAAGTCTTACGGAAAAGAAAAAAAACTTTGGAAAAGCATTTTAGTGTAGTACTATAAGTTAGTCACAGGACAGAACATGTCCTTGAATGCCTAAAATGCCTAAACTAGGACATTGTTTTGCAAACTGGAAACATGAACACTGGTGTTCACAAAACCCTAAGGAAAGCAGAGAAAATTACATTTTGGCTTTGTGTTCAGTTATTCATCATTACATGTATTCACGACTTCCCTGCTGGCCCCAGGCAAACATATCAGCCACCAACCTCCTCCCAAACATCAGACAATAACTAAGAGTAATTCACCTAGAACTCTTTACCTCAACCTAATTTTAATTGTAGAGTATGGATACAATACGAAAAGCCAGAAACTTACTACCAATCCATTGTGCAATATTGAGGACACAAAGAGCTGGTAAATAAACCCCAAGCTTTCCTTCCAAAATCAGGAAATTGTCACAAGTCAAAAATTATCCAGTTCAGTACAAAAGTCCTCTTTGTTGTTCCGTCCTATACGAATCAGATTCCCTTTCGACACATGCCAGTGAGGGATGCCTGAAGAGATTTGCATATTGAAAGAAGCAATTCTAAGAAGTGATCCTCACACTGGATAATCACTCTGTTACAAAGCATTTGCTCCTGTGTTGACAACTACTGTAATTGTCTCATGTGGTAACTCCTGCACGCATCTTCCGATGTAAAAGTTTAATTACTATAACTGGAACTGGTCGTAACTCATGTATCCTGCTACTGTTGTAAAGCGCTCTGATGCCTTCGGGCCATGTCCGAGCTATATAAAATTGCAAAAATAAGCAAGTGTGGGCACAAATCAGGACTGAGTAGGTAGATCACCCATGCTGGTTGGTTCAAACAGGAGTCTCTGTGATAGTGGTAAGTGAGAGATACCTCGCAGGCAAATATACCCACCTCGCATTCAAAAGAGATGTAATATAGGAGTAAGAAACTAAAAATGATAGAACATATATGAGTTTCTGACAAAAAATGCATGTCTTCTTCCTAAACAGGGGGATCAAGTATACATGCAGCTAGAAATTAGAGCGAAAATAGCAATTCACTTACTCATCAACACCCTCCGCATCCTCATAGCTTTGCATGGTTTGTTCAAAACTATTTAAAAAGGCTACGTAAATAAAAACATACATGCAGGTTTCTCTATTACAGGGCCTCCGTGAGTGCAATAGAAAACGTCGAGCATGAAATCCAGCTGTGTATTTTGGTGCAGTGAGCAGAACTTGTTCTATTTTGCCTAGTTACTGTGATCACAGAGACATTTTTTGAGGTGGGGGATTAGTGATTGAAGTGACACACAGACACACATACATCCATCAAAAATGCACCCTCGATACAGCTAAATAAAAATGTCACAGCCCATAGGTGTCTGAATAAAGACATGCATTAGATTCAGAACCCCTGTTGTTGCTGCATACCCTGTCTTCTGGGAGTGAAACCGTGGCGTTAGTTAGTCACACATTTATTAAAGAACCTGCACCTCAGAGGTGTAGTGCCAGAATAGAGCTGTGAAGTGCAGCGAAATTCAAGGACCAGAGGGTGAGTCTACCCTCTCGATAAGGCTTGATTGACTGAATTATACCTTGCTCACTTTGCCACTGGATTCAAGTTAGCCTGGCTGATGAGGTGTGTTACCCCAAAACCGGACCGATGATGTTTGTTTCTGGACCTGGCCTGGCAGTTCTGGCTGGACTGTTCTTATGAGGAGGAGGAGGAGGAGGATCAAGACTGATTTGCATATAGCTGGATTTGAACTGGGATGGCGATCTGAGCAGAAGAGCGACGATGAATATAACCCAGATCTAATAGTGACTGGGGGTAATTGTCTGAAAGGTTTTAGCGCTCCGTCCATCATCTTATTGTGTTTGCTTTGATTGAATGAATTTACCTTGACCACAAGCTACCTCCAAGTATTCCTTTTCAATGTCATCTGTAGTCTTGGTGATTAAAATGGGCAGGGTATTTATGACACTTTTTCAGCAACAGACAAATGATTAGACCACCAAGCACACAATTCCAACATTTTAAACATAAAACAAAACATTTAGATTTACCATGTGTCTAGTCAGAACTGGGATGTCACAACTAAGAACTTTTAAGCCTCACACACCCCAAGTATCACCTCCACAACATGTACCACCCACACCTAAGGTCCTGCTCTGTCAATCTTGGCAACAGAACCTATTTTATTAAATTTGTGACTGCTTCTGCACATCCAGAAACCCCCCAAAATGGATTAAACATGCCTGCACCAAAGAATGCCATTTGCATTTAAGCAATACAAGAATCCAGCCCTCCTAAATAATCCAGAATACCTGCAACCACAGCAACCAGAGGTTACTGCTCCCACATCTATGGCAACGGTTAATTGGGTGCCGCTCAGCACCAGAGTGGGTAGAGCTATTGATTAGGTGCTGCTCAGCGCTGGTCTGCGTCGAGTCAAGTGAAGCCTTCAGTAGGGTTGGAAGAAGCACACTCAGACACCATCCAAGGGGCCATGACCTTGAAGGCAACGCTTAAGGGTCAGAACTCACTCCGACTGAGACCAGCAGAGAGGTCTAGGTCAGTCCAGTTGGGTCTGGTGAACTAGAAAGCTTGATTTGATTTGTACATTTGTTTTTGTAGTCAAACAATATTCCTTTTAATGGGACACCCTAAATGGATTTAGAAGAGTATGAATGAATATGTTGAGTACCATCTATATTTTTAAGGATACACTAA
This sequence comes from Lissotriton vulgaris, assembly GCF_964263255.1. NCBI lineage: Eukaryota > Metazoa > Chordata > Amphibia > Caudata > Salamandridae > Lissotriton > Lissotriton vulgaris. The sequence continues at coordinate 1,155,805,154 of NC_141693.1, forward strand.
ACCAAACAATTGAAATTGGAGATACACAGTAAAGGATTGTTTGTAATTGTTGTATTAATTATTTTTAGATTGTTTTGGTCTGTGGTTATGGATTAAAGAGTGTTATTAAAGTCCTGACACCTAAACGCGTCGGCATTTGGACAGATAAAAATTGTTTTTTATGATTTATAACTCTGATGAAAGATGTGCATTGGTTTTTAATACTTTTTAAATGTGTTATATGAAAATTAATATTGTATAGGAGGAAATGAAGATAAACAAACTCAAGTGAGTTGGCTTTTTATCTTTGGATTACTGTACCACATGAGTAATAGAGTTGGACTCAAGTTTCTGTTTTGCCCAACTTATGACAATTATCAATGTAAATGACTTTTTATGCTTTTGTGGGTTTTTGATACTGTGTATTGATTTCATGTATTAAAATTTGTACAGAATTTTTTTTAACAAAATACAACCTGAAACAAATAACGTGTGAATAAAGATACATCGTTCATTGAAAAAACGTGTTATGATACTCAATATTAGTGATATTCTTTGGTTCAGTGGTAACTTAAGGTGGTACTGGGAATGAATGTAGATACAAAAGGGAATTTTTTTTAATAGTATTATCACCCGGTCCCTTTTTGGTCTTATCTGGTTAACTCTCTAATTTTTTTGGTTGTCAGCTAAATGACCCTTGGAGCCACTTCTGGGGTCCTGAGTTCAATGCAAGCAGGATGTTCTGAGCTCCAGGAGTGTTCTTATCAAAGGTTCTGATGGTTCCACGTTCATACGAAGTGCCAGCCTATGTGTGTGTGGGGGACACCCCTTTTGTCTAACCCTAAATTGGTCATGGTCAGTTCTTCCCTTCTCCAAAGGTTTGGCTCTAATCTGTCACTTGGAACAAAGGGCAGGCATGCTCAGCTGTGGGCTGTATTTGCTAGTAACAGGATAGGAGCCAGGAAGGGGCTGGGTGCAGCCCCCAAGCTACCTTTTGAAGCTCAAGAAGGGCTGATTAACCCCCCCAGACGATCCTGCTCAGGAGAGGAACACACTTCCTCATACCCAAGGCCTTTTTGTCCCCTGTCTGGAAGGAATACACATTATGCCGCAGGAGAGTAATTAACAGTCATGTGACCCTGGACACTGGCAAAAAAGGCATATTTGGTTCAGGCAGAAAAAAATGCCAATTTTCTAAGAGTAGCATTTTCAGAATCGTAATTTAAATTCAAACTTTACCATTAAAACTGATTTTAAATTACAATTCAAATGAGTGTAAGAAGTATTTCTTTATCTGCTTCCAAACTGAACTTATCACTTACTAAGTGCATCAAGGTAACCCAGTGTTAATCTATAGGAGAGGTAGTCTTGCTGCAGGGAAAAACGTCAAAGGGCATGTAAAACATAAGTACACATGTTCTGCTTTTTAGAATCAATCATTTTTATTATGCGGGAATCAGGATAAAGGTACACAGCTTCCTGCCTACATCTCAAGGCCGGCAGAGCGAGACATGAGCGAAAATACACAGCATTCAAGCTCACTACCCGAAGGCCGTCTGCGCAAAAAGCAATCGTATGTGGCATCTTATAGGCTCCCATTTAAAGGACATCTACAATATAACAGTAATAAGACAAAATAACAAGCGTTTGCAATGCAATAGGTCTCGCATTAGGAATGTTTGAGCTATTGGTATTGTAAATGACAAATTTGTTATTTATGTGTTGGTTTTGAAAATAGCGAAATTAATAGCTTTGTCATTTACAATGCCAATAGTATAACTTTCGCAAATGTGACACCTATAGCATTTGCAATGCAATATGTGTTGTATTTATGTGACTTAACAGTATTGATATTACAAATAACAATGGCTTTACATTTTTTTAAATAATTAATACTTAAATAAAATGTATTGTCATTTATAATGGCAATAGCTTAAAGTTTTGTAAATAACTTTTGTGATGATTATGTTCAGTGTATTTTATTGTGACGAAAATCTAAGAACAGAAGTGAAATATTAGCATCTTTTTGTGACATTTGTAATAAAGCTTGAAACATTGGGAGAACATATTTGAAACAGTTGTTGTTAAATGGTTGCACAGATTGATGCTGTGGTGGCGCTGAGTGGTGTTGTGGTGGCGACCGAGTGATGCTGTGGCATTCAGTGATGCTGTGGTAGTGCATAGTGATGTTGTGGTGCCCCTGAGTGATGCTGTGGTGGTGCTGAGTGATGCTGTATGCTATGCTATGCTATGTTTTGTTTTGCTATCCTATGTTTTGTTTTGTTATGCTATGCTATGTTTTGTTGTGCTATGCTATGTTTTGTTAAGCTATGTTTTGTTATGCGATACTATGTTTTGTTATGCTATGCTATGTTTTGTTATGATATGTTATATGTTATGTTTTGCTATGCTATGTTTTGCTACCCTAGTGTGTGGTTGTGTGTGTGTGTGTGTGGTTGAGTGTGTGTGGTTGTGTGTGTGTGGTTGTGTGTGTGTGGGGTTGTGTGTGTGAGGATGTGTGTGTGGGGGGTTGTGTGTGGGGTTGTGTGTGTGGAGTTGTGTGTGTGTGGGGTTGTGTGTGTGGGGTTGTGTGTGTGGGGTTGTGTGTGTGTGCGGTTGTGTGTGGGGTTGTGTGTGTGTGTGTGGGTGTGAGTGTGTGGGTATGTGTGTGTGGGGTTGTGTGTGTGTCTGTGAAGGGTTGTGTGTGTGGGGGGGGTTCGTGTGTGTGGGGTTTTGGGTGTGTGTGGTTGTGTGTTTGTGTGTGGGGTGGTGTGAGGGGGCAGTGTGTGAGGGGGCAGTGTATGAGTGGACAGTGTGTGTGTGGGCAGTGCATGATGGGGCAGTGTGTGAGGGGGCAGTGTGTGAGTGCGCAGTGTGTGAGGGGGCAGTGTGTGAGTGGTCTGTGTGAGTGGGCAGTTTGTGAGTGTGCAGTATGTGGGGGTGCAGTGTGTGAGGGGGCAGTGTGTGAGGGGGCAATGTATGAGGGGGCCGTGTGTGAGAGGCCACACTTGTCCTCAAAACAAAAACTGCTCTTTAAGGTAAATCACCCAATCTGCACAGAACATATGGCCAACCCCACCCCATACTTTGCTAAAATAATGCAATTATTCAGTAATCCTGTGAATGCTTGACTGCTCACCTGATGGTCAAACTGTGATGTTTAATTTCCTCACTTTTGTAAATATCCACAATGTACCAGTCGCTGTCACGTGATGCAATGTAATCCTCTGTCCTGTGTTAAGCATTTCGCTGTTCTCTTGTTATAGATCCAAACTATATATATATATATATATATATATATATATATATATATATATATATAATGTTTTTATTGAGTTTTACAAACATAGGCCACTAGAGCAACAAACATTGCCACCCAACAGTATAATGTGGACAGTCACCGTAGGCATTCATACAATGGTACCGCTGCCGCAGTAATACTATGTGATATACACCTTGCATATAAAATGCTACAAAGAATGTGGAGTGAGTGTCAGCATGCACCGTGGAATTCGGTCTGAATCGCACCATAGTGTCTCTAACTGGGAAGGAAATAGGAACTGGAAAAGTTTCCTGAGGCAAAAACACAGAGTGTGGCCAAGCGTAACCTGGGGATGGCAGGCAAACTAAAATGGGAGCGGGGCTGGAGTGGCAAAGGCAGGCCCAAAGAAAGGTTCTCTACCTGTTATGTGAGAGAGGGAGGGTAGGAAGGCACTTGGTAGTCTAGATGCTGGGAGTGGGAGCACAGCCGATGTTTTGTTCAGGCAACGACTGTAAACAAGAACAGGTCATACTGGCAGTCTGCTATTTCAGTGAACACACAAGCCCAGATGTCATCGTTAAGAGGCGTGTCTTATCTACTCTAAAAGACAAGCAAATTAGTAAAGTGAGAAGCTACATTACAAACTCAATTTCAAACGTAAGCTTTGTCGGGCTAAAAGCAAACAAATTATAGCGGAAAATCTGGCGAGGTAAATCGGTTAGTTAGTTTACCCAGCCAACTTGATTTAGTTCCACCCTGTTGAAGATAGTCAATCTAGTAAGTATGCTATGGATCGTGACATAACATAGACGGTCTAGGATATAAGTTCACACAGAAGATAAAGGGGCAGGCTAGGAAAAGGATTGCTCCGTTTTTCAAGACACGCATGCAGCCCTTCTTGGTTGAGCAATGAAATGCAAGAAGGGATGGTGTACGAGTCCAGCACTTTCGCTTTAGTTGCTATAAGAGGAGCAAAGGCAACATGAAGAAAATTAGCTGAGGCAAAAATAACAAGCGATGCGTGCTCTGTGCTGGGGGAGGGCCATTAAAGGAAAGGGGCGGAGAGGAGCCTGTGAAAACTCACGGTGGATATCAAAGGAAAGGTGGAAGGGGCATTGGTGAGTGAGCATATGGGGGGCGAGGGGGAGTGCAGCCTGGTGAGCTGAATGCGTGTGGCAGCTGAGGCGGATCGCGGCGCGCGTGCACGAAGTGGAAATGTCTGGTGGCAAATGGGAGCAGTGCAAAATGCGCATGGTTGTGCTCAGATGCACTGTACCCGATCCGCACTTTGGGTACACTTTTTAAAGCCCTTACTTTAATCTCGCCAAAGCATCCCTAACGGGATGGCTTCAGCAAGACCTAAAAACATCTGGAATAAAACACCCCTCCCACCCCCTATCCCACCCCCCTCTCTTCTCCGCATCAGTTCCGCCTTGCACTCTAAGACCTCCTACCAGGGTACTACATAGTACAGGGACTATGCTCATCTTGCTGAGATTTGGATGTTACCAAGGGGTTCTAGCAGCAGGAGCTTGAGTATCTGCAGGTATTTAGGGCATGTCACCTCTCTCTGATCTTTCGTGAGTATTTGCAAGTAAGGGGCCCACAATTTCACAAAGTATTTGCCCTTCTCCTCCACGCTGAGTGACATGCGCTCCATAGCTATGAGCTGCAACAGACAGTGTACCCAATCTAGGACCTCAGGCGGCGTGGTTGTCCACAACCTCGCTAGTATGACCTGCCGTGCCGCCAGCAGCACCAATGCAATCTGCCTGCCTCAAATAGATTTTAGCTGGAAGGCTTTAGGGTGGGAGAGACCTAGCAGCATGTATTCTGTGGAGCGAGGCAGTGCAATCTAGAACGCAGCATCAATGTCATCAAGGATCGCTGTCCAATAGCGTACCAATTTCAGACGATGCCATAGTAGGTGAACTAGCGTCCCCGTTGAACCGCACCCCCACCAGAAGAGATCAGTTTTGTTCTTGTCCCAGCAGTGCACATGATGTTCTACTTTTTAAACACCATGCTCCCTGCCACACGAGCCTTTAGGGCCTACATTAGGCGTGTCTTATAAGTATTAAATAGAAGGTTAAGCCTGGCAAAAAACAGATTTTGGCTGGTCAAAATGGCAGTATAAAACTGCACTACAGGCTGTAGCGGCAAGCCTGAGGCATATTTTACAGTATTACGTTAGTGGTACAATGAAATCTACAGCCTACAAGTAGCATTTAATTCACAGGGCCTGTGTACACGTAGTACCAGTACATGTAGTGCCAATTGCTAAGGTTTTAGAAAAAAATGAAATCGCCAATTAGGTGTATACTAATTTCATCATGTTTGGAAGGGAGAGCAACAACACTTTTCCACTGATTGGCAGGAGTAAGATGCACAGAGTAAGAATGCAACCAAAGCAGGTTCAGCAAAAAAAGAAGAGTGAAGGCAGACATTTGAGGGAATGCTATGCAAAAGATCATAATTTCCAACAAAGTGGTAAATCTGACACCAACAATGGAAGAACTCAAGAGATAAATGTGTGACCACACAGAACAGTTGTGGTTCCTGCAATATAGGGCAGAGATTCAGAGGGGCGGGCATGCAGAAACAATCAACATACGAAGTGAATTGAGGGAAGATATATAGTGACCAACTGAAACAATGGATATGACAATAGGTGGCTGCTGAGGTTTAGACACATTCTTTGCCCTGAAGCGAGTGTATAGAGGACTGATGAGACCTCCTCAACCTGGAACACCCCCCCAGCTTATGTTGGCAAAGTTACTTCATTGCCAAAACAGGGACGATATTCTGCAACAGGTGCATGAAAAAGGTCGTTTGGAAATTGAGAACCACAGAACAATGATATTTCCGGAATTTACTGCTGCGTTCCAACAGCTAAACGCCTCTTTCACAAAAGTGAATTATAGACTACATGAGATGGGAGTTAAATATGCCCACTTAATTCGCACAAAGTTCAAGCTAATGATCGGCACAGGCTCTAGATTTTTTACATCTCTGCAAGAGATCTGGGAGTGGGTGGATGCACATGAGCAAAGAAAAGGCTCAGTTGACTTCCTCAGAAGTACCACAGTGAGTCAACATAGCAGGAAGCAAAGGAAGCAGAGACAAGTAGGGATACTAACCAGACCGCAGGCACAGCGTCAGAGAGACTGAGTAGTCAAGATGACTGCTGGAATCAGGAGTGACACACCAAAAACAGCATGGGGGAAGAAGGAGCGGACTCGGACACCAATCATGAGGCTGATCTTTCACGATCATTGGACAGGGAAGAAAAAATGCAAAGATTACTCTGTGTACAGCAGTTGACCTCCATTAAATTGAGATATTAAATGCTTACAGTAAAAAATTGGAAGGCAGAGTTTTGGATGTGTGAACCTTCATATAAAATGCCTGCCAAGTTATATACAGATGGCTGGTGGGACACTGGCCGGGTGCTGCCAAAGGGTATACCATAAGCAGGGAATCACCCTCCTCCACGAATAACTTATTGATTTTTGCTTGGTTTCGTTTGTCTGTTGGTTAGTTATTGCTCTAACACAGACCATCATTGAATTTAGAACTCTCACTTGGAGTTTGTATTTGGATGGGTGGCCCTAGCATGTCCGGGCAAAGATGGGTGAATTCGTTTTTTTATGGTTTGTAATTTGTTATTGTAGTAGGTGTAGCCTATGGTGGGAAGTGGTGCAGAGACAGAAGGCACCAACAGGGGACAAAATGACAATGACCGTGCAACTCAGATCAAAAATGCGTATCTCATGTTACATGAAGGGGAAGGAGGACTCCTAGAGCCTTTGAAGAGTGGCTAAAAGGTGTGCACATGTTAAATTACTCACATTGAATGAGTGGGGCTCTACTATACGGCTAAATGATACAATGCACAGGCATATGTTAAGAGGGAACCACTAATTGTTGTTTGCATGAATTGCACTTGACCTTCAAGGAGGGCTACACACTACAGGAACGATGGAGGGGCTGAGTGTACTTTACACATTACTCTGCCTTTCCTTGGGGGAGGGAGGTTGTTTGATTTGGATTAGGCTTGGGTTATTGAATATTGAAATTAAGGATAAAGAAGGTAGATATATGATGGTGGTGGTTTGTGGGGGTGGACTGGAAGGGAAGGACAAGCCCTAAATTATTTTTATGTCCCAAATGTTGATTATGTGGCCTTTCTACATTCACATTCCAGGTAATTATGCATTATCCCATGATAACGGGTTAATTTAAAATGTGTTGCTGATTTACATCTGTATATGTTGCACCATCCTATTCCTGCCCGTCCCCCCCCCCCACCAACAATGGAAATGTCAACGGATTTAAAGAGATTGGTGGATCTATAGGGTCTTATTGATGCTTGGGGAGCTAGTTACCCTCATGCCTGAGACTACTTGTTTTACTCTGGGAGGCATGACCTTTAATTGGGCCTTATGCTGTGCCCGCCACAACTTCATGCTAATTTTGTCCATAGTAAATAAGTGCTCAGAACCTTTTCAGATCATAACCCCCTGTTTCTGTGCTTGCACTGTTGGCCCCAAGAATGGCTAACCCCAGTTTGAAGTTGAGGGTGGAGTCTCTGACTCACAAAGGTAAACATACACTAGTTTGCTATTTTTTTGTATTCACAAACTTCGAGTTTAATTCTACTGATAGTAATTTTATGACTGCAGAAACTTCGCACATAAAAAGTTAGGCCTGCCCAATTTTTTAATGCGCTGAGTTCTCTTCTCAGACTGCGCAGAGTCTCCGCAGTCGTAAAATTACTATTAGCAAAATTAAACTTATAGTTTGTGAATACCCAAAAAATTGTAAACTTACACGAAAGTGTAAGTTGATCTTTGTAAATCAGGCCCTGTGTTTTCAAACAAATTACCAGGAAAACAATACAGATATTTTGCTGATAACAAGCGACAGCATCCTCAATATTATTGGAGAGGGAGGCTTTTAAAGGTGTAATTTGCGGGCACTGTATAAAAATGGTTTCCAGAGTTAGAAGGACACTGGTAAGGGATATCGCTATACAAGAGCAAACAAATAAGGTTAGGGGACCCTGCGTTGCAGACTAGACTGGTAGAGGCACATGAAACACTGGCAAGGCTGGTAGAGGGGCTACGATGTCAAGATTATAAGGGGTAAATGACTAAGCTGTATGATGAGGGAGATAAATCAGGAAGCCTGTTAGAGTGGCTGGGAACCCCAAACAAGAGAGTTAATTGATGGAAGCATTTGAGAAATATTATATATATTGGATGCAATTGAGAAATAATACAGATTACTTAGGAAGATGGCACTGGTTATTTATCAAGTGACTTGACTCACAAAGGCTACTGCTGAGGAGGTTAGCTCTACTTTCGCAAACATAGGAAGGATTATAATGCCCGTATGTATGTTTTGTTTTCTCATTTACAATATCATGGTTAAAATCTGGGTGCACATTCTGTTCCCGTTTGGTGTTTTGGAAGGGTTCTTGGTTTTGAAGTGCTGGAGCTTGAGGTGGCCAATTACTACCAACATCTGTGACTTCTAGACAATTAGTATGTTTTGGCTTCACTGACTTCTCTTTCTTTCATATTATAGAAGTGCAATGGACAATTGGTAGTTACATTATTGTTCGTGTATTATAGGCATAATCTGTACTAGCAGCTTTGACTATGGTTAGAGTGTAAAGTTCACATTCTTTGCGTATAAGCAGCATAATCCGCACAATTTTATGACTCATTGATCTTTAAGCAAATAATGGTAAAAGGAATATCAATAATTTATTATTTTATACACATTGCCTGCTCATAGGTATTGCAGAAATATTTTTCAAGTAACATTGACATCAATAAGTGTTTTTCGGTACCAGTCTTTGGTAAGAGTTCTTGTGGTTACAGCAAAACTTGTTTCGGCCTCTCAGCAGCATCTAAGCGTGGGCTTTCTCAAGGCTTTCAGTGATTCTGAAATGGTTCAGGCAGTGCCCAATTGTTAGGTCTCGCCTACACAGCGCGCATGTGTTGCATAGGAGGAGCTTTAGCCATCGCTCTGCTCTTTTTGGTAGCACATACTCGTGTTTGTGGCAGCATCCACCTTGCGGGAGCGAGCAGCGGCGCACATGCTAATTGACTGTTGCTCACTCCCGCAAGGCGGATGGTGCCACAAGCACGAGTGTGCTTCAAAACAGCCGCTCCAGGCAGCGATATCTCAGAGTGCCATTCGCCGCCCCGTCTTCATGCTTCCCCCTTGCATTTTCCATGGCAGGAGCCAAGGAAGGTTGTATGCACCCCTCCTTTAGTGCTTTTTGACACAGCTGGCACATTCACCATAAATGACTTTTACTATCGCAAACCAGCGCCTTCTTTAAAACACTCTATGGCCAAGCAACAACTCTCCATTCTCTTGGCTGATAACCCCAATCCTGTTTTCTTGACTTGAAAGGAAACTGTGTTCATTTGTAAGGCGCAGTTTATTTCCATTCTTGGCAACACCTACTGTCGACTTGCAGACAAAATTGCACTTTCTATTTCAAGCAATGAAAGTGAGGGTTCCTATTGTAAACACGCGCAGAATCAAAGTGTCTGGCTTGCATGGTGCATTTAAGCTAGAGGGATTTACAACTGCATTGACAGAAAAACAACGTGAAATCGGTTATTCTACCAGGAATAACATTTTCCCTTTAAAGCACAGCATAAACTCTCAAAGTTGCATTAAAGGACCTGCAGTTTTCAATGTAGCAAACCATTACAAAATTAAAGCCGAGTGGAATTGTTTTAACTAGGTCATTAGACATTTGCAGATCTTTGCGATCAAAACCCCTTGCTCCAAGTTGAAATACCAGATAACACCTAAACCCTCCAACCCATTTCCGATCTGCTCCTGGAAAATGTCAAACATGTAAATAATCTACTATCCAAAGACCAAATTCACTGTCTTTTAATTTTATGAGTGGGTAAGGTTCTGAACACCTAAATGGGACGCCACTTGGCTTAAAACCTTACCTGATGGCCATTTGCATAGGCTTGTTTCCCTATACTGAAGTTTCCCCTGTCAGTGTTACATGGTGGGCCCTTGGTTGAGCAGTGTGTACAGCATGGCTCTGAGCCATCTGCAAACTATAGTGCGCGACCCCCTTGGGCAGTGAGTGTTCTGTTGCAAAGTGCACATGTCGAGCCATCTTACAATGTACCTTACTCCCTGTTGAAGCTAACTATGCTGCTGTCACCGAGATACAGTCCACCCCAATTTCTTGTCATACATTTCCTGTTGCACCTACATAATTTACATTTCTTTATTTTTCAACTGTTCTCTTCTTCATGTTCCTTTTCTTTTTTTCTACTTTACTGCTGTTTATGCATTTGTTGCAGAAGGTGTCTAGACACTGTTAAAGCAGCAGTGCATTTTTCGTGCTGGCTGCTATAGGAAAGGCACAGGTTTCCAAGTTTACAGCAAAACAGAGGGCTGGAGGCCGTGTGTTGTGCAGTAGAGCTTAGAATGTTCAGATTTACAGTGGGACACAGGTTGTTGAATATCACAGTGGGCCAGTGCTTAATTTCTAAATGAAATAAAAAATATGTGTCAAGGCCGTCGTCAGGAGGCCACTGCAGATTGCAACACCGATTGCCCTGCCAGCGCTGTCAATTTGCAACATGGCACATGGCATAGCCAATAGGTCTGGCTTTGGGACCTTTTACGTGTTTAGCCATGCAACAGTTGATGCTGTTGCACCAATGATATTGTGCTGGATAACTAAACACTTATAAGGTCCCAAAGGCGAGACCTTTTGGCTATGCCAATGCTTGTTTTAAGTTATCCCAGGGCCCCTTGCTATCGTGGACGGGTAAATAAGTAGTCCGTACATTCTCGGAAATCTGTCTGATTCCAGCTCCTTTCTCAAGTTGTGACTTCCCAGAATTTAAAAGGTTATTTTTTTCATTTGGTCTTTCTAATTTCTGACAATTGTTCCTGGCAGATTCGAGGTTTAAAGAGGAATTGTTGCTGGAAGATCTTCCTGCGTCATAAAAAACTATTCTGTTTTCACGATTTTCTTATCTGTTCCCAAGCTCGGCCATCTGATTGCCCAGTCCATAATCTGACATATTTAACTGGCTAAATGCTATAAGGGGGTTTAGAGAATTTAAGTGTTACAAATTTGTGAGGGCCGACGCTCCCTGTAACCATTGTCAATGCCTTGTTTGAATCTAGACTTTAACAATTCTCCAGGGTGCTATGGTCCTCAAAACTGTGTAGCATTTATAATCTGCACTCAGGGTGTCAGGATTCTCCTGCAGCTCTCTTTTGTTATGTCCTTCTTAAATACTGGATGGCCATGTTTTCTGTAGGCAGACAATTCAGAGTTTGCATCTAATAGCTGGTGTGTGTTAGCAGTCATTATATGTGTAATATATAGTAGTTGCTTAATGTATAGATTTCCTGCCGAGGAAATTAAGTAGTTGTGGGTTGGCTTGCTCTAAGATAGTTGGACCAAAGGTCATGGGATTGCCCACGTGCCTTTTGCAAACAAAAATAAAGTTGCTTAAGCAATAAGCACGTGTTCAAAATGGGCCACAATTGTAATTAGACGAGTAATTCATCTCGTGCTAGTTCAGCAAAGCCAAACTTTCCTGGTCAAGTGTTAAGAGGAGGAGGGAAATGGAAATAAGAAGCAGAAGGTGATGCTGAGATGGTTCTGGGTACACCTTTGCCTGTGTGAACAGCTTCTAAGGTGCATGCATTGTGATGCAAGCTCTGCACATTTTCCACTATTCATCTGTTTCACCTTTACCTCCACAGTTCCCATCATTCCCAGCTACCTGTACGGCTTGGAGCATGAGATCAACGAGACGGAGCTACAGACAGCCAGGTCGACGGGAGATGTGGCAGTAGCCTCTACCATCAACAATTTCCAGACCATTTTTTCCTATTACGATAACTCAACATTGGTCACTGGGAACGTCACAGAGGAGATGACATTGAAGGAGCCCAATCCCACTACCAACCGGCCACCAACACCGAGTGCCACTACAATTCCTTCAGATTGTCCAAAGGCAGACTCCGATTTGCTGAACGAAAATGTGCGCGTGGGTCTTTTGTTTGCATCAAAGGCCACTGTCCAGCTGATAACAAACCCCTTCATAGGGCCACTGACCAACAGGTAAGTCCTTTCACTTTTCATTTAACTTTCCTTGAATATATTCCATATCACCAGGGTACCTCAATCACGAATAACCAATTAGATGCATCTCACCCATAAGCCATGACCTGTGCCTTAAATATGTTAATACAAATAAGAAACATGATTTTAAAAGCTTCTGTGTCTTTTATATTAAAGCATTCTGAGTGACATTTATGCATTATTACGTATGTATGCATTTATTTATTTATTTATAGTATTTATATAGCGTGGATCTAACCATATAGGCAACAGAACCCTTTGTAGTTATCCAGAAGTACATTACAGAGTAATATGGAGGGGATACAACATCATTGAGGATATTAGGGTGAAATTGAGGTGGTCATGGAGGTGACTAGTGTTGTACAAATAGTTTCTGAACAGGTGACTGTTCAGGTTATTTCTGAATTGTAGAGGATTGTCATTAATCCTTAAGTTTTTATACAAATCATTCAAGTGTCTCAGGACATGAGAATGCCAGTTCAAAGTCTTGGACTTTCTTACTTTTGGGATTTCGAGAATCAGTTGTAAATGGTTTCTGGTGCTTGTCTTCCCTCCGGTGAGCTTGAGTTTATCTTTAAAGTAAAAGGGTGGTCCTATCTGTATAGGTTTATGTTTAATGCAGGCCATACAGAAATACATTCAAACATCTATGGGCATCAACTGGGGATCTTCAAAGATGGAAGTGATGTCATCTGATTTCTTGTGCCCTTGACAAGATGGAAAGCTGTGTGTAGAATGATCTGAGGGGAGCAAGTGCAGGCTTGTGACAGCCTTCGGGTAAGGCAGTACCCCCATTGAGGTGTGCCAGGTCCAGCACTTCAGCAGTGGTCCTTAAAATTTCAGTGGAATGGAGGGTTTGATCTTTTGTGAATATTAAGTTGAATAAAACTTTTTTTGGTTAGTTTGGTAATGTGTGTTTTCATGGAAATAGTCTGGTTAATGGGGAATCCTAAAGATTTGGATGATGGTGCAATGCTTAACCCCTTCTCTGCAGGGATTTTCACCTGCTGTGCGGGGGGAGGGGGCCTCACGCGACGCCACTGTGCTTGTAATGAGCTCGGCTCATCATGAGGCACAGTGGAGCTGCACTCATGACAAGCGGAGCACGTCACGACCACACCCGTTTTGGAACGTTCAGCACAGCGGGGAAATTATCCCCGCGTGTGAACGTTCCAACGGTCATGACGAGCTCAGCTCGTCATGAGTGCAGCTCAACCGTGCCTCATGACGAGCTGATCTCGTCATGTAAGTCAGTAACTGCCTGCTTTAGAGTTTAGTGGAGAAGACACTACATTGCAATGTTAACAGAGTACCCTCTATACAAAGACTGAAGGTCCAGCCGCCTCATTTAGAGTCGGGTCAACCTTCTTGGTGCTGACAGCAAAGACAACTCTGTCTTTGCCGCAGACATAGACATCCAACGGCACAACAGAGTAAGGGCCGTTGACGGTTTAGCCATGTGTCCGCCCACCTGAACTAGATTGAGTTGACACCAGGAGAGGCTCCTCCATTGGAGCGGAGGAGCGTCACCCCACTTCCCCCAAAGCAAAAGAGATGAAAAAAATGGTAATTCAGACTGAGTGGAAACAGATACATGCTTAGGGACGATGACACAGGAAGTGTGCAGCAGCATTCTGAAAGCTCTGTAGCCTTTCCTCAGATGATTTATGAGCCCCGAATAGAGCACATTGTTGTAATCTAGGTGGAAGATGGTCAGAGCATGAACAATCATCCTCTGGGTAGAAATAGGGACGGCCACAAGGATTTTTCTCATGCATCTAAAAAGGTCAGAACAGCGGATGAACATCCTATTTACTTGTTAATACATCAAAAGCTGTCTGTCCAGCCCTTTACAAAGATCTTTAACAACCTGATTTGAGATAGGAAGTGGCCCTAAATCTTCCAGCCACCATTGTAGGCCGCAAACACAAGCTTGATGTCCCATCACAAGAACCTCTGTCTTAATTCAGTTACGTTTTGAAGAGTGTTCCCCACCCACTGTGCCACAGCAACAAGGCATGGCCTAAGATTAGGCAGTCTATTGTCATCATCTGTAGAAACAGATATGACAATCTGCCTGCAGTGGTGGCTCCTCCGTCGCCCCACTGCTTTGAAGCAGTGAAAGACAAAAACAATTATTTGTACTGCTGCATCAGCTTTGTGTGGAGGGGTGGGGCAGCTATGCTCACACAGCATTGCAGGGGAGGAGTGGTAACACCCTCCTAAGTGCTCAATGACTGTTTGGCCAGCCCTCTCGGACCGGCAAAACAGTCATGCGCACCTTGCATTTTCTCCATGCAGGCTGCATTACAGCCTGTGTGGAGAACATGCCTAGGCCGCCAGGCCCTGGATGGGCGCCGACACACGGCACTCAGACCACTCACAATACTGCATTGCAGCAATGTGATTGGTCGGGGGAGCCTGGCTGCTTCCTGTTCCATTCCCAAAGCTAGGAGAGACAACCGAGGAATGTGGTGGTAAGGTACGTTTTTTGTTTTTTTTATCCCCTACCTCTCCAGCCCTGCCGCCCCCAATCCGTGCCGGCCGCTACTGTCTGCATGTCATTAGGATATGAGAATAAAGTAAGACCTAAAGCTTCCACTATATGGCAGATATATACATTAAAAATAATGGGGCTCAAAGAGAGTCCCTTCAGGACCCCAAAGGGCAGCTGCTGCACCATTGAAGCATATGTTTTTGAGATGCTTTGGAAGGAGTGTTAATGCAGAAATTAGCAAAACCATTTGTATTACGTGACAAGTACATCCACAGAACTGTGAGTTGTTAGTAATGAAAAGGTAGACGGAACTGCAAATGAGGGTAGGAGTACATTGGCAGAGATGTTAAACTCAGTAGTGCAATTCAGGGTGAGGTCTACAGTTCATGGTTCGTGAAAGGGCAAAAGTAACCGAAGAAGGGTGTAACATTCATTAATTTGTAAATTGTTTAAAACAACATACAGAGAGTAAAAATATACATTTTCTGTACACTATCTAAATGCCCAGTTCCCTCCTTTTTACTGATGGCTTCTTCCTTTGAGACTCAGCTTTTCACACAACCCAGGTATGGAATAGAGAATATGTGTATGATGGGGCTATTTGACTGCCATGGTAGTTTAGAAGGGTGAATAACAGCATTCTTATGGGAAATATGAGGGGGAGCCAACAGCTGTGGTTGATAACAAATCCACTGCGGGAGAAAGCAATTGGTTGCAGAGCAATGCCATTCTAGTGGAGAGCACCAACAGATAATGCCAAACTGATCCGCAGGCGCTGCCAGTGTAAGCTGCCATATTGCCCATAGCCCAACATGAGTGCATACACATAGTCACACCCTTAGGGAAGAGCAGGGCTTATCCCTTTCCTAGAGGGAAGCAAGGCCTCTCCTCTTCTTACAGAGGAGCAGGGTGTCTCCTCTCCTTGATATGCATTGCCTCTTTTTGAAGAAGGGCCTCTCCTCCTGCTTCCCTTGCCTTAAGAGGAGTGTCTCTCACCGTCCCGATACAGAGAATGACAGCTCACTACTCTGAGGAGCAAGGCTTCTGATAATCTCGATTGGGAGGATAGTCTTTCATCCCTTGATAAGGAGGAGCAACACATCATTTTCAAAACCCCTGGTGGATGAGCCCCATATCTGCGGTAGAAGCAGTGCTCTCACTGTCCTGGAGTGGACCAGGCCTTTAATCTGTCGCTGGAGTAACACAGGACCTCTTCTCGCCGAGAGGGAAGCCATCCTTTTACATCTTCCCACAGGGAACTTAGACATGAGGAGCTCATCTTTCTGAGCAGAAGGGTCTCTGATCTCTCTGAAGAGTTGGGCCTCTCAGCCCATAAGAAGGACCTATCACCTGACTGTGAAGGGCATCCGTCTCTCTAAAAGACAAGGAAGAAAGCATTAAATCTCCATGAAGCGGAGCAGGGTATCTCATCCACAAAGGAGCAGTTACTCTCATCTTCTTGAATTACATCTACGAGGAGCCACTCCAGTGACAGAGCTTTTCACCTCATAGAGAAATGACCCTTTGTCTCTGCAGCCCTGAGAAGATTCTCAGACCTGGTGGCTCCGTGGACTCATGCATTCACTCTGGCTACCCGTATTTAACTCCAGACAAGTTCACTCAGCCTTTCATCCTTCTTAGGGCATTACCATGAGGACAATTAAGGTGGATAAAAAAAAATCAGTTATTCTACCCCAAAGGATGAACAAGCACTTTACAAATGCTCATATTATGTTAGGGGTGTTTAGCTGCGACCAATACCAGCTCTTGGTCTTGTTTATCCACCATTAAAGTACAAGACCCAGAATGCAAAGAAATAACTTGGATTAGAGTAGTTAGTCATGCAAGGACCTGGGAAACGTGGCAGCAAACCTTTCTGTTATGGTCAAAGGCTTCTCACTTTCTTCGAAGGAGCAGCTCATCTGACCTCTATGATGAGAACTGTGTCTCTTGAGGATGAACTAAACTTCTCATCAGCTGGCTCCTTGCATCCCTAAGGTACAGGGCATCTAACAGTCTTGAAGTGTTGATTAGACAAGTGATTGGATCAATGCAGCCCATGGGTAGAACTAGGCTAGGCATGGGCAGTTGAAGCAAACTGAGTCAAATAGAGGAGAATTATGTTTTTTTTTGTGTTCAGTGAATTAATTTATTGTGCTTACTCAAAAATGTTGTCCGGAAACGTTTGGTAATCAATCTACATTTATAAAAATTTCAGGAGCCTTGCACTTTGCTCGAGCGCTTCGAAACAAGAAGCTTTTTCAAGGCAATAATATTGTTTTAGTGAAGTCTCAAAATAGAGCAGAAAAAGTGTGATGTTGCATTACTGAACTTTTTTCAGTCAAAGAAGGGAAGGATCGGTCAAAATTCGAAAATCATGATTTGTGAAAAAAGTATTCTCCAGATATGGTAAACCTCTGAAAGTAGTTATGGTTAATCTAAAGAGAGCACTGACTCAGGATGGTCAGTTGTGGAATAAGCTCAAGGTTTTTATGTGTACGTCTGTGATTGAACCTTTGCCTTCCGAAGACTAGCTTGTAAAACGACAGAACGCAAATTAGATCATTCCTCTTAATGTGTTTGAACTTTTCTTTCCTATCCCTTACAAGCTACCATTTTTGAAGGACGGCGTGGGAAGTGAGGCTGAAGAACGGGTTTCATAAAGTTCTAGAGCTGTGTTGTGTAGTTCCTATAAACCTATATTGGATCTGCACGTTTAGACAACATATATTGGAGGATTGGTGCCCGGACTGATTCTAGACACCCCTACCGAGTATGTAAGTCTGTACACCAGCTATCTCACAGTACCACTGGAAACCTCTCTTACCAAGGAGAGAATAGTTATTGGGAACAATCAAACATGACAACCCTGTCCCATCAGGGTTCGTAGAAACAGTGCAATACTTTTCGCTCAGTCACTCGTGCTCACTCTGTCTCAGAGAGATACACAGAATAAACGGTGGGGGCGTTTTTAAATAAGCATTTGTTGAAGCGTCTATCTAGTGTAAAATAGGTGTGCTGAAACAACCATTAAACACATAAGATATAAATGATTATAAGCACTAACAGAGTAAAAGTGTGGTAGATTTCTACCATAATTCTAAAACAGTGAATACAGGAAGTATATAAAATACATGACGGTAGGATGCCTACTCCTTCAATGTTACCCTGACTAGATGTACTAAGTGTACCTAGCATGTATGTAGGTGTAAAGCCAAGAATCCCTCTAGGATACAGTCAAACCCATTACCTGAAGTGAGGGACTGTGGGACCCCGTTTTGGTCTCGAGATGGACACCCTGCAAGGGATGTCAGACCACTGCGTGCTGGAGTGTCTGCATGAAGGAGCCTCAGCGTCTCACATCAGTGTGTCGACATGGAAGTCCTTTTCTCCTTTGACTACCTCAGCAGGATGTGGTGTATATATACCCAAAGTGGTACCGGTAGGGGATGTACCTTGCTGTGTCATGTCGGACTAGGTTGACGGAAGGAATGACCCTTACACATAGTTATTATGCGGGGGATGGTAGGCCTACTGTTCTGCTGTGATTCCAAGAATCCTCATGCATAATGAATGAGGTTTAAGCTTTTCGGAGAAAACCTCATGTCATCTTTAGGCATTACCGTAACTAGGTGAGAGGTCAGTACTTAGAACCGTTATGCAGTGTAATATCAGGGGAATGTAGGTGAAAGGTGCATTCATTACCTGAGCCGATATTGGGGTACCTATATGGAGTATAACAGCTGGACGTGTTAATTTGATGGCTTGCAACAGAACATAAACCACAGACGTAGGGACTGGGAGCTGAAAAAGAGGTCCAGTACCCATGCTCCCTAGAACACCCATGTAAAACACTGAAGGGTAGCTGTTCTTAAAGGAGATTCCAGCCAAGTTATTTTTAACTCACTATTGCACTAACTCCACAAACCCGCACTCACCACTATGGTGTTTATTACAAAAAAGATCTCCTCTTAAGAGCCCTCTCACAGGGCCCATGGGGTATTCCAGCTCTGGCCCCACAAGGAGCAAAAACACCCAATAATGAAGCATGACACCTTCACAGGCGTGTGAGGCCAGCTTTTCCAAATAAGGGAATTGCCCTATAATATACATCCATCCTGAAACCTACGTATTTTCTATACCCCACCTTTCTCGCTCCCCCTACCTTTGCTCTGTCCGTAGCCCAATGGGCCGGAATCTCCTTTACGCACAGCTACCCTTCAGTGTTTTGGCTTGCATCAGAATCCCAACAGTAACACTGGGGGCCTTACGTACCATTTAATTTTATGGTTGGTAAGGCTCCGATTCATAAAATCAGAGACTTCTCAACCGCAGATGGGTACTTTTTAATCCAGCAAATCCAAATAGCAATTCGGCGACATGCTACTGTATTTTGAAGGGGTGTGTTAAGGGCATCTTTTCCAGAAATCGAATCTTTAAGCTATGTATAAACGTTTTGCGACCAAAATCTAGTTGCAAAACATTCATATTTTATCACATCCTGAAAGGAGGTGATAAGCCATTCTCAAATGGTAAGGAGTCTCTATATTACCCCTTCCCTTTTGTGAATGCTCACAAAAACTTTTTTCATAAAGGCTGTGGCCCATGAGACAAATGAATGGTAATAAAAAGGGTTTCTGTATTTTTTTTTTAAATGCATTCTGTTTTCCTACAAGAAAAGGTGAATGCATTGAAAAAAAGATTGCTTTATTTAAAAGCAAACTTACATGTGGTCTGCTCCCCCCAGGAGACCACCGTGCCGTTATAGCAGCAAATCATAGTGGGTTGTATTTTGCAACCTACCTCATTCATATTAACAAGATAGATTCAACTATGGCCCATGACCAATCAGAACCAACCTAATAATACAAAAGTCGGTTTGAAAAATACCAATAAATTAGGTAGAAGCCGGTCTGCAAATTGTGATAACTTCTAACAAATCCATTTTCATACATTTGATGTAAGAAATTGCAAATTGTGAATCGTTATTTGTCGCAATTTACGGTTTCGTAAGTTGGATCTTTGTACATGAGGGCCTAGGAATGCATTTAATTTCTCTTGTCAATGTTCATGTAAAGCATTGTCCTCAGTTTTATTTCTTGCGTTCCTTATCATACTGTTTTTGTTCTTTGTTTTTTTAGAATTTCTTATGGGGAAAATATGTCCGTTACAGTTTTTATGCCAAATATATTTTCTATGTTTCTAGAATGTTGAGCACATGTAGCCCACAACCTCTTCTGCCTGTTCCAGCAGCAGAGGTTTGTTATGATTTGAACGTAGACTGTATTGAATACTTACACATATCTGGATCTCCGGTCTCTGTTTCGTGATTTCAACAGTACTTCAGTTTAATTAAGGTTTTTTTTGTGCTTTTAATTCGAATATGCACTAATTATTGTGTGCAGAGAAATAAATGTTAACTTGAAGTTACACATTAGCTACCCGTAGCACTACATGAACTGCGTAGTACCCTGTTTGCACTGTGCAAGATGCCGTTTTCAATGATTGCACAGTGCGGACAAGCATCCGGTACTGTGCAATCATTGAAAACGGCATCTTGCACAGTGCGAGCTGTAGTTTTCTGCTGCTCAAGCAGATTTTTACTCAAGCGGCAGCTTTCTCAACGCAGTCTGGTAGTATCTCATTGCGAGCGGTCGCAAGCATACGCGACCACTCGCAATGAGAAACGTGACCTCCCCGCGTTGAGAATCTCGCCGAGAGGTTTATTTTCCACGCTCGAGAGTGGCAACTTGATGTTGCTGATCGCGAACGAGGAAAAAGTCTCTCCGAGATGTCATTTTGCTTGCTCAGGGTCACCAACTTCACTTTGAGGACCGCGAGCAAGCAAAAAATGACCGCTGCACTACGCTACGTGTGTTTGCACTGTGCTACATGCAGTTCGCGTAGTGCGAAGTAGCTCAAACTACGCAAACTACACAAGCGTAGCGTAGTGCTTTGCCCAAGGTTAATGTGTATACTGACATGGAGCTATAACAATTAAAACAAACTTGCTATCACGTAAGTGTGTTGTTCTGCGTCAAAACCACCTTGTCCAAGGTGGATGCTGTGTCATAATTTTTATTCTCTGCTTTTATTTTTGTCTTACACAACGTGCAATAAGATGTAGATTGTCTATTTCTGAATTACAGTGTTCTTGAAGAGTCTGCTAGAAATCATTTAGCAACATTCTCCAATAACCATCACTTGCACACTGTATCGCATTAATTGAGAAATGTTTCTGTTAATTATGTAGCTAGTTTGTCCGCAAACCTTGGACAACATTAGGTTAGAAGGGAATGAATTAACATTCATATAGTAGGCTAGTACTCCAGTGGTAGGGCTATGTAAAATATTAATTATGACTTGTTGGGATGTTGCTCAGGCTATGCTGACTTTGCAAATTTTGTACTCTTTTATGCAAGAAAACTGTATATAAACCCGTACATTTGGGGAAGAGCCAGAACCATTTAGGCTCCTACTATAGATGCTGCCTGATTTCTTACTGATTTTGCTGCACATTGAGACATTTTCTATTTTCTGGTTGTACTTATTATTTGTTATGTTTCCTAATACTGAGCCTTTATGGGAAATGATTCTTATGTACTTTACTGAGATTCTGCTGCATTTGGAAATTTCTAAGTTCTATATTGCTCTTCCATTTTTTTATAACTTAATGTTTTTCCTAAATTCTGCTCTGTCTACAGTCAGCTAACCATCTAGCTCTAAAACTCACTTCTTGAGTCAGTCCTTTTCATATTGACTGTATTTTGAAATTTTGTTTTGAACCTTGTTTCTGGGACACATTGCCTCATGATTTGTGCTTAACACCATCTTGATCCATCCACCATTTGGGCAAGCCATTGCTAGGCAGAATTTCTATGGGTGCCGTAAGCACAATACAGTGATCATTTAACAGGATAAAAAAGGATCATTCTCATAAATCTGCCTTCCACCCTGAGACCAGGATCAACCCCTCACACTACACATGCAATAGGACAAGTTTGTCGCCAGAAACCTCCTGCCTAGCAGTGAGAAGGTGGCAGGAGGGTAGCAAATGCACTTGAAAGAGACTGGTGCCCAGCGCCATTTTTGAACCCACCCTCACCCCCCTAAAAAAAAAGGTGAATGCATAGCTTGGGAAGGACAGATGGCCTGAGCAGGGTCAGCAACAGAAAATATTTTGAAGAGCTACCACCAGCAGACGAAACCAAATTAATTAATTCTCCTCAAATAAGTGCGAGATAGGCTCGTCTGCACCCACTGGTAGAAATTAACTACTGGACCCTGTCTCATTGTGCCTAAGCTTCCTGTTCTCCATCCCAGTGTTGGGGTACATTGCTTGAATGGGTGTGTTTTCTGTGCATCACTTTAGGGTTTCTTGGCTATCCTCACATACTTGTATGTCTGTCCTGGTAGAATTACATTCTGCATGTTTTAGTGGTTTTGTATTGCCTCTATGTCCTTGTGTAAAGCTCACACATGAAATGGACTGCTGTAAAATCATGTCCCTTTTTACTCTTTTCTGATCTGACCTGTTGTTTGTACTGAGTGAACCTGACAATCTGTGAGTACAGCGATGTGCTCTATGGCAGTGGTTCTTATCTGTGGTCCCTGAACATGAAATAATATTCATAGATTGATAAAGTATACACGCATAAAAACATCGAAATGTTTATTTGAACATTTTAAAACATTCTGTAAATGTGAAGGAATATGAAACTGAAAGTACAAATGAAATTGATATCCTTAGCTGAGTTCCTAGGAGCAGCACAAGTAGAGCAACAAACCTAGCACGGATTACTGGTGGCCTCAATTCAAGGACTGGTATAGGCCAACCAAAAGAGAGGATACATTAGGAGCAAAAAAGACAAAGTGATATGCTTGAGTCCAGCATATTGCATTGTTTTTTAGAAATAAAAATACATTTTAAAAGGCTCCAACCTTCCCATTAACGTTTTCCATTTTGATATTTGTATATTTTGTTGGTGAATTAAGAAAAATAATTTATATTGTATAGTTTGGGAATGGGTTTGCTATATACTTGTTTTTGTATTTCTTTTTATTGTGTTGAGGTCCAGATTGTAAAAAGTATTCATAAAGAGGTCCGGACTCCACCAGTGATTCACAGGGGGTGGTGGTGGGGGGGTCAAAAGTTTAAGAACCGCTGCTCTATGGAATTGTTACTCATACTAGCAGAGCACAATATTCTTCTGCTCAGAGTGACCATCAATAATGTGCTTCCCATCCACAGGAGAGGGTGGCTATGCCCCCTCACATGTCTACAGTCAGCTAACCATTTGGTGCCTGTCCCCTCTTCTGTACTGTTTTTGAACATGCCTGTAAAGATGTACACAGTACTGATTAAACATATTCTGAGCAAAGTGCAACTTTTGATTGCTCTGACTTCCTATTTGTTTCAAATGATTAGGCGGAGCTGACCACATAGTGGAGCGGCACCGGCCTTTGCACCAGTTACCCCAAGGGGATGGCTTACTGACAGTGTTGACAAAAATGTGTCCAGCCTGCACTAACTGGGCGCCCACAGTAGTCCCTTCATGAATGTGGTAGACAACATGACATATAGAGTGTGTGCCATTTAGATTGGTATTAAGTGATGTAATTGTTTGTCTATTTGCTACATGTGTGATGCCCTTTGCGAGGGGATGGTTGTTAAAGATGGAGGCCCCGCTCAATGTTGTCTTTTTAGGACTTTAAACAGTGTCACCAGGCAAAACCCTGTAACATATCTGGGGTGGGGTTGGGGAATACAGATTTACTTCATGCAGGGCCAGAGGTCCTCCTTAAAATAAAGAACTGACAAGAACCAGCGTGGCTGCCTGGGCAGCTGTGTCTATGGATATGGCCAGAACCAACCTACCTTTTTGGGGATTTCTATTCTGTATCCCATTAAATACAAATCCTAGAGTATATCTGCATTCTCACCTGATTCCTGCGCCAACGACTGTTAGAGAGACGCACTCAGAAAGTTGGAACGGTGTGCCTTTGAATTCACATACCTATGCAAATTCTGGTCTTGCTCCCTCCTCCTTGGTGGAATTTCTTGGCTAGCAGTGATTGGCTAACACAATGGATTCTATTCATAGCATAACCTTTCATTTGCATTGGCTTCATGGAACTGCTCCACCGAATTGGACAGTAGCTAGCCATCCAAGATGCACGATGTATTTGTCTGGACTGCTGAACTCTTCAGCAACAGCAGGCAGAGATGTCTGACCAGGAAAAAGTCATTGAATGTTGCAGTTCAGAAGCAAATGGAGATGCCCTGCGGGGAAGATTGAAGTTGTACTTTCCTGTTAAGGATGAGATGTGCTTTCCTAGACTCAGAGCATAATGCGTTTGCCCAGCAGCCTGAATCTGTTCATATGTGCATGGATGAATGCCCAAGGAAGCAAGCTTGCTGTAGTGCTGCAAGCATATGCAGCCAGCTAACCACTTGGAAATGCCCGTGAAGATGTACTCAGTACTGATTAGCCATACTTTAAGCATAGAGCATCTTTTCATTGGTTTGACTTCCTGTCTATTTCCAGCAGCACTGAACAAAACTGGCTCACCAGCGCCACTGCAAGATCCATCTGTCTAAACCTTCATGAAGTTTGACTGTATGAACAGGGTCTGCCCCAGAGTAATTCAAGTCTATAGTCAGTAGGCCTTGAAGAGCCCAGATTACATCTACTGCACCTAGGTTTCAGGATCATGCTTGGACCATCAAAGAAATTGACAACAGTACAACTGACTGTCCCACGATGTTCCTGCCATTTTGAGAGTATGTAGACCCTTTTTTGAGTGAAAGAGAGACAGGAAGGTGTTTACCTTTTAAGCCCTATTATTCTGGAAGTACCTAAAACATTCACCCGCAATATATTTGTCCAAAGATATTGCACCCAAAAAATGCAGTAGGATCTAGTTACTATCAGCCTGATTCATGAAGTGAAATTGCGGCCACAATCGCTGCGAAAATGCAATTGCGGGCGCAATTTCCGTAATCGGCATTCAACATCAAAATTGCGAATTCGCAAACACATAATAGCGAATTCGCTATTATATTCGCAGAATCCCGGTAGGAGAGCATTAGCGATTCGGAAAAAGCGAGAAACCTCGGATTCTGCGAAATAAATAGCGAATTCGCTATACAATCGCAATCGGTATTCAAGAAAAATCGCTAATAGCGAAAAACCTAAAAATCGCAGTTAGCGCCGCGCAAATTAAGGACAACTCAAAGCAGGTGGTAACCATAAAAGCCATGCAAAAATTAAATTTAAAAAACCGTTGGCCAATCACCAACAGGTTCAGGCCTGACCAATCACACATAAGGACAATCATCAGCAGCAGCATAAGGAGTTCCACAATGCCAGGAATGTACATGGTGGTGAGGCGTCGAAGGCTACAGCGATTAGCACGGAGGAGACATAGGATTAGCACGGAAGATAGGATTTTCCGCCAGCGGGTCACCTTGCTAGGCCAAACCAGAGAGCAGATATATGCAAAATACAGGCTGAATGGGGAAATGATAATGCAGCTAATACAGGACCTTGACCCCCTGATGCAGCACCCAACAAGCCGTACCAATGCGGTGCCTACACATGTGCAGGTATTGTGTAGCCTGCACCTCCTGGCCTCCGGGAGTTTCCAGGGGATAGTAGCGGCTGCTGGGGGGATATCCCAGCCCACCATGTCACGCTGCCTCCACACTTTTGTTGACGCCATGCTCACCCAGCTACACCGTCACATCAAATTCCCCGCCAGCCAACAGGAATTGGACATGACCAAGCTACAATTCTACAATGTAGCCCATTTTCCACATGTACTCGGATGCATAGACTGTACCCACGTCGCCATCTGCCCACCAGCTGCCACAGAGTATATGTTCCGCAAAAGAAAGTCCTACCACTCCCTCAACATCCAGATGGTCTGCAATGCTAAGA
Source organism: Lissotriton vulgaris (assembly GCF_964263255.1). Classification (NCBI taxonomy): domain Eukaryota; kingdom Metazoa; phylum Chordata; class Amphibia; order Caudata; family Salamandridae; genus Lissotriton; species Lissotriton vulgaris. The sequence goes on from NC_141693.1 coordinate 1,155,831,001, forward strand.
CATACATCACTGACATTGTCGCACAGTACCCAGGGAGTAGCCATGACTCCTTCATATTCCGGCACAGCGGCCTCCACACACGACTGGTCAGGGGAGAGTTTGGGGAAGGACACCTACTTGGTAAGTACACTTTGTCGACAATGTCACATTGCTAAGAAGTAACAGCGCAGCACAGGCAATCACCATCTGCTCCTCTCATCCAGGTGACAGTGGCTACGCCCTCCGTGAATACCTCCTGACCCCATACCTCAACCCTGCTACACCCCAGCAACGGCGCTACAATATTGCACACATACGGACAAGGAATTGCATAGAAAGGACATTTGGCCTGCTCAAGAGCAGGTTCCGCATACTGCACAAGACAGGTGGGGCCATGTATTACAGTCCTGCAGTGTGCTGCAGCATTGTGGCTGTCTGCGCAATACTACATAACATAGCAACCAAGCGCCGGATACCTGTCGACATCTCTGGCAGTGAATCTGAAGGGGACAACCGGCCACCTGCACATGCGCGCCATGCACGGGGGGAGAACCCAGCTGAAGGCCCCAGACATCGCAACCACATCACAGTGAACAGTTTCTAGTGCACCCTCTTCCATCACCCCACAAATCAATAATGCATGCAAAATGTAATAATGACACAACGCTAATGTGTGTAGCAAAATAAATGTATTTGTTTAAATCACAAAAAAGGTACCAGTTCAACTATCTTCCACTAACAGTATTACTGCATACTGCAGTGTCAAAGGACAGGGCAGGCTTAAAGTCAGCCTGTGCCTGTTATTGTCTAATGTACTCAAGTGCGCCTCCTGCGCGTTCTGCCCAAGCGCCTCTGAGGGGCATCGTCTTCCGGGGCTTCTGGACCTGGCGTGGGCCTGGTGCTGCGGCTGAGTGGCGGGATTTGTGAGGCAGAGTGGCTGCTGATGCTGGATGCCCCCTCACTAACATCATCACCCCCAACAGTGGCAGGTATAGCAGGAGGGTGTAGTGCCGTAACCGCCGTGGTCAGGTGCTCCAGGACCCTGGTCATGTCCTCACAGCACTGGACAAGTTGGTGCTGCTGTGCTAGTGACCGCCGTGACAACTGTGAAGTTGCATTGGCAGCAACATAATTCGACCTGCTGTAGGAGGCCAGCCGGCTCATGAGCTGATGGTGGCGGCGGCGTGCTGCACTGCGCTGTGTGGTCATCGCAGCAGTGTTGGCCTCCATGGCTGCAGTCATGCGGGCCATTCCCTCACCCACACCTGCCATGGCTGCAGTCATGTTGTCCATGCGGTCCCCCATACCTGCCATGGCCGCCGTCATGCGGTCCATGCGGTCAGCGACTCCGGCCACATTGCGCCCAATCTTGTGGAGCTGGAGCTGAATGGCACCTTGCTGTCGTGCCTGGCGCTGATGGATTCTCAACATGCGTCTTTCGACGCTCAAATGCGCCAGCCCCTGTCCATTGCCCCTCCTGCTTGCTGAAGTGGTGTGCTGGCGAGACCTGCCACGCCTGCTCTGCTGGCCTGACACTGTGGCTGGCCGCTGTGTCGCAACTGTCGCGGGCCTAGATGTTGTAGCAACAGCTGGTGGTGGTGTCATAGCAGGAGTTGGTGGTGCGGCAGGGACTGTAAGCACACTAGTCGCTGGCCTGGCTGCGGCTCTAGGTGGTGCGCCAGATGCAGGGGGCTCAATAGTCGCTGGCCTGGCAGCGGCTCTAGGTGGTGCGGCAGTTGCAGGGGGCACAATAGTAGCTGGCCTGGCTGCGGCTGTAGGTGGTGAGGCAGTTGCAGGGGGCACAATAGTAGCTGGCCTAGCTGCGGCTGTAGGTGGTGCACCAGTCGCAGGGGGAACACTGCTGGTGGACCTGGCTGCTGGTGTTGTGGCACCTCCTCCTCCTGGACCTCCTCATCAATTTGCAGCCTTTCACTGTCGCTGCTTTCGCCGCCACCTGTGAGGGTAAGTGGACGATCATTAGTTGCATGTATCTGGCAGACGTGCAGTTGCTACATGCATGCTGGGTGACATTCCCTGAATGGCTGTGGCTTTGCGTACTTAGGAACCTGTCTGGCTGCATTGTGGTACTACTACATTGTGGCCACACTACATTTCCCACAATGCTTCAGGGCTTTCCCTGATGTGCAACAATGGCATGCCTATGGGACATTAGGGGAGCCTATTTGGTCATGGACATTCATAGGGGACAGGGTCGCAGTCGCATGCCACTTACCTTGGATGTCTTGGGTGATGCGGGATGAGTCGAGACGTGTGAAGCCAATGCACGCCTGCCTCTCAAGGGTGTCCTCCACCTGGTCCTCCATGGCTGTGTTGGGAGGGACTGTAGGTCCGCCACCACCAGTGCCCGACGACTCTCCAAGGCGCTCCGCCACCTTCTCTTTGGCACGACCTCGGAGGTCGTACCATCGTTTTTTCAGCTCCTCTAGTGACCTATCGGCCACTGCCACGGAGTTGACAGTGGAGGCAATCCCCTGCCAGATCCTCCGTTTTTCTTGCTCCGGGACCCTCCTGGAGTCTTTACCAAAGAGTTTGTCGTGGTTGGCCACCACCCCTTCAATCAAATGTTCGAGCTCCTGCTCAGAAAATTTGAGCTTCCTTTTCCGCCCTGAGGTGTTGCTGGGGCCAGGAACAGGTTCCTCTGACATGGCAGCAATGTAGTAGATGAGTACAAATCACCAGAATAGCAGCAGCTCTCCCACTTGCTCCCTCGAGGTCTGCCTCACTGTGGTGAATGGGGGTGGGAACTGGCTGCTTCCTGGTTGTGATGTCATCACTGTGCTCGAAATGCGACTTCCCGTTTTCCCGATCTCGCGAGTTTGCGATCTCGCAAATAGCGATATCGCAAATAGCGGTATCGCTATTTGCGAGTTCGCAATCCCGGCGCGGGTAGCCGGAAAATTATCGGTAATCGCAAATGGAATTTGCGCCTGCGTGCGAATCACATTTTTTTATTGCTAATCTTCATGAATTCAGATTTGCGATTTCTCAATAGCGATTCGCATTTTTTCGCTATTACAGAATCGCAAATCCCGTTTTTCATGAATCAGGCGGGAAATCCCAATCTTTCAAAATGCTAATGGGTGCCCCATGCCTTCCTGGCACCTCCGTCAACTGACATTTTCAGATATTTTTGAGAAACGCCCCCTTGTGCTTGGGTCCTCTGGAATGCTTTGAACCATCTATCTACAACACGTGGTTCTGGAGATATCACACTAAAATCAGCCCTAAAATCCAGCCCTCAGTCGCAAGAATGGACCAATGGATGCAGTGGGTGGCACAGAATAAATGGGCGTACCCACCATCCGAACAGTTGATCCTCAGGAGTGCTACACTAATTAAAGAATGAGTAGCGACTCCTGTTTTAAACTCATTTTGTGGTCAATTTGAGGAGTAACTAGTATCTCTTGAACTGTATTCAGAACACCATGATCGCTGACAATTGGACTGTGGTGGTCATAATAACTGTTACTAGGAAATTTGACTTTGGACCAGTTTATTTTGCTATCCAGGAAACGGACTGCACAATATGTGGGTTGGGAATCCCATCCACTAGTGGGTGGTGAGATGTTCGGGTTTTTAAAAATGTTGACAAGTTCTCAGCAGCTTGGGCTCAAACCCACTGCCCTGCCATCTTTACATTCAGGAACTAGGACCGAGAATACATAAACCATAGGGCACTGATATATCTGTAATGTACCGTTTGACACCACGAGTCATGGAGAGATATTTTCCCTACAGGAACATTAATACCTATAGCATTCTGGAGATTGTTAAGGACTTGCCTTCTCCAGCCCTGCTATTATAATGAACATAAAATAAAATAGTATTAGAATTATTGCCCCTTTCTATTTATGCACTATAATATTACTTGTGTTTTCTCAGCCCCAAAGAGTGCTGTATCCTAGATAGTTCTGTTTTTGTGCTGTTTATTTTATCATCCCAATTTGCGTCTAAGTAAATAAATGCATTTTTTTGCTCTGAAAGGTACAGCTTAGACTGGACATTGAGTGCATTGAGTGCGATTACAGTGCTTGACTTCCAAAGCAGCTACGACGTCTTGGCACTGGTCGGAGGCAAGTCGGTCAGACTGCTGTTTGAATTTTGAGGGTTTGCATAGTAGCGCTTGCTGCATAGGGCAACCAGGTCTTGAATGCTTCTGTCTTACTCATGCAAGCGTGATCCGTTATATTCATGTCATGTTATATCGTGTCAAGCACCAGCATCTGGCTAGGGTATTTCCACTATGTTTAGAATCTCTAAACTGGATCATTTTGGGATTCCTCCTCAACTACATGGTGGTCTGGAGTCACTCTCACATGTCAGTTAAATAGAGTTCAGAATATTCAGTGTATATTTTATGATGTGTTTTGCCTTATGTGTTGGACAACTTTCAACAAAGCTGAGAAGCCGTTTCTTACCAGGCCTAAGTGTTAGTGAAGTTGAGCAACATTTCTTGAGGGTCACTCAAGTCTTCCTTTCCAGCTCCGAAGCCAATGGGGCTCCAGACACCATAAAAGCAGAAGACCTCTCCTATTCATGGACAGACACCTCATCGGCTTTAATACTGCCAGTTTGACCAGGTCACTTGTCACAGATTTCTCCCAGTGAACCCTTTAAGAAGGCGGAGGCTGCACCATGCACTCCTATCATAACTACACACTTCACCGCAATGTCCCCACAACTTCTACATCAGTATGGCGAGCAGTGGGTAGCCTAGCGGGGGTACCCATGGGGAGCTAGGCACTTGGGAGCTGATAAGGTCCTCTTCAGTGGTGCAATCATATCCATAGGGAAAGGGCAGAGACCGCTGCAGAGTTTCTGTGAAACCAGGAGGTGATGCAGGGAGCTCTTAGGATTGGTGAAACTGGGGACTATTTAGAAGAGGAGCCTTGTGTATGTTTCTCCTTTTTCTATAGTCCTTCTGAAGCCTTTGCTGATAATACCCATCTCTATTAAGCACACGCAATGCATAGGGAGGAGCAGAATTCCTGCACAAAGTGGGATCAGCGCTGTATGGCATGCCACCTGGCCTTTGTCATTGCATAGAAAGACGGCACTACAGTGGCTTGAGAACAACTGTTGTCAAAAAACCCGGCCTGTTCAACTTTTTTTAGAACTAGAGTGGAGAGACCGGCGGCAGGAAAAATGCTGAATAACTGGAAACAGTGATTTTGGGTGACAACAATACCCACATGTTGTGGAAACTAGATGGCTCAAGGCTTGCACCTTACATTTGGACGCAGTTTCTAGGCGGGCAGAATGCTCAAAAAAAAAGATCAGGGCTAATGCCACAAGGGCAGATGTGAGAGTTAGCCTGGCATATGATGTCCACTAGTTCTAGTGGGCACCTTGCACCAGTTTAATAGACCCTTATTGATAGTGGTTGTAAAGTCAACCTTATAGAAAGCTATCCTAGGGGTAGTAATGGCGAGCAGTCTTCAGGCTAAGATTTCAGAGAGCGAATTAAGCTAGTTGTTTTACCAATTATAATCTCTTGAGTATCAAATGAAAGCACACCACACAAGGTATATATCAAATATATATGTATTTATTCTAAACACAACCTCTCTGGACTCTTTATGAGGTCAGAGGTAAAAGTACAATACAAGGAACTTAATTAGCATACGATAAGTTGCACAGTATACGTTTTGCACTAGGGACCTCACAAACCATATACTAAATTAGTGGTATAAGAACCAACTGAGAAATAGAAGGCAGGCCTAGGGCCTAGGGAATCGTTGGGGCTACTCAGGACAACCAAAGGTTAGGAAGTAGGAGGCCCATGGGAGAAGCGTGCAGTGTCTAAACACAGCTGCGGGTTACTATTGACTTTCAATGGGAAACAAACAAGTTACAAATTTACAATTTAAGGACACTTCCGGATGGACTACGATGGAACCCTTTTAAACTAGGACACTTCGAGAGTCAAGACCCACAGGAGCACCGGAGTACTCATGTTACTTCACCCAGGGAAGCCGGGTGCATAGGTGTCTTTTCGTGTCGGGTTTTGTCATCGATTCCAATGGAGAGCTGCGAAGAAGTGCTGCAGGCGACCAGAGGAAAAGTGTCCGGATGGATCCAAGGGTGGATCAAAGATGTGAAGAACCTGAAAGCATAAGGGACAGAGTCTGGGCCACTAGCCAGTGACCAGGGCGGCGATAGAAAGATGCCACCACATGTCAGGTGATTTCAGGTGAAAAGGTGAAGTTTGTCTCTTCAGCCACGAGGACCAGGTGGTGTTGACGATGACCAGGAGCTGGATTCGAGCTGTCCCATAAAGGATCTAGTTGACTGCGGTATCGGTATCTGGATTGGACAAAACAAGCCGTGGCAAATGCAACCCACGTAGGATGTCAAGATTGGCTTCGGTGCAGACCAGCAAGGTCTAAGTAACTTCTCCTTGCAGGGAAGTTGGAGCAAGCCTGAAGCAACCAGAAAAGCAAGTTGAAATAAAGGTTTGTCTTCTTTTGGGCTCACTAGCTAACAGACTAGGAACCATGAAGACGCGTTGAGCAGAAATGCACAAAGCGGGCCCACGGGACACTCCTAGGGTGTGGTGCTCTGAGCTTCAATGCAAAAGGTGCTTGGGTCTGGGGCTTCAAGCACCCCAATGCACAACTTCGGGATTCCTCTGGAAGTTGATGCAGGTAGCAAAATTCAGGATGTCCAGAAGTTCTGGTCCCATGTCTCTCGTGTCCACCACGGGTCTCAGCTTTGCTGTGAATGAAGGTCAGGGTCAGATATGTCTGAAAGTCCATGTCCTGTGTCGCAGATTCTTCGGGATCTAGAGGGAGCCTCGAAAATGCAAACTGGCAAAGTTGCTATTGGTGCCTGTTTGAAAAGGGTGGTCACTCCTTGACCACAAGGGAGATGTCTTCTGTCTAGGTCCAGGATATATGTTTCAGAGTTTCGGCCAGGGTAATCTAAAGTCCTAGGGACTGGCGTTCTAGACTTATAGTACGTTTAGGGGTTGCACTATCTCTAAGGTCCTTCCTATGGGTGGACCTGGGGTGGGGGTGGTTACACCCCTTCCCCTTTGTCCAGTTTCACACCAGAGCTGGGGCTGAGTGCCCCAGCAACCGGTTTGAACTGGGAAATGCATGGAACACCTAGTGTGCCCCATGCAGTGTCTGGAAAGCATTCACTGAATGCAACCCTCCCTGCCCCAATACATAAAGAACCAGTCTGGGGAGGTGCCAGCATCTCCCTGGGCAGGAAACCCATTGTCCAAGCCTCCCCTGCCAGAGTTTCATCCAGCAGCAGGAGGGCAGACTTGTGTCTGTGGCAGCAGCATTCATTTTGTGATGCTGAGGCTCTGTTTAACTTTAACCGGGTAAACCAGTAACAACATGTCTTCTCCCTCTAGAAGGGTGGAATGCTACTGCGCAGCCAGAAGTGGCGGGGGGTAGTATTCCAAAGTGTTTGACACCTTACACAACATGTTTTGATGAAGCTAAACCAAGTTAGCATTAACCGCAAGGATTATGGTATGGCTATAGCATAGAACAGCTATAAGGAGATGGTTCCGAAAGCTGCAGAGAGGCTCAGCTCATGCTAGGGCACCCTCTAACATAAAACCAAGCCCTCTACCTCCAGGATTGTCAAGGTCTACCTTAGGAGTGGCTTATAGGTGTATATGTGTCTGTATAGGTATATAGATATAGGGATACTATATCTAAGTAAGGGGTGATTACACCACCTGACCCAGGCTGTGTGAACAGACCTGTGGTGTCAGTTTGGAAGGCAAACCAGGGGTGGCACAATAAATGCTGCAGCCCCTGGTAGGTCTAGGGTGCACCTATGCCCTGGGTACCTAGGGTACACTATACAGGGGCTCACAAGGGTGATCCAGTAACCAATCTGGTATGTACCTAAAGGACATGGTATCAATTTAGAGAGAGAACAGCTGGGCTGTGGGCCTGATTAGCAGGTCCACAGATTCATTCAAGTCGAAAAACCGGAGAATCACAGCAAAAAGTGGGGGTAACAATGGGAAGCAGACCCTACTCTCCTACAGCAGATGTGTGCCCTTGGGTGAATGCCAATCTGCAAACAGCTCAATGGGAACTTTGCCTTAAATGAATGACAAATTGCCCCCTCAAAGTCTGCCTGCCAGGGGCTTTCGCCAGTGGCCGAGCAAATGTCCCATGGCCTTAACGCAAGAATGGAAATGGGCGGTCCACATACAGTGTCAGTGCTAACATACAGCTATAATTGAGATACAGTGAGCCCCTTGCACCCCTGGAACCGTATGTCACTGGACCTGCTGCACTAACGTAGTAGCTACGTGTCTCCCAGTTCCTCATTCTACGTCTTTCGTTCTCACCCCCTTTCTCCACACCCCTCATCTCTGTCCTCATTTCACCCTCTCTCCTCCCTATCACTTCCTGTCTCTCTTCCCTTCGTTTTCTTATTCTGTCCTTTTGCCCCTTCCCTCACTTTTCTCCTTGGACTCCTCAATGCCTCTCTTCTCTTTTTCTTCCACCCTCCTCTCTCTCCCACTACTCCCATCGATCTCTCCTTAATCTCTCTGTTCTCTCTCTCCTTCCACCATTTCTCTTCACCTATATCTTATCTTTGGTACCCTGTAGGCTTCACCGCCTTCCTTCTGTTCTTTCACTGACATGCATGTTTCTGACTTCTATCTCTTCGCTATCCCATTTACTCACCCTTATCTCTACCCTTTCTGTCACTTCTTCCTTTCCTTTCTGTCTTTCATTCTTTCCTTTTCTTTCATTCCTTTGCTCCCTCGTCTCCATTTATCCCTCATCCCCTATACACTCTTCTCTTGTCCCTCCACCTCGTCCCCACCCGAAAGTAAATAGTCCTAGGGTCCATGCAGGCTCTTGTTTCCACCATTCAGAGCAGGTGGTCTGTACTCTAACTGCATCAGGTATGGGACAGACATTACTTCCGTCCCCTCCCTGGGCTTCCGGTTTTCCCTGCACCCCATGTGTCTCCCACGTTAGAACAGAGAAAGGGCAAAACTGTGTTCGGAAGGGGCAGCCCTGGAGCATACAAAACTGGAAGAAGAGGCACTGGTGATGCCACAGACTGCCGAACGATTGGTACTGACAGTTAGGGCTGAGAATACTCCAGATCTCCTCAGCCATCCTCCAGACAGATTTCACAGGCAAAGCTTGAATTCGCATATCTTGTCAGAGTACTCCTGTCCATTCGTCTCTGCAGGATGAGTGACGGCAAATTACTGCAGAATCATGGAGGTGTCTATAAATTGGCTTCAGACACACCGCACGGGGGCCCAATGTGTCAACCTGATGTAATCTGCTCACTTTACATTACGTTCACAATCAGACCCTTGGATTAATTGGTGCTAAGAATATCAACATGTTCCAGAATAACAATTATGCATACAAGATAATGAAATCAAGTTGTTACAGAACCAAGGGCCAGATGTAGGTAGGCCAATACCGGTCAGTAAAGGCCGATTTTACCGAATTTCGGCCGTTACCGACCGGTATAGGCCTTTTGGGATGTAGGGGACAGAAAAACATCCGAATCGGTAAATTTACCGAATCGGAAAGTTTACCGATTCTGTAAAGTTACCGAATCGTTAATTTTACCGAATCGGTAAAAATGAGTAATTGAGATGTAGGGAACCTCTGAAATACCGAATTTGACTGAAAATCAGTATTTAAGAGTCTGTAATTACCATGGATTCAAATCAGGTGGTAAACAGGTGCAAGGTATAAAAAAGGCCCAAAATGCAACATTTTCTCAACAATGGCGGCATTCTATGTCATTGCGAGGCGGCTACGCCTACAGGCAGAAGGTGAGAGGGTCTGGAGGAGGGAGGAGCAGGTGTACAGACAGAGGATCACTCTATTCCAGCTAACTGACCCAGAGATCCTGCAGAGGTACAGGCTGGATCCCCAAACCATCCTGGACCTAATCAGGGACCTCCACCCACTATTGGAACATCCAACCACAAGGGCCCATGCCATCCCCCCCATGTCCAGGTGCTGTGCAGCCTACACCTGCTTGCATCTGGAAGTTACCAGAGTGTGGCTGCTGCGGTAGGTGGGGTGTCCCAGAGCTGTCTGTCACGTTTTTTTCAATAATTCCTTGATGCAATGTTGCAGAGATGCATTTATACATCCGCTTTCCAGCAACGCATGCAGAACTGCTAAGGACAAAGACAGACTTTTACCAGGTGGCGCATTTCCCACACATCATAGGCTGTATTGATGGTACCCACGTACCAATATGCCCACCAGCTGCCAAAGAGTACATCTATCGGAACCACAAGTCCACCCACACCATCAACGTTCAGGTGATCTGAGATGCAAAATACGTTTTCACTGACATAGTAGCCAAATTTCCAGGGAGTACCCACGACTCCTACATATTCCAAAACAGTGGGATCTATGCACGCCTGACTGCGGGGGAGTTTGGCGAAGGATACTTGCTAGGTGAGACACTGTGTGGAAATCACTTGAATCGTATTACAGGTGGATGTGTGTGAGCATGTGAATAAAGTCAATTTCTCATTACTAATAGGGGACAGTGCATATGCCCTCCGGTCCTTCATCCTCACACCCTACTTCAACCCAACAACACCAAGTCAGAGGCGATACAACTGGGCACACAAAACAACTAGAAACATCGTGGAGCGCACCTTTGGCATGTGGAAAAGCAGGTTTTGCTGCCTCCATAAAAGTGGAGGGGCCCGCCAGTACACACCAATCACCTGCTGCAAAATGATTGCAGCCTGTGCAATGCTGCACAACCTGGCGGTCAAGAAGGGGACAGAAGTGGAACTCTCAGATTTTGAGGACCATGACGACACACATCTGGTGGAGCAACAGCAACTGATGGCAGACACAGACGGGAAGAGGTCACACGCAACTATTTTTAAGTAAGTAAGGTGACAAAGACAGGCATAGTATGCTACAACACTGGTTTAATTTTCAAATCACTTTTGTTATTAAATCACAAAAGTGTAACAAAAACACATTTAAACGGCAATGCTCTGAGTAATGTAGAATTACACCTTGAACTGTGTAAGTCATTTCCTAGCTCGCTTCCCAGTAACACTAGGAGGTTGTTCAACCTGCTCACTGTCTTGTTGGCCTGCGGCCTCAGCATGGCGCCTGCTCCTCCTACTTTCTGTTACAGGGGTGCTTCCAATGCTGCTCCTGCTCGTGCTCTCCTCACTGATAGGCACATTCATTGCAGCTGTGTGCGCAGTTTGGGCATTCAACAGTGCCTCCAGAGCACTGGTCACCCTGCCCATGCCCCTAGTGACCTCATCAGTGTTTTGCATCATGGCCTCCTGCATGTTGGAGTCCCATCATGCATAACAGGGATGCGGCAGTGGCCAGGCTTTTTGATGGCAGTACTTCGGACATGTGCATGACGCCTATCCCTGTCCCTTGCAGCAAAGTCATTGTCAAGTTTTGTGCATAGAAGCTGCACCGAGTTGTTTATTCCTCGCATCCCTGCAGCCATCTCCTTGTTTACCTGCACCATCTCCTTGTTGACCTGCACCATCTCCTTGTTGTCCTGTACCATCTCACTGATGCCCTTTCCTATCTCTCCAATGTTACTACTATTCAGGGACCTCAGCTGTCGTTGGCATGCCTGGATGGCTCTCCCCTACATCCTCTGTATCCGGGCCATGCTCCCCTCCAGACCAAGGAACACACTTCAAACCTCAACTGGTGCATCTCCTGGCCTTTCCTGCACTCTGCGGCGTCTTCCACTACTATGGGCCATCCCTGCACTGGAGTGTGTTGTGCCAGGGCTCGCTGGTACAGGCAAGTTCTGTTGTCCATCACCCTCCATGTCAGCTGCCACGGACTCAAAATCGGGGAGTGGACCCACGACATGCCTCCTGCCTGGTTGTGTTGGGGGTATCACATCATGCTGTGATGCAGGCATCTCTGGTGATGAGAGCAGGAGTGGGGACTGAGATCTGCTAGGGGTTGCCAGTAATTCTTGGGCCATTTCTGTGTCTTGGCCAGTTGGATGGCTACTTGATGCAGCTTTCTCCTGTGGTACGTTGGGGGTACTTTCTCCTGCATCCTGACTCTCCTCCCTCTCAGGTGGTGTCCCTTCAGCCTCTTGCGAGCGCCTACGAGATGTTTCACCTGTGGACATATGAGCGTACATTAGCTAAGCGCTACTGTCTCACAGTCACTACAATAAAATGATTTTCACTTTGGCCATGTTCTGTATGCAGTCATTACATGTACTAGTTGGTTGGTGTGCTCTATGACATGGCCTAACATTTCCTGTCTACATATCGCATCATGCATTGGCCCAGTGTATTGCTAGCAGTACTGGAATTGGGTTTACTTGCTCACTAAGGGTACAGGTAAGGGGAATGGTATGGGGGCAATGCTGTGCATTTCTCTTACCTTTTTTGCTTGCAGCTCTGGCCGAGCTGTCTACGTCTCCCAGTCCGCAGACGCTCTCCGTTTCAAGGGTTGAGGCCACCATCTCCTCCAGGTCAGTCAGGGGGGGTGCTGGGTTCTTGCCTCCGCCTGTTTTCTTTGCCTGCTTGTGTAGTTCCGCCATTTTTGGGGGGGTTTGGCTCCTCAGGTCATAAAACCGTTTTTTTGAGGTCCTCTGTATCCCTGCTGGTGACCCCCACAGCATTCACTTTCTCCATGATGTCCAGCCAGATTTTTCTTTTGGCTGATTCAGCCACAGTCAGGGACTGCCTGCCAAACAATTTGTGGTGCACCCTGACCACCTCCTCCACAAGGACCTGCAGCTCCATGCTGCTGAATTTTAGTTTCCTCCTCCTCAAAGGCTGCTCTTTCTCTTGGCTGCTTGTCATTTTTTACTTTTAAAAGTGCTCTGAACCCTTTCTGCTGCTCCTGCACTCTGCTCTGCTCCAACTGCCTTTCCAGAAGGTTCTGATTAGTTGCAGCTGCCTGTGTAGCCACTTCCTGGTAGGGAGGGGGAGGGTGGTGGCACATGATTGGCTGCCTACTTGAGTTTCACTTTGGTTAGGTTTCCGATTCTGTATTTACCGAATCGGTATTTACCGATTCGGTAAATACCGATTCAGTAGATTCCGATTGTCATATACCGAACTTTACCGAATCGGTATTTTTTACCGATTTTTTTCCCTACATCCCATTTTCCGATCCTAAAATACCGATTCGGTAAAATTCGGTATTTTAATATCGGTATAATCGATTTACCTACATCTGGCCCCAGGAGAATATTCTCGTTGTGTTACTATTGTTTATCCGGTATAAAAAGGCATTGAAAATATGCGTTACATTAAGAAAATCAAATAAAGAATGTCATTAAAAAAAAAACTTTACAGGACAATTCCAGTTATCAATTTCCATATCGCAAATACAAGGAGATGAGGCATGGAGCGCTAAAACTTTTCAGACACTCACCCCCAGTCACAGATCTGGGTTGAATCCATCATTGTTCTTTAGTTCACTTCACCACCCCAGTTCTGACACGGCTATATGCAAATCAGTCTTGACACTGTGCTTCTTCGGAATAGTCCAGCCCGAACTGCCAAATCATGTCTTCCCTGGACTGGAAACAAGCATCCTGGGACCAGTTTCGGGGTAACACCCCCCATCAGCCAGGCTAGCTTGAATCCAGTGGCAAAGTGAGTAAGGGACCCACGTCTGGGCAACTTAGGGCGAACAAAGCAAACAAAAGGAGATGATAGATAGAGCGCTGAAACTTTTCAGACACTCACCCTCAGTCACAGATCTGGGTTGAATACATCATCGTTCTTTAGCTCACTTCGCCACCCCTGTTCAGACAAAGCTATTTACAAATTAGTCTTGACCATGTGCCTCATGGGAACAGACCAGCCCGAACTGCCAAGCCATGTTTTCTCTGGACCGGAAACAAGCATCCTGGGACCAGTTTCGGGGTAACACCCCTCATCAGCCACGCTACCTTGAATCCAGTGGCAAAGTCAGCCACATCACCAAACCTGTGAGAGAGACATTGCAAGTGTACTTTCGAGGTAATACCTGATCAATAGATTTTAAAGTGCAACAATAGTGGCAATGGCAAAATGTATGCATAATTGACCAAGTGCTAACATCTGAGACACAAGACAGGGATCACTAAGCCAGTTATTCCCAATTATTATGGTCTACCAAACAGGCATGAGGGAGACATACTCAGATGGCCTCAATGCCTCAGTAGTTTCTCGCCGCATAATCCCGAAAGGAACTCCCAATGTCTCTAGGCTTCTTGCAGATAGCTTGCCACATAGAAAGGGGGGCAGATGAATCATTGATAGTACCGCATCTTGAAACCAGGCTTCAGTCTTGAGTGGTGGTCCCTTTAGCCACACCTTGGCCACTCTGTGCTTGGTTAATAAAAGCAGCAGAGCTATAGGGCTTCTAACAGATAGAGGAGCATTCTCCACATAGCCTAGTAAGCCAATGATGTGAGTATAACATTGACCTTATTGCAATATATTGAAAGGATCGATGGACCTCATGTCAAGTGAAAAAATCCAGCATCCTTGACTGTACATCTACGATATTCTGGACACACAAAATGTGTGCATTTGGGCAAGGAAGAATTTAAAATGGATGCGGTCGACCTTATAGTTCATCGAAATTGTGTTTTACTTGAAAACAACTATATAACGTAGTCTTGTTGTCCATATCAACATCTAAATCGACTTCCCTTAAATGCTTAACAGGTAGGCACATGGACATGAAGGTGTTTGAACACAATGCATGTAGTTTGGAAACTCACCTATTTGTTTTATCTGAAGTAAGATTTGAGTCAAGGAGGTAAACTCTGGCAGAAATGCCACCGTGGTTGCTTGTTGAAGATGAAAAAAAGCAAATATATTTTAGGCATTGGATTTATATGCTTTGGATTTATAATCCGCAGGGAATAGTAATTGGTGTCAGGGGACAGGGGCCCTATTTGCAAAATCTCTCTTGTCCTGAGGGAAATCATTACCCCAGGTTCAAGCGTCGGCAGAATTCGTGGATTAGGCTACTAAGGCATAGCAGGGGAATAGAGCAGCTTATGCCCAAATTTACCAGTAAACCTCCATCAAACCGCGGCCATTGTGTACAGCCGACGGTGGATTTCAGCAGAGGGTTTAGTTTGTTTAGAGTTTACTATAGTTTGCAATTAGCTGCATAATATCTACAATGATGATGTGCATGACAAAAACATGTACCAAAAGCATTGTTTGCAGATATCGTATTTATTCTGTTCTTTTTATCAGACCTCACTAGGGGCCATATGTATCAAGCCTTTTGCGAATCGCTGAGGCCGAAATTCGCAGAATTTTGGCCTTTGCGAATCTCAAAAGGCCTTTTTGCATGTTTTGGTATGTATGAAATATTCGCAAAATAAGGAATAGCAAAGATTTGCGATTCCTTAGTTTGCCATAGCATTTAAGGAATCGCAATTTTGCGATTCCTTAAATGCAATGTATGTAGCATTTTTGGGCTGCGAATTATGGTTAAGAATTCGCAAATTACCACCAACTTGTAGTTGATGGTAACTTGTGAATTCTTCAAAAAATGCACAATTTGGCATTTTTGAAGGTGGCATGTGATGCACACACATGCCCATAGGGCATGTATGTGTGCCATATGCACACTCATGTACATTTCAGGGGTGCAGCAGGGTGTCTTTGAGACACCCCTGCACCCTTGAAATAATTCTCAAATTGCGATTTGCAAATTGCGAATTCGCAATTTGCGAATTATTTCGCAATCATTCCTCTGGGCCAGCTGGCCCATAGGAATGCATTGGAAATTATTCCTTAATTGGGAATTCGCAAAATGCGAATTCGCAAATAAGGAAGATTGAGGAATCGCTAAAAAAAGCGAATTTCTTCATACATACCATTTTGCGATTCCTAAATAGCGATTCCTTAAAAATCGTATTTAGGAATCGCAAAAGGGTTTGTTGAGACATATGGCCCTAGGTTCGATGCACCTGTGTCTAGTTCTAATGACAGTAGGGAAACTCAACTTTAAGTTTTCAAGGCCCTCATCTTGCCTGACAAGAAATGTCAAAAGTAATATCTCTTATATATTAAGGCCTACAGCCTTCCTGCTCATGCTTCTTCAAGCAACCTGTTTCATGAACACTGCTGCTGCTCCTATTGTGACATCACAAATCTTTGTGAACTCTTGCTTCTATTATCTCTTTCTTTTTAAACTCTAAAAGTTGTAGCCTGCTCTGGATGGGCGGTTTTGTTCGCTTTAGTTACTGAAGTTGTCAAAGTTTACAGTGACAATGTTGAGGGTATAGGCGTTCCATCTTCTGTGCACAATGTTATAAACCATCGTGCCGTTATCAAGATTCACTGGACAGTGGTGTCTAT
Organism: Lissotriton vulgaris; assembly: GCF_964263255.1. Taxonomy (NCBI): domain Eukaryota; kingdom Metazoa; phylum Chordata; class Amphibia; order Caudata; family Salamandridae; genus Lissotriton; species Lissotriton vulgaris. Next base: position 1,155,847,328 of record NC_141693.1, read on the forward strand.
TTACTTTTTCCATCACAAATTGTTCATTTCAGATGTTTTTTGAAGATATGGGACCATGGTGTCATCTGAGGGTCTTCAGAAATTGCCCTGAGCGAATTACCTTTGTTTTTTTGTCTCTTCACCATCCTTCATCTGATTGTCTAATCCTCGTCAATGTCATTTACAAGATCCCTGGTCACTGCTGGAATCTTCTGTAGGCATGTACAATGAGTGCTGAGCTTTGATGGTGTCAGCTTTAAGTGGCTTGAGTATTGTCTTGTATGGCTGCATGCCTGTTTGTCTTTGGATCTGCTCACATTCTGTTGTTGAATGTTGACCATTTACACGTCATATTTTACTGCTAACTAATGGTTCTCCTATTTATGGGCCAATGCTCAGCACCCATGTTCTTCAGTTTATCCACACTGTAATGGGGTTGCTTCCACTCATCTAGCTTTTTGGGCAAATGTATATTTCAGAATTTTTGATTTTCCTTTCACTTGGGTTTTGGGTGGCATTTGGCCCGACATTGTCTCCCAGTTGGTTTGGTTTCTGGAGAGTTTAAGGAGAGCTTCCTAGCTCAGATTGTTAATTTCGTCCTCACTGATGGGGCAAGACAGTTACATTTTCACTAGACCTTGTAGTTACTAGCTATTTATTGACTTTCCTGCAGGGTTGCCCTTGAGAAGGACAAAGTTTATTATTTCAGGGATTCAGTATGCTCAGGGCACAGGCAAAGTTCTCAGCTCATTATTTCTGAGGTTACTCCAATATGGATGCCTTCCCTTTCATGTTGAACATTTTACATATGTCTGTGTGCTCAGATCATGGGCACTGGAAAGTAATATCTTAATTGTGTTTGTTGCTTTGCTCTTATTCTGTGGTATTTTTTATGATACCCTGGGTTCCTTTGGTTACTGGGGATTTTATCTCTTTGGTGGGTCTTGCTCTCAGTTAGGACAAGCTATTGGTCATCCATTAACTCGCTGATCCTCAGCACTATATGGTTCTACATTTCTAGAGGTAGGATGTCTACCTGCTGGTGTGCCTTGTATTCCTATAGATTGTGTCTCAATATTTTGTTACTTCTGTATTTTGTCTGTAATTGGTAATTTTGTCTTGCTTTAGGGGGTGTTTTCATGGTGCTTACATATTGGCTTACGGTCAATGTCTTCTAAATTAAAAACATTGGTTTGATGGTTCATCGGATAACAGCTTTGAATCCGGGAGCTGTGTTTTGGTACTAGTACTCTCAAAAGTGTTGAGTGTTGAATGACTTGTTGAAGACTGCTAAGGTTGTTTGTCCAAGACTTGGCACTGCTTGCTACATCCTTATAATATAAGAACTTTGTTGAGGGACCGAGATGAAGCAGTAATGCTCTCAGTACTGACCAGTAATCCGCATTACACCGAGTCCTACTGTTTTACTGCTGAGTTCAGGGTTCCCTCCCGTACTCCCTCCTTTGTAGTCCGTGTCTTCATTCGTGGATAATGTTCTGCTATTACAAGCTGTAGCTCTGTGTGAGAGGTCAGGTATTTTTGCTCTGGTGCTTGGTAATTCCTCCCCTACCTCCTTCCTGGATGATTGGCCTCTGTGTCTCGGTACTCCCCCCCCTCCTAAAGAGCAGATAAAGAGTCTGGGAGTCTGGTTGGACAGAGCGCTAGACTTCTCGTCCCAAGCTACTATCACTGCCTCGGTATGCATAGGGCTAATGAAAATGCTCCGGAAAGTGCTACCTCTGCTCCCATTCCAGGCGAGGAGGGTCATGGTCCAGGCCCTGATTCTCTCCCGCCTGGACTACGGAAATGTTTTATATCTTGGGGCCCCGGCAACAGTGACAAAAAAACTTCAGGTCACTCAAAACTGCGCCGCCCGCCTACTGTTTAATATCCCTCGCTGGCAGTCAGCGAGAACCGCCCTAAAGGAGCTTCACTGGCTTCCAGTAGCCTCAAGATCACTATTCAAGGCCATGTGCATCCTGCACAAATCCCTTCATCAAACTGGCCCGGCAGTACTGTACCCTCTAATACCGCCGTATGTGCCGCTTAGAACCCTACGTTCAGCTTCACTGCACCTGGCAACCAAAGTAAAAATCAAGAGAGCCCGATGGGGCGGCCGCTCTTTCACCTATTCAGCGGCGAAGGCATGGAACTCCCTACCCCTGTCCCTCAGGAAAAACAGCAACCTGATGTCATTTAGGAGAGAATTGAAAACCCATCTGTTCTCAAAAGCGCATTAATCTTTCCCTGCAGTCGCACACAGAATTCAGTCCCTAGCGCTGCGAGGCCTTCGGGTGGTTATGCGCTATATAAATGGAATTTTCAATTCAATTCAATTCAATTCTTAGGGCAGGGTAAAGAGTGAAGAAGAGTAGGACTCTGCAATGAGGATCACCGGAAGTTAATCAGAAAAGTTAGCTTTGGGTGTACCAAGACATTAAAATCCCAACAACAAAAGAGTGCACTATTCCTTGCAAGAGGAGCAGTTGGGAAAGTATCGCAATGGATTCTTTTAGAAAGCCCTCACTCACCAACCTGGTTGGTGACATGCCTCATCATCAGGCCCCACCAGGAAGGTCTAATACCTCCCCAATGTGCTTCAATGCCAGAATTACTGTGGAGCTGGTTGTTTTATGTGTGTGGGTGAAGAAGTGATGTGAATTAAAAAGTGACTAGGTTGTGTCTGAAATAATTTTATTCGTAGACCAATCTAGCACGGTTAAAAAATGAAACGCAGTCCGTTGAACAGATGGTTGGATGTTTCAGCTATTCCACGTTATATGCGGTCAACATGTTTCTGCCTATCTGGATGCAAGTTGCTAGGCATTCATCAGGACCAGTGTAAAGACCCCAGCGGTATGAGCGCGCTAAGGCTCACCCTAACCTGGCGGTCATAATGTGAAAAAAACAGGAAATAAGAATTCATTGAAACCTGTTGTGTGTGGGGTACCTGAAAGTGTTCGGCACCCAGCAATAACATGAAAGAAAAACAAAACATAAACAAATATATATAGAGATGATTACTTCATCGGTTCGCTGGTGCCAGCTTCCTTCATGGCGTTTGTAATAAAAAGTGCTCCTTTCACTTGGTGCATTATCGAGAGAACTCACAGAACTATTGTGCAGTAACGTGAGTTTATGGGAGTGCACCTATACTTCAAGGTTTAGCGTGAATGATTGTGACAAGGGGACCACTCTATATGCGGAGGTACCTGATGACAGTAGCGCTACTGAGCCTGCACGCCACTCGGGTGTTGATTGGTATGTGTGCGTTTTTAGGCGCACTGCAAGAATATTGTGACTGTCAACACCCTGTTTAGTGTAAAAAGGCTAGTGGTAGAACTAGTAGCGAAACAGTATTGAATTAAAGCTTACATTGGGCGTGTCACTACATGGGTCTCGAGAGGTTGTGGTGACTAGTAGGCACACCCTGTAGAAGAAAAGTAAGCGTTCAGAAAAACAAAACTTAATCTGTTCCTGCAAGTTACTTATCTGTCTCGTAATAGGAAGGGCTGGGATCACTCACGCCAGCAAAGCCAGGCACCCGCTTGGCACCTGGATTTAGCCTCAGTTCACGGACCCCATCGATACTGAGGCCGTGGAAGTACCGGTCTTATAAAGAGGGAGGAAGCCAGTCAAAGGCCACCACCGTTTCTGGACCGGGTGCTGTGAGAGTGCGTCACGGCGTGAATGCGTCAATACACGCGTATAGTTTTGACCAATCACCTTGTCTCTTCACTGAAGCAAGATCAGTGACGCAGCGAAGACTAGAACGCTGAGTAGTTGCTCCGATCAAGTTCCTGACTTGAAGGCAAGAAAAACTTTATAGGCAATATTACTACACCATGAAATCTCCTAGGGAGGAAATCATAGAAGAACAATCGGATCGGAACGTGCCAGAAATCAAAAGTGGAGATGTCGCGGTCCTCCCTATGTGCACAGGGAGGAGGGTATCTGAACCTAGTTGGTGAGGTTACCATGACATGATCATGTAGAAATCTTACATAAATGGCAAAATTGTGTGTTCGTTGCCAGAGGATTTTGTCAATTTATGGCCCACTATTGACAAACCCACCATTTACAAAGGTGAACAGTTAGGTAAATCAGGAGGGCTGACAGCAGTATGAACCTGGTTATGTTAACAATACAAAGCTCAGTCGGTGCACGAACCCTGTTGGGGATTAACAAAAGTGATGATGAAAGGCTGCCAGACCGATGAATAACTGTGTATAAAATAAAATGGGAAAAAGGAAATGGTCAGGTACACTGGACAGGAAAAAGGCACATGTATGTGGCTAACTTTTAAGTATAGAGCTCATGGGAACATTGTCATTGAGCCCAATTTTGTTTGTGCCTAGGCGATGGACCCATCTCTGTTCCTTCTTAAACAAAGCTTGGTGGATGTTGCAGACTGTGTGCACCTGTTCAATAACAGTCCATCTTAACTCTTCTGTGGTGTGTTTTGTTTGAATATAGTGTTCACTGAGTTTAGTTGTGATCCTGCCGCACCTCATGTTACTCCTGTGTTCACACACGGGCTGTTTTACCTTGCGTGTTGTCATCCCTACATAATTCAACCCACAAGGACAGGTGATTAGGTACACTACGTTTAATGAGTTGCAATTAGTATGGGAGATTTGGGACCAGGTTTTTCCAGCTTCTAGTTCAAGAGTTTTTGTGTGCTTAGTCATGTGACATACACTGCAGATGGAGCATGGGTAGTGGCCAACTATCTGTGGTAAGCCCCAAGAAGTGGTAATGGACAGGGGTCCCAATGCTTGCTGAACTCTAGGTCTTGTGTGTACAAGTGAGTCCCTGAAACTGCGACCTTTTTTAACATCACTTCTTCACCCACACACAAAAAACAACCAGCTCCGCAGTAATTCTGGCATCGAAGCACCTTTGGGGATATATAAGACCTTCCTGGTGGGGCCCGACTATGAAGCATGTCACCAACCAGGGCTTGGTATTGCCCAAGAGAGACTTTACTGGAACCAAAAACCAAGAAAAATCAAGACAGAATAACCTGTGTTACCACATTCTCCCCGGCATCTAATGCCATAAAGAAAAGTATTTTAAAGCACTGACCAGTAGTGAATGCCGGCATTCTTAACTTGAAACGTCCATTGTTTGCTTTTAAAAGGGCAAAAAATATAAAAGACCACTTAGTTTGTGCCACACTACCCCAACCTGTTACTAAAACTACTCTTAACGATATGTGGAACTTACCAGCCCTCACTGACCACGCCAAATGTGGTAACTGCATCTCATGTGAATCAACTGTTGAAGGCAAGACCTTCTCCTTTGGTACTATTAAATACGAGAGACACCACTTCACCAATTGCAACTCAACAAATGTAGTTTATGCAATTTTTTGTCCATGCATGTTGATATATGTAGGACAAACAAGCCAGAAGATTAAACTCCTGATGGGACAGCACCGAAGTAGGATCCGCTGTCAAACAGCCAATGCGCCCCTTGTTGAACATTTCCTAGAGAAAGGTCACACAGAGAATGATTTCCCATGGACTGTGATTACACAGATAAAAGCCCCCCCTCGAGGAGCAGACATTTCCCAACTCCTAAACAAGGAGGAACTTCATTGGATCCTGAGAACGGACAGCATTCGGAAAGGCCTGAACCGAGTTGAAGATTGGACCTCACTGCTGTAACTCTACTGAGTAACTGCACCCATAATAAAACTTCTAAATTGATTGACCTTTTGTCTCACACCTAAAATGCAATTAATGTGTAATTATCATTGCTGCGATAGAAAATGTATATAAGTCACTCTTAGCACAATATTAATGCATCTAGCACAATTCACTGTTCACTGGCTCCACTCCAATATGGCCGCCGCGCCACCCTCACTGCCGAGCTCATTCACAGAGTCTTCCAATTATCCCCCAGTCCGCCTTTTAATTCTAAGATTGCCGACCTCGTTAAAACAGTGGCCCGCCAGTATACAGGTAGCGATCACCGCCAGAACTCCACCGGATCTTGCCATCAAGCAAGACATTATCAAGTAAGTACGGCACAATAGAGGCTCCCTTGCTCTCTGCCGTGGCCGCCAGAACCCCTGTGCTGACCCCAATACTGCTTCTGTTTTCTCACAGAATTCCCTGGTCGGAGCAAACCGCTGCCAAACCACGACCCTGAAAATTAACTACGCTAAGTGAGTACAGTGCATGCATGTACTTTGCATGATACCCTATGTATGCCCTTAGTTTGCACCTAATTACTTCTCCCACCCTCCTTTCAGATAACAAGTTATATCTCCACCTGTGCCGCGTTTACCGCGACAGATCGGTGAAGTAAGTATAGGTTAAATATCATTTCCGAACACTAAGCAGCCCCTGGCCATAATGGTATTATAACTAACTCTCTCCCTTGCCCACCCTCACAGAAATATTCAATTCTGCAACACGAGCAGAACGTAGATTGCACCATTCTCCACTCCGGAGATCGTGTGTAATCCACGCAGGTATATTGCCAACCACTCCCTACTTCCCACCTTCCTACTCACTCAGTATTCAATTCGGCACTGCGTCGAAAGGTTTTTTTTTTTAATGTTTTTATTGCTTTTTAACAAATATATTCCCCCCCCTCCTCCCCCGGACAGGTAAATATTCTACACATTAACATCATGTGCTTTACATTGTTCTTGTCATACATACATAGTCATTATAGAAAATTTACAAAATATATTCCCGGCATCACGGAAAACAACAAAAGCAATAACATACATTCATAACAGCATTGATAATGATTAGTTTTGTGCCTCTCGCCATTGTGTAAGAGGAGTCCAGATTTTCATACCCCTTTTGCGTCGCGATCTGCCTTTCCACTTATATATAGCTATCTCGATATTATACACAGCTAAAAGCCTGGCTAGCCACTGTTGAAAGGAGGGTGGTAGCGCGTCAAGCCAAGCCGAGGCTAGGCATAGCCGCAGGACTGCCATACCAACAAATATAAAATCGTGGCCACTCTCAAGGTTATCTGGGTCTTCCGCCCCAAGTACCATTGCTTCATGTGACAAAGTAACATTTCTGCGAAGAACTGAGGTTAAGAACCTCTCTATATCTTGTGTCAAAGGTATTAACACTGGACAAGAGGCAAAGATATGAACGGAATCTGCTTTAAATAAATTGCATCTCGGGCAGCAAGTCCCCTTGCCGGTTCCCCATTTTTCGATCTTATCGGGTGTATAGTAGAGAAAGAAGCAGGTTTTGTAAAATTGTGCATGGAGTTTGGTGGAAATAAGAATGGTTTGGGCTAGCTGATAGGAATATAAAAATCCTTCCATTCAGATTTCGAGTTTACTTTACCACTTCATTGTCGTTTTATCTGAATCGTCCGGGAACATGTCCAGCAATGAACCATAAAGCCCGCCTATTGAGTGTTTCTTAGAGTGTATAATTGTCTCTACTACAGTACATTTTTCCCCGAGTATCCTTGCCCCAAGTTTATGAGTTAAGAAATCCCTTATTTGGAGGTACTTAAAAAAATCCCGCCAATCTAAGTCAAATTCTTCCTTCAGAGCGTTAAAAGATTTAATCCCCTGAGTAGTGTAAAAATCCCCTAATTGTGTTATTCCTAAATTATACCATTTGTGTACGCATTTATCCTTAAAAATTATTGGAGGAAGAATAGGATTATTCAATACCGGAGTAAAATGTGAAATTGGTCCTATTCCTAATATTTTCTTTACGACCTTCCATACCTTAAAACAGCTATAGAGAGTCTTCAATTTGACCTTTTTGTGGTAGCTGTCGTGTATGTGCCTCCAAAATAGCCATAACTGGAATTCCCCACCAGTAGCTGAAAGATTGAAGCGGTATGTTCCTCTGAGTTTTCCCCCACTTGCAGTAGTTCCTTACTGTAGAGTAATACTAATATCTCCTTAAGTTGGGAAGAGCTAACTCGCCTCTGTTCTTAGGAAGGGTAAGATATTTATATGCCCGGCGGGGTTGTGCATATGACCATATAAATCTAGAAAAGGTACGTTCTATTACTGTAAACCACTGACTCGAAAATTCTAGACAGACTGCCCTAAATAAGTATAGTAGTTTGGGAAAATACACCATTTTAATTGCATTTTCCCTTCCAATAATGGACAAGTGGAGATTATCTAAACGTCGTAGATCCTTTTGTACTGTGTTCAACATTGGCTTAAGGTTTATGTCCACGACTTCCTCCAGCTTTGAGGAAATTGTGACTCCCAAGTATGTCGCTCCCTTCACCACCCTTGGATCATCCATCACAATTTTTTGGTTTAGAACGATTTGTGTCTTCCCTTGGTTTAGCGCGTAGCCAGAAACCAGCCCAAATTTCCTGGCCTCGGCCTCGATGGTCAGCATTGCTACTATGGGGTCTGCGGTGACTATGGCAATATCATCAGCATATGCTAATGTTTTTGTAGCATACCCCTGTGATTTAATGGGTGTTATGTTGTTGTTTTTCTCCAAATAGCGAATAAAGAAATCTATATATATTGCAAAGAGCAATGGCGAGCATGGGCACCCCTGGCGAGTTCCCCTGGAAATGATACTTTCCTTGGTTAGACTTCCATTAACCCCTTCGATGCTGATGATGAGCTCAGCTCGTCATGCAGTACACTGGTCGTGTGCTTATGACGAGCTGAGCTCGTCATGCAGCATGGGGATCAGTATATTTCAGCACCCAGCAGGAATTGCCTTAGCAGCCAAGGTGTTAATAGATACAACAGCCCTAGGATTAATATACATTTTTTGTATCGTCTGAATAAACTTGATTCGAAATCCCATTGTCGCCATTGCTTTCCAGGGAAACTGCCAGGAGACCCTATCAAAGGCCTTCTCTGCATCCAACAGAATTAGGGCCATAGGGTCTCCTGTAATTTCTGTTCCGTCAAAAAGCGTGATCACCCTCTGGATATGATTTATCGTTGACCTTCCAGGAATGAAAGTTTTTGTAATGCCTGATATGTTTTAAACTGACTCAATACCTCCCTACCTTCCTACTCACTCCGTATTCACTTCTGCACTACGCCGAAAGGTCTTGAAATGCCTGATATGTTTTACACTTGACTCAATTACTGCATAAATCATGGACAGTTAATCACCGCGACGTAGAGACCGCCCATTGCCTGAGTTCCTTCACACCGGATGATAATACTGAAAAATGTATTGGCATCTAAGCGTGGGCTGATATGTACCTGAATTGCGTGATCTTACTATCCACTCAAGTTCGTAATTTGAGAATTTTCACTCACTCACCACTGTGCACCAAACTTCCTTATCTCTTGGCTATCTAGTAGTCAATCACGCCTCTCGACTCATTCTGTTATAGGGCATCAGGCCCAACAAACTCACGCTACAATTTTACATTTTAAATTGCACACAGCATAGCTTAGTCACCTTGGCTTAATAGAGCTGTTGAATTCGCCTTGAAGCACAGTGTGCCACCTTTCTCTTGTTAAACCTATTCATGCCTAGCAATTTAATGTAATTTGAATTGTTTTTTTCTCCCCATTCTTTCCCCTTATTTTTCTCTATATTTTTCTGTTTTATGTAAATGTCATGCAGGCTGAAATTTAAATGTTCTCAAGACAAACATGATTAATATTTTTGTCCTGATGATGATGCCCTTAATCTGAGTTGTGGCATCGAAACGCCGTCGACCATTGAGCACCATATGTACTCAATAATGTTACATAGTGTTGTATACAATGGTGTGTAGATACAGAATCAAGTCTGTCAAACTGAAATTTAGTACAGACCGCCTTGTGCGCTTTTGCATAAACTTTCCCGTCTTGTTTTGTCTTGTCCTTTGTGGGTCACGGGTTGTGCCCACTTGTGTATTTATGTTGTTTATATGAACTATTGCCAAATATTTAAACTAATAAAATCCTGTCCGGCTGGACAAAGGACATACGTTCTATTTAGTGTATGCCTATCATTTTTCTGATCCTCATAAACTAGGGTCCACTGTTCTTTAAATTATACTACCGCCCAAGGTCCCTAGTACAACTCCTTTTGGGTTTCCCTTGTTCCTCAAAACAATACACTGCAGATGGAGCATGGGTAGTGGCCAACTTTCTGTGGTAAGCCCCAAGAAGTGGTAATGAACAGGGGTCCCAATGCTTGCTGAACTCTAGGTCTTGTGTGTACAAGTGAGTCCCTGAGACTGCGACCTTTTTTAACATCACTTCTTCACCCACACACAAAAAACAACCAGCTCCGCAGTAATTCTGGCGTTGAAGCACCTTTGAGGATGTATAAGACCTTCCTGGTGGGACCCGACTATGAAGCATGTCACCAACCAGGTTGGTGAATGAAGACTTTATAAAAGAATCCATTGCGATTCTTTCCTAACTGCTCCTCTTTCAAAGAATAGTGCACTCTTTTGTTGTTGTGATTATATTTCTTAGGGGGACGAAGAGTGCTTCTTCTTAGCTTACCTTAAAAACCCTCTCTCTCTTGTTGTTTAAAGGTACCAAGACATTAACCAGCAAGAAATGGAAGTTAGCTTTCCACAGACTTTCTTACTCTAGACATTGTAGTAGTGGGAATCCAAGAAGTCCGGGTACAGCAGCAAGTGTACCCCATTATTAACCCTCATTCAGATCAACTCTTTGTACATATTATATATGTTTAGTATGAATAGTCATTGTGTGAATCCTGAAAGCAAGTCTACTTTTCCCATCGGAACTTCAATGCCCTGGAGCAGTGATACTCAAAGTAAGAACAGGGGCCCCTTGTGGCTCTCCTGAACTTTACTTGCGGCCCATAGTTGCATAGCAGTACTAGGCTACTGTTTACTTTACAAAGCACTAATACTCATAAAGATAAATTACAAGCATCTATTTACAGTCGAGCTGAAGTATATAAAAAAAGAAGCACTGAAGCTATCCTGCACAACTTAACTTTAAGAAAACTTTCATTATTAAAGACATCTTACAGGAAACAAGCAAAAAATATGATAAACTGCTAGATTCATCAAAGACCCGTTTTGCGAAACTTTAATAGCGATTCATAAGGAATCGCTATTACAGACTTGCAAAACGGGATTCATGTAGGAATCGCAAAATAAATTGCGATTCCTACACATTCCTTGTTTGTGATTAGCAAATTGCTAATCGCAAATAAGGAATAACTCCCCATTCATTCCTATGGGCCTAAAGGCCCATAGGAATGAATGGGGAGTATTCCTTATTAGCGATTTGCAATTAGCTAATCGCAAATAAGATAGCGATTTCAAGGGTGCCAGGGGTGTCCAAAGGACACCCTGTACCACCCCTGAAAGGCAAATTTAAACAGGTGCTGCGCACACACATGTCCAAAGGACATGTGTGTGTGTAACATGCAACAGAAAAAAATGCACTAAAGTGCTTTTTACTATTTTTTCGCTATTTACCACAAAGTCAGACTTCGTGGTAAATAGCGACCAAATATTGCGAATTCGCAATTTCCAATTGGTTAATGAATTGCATTTAAGGAATCTCTAATAGGGATTCCTTAAATCCAAATCCTCGCAAATATGCGAGTTCGCAAATAGCGATTTTTGCATTTGGGATGATGAATCCCAAATGCAAAAATTGCACTCGCAAAGGGCCAGATTCTCAGAATCTGGCCCTTTGCGAGCGCAATTTAGCTTCATGAATCGGGCTGAAAGTTCCTTTAAAATTCGATAAAGTGTATTTCAATTAACCTGCAGAAGTGTTTCACCTTAGTAGATCAGATTATAAAAGTGCATTGCGATTTTTTTTTGTGACAGATTTCAAACATGAATTTAGAAACGTTTCGTGTCTTTCCATCCCCCTGACAGCAAGGTCAATAGGTAAATTGAAATAAAACAACGGCCTAGGATCGCACAGTTTGGTAAAGTGCGGAGCTGGAATTGATCCCACTTGTAAATCAACCACTAAATGTACATGCCTATAACCACATTACGCCTCCTACACCCCTGGCCGCCATCATGCTTTAATCAATGTGGCCCTTGGCACACCACAGATTAGCTTTTTGGCCTCTGGAAAAATGTTTGCCAGTGCCCATGCCCTAAAGTAAGGTGGTGCTTTTTCACAGGGAGTCTGCTAATCTACAGAGCAGCTTTGTGAAAGGAGGGTTAGGGCTGTTTCAGTAGCTGGATTCAAGAAAGCCTGAGACGCACACTAGAGTCTAGTCCAAGAGTGAGGGACGAAGGGGTTGAATCTACGGTGCCGCATCAGGCAGGGGCATGGGCAGACAGAGGAGCTCGGCGGTCCTTATCTGCCATCAGTATGGGTACATTTGTGACAATTGAGGGCTTGAAGCTCAGGCGGTTCTTGGCCTATTAAGATATAGCATTTAATTTCCTTCAGGCTTCCATCCTTCTGTTTCACATAGCATTAACTTGAGACCAGGATGAGGCTAGGCAGGCCGCTGTTTTAGCACAGAACAGGCTGAAGTGGTGCCTGAGGCGCCGCAGACTGAGTGTGCCGAGCTGATCACAGTCAAGAGCCGTGCTGCAAGTCAGGAGAGTTAAAGTGAAATGCGCTCTATAGGAAACGTCAACGAGATGGAAAACCCTTGAAAGGGTCTGCGCGTTGGCATTAGACAATAATCAATATGCAATTCAGGCTTCTTTATCAACCTTAATAAATGACAGAGGAAACAAACGCTGGGAACTCTAATATCCAAGAGATGAGAAATGCAAAGTAGTCCTACAAACGTAGCGCAACCCAAATATGGCTGCTTAGCAACCCAAATATGGCTGCTTTCCAACCGCTGTAGTTCAACTGGTCTTTTCAAACATATACACCAGAGTCACAAAATGTTTTGGATTGTACTTCTTATGATCGTAAAAACTCAATTTATTTTCTGCCGAATTTCCCAAGGTTGCCCCAGTCTCTCCCAGGGAACACTCATGTTCCCGCTTCAAAATCTGCTGTTCTGGTGGTGGACTCTATATGCATGAATCATATGAAATTTGAAGAACATTCACCAACTTCTTATGTCATGGAAAAGGATTTTGCAATTCTGGGTACCATGGTAATTCACAACTCAAAAAAGTGGAATTTAATGTCACGATTCCCATAAACTGATTCATAAAACGAGATGAATTTTGCTGATTTTTTACATCGCAGATTACACTTACACTTCTGAAGACTGTACTAAATTGGTGCAGCTTTGCACAGTAGTTAGTGAAGTGCTGGGATGGGATGGGGAATGGGTGCTCCCTGTGAAGAGACAACCGAGAATGGTGTGACTGTCAATCAGCAAAGTAATAAATAAATAACTTGTTATTCAAACACGTTAGCAATAGCGTGTTTCATGTTATCTGCACACCGACATTCACTGCTGAAGCACCTAAAGTAAGAGTAAAAAAGTGCTAGGAAGTGCCCCTCACCCCCCCCATATTTTCATTGGTTGGACGGGAATGCTGTGCCCTGCATAGAAAAATCCATGATGAGGATAAAGAGGAGAAAAAAGTAAAATGTTCAGTTTGGTTAAATGACATGAAGATCAAAGTCTCTGTGGTCCATACACAGGAGTATGTTTGGGGGTCAGGGATCCACCTTCAGATCTCGAACTACCAGAATTTCAAAGGCACACTCCGTAGGATTTTGCAAGAACCAAAAAATAAGGAAATCATGCAAATCATATGTAGAAACATGTCCTCGTTTTTTTGTGAATCAGGCACAGTAAATTCGCCAGTTTTAATAAGCATTTGTGACACTTTATCATGTTTATTAGCTTGGTGATTCCTGCCGGACCTTTTCAATAAATGTGTTTAGAAACTGTCAGAAGACAAACAATGTCACTTCCTGTGATGACGTTAAAGCAACAAATGATGTCACTGCCTACCTTTATTTATTTATTTATTTAGTTATTTGATTGATTGACTGATTAGTTGGTTATTAGGATAAAATGCCACTTTATAGTTCTTAAGTTTTTTCCGGCTATTTCAAAATAACGATTTGTCTGCAAGACAGAAGTCATTGTTGCCGAGTTTTGGGGGGATTGCATCTCTTCCGGGTAAAGGGGACATTTCTTTATTGCTTCCCTAAAGATGCTCATTTTAAAATTTCATTTAAATGATGAAACGTTTGACCGGCTGCTTCTGTCCTGATCTGGCGAGTTCCAGAGTTATTGTCATCTCTACTCCTGATTTAGTTTTGGTGAATTCATTCCTTTCTTTATGGTCTATCACATTAGCCATATTTCCAACACATGCGCTATTACATCCATGAATTACGTACTTAAAGTCAAGATGCCAGGTGCCAATTGTCGTGTCTGAGAGGCCACAAACCACACAGACACAGGGTATAATTCTGGAGCTCTTTATTTGCCGCCTTATCCCCTTTGCCCCTACCTTCTATCTGACTACTTCCTTCACAGGCTCCTCCTATTCCCTTTTCCTTCCCACACTCCCAAGTGGCCGAGCCGGTCCTAGTGCCCAGCACTGCTCTCTATATTACACCTCCCCCTTTCCTAATAAGAGAACAATAAAAGCGGACATATAATATTGATAGCATATAAAGCATGAACATAGTTACAGTTCTTCGATTAGACGAACTGGCCTACGAATCGTTCGTCGTGGCCACAGATCTGTCTCTGAAGGATTTAGTTCCTCTCGGACATTGCTTGGTGACGCAGGCCAGTCATTGGCACTCGTTCCATTAATTCTTGTTTCTCCACAAATGGGACTGCTCAACAACTCCTTGACTTTAGGGCTACACTTTTGAAAGTGCGACACATTTCGAGTAATTCTTTTGTTCTCAGACTCTGCAGTAATCATAGTTCCCTTTTGTCGGGTCACCATCAATGGAGTCTCATGAGAGCGACAGTCTGACTTCTTTTGTTGTTCCTGTCGAGCTAACACCCAGTCTCCTTCCTGGATCGCTGAAGATGCAGCTCTCCTACGGTTATCAGCATAGGACTTCATTTTTTCTTTCTTCCGTTGGGAAGTAGCAGCGATTTCTTCATGTTCGGAATCTTGAGATGCCATTCCATCAGCCCATTCCACCATGGATATTCTGGTGCGCTCTGATCGGCCCAGCATCAGAGTTGCCGGACATTTACCAGTGGTGGAGTGAGGCGTATTTCGGTATGCTCGCAATACTTCATTTAGCGCAACTTTAGAATCTTTCTGACATAGTTCAGCTTGTTGAATTGTTTACTTGAGCATAAATGGCCATAGTGGAGTAACCTTGCGGTGTCTAAAGTTTAGGTGTTTTGCAAAGTCTGTGAAATCTTGACTGTTAAATGGGGGCCCGTTGTCAGTCTTTACAACTTTTGGAATGCCACAGGCTGCAAACACTTCATCAAGAATAGGTATGGTGCTGGACACTTTTGTTGACGTGATAAATCGTGCAATAGGAAAACGTGAGTATTCATCCATGATGACTAGAATGTACTGGCTAGATTTAAAAGGCCCAAAGAAGTCCACTGCAACGTGCTGCCATACACCTTCAGCTAGTTGAGACATCTGCAGGGGTGCAGGAGACTCAGGCCGGCTGACCAGTTGACACTAGGGGCAGTCCTTTAACGTGTTCTCAACCATTTGATCTAGTAGCTCGCTTAGTGGCTACGATGCCTCTACGACCTTCATGCGCCAGATAAATGACTCCTTGGCGCAGTTGTTTCGGGATGACGATCCTATTATCTCGTAGTATCAGACCATTAGCAGAGATTGACAGTTCCTCTTTCACATGCCTAAACATAGCCAGTTCCTGCACGTCAATCCGTTCATCTTGCTCATGTTCCTCTAAGTGTCGCCAACTGTTGGTCTGTAAGCACCATCTTATGTCTTGCAGCGTGATGTCATCATGAGGGGCATTGCAGATAGCTTCAAGTGGGACCGATGGAGGTCTAGACTGAGCCACTACAAAATGTACGTACTCCTCAACTATTGATGGCTGGGACTTGGTTGTTTCCTTGGGGTGTCTTGACATATAGTCAGCAGGATTTTCAGCTTTTCCTGGCTTATGCACAATGGTATATGTGTACTCTTGGAGACGAAGACCCATCGCTCTATTCTTGGTGGCATTTTGGCTCTGGGATTGCCAAATATGGCGATTAGAGCTTGATGATCCGTAATCAACGTAAAGTACTTTCCATATATGAAAATGTGAAAGTGTTCACAAGCCCACACAACGGCCAGGCTTTCCTTCTCGGGTTGAGAATATGCTTTCTCCGTGTCTGATAGACTTCTGCTGGCATATGCAATTATGTATCGTTGGTCACTGTCTGTGGTATACTGAGCTAAGATGGCTCCCAATCCCACAAGGCTAGCATCGACTGTGATCTCTGTCTTCTTTTTTGGGTCAAAATAAGCCAGGTTGTCTGCTGATTCAACAGCCGTTTTGATTTCTTTAAAAGCTTGTTCACATTTAGAGGACCATTGAAACGGATGCCCTTGTTTGGTGAGTCTTCTGAGAGGATAGCTGATGGTAGCATAATCTTTGATATATCGGGCACAGTAGCTTGCTATCCCTAAGAATGAACGCACATCCCCAGCATCACGGGGACTTGGAGTGTCTTTGAGAGCGGCAACTTTTTCGGGGTCAGGTCTCATTCCTGTACCAGAGAAGATATGGCCAAAGAATTTTAGGGTTGACTTGTGAAACTCACATTTTTCTTTGTTTAGCGTGAGGTTGGCTTCTATGAGGGCGCGACAGACACGGTCCAATGCTGTGTCATGGTCTTGTGTTGTTGATCCGTAGATCAAGATGTCATCACTGTAGTTTAGAGCATTTGGGACAGGATGAATGATCTTTCTGATGGCTTTCTGAAAGATTTCAGCCACTGAAGAAAACCCAAAGCTCAGTCTTTTGTACCTGAACAGGCCTATGTGAGTTGAAAAAGTCGTAATATATCGGGACCTTTCATGCAGTTCTAGTTGATGATAGCCTTTGTTAAGGTCTAGTTTGGAGAATATTTTGGCACCATTTAAGGAAGCAATCATGTCACTAATGTGCGGTCCTGGGTGTCGTTCCCTCTCAATAGCAGTGTTGGGTGCACTCATGTCCACACACAAACAAACTTAGTCAGTCTCTTCTTTTTTTTGGTACAACTACTACAGGAGAAACCCAGGGTGTGGGTCCTTCAGTTCGTTCAATGATGTCAGCTTCTAGTAAATCATGCAGTTCCTTTTCTACGGCTTGCTGAAGATGAAAGGGGACTCTTCTGTGGTGTTGGGCTATCAGGGTTACCTGTTCATTTATGTGTAGCCTGATCTGACAATGAGCCCTTTTTCCTAGCCCCTTGAACAGTTTGGGAAATTTTTGAACAACATCAAGTTCACCATCAACTTTGTACAGTATGTCCACTAATTTAAGTCGTTCAGCAGTGGGAACACTTAGAAGACAGTCCGCCTCAGGATTCATCAATGACATGAATGTACGCCAATATGGTGCGATCTTGATATGTGAGGTTGGTTGGAAATTTCCCTAGGCAAGGAAGTGGTTTCTTGAACATCCACGTGTAAACTCGCACATGAGCTTTGCTGAGCTGGGGTGGTCTTTCCATCCTGTGATATTCAGCCACTGGTATGTAGTTGAGAGACTCTCCACTGTCCAACACAAATTTGGCCCAATGAGTGCCAATCCTGATGTTAACTCGAGGATATTTCTTCAGGCGATCTGGGTCAGCAACCATACAGATATATTCATCACTGTCTTGTGAGATGGGTGACAGTGACCGTGACTATTGTGAAGACGACTGCCGGGACTGACCTGTTCTACGAGACTGGCAGCTGGAGTGAGACGATCCCGTAGATGAATCTCTGCAGTCACGTACCGCTTTGGCATGATAATGGTTGCTCATGGGTCGAGATTGTCTTCCATGATCTTGCTGCGATTGTCTTTCCTCGACGAGCTGCATACGTTCTCAAAGTGATTTTCTCCCCCACACTTCCTGCATTTTTGACCCAGCGCAGGCAGGCGTCCACGTGAGGGAAGTCATACCCACAGCGATGACACTGGAGTTGGCGCTCTTGTCGTTTGTTGGTTGTGCTTGAGCTGCGATGTCGATAGCCTGCAGATTGGCGTTGACCTTTGGACCTGGAGGACCTCGGTTTCGTAGGCGAGTACTTGCGTGTGCCACGAGACTGGAGTCTGAATGCTTGCTCTCGTTTTTCACTCCGCCCGCTTCCATTTTCTTAGCGTGTTCTTCAGCCTGATCATGTATTCGCGTCATCTCTTCAATTTCATCTAATGAATAACTTTCTTTTAGTAGCCATCTGCGCAGTGACTACGACTGACACCCTTCAATAGTTCTCAGGTGAAGAGCATCTTCTGTCGAAAAAGAATCAAAATCACAATAGCGAGCCAAACGTCTAAGGCACGTGATGAAAACACACATGGGCTCTTCTTTCTCTTGAGCCGCTAAGTTGAACGTGTACCATTCATAGTCAATGTTCTTTTTATGCAGAAATTTTCGATTTAGTGCCTCACACACATCAGCGTAGGACAACGCAACTGCCGCTGGTAGCTCTTTTATGATCTGGCCGACGTCCTTCCCTATCAAATTGCGCAACGGTATCAACTGTTGTCCTTCTTCGGTCACGTGTGACCCTTTCATGAAGTCTTCGAAGTCCTCAAGCCACTCTTTGCATCGAAGACCCATTCCTCCTCCTGTTTCAAGGACCAGAGGATCAGGTGGGTGCAAGAAAGTGATTCCCAGCATCCCCATATGACCAGTATTTGCTGGCGCTGGGCCCTGTTGAGGTGGCGGTGTAGTGGACATTATAGTGCGGCAAAATATTCCTGATATGAAAATGCTGGGTAAGAGACACAGAACACACAGGTATCTCCCTGCGACTCACCTCAGCAGCAAGTATTTGCACAGGCCCAAAACTGCACATGAAGGTCACTTAACATCCTCACAATGGACAGTTCATTGTACGGGTCTCATGCAGGTATGAAATCTGTGAAACGCTCTTAGTCCTCAGAAGAAACACTTTCTACTTTTGCAGTTGCCAAGGTTGCTCTTATAACTTGAAAGAAACACCCTCCGAATACTGTAACCAAAGCACTTGCTCTTGTTTCTTGAAGAAGAGCACTTTTCACTTTACATTTGCCAATGTTTTATGAGTTTCCAATGCTTCGCCTGTCTCCAAAATGGACGCCAGGGATTCCTTGCAGGGGATAGGTGCAGGCGCCTGACTTCAAAATGGCCGCCACCGAAATCTCACACTACACGAGACTTGGACTTCTTCACATCCACGTGGGCTCCCCCAGCAACCGGGACCGCAATAGCGTACTCTCGAGCACTCACCACGTAGGTATAACGTCCCCCGCAGCTCTCAGATCACTCCTCACAGCATACGCGACTGGGGTGGGCTCCCAGCTCGCATCGGGGATATTCATAGCGCGGCGTCTCCACGCGCTACATAACCGGGGTGGGCTCCCGGAGTCCTGCAGACCTTGCCAGGACGAACGGGGCCGGGGTAGGCTCCCGGACCAGCACTGCTCTCTATATTACACCAAAGTGGCACTGAGCAAAAAGATCTAGGAAAAATAATTTGCACCATTTTTGCTGCTAGTGTAAAAGAGAATGGAGCAAACTGTATTTACACCAGGGTAAATATGACAAACAGATTTTGCACTATTTCTAGCTATTTACGTTCTCACTTTTCAAAAGTTCAAGCAGTGAGAATGTTTTCGTAAAATTATTTTTTTTCTTTTTTTGTTACATATGTTTTATTTTTATGAAATGTCATTTGGGGACAATGTTTTCATTGTTCAAAACTCTGTTACTCATTTACAAATGATTTATAAGCTATATTTGCATTATCTATGATTTCTTAATATGTTTCCTCCATTTTGCCCAAGTTCCCAAAAAAATTTGTGACATGGATTGGGGCAGAATTGGTGCCATTTCCATACTAAACAAGCAGCAAAAAATATTTGCAATATGGTCCTTGGAATCCAATTAACTAACTGCTCTTATTTCCGAACATTTATTAGCAACAACTTACGTTTGGATATAATAAAATGTTTGTCTCCTGTGCCTGCTACGGTCTGTCCTGGGTTTGGTAACATCACAAAAGCATACTTCTTTGGGCTTTAATAGATGGGGCCAAATCACTCTCCTACCCTCCATTATAATGTAGTCATTGTTTTACTTCCAGATACTTCTTCGAGTACTACCTGTTCCTATTTGGTACCCTACCACTTGAAAGGAAAATTGTGTGACTTGCTTTGAAGGTGATACTGCTATCTTTACAGTGCTTGCTGCCACAATTTTGCAGCTTTGCAGTGTTGCACCCAACTGTTATTTCTGATTCCATCTCAATAGTATTTTCTTGACAAGCTGAGTCTGAAAGTCCAAATCGCCCCTCCAGGCATCTAGGCTGTGACCTGAAGATTGCACACAGAACTCTGTAGCTGCTGCACTAACCGTATGGTGGATTATTTTGGTGACCAGGTAAAGATTACCTCCCATCGTTAATGCGATTAAGGGGTTATGGCTCTTTATGACTGCACCACAACTCCAGCTGGATAGAAACACTGACCTGGCATTTCATAAGTGAACCGCCTATTCAGACATCAATGGAAAGAATAGTTTCAGGCATATTAGAGTTCCATGAGCTGGGCTTCTTCAGGGCAGACCTGTCAGTGGATAGACCTTGTTAGTTCGCCAGTGACTATGTTTGACTTTGGCAATAGAAGCAGTTGCAAAAAGACCACAGTACATTAAGGAGCATTGGCAAAGGTGTACGAGTTACAAAGAAAAGTTATATTACCATAGTATACATTATATGTATGCACGTGTTTAAAGACCAAACCGTGCCTTTGTGGGGAACACTTTATAAGTAACTAAGCAAGTCAATATATGTTGTTCTAACATGGTTCCAGCTTTTCTTGTAACGCTCTGCTAGTTTGTGTGGTGATAGCCAGTAAATGAGGACTACTCTTACATTATTGCACATTGAAAGGCGGCACTCCAGAAAACAGTGAGATTTGTATTTTACTGCGCATTAAAAAGAAACAGGCTGTCAGCCTAAATACAACGTTTCGACCGGGGTCTTGGTCACGTAGAAAAACACAGGATAAAGTGTGGTTAAAGTAAGGTGGAAAATGTCAGTTACAAATATCATTTTAAACTAAAAAAATACTGAAATGTAACAGTTATAGTTTACTTAGCTAACTCTAACTTGTGCCTTCCCCATGCACTGCTTCTGACCTCACATGTTACATCACCCATGACATGTTCAATTACATCATTGATGACATCACTTATCATATCTCAAATGACATCATTGATGAAACAGCAATGGGCCCTCAGTTTTGGCAGTCAGTTTAAAGAGCTCAGCCCGGCAAGCCTGATTAGGCCTCTGCCATCGCTCTCCACATCCCACAGCCACCCACATTCATCCATGGCCTCTGGATGATGACACATCGGCTGCCCTAAACTGTAGCAGCACAACCAGCTTTGCTGCTCTACAGTTCCACTGACTCACTACCACTGCCACAGCCTCTCTGCATCACAAGAGGCCAGTCATGGAGAAAGGCCAGAATTATGGGATTTGCAGGAATTGGGATACATACAGCATTGCTACCGGCCTCCTGCTAGCCTCTTGCTGGCTTCCCTACCACGCTGGGCCCTACCTTGGTGTTTGGTTCTCCATTCAGGGTCCCCATCCAAGCCCCCATGTTCTTCAGGTACACCGTTGCTGTTGGATACCTGACTTCCTACCTGCTAGGCATCTACCACAGGGCCAAGGGAGGGAGGATACTCGGCTACAGTGCGCATACGTGGTGCTGCCCAAAGGAAGGCGGCCCGGGTGTGTTTTGCAGAAGTCGCCAGCAGATCCCACTTCAAAATTGAATTATCACTCAGCCAAGAGGAGGTTCCAACTCCACAAAATTGTTTCTCGGAAAGTCCAAGCGACCTCAAGCAATATTAACTGCACAATTGCATGCCCACAGCTATCTGAAGGTTCTGATCATTGCTTTCAAACCCTTTCATAATTTGCATTGACTTGACACAACAAAAACAAAACAGATTTCTCTCTACCACACTTACATAACCAAACAGAAGAAACCTTTCCCTCCTGAGGCGGAAGCCGGGAGGTCTCTATCTTTCACTTTACTTGGCACCTTAGAATCTGTATTTTACTTTGTTTGTTGCTCATGCTTGACTAAGAAGCATTTTTAAATTGATAAATTGTGCATTTTACTAGCGTGCTCGATAGCGCTTGACTAAAAAGCGCTCGAGATTAGAGACCCCTCAGCGCTCCTAAACGCTTTGTGCTCCTCCCCCCCTCCCCTACCCCCGGACCGCCCTCGGCCGAGCATCGACGCCGAGGGCTGGGATTCGATCTTGGCGGCCATTTTGGGTGTGGGCCAGGCGAATCGAGCGCTCTAGCAGCGCTATAAAAAGGAAATAGGGACTATCTTCTAGCGATAACCAAACAGAAGAAACCTTTCCCTCCTGAGGCGGAAGCCGGGAGGTCTCTATCTTTCACTTTACTTGGCACCTTAGAATCTGTATTTTACTTTGTTTGTTGCTCATGCTTGACTAAGAAGCATTTTTAAATTGATAAATTGTGCATTTTACTAGCGTGCTCGATATCGCTTGACTAAAAAGCGCTCGAGATTAGAGACCACTCAGCGCTCCTAAACGCTTTGTGCTCCTCCCCCCCCCCTACCCCCGGACCGCCCTTGGCCGAGCATCGACGCCGAGGGCTGGGATTCGATCTTGGCGGCCATATTGGGTGTGGGCCAGGCGAATCGAGCGCTCTAGCAGCGCTATAAAAAGGAAATAGGGGCTATCTTCTAGCGATAACCAAACAGAAGAAACCTTTCCCTCCTGAGGCGGAAGCCGGGAGGTCTCTATCTTTCACTTTACTTGGCACCTTAGAATCTGTATTTTACTTTGTTTGTTGCTCATGCTTGACTAAGAAGCATTTTTAAATTGATAAATTGTGCATTTTACTAGCGTGCTCGATAGCGCTTGACTAAAAATCGCTCGAGATTAGAGACCCCTCAGCGCTCCTAAACGCTTTGTGCTCCTCCCCCCCCTCCCCTACCCCCGGAGCGCCCTCGGCCGAGCATCGACGCCGAGGGCTGGGATTCGATCTTGGCGGCCATATTGGGTGTGGGCCAGGCGAATCGAGCGCTCTAGCAGCGCTATAAAAAGGAAATAGGGACTATCTTCTAGCAATAACCAAACAGAAGAAACCTTTCCCTCCTGAGGTGGAAGCCGGGAGGTCTCTATCTTTCACTTTACTTGGCACCTTAGAATCTGTTTTTTACTTTGTTTGTTGCTCATGCTTGACTAAGAAGCATTTTTAAATTGATAAATTGTGCATTTTACTAGCGTGCTCGATAGCGCTTGACTAAAAAGCGCTCGAGATTGAAGACCCCTCAGCGCTCCTAAACGCTTTGTGCTCCTCCCCCCCCTCCCCTACCCCCGGACCGCCCTCGGCCGAGCATCGACGCCGAGGGCTGGGATTCGATCTTGGCGGCCATATTGGGTGTGGGCCAGGCGATTCGAGCGCTCTAGCAGCGCTATAAAAAGGAAATAGGGACTATCTTCTAGCGATAACCAAACAGAAGAAACCTTTCCCTCCTGAGGCAGAATCCGGGAGGTCTCTATCTTTCACTTTACTAGGCACCTTAGAATCTGTATTTTACTTTGTTTGTTGCTCATGCTTGACTAAGAAGCATTTTTAAATTGATAAATTGTGCATTTTACTAGCGTGCTCGATAGCGCTTGACTAAAAAGCGCTCGAGATTGGAGACCCCTCAGCGCTCCTAAACGCTTTGTGCTCCTCCCCCCCCTCCCCTACCCCCGGACCGCCCTCGGCCGAGCATCGACGCCGAGGGCTGGGATTCGATCTTGGCGACCATATTGGGTGTGGGCCAGGCGAATCGAGCGCTCTAGCAGCGCTATAAAAAGAACGGTCATGACTCCGCGCAGCGGACGTGTACTGCGGACGCGCCAGGCCTGCGCCGGAGTTGTGCCAGAGTCCTGCCCGTTTGCGCCCGTTCGCGCCCAGTCAGGCCCACGGCCCAGGACCCCTGTCACACCAGCCCCACCTCCCCTAACATATTCACGCTTGGCACTCCTTTCCTTAAAGAGGGTACTTCCATTTTCCTGCAGCTACTCTGTGGACCTTGCGCTTGGCTGCCTCTCTTGCAAACATTGCTCCTTTAGGGCAACTAAGGCTACCATTAAAACAATACAGACTCCTAAAACAAGAAAAGCTGAGGTCGCTTTAAAAATGGCATTGGTTAACTGCCGCTCTTTACCAAAACATGCCATAGAAATCTCCCTACTAATTGAAGATTTGGACCTAGATATTCTTTTTTTAACAGAAAAGTGGCTTGGATCTACTTCCGGCCCCGACATTGTCCGAGCCCTTCCCTCTGGATATCTGATCCAACATAGGGATAGAGGACCTAAGGTTGGTGGAGGGATCGCTATTCTCTATTGGGAACACATTATTTGCCGTATGAATGACAGTGCTATCCCAGACTGTGAGAGTACACAATTCTCCATCACACTATCCTCAGAACTGTCACTCTCTGGTCTTCTAATTTACCGTCCACCTCGCTTGATAGGTCAATTTGTAGAAGGGCTAATCGAAACCACCCTGGAGCTAGCCAGTACGGTCTCTAACTTTATAGTGTTAGGAGACCTGAACCTCCATTTCAACAATCCTTCGGATACCATCGCACTGGAATTAACGAAAGATTTAGCCGCCTGTGAACTAAATTTGATAGTCCTGCATCCTACTCATTCCAAAGGGAATCTTTTAGACCCCATATTTTCCAACGTTGTAGAATTGACCTCAGCTGAACCATACCCAATTCCCTGGTCAGACCATATGGTAATCCCTTTTTCATGGAAAATAAATAGATCCAGCTCCTTTAAACCTTCTCATAAAGCCTTAGGTAGGCGCTGGACGAAACTAGAATCAAATGATTGGATAGAATCATTGAAGCAGAATGAACCTCTGGCAAATCAGAACATCGATAGGGCGAATACAGACTTCAACCGATGGATCGAGCAATCACTGGATAGTGTGCTCCCAAAAAAATGTATCACAAATAAAAAAGGTCCTAATAAACAGCCCTGGTTTAACTCAGACCTAAGGTCCCTTAAACAGGAATGCAAACGGGAGGAAAGGCAGTGGCGAAAACATTTTGACGAGGAGAAGAAAAATAAATACAGATCTATCATAAAGAAATATAAATCTGCCCTCAACATAGCCAAATCTACCTTTTATGCAGAAAAAATCGAGAAATCTGCTATTGCCCCTAGAGAGATGTTCAAGATAGTAAAAACTCTGGTAAAAGCCCCTGACCCACCATCATCAGAACTATCTCCTGAGGAATCTGGTGTTCTCTGCAATAAACTTGCAAGCTTTTTTGCCACAAAAATCTAGAATATCCTTCTCTCTCTCCCTCCCCGATCTGTGGCTGAATCAAACCCTTCTCTGACAGGTGACACTGATTCTATTGCTCCTCACCTCTCACTTTTCTCTCCGCTCAGGGCAGAACTTTTACCCCCTCTTTTCAACTCCATAAAAAGCAGTTCCCCGCTTGATCCTGCTCCTATGACCATACTAAAACTGGCTCTACCCCATGTCAGCAAGCACATCATTAACTTAGTTAACACTTCGCTGGAATCTGGTATAGTACCACAAGACTGGAAGTTAGCCATGGTAAAGGCCCTGTTGAAAAAACCAAATCTCGATCCTGATGATTTTTCCAACTACCGCCCCATTTCCCTTCTTCCTGGTATCAGTAAGCTTACCGAAAAATGGGTGAATAAACAGCTGGCAGCTTATTTGGAGACCTATGATTTGCTGCACCCCACTCAAACAGGATTCAGGAAAGGACAGGGAACCGAAACAGCTCTGTTGAGGGTGGTTGAGGTTTCCAGGAGGATTTTGGACGCAGGTGGCAGCGCGGCCATTATCATCCTGGACCTCAGCGCCGCCTTCGACACGGTTAACCACCGTGTTATTCTATCTCGCCTTGAAAGGATCGGAGTCACAGGCAAGGCCCTTATGTGGCTCGGGTCTTTTCTCAGCGACAGAGTTTTTAAGGTTTTCTCAGAAACCAGCTGCTCCTTCCAGTACCATTACAGTGTGGGGTACCACAGGGTTCATCCCTTAGCCCCACACTGTTTAATGTGTACATGGTGCCTCTAGCAGGGATAGTGGCCCCCTTTGGAATCCAGTTAGTAAGCTATGCTGATGACACTCAGCTAGTGGTCTCCTTAAATCAGGTGGAACCCCTTCCGACAAACCTTTGCAGTTGCCTGGAGGCGGTTGCGAAATGGATGGATGCGTCCCATCTGAAGCTGAATGGGGGGAAAACTGAGCTGATGCTTCTAGGAAAAAAAGCCACCTTTAATAATTCCACCCGGTGGCCCTCCTGCATGGGTCTCGGGCACACTCCAAAGTCCGAGATAAAAAGCCTCGGCTTCTGGCTTGATATGGAATTGTCTTTTAAAACCCAGGCAAGAAAGACAGTGGCCACCTGTTTTGGCCTGCTGAAGACAATTCGTAAAATCCTTCCCCAGCTACCCGAAGCAGCCAAGAAAACCATAGTCCAGTCCCTTATTCTTTCTAGGCTGGACTATGGGAATGCACTCTATCTAGGAGCCCCCGCCTCGGTCACCCGACAACTCCAGACTGCCCAGAACTCTGCAGCAAGGTTACTTACTGGTACCAGCCGCCGTGCATCAGCTGCACCCTCGTTGAGGACCCTGCATTGGCTTCCAGTAAAGGAGCGGGTCCACTTCAAGACCCTCTGTCTGGTCCATAAAACTCTTTACGGGAAGGGCCCTCCCATTCTAAATGACATGGTCAGACCATATAAACCATCTAGGGATCTTCGTTCAAACCAGCAAAACCTTCTAATAATCCCCAGGACCAACAGGGCCCGAACAGGGGGCCGTCTCTTTCCGCGAAATGCGGCCAAGTTGTGGAATGCTCTCCCTTCTCCACTCCGTCAAGAACCTAACTTGCTCACATTTCGCAAAAAGTTAAAAACAGTACTGTTCCCTAAGATTTAGATAAGTTGGTCCTCTGTATTTTAGGTTTCTGATGTCCACTTTCTTCTGTTTAACATCAAGCGCTGGGATGCTTCTGAGTAGCCATGCGCTATAGAAAAACCTTTACAATTACAATTACAATTACTTTAGCTAAGTGCAAAGCTAAAGATTTTGCTCAATATTTTGTCTGATGCCCGATGGAGCTCCCTCGTTTAGCTATAGGGCAGATGGGCCGTGGATTCCCTCCTTGGTCGTCACCTGCCCAGTCGGTCTTTAGACAGACTTCCTTTCGTCTCTCCTTGTTGTCTGTTCCCTTTTCCCCCCTTTTTTACCTCCCCTGTCCCCTCCACTACTTTTCTCTCTACTTTCTCTCCTCGCCTAATTGTATTGCCTATTTTTTGATGTATTGTGTACTTGTTGATCTTTTTCTGTTACATTGTTGATTCTCATGTAAAGCGCTCTGATGCCTTCGGGTCTAGCCAGAGCTATATAAAACTCTTTAAATAAATAGCACTTCAAGCATTACATAAGAAATGGTAGGTGTTCCATTGAAAATGGTGGTTCCTAAACAATAACACGTGTGTTACACCTCTTGTTATCTCCTGCACCACTCCAAATTTAAACCCAGCCAATACCTAGAGAGGTTAAACATCCTGAGCAGAGGTCTCCCAGCAATGCGCTCAGGGGGCTTAAAAACAGAAAGCGCCCTTCCACACAAGTAATTTAAACAGAGGAAACAAAAGAAAGCTGGTGAATCAAACACAAAACTTTCAATAAACAAACATACTTGAGCTAGAGCAACAGCTGATTCTTAACCGGCAACTATGATTATGTGGTTCGAGGAATATTGTCATTCGCGACAAGCACAACAGGCCTTTTCAAACTAGCTCTCACAGGTCACCACCCCAATACTAACACTGTCACATAAGTTGCAGAACGAACAAGAACATTTCACACTTGTCATCCGCAGTAGATCTGAAAGCCTTACATTATTCCTACCCCCTCATCACAATGACTTGGTAATCACTTTAACTCCAACAGACATCCAGACCACAGAGAATATGAATCCATCTCAAAATTCATAGCGCCGCTTAGAGGTGCACTCGCCTGTGTATTCCCCAAAACCTTCTCTTCAAGTAAGATCATCATTTAAGAATCTGATTAAGAAGGAAGACCTAGTGCTCTCACCTGCAGTAGAGCAAAAACAACAGCACAATTCAAGCACTCCACAAGAGACATGGCCAACATTATTGTCAACAGTATACAAATCCTCAAAAGATTTACATTTTCAATTGATCAAATTAGACGCCCAGGTCCAAGTGCTCCAGACATTAGCCAGTGCAACTTTTGAACTAGAAAAAAAGGAAAACAGCATAAATAAAATCTTAACTCAAGTTAGTCCATCGATGGAGAAAATAAATCAGGAAACATGTTTTAGTTCCAAGAGAATTAAGAAGCTTAAAGTCCTTTCTGAGTTCTTGAGTACCCTAATTCGACAGTAAACAACTTAAAGAAAGAACACAACCAGAGACACAGCCCATGTCATCACTCTTCTAGCATTTACTAAACAACCAAGGATTGTATCTGAGGTTTACCTTCTCAATGATGTAGAAGATAATTGCACACCTTCTTCACCATTTTTTCAAGAGCTAGCTCAGGAATAAAAACAAACCTGGTTTGAGGATCACAACTGAGACACACATACATAATGACGCTGATGAAAACACGATTTCATTACTAGGGTCACAACAGTCATCAATAGAAAAAAATACATCCAAATTAAAAATCAACACCACAACAAGCATTGAAATGACTATACAACATCCTCGGCATCTTACAAAAAGGCTAAAGAAGAGATTAAGGAAAACACATATTAAAATGCTAACCGTTCACACATCTAATAGAGCAGTGAAAAAGTCTAGCAACCCCATAATAGTGTATCCAGTTCTTACTGCACAAAAGGCAAAGAGTGTGACGAGACTAAAGCAAACAACCAAGTCTACATAGCCAACCAATCATTAAAACTCAATGTAACTCACCCGACCAGCAATACCTTCAAGTACTCCTCCTAGGCCTAAATTAAATTCCGAATAAGAAGAGTCCCAAAATACATGGAGGAGTGACTCACCCAGAGGGAAGGAGACCCATCATAACTTTTAAATGAAGGCAGTATATATTCCACAACATCAGACTAACTCAGTTCTGTCTAAAAGGCGGCATTGGATCAACATGCCAGGGAACATTTTAACTCCTTGAGCGCTCATGACGGCTCCCAGCCGTCATGAGTCACAGTAGGTGTGTGCTCATGACGGCCGGGAGCCGTCCGAAAGTTGCTGCTCGGGCCATGAAGTATTAATTCCCCGCCTGTGTGAGAGAATTAATCAGTGGGCGGAGTTCGTACAGCTCCCGGCCGTCATGAGCACACGCCCACCGTGATTTATGACAGCCGGGAGCCGTCCTGAGTATGGGAGCACCACGTCCAACCCTGCCCCCCCTCGCACTGGGGCTGAATTTTCCTCGCAGCGAAGTGGTTAAACCAGATCATGCTCTGGAAATGGAGGAACATGAGAGCACAAAATCATTGGACCCCTCATCAAACTATTGACTTACAAACAAAAGGATAATTATTTACAATATGGATTCTCCTCCCACAAAGAGAGCCTGTGCCCTTTTAAGTACATACCTCTTACTCAAATTTTAACTACCCACTGAAAGGATTTTACCACCCTAGCATGCCTACAAATTCATATAACTCAAAACATAGCTCAGATCCCACAGAACAATCAAAACAACTAATCTTGATTTGTGAATACAAATCAAAGGGGTCAATTCGGTGTCTTCAACTCAAAAATCTGTTTACACTCTTGAAAGCCTATCTGGACCTCAGCCGTATAAAAACAACAAACAATACAGCTGTAGAATATATCCCACTGCAAACTAGAGGTGAAACTCAGTCTACCAGGATCACAGAGGAAATCAACCCAAAAAAGCAACTTTGAGTGGGTGGTTTAAAATTAACAAACCAACTATAGAGAGTTATCTTCTAATTCTTCAACCAACACAGACAAACAGTCAAAAAAACTACGAGAAATTGAATCAAGTTAGCGCAGACTCATTTGGAATTAAAAAAGCCTCTCTTAATTGATTTTGAAAGACGCAGTCAGTGCAAACAGCAAAGAAAACGTCTGAATCAAAAATTGGAGATCAAATTTTCCAATAATTACCCAAAAAAATCTAATCTGCCACTGATCCCTCAGGAAATGGG
Source organism: Lissotriton vulgaris (assembly GCF_964263255.1). Lineage (NCBI taxonomy): Eukaryota > Metazoa > Chordata > Amphibia > Caudata > Salamandridae > Lissotriton > Lissotriton vulgaris. Next base: position 1,155,877,559 of record NC_141693.1, read on the forward strand.
GAAATTGCGACTGTCTTCCCCATTCTATAAATGCCCAGAATAAGCCTGACTTCCTTCCTCCTGTGTGGATCAAACCATAAAACATGTTTGCTCCTGGAACAGTGGCAGTCTCAAAAGAAGATGCAGAAATTCTGGTCTACTTCTTCAAATTTGACTATGTATGTTTACAAGGAACAAGGTGTGAAACTGAATTTCTCTTGCCAGGATTTCAAGCTCTTCGTAAACTGGCAAGAGTAAAAAATAAACAAGGGCAAGCAGTTTTTTAAAACTTGGGCAATAAGAATAATATCACATATCTCATAGTTGACAATAACTCCTTTCAAGCACAGTAGGAAGATGGCTCTGTATGTATGACACCACAGTAAGGTATAGTATGCACAGAGTCCAGTGGTACAGCAGAGGACAAAGTAGATAATACTTTACTCCCTTTTGTGGTAGTGTATACAGCAGAGGCTAAAGTAGATAATACTTTACTCTCTTTTGTGGTAGTGTGGTTTAGCAGTCAGGCTTATCAGAGGTTAGTGTTAAGCATTTGTTGTACACACTCAGGCAAGAAATGATATCACAAACTCAAAGACTGAATCCAGAAAAATTGTTTGTACAAAAAGTTGTTAATTTATTGTTATATTTCTAGAACTAAGATTTACTTATTAGCAGGTAAGCTAAACTCTTCATAGAATGTTACTTTTAAAAATACAGGGAACACTGGATTTGTAGAAACATTCAGATTACTGTTGATGGTGAGAAAATAATGTGTAAACATTTCAAAAACACTTGAAATTACTTATAGATTACCTTTGGATTACTTTGAGATTACTTTCCTAGTTTAGCATGAGACACACTCCTAACACAGTTCAAACAACACAGGACATTTGGAAACGGGTTAACCCTTGTGAAGGCATTAAGTTACTTTTTGTTGCAGTACAAAACAGTTCAATACAAGAATTTTAAGAGAAAACTCACCATTCAGTCCTACGGAGAAAAACGAAGTGATAAGTTTACAAGTAAGTAAACGGTTTCAGGGTTGGAATTTTGGAGGGTAGAGCCAATGTTCCCCAAGGTTCAGGTTGGCACTCAAGGGGCCGGGTGCAGTGTGCAGGGTGTAAATGTTAGCCTCAGTTGGGGCTGCTCACGGGCAGGCCACTTGCTCTCGGAGGTCAAGGCCCTGGGGTTAAGATTAGGCAAAGGGGGTCTCAGGTTGGCACCAGATCCACACCACCAGTGACGCAGGAGGGGCCAGGTGCAGGGTGCTCAGGAGGTGTTGGATCCTCCTGGACCTCAGTGCCGCATTCGACACGGTGGACCACCGTGTCCTCCTCCATCGCCTGGCCAAGGCAGGAATTGTGGGCACCGCACATGCTTGGATCAAATCCTTCCTCTCGGGTCGCTCATTTCAGGTGTGGGACGGCAACTCCCGCTCAGACCCCCTTCCGCTCACATGTGGTGTGCCCCAGGGGTCCTCGCTTAGTCCCACCCTGTTTAATGTCTACATGGCCCCGTTAGAGGATGTGGTTACCCCCTATGGGATAAAAATAGTCAATTATGCCGACGACACCCAACTCGTCGTCTCTCTTTCCCAGCTGGACAATAACCCTGAAATCCTACTTTACTGCCTGCAAGACATACATACCTGGATGTGCGAATCCTCTCTGAAGCTGAACGGGACAAAAACAGAAATCATGCTTCTGGGCAACAAATGGTCCTCCGTCCCTCCTTCAGTCTGGCCGGATTCCTTCGGTGACATCCCTAAGCCTAAGACAGAAATTAAAACACTGGGCTTCTGGTTGGAGCAGGACCTCTCCTTGAAGACCCAGTCAGTCAAGACCGCGGGGACCTGCTTTGGCCTTCTCCGTTCAATTCGCAAGATCCTCCCCCTCCTGCCCCCCCTGTCCAGGAAACTTCTAGTTCAAGGGCTCATACTAGCACGTCTGGACTACGGCAACGCCGCATACCTCGGCGCTCCTGAAACCACCCTGGCCAAACTCCAGCGTGCACAAAACGCCGCGGCGAGACTCATTCTCAACCTTCCTCCCAGAGCCCCGACCACACCGGCCCTTAAATCTTTGCACTGGCTTCCGGTCCGCCAGCGAGTGGAGTTTAAGGCCATGTGCATCACGCACAAACTCATCAATGGGGCTGGTCCTGCCGCCCTCAAAGATATGATTACACCTTATAAAGCCCACAGAAACCTTCGCTCGGACAACGAACATCTGGCCACAGTCCCAAGATTCAAGAAGTCGCGTACCGGTGGCCGCCGCTTCTCAGTCAAGGCCGCCTCTAAATGGAACGCTCTTCCTCGCATGCTGCGCCTGGAACCTAGCCACGCACTTTTCCGCAAAAAACTCAAAACCCTCCTCTTCCCCAAATAGTTCCTGGTTTCCACGTCCTGGATTTCACATTCTTATAGCGCGGGGATGCCCTCGGGTCACCAGGCGCTCTATAAATCTCAAAATAAATAAATAAATAAATAAATAAGTTGGAAGTCCAATGCTTTTCAATGGAGGACATTGGTAGCAGGAAATGACTGCAGACTGGAGCCAGAGGACTGGATGAAGGGAACCAACAACTGGAGGATGAAGACAAAGTTTTGCTGGACACCAGGACTCCGTCAGTTGGGCACCTCAGGTCTCAGGAGCTACAGGTGCAGGTGTGTCCTTTCGTGTTGGGTTCTTATCACCGGTTTTTGTTGCGGTTAGGAGGACCCTCAGGATGAGGCTGCAGGCATCGAGGAGAAGGTTAGTGGAGGTCGTCCACTGCTGGAACACAAGTCAGGATTGCTGGGGGGACCTCTATGGGGTGTTGGGCCACTTGAACTCAGGCCGGGGGCGGCGGGTGCAGAGTGCTGAGGACTTGCAGATCCAGCTGGATCTGGAGTCCTGGCTTGGGTTGGTATTGGACAAATCTGGTGTACACGAGAGATCAGAATGTTTTTTAGCAAGGCAGGGCAGGTTGCCAGGGTTCTGGAGGCTGCTGGCCGTAGCACACACCAGTTTCAGGGGTTCCGAGCAGGAGACAGGCTGGTAGGGCTGAGGCCAAAGCATTTGTCATTGTCCTCCTCTTCTTTAGCATGGCTCTTCCATCCTTCTTCTTCTTGTCACGTTGAATCTGAAGAAGCAAGGTTCAGGGGTGCCCCTTAATATTAGATTTAGGGGTGTCACAGGGGTGAGCAGGTTGGGACCAATGTTTCCCTTCCCTGTGGTGTCTACACCGCCTATTATGCCACCCTCCAGTGGGAGGGGGCATTGACCTCTTCCTGATTGGATGGGCCCCCCATCTCCAAGATGGCAGAGACTGAGGGGTGGCCTTCACTTCGCCTAACACCCTTGAGGGGTGGGACTGGCAAAGGTGGGCGTACCTCCCTTCTTGCTAGGTTTTCCCGACAGTTCTTGCATCCAAAATGGAGGTCAGAACCATTGGGAGTTAGTTGCTGAAAGCATGAAAAGGTTGGGGGTCGCTAACAAAGGTGGCAGGCATTTCAAGCTCCCTCTTCGAAGACCCTGCCCATCCATGGGGAGGAAGCATGACACCTTTGCCCAGGATGTGCTTTGTTTCCAGACCCAGAAAGCAGAGGCTATCTACCCAGGTGTCCAGTAACCTGTCTGGTGGTGGCAGATGGCTGGGAGCCAGTCAGGAACCACACCAGGGTTGGTAATTTTTCAGAGGTCATCTCTAAGATGCCCTCTCAGTGCATTTTTTGTTAAATCCCACACTGTCATCAGACTGGGTTTAATGTGCTGGGAACTTTGATACCAAACAACTTCCCAGTCTTCAGTAAAGCCATCATGGAGCTGTGGAGTTTGTGTGAACAAACTCCCAGCCCATGCATTAAAAATTACTTCACTGCACTTCAGTACTTCACCAAGAGGACAACAACATTGTACAAAATTAGCTCTGTAGGATCCCCAACTCTATTATTTTATCATCAGATAAAGTCTAACAGAGTGTAAATCTATAATCTTTGGGTCGCAGAACACTACATTGAAGATTCTCACAAGATCAGTCATCCATACATTTTAATACTCATCTAATAGAGCTTCCTTTTTGGATTACACCTTCAGTAACATTCCAATTTTCTTTTCGAATAGAAGCTTTCAAATAAAAAGAATACAAAAGTGGTCTCATGCCCCAAACCTTCAACATCTTGGTGCATTAAGACACTATAGCACTGGCAATTACAAAATCAGATAATCTCAAAAGGCTGAACTGCAAGAGAAACATAGATACCATATCAGACAAATCAGAAGGCATAATCAGCCTTGTGTATTGCAGGCGAGGGTACATGCACCAAGAAACTGGCCATGTATGAGAGCGCAGCTACGACAATCAGTGGTGTTTGCCACCTGCGCAATTTTGTTTATTACCAAAGCAAAAAAAGGAGTATTTTTTTAAATGTTACTCCATGTAGTTAGTTCTAAATGCAGTTCTGCAATTCAGAGACACTCCCCTCTGACATAAACTGTTAAGTAGCATATGCACCCAATGTATAGAAAACAACAGGATTCACAATGTTGGACCATTATGAAATGTTACTAACACTCTCAATTGGAGTGTTGGTGGAGGGGAATGGTGATGTGCATCAAAAGTATAATATACTGAACATACTTGTGTTTCACTGTAGAACATTAGATGATCGAACTATAAAATTACATCAGACTCAGACATCACTTTAAAAATGGGCATCAAACTGCCATCGCCTTAAAACCCGACACCCAGTTCACTATAATAGATCACTCTAAGATACTGACACTAATGTGACATCGCTTTGGGAATAAAAATCATAATGTACCATGGTGAGAAATGTAAGATCAACAGTGCAGATAAAGAAAACAGATTGTGACTGACATGCCATTAGCAATTAAGGTCAGACTTTTATATTGTGAAATAAACCTGAATTAAGAATTTCACTTCAGTAAATGAAAGCTAACCCCATGACATGGAGGCTAGGTGTATGGCCCTTTGCTAAATAGACTGCATTAGCAGAGTCAAAGGGTATCTAGAAATACAGGCCATAAACCAGCAAAAAAGATGTTATAGAGTTGCACAGATTTTGCTAGGAGCTGAACATCAGTGCTGCCTAATGCCAGGGTGTTGCACCTGAGTACTTTACCACTGCTTACCAGTGCTAAAGCTCTTGCACTCCCTCCCATCCATGGCAAAGTCGGATCACACCTGATTGACACAGTTAATCTACAAATAAGTCCTTAGTGTACAGTACTACATGTATCCAAGCCCTGTAAATTAAATGCTATTAGTGACCCTGCAGCGCTCATTTTGCTACCTACTAAAGTAGCACTTTACACCATGTCTCAGACATGCCACTGCCAGGCCTAAACTTCTATTTTAGTGAATATTAGTCACCCTTAAGATAGGCCCTAAAGGCCCAAAAGGCAGCGTGCATTGCATTTAAAAGGTAGGACATGTGTTCCTAACTTTTGAATGTCCTGGGAGAGAAAAACTTCTAAAGTCATTGATACGTCTGTAAGGCCTATTTCTCCCATTGGCTAACACTGGCCACCCTATTAAACGTAATTAGGGCTAAACTTGAATTGAGAGCAGTTGGATATATCATGCTTAAACTCACATGAATTTTATTTTTAAAACCTCTTTAATGGTAAAGTCAGATAATAAGTTACAATTCTCACTTCCTGAACTTTTAGCTCATTTTTGAAGGTCCTTTTCATCCATTTCTCGATTTAACATTGTTTTACCATCTTTCTCTTTCTCCCTCTTCTGCCCTTCCCTCTTGGCCAGGGTCAAAATCTGAGTGCAGGAGGCCACACTGCAACTACTGACATAAATTTGGCACTGGGACGGTGCAGCCATCTCGTCACCTATTCACACTGGAATTCAAATTAATGGAAGGTCATTACCTCTTCGCATTCTTTGCCAATTCCTGCCACAAAACTCAACTCACAAGAGGTTAAAAACGATTCCACTCATCCTCCATAGATGATGCACATAAAACTACCACTGTTCATGTGATGAACTTAGGGCCAGATGTACTAACATTAGGAATACTCATTTCAACATCTACATGACACCCCTCACACACGTCGCCCGACAGCACGACCTCAACATCATCTCCGACGCCAACGACACCCAGCTGATCCTCTCCCTCACCAAGGACCCCCACACTGCAAAAACCAACCTCCACGAAGGAATGAAGCCCGTCACTGAATGGATGAGGAACAGCCGGCTGAAACTTAACTTGGACAAGACGGAGGTCCTCATCCTCGGCTCCACCCCATCAGCCTGGGACGACTCCTGGTGTCTGACAACAATGGAACAGCCCGACACCCACCGACCACGCATGCAACCGAGGGGCCATCCTCGACTCCTCCCTCTCCATGACTAAACAGGTCAACGCCGTCTCATCCTCCTGTTTCAAACACCCTCCGAAGACTCCGCAAGATCTTCAAGTGGATCCCCAATGAAACAAAAAGAACGTTCACACAGGCCCTCGTCACCAGCAGGCTGGACTACGGAAACGCCCTCTACCCAGAAACTCTGGCCAAGCTTCTGGGTCTTGCTGCAAAGCATCCAGAACACCTCTGCACGTCTGATCCTCGACATCCCCTGCCGAAGCCACATCACGCCCCACCTGAGAGACCTACACTGTCTCCCCGATAACCTTCAAGCTCCTCATCCACGCACACAAAGCTCTCCACAACACCGGACCAGCATACCTCAACAGACGACTCTACTTCTACACCCTCACCCGCCAGCTCTGTTCCACCGACCTCGCCCTCGCTACAATGCACGCATCCGAAGAACATCTGCCGGCGGCAGATCCTTCTCCCACCTCGCCACCAAGACCTGGAACACCTTCCCCACCAACAAACGGCAGACCCAAGACCTACTGGCCTTCAGAAGACTCCTCAAGACCTGGCTCTTCGATCAGTAGCAGCACCCCCTCCCCCTAGTACAGAGTTCTTCAAACTGTGGGGCGCGCCCCCCCAGGGGGGCGCGATACCATCTCAGGGGGGGGGGGGCGCACTCTACTCTTAAATCTCACTTTAGATTATTTCCAGCTGTACTAATCGTGCACATACTTTTGTATTTTGAAAGAAAACTGGGAGTAATTTGCTTTCGGTTTCACATCACAGGAGGCTCCCAGCCGCCCATGGCAGCTGAAACATTTCAGCTCTTGAAAATAACCATCCGGGAGGAAGTTTTTCAAAGAAAGGAGGCAATGTTTCTCTTTAAATTGAGTAAATATGAGCATTCTATACACTCACCGTTTTATTTAAAAATTACAAAAGTGCATGTGTAATTAAGCCATTTTTCATGCATGTTTGATACATCATGTACTCGGCAGGTTGGTTTGGCAACTTACTCCACAGTAATTCATATTGTGTAAGACATGGGTGAACAGCATTCAATGGGCAGATGCTCAAATGGCTCAGAAATTTTAATAGGGTTGGGGTGCACAACCTTACACTTCCTCAAATTAACATGGGGTTTTTCATAGGAAAGATTCGCAGTGCATAACTCCGAAACCAGTAAATTAAAAGTCCATGAAATTTTAATGGCATAGCAACTTTTCGACCATTCAGTTTTCATTCAGTTCTTGGTTTGGTGAATTTTCACTTGGCTCCTTTGGAGATGCCTGTGTCGAACTGAAGGCTTACTAGCAATGTACCCAACTCATGCCTTTATATTTATTTCTTACTTTAGGATCCCTGTAAAGCACCACTTATCGCCTGACTGAATGATGTCTGTACCTTATGTGGCATACAGTTATATAGTAATACAATTGGAAGTAAAAAGACAATAGACACAAATGACAACATGATTAACATTATGACTCAACTGCATCAGTAAAACCCTAGTAAACATAATTTGCACACATTTTATCTTGGATTTTTTTGATTTGTACTGTGTAATAAGCCTCTGTCATTTAAACACAGCCACTCACAAACCTGCAGTTTACTAAACACTCTTTTTTTTTTTCTTTTGTCCTCATCTTGCGATTATCCTTATGCATGTGGAGTGCCAGGATTCTGCCTCGTTATTTTAACCGACACTGCCCCCTGTTCTCTCTTGGTTGGGGAGTTTTGACCATTTTCCATTTGAGGAGATTCCTTTGCTCGTCACATATCACAATGCCTCTGGCTTGAGTTGGATCGGGAGGGAGCTAGCCAGCTTGACTACTCGGCAAGTACTTTACTTGTCCACCAGAAGATAGATCGCTTTAATCATAGGACTTAAGTTTGTTCTTATTCGGAATTTAAATATGACTCAAAGATGTCCCAAAACTTAAATCTTTTGTTTACACTTCCTAGCTTATCAAGTTTGTTAATTCTAATTGCCGAGTTTAGCCATTCTGCGTGGGTTGGGCAAGAGGGTCCTATCCATTTAATACATATTTCTCTCCTTGCTAGAGCTATTAGTACAAAAAGGAGATTTTCCTGTTCTTTATTAAGACCCCCTTCATTATCGGAGCTCAAAATCCCAAAAAGAGTAAGAGTTGTACTTACAGTGAGTTGTTTGGCCAGGATAGTACTCAAGGTCTTACCGACTTGATTCCAAAATTCTTCCAAATGTGGACAGCTTTTAAACATATGGATATCATTTGATTTCTCTTCTCCGCATTTAGGGCATTTTCGTATACCAGCATTTTTAAATTTGGACAGTTTTTTGGGGGTCCAATATGCTCGGTGAATTGTATACAGATGATTCCTCTTCAGAGCCGCGGATTTGAGGGTTGACCAGCATTTAGATACAGATTTTTCCCATATTAGATCTAGATCTGTTATTACAGTGTCTTTCCATATTTGAGCTTCCATATTTGCACTGTCTTCGTTGGCCATTATCAGTGCCCAATACCACTTGGCTACTTCTTTTGGTAATCGCGTTGTTGAGATCATGTCATCCTCCAAGTTTTCATTGCCTTGTATATTCGGTAAAGTTTTGGACCAACTTGACATTTGATAATACTTAAATTTGGATAATGTGTTGTTCGACAGTTCTTGAAGTTCTAACCAGGTTTTTATATTTGGGCCATCTAGTATTTGCCCCCAATATTTGATGTCGGCTCTTTTTAATGCTAGTGCAAGAGTATCTTTTAAGCATTCAGGAATTCCGGGGGATTCCCAAATAGGGGCCCACTTACTGTAGTATGGTATATGTAGTATGCTTCTAATTTGTGTCCACATCTTTGCTGCATCTCTCAGTATCTTAAGCTTTATTTTTTTGAAGTATTTGGGATGTCCATACTTAAACAATGCATGATCCTCTGAATTTGCGATTACTTGTAAATATGCTGGGTAATGTTCATGGTTTTTCAGTAAAGGTTTGATGTTTTTAAACTGAAAGGCTCTGCAATATTCCACCAGGTCTGGACTAGCCAGCCCGCCCTCCTTCTTGCTCCTCCTGATTTTTTTCCATGCGATCCTCGTGCCCTTTGCTGCCCAAATGAAGCTTGTTATATCTCTTTGTGCCCGAGCTAGTTCTGCTTTCCCGAACTCCATTGGAATTGTATTAAATAAAAAAGTGAACTTTGGCAAAATGGTCATCTTGATTATATTTGATCTCCCAATCAGACTCAATGGTAGAGAGGACCATGTCTCAAGTAACTTTCTTACATCTCCGGCAACTTTATTCAAATTCCTGTTTGCGATCTTCTCTATGTCATGGTTTATTAAGATTCCTAAATACCTGATTTCATTTTTTATGAAGTTGTTTTGAAAATCCGTGTTCCATGTCATAATTTCTGTCTTTGTTTGATTCACCAAATATCCTGAAAGTTTACCGAATGTAGTTAGAGTTTTCTCAATACTTGCTTTAGCTTTTAGGTAATCATCAGTAAAGATCATTAAATCGTCTGCATAAAGAGCAATTTTTTTTTCCCAACTGCCAGCCTTGAAAGGTGTTATTTCGTTGTTGTTTCTTAACTTGTTTGCCAGAGGTTCAATATATAAATTGAAAAGTAGGGGGGAGAGTGGACACCCCTGTCTCGTTCCTCTGGTTATTTTTATGTTTTCAGTCAAACTGCCATTTATTAGGACCTTCGATTTTGGATCTTTATAAATCAGGTTTATCATACCTGTAAAGTGTGGTCCAGAATTGTTTTTGATCATAACTTTCTCAAGAAAGGTCCAGTTGACTCGATCAAATGCCTTTGCGGCATCAACAGCGAGTATAGTAAGCGGAATTTTCTTGCTTGTAGCAACGTCTACTGCAGTTAGGAGTTCTTGCGTTACTTCATGTAAGTACCTCCCTTTAATAAAACCTTTTTGATCTTGATGTAGTAAGTTAGATAGTACTCTTCCTAGTCTGGCTGCCATTATTTTTGTAAATATTTTGTAATCAGTGTTCAATAGAGATATTGGACGATATGATTCACATTTGAGTGGGTTTTTTCCAGGTTTCAGAATAATTGAGATTATAGCATCATTCCATGAATTAGGTATTGGTTTCTGTTGTATTAGGATTAAATTGATCAGTTTGGTTATGTGCGGAAGTATGGAGTTTTTTAGTTTCATATATAGTTCATTTGGAATAGCATCAGGTCCTGCTGCCTTTCCTTTTTTCAGACCTTTAATTGCATCTGCCACTTCTTCTTCAAGAACTTCTTTATCTAGTGTTTCTCTATCGTTTTCTGTCAGTTTTAGGAGCTCTGCATCTTCTAGGTAGGAGTTAATCCTTTGCTCTGAGGGATTTAAGTCTTCCGTATACAGGTCTTTAAACAATTTCCAAAATTCTTGCTTGATGGTGATTTCATCAGAAATAGGATTATTCTGACCATCCGGGATGATGCTTTTTACCTTGTTTTTAGCTAGATCTGTTTTGAGTTTCCATGCTAGCCATTTTCCGCATCCCTCACCATATTCATGTTTCGCCAGTTTGCTGGAGTCCCATTTTTTCTGTAATCTCTCCTCCAGGATTTGATTAATTTTATCTTTAAGCGTTTGTTTTTTGCTAATAAGATCTTGCTTCTCGGCCTCATCATGTTCTTCAGATATAGCGATATCAAGAGTACTGATCTCTGTTTCTAAATCTGATATCTCTCGCTTACCTTGTTTATTTTTGCGAGCCCCTAAGCTCAAGAGTTTACCCCTTAAGACTGCTTTATAAGTATCCCACGTTATTTGTTCTGTGGTGTCTGACACATTTAGTTCGAAGAAGATGTTTGTTTCTGTTTCTAGTTCCTTTATGATTTGTTCGTCTTCCAGCAGGGCTCTTTCAACTGTGAATCTCCTTTCGGTTTTATTTTCTGTAATTTGTAATTCCAATTTTACTGCCGAGTGATCTGACAGGTGAGCTGGCAGGTGAGATATTTTTTTTACTTTCCTTGCTATTTCATTACTGATCAGAAAAAAGTCAATCCTGGATTTATGGCCCAGTTTTTTGTTGTGCAAAGTGAATGGTTGTGATTTTTCTCCTTTATCCTTCCAAATATCCACCAAATTAAGGTCCTTTTTGTAAGTCCCAATCCATTGTCTCATTTTTTTTAAATTAGTATGTCTACCTGGAGGAAATCTATCAAGTTTTAAATCCATTACTAGATTAAAGTCACCCCCTAATATTATGGGAGAAGTAACTAAAAGTAGCTGCGAGTATAGATTTCGCAGCGGATTAGCATCATCTAGGTTAGGACCATAGTATCCTGCAACTGTAATGGGGGAATTTCCTATTTTTGTATTGACTATTGCCCATCTTCCTTTGCAATCTACTTCTGAGCTGATTATAATTGCATTTAGGGACTTTTTAAAGATTATTGCTATTCCCTTAATATTGACTTGTTGTGTTGTGCAGATTAAGGAGTCTACCCACCATAGGTTCTTAATTATTTGATCCCATTCTTCCTTTAACAAGTGGGTTTCTTGTAATATTATTATCTCACTTTCCTCTGTTCTGATATATTCTAAGATTTTATTTCTCCTGCTTTTTGTTCTTAACCCATTCACATTCCAGGATAAAATTTGTACCTCTCTACTTTCATTCCCCATTTATTATGTTCATTTGTTGTGATTTTTTTCTATATATCACTCCCTGATGTTTTGATTTCCTGAATTTTCGCAGATGAGGTATTTTTTGGTTTTTTTTCCCTATTTTGCTCCCCACCCTTTTATGTGTATTTTCGTACTTTCTAATTTGTGTATTATAGTTACCCTCCCCGGGGAAGCCTCCATCTTCTTCTCCTTTGGTTATTTTTATAACCCTTTTGGCTTCCCGTCCCCCCCCCCGTGATTCTTATCTATATACATTTAAGAGATGAAAAAAAAAAAAAAAAGGTTTTAGTTGGATTATAGCTCCTACATATTATTATCCTTAAGTATGAGTTTTTTTTTTTTTTATTTATTATTTTTTTTTTGAATATGCATTTTAGCATTTAGCATTTAACTTAGTGGTTCCTCTGATAATACTTGATCTTTGATTTGTTCTATTAAGTTCTTCACTTCCTCCGGCTCTCTTAAATTACGCATTTTGTTTCTCCACATAATGCGTAGTGAGGGTGGGAATTTCATTTGCACTGTGGCACCTAGTTGTTGCAAATCGGACATAAAATTTCCCAATTCCCATTGTCTGGTCTGCGAGGCTTTTGACATATCTGATCTTATTTTAAAGTTCCAACTATCTTTGTTAAATGTTCCTTTTTTCAATGCCTCCCCCAAGATTCTATCCTTCAGCATATACGTTTTAAAGTTTACTAGAATTTTCCTGGGGGTTTTCCTTTCTTTGCTTTTTCCGTAAGGATCTCTGTGCACCCTCTGTATGTCCTCGTTTAAGACCTCTTTGTCCGCCCATGGGAAGTGTTCCGTCAAGAGTGCCAATACAAATGCTTTTACGTCTTTACCCTCTTGGTTCTCTGGTACATTTAAGATCCTTATGTTGTTCTTCCTGGCCTGATTTTCTAAAGATTCCAGTTTATCGTTTGTATTTTTACTCTCCAGTCTTAGGGAATTTATTTCCTTTCTGTTTTTCTCCACCTTCTTATCCAAGCCAGTGACTTCTTTTTCGATTGCCGTAACTCTGTCTGCTAGGGCATTTAGCTTGGTATCCAATTTCTCACAGACCTCTTGTATTTTGTTTTGTTTTGATTCAGAGATGGTGAATTTCTCTTTCATTTCTATCCATATTTTTTCAAGTAATCCGTCCTATTTACAATTTCGTTTACTGCTGCTGCTGCAGCAGGATCGGCGCCTCCTTCAGCCATGTAGATTCCCGTTCCTTCTTCTGTACTGATTTCTCTTTTTTTCCAAAGCTCCTCTAGACTCTTGTTTTCCACCAAGTACTTTTTCTTTGTTCGAGTTTTTCTCCCCTTCTTTGTCTTACTAGGGCTCGGTTTTCCAACCAGTAGGGGGATTCCTTGCTGGTTATCTTTTCTTTGGAAGTGAGTTTCTGTGAATTTGGTTTTTCCTTCCTTCTCCTTCTCACTACCCCCAGCTATTAGTAGTTTTTGTGGTTTTATGTGGCTCGGAGAACCCGAGTTCAGTTCTTGTTGCTGGATTTTGAAGTAGGACCTGAGAGAGGGGGTAACCTTCACTTTTACTTTTGATCTTTCCTCCTTCTCTATGTCGTTTTGTAAAAAATCTCTGAGTATTGTCTTTTGTTTTTTTCTGCTCACTCTCGGAGTGATACCCTTTGGAAACTGCTCCTGACTCAGAAATTTTCTGTTGCGTAGACTGTAGAAAGACCTCCCAGTGCTGGGCTGAACTCCTTGTTGCCAAGGCTCAGACCCTGTTTCGAATTTAGTCTCGACTTGATTTTTTGGGAGATCTTTTAAATCATTTGAATCCTGAGGTTTTTTCTCTTCTGGAGCCTCTTTTGAAACCTCTTTTGAAACCTCCTGTGTTATTTCAGTGGTACTACTCATGTGCTGATTGTTTGTGGAGGTTTTCTCTTCAATCACTTCAATCCTAGTAAGCTGACAAGGTTGTAGATATTTGTATGTTTGGCCCAGCAAAAATTGTTGTAATGGTTGACAGGACTGACAATTAACACTTTTAAGATTATATTGTGTTTTACCATAAGTGTTTACTTGTTGGGCGTTCAATTGTTGGGCTTGCTGTGGTTTGCAGGCTTTGTAAAACAATATGTCCAAAATCTGAGTATTTTTGATGCTTTCAGTTTTTAAACTTAAACTGTTATTTGTCACTTTCGCTTTTGTCACTTTCTCACTTTGTTTAAAAATTATTATTTTCTCCACTCCTGCCCCTCTGGGTTCGTTTTCTTTTTCCCGTCCACTTCCTTGAGTAGTCCTCCACCCTGTTGAATTTTCTAGCGTGTTTAGTCCCCTCGCTATTGAATTCGAAGCCCTGCTGGCCTCCTCGAGCTTCTGCTGCTCCCCAGCCCCAGCCCTGGTGTCTCTGCTGCTCGCGCCCCGGAACTGAAAGCTCAGTCTTCCGGAGGCGCGGCAGCAGCGTGTCTTCGCTCTCTGTGCGGCGCTCCACTTGCCTGTCTCTGCTGCATGGACTCTCAGGTCTCCGGGGCCTCCGAAGCCTTCCAAGCCTCTCCTCACTTCACGCCGCCTGCACACGCTACCAACAGCTTCCGAAGGATCCGAGCCCGGCTGCCTGCACTCCGCCTCTGAAGCGCCGTGTGTGAAACTACCAGCCTCGAGCTCCCAGGCGCCGTTCGACAACCAGCACGCCACACCTTTCCCTCCACTGCGCAGTGAGAGATAGACGGGAGAGACAACCTCGGGGAAAAACACCATCCCAGGTAATGTCCGTGGTTTTAGATAGGAATATCGTTCTATTCCAGGATTAATCAGTACTATGCACCAAAATGTTAGTTCATCTTAAGTTTCATTAAGTTTCATTTCCGTAACGCTGGAGCTGCTTCCCAACCTCAACCTCTGCCACTTTGAATCACGAGGGAAACGGGAGCTCTCCGACCGAGCCTCCTACTCGGCCGCCATCTTCCCCTCACTCCACCGATTATGTCGGGGATCCCCTTGTTCTTACTAAACACTCTTACTGTGTTTAACATTATTTGCCGGATATGGCTTCGGATATGCGAATGGCGGTCGATTATGTGGTGTACCAGAGTCAGGTAGTGGGGAAGGGGGGTCCCGACATCTAAATAAATTCAGCTGGGGGGCTCAACTGAAAAAAGTTTGAAGACCACTGCCCTAATACCTTGAGACCCTCACGGGTGTGTAGCGCGCTTTATAAGTGACCTGATTGATTGATTGATTGATTTCTTACTTGCAATTAATTCTGCATCACAATCAGAAAATCGGTTTATCTAATGTATCAAAGGTTTTATTCCCAAATGGCGAGTCCTAGTATTTCACAAATTGACCTATCTCATAAATATTAAATAGGTAGGTTGCAATTTGGGGCCCATTAGGAATTGCAGCCATCACAGATGTAGTGACCTGCTCCGTGACCAGACCACCATACCTGTGATTGCTTTTTAATAAAGAAACATTTTTTTTTTAATGCAGCCTGTTTTCATTAAAGGAAAATAGGATTTGTTTAAAAAGAAAAAATGAAACTTGGAAATTTAATTTTTTTAAAGTAGGGAGTGGTACGTGGGAGCACTACCTGCATTTTTTCCAACATTTCCAAAGAGAGAAGGGACCCAATGGTACCCTCCTTCCGATTCTGAATGGGTTACCACCTCTTTTAAAATTTAGACTACAGTCACAAAACAGTAATACATACAACACCGATTCGGTATTTGAAAGGGACACCCAAAACATGCCCATTCCATATACTGAATCGCAAATTGCGATTCAGTAACAAGTTACCGAATCACATTGTACATTGAATACATTAGAAAAAGAATATTTTAAGTCACAAAGGGCCTGACTAGCACTTGAAAATGTGTCTGGTCTTTAGTTTCTACCAGACAAAAAGAAACTTTTTTTTTTAACTCATGAAGCAGTGAAATTGATGCCCTGCAGAAGAAAGGCTTTCTTCTCAGTGTCAGCTGAATGTGTGTGCTTCCCCTCAAAATCCACCTTTGTATGACTTGAGAGTTAAATGAAATGTGATTCGCTATCTCCATTGGCCCTCTCAGCTCCACCAAAATAGGAAAAGGTGTTGTATTTGGAAATCAAAAGTTCACCTTAAAGAGCGTTTCTTTAAAGCATCTTCTCCAGCTTTCACCTACAAGGGTCACTTTGCGGTGCCTTTTATGATTACCGCTTAAATCTTGAAATCAAGGGAGGTGTAAAGGCCTAGAAAATGTATACTTATACCACGCTTCAACGAGGACACAGGTCTTGATGTTTTAAAGTTCACCCTATCAAGACAGTAAGGGGAAGGACATTAATCTGTATAGCGCCATGAGACCCTTATGTGTGATTAAATTGTGCTTTACAAATACTGGGTTAATTTTTTTTGTTTTTTATAGTTGTGTGTGTCTATGTCACCTGAAACAATTGCTCAATTCTATCAGTTGTGATTCAATAATAAGGACTCTGAGAGTAAAAAAGATGCTACATAATGTGATATACTGTATTCACGTCGCTCCCTGCCTAAACCTTCTTTGACTGTTATTTGCTTTTTTCTTTGCCCAGTATGTATGTCTTGATTTCTATATGTACAGCGCCCTTAATCCCAGACGGGTCATGTTCATGCTATATAAAACTTCTCGAATAAATAAATAACATAGCAGGAAAAAATAATATGGGGATCACTTTTCAGGCACAAATTTGAGTCAAAGGCCCACATGCATCAAAGTCAATTGCATTCGCAAACGGTGCAAATCGCAATTTTCGGCCGTTTGCGAATGCAATTGACTAATTTGGAATGCATCATGCATTTCGCAATTTTAGGAATCGCAACCATGTTGCGATTTCTAAATATGCGATTGCATTTAAGAAATCGCAATTTCAGATTTCTTAATTGCAATGCATGATTATTTTTAAATTGCAAATTCGCACTTTGGAAGGGGTAAATTAGCATGAAGTTGAACTTCATGCTAATTTACCGAAAACTTTCAAACATGCACTAGTTGCATTTTTGAAAGTTTTAATTTACACACACACATGTCCTTGGTTCATGTGTGTGTGTAAATTGCACTTAAAGTTGCATTTCAGGGGTGCAGGGAAAGGTTCTTTGGACCCCCCCTGCACCCTTGAAGTTGCATTCGGATTTTGCGAATCGCAATTTGAAATTCGCAAAATGTGAATGCCTTCCCATTCATTCGTATGGGCCTTTTGGCCCATAGCAATCAATGGGAAGGGTTTTCCTTAATTGCGATTCGCAAATTGTAAATCGCAATTAAGGAAAAATACTGAATCGCAAAAAATATTGCGATTTTTTAAAGCATAGCATTTTGCGATTTCTTAATTGCTATTCCTTAATTTTCGCAATTAAGAAATCGTAAAATGTTACAATGATGCATGTGGGCAAATGTGATCTGTATAACTTCTGCAATCTTACATAGTGCATGATTACATTACACTTTTTTAAGTACATGAAGATCAATTACTTTGTCTAGAATCATACGATGTTGAACCCAGCCTGGAACTTGAGGCTTGAACCCCAGTTTCAAAGTGACCTGCTGCTAGGTCACATCTCATCTCAGTTAGGTTGAACCTTTCTATATGTGTTGACTTTCAATCCGAAAGAGGAAGACAGAAATACTGTTTACAAAAAAAAGGAAGGAGCCGGTTAACACTCTTCACACGTCTTTTTGCGAGAAATGTGAGAGAGCTGCATGGGGCACGAACAGAGAGCAGGCAGATCGGTATCTAAAGTGCCCCTTTTATGAGTCATTACTTAATAAGGACTGCGTGTGCAAAAAAGCAAATGCTGTGTTCTGTAAAAGGCCACGGTGATGTGAGGGTCACTATGCAGACAGGTACATATAGGAGACCTTGCAATCACCATAACCATTTAGATTGAGCATTTTGGAAATGTGTTGCCTTTTAAACAGGTCAAATGAAAACTCACGACAGACAAAGGGGAGAGAGACAGTTAACACGTCTGCTGAAGAGTTTTTATGGGCTGCAGTTCCTACAATTAAAAGTTTGTTTTTATGCTAGAATTGCTGGGACAGCCCATTGGGGACCAAGGCAGGAGGGAGAACCTTATCTAAATTGAATAACCCAAGGAGTGGAAGACAGCAGAAGCCATGACCCGCAGCAGTGCCTGCTGATAACTCTGCCCCTTTCGACTGCTGCCCCTCTACTTCAACGCTAAGGGAGCGAGAGACATGTGTGAGACACGCCTGCTCATAATCCGCGACCTGCTGCAGCCCCCCCCCCCCCCCCCCCCCCATAGATACTTCTCCGCCTGCTCCCCTACCAAGAGAGTGAGTAACTTTATTGTTGCGCTGCTGGAGATATAAAACCAACGCTCACGAATGGTCTCTCACTCTCATGATACAGGCAGTGAGCAGTGATGTGCGCACCTCAGAATGCTTGTTTAAAAGTGTGTTTGTGTGTGTGTGGGGGGGGGGGTGCTGCAGATAGACGGTAGCAGAAGGAACACAGAAGGGGAGGGTGAGGTGGAAGCAAAACTGAGGGTGCGGGTGTGTGGAAGTAAAATTGATGGCGCAGTAGGGAAAGGGGCACTGAGGGCATAGGGAAGCCTCAATTCCAAGATCTCAAGGTAATTATACCACAGATCAGCAAAATCATTTTTTATTTAACAATTCGGATAGTAAATCACAGAATTTAAATTGCAGGGAAGAGAAAGAAAAAAAACAACCATTCATTTCCCCCAAGATCTCCCAGTAGGTATACAAAGGGAGTGCTTGCCCAGAGCAGTGAAAGAACAAATCACCCCATTCGTACTTCCTCAGATGTTAGGGTAATTATACCACGGATCAGTGAAAGCAACCCATATTCAAACATTCGTACTCCCTAAAATGAACTTAAAATTATACAAAAGAGCAGTGCCTGCAACATTCAGCCACTCATCCTCCTTAGTATGTCAGGGTTATTTGGTATATCGCCTGGTCGTTTTTGAGGCTTTTGGTAGGTTCCGGGCGGTGAGTGCTGTTCACGGCCCCTCCGTTTCGTGGATTGGGGTGCCCGGAAAACCCCACCCCTCCGTGACTCTGGCATCTTGTTATAAACAAACCCCATCTGCTTCTGCTCAGCCTCCCTCCACCCAAAAGTGAATGTGACATCTTTGAGCACCTCTTCCTGAAGGTCTAGCCTTGGAGAACGCAGGCCCGGTGCCCCGGGCCAGGCTGAGCCTGAGCATATGTGGGAGATTTTGAGACGTGTGTGTAGGGGGGGGTGTTTTACACACATACCTTATGTGTTCAGGCCTCTCTTCCACCTCAACCATGCACAAAGTGCACTGGAAGGCCATAAATCCAACATGCCCAGATATTCCTAGCACTTGGCGCCACTGGTTGCCCTGCACACATATGCAACAGCCAGACAACAGGTATGCCACCCGTTCTAGAAGATTCGCTAGTGATTCAACGCTGCCTCCCAGATGAACACAAGCTCTCACAGCACTGTTCACCTACAGCTCTTTGAAGAGCATCTGACATGGGGACACATCCCCTCTCACTACTAATGGTGCAAAGTGAACTAGACGCCATTCGGTGGCGAAAAGCTGGTAACTGCATAGGAACGTCGGCCAAGATCCTGAGGCGATTGCAACGCATCCAGAATGTGTCAGCGCGTCTAATCCTCAACATCCCCCGCCGCAGCCACATCACACCACACCTGAGAGACCTGCACTGGCTCCCCGTCAACAAGAGGATAACCTTCAAGCTCCTCATTCACGCACACAAAACTCCCCACATGACCGGCCCAGCATACCTCAACACTCGACTCAACTTCTACACCCCCACCCGCCAGCTACGCTCCACCAGCCTCGCCCTCGCCACAGTCCCCCGCATCCGAAGAGCGTCCACCGGTGGCTGATCCTTTTCCCACCTCGCCGCCAAGACCTGGAACACCCTCCCCACCAACCTACGTGAGACCCAGGACCTACTGGCCTTCAGGAGAGTCCTCAAGACCAGGCTCTTCGATCACAAGCAGCACCCCCCCCCCCCCACACCCCCAGCGCCTTGAGACCCTCACAGGTGTGTAGTGCGCTCTACAAGTGTTATGATTGATTGGTTGATTGATTGATACCCCTGGACCAAAACTGCATTGATGACATCCCAGCGCCAGATTGATGCCATACACATGCCTGTTGTGTTACTTCATTGCTGCAATCACAGAGCTACAATGCCACATGTGACATTTCCCAATAGTCTTTGCTTCTTTGCGACAGAGCGATGCATTAAGGAGTTATTTAACTATCCTAAACATGGCAACAGTGAAACTTCATGTTACAGAGTAAAAGGTGGTTTTGGTTACTTACAGATTTAGGTGCCCTCCGCTTTCTCTGGTGCCACGGCCTTTCCTGATGTCTGCGTCTGCCCACTCTCAATCGTGGAAGAAGACAGCCCTCCCTCCCCCTGGAGAGCCCGGCATTCTCGTCTTCCTCAGAGCCTCTCGTCGGGGAGCCGCGGTGAGCAAAATTATTTTTGTTGCGAAGAATACATTTATGTTTATTAACAGCATTTTTACTCCGACGATCTAAGAGTTATTTAAGGCTTCCGATTTTAGATATTATAACGCGGGTAAAGTAAAGAAATACATTTTTTTCTATTTGTTTACTTTTTCAGCAATCGCGGCACCCGCGCTTTCCCTTTAACCATGTTAAAGTAAAGCGCGGGTGCTGCTATTGTAGCAAAAGTAAACAAATAGAAACAAATCAATTTCTTAACTTTTTCAACAATCGCGACACCTGCACTTTAGCTTGACATGGCTGAAGGTAGAGCACAAGTGCCGCCAAAGTGAAAAACAAAGTGAATAAATACATTAAAAAAAACAGTAGCCAATAACGTGAAGCGCGAGGGGCTTGCTAAAGCAGAATGAGCACAAAAGAGTGCTTACCCACTAATAAAGGAGACAGTGTAACGCCGCAAGTAAAACATCCAGTCGGGATGGTCCGTCCAAAAAGGAGACAGGGCGGTAACAAAGAAGCCTCATTTTCAATAGGAGGCCAGCATTTAGCATAAACGATGACACCAGCCAATCAAAAAGACGGGCGTGGGCTTCAACTCCACTACAGAAATGTTATTGATTACAAGACGCCTCTCAGAGCGAGGAGCGCATGCGCTCTCCAAAGCTAGGTGAGACCCAAAAAAGGGGATACAGGACAGTGCTCCAGGACCTAATGGCTTGCTGGCAGCTCTCTTCAAAAGCAACCAATAATTCTGGGCTGAGATTTTACCCCTCTTTTAACATCTGCCTAACACCTCGAGTAATCCAAAATTCCTAGCAAGGTCCAATAATTGAAGCAATTTATTAAAAGTGACTCAAAAAACCCAGTGAACTACCAACTTATCACCCTGATAGATACAGAAGCAAAATATTACACAAAGTGCATTCTGCAAAACTTTCAGAGCTGGGTAAAAGAACAAAGTCTTATACTTGCTCACAGACAGATTTCCAACAAAGCAGAGGAACTGAGAAAAACTTCATTGCGCTAGCCATACTTGTGGAAAATACTATAGGAAACAAGTCCTCCCTATACTTTCTGTTTATTGACTTTAAAGAAGCCTTTGACAAGCTTCAGTGGAGCTTACATGGGTACAGATGTAGACTGGCAGGAGCATTTTCTTGAAAAATTATGACCCATAACGGACTGAAACAGGGTTGTATCCTGGCTCCAATCCTATTTAACCTATGTATTTCAAACCAATATAATGAAATCAACCAGCCATTAGCAGACCCAATGAGACTAGGTAACTAAAGCTTGCCAATCATGCAATATGTGAAAGATACAACCAAACTTCCCTGGCCTGCAAAGATCACTGGGCTGTTTAGGTAGGCTTATACTGGGCCTCCATTAAGCTAGAATTGAATATTGACAGAACAAAAGCAATATTTTTGGGAGGAAAATCAAGCTAGAATTTAATTTTGACAGAACAAAAGCAATGTTTTTGGGAGGAAAATCAAACAAAGGGAGCTTGGTTTTCATATAAAAACAAGAATCGAAAATGGTCAAGAAAATAAATAACTTGGGATAACTTTTAATGATCGAGGTACCTTCAAATTGCCCTAAATTAGCTAGGATTAAAAGCCAGCTCCTTGACTCAGGCGTTTAAGTCGCTATCACTTGACCGCAAATGTCCATCTTATGCTTCCTTCACACAAATAATGAACAATAAGATACAACCTATGTTAGCATTCGACCTTGCTTCTCTTCCAGTATGTATATAATTTCAGAATGATTTTGCCTGGAAAGTAACTAAAATGATTTTAATAACAAATTATTTGGTAAGGAGTACATGAATGCCTCTTAACAGATTGTGCAGTGTCTTACAACAACACACCACTTAGCCAAACATAGTATATTTAGGAATGGTAGAAAACAGCATTATGTATGGGAGTTCCACACAGTGAGGTCAGCGCATTGTTCGTGTAAGTGCGATCACAACAGAACAATGTAGAACATATATAACATCAATAAGAGCCTGTGAACCATTATGTTTAAGGTTAGTCAAAAGAGGGCAATTCGTCAACTCCTTATTTTACCTCATAACAATCAATCTGCATCAAGCTCATAATTTACTTCATTGTGGAGGTTTCGATCCATATATGCTTTAGAACCAGGTCTTCTTCAGGACAACAAGGAAGGGATAAATCTTCAAAAACCACTAATTAGTGTGTGGCGGTACTATAGTAGCTCCATTTATCACAAACCTGCGCAACAAGTATCTTTGGGGTCTATTGACCCAGATACCAGTACAGTGGATCGTTCCTGTTCTGCCTACTTACCAAGATGAAGGACTTATATTAGTACCTTGGCACACCATTAAGTGGTTTGTGAGTGGTTCACAAAAATAGAGCATGAGGTTTCTGCATCATCGCTTTGGAATCTTTCCAAATAAGGCCAATGCCTGGCCGTGGGAGCCACAAGACAAAGACAGAAGCTGTTGTTTTTGCGGCTATGGGGATGAATCAGTTCTGCATGTTCTATGTTCTTTCCCTACTCTAGATTCAATTAGAGGTCTCCTGTTAAAAACATGTTTTCTATCTCTGAAAATACTAACCTGTAGGCAAGCATTATTAGCATTTCTTGATGGGGTTACACGTTCAAGTTGCCTGCATTGGCCGAGTACCTGATAATGCAGAGAAACGTAACTTCTTCAACTAGCACAAGAACTTGCCACGTTTTGTTATCATAACTTAAATTGAATGAATGAATGGTACAAAAATGTAAAACATTTTCAGTCTTTCTACATGTTTTTCAATTCTCGATATTCTATGTTTTGTAAAGATTTTAATTGATCTCATTTTTAACATTACTTATTAAAGTGGGACCGACAGAGGTAGACAGTCAGGCAAAAGGGAAATAGTAACTTCTACTACTAACAGCACCTCAAGTTAGGATGTGCTCAATGAGTGTTTAACTATTTGATGACCAGAGAGGTAGAGAAATGAAATTGAGCTAAGGCTTTGTAAACAGTCGTTTGCACTGCAGAATTAAGTAAATCAAGCACGGGAGTGTTTTCAAGGACCACACTAAGGGGGCGATTTATGTTGGGAATGCGCCACGTTTGCGTCACGCAACTGCGGCGTAAACGTGGCGCATCCCTACGACCGATTTACAACGTGACGCATCTAGGCAGATGCGTCACGTTGTAAAGCCCTGCGCCGCATGTGGGCGTTCCGGCGCAGGGTGGGCGTTCCGGGGCAGGTGCGCCTCGCAAAAGTGGCTGAGTGAAATCTATAAGATTTCACTCAGTCACTTTCAGGCCAATGCTGCGTCAAAACCCTGCGCCTGCTTGAAGCAGGCGTAGGTCTTGACGCAGCATTGTAAAGATGGGGCACCCCCGAGCCTTGCTGGAGCTGCTTCGCGCTTTCGACGCAACTCCAACAATGCGTCACTTTTACGGCACAGATGCGTCATGCATCTGTGCCGTTTTTGCCCCATGGTGCGCCGCATTGTAAATGCGGCGCACCATGGGTGGCGGAGCAGCGGCGCAAAATAACTGGCGCATCCCTGGGGATGCGCCAGTTATCATAAATCTGCCCCTTAATATGAACACACAACCCGGTGTTAGAAGAGGGCAAAAGTGTGAAATGTACCATTAAAGGACTGTCATATCTGCTATTTTGTCACACGTGCTAAAGGGAAACAGCAGTAGACCAATCTTTACATCGCTGCAGAGGAGTGTTGGTGCTGTCCCAGTATGCCTGGTAGTACGGCAGCCCTGCTGGAAGGTGTTATTGCTGTCTCTGTAACCGTACAGCAGCTGTGCTGTTACCGTGCACTCCTGGTACCACCACAGCCCTGCTCAGAAGCACTGGCACTTTACTAAGATAACTTACGTTGAGAAATGCTGGCACTGCACTATGTTATAAACTGGATCTGGCTGGACAGTAAACTAAGGCATCCATTGCTGAGAACGTCGTTAAACTTCATGATCACAAGTTTCAATCCAAACAGGCCCACTAAGCCTTCAGCTTTAACAAAAAAGAATGCTGGTGAGGGGAGTGGAATTAACCATCTGTAATTGTCCAAGATAAAATTAGGTGATAATGCACTTTACAATTCGTTCTTGTTCTGTGGCCAATCATGTTGAAAGGTGTCCATATTGCTGCAGCGCTGACAGGATGGGTCTTGGGTACAATGCCCCACGGTGGCCTATGCACTTCCTCTCACGATGCATAAATACCGTTCATGAATGGTACAGCATGTTCAGTATCAGTTCACTCCTTTTTGATCCTCGGAAAAACATTTGTATATGAAGTATGTCCAAAAGAAAAAATATGAAAAGGAATGGGTTTAAGGGTAAGTAATGCTATTTACATGTGTGATTAGTAGGAGAGTTACAGTAGTAAATCCAATGCATCTCATGGCAAATCTTTCGCTGCAGTACATTCACTGAAGATGATTGGGCACTGGAGCTTGGGCTACCCCTGGCAAGGTTGCGCCAGGCAGTGATGGCTGGGGCTTGACTTTGAAGGATACTGAGGTTGCACTTGAAGATTTCAAGGAAAAGACTCCGTCTGGGGGTGCACAATGAACAATGGAAGCTGGCTTTGTGCATGTCAGTGCTCTGTTACTTACAACATTAGCTTTCAGCATTGCTTCAGGCCCTGGCGAATCCTTATCAACAGACGTTCCTGTGTTCAGGGTCTATTTGTAGTGAATTACAGTAGAGTTGTTCAATGTTTTTAAAAATTGTTTCAACCAGTGATTATTTGTGTTTACACTTTTGTGCTGTGTAAAAATCCTGGGGTGATTTTTTCTAGTGAATATAAATACACTGGCTTTTATTTAATTCCTCCCCATGTTCATTCCAATTGCCCAGTCGTCCTTACTTTGGTGCTTCTAGTTACCTTTTCTGTACAGTGTCCTTGAATTTGTTTCTACAAGTAGCGTTATGTTTTTCCCTTATCTCCCTTCCCATCTAATTTTCCAACATGCAAGCTCCTCTTTGCAGCAATCCAGTGCCACCATGTGTCATGGATGTACGTGCATGGGGATATGATTGCACCACATTAAGATTTGATTGTGACAAATAAAAAGGTCAACAGTGTCCTTTTGATGCACCGTCTCCCTGCTCTATTCTTTAGGCAAATGACAAAGACTGACTAAATTCCTTTTTTTCATCCTAGGATATAAGGTTTGTATGGGGGAGGTCAGTGCCCTGTTATTCCAAACCGTTATATTGTGTCACACTATCTGATTATTTGTCTTGAGACACCAAGAAATGACTGAGCTAATAAATGTGGTAGCAGTGTCTATTCATTGCCTATTCCCAACCCAACTTGTCATGGGGGAAAATGTTTCCAAGAAATGAATATGCATTAGAACATTGGAAAGTAGAGAGTTCAATTGAAGACAATGGAGTAGCTCCCAACTTATAATGGCTGGTTTAAGCTCCAAAATCCCAATGTTTGACTTAATGTTATTCTATTTTTAATGTAGAACTTTCCATCCGCACTAGGTGAAATGTTCTAATAGCCATATAGCCCTTCTACCTCTAGCTATACTGGTTGCTAAAGGCCCTCCCCCTCATTATAGGCACTCTCATGAACCGCAGGCCTATTTCTTAGGTTCAGGGTATTTAACAACAGGCATAGAACTCAGCAGCGGACTATAAGGCGCTATAATATTAGCTATAGGATATTTAGAGACAGCAAACATGACTGCTGCACAAGGAAGCTGCTGAGGTAGTGAAGAACCTTCATGACTTGCAAGACGCCTTGGGTCTTTTGCTTGTGCCGTTCACACCTAGAATGGGATTTTGTGTTTGAAAGCCAGCACAAGGACAGCTAAGTATTGATTTATACCAACCATGTGAACCATTGTTTGTTTTAAAGCAGTGAGGGGGCTGTGCGCCTGTCAGGCATGTGTGAGAGTCGCCTAAAGCACTTTTCCATTGTCTTCTGTGCTGCATTCACTGTTCTAGTGCACGTGCCTTCTTAGGGAAGAACATGCACAGCTCAATATATTTCCATTAAATATGGTCACTGTGATGTGTACAGGCTATTGTGTCTATTGTCCAGCCTTGGTTTTACACCATAAGAGGCAGTAAGAATAAAAGTTGAATTTAGCAATACTGGAGCTTTATTATGAGCTTCCTCTTCTGTATGGAGGATCAGAAAGGGTCAGTACACTTGTTGTCGCTCAAATTGTACTCCCTATAACACACACTGGGAAACACAGAGCAGTGGTTGCCTCTTCATTGTTCTGAGCTGCACTGGAGATTTTCTGAGTTTATGTATTCACTATAGGTAGCACAATGTCAGCAAAACCAGTCCATGATTGCTGAAGATGTTTTTGATATGTTCCTTTTTCTGTATGAGAGGCAGCTCGTCTAGGCATGTTTTACACACCATTACAATTTAAAACTAAGAACAAGAGTATTGGGTGCACCATTTAAAGGGAGGACATTGATTTTTAGAGGCATCCGTAGACACAGTGATGTTTGCTTCCCCAATCAGGATAGCTGAGCTTTCAGAAAGTATAACTTCAACCAGCTCTCAGTGAAGAGGGCTGGCATCAAGGAGGTGTCTCTTGCCCTGGACCAAGACCCTGCTAATAGTTCAGCTATGAACCTGCTAGCCACTACACAGCAAGGTGCAGCGAAGAGTGAGCTGAAGACGTATGAGGTAAACCATGCTCCCTCCTAAACAGGATTGGAAGTAGGTCCAGTGAGGCCAGTGGACCTCGCAGATGGTCAAAAGGGCATATTAAAGGGCTTACAGTGGCCAGAGAGGGTCATAGTGGGCAGGGGCATAACACAGGCCCCCAAAGCCCCCTCTGTGTGGGGTGCCCCAAGCTCCAGGGGCCCCCCTCGGCATTGCACTCTGGCCAGAGAGCTCCTGATTGAGCCTGGAGGAGGCCCCTCTTCGTACCGTGCAGGAAGGCCCCCTCATTTTTCGTTACGCCTGTGATAGTGGGATCATCCATCACAAAAAGATAAGAGGGTACTAAAGTCGTAAAAGTGCAGCAAAATCTGATGCTTTCCGGTTTCTATTGAAAATCAAATATTCCATCTGGTAGTGTTTCGTCGGTTATAATCAATTCTAACTGAAAACCGGAAACCCTACCTAGAAAGCCTATGAAACATTCAAATTGTTTGTGATATGATTTAGAATATACCTCAGTTGGATTTCACAATAGAACACATGGGGATTATAATATAATGTGAATTTTAAACATTCATATTATATTGCAGAGATGTAGTTGCCAGTGGCAGTTGTAGAACCCTTTATAGCCCATTTCCCTCTCTTTATCCTCCACTTTGCAACCCATTTTTCTTATCTTTTTACTCTCCTTCTGCATTCTTCCCTTGTGTGACCTGAAACTAATCCCTGATCCCCCACCATATACTTAATTTACTGGCTCTGCTCCCCTTCTTAGCAGTGCCTTCCCTCTTTAACAGCTTTTGTTTGTTTCCCCGGTTCTCTCTACCACTTTTCTTTTTCCACTCACAGACTCCTGCTGGCTACTTGAAATGTGCTTATCAGCACAATAGCTGTATTATTTCTAGACTATGTTCAAAATGCATTTTAGAGCCATATAGTAGCGTTTTTGGTGACAAACTGTGCTTGTGGTTAATTCTAAAAGTTTGTTCGCTTGTGCCATTCTGTCCATCATAAACCAGAATGTCCTGCAAGACCCAGTTTTTCCCTCTGTGCACCCCTTTCCTCCTCCTACCTGCTGTCCCAGACACAGTTTGTGAATAGAACGCTGCATGCACAGCTCCTCCAGTTTCACTCATTTGGTTGTTGCTGGAAACCACTGGGGTGAGCTTAAGAGGGAGAGAAAAGGGTCATGTTACCTTACCACCAGGCTTTACAAGCCCTCTCCCAAGGGCTTCTCAGCCGGGCGTGGAGGCTAATGGAGAATGGGCAAGGGCAGTATTTTGTTTTCTGCCTGTTCAGATTAGGAAGGGCTGCGGTCCAGAGATACTGCCAGTTTCACAAGCTACACGCTCTGTCTAGGAAACAATGACTAATGCAGCCATGCACACAAGCTCACAACAAACGCACATCACTCTCTACTAAACAAACAGGGTCCATCCACCCACCTCTCACTCACCAAACATTGCTTATTTGTATAACAGACTTCTAGATACCCCAACATCCATACTCACTACACAAACTAGAACTCTGTACTACAATCCAAACAAAAACACATTTTGGTTGTATACCAATATCCCATCAAGCATACACCCTCAATTTAACAAACACCCACCCTTTCCAACCCACTGTCTCCTCCTAACATTGCCCTTGTCAACCCTCTGAACCTTTTTCTTAACCCTCTATCATACAGCTACAAAACACTCCACAACAGCCAATAAGGCTAAATCCTTCCCCTACTCAGCCTATGAACATCGCTACAACTCCCATTTACCCACTCTAACATTAACCAGACACTCTCCTTACACTCTATCCCATCCCCTCCTCCTTCAATATACACAACTCACCAGTTCTTCACATTCAAATCCTACACCTCAAAATACTAGATAGTACTAATCCATCAAAACAAGACCAACACACACATACAAAATGTATCTGACCAAATTCTCAGACATACAAAATCACCCACCTATCACAACATAACTACACACATCCATTCTGCTCTGAATACCAACATACATGACACACATTTTAACCCATTTCCGAATCACACTTTTCAATCAAGAAATACACTAACTGATCTATCCTCAAACACACAACAACACTCACTCACGTATCTATCATCCATTGCAGAATTCAGAGCCATAAAACATGCTCCACCACCACCTCTCACCCATATACTTTCAGCTTTCAAAAAATGCAAAGGGAAGCTACTTCACAACTCTGTTCATAACCTCACATACCCTTGTCTAGCACACCACAAGCCTGCCTTTTGGACACTGCTCCCCAGCCCATCCTCTCAATTTGGGAAACATCCTTTACATCGCAGTGATTACACAGCAATACATTTAGAACAGTGCCATTACAAAGCAAGCATTACATCGACTTGCACTAGAGGGCGCTATAACCTAAGGAAGAGTAAGATTTACTATTCCAACACCTTCCCTACTGTACGTAGACTGGTGTTGGAATAGTAAATCTTACTACTCCTAAGTCCAGCGGCCTCCAGCGCAAGTCATTGTAACGACTTGCATTGTAAAACTGCGATGTTGCATACCGCGATCATTTTGATCGCGTTGTAACATCACATATTCCTCAATTTCAACCAGACTCATCTCCACTCTCACATGCAGACCTAAAAAAAATACCTTGTAAGCCTTTTGGAAGAAGATAAAGACAAACAAAAATGACACTCTATCCTGTCTTGCAATTGTGCACACCACCACCAATAGCACAATGCCTACAACTTCAAAGAACAATACTCACTCTGCAGCAGTACAAACTCACACTACTTCCAAAAAACATTCTTTGGAATGACTACTGATAAATGCTTGTTCCATTAAAAAACACATGTTCCACATGTTCAACATACTGACACAGACCGAACATGACAATAATTGTATGCCAGCACTCTCACAGGCAGGGAACCACAGTGTATTGGTATGGGCTCCTCGGGACACATGGAAGTACTATGCCCCAGAGGACATGGGGTCCCTTACAGCTGAAAGTGGTATGAGGAGGGGAACATGTTGCCCTCTCCTCTTTTTAAAGACATTTTGCACTGGGGGATGGGATCCCCTGGGTCCTATAGTGGCTCGGAAAAGTGGGTCACACATCCACCGGCCCTTTTAAAAAGCATAAGGCCCTGGGTGATGGGCTACACAGAACCCTATAGTGGCTTGGGGAGGGGGATCAAATGCCCCTCTCCCTTTTATTTATTATTTGGCCCCAGGGCCGTAATCAGCTCGGGAGGGGTGTCCCATGCACACCCATCTCCCAAAATATTTACATACATTGATACCTGGGATCGGGACCACCACAGGGCACCCATCATTTTAGTTTTCTTTCTGCAATCCAGCGGGAGTACCATTGGATTGCAGCAAAAACAACATTTTACACATTTTTGGACCCCATTGTGGGTTTCTTTGGGAGCTTCCACAGAGGCTGTGGGCAACAGGATATCTCTACCCGGCCCCCGTATATATAATTTTTTTGTTTTTTTGTTTACTATTTTCAGGACAGGGAACTATAGCCCTTGCATCATGTAATGGTGGCTGCAACATTTTTGTTCATGTTGTGGCCAGCCAATCAGAGCACTCGCTCCTGTGGAAACCTCACTCCTGCAGGAGTGAGGTGACCTAAGGGAAAAAAATCCCCCTAAGCCAAACAGAACACTGTAATATATTACTATGTTTAACTATAACTCACACCATCATCATCCACTGCCAATTCCCCACATATTACATCACTCATGACATGTTCTATCACATAATTGGCAACATCACTGTAACATTTCAACTGACATCATTGATGTAAAGACTGTGCATGATGGAGGGGTGAGTCATAGTTACTTTAGGGCATGAGTTATAGTTGCTAGAGCTAAATCTAACTTGTGAAATTTCCCCGTTTTGTTTTAGTTAAGAATGTTAATTTGCCACTGAAATTTCACCGAACTATAACGCTACTTTAACCTTTTTTTTCAATTGAAAAAAAAATAAAACACATGTATATGTTGCACAAAGTCGTCTAATGATTAGACGGTGCTAGCGGTGGGGGTAGAACAAATCCCCCTAAGTGTCATTGTACATCAACTTTAAAAAAAAAAAGGCTGTTGCACACCAGTCTTCAGTAAACTTTCACTGATTTATTGCATAAAGCAACCACCAACGTGCTCCAACTTTTACGAGCCTTGGTCACGGCTAGTGAATCCTTTGTTTGTTTCAACTTTACATACATGTTATCCCGCTCTGCCCTTTATGAAGCATTCTGGGATAGGTAGTTTTACCATAAACAATTAACCTTTGCCATTTAAAATACTTTTTTGTGTAGTTGCCATAAAAAACATATATGAATGGCAAAGATGTTTATGCTACGTTTATAAGTACACCTCCTTGATTAGTACTTTTTGTTTTAAGTATGTATATGTCATATAGAATTGCTTCTATAATATTCCAATGTACATTATAAAATATGTATTAAATACCCATACATTCAAACATATCTATGCTTAATGATCCTGCATTCTGGCTAAGTGCCTCATTTATTCACTGTTCCTACTTGGCTAGGTGCCCATGGTCTTTGTTCGTTCTTCCCTTTACTTGTCACATTAGTGCAAATTTCTATTGTCCATTTCATAAAAATTGTTTTTTACTTATAAGTGCACATACAGTTCTTCATCCGCATTAAGGCCAAAAGATATCTTTGTTCGTATTCTTATTATGTATTTGCTTTCCAATCTTCGAAGTTGTGATGTTCTATCCCCTCCTTTTTCATTTTTGGGGATATGAGCAATACCATAGTACCTCATGGTTTTCCAGTTTGTTTTTTGTGCATAATGTTTTGCAACTGCATAACTCAGGTCCTTGAGTTGGACTGCCCGTATGTGTTCCAATATTCTTTTCTTTAACCCCTTCGCTGCTGATGACGAGCTCAGCTCATCATCAGCTACGGCGCTCGTATGCTGATGACGAGCTGAGCTCGTCATGTAAAGTGGGTTTTTTAAATCTGCAGCACACCGCGGTAAATCGTACCGCGGTTAAGGTGTTAATGGGCACACTGGGCTTCCTACATATTTTGGCCCACATATGCATTCAATGATATATACCACAAAATCTTGTATTGCAGGTTATTTTTTGCATGATTAAAATTACTTTTTTATTCCGATCTTTGATATTCTTCATATTTTTTCCTATTCTGCATGCCTTGCAGTTATTACATTTAAAGAAACCTTTGTTTTGTTGTAGCAAATTCTCCGGTTGTTGATTCACAAAATGGCTTCTCACCAATCGATCTTTAATCGAACATACTTTTTGTATGAAATTTGAGGTTTTGGGCCTACTGCTTTGGTGATGTCATTGTTGCTCAATAGGAAATTACAATGTTATTGAAAGATTTGTTTAATATTTTTATTACATTGCTTTTTATTGATATTTTCATAAACAAAACAACAGAAGAAAAAACAGACATTGCAGAGCTTGCTGTTATAGATAGATACGACATATCCGAAATACACATTTGTCTCTCCTGCGATCAGAGTTCACAGTATACAGTCGTTAGTATTAGACACCAATACACACAGGTCCATCTAATGGCACTTCGATACCGCCCACCCAATGCAAGCTACACAATAACATTCCAAGAGGCGCCCCAGTAGGAACACAAAACATTATATCAGTACATTACACAGCAACGTCTCTAGTGCGCAACCAGGTTATAAACGGTTCCCAGATATCTTTGGGCCGGGATTTAGTTGGCTGGAGTTCCCATTAGGTAGTGAGCCACGTACTACAGTAGGTAACTTGTGTGACACAGTCTTTAGACAGCAGTGGTCTTGATGTTCCCCAGTGTAGTGCTATCTGCCGTTTGCCATCAGTAGTAGCATGGCTGCTAATAAATTGAGTCTTGGAGCAGGAAAGAAAAGTGGCATGAACCGAGGAAACAGCAGGCAACAGCTTGCTGCATGCCAAAAGCTTTAATCCAAGTTATCTAAAAAGGAGCATCCTTAAGGGCAGCTCATTAGGGCATGTCGCAATTATAGCAATGACGATGACTTCCCAAAAGAAAGGCATAACATAATAGAGAAGATTACACCATACTTTTCCAGACATCAAGTAAGATCAGTAATCTTAAACAAGATTAAGTACTCTTTTGGGAAGGAACTAACAAAAAACAAGTTAAAAAAACTGAATAAATAGAGACAACATCTAGAAACAGAAACAGGGGATTCCGTCAGGTTTATAACCACCTTTAAAAAGAAATCCCACAAGGGGAAAAATCTGATGAAGAAACACTGGAATCTCCTAATTGCACATCCCATCATAGGAAAGAATGTAGGACAATATCCAGCCATCACCTATAGAAAACCTAGGTCAATCGGAGACGCAATATTATTATTATATTTAAGTTTATAGAGCGCACAGCTACCCGGAGGTTTCCCAGCGCTAGGGACCAGATGAAGGGAGTGTACCAACGGAAGAAGAATCTGAAGAGAGCGATTATTGGTTAAATAACCAAGTTTTTACCTCCCTGCGAAACTTGAGATAGCAAGGTTCAGGACGCAAGGATAAAGGGAGAGAGTTCCAAAGGGAGGGGGCCAAACAAGAGAAGGAGCGACCACCCATTCTGGCTCTTTTGACCGCATATAACTTGGCCTGAAGAAGGTGGTTCAAATTCATTATTCCACCAAAACGCGTCGCTTGTTGGATTTTACTACACTAAACCGCAAGGGTTCACATCATAAAAAATTGAAAAATGAAAAAGGATACATTCGGATGATGAATCTCTAGAAGGTTTGGGTTTAATGTTTATATTGGTACATTCATTTAGACTGTATTTTCCCATTTTGTATTGTGATTTTCCTGGCATATTTCTAACATATCTGTGTGACTATTATGTGTTCCTAAATTTATATTTATTTTTACATGAGAATATTGATCAAATAAATAAGATTTATATATTAGTTGTTGGTATCTTCGATTTGTGTTGGTAAATAGTTAATTGATGTGGATGTTGAATATGTGTGACACAGTATGTTCTTAGAAAACCCAAAGGGAACTTCCTTTTGACCTAGTGTCTTGTGACCTCCAATACATTGGCAACACCAAATTACCAGTCAAAAAATCATTTTAGAACATCTACAAAGTATCAAAAACAATGACCCTAATTATCCCGTAGACAGACATTTCGATCTCAAGCATGGAGGGAATAATACATTTTTCAAATAATTTATCATGGACAGAATCTTGTAAAACATCAGAGGTGGTGACCGGAAGAAGCAGTTGAGTCTCCTAGAGTCCCAATATATTATTAAGTTTAACACCAAATTCCTGTGTGGTTTTAAAATGGATGAAGAACTATCCATTCATATTGAGATGTAACCACGTTTTGATAGACTTCAGCATCTGTGTTGTTCTGTATATTTGTTGACTCTGAACAACAATGTATTCCTTTCCTGCTGTGATCTTTTTACTTAGTTGCTTTATATAATTGTCTTCTCCTTTGTCTTTGACTTTCATTCCTCAACAATTCTTTCACTTTTTCTTTTGCTTGTCTCTTAGCTGGTAGGCGCATATCTTTTCTGTATATATTAGACTTCTATAAATAGAAAACAACCCTCCAGCCCCCGGTTATAATTATGAATTTGGCCATGTCTAGCGTTTGACAATCACATGATTTAATATTTTAGGTGGAGACTTGCCTCCTGATATGTAGGGAAAACAGTATGAACTAATGCGACAGCACGGTACACTGGTCGTGATGATAGGCTGTTAGTCAGATAGTTGGCCAATCTAAGTTTCCCATGTCAATTCATCCTGTGGGCATTTGCCCCTGATGTTTTCAATATATTTCCCTTTTGCTCTGACATATATTCCCCAATCAACAAGGCATTTCTATATATCTGACTCAACAATTGGCCCTTGTATGGTGCATCTTATGAATGTCACAGAGGGTGCCGTCTTTATTCCCCTCATCCTTTTTTCACATAACCATACCTGGTAGTCCACTAATTTTTACCTTTTGCACAACTAGTGGTATTTGAAGGAATATTATCAATTTACACAGCACTTGCCTGCACTGTCAAAACTGATTATTCTCCCATAGCCCCTGTTTTTCCTGTTACTGTTCCTCATTAGGATTGCTAAAAATTTGAGCTGTGGGACCATTGTAAGTTATCCCTATGGTAAAGTTTTTCCAGGGTCTCCATATTTACTTTTCTGTATTCATTTGGCACATGTTTAGTTACATATCTAGGCAAATTATTTTGTATATGTCTAAAATATGTTTTCTATGTTCATGATTTCTCTGTGTGGATTGCAAATATCATGTTCCACTAATTTGTTTACTTCATGTGCAAGATGCCATTACAGATTAAGTCTGCACTGTCATTGTTTAGAATATGTCTTCTATGTCCATGATTTCGCCATGTGGATTGCCAGCATTATGTTCTACTGATTTATTTATGTCATGTGCGAGATGTTATTACAGAAGAAGTTTACACTGTTATTATTGGAATTACATTTTCTAAGATATATGTAGTCTTTATGTCCAAGCCACAAATGGATGACTTTATACTTTCGGACCAGTTGTGAATGGATGCCCACTCGGGCTTTACTTTAAGTGCTGATTTTCACATGATTAATAATCCATGTTACAGTTAATAGTGATGCACACTGGGGCTTTAATTCAAGTAGTGATTTATGTTTGCATTATACTAGTCAGCGACTTGTTGGCATTTTGTACCCACTTGGTTTGTTGTCACTTTTACTTTATTTATATACAAAGTCGTATGGCCTTATGGTTTCTTTTACATTGAGACTGTACTGAATAGCAGTAGCTCAACACGCTATTGCAGCTATCAGCGCGTTAATTTTGCCGTGTATCACTGACGGTTCGCGCCCCAACATCAGCCACAATTTAACTCAGTGATGGCTTGTTTATACATTTATTTACATTGTTTTTTTGAAATTTGAGGCCTCATGTTATTTGTGGTTAATTTATATTTTGTAACAAATCGTTTTTGATCACTGTAACATAACATGAAGTTCACGCTCGCATTATTTGTGCGTTTATTTCCCAAAAACAATTCTGAGATACTTATATGTGAAAATCGAATTGTAAAGCATATGCCTTAAAACAGTAATTTGTTCAAACTTTATTGAGATGAAATGATAGACAAATGTTCGATACAATGAAGTATGTCTTTTATGTTTGTAACACGTGACTTGCACTTTATTAGTTTGCACTGAAACACAGTCCCTTGCCCGTGACGAAGGAGTGTGTTATACTCCAAAACGCGTCCGACATTGTGTCTTAAATAAATTTGCACTGAAACTTGTGGCCGCGGCTCCAGTGTTACCTTGGATCGAAGGAAAAGTCAAATTGGTGACAGTGTGTATATATATATATATCTTTACTAATATAATAAAGAGAGAGCCCAAACCCTTGAGGCGGGTAATCTCAGGAACCACAGCACCAGTCACAACACCCAATAGAATGTTGGAAAGGGCAGTTGCAGCAGAAGGACTTAGGCTATGCAGACGCCCACCATATACATTTAAAAGGTAAAAGAACCGTGCCAGCAAAGTAGTCCCTCTAGGCGTGTCTGCGTTGTGCTGTAGGCGTGTGCTGGGGGCGTGACAAACGCTGGGGGTGTGTGGTACGTTCCGCCCTTCATGCCATGTCTCATATCGTGTGCTAATCACACCCTGCTCCCTTTAAATACCCCTGCACGCCATAATCATAACCCACCCTTACTCCTTAAAATACCCCAACACCCTTAAACACTAACCCATCTTAACCCTATAAATATACCCGTGTACCTCAAAACCCAAACCCTAAAAATACCCCTGTACCCCAAAACCCTAACCTAGCCCTGAACCCTAAAAATGCCACTGTACCCCAAAACCCAAACCTACCCCTGAACCCTAAAATACCCCTGTAACCCAAATCCCAAACTAGCATAGAACCCTTAAAATACCCCTGAACCCAAAACCCAAACCTACCCCTGAAACCTAAAAATAACCCTGTACCCCAAAACCTACTGCTGAACTCTAAAATACCCCTGTACCCCAAAACCCAAACCTAGCCCTGAACCCTAAAAGTACCTCAAAACCCAAACCTAGCCCTGAACCCTTAAAATACCCCTGTACCCCAAAACCCAAACCTACCCATGAACCCTAAAAAAAACCCTATACCCCAAAACCCAAACCTAGCCCTGAACCCCAAAAATACCCCTGTACCCCAAAACCCATACCTATCCCTAAACCCTAAAACTACCCCTGTACCCCATAACCCAAAACTATATCTGAACCCTTAAAATACCCAAACACCTCAAAACATATATGTCAGTACCCCAAAACATATACCCCTATACCAATACTTACCTTATCCAAACATTAAAAAAAACATGCTTTTACCATTCATGCATTTACAACGAATTTCGTTGTAAATGTATGCGTGGTAAAAGCATATAAAATGTAATGCCTTGCGTTATAATGGCATTGCGGAGTCATGGTACTTTCGTAATGTAAGAGTGATGGTATGTGGAAAGAAAGTTGCGGAATAAAGGTTATTTACCCTCCCCCGGTAAGTACATTGGTGGCACGGCGGTCCACATCTCCAGCAACATACTCATATTTTTTCACAACCCATTTGAAAAATGCACAGGTCTCTCACATTGATGGCCAGCACTGACATACACTTTTAGACACACCTCCCGCCACAAGTTCGAGAATTGCGAACTTTAGAGCTGGGGAGCTACGTTCGAATCTCAGCATCAGCTCAACATCCTGTGATTCCAGGCAAATCGCGTTGTCTCCCCGTGCCTACCACAAATGAATGTGTTCTTCTGTAATGTAAATTGTGCTCATGCGATGTTGCCGAGTTTGCGCTATATAATATTGTAAGGAAAAATAAAGTAGGGAATCTCGAGTTCACACACTACTGAACTTGCACTCTTAAGTGCATCAGCAGTGCACTATGAATCGGAGTGTTTCACAGGCCTGTCACAGATAAGAAATGCTATCAAAACGAAATCCTACAAAACAATATACTACTGGCCGGCAGCAATTCATACCCGGACAATGTCGGGACGGGCTGCTAGTATATATATATATATATATATATATATATATATATATATATATATACACACAGTGCATGTATGGCATGTATAGACATTGCAAACTATGCCTCTCAGAGTAAGGAGATGAGGTTTTTTTTTATATATGTGTTCATGCATATTGAACTACCGTTCATGTTGTAGGCAGATACATTAATGGAAGGGGAACCAACTTTGTATACTTAGGCCACAAGATACATGTGCATATCAGGCCATGTAAATATTGCTGCTTCTATGTACATATTGGTATGTATATATGGAGGGGTTTCTGTCTGCTACTAAATACTTACCAAGTGTCATGTGTCATGTGCATGTATGTATGTATAACTTCATTTCAGTTATTTATTTATTAATTTTTAAATGTACTCTTAAAACTTTGTCCCAACTCTCTCTTCACAGACCCATCCCAAAACTTTATGACTACTATGAACTCCCAAACATCATTTTCAAACTTCCCCCTTCTTTTTAGCCAATTCACCCTTTGTGGAATAACTTAAGGTCCCTGTCAATCCCTCTCTTTCTGAATGTCGGTACCCCTTTCCTGTCCCCTCCCAGTTCTCCATTCTTTCTTTTTATGTCTCCCTTCCCTCTATTCATCCAACTACATGTATTTTATTATCCATTGCCTTGTGTAACTTTTCTTAATCAAATACAGTGGCTTAGGGGGCTCTTTACTCATTCCATGCTAATCAACAATTACACCACCAAACTGAAAATAATTCTTGACAATAAGGACACCACTCTTTAGCAATACACTGATGAGAAACAATCGTACCTCAAAGTATCATATGCCAGTAACATCCTTTCGCAGTGCCTTGTGGCCCTCACAGGTAAGCATGAGCGAATTTTGCGGATCTCGCGTTCGCGAATTTTGCGGATTTGCGGATTCGCAAACCGCAAAATCCGCGAATTCCCGCGAATTTGCGGATTTTTTTTTTTTTGTGTTCGCCCGTGTTTCTGCCAGTTCGCGAGGGTTTTGTACACTTTCGCAAATTGCGAACTTACCTGTCGGGTCGCAAGTTTCGCGAACTTGTTGTTTCTACGTGTCCAGCCTGTTTGGGACACTCTTCTTCATCACTGCCACTCTCTGTCACCACTGCCACTCTCTGACTACTCATGCCACCCTCTGGCCCACCCATGCCACCCTCTGTTTCATCACCACACCCTCTGGTTGTCCAGTGTACATTATTTTCGGCAAAGCAAAGCACACCTTCCCTGCCTCAAGTGACCTGAATTAATTTGGGGCTGATTAATGTGTCACTGAATATTTTTTTAGCTGGCACCTGCTTCCTTAGTGCGCCCTGATTAGTGATCTTTTGCACTTGCTAAGTGCTTTCATTGTTGCAAAATTAGTTACAACACCTGCCCTGCCCCAACTGACAATAATGAATTAGGGGCTGATTAATGGATTTTAACTTCCAGCCTGGCTCCTGCTTGTCTCCCTTAGCTGTAATTCAGGACCTTTGTGGCATATGTGTAACTATTCTGAGGTTCAGAGCAGGGTCACATAATAGTTTCAACTGGCAACTGAACTCTGGAGGGGCCCCTCAGGAAGCACTACAGGAAATGGCTACTAATGATGAGCCTGAACTTTTGAACCTGGTAAGTAGATACTTTCAGTTTTGCTAAGATCGTATTTCTGCAATTTTGCACTTATTCGCGGGGCGCGAACTCACGCGAACTCACGCGAACAGTGCGAGCAGTGCGAGCAAAATCCGCTGCTCGCGGATTTGCGGATTTTGCGGGAGATTCGCAAATCTCGCGGATTGCGGATTTCCCGAAAATCCGCAAAATCCGCGAGCGGAACGGATTTTCCGCCCACCCCTACTCACAGGTGATTTGCTGTGCCTTACAAATCCTTGATTGATTGGTTGATTCATTGAGATCATGTCTCTTTTTATTGATTTCATAATTGGTTTTGTGCTGCAAGTCAACCCAACCACATTCACTCTGTATCCCTGTATGTGGATGGCATAACCTTGTTGTTATGTAAAGTGTTTGCTGCCCCTTAAAGGGGGGCAAAGAGCAAATCCACACTTGGTAAATACCCCTAATAAAAATAAAAACGAACCTTGGGAAGATGAAAATCTTTGTCATCTGTGCCCTGGTCTCAAA
The DNA here is from genome assembly GCF_964263255.1 of Lissotriton vulgaris. NCBI lineage: Eukaryota > Metazoa > Chordata > Amphibia > Caudata > Salamandridae > Lissotriton > Lissotriton vulgaris. Next base: position 1,155,917,830 of record NC_141693.1, read on the forward strand.
TCCTGGCCAGGAGAAAATTAAAGAGAAGAAAGGCCTAAGATATAAAGTGCTTTAAACTTTTGCCCTCCCTTCCATTTGGTCATCATCCAGGGTTTGTCTATGTGCATGGTGCCAAGTGAGGGAGCTCTGAGTGGCTCCCGGTTTCCAATACATTTTAAAGTGTGGCGGCACACTTAAGACTCAACACTCAAAGTCCTATGTCTCTTTCACCAACCATTGAATGTCTGATGAAGCACTACAACACTGCAAAGCACTTTCTTGTACTTTGCATTATTTTTATTGAGCAAAAGATGCATTTTTGAGGGATTGTTTTATGTTTGCTGGATATCATTGATTCATGGGTTGATTGACTGATTGATTTATTAATTGATTTGCACAGTTTGCCGATTTCACCATGTTTTAGAGAGAGAACAAGCCTATACCTGTTCGACACATTTAATGTACTTGTACATTCCTAGTATATGGAACTACATGGTAACCAGTGCCTACAAATTAAATGCTGCTAGTGACCTGCAACACTCATTGATTTGTTTTTGTTGCACTAGGACTTATGCTCTTTACCACTGCTAACCACTTAGCAGTGGTAAAGAGCATAAGTCCTAGTGCAACAAAAACAAATTAAGAAAATAGGGTAGGTGAAGGCAAAATGTTTGGGTGTGACCCTGGAGAGAGGGCCAAGTCTAACAGATAGCGAATGCTTTCTCCATTATGTTTCCAAATAATGTATCTGTGTGATTAGACAGTAGTTAAGCTATTTGGATTGAAAGTTGTTGTTTTTCGGCCACAGAAGTATTTTTCCAGTGTATCTTGACTGCAGTCCCTCCTAAAGCAAATCACTGGAAAATACCAGTCCCCATCTTCCTTTCATACATTCTCAATCAAGCGTTTTATTTATGTTTGCATGCATGTAACATATCAGCATTTCAGAGCACCCTACTCACCCATGAATCTTTTTCTAGGTTCAAAGCTGAACCTTAAACCTGACCACATTTTTGGATGCTTGAATTGATGCAGTGTTTTACCAATTTGTATCTTGCATAAAAACATAACAGAATGCAGAGGGGAAGGAGGGTGGGGGTAGGGATGGGCCGTTCAATCCTCGTTCAGTTTGAATGGAAGCATTATGCAAAGAATTGCCAACCGTGTGGAAAATGGAATCCTCATCCATCAGGAGCCTTTTACTCTTTAATAATTACATAGATGGGAGAGATAATGACCCTCTAATCAAATGAAAGAGAAGAAGCTAGTGTGCATGAGTTATCTTCAGGTGAAGTTTCCAAGCAGCCACCGTATTTCACGTTGCAAAGTAAGCCTCAAAGTGGGTTGGAGTGAATTACTTGCAATGTTATTCGTCTGAGCTTAACCTGGTGTGTATTACGTTTCCTTGAAGAATTTGCTAAAACTGATTAAAAGACGAGTATTGTGTAGAGGCCTTGGGACACTTGAAATAGTGAGACAAATATTAACAGTGTTAAATCCAGCCATGGACTTGAGGATTCATGCAAATAAATCATATGTCAAATTAAATGTGGGAGTTTTTTGTTTGACAAAGAAAATATTTACAATTTCAGGTAGACTATCGCAAAAAATCACAGCTACTGCTTTGAGCTGGAGAGGTCCCATAATGTACATGAGATCATTTGACGTTTATCACTTTCTACCCAACAACACATGAATTTAAAGTATCAAGAACAGACTGTGGGAACTTCTGGCTAAAGTTAATTCACTCAAAAGCAAAGCTTGAATATGCCTCTAAGTTTGCCTCAAAATAAAGTTTGAACCAGAAACTACGATTTTGTGTGCAAAGAAATGTTATCAATATGTGCCGAAAACCAACCTTTTTAAAAAAAAAATGGGTAATTCTTGGAAAAGAGTAATTTATCATTGAAAACAAAGCAGGCAGTTCCAAAATAGTTCACTTGGAATGTATGAAAGAAGCATTTGCAAAACCAATAGGCCTGACTTTAATGGTGTAACCTATGCAAACACAGACATGCGCAAATGCTGTGTGCACGGCTTTACCATTTTAAAGTAAGATATAGTCTTCGCCAGTGCTTGTTTTGTTCCAGAGGCACACACAATGTCCATCAGAAACCCTTCACTCATCCTCTAACTCACACACAATACAGTCAAACTCACAATACTGACACATATGAGAAAGTTGTGGTGGCAGTAATGATATTGGTAATAATGGTGATGGTAGTGATGGAAATGGTAATGGTGGTAATGGTATGTTGATGGCAACTGTGTTAGTGGTGTCAATATTAATGTTGGTGGTGGTGGTAATGGTAGTGATGTTGGTAATGGTAGTGATGATAGTAATGGTGGTGATCAGTGCTTAATTTGCACAAGTGGTTTCCAGTGCTTAGCACAGGCACTTATTAGACAGTGCCGGTACTATAGGTTTATATCATGACACAGCGAAGATGCAGATCATTTTTTAGAAACATAAATGCAGGTAGCTGGGCAATTTATTCTTCCTAAGCCGCCTGCAGAGCTGCTGTCATGCATCACTATGCCTGTACCCAGGCAGAGCCTCCCCATTGGATATATAGCTGGGGTGGGCTCATGGCTGAGCTGCAGCAAGGCAGACTTGGAAAGGGCGCCCTGGAATGAATTTGGCCCTCTGTTGCAGGGTCCTGCTTCTGGGAGGGGCCTTTGGAACGGAATTCACTGTGAACTTGCCAGTCGGCAACTTTGTTTCTGTCTCCTCCCTCCTCCCTTCAGGTGCCTCGTTCAACAGGCTTGGCCATGCAGCGAGAAGCCCTGGCAGCTGAGCATGGTGCATGCAGGATGGATGTGTTCCCTAACATACATATTGCATATCCAAAATCGTTGGGGGCCGGGACTTATTTCTTTACAAATTAAGCACTGGTGGTGATAGTATTGATGCTGTGTGATGTGGTACTGGCAAGGGGGTTATGGTGGTGATGTTTATGGTTGTGGAGGTTATGTTGGAGATAGTAATGGTGGTAGTAATGGCTATGGTATTAGTAACAATGGTATTATGGTAATGGTAATAGTGATAGTACGTGAAGCACCATATTATTAAGATCTTGAAAGGTAGGAGGCAAGATGGCAGACACGGCTGTGTCCGAGTGAGGCAGGCGATGTGAGCTCTCCACCGTCAATCACCCTTTTCCCCCCTTGGCAGCCCCCGGTTTTGAAAACGGAGGGAGCGGTAATAGACAGCGGAAGCTACCGGTTTAACTGATATCCTGGTTATGCTGTTGGATTACTTTCGTCTTAGTTGGGTCCATTGGCATTTGCCTTCCAGCGTTTGCCTTGCGAAGAGTCAACGTGGACATCAGAGGGCTTCCGCCGGCTTCCAGTCTCAGGTGTCCGGAACACCGGTAACTGCTGCTCAAACGAAGGATCGCTTGGAAGACCCGGGCTGGATTCGTGCGGCAGTTTCAATGGCACCCAAGAATGCCAGCAGCACTACAGCGAAGGGGCCAAAGACACAGGCAGCCGCCGCCGCTAAAGGTGGAGCCCCTGAAAATCCGGATCACTTGGCGACCCCCACTACCAACAAAGTGGATGTTGGCGCTCCTGGAGTTTCTAATTCTGTGCAAGGGGATACATCATCCTACCCGGCCCCTGCTAGAACGGAGGAGGAGGTCGGGGCGCTAAGGTCAAAACCCCTAGGATATTTAAAAAGAGACCTTTGCTCTGACTGAAGTGAACACTCAACAAAGTATTCAGCAAAGTGATAATCCTAATGTTAACTCTGAGCCAGTAATTGATAAAAACGAACTATTATCAAAGGCAGACTCTTCTCTTCCTTTAAAAGACCGGGAGACTTTGGAGGAAATTGGGCATATTATCGTCAACGCTGATACTGATATTTTGGCTGAGGGTGATATTCCAGCCATTCATGTAGAAATGGCTGTATCTTCTCTTTCACTCTCAGGAAAATCAGGAACCGCACTAGGTAGCCAGAGGGCTATATCAACAGCAGGGGCTGGCGCTAAGCCAGATAAAATTCTTCAAAGTGCCGGGACCATGAGTGAAGTAACTACTGAGGCGGACTCCGGAGACTCGCTGATTTTGTTCTATGTCGGACCTTTCCTATACCTCTGACATTGAGAGTGCTGAAGGTGACTGGCTTGATGATAGAAGTTTGACAAGCTCAGCTCCTCTGGAGGAAGATGAAATTAGTCTGTCAATAGTGGAGGGAAATAGCACAGTGCATAAAATGAAAGAAGCAATGGCCTTGCCTAATTCTCTCTCTAGAGAATGTCTTGGAAATGATGGATCCCCCATATTAGGTCATTCTTCGGCTGAGTCAGAATCCAGTGTAACAAGTGAACCCAGGGGTGGGAACATAGATACTCGTCTGGAAAATCATATTTAGAGTGAAATCAGCTTAGCTACTATCTATCAGGCTATCATGTCACACTGTGAGAAGACAAAAGCTGAAGGCTTGCGGATGCAAGGGGCGGTACGGAAGTTGCAAAACACGGTGCACCGAGTTGTCAAGACTTCCAATGAGATGTCCGCTCGGATCGGGGAGGCGGAAGCCAGAATTTCCTTATTTGAGGATGATATGGTGCAGCAGAAAACGGAAGTCTCTTCTATCCATGCTCTTAGGGATGATATTAACTGGAAGTTAATTGATCTTGAGAACCGATCCAGGAGAAACAATTTACGAGTGCTTGGCATCCCGGAAGGAGCGGAAGGGAGTGACATTATTGTGGAACTGTTCTTAGAAGCCTTCCCTGAACTGACCCAATGGAGATGGGAGGTTGAACTACAAAGATCGGAATGGTACTAGGCCGTCTGATGGGAAGCCCAGAGCTATATTGATCTGTTTAAATAACTTTTTGTCACGTGAAGCTTTATATGATTTAGCTAGGCCAGACCGCAAGAGAAAGGGGAAGGGGATGATATTTTTTGTACGCCCAGATTATTGCCAGGCCACGGTGCAGCAGAGGTGGCATTTGAGGCAACTTCTTCCATTGTTTCAAGCTAAGGGAGTACAGGAATACTTACTTCATCACTCCAAGCTTAAAATTATCCATAAGGAGAAAACACAATTTTTTTGAGTCTGAGATTGCTGTTAAGGACTTTCTAGGTACAATTTAGCATGATGACATTATTTTATAGATAGATTTTTATTGCGCTTTCAATCTTTCTATGCCAGGGGGTAGGGCTGACCAGTGAAGGGCAACTAGCCTTTCTCTCCATCACCAATGGGGACTATTCAGTCCCTTTGCCTCATTTGGGTGGGTGTTTGGGTGGGTGAGGGTGGTTTTCGGGGTAGTAAGGGAGGGGTGGGAGGGGGTGAGTTTGGGGCAAGGAATAGTAGAGAAGTTTTATTAAGCGTAAATTGCAGCCAAGACTTGATAAATAACGACTTTACAATTGCATATTCTGTCTTAGTAGTGCCAAGTAGTACCCTGACCAGGAATTATGTCTTAGCCCTGTTAAACCATTTCATTTACGAGAATGGGTACATTTACAGTTTGTTCTTGGAATATTTGCGGGCTGAATGAAAGGGAAAAAAGAGGTAAAATGGCTCAAATTCTTACTTCCGTGAGAGTTGATTTACTGTGTGTACAGGAGACCCATATTGCAAGGAATAATAGCAGCTGGTTTAAAGATTTGGGTATGGAATTAGTTGGTTGTACATGACAAGGTACAACAAGAGGTGTGGCTGTTTTGAAAAGATATGGTTCGGGGACATGTAAGCGTGTAAAAGAAGATTCCTTCGGTCACTGGGTGATTATTGAGTTTTGTCTGGAAGGTCTTTTTTGGAACATTTGCACAATTTATGGCCCAGATTTAGACGACCCAGATATGATGAATCAGCTCAGTATTGAACTTGCGGCCTGGCCATCTCCCTTAATTTTATGTGTAGATTTTAATCTACGTTTGGTAGGGAAGGTGGACATAACCAGTGATTACATCTATGAAGGGAAGAAAAACAAAGTTTTTAGTGCTACCAGAGGGGTTGTTAACCACTTGGCTGCTAAGGCTTTCCCCCCCCCCCATGCTGGATCCTTTGTTTTCCCATTGTTTCATGACGAGCTCAGCTCGTCATCAGCACAGCTCCAGTGTGCCTCATGACGAGCTGAGCTCGTCATGAACATGGAAGGGGTTAAAGAGTTTGGGCTAGTTGATGTTGGTTACGTGATGGGAATGGGAGCCCCTGGGGGCACCTTTTTTCTGCTCCTTATCAAAAACATGTCCGCTTAGACTATTTTTTCATTACTGCTGGATATGTTAACAATGCCAGGTTCAATATTTTGCCTAAAATAATCTCTGACCACAATCCTATAATTTTAGAGCTAGATGTTAATTTTAGTACTCCTTTGAAGGCCTGGATTTTTTTGCGTAAATTATTAGTTGATCCACTGTATGTCGAACAAATGGGGAAATGGATTGTTGAATTTTTTTTAATTAATCGCAGATCCGCTTCCGCCCATTTGGTGTGGGATGCTTTTAAGTCAGGGTTACAAGGAGAAACATTAAGTTACTCAACCAATAAACAACGGGAAACACGAGAAGAGCTTGCTGTGGAGACAAAGAAACTCAGTGAGTTAGAAATTCAACTGATGACGGTGGTAGGCAGTGGTCAGGATACTGATCGAATTCTGAGTGATTTACCCGCTCAAAAGACAAGGCTATATCAGAATTTTGCTACAAAGCTAGCCGCACAAACTGCAGTATACAGATCAGAGATTTATGAGGTTGGAGACAATTTGGGCCGAATACTGGCAAAAAGGCTGCGTCAGAAAGAGGTTGCCAAAAGGATAGATAGTATCCAGGATGAGTCAGGGTAAATTTACGATAGACCTGCAGAGGTTTTAGAGGTTTTTCATCAATTTTATAGTAAGCTGTATATGGAGGAGATTACATGTGGTAGTGAAGATAATCTAACAGATTTTGTGCTGATATTAAAACTCCTATATTAACACCAGAGCAGACTGAAGAATTAGAGACAGTCATAATATGGGAAGAAGTGGAAGCTGCTTTATTATCATTGGCGGTTGGTAAGGTGGTAGGCCCTGACGGCATCCCGCTTGTATTTTTCAGGGTTTTTCGACAGGTTTTGAAAGAAGAACTCATGACAGTTTTTTTGGAAGCTCAGAAGGGGAATGCACCTTTGTCCTGTCGGAATTCCATAATCAAAATTTTTCTAAAAAAAGATACACCGTCTTTGATGCCCTCCTCATATAGGCCTATCTTGCTTATCAACGTCGATAGCAAAATATACTAACAGATTTTAGCATTGCGTTTATCCAGCATAATTTCATCTCTTGTGTCAAAGTTCCAGCATGGATTCATACCTGAACGCGACACAGCTGATCATGTTCGGCGATTGATCGCTCTTGTGGATTGGGCGCAAGCAACTCATTCCACAATGGGGGTAACCCTGTTGGATGCCGAAAAGGCATTTGACAGGGTTTCCTGGTCATATATGTGGGACATTCTAGGTTTGAAGGGATTCAGTCCTAGAATGTTACTAGCCCTGAAGGTTCTTTATTCTTCCCCAACTTTTGTATCGGTTTGGCTGGTCAAGTGTCTGCCTTGTTCTCAATCTTTTGCGGCACACGGCAAGGGTGTCCGTGTTCACCACTTTTATTTGCCTTATATATTGATCTTTTTTTTAAATAAGCTAAATGTAGCTAAGAATATTAAACCTATTCATGTATGTCATATAGAATATAGAGCCCTTGCCTATGCGGATGACATTGTTGTTGTCACTAGGGATATAGGTAACGCACTACCAGCTATTGATGATTTGGCGGCCCGGTTCGTATCATTCTCGGGTTATAAGCTAAACATTTCCAAGACCCAGATTCTTTATGTTGGTGAAGATCCTCCTGAAAATGTAATCACTGTCTCAGAGGTCACCTATTTAGGAATTAAAATTTCACTACCAGTATGTAATATTCCTGAATTAAATATGAACTCTGCGCTGATTAAAGTCAATTCAATGCTAGAGAGACTCATTTACATTTATCTTTATACGGTAGATCCAACGTTTAAAAAATGCTGGTGTTACCTACATTTTTGTATATGTTTCGTACAATCCCGATTGAATTTCCAGCTATATGCTTTAAGAGATTAGAGAGGATTTCCTCCAGATTTTTGTGGGGTTATAAGAGGCAAGAAAGTGCTTATAAAAAGATGATGTTGCTGAAAAATCGTGGCGGCTGGGGCATACCTTATTTTATGTTTTATTATGTGGCAGCAGTATTGCAATTCATCAGCGCGCTGGTAGTGGGGGATAGGGCCCGAATTTTGCCCTGTCATGCTCCTTCCATTTATGAACTTGGGATGGGTGAGACAATTAGGGGCTGCTTGGTTAAAATAGTAGAACCTAGCTACTTCAATTAAACAACATTTTAAATTCTAAAAGTGGCTTATACGGTATGGAGACTGGTTAAGCGTCAGCTGGGAGTTCTGAAGCTGAATGTGTAAACTCCGTTCTCAGCATCTGAGATATTACCTTTCATCTTTCTGGATCAAACTGCTAGTAGATGGTCTTCTAAAGGAATTCAATGTTTAGGTGATCTTTTGCAAGATGGTCATTTAGCCTCATTTACTGAGCTACAGAGGAAGTTTGGTTTGGCAAAACATACATTTTTTAAGTTTCCCCAAATCCGTAGCTTTTTGCATACTTTAGGCCCTGATATAGAATATCAACTGAGGAAATTTCCTCTTATCGAGGGTATGGGGAAAAAAACATTGATAGGGCAATTTTATTCTTATCTTATTGCACTACTGCCAGATGATCTCGAGAATTGCCAAGATAAATGGGCAACCAAGTTAAGCCGAAAGGGAGTCAATATTGTTGAATCATTAATGTTAGCAAATGGGGTTCTTATGACAGGGAGGATGCGTACTCAGCATTACATGGCTATATACGATCTGTACTATACCCAAGAAAGATATCTAAATGGGGTACTGCTTCGGGGACCAAATGTAATAGATGTGGTCATATTGCTGCTGATGCTGTTCATATGTTTTTTTCTTGCCCCAAACTATCTGAATTTTTTTTTAATTGAACAATTTTTAGAACTAATAATGGGACTACCAATGACTATGAATGGGGAATTGGTTTTGATTGGTGTTAGTTCAGAAACACTTCTTCACACAAGATTTAAGACCATGAAATATTTTGTATTTATCTGTATGGCCGTAGTGCGTGCATGTATTACAAATGATTGTATTCATCCGGATCCTCCTTCCTTTTCTAGTTGGCGTGCGAGATTAATAGCGATTTATAACTTGGAATTGGCTATATATAAGACTAAAGGAAGAAGAAAGAGGGCTATGGGAGTTAAGATCTGGGCGGCTATAACTGATTGGATTTAAGAAATCTTGTATATGTTCTGTATTTCTATTCATTTTCTTTGACTGCATTTGTTAAATGTATCTGTTATGTATGATTTGAACTCTGCATTCCTTGCATAAAATGGGGATAAAACCAATAAAAAAATGTTTTAAAAAATATTAATCTTGAAAGGTCATGCATTGGTACTGTATTCCCTTTTGCTAAACATTACTATGAAGGTTGCTGCTGGGTGCTCTGCAAACCTAAAGAGCAGTCTGGCAAGGGCATCAGAGGCGCTGGTGGGTGCTTGGCACTGAATGAAAACGAGTGGCCTGGCAAGTATGCCACAGGAGCTGGTGGGCTAGAGCAGAGAAAAAGACTGACGTTAGCTGCAGGGAAGTACTCGCAAGGAGGGAGGGGCACAGCAGAACCTGAGTTTGGACTATTTGCATGCATTCCTCCCATCACATTTTGTGTGTTTGATGTAGCACCTTAAGTGGTCAAAGGTATGCCAATAAATAGGCCCCTTGCTAACTGTGCCACACAATCCAAACTGTACCTTTCTGATGAGGCCTAACAAGGAGGAAATCAGTCTGGGATTGCTTGTGTTCCATCCTGGAGTGGGTCCCGCTTATCAATTAGAGATGGACTGTTCTCATAATGAACAGGATCAGGTCTGGTTTGCATAAAGTGGGTCGCTGTCTAGAGTGGCGCACATGGGCACAACACAATGAGTTGGAATGTTACCCAGAGCAGTTGTCCATGTTTTAGGCTACTACAAGTACTCCTCCCATCACCTTTGTGTATGTTGATGTGGAATTAAGAATAGTAAATCTATACTTACCTTTACACACCTAACTTCTTGATATGTTTAGTTCTTGGTATTTTGACCAGGGTATTCCAGTAGCTTGATACTACTGAGACTATATTCAAATTGAAAAAAAACCATGATATGAAAAGCAAATACTGATCCCCTCCTCCTCATGATTCAGTTCCCCAGGGATCCGCCTTATCACCAACGTTGTTTAACATTTATGTAGCCCCCTTAGCTAGCCTGATAAAGAGCTACGGATTTAAGCTGGTATCATATGCTGAAGATACACAGCTTATAGTATTGTTAGACAAGGGTGCAGACTCCAGAGCCTTGGACTTCTGTAGCTGCATGTCATCCGTGATGAACTGGATGAATGCTAACTTTTAAAAGTTAAACGCAACCAAGACAGAGGTCATTGAATTTGGCTCAAAATATCAAATCTGGAATCAGTTATGGTGGCCGAGCACGGCCGGAACACCTCCGACACCAGTTGCAAAGGCAAGGAATCTGGGAGTAATGGTGGAAAAAAATCTTACCTGTGCAGCACAGATCAATCAGGTAACATCAGCCTGTTTCTTTACCCTTAAAGGGTTGAGATAGATCCTCCCATATATACCATTTGCCTTAAGGAAAACTGTTGTCGTGTCAACCATACTCTCCAGAATTGACTACTGTAACACTCTCTATCTTGGACTGGGTGTAGCCCAATTAAACAAACTCCAGGCCATTCAAAATGCTGCGGCCAGAGTACTACTTGGGCTGCCAAGACCTCATCCTACCTCGGCAGCCATATAAAATCTTCACTGGCTTCTAGTGTGCAGACGGATAGAATTCAAATCACTCTGTCTAGTCCACAAGGCTTTGTTTGGAGAGGGCGGGGAAGAGGTGCGGAATCTCTTCTGGAAGTATGTTCCTGCGCGGACCCTTAGATCCTTGTCTTTGGGTCTGCTACAAGTTCCAAAGATACAGAAAGTACGCTGTGGGAGAAAGCGCTTCTCATTTCTGGCGTCAAAACTCTGGAACAAACTTCCATTGCACATAAGAAGCCTGCCCAGTAGACATGCATTCCGCAAGGAAATTAAAACCTGGCTCTTTCCCTAAAGTCATCCGAACATCTGCACAGTGGATGTCTCGTTCCTAACACAGCGCCAAGACGCCTCAGCAATAGCACGCTTTACAAGTAAAACCAGTCAGTCAGTCAGTCATGCACACAGCATTTGTTCACCCCATTGAGGTGAGGTGAAATGGAAAGCTGACCTGTAATTGGTTTACAAGAGATTTTTCCTTTTGGCACCATTTTGGAAATTACCAGAAAATAGTTCAGTATTCCTGCATTGTGTGCAGCATTATTCTTTCACCTCCTAGCAATAATTTTCTTAAGTTCAGAAAAATTCTATTGAAAGAATATGACATAAGGTTACAAAGTAAGACAAAGAAAATAACAAGCAAAAGTATACATCAAGATAATTAAAGGTATTAATATAAGCTACAAAAAGAAACATCAAAAATTGAGAATAAATATAAGCAAAATTGGCAACTGGTATGATATAAGGTAATAAAAGATATACTAAATAAACATTGTAATTACAAGAAAAGCGAAAATAATATTAATATGTTTAACAAAATACAGGAGTTCATCCCTCCTAGCAATAATAAGATGTCTCTGGGAGGATTTGTCAACCAGAGGAGTCAAGCGATGTTTTTGCCCATGAATCTCCAAATGACATACTAGTGGTCTGTAAAGTACATTTTTCTGGTATATTCTACTTTAGGAAAATCATTTCACTTTCTTATCCTATTAGTGTGATCTTGTTAACATGTTAAAAACGCACAATCCTCTGTAAGTTAGTCATTACATTCTGATTTGTTTTGACCAATATTTCGTGGTTGAATATATGCTGTTTGCTAGTACGTTTGAACCCGCTTCTCCTGATTATGCCAGCCAGGCACCCACTTGACCAACAGCACCAGGACATTTAATGTAATTCATCCTTCCCTCAACTTTTTCAATGCTGGCTACCCTCCTATTGAAATAGGTATGATAAGTGGACCTTTAGAACATCACTCACTTCACATATGATGGCTAATCTCGAGTGGGGCAAGCAGAGGATCTACCAACATTTTGGCAGATCCTCCATTACCCAAGCGATTAGTGTTTTTAAAATATTTTTTTGTATTCAATGTAATCAAGCTATTGTTTTAAAGCTTTGATTATGAAGCACTAAACAATGCACGCATTCATTGATATTTATTACACGGCGCGCCTCACAGCTTTCATTCTTGCTTCGAGTTTAATTACACAGCTTCTGGGTTTTTTCGCATTACAATTGCTCTTTATCTTGCACCTTTTTTGACATTTGTCAATGTCCACTGTTTAATATACTATTTTATTTGAACAGTGTTGGTTAAACTGAACTTTTTACAGTGCATTCTGCCAGTTGTGATGTTACAGTACACCATGCCATGCCATACTCAGTAGAGTAGAACGGACTCACATGGGGTGTGGCAACTGAAACTTAAATAGGATTAATATCTCACTGCCAAGGGCTTCAGGTTCCTTCAGACAAATGTCATCCAATGCCTATTGTTTCTCTAACCATGTTTTGTCAATAAAGAGATCAAATTAAAGGAACATGTTACAAGCATGACATAGAGAGGTTCCTGGACTGCTGTTCCACGGTGCATGCCGTTGTACCACTATTATTTGCTCTTGGCTTAATTGCTGAGGAGAAGATGGACGCAATTGTCAGTTCGTTTCCGGTGGACGCATCTAAAAATACCGCTCTCTTTCAGCTCAATAGAGAATAATGCTGCTTCATGCAATGTTGCATTAAAGCCTGGCTTCTTAATGGGAGGCTAAGGCAAATTTGTATCCACCACACATATGTGGATTTGCTGTGGAAGACATTGCTAGCTCTGTATAAGGAGGCATTTGAGAGGGGAGTATTACCAGCTTCAGTAAGAGAGGCAAATATAGTAGTGTTACCCGAACCTGGACGGGACCCCACTGATTGCAAATCGTATATCCCCTTTGGAAAGGATAAATGTAGATGCATAAATATTGGGAACATTATTAGCACAAAGCCTAGAAAGCCTAGCAAAGACAACAGAGGGGATAATACACGCTGATCAGGCGGGATTTGTGTGCGGGCGCACCACTGCTTCCAACATTTGAAAGACATCCCTAATTATAAAACATGTCGTGCAAAGGCGGAATCAAGCACCGTTTCTAATCTAGATGCCCATGTAGCGTTTGATACTATTAATTGGGCATTTATGGACTGCACATTACAATGCCATACCTTAGGGACAGATTACTTGCGATGGGTAAAGGCACTTTATACTGTGAGCCAGGCAAGGGTGAAAGTAGACAATAGAGTGTCTGAAAGTTGGTCGATAGAGAGAGGGACTTTCCAGGGGTGGCCTCTCTCTCCACTGATATTCGCACTAATTATAGAGCCACTGGTACAACTTATACGTATCCAACACACAAATGATGGAATCAATGTGGGAGATAAGTGGGAAATCATGTCATTATATGCTGACGATATACTGTTAACATTGAGAAACCCGATGATTGCATGGCCGGCTATATATAGTACATTAGCATGGGTTGGGGTGCACTCAGGGTTCTAACTAAATGCCAATAAATCGGTGGTGTAACATATACAAGTGTTTGTAGCAGGGGAGGAATGCCTAGAACGCATGAAGCTCCATCCGACTCCATTGAAGTACCTAGGAGTGTATTTGAGCTCAGATTGCAATGAAGCATATGATTTTAATGTGGGCAATTTATTGACATCTCTTGAGCGAAGTGTGCACAAGAGGCTGAGATTCCCAATGTCCTTAATGGGGCGAATAGCAATTAGCAAAATGATCATGCTACCTCGAGTACTATATGTGTTGCAAAGCGTACACCGGAATTTTGCTTCTGCAAACTGGATGAATTACTTCGATTGCTCTACTGGGGAACAGGAAGGGAGCGGATAAGTTTGGAGGTACTGAAACTAGAGTCAGAGAGTGGAGGGTTACGGACACCAAATTCCATTACCTATTATTGGGAAGCTCATATTTAGCATACAGTGCTGTGGTTCCAGGAGGCGGCATTGATCCAGTGGCAGGGATGTTGGCGCGTTTGGTAATACCACAGACACTAATGGCATTGCCCTTAATTCCTTGCAAGAAATGGACAGCTATACCGTTACAGGTTAAGACCCTCCTAGATATTTGGGAACAGGCAACTAAAAGAAAAGGGGATGTGTATATTTAAATGCAGCAGCTGATTCCCTGGGGCTCTGGAATTGGCCCAATGATACCATTTTTCCTGAGACAGCGATGTGAGAATGATACCCCACGCGACATGGGAGACCTGTTTGAGGACGGCTGAATGGTGGGCTATGTGGTGTTTTGTGATAAATGGGAGATGGCAAGTGGATGCTTCGTGGTATATGCTGGTTTGGAAATGGCTGTCCGCAGGCTTGGGAAGGGTTTTCACGAGAACCAAAATCGCATGTATTAAACCAGACTCTTCCAGACATGGAATTTGCACATTGTTGATACCACACACCAGTACCCATATAAACACACTGAAGACACAATGAGAAGGTGATATGGCCATGGAATTAAGGGAAAGGGTCTGGACATCTATATTGAGTAAATGCAGGAGAGTTACAGGTAATGCACAACTTAAACGTATGCATTATAAATTCATACATAGGGATAACATCACGCCAAGTCGCTGCACACACTAGATTACTCCAGATGGAACAGTGCCCTAAATGCAGAATGACAGAGGGAACCTATATTCACATGTGGTGAACATGCCCGGGTGTTAGTGCCTTTTGTGGTAATTCAGACTTTAAAAATACTAACCAAATTGCAACTACAGCCAACGGCACAGATGTGCTTACTGGGGCTAATCATCTGTAATAAAAACACTAAATATGCTGAGAAGGAATTGGAACTAGGTCTCACTGTGGCAAAGAAGTGGGTAGCACTAAGATAGCAGTGGTGGTTTTCACTCCCTAAGTGTGCATGAATGTTTTGCCGGCCGTCTCGGGCCAGCCAAACATTTATGGGCACTTAGCATGTTCTCCACCCAGGCTGCATTACAGCCTGGTTAGAGAACATGCCCAGGGCCTCACTCCCCATCTGAGCGCCGAACCAGGGCACTCAGACCAATCACAACACTGTATTGCAGAGTTGTCATTGGCTCAGGGGAGCCTGTATGCTTCATGGGTGTTTCCTGTTATGGCGGGCGGGAGGAGTGGAGAGACTCAATGAGGAGGATGAGGTGAGGATGGGGTAAGGAGGTAAGTTTAATTATATTTGTATTTACCCCCTCCCCCGGTCCCCCCGCTCCACCACCTCAACCCCGGCCTACCAACCCCACCCTCCCCCCATCCATGCTGGCCGCCATTGTAAGATAGATGTCTAAACGGCTGCACACACGTAAGCAATGGTTATGGGAAGTTGCGAGGTAGGTACAGACTGAATGTGGGGTACGCCACAAGTTGGTTTACAATGGAGCAGAACAGGTAGGAAGGATGGCATGGGACTTATTAGAAGTCCGGTTACAACAAGAAATGGGTGATCCTGGACTGGGACATGATATGGAGGGGACTGTTGATTAATTCTCTTTAGATATGTCTGTGATGCTGATCTAACGTAATTTAATGCAATAGTACAAATAATGCTGCCTAAGTGATCCAATGTCATGTATGGATTTATATTTATTTGCACACGGTGTGACTCACACCTCTCTCCTTGTTTACGGGGAAAATGCTGATGTGAATAGTAATAGTTTCCTTGAGAAGGCTGTCAGATCAGACCACTGACTGACCCCAGTAATGCTACAACACCAGGCACTCATTTCCTCAAGTAATTCATGCTTCAAAACGTTGTGTCTCTAACAAACAGAAACATCAGTGTCATATTGGTTTCCATAGGCCGCGTCTCTTGGGATAGTGTTCCATGCATCAGTTTTGCAGTGGTGTACCATGGGGGAAATAGTCTCATTGTCAGTGTCTATGCAGTGATTAATGTGTGGAGGCTTTCCTCTCTGTCTTATCAGTTCACTAGATTCTCTCTCAGGGTGGACTGAACGTGTGGAATTTCTCTCTGCAGAAATCTGCAGAGTTACTATTAAAACTCTGCGAGATTCCACGGAGTTCCGTCGAAGGGGCGTCTTACTGCTTGCATTGTGATTTAGCACCAGTAGCATGTTCCACATTAACAAATCAGCCCAAACGGCACCACAAGGTGTGCAAGAGTGGGCGGGCACTCAAGTTGATTTGCAGCCACTGAAGAAGAAAATCTACTAGAGAAGCAACCCTCTGACCTCTCACAATAACCCACATTAGAAATTCTTGCCGGAAGCCGAAAATTGCGCTAGGGGAGACCAAATCTTACATGTCCTCGCCAGTGGAGCTCGGCGGCGGGAGAAAAAATTCTGCTAAACTGGAATTGGAAGAATTTGACCAGAACTCTGCATTACAAGAGTAACACAGAGTTGCCTAAATCCGCCAATTCCATCAGCGGAGTGAAACTTTCCACAAAGGCTTAATTCTCACTTGATGCAGCCCTTCTCCTTCTGGGCTTGTTTTACCTTATAAATGTTTTCATTTGAATCAGGTGCTGCCCTACCAGAAGGTGTCAGTGTGTTGCGCCTATTCAAACCATATTGCCTTGCATGGCATCTCTTACAATGAATAACTGCAACATCAAGACTTTAACATTAAGCAAATAATTAATTGTCTACTCCAGCATAAGGCTTAAAAATGTGAGAGCTCAATTACTGTTGTTAGGGACAAAAGGTAGAACAGAGAAGAGAGGAAATGTGAAAACCGGGAAGTAAAGATGGTAAACCTTTGCTGGATAAGGAAGCCAGAGGAGATAGGTTGCCAAAGGTGGGGCAACAGAGATGCAAAATAGATGGAAAGAGGTAAAAAGGAAGGGAGAAAAGTGCATAAGGAGCGTGAATGTAAGACCAAGAGGAATGGAAGGTGGAGAAGAAGAGAAGTAGAAGTGGAAGTAGAAATGAAGAGCAGGAGTCCAAAAATGGCAGAAGGAGAGGTTGACCTATGTGGGGCTGCAAGGGGTCTCTTTATTACAGTGTCCACTGTGCCAGGCCTCTCTGAAACATGTCAGTATAGTTCTTATTATTTATCTAGAGCGGATCAGACACAATTGGCGAAAAGGAGCCTTACATAAAGTACAGATGTTAGAAGACAAAAAGAATAATGGGAAATTAGAAACACCACATAATTTTATGTGAACATGGGAAGAATACTAGGTAGGCACCTGGCATACACACACATAGGTATAAATATTTTTGTGATTCACGATTTGCAAGTGTAGATTTATACCTAAGTGTAAACTTACATGTCTCCACTCCCTGAAATCAGTGATGTAGGACAGACTGTACAAGTATTAATGTATTACTAGTAACTTTTCATCCATAGGCAGAGATTTCTGAAACCATGGTGGCTACCTCCCTTAGGCATTAGGCATAGGAAAAATAATAAACGTTATTAATTAAAAAAATATTTAAAAATGTAAACTAAAATAAAATAACATGCAATAGCATATTACATCATCAAATAATTGTTAATCAAATATTTAATAATTACAATATATAAATCTAATTAAAAAATACTGGCTGAACAACATGTAAAAACCCACCCTCACTAGCATTTTGATATTTAATTAACATTCATTAAATGTAAGTAAAGGTTATTTTTTATAAGTTCAAAATAATTACAAATTGTATTAAAAGTTTAAAAGTGTAATGCCTTTTATAAATAAGTTAATTATTAATTTTTAGAAATATAACACATTTTTATTTGATTGTGATATAATGTTTAATGCATTTTAAAAAAAATTTGTATTTTAATATTGAAATACTTGTATTATTTTGACATTTTTTTCCTGTTTGATATTACTTTAAGTCCTTGCTTCTATTATTTTCTATAGGGGTGTGTTGCAGTGCCTGTGTATGGCCATGTGAGGTGCTAGGTATATTCCAAGGCTGGGCTGGAGTACAGTTATTTCTGTTTTGTAGCATTTTTGGTTGTAGTAATGTTAGAAGTACAGTTTGCAAATTGCAATGGGCTTTCTCTTTTCTGGCTGGTTCATGTCTCCACATAAACCCCTCCTTACCTCTTACCAAATCCCTTCTTACCCATCCCTAAACCTCTTCTATTTAGAGGTAGATATTCACCATTTTCCTACCACTCCCCCTACTCCCTTCTACATTTACCAAGTACTAAACTTAAATGTGTGGAGATCACCCCACTGACAAGCTATGTGAGGTGAATGTGGAAATCTCCACCTGTAGGTTTGTGAATTGCATTTTGTAGTAGTTAGTGCTACTGAAGTACTGTTTTACATACTACAAAATGCAATTTGTGAATGGGGCCCACAGATTCAGCAGGTGAACCATGAGTGGAGTAAAATATATGCAAATAACATATTTACATATGCAGCTAGTGCTGACTTTTCTTCATAAAGAATGTATTCAAGTGTTCCAAGAGATACTTCTCTACCAATACATAATGCTCATGCTAGGAAGGTTGAGGGCCATAGCATTCCTGTGTAATAATACAGCACATTCATAACTTCATTTATATTTTTGATTTATTACTACTTACACATTCAAATTTACAGCACTTTTTGTACATGCGTTGTGTGCCTCTAAAAACTTAGGGGCCTATTCACAAACTGCACTGTGCAGTACATTTAGTAGTACTACAATAGTACTTACCAGGTACCATAAAATGCTATGCACTAACCTACATACAGAGACCTCTGCCTCCAAGCTCCTATTGTTTCCACATGGAGATATCAGTTACGAAGATCTCCAAACACCTATGTACACATTTACGTAGTACATGTGGTAGGGATGGAGGGTATGCACCTGTTACAACGCATTTTTTACAACCCACTACCACTACAACGCAGGCATTACAACGCATACCATTACAACGCATAGCGCTGGGGGGCGCTCTAGGATAAGAGGTAAGTTTAATTTACTATCCAACACCTTCCCTAGGGTCCACGGGGACTGGAGTTAGAATAGTAAATTATACTTACCACTATCCAGCACCCCAAAGCGCTATGCGTTGTAATGGTATGCGTTGTGAATACCGCGTTGTAATGGTATGCGGAGTAAAAGTATGCGTTGTAACATCATACATCCGGATGGAGGGGTGGGAAGGGAAAAGGTGAATATATGCTTCAAAATGTGAGGGGTTAGTGTGAGTTAAGGAGGGGTTTAGTGAGGGACAAATCCATGTCCTCAAACATCCTCAGTCCTAGTCAGAAACCGCTTCTTACCTGAAGGGATCCTTGACATTGCTGCAGAATAGGAGCAGGAGCTTAATTCACCAACAGCCCACTCTCAAACTATCCATGCCCATGGCAAAATACTAGCTGTACTCCATTTCATGGGCTCTGGGCCTTTTTCAAAGGGTCAGTTCTTACAATGTAGGTAATTCACAGGCAAGCAAGCCTTAAAGCTTGCATCAGGTACTGAGATGCAGCAATAGAGGAGTGCACCAGTTTACTGTCATGTCAACAATCACTGCCAGGCAGGCAAAGGGTGACAACGGAATATTATGTACTTTATCACTTACATTTTGAGAGCCATTGACTGCATCCATATGGCACCTCAGCCACATCACCATAAAAGCACTCCTTGTACACAACAGACACATCCCTGCTACACTCCATCAATGTGCAAGCTGTCTCCAATAGCAGGGGCTGCTTTTATTGATGCATATGCTGCTTTTCCTGGAACCACGCAAGACTGCTACATCTTCTGTCAGTCACCTTTTGCATGTCGCTTGGTTGCTGTGGATTTCAGTGACATGTGGGTCATTGGTGAGTAACAACATCTATGGGGCTAGATGTCCAATAGGAGGGTGGCATCCCAAACAAACTTATAAATTACTACAGCTCAATTTGCACACATTACCCTGACACTCACTGCAGGTATGTTGGCATGGTATTACATTTAGAAAACAGGGATCCCTGATATTTAATAGTTAAAAAACAGCGCATGGATAAAAAATGTTTTCCAAAAACAATGTTTTAATTGATGAAATTAAAGAAACAATTTTCAAGTGCTAAGTGACAATGAGGTGTAAAAAACGTGCTTAGTGCTTTGGCAAACGTGATACAAGTACACAATGATAGTACCACAATTTACACAATCTGTAAGCAGTTGTAAATTGAATATCATTATTGAAACTGGTCTGCTCAGTTGGTTAACTGAGCAGACCTGTTTTAAAAATTATATTATTGAAACATTGTTTTTGAATACATGTTTTATCCATGAGCTATCGTTTAGCTATTGAATATTAGGGACTGCTGTTTTTGAAAACCTTGCTTATTTACCCGGGTTTCTTTGGAACCCACGGTTACCCTTGTGTTGTGAAACATTATATTTAGAATACAGCATCTTTTTAAAATATTTTGCATGTCTGGTGATGCTGGGCATGCTCTCTTGCCCCATCTCCTCACATCCTAATGGCCTCCAACCACTCTACGTCAACAGAGGTACTGTAGGGTATACATATGTATACCAGCCATTATTGAACACACTGTTTGGATCCTTAAGTCACAATTCAATGTCTTGATAGTATAGGGGGTTGTTGTTGTGCTCACCAGAAGATTGTTATGGCCTGTTGTGTGGTGCACAACAAGGTCATGTGACGGGGCTTACATATAGACCGTGACTCTGACCTACGCCTACAACCAGGTACCCAGGGTGGAGCACAGAATAGAGGTCAGGGTATACTGGTGTTGGATCAACTAATTAACTTTCTGGAGCAGCTAGCTTCGTTGGTGGGTTTAAGTACTTGGACAGTCTCTTGTCCAAGATAAAGGAAGAACTTCCACACTGTCCATATACTCAAACTCATACCAACGCTGCTCAATTGACATAATGTCAACTACAAACATGCAACACTCTCATAAAAAATATATTGCCACTTCATTTTCTATAACACTGAAACACATTTCGTTAGCAACACTTATGTACAAGCTCTCACATAGCACATTGATCCATTAGGAAATACTTACAGCATAACTTACTTTTGATACATGGATTAAGTACACAAATAATCTTTGTTATAGTTTTTAGGATTTTCTGAATTTTGGGTGTTTCTCTTTATGCAGGGGTCTTCCTCCTGCACTTAGAGCTTTCTCCCAGATAAAGAGGGATCCTTCCTGCATGCGGAGTCTCTGCCCTGCATGCAGAAATCCCCATCCTGCAACAAACAGAACATTATATACAGGAAGAGGAAGACAGACATACATTGTGTGGCCATTCTCAGTCATCCTTTAACCACAGCAGCATCCTCCTCCACCCTGCTGCTCCTTTCATTATCAAAACCATCAACATGAGGGACAAGATGAGAGAGCCCCTGTCATTAATGCAGAATTAGAAATAATTTGTGAGGGGTCCTCCTCCAAACATACTCTCAGGTTTATGGGGGTCCAGATACCAGGCTAAGCAATGCAGCAGGGGCCAAAATTGGAGGGACATCCATACCGGCATGGGAAAGACTGGGAAGATCTTTGTCGCTGGTCTCAGATACCCCCGTAAGACACCACTGTAGAAGAGGTTCCTGAGAGTAGCCTGGCAAAAAACTCCAAATTAAGCAACAACAGTGAGAGCAACAGATAAGCGATAAGTGCATTATATCTATTATGATTAAGAGTACAAGAGTTTTGATAGTGGTGTCCAGTAGTGCATTCAGTCTGAACTTTGACTAATATTTTATGTTGTAGTTTATATGTGTATGCAAGTAATCTTGTATTTTTTGTTGGATTTACAAATCTACATATCATGACACAGTGGTAATGCTTTTCAATGTTTATATTTTCAGAAAACATAAAAGTTAAAAAACAACTTTAACATTTGGGATATGTTACATTTTGTCAAAGTTTGTTTCTGTGATATTGAAATTGTGTACCTTTACTTTATTTTCAAAAGACCATTTTTTCCCATAAAAACATACAAAACATCCCACAATTAGTAAAAACATTTCCAAGATTTTTACATATAAATCAAATATAATACATAATCTTTTAGAAACAATTACACTCAAATGAAAGATAGGGAATGCATTGAAGATGTTGTGAAATATCTTTTGAAAGTTTAATCACACGATTAAGCACACAAACAACCCTCTTTGTCCGAACCTCCACCTTTGAATGCAGAGTCAAATTTTTGGGGTATTTTAACATTTCTTAACATTTCGGCTAGCCAAAACAGGACACGCCAACCAGCCGACCGCAGATCAGAATTACTCCAGATCAGACATGTTTGTCGACACGCCCTCTGTAACCACAACAGCGTTTGTAACATACCTGTATTGCCCTCATGTATCGGTACTGTACTCTATATAAAATAACCTTCTAATAAAATACTTTGAAATAAAAAAAAATGCTTTTTAACCCTTTTATTTTTGAATATCTTATAGCAGATTGACAAAAGCAACCTGGTGCAAGATTTTCTTGTAGAACAACGCATTTCCTCTGGTTTTCTGTTTATTTATTTTAAAGGGAGGGTCCTCTCCCCAAACTCTCTGCTTCTTTTTTCTCTTTAACTTGGGTCCACCCGTAACTCCCACCTTAATTTCCCATAACAACTTTCCATCCCCAGGCTTCCATTAACGCGCCTTGTGCTTTTCCACTTCCCTTTTTCCCCACCCATTTTTTTTGTAAACCCGCATTTTTTGTAATCACCAAACAATTTAGTGAAGCAGGAGTACCAGCACCACAGTACAGTGCTCCTTCTTTCCATGTCCATAACTTTCCCCCTACACCACATTTTAGTGAGTGGACTATGACATTGGATGTTCTGAACTCCATGGATAAGATACAATGATTGTTATGTTATATTCCCTTTTTCTTATCATATGCTTACTACCAGTGTAAGGTTTGGTTTAAGTTTCCTGTAAAAGAGAAAGGAGCAGAGAAACTTGTTCAAAAAGTGACACAAACACAATTATTCACAAAGGAGGCTGGTATTTTTAAAATTCTTGTCTCCTGGTTCCATAGTTTCCATCTTTCTCCTTATATGACAGCTGGAGTGTGGATGTTTCCAATGGCGAGACTTGGGGACTACTCTCACCAAAGAAGTGGGATTTGGTGTTATTTAACCTGCCCACGCATATAACATGAAATTCACAACCAGCATATTTTAGCAAAATGGTAAAACCAGGAGGAAACGTCAAGTTCCCAGACTCCTGGAAAAATGCAACCATCCTGCCACTGCTCAAGAAATCATTGGCATGCTTAGGGAATGGCGGCTGGCAACTCTGAGAGAGCGGGCAAATGATTAGGGATGGGAGCATTGAGAGTGCTACATGCAAAGTGCCTATGAAATAAAAAATAACTTACCTTGCTTGCTGCAGCCTGCATGACGACATGTTCTCCTGCTCAGGTCCTCTTCTTCTCTCCTCAAGGCTTTAGTCAACTCCCTTAATCAATCCTGACGCTGAGGTCATGCTGTTAATCAGCATGAGAGCAGCACCAGGATTGGATAGAGCGTGCTCTTTCAGCACTCCCAAAAGCACTGGAGGCCTGTGTTTTATCTAACTCAGCTGTAAGAGAGGCTTGAAACTCGCATGTTTGGCTGGCCTTCGTAAGATGACCGGCCAAAGAGACATGCGCACTTTAAACTTAAAGTACCCTGGCCATCCTGCTCTCGGCAGCAGCCCCGCCCTGACACTTGACTTGTTCGGGGTTATTGAAAAATAAAATGGTAAAATTTACTTTATTACCCTTATATTTTCATCTCTGGGGTCAATTTAGTTAGTGGGGTAATATCCTGTGCGTGGGATAATACCCACGCACAGGGGATCCGCCCCTGTGCGTGGGTATTATCAACATCACTTAAAAAGAGGATCTGTCAAAAAACAAAAGGTAAAACAAAAAAGCAAGTTATGTTCTTTTGCGTTGGAATGAATTCAAGTTTTTTATCAGTTAATTGTTCGCTATGCTCTGAAGAAATGTTTTATCTTTTTGCATAGAGTCATTTTTTTCATTTTTTATGATTACTTGATCACAATTTATTACAGGTTTAATATGATTAAAATATGTGTTATAAAAGGGCACACGTTCCCCTTCTACAAATGTAGTGAAGCCTTGCCTCTTTTAAGGTAGCTGAGCCTAAATCGCCATTTCTTTTTAGGGACTAGTGTGACGTCACACCCTTGAAGAACAAGTTTAGCCTTTCACTGCTTTAAAGTTATAGCCTTGAATACCTGAACGGTGACAAGTGAGCTGTTGATAATGTTGTGAATAGAACCATCTATAAAATATAAAGTTCTAGCCGAATAGGAATTGTTATGAGGGTCATTTTCCACGGATCGATTCCAAGTGAGATCATAGGCAATGAGACAGAATTTAGAGCGATAATTTACTCCAAATCCTGTAAGTATTGACGTAGCTTAATTATTGAACATGGCAACACTGAGGACAGTGTTGAGAAGTTGCTGGGGTACTTTTGACCACAAGCCCAGCATCCAAATGGAGTGAGTGTGAATTGGTTGTTTCAGTAGGACATCGAGGCAGACAAGTAACATGTTGTGCAAACAAAGGGGCATATTATCAAGCCTGTGCGCTAACATTATTGCCGCTTTATCGGCCGAAAACGGCCGATAAAGCGGCGATAATGGGCTTGATAATATGCTCTGTGGAATTCCAATCGAAGCCCATGTTAGATGTCTTCACATCTAACATGTGCTTCGATTGGAATTCCATAGAGCATATTATCAAGCCCATTATCGCCGCTTTATCGGCCGTTTTCGGCCGATAAAGCAGCGATAATTTTAGCGCACAGGCTTGATAATATGCCCCAAAGTTTTATGCTAAGCAAACGTCCAATTCAAGAGTAAATCCACCAATTCATTGTAATAGAGGCTTATTCAATTTATTTCCAATGTTGAGTTCCAAGATCAGCAATAATACAGCCAGTCTAAACCACAAATGTAGCCAACACGTTTTTCGTCTTGTGGAGAATATCCCACCATCTTTATCAAGGCCACAAAAAGACAAATAACACCTATAACTATCTCAGTTTCTTCCTTTTCACTAGGGTTAGTACAGTGTAAAAGACAACGTGTGAAATTTAAAATCTGCTGCCTCACACACATAGCAATCTGGGGTAACGCCCCACCCTATCTAGCGGAGAGACTCCACCACTACCACCCGTCCTGGACGCTGCGCTCCAGCTCCAAATCCCTACTCAAAATCCCCAAAATAAAAAAGGCTAGATCCGCAGGCAAGTCCTTCTCATACCAATCCCCTTTTATTTGGAATCAACTCCCGCTTGCCCTAAGACAATGCCAGTATCACCGAAAATTCAGAAGAATCCTGAAAACCACCCTGTTCTAATCTCCCCACTACTGCTAATGCTGCGTTTCCAAGCACTGAGATACCCCCTTGGGGGTGATTCAAGCACTATACAAAATCAAATCAAATCAAATCAAAATAAATTTAGTGCGAGGAAGTTCAAAGAAAAACATGATTTATAATCACCAATATGCAAAAAGAAAATTCCCTTGTGCAAAAGAAGGAGTCAAAGGGTTAGTAAATTGTGCGGAGAGGTTCTAAGGCAAATTTAGAATATATCCCTTATATACCACGTAAATAGTATGCCAGAATACAAATAGCCAAAAGAGTCATGCAAGTGATAGAGTGGGAACTACAATAATTCCATGTTGCCACTAGTAAAAATTCAAAATCACCAAGTACCAACTCACCTAATGAGTCACGGTAAAGTTAAATCTCCAATGTCACCAATTATGACCGTACGTTTTCATGGCATCTAGCTATTGACTTATATCATTAGAGTCATTTTCTAAGGGATTTTTAACCACAATTCAGGTATCAATATACATTATTACATTTTTAACTCAAGCCCATATATCCGTAGTCATGATATAGTCAGTACTGTCAGCAAATTAATTGCTTGATTTTCTGTAAACAACAATCAACATGGTATATTGAAAGGTTTAAAAATAAAAACCAATCCAAACCTAAACAGCGTATTTTAATATCACACATTAAATACATTTTATCTACAGCACCAACTCTTCAATAATCATTCACATTCCCGAGTAAAGACAACCGACTCTCACCCATCAATAAGATTCATAGACCTATAACCAATATTCAAGGAAAATTCATATTCAAGTAATCAAGGAGTTAAATGTAAATGTAAATGTAAATGTATTGGCATTTATATAGCGCACTACTTACCCGTAGGGTCCCAAGGCGCTTCGACAGCTGCGAAACCCTTCCTGGCTTCCCTGAGAGATGGTCCCTTAATGGGTATCTCCAGGGTGAGACCAGGCATCCCCGGCGGTCTGGTGGGGCCGTTAGTGAAGATGAGGCAAGCTAATGCCCAGAGTTGCCGAGTGTGATCGCTGATCAGAGGGGCACCGAGGCGAGAGAATTATCGAGTCCGCTGACCCTGGTCCAGAAACCTGCCGCGCCGGGAATCGAACCCTGGTCCCGGGCCGTCCTCTGCTCTCGGGTCTGCCGCCTCTAACCAGTGAGCCACACTACTTCACTTCAAATAGGAAAAGCACAAGCACACAACCACACAAAATATATTATTTTACCGTTTAACCAAGTATATAACTCATAGTGGACAGTAATCCAATACACAGGTCAGTTTCTTACCTTCTGCTGCTCGAGAGAGTGCTCCTCGTTGCGCAGTGGCATTTCGCATGGACACCATTTTGAGCTGCCCATATATTCAGCAGTCACATAATACCAGAAAGCGTACACGGACTACGAACATTGAATTCCATAATGCATTCCTGTGCGCCATATTGAAAAGGAGACTTAGTGTAACAATGGATTTATTGTCAAGAGCCATATAAAAACAAATCAAATATAATGAGTCTTTATAATTCCTCATTAAATGCACTATTTGAATAATTCATTCGATTGCCCATAATGCAACAATGTCATGCCGCAAATGTTCCTTATATAGATAACCGTATTCCCACATGGTTATCTAATAGGTTACGAGTATTTAACTGAAAATCGAAAATTACCATCTCATTTCAAATAAAATAGTGTAAAACAAAATAATCATTATGCACCACAGTTGTGAATAGCATGCATTTGTCAAGAAGATATCTTTTACGACTCCCCTAGCCAACTCCATTGGAGTATCCACCCTATTTTAGGCTAATTTAAAGTAAAAGGATGTCAAGACTCCATTAGCACCTCAACCTTGCAAATATCCAAAATCACAGTGCCTCAGTACTACGGTCAGAAAATATGGTAAACATCCTTCACAACGCGGTCAAAACACTGCGGTGCTATTACGACACATCTTTTACAACGCAAGCCGGTACCACGACTTGCGCTGGAGGGCGCTCTAGACTAAGGAATATTAGATTTACTATTCCAACACCTTCCCTACTGTACGTAGGCTGGAGTTGGAATAGTAAATCTTACTATTCCTAAGTCCAGCACCCTACAGCCAAGTCGTGGTAACGACTTGCGTTGTAAAAGATGCGTTGTGATGTACCGCAATCATTTTGATCGCGTTGTAACATCATACAACCGAAAATATCCCTACATAGATTTAATTATGCACAACCAGACTATCATTCAGTTCTCAAACAGAGAAAAGGAGATACAGAGAAGAAAAATTCAAGAAATAATCAGGAGTATAGTGTAAGCCACATTCTCTTCAAGTGCCCAAAAATGACTGAAACTCATTGCCAATATTAAGGCACCTATCCACTGCATGTACTTTCATGATCCAACAGGCCTCAGTTTGTCATGTCACGATTTCCACCCCTCACATCAGGCATGACATTTTCAATTCCATGAACATTCCTTTGCATGAGCACCAGTAGGGTATCTATCATCCAAATTCTTGACAGCTATGAAGTGTTGTGCAATACGATCCTTCCATGATCGTATAGTGCTCCCCACATAGATTTTTTCAAATTTTTTCACATTTGCAGATGATAACATAAACAACATACATTGTCATACAATCAATATGTGTGTTATTCTTATACCTACGTGAGCCATTGTATTTTAATTCCTTGATTCCGTTAACAGACATTCTGCATATACTGCAGTTTCCACATTGGCAACAACCTTGATTCAATTTATGTAACCATGTATTCCTAGGCACATTGTTAAATCCAGAACTCCAATCATAAGCAGGAAAGAAGCTGGTTAGGTATAGGTTCTTTATTCAGTAACCTTCACAGCAGACACGAAGCAACGTCAGCTCAGTACAGGAACCAGGCAGTAACTGACAAAGGTAGAACACTAAGCAAGGAACCTAGAGGGGGCATTCTAAACAATAGAGACAGAGGAGAAAGAAGATAGACAGAACCATAGATACCACACATCTCCCTTCCCCAAAGGAAAAAATAAAAACAAAGAAAAGGAAGAAGGAAAGAGAAGGGAGAAAAGAAACAGATTAAAGATGATAGTCCTTTAGGTAGGCAGGAACAGAAGTGTTACGAGAACTCCGCCTGAGAGCAGGAGGAAGATTGAGTTGAGCGGAAATGACATTGGAGGGAGAATCAGAACCAACAGGATGAACATTAGAGCCAGAAGCATCATTGAAGACATCAGAAGGAGAACATTGGTCCAACAGCAAGGAAGAAGGACCAGGAAGAACCAGATCATCAATACCAGGAACGACGGAAAAGTCTCTTTGATGAGAAGACGTGGAGGGCTGAAAATCCAAAGATGAGGAGACAGGAAAGTTGCTGTCCTCCTGGTCTCTTAAGTCCTTGGAAACAAAAGGATTAACAATAACGACATTTCTCTTACTCCACCACTTCCCATTAGAAAGTAACACAGCATTCTTGGAGACTCTGACGACTTTAGAAGCAGGATAGAATTTTGAGGAATGATTACTGTTTTTCAGAGGTCTTTTGACTTTGACGGAATCACCCACATTGAAAGAAATCACTTTAGTTTTGAATTTGTCATCATAAGCAATTTTCATCTTGTTTTGCATAGAAACAACCCTGTTGCGAACCTGATCAACATTGGGTAATTTGCCATCAACCTTTGTTTTGTCAAGGACCCAGGGAGGGCTAAGCTTGGAAGAGCCAAAACGTTTCTTTAATAAGACAAAAGGGGTAATTCCAGTTGTGGAATGGGGTGTGTTGTGATAGCTCCATAACCTTTCTTTAACAGCTTTAGAAACATCCAGGTTTTGCATGCAGGCTAATTGGATAGTGTCTTTTAGCATTTTGTTAACCCTTTCAACCATGCCATTTCCTTGAGGACTGTAAAGGGCAACAGTCAAATGTTTGATGTCTAGATTGGATAAGAATTTTTGAGTGACCTGGGACTTGAACTGGACACCATTGTCAGAGACTAGAAACTTAGGGATACCTTCTCTGTGAAAGAGGTCATCCAGAAAATCAATGACACCAACCGTGGAAGGATCAGACATGAACCTGCACTCAACCCACTTGGAAAAATAATCTACCAAGACTAAGGCGAATCTCAAATGAGGCTTCAAGTTGTACATGGGACCAATAAAATCAATGCCCAGTTTTTCCCAGGGGCCCTGAGGATAAGGAACAGGAATAAGGGGAGTATTCCGCAGCTTGAGAGACTTGTCAGCTTCAAAACAACAGGAACACCTACCCACAAAATTTTCAACATCAACATCAAGATTGGGCCACCAGTAGTAGAGTCGTAGCCTTTTCTTGGTGCCGGTGATCCCAAGGTGACCCAGATGAGCCAAATTTAACAATTTAAGTTTGAGTTTGTTGGGAGGAATTAACAAAGAGCCCCTCATCAAAAAATCATCCTCAACAGTAAGTTCATCTTTGACTTTGGCAAATAAACGTAAACCTGAATCAAGATTCCTGTCATCGGGCCAGCCCTTAATGACATGATCCTTGAGTGCATTTAGGACCTTGTCTAATTTAACACAATCCAACCACTCATCCTTGCTGATGATATTCTCTGAGAACAACAACCCATCAACCATACCTACAACACATTCGGAGTCCTCACAAAGGGAAGAAGAGTTTTCACAATCTTTAAGGGGACACCTAGAGAGGAAATCGGCACGGGTATTTTTACCACCAGGGATATGGGAGATGGAGAAATTAAAATCGTACATCCTTGAGAGTAACCTGATTAAACGAGGACTGAGATTACTGTGGTCTTTGTTAGACAAAAGGAACACCAAGGGTTTGTGGTCGGTCACCAAAATAAATCTTCTACCCCAGAGGTAAGTCTCGAAATGTTTGGTAGCCCAAAGACAGGCCAGAGCTTCCCTCTCAATGGTGCTGTATCTGCGCTCTGCAGGAGAAAGGGATCTGGAAGCAAAACCAACTGTTTGTTCCACACCGTCAACCAACTGAGACAAAACAGCCCCTAAACCAATGCCACTAGCATCCACCGTGACAATAGATTGAATATCATCTCTGAAAGAATGAAGAGAGGGGGCTTGAACAATGAGGTTCTTTAAGTGCACAAAAGTTTTGTTAAGGGAATCGTCCCAAACAAACTTTTCACCTTTTCTGAGCAATTTTCTTAAAGGTTCAGTTTGCAAGGCAAAACAATCCACAAATCTAGAATAATACTCGCAAACACCGAGGAAAGATCTAAGTTGATCTTTGTTTTCCGGACTGGGACTGTCGACAATGGCTTTGATAAGGTCTTGTTTGGGAGAAATGCCACTGCTAGAGATGTGATGGCCAAGATAATCAATGCTATCAACCATGAACTTGCACTTTTCTTTCTTTACAGTAAAACCATTGGTTTCCAAGATGTTCAACACCTCAGACAGTTTCTTTAAATGGTCATCATC
The DNA here is from genome assembly GCF_964263255.1 of Lissotriton vulgaris. NCBI lineage: Eukaryota > Metazoa > Chordata > Amphibia > Caudata > Salamandridae > Lissotriton > Lissotriton vulgaris. The sequence continues at coordinate 1,155,948,781 of NC_141693.1, forward strand.
ACACTTAGAATAAATGAGGATGTCATCTTGGTAAGCCAACACATTGCTACAATTGCCAAACATTTTATACATGAGCTTCTGGAAGACAGAGGCAGCAGACGCAAGCCCAAAAGGCATGCGTAAGAACCTGTAGGGACCAAAAGGTGTATTAAAGGAAGTCAAATCACGGGAGTCTTCACTGAGTTCAACCTGGTGATAGGCAGACCTTAAGTCCAAACACGAAAAAACTTTAGAATCACCAAGTTGAGCCAACATGTCTTGGATTTTGGGTAGGGGAAAGCAATCTATTAAAATGTTTTTGTTTAAGGACCTTAGATCGATGCATAGTCTTATGTCTTTGCTACCCTTTTTCTTCGCGATAACGATGGGGGCGACCCATTCTGAAGAATTTATAGGCTCAATAACTTTGTCAAGGCATAGCTGCTCCAAGTGTAATTTGAGTTGGGACCTAACAGATAGGGGAACATTCCTGACTTTATGGACCACAGGAATGGCATCCTTTTTGAGAACAATGCGATGCTCAAAGTCATGAACAAGACCCAGCTTGTCCATGAAAAGAGCACTATGTTTGGCTAAGAGTTGGTGTAGGTCAAGATTGGAGGAGGAACAAACATCTACAAGGGAAATGGGACAAGAAGTGCCTGGTCTTAAAACCATGCCGAATTTGCCCTGATCTTTCCAACCCAAAATGTTGTACCCATTTTTAGCAACATATATTTTGGTAGCAATGGACCTGTCCTCAAATTTTATGGTATCATTGAAGAATCCCAGCATGTCAATGGAATGCCCACCAAAGGAAATGGTGTGGATATCAGGAGGGAATAATTGGGAAGAATTCCAGTGTAGATTATACAAAATGTCAGTGACAAAGGTGATCGGAGAACCAGAATCCACCGTCACTTGGATTACTGTGCTACCAATGGTGATATCGCAGATGGGACCACCATCATCCAACTCTGCATCAATGTACAAAACAATCTTTTTGGAAGAAACAACTGTACATACATTCTCAGGTTCAGAAAACTCAATATTTTCAATCGCATTAATTTTCACAGGATTTCTGTTACATACTCTGGTAAAGTGACCAGTACGTTTACAATTGAGGCAAGTTTTACTCAGAGCTGGACAACCTTTGAAATTGGCAAGATGTGAAGAAGAACCACATCTGAAACATGCAAAGCTCTTTTTAGGTTCTTTGGCATCTTTGTTTTTAAATTGGGAAGGTTTAGGTTTGATGTTTAGAGCATTGACAGCTTCAGTTATAGTATCACCTTTATTTTTGTTCAAAACCCTTTGAGAAGAGACAGATCTCTCGATTCCTCTCGCAAGTTCAAGAGTTTCGTTGAGAGATGGATCCCTGCAACAAAGCAGTCTCTCTTGGACCTTTTTGTTATAACAGTTAACTACTATCTGATCTCTGAGGTAAGAATCAATATTACCATCGAATTCACAAGTTGCTATCAAAACTCTAAGTTCTGTCAAGAAAGTATCAATTGACTCATACTCAAATTGATGTCTGGTATAAATTTTGTGACGCTCTACCACAACACTAGTTTCGTCAATAAAATATTTGGCTAACCTAGAAACCGCTTCTTGAAAACAATCCCATTCAGTTTCATGAGGTTGAGGCGAAACAGGTAAATGGTCAAAAATGCGTTGACCTTCTGCCCCAAGACTGTTATAGAGTAAGGCTAACTTCCTGTCTGGTTCATATTTCTGACCATCTAAAGCAATAATGTAACTGCCAAAACCCTTGAACCATTGTTTCCACTTAGTTTTAGGTACACCAGGATCAGGAAGAAAATAAGGAGGTGTGACAATATTTTGAGACATGTTAAGGCAACAATGTGCGCAGAAAATACAATAAAAGAACCAAAACAAGAAAAACAGAAAATGAATGAAAAAACAATGTTAGTCGATTAAGGGTTAAAGTACTTGGTAAGATGTGCACATCATCGAGTAGAAATCAAGGAGATGTGCTGTGGTAGAAGCAGAACCAAAGACTTGAACAGACGAAAACCAAACCTGAAATCGAATAAGTTGCTTGAAATCCAGGACAGCGTAGTGAAAAATAGGATAAAAATGAAAAGAACGCTGTAAATATGATGACGAATGCGTAGTTCACCGTGACAAGAAATGCGGTGAATTTGAAGAAACGAGCGCATGAAACTGATTGCGCATGCAAATGAGGAAAGAAGACTTGCGTGACCTTTACCAAGATGGAGTCACGTAGCAGTCACGTAGGGTGAAACAACGTGAGGCGCGTCACTCCGTCACGGACCAGGCGGAGAACTGTGACGTGCGCGGAGGCTGACTGGGAGGAGGGACGAAGATGGCCGGAGTAGAAGACTCAATCAGGTACGTTCTATTAGAATCCTTGAGCTGAAGCTGGCTCGAGGAAGGGAACGTAGAGTCTATGGCGCTCGAGGCAGACTCGCTCGAGGGTAAAGAGGTGCGCAGACGAAATGAAGGTGGCGCAGGACCGGTAGGAACAGCCAAAAATTTAAAAATTACATACAACCTTTTGAAGAGGAAGCGCGATAGTTGATGAAGAAGTTCTTGCGCCTTCCGATGGTCGAGTAGGCCTCCCAGTGCTTCAGTGGGTGCTGGGGATGTGAAGGATTCAGGAGAAAATCCCAAACGTCGCCAAATGTTAAATCCAGAACTCCAATCATAAGCAGGAAAGAAGCTGGTTAGGTATAGGTTCTTTATTCAGTAACCTTCACAGCAGACACGAAGCAACGTCAGCTCAGTACAGGAACCAGGCAGTAACTGACAAAGGTAGAACACTAAGCAAGGAACCTAGAGGGGGCATTCTAAACAATAGAGACAGAGGAGAAAGAAGATAGACAGAACCATAGATACCACACACATGTCCCCTAGCATAACTGGACTAATTATGATTTGTATAGTCTTACCTTTACGATAAATTAAACTCAGATGCTCCAAAACATAAGATTGTAATGCTCTATCCGATGTTAACAAATGGAAGTGTCATCTAAATATATTATATATTTTATGTGATCCTGGATGGCAGCCTGTCACAAGTTTCTTCTTATTGACAAGTGTATCAGTCCATTTCAATTTCAGTGATCTTTTCTTAGCCGGAAGGATAATATCCCTGTTGTAACCTCTGGTTAGAAATCTCTGTTCTATGTCTTCAATGTTAAGTAAAAAGTCTGTGCCATTACTACAGTTTCTTCGTGCTCTGAGCATATTCCCAAAAGGGATGGAATTAATCTGGCTCCTAGGGTGTGAGCTGTTTGCATGCAACAGGGAGTTGCAGAAGGTAGCTATTCTAAACTTCCTGATATTGATCTTCCCTTGGTCAACATATAGCTCAATATCCAAAAACACAATACTTTCTTGGCTGTGTGTCATGGTAAAGGACATGTTGAATTTATTATTGTTCAAATGTTCAAAAAATTAATGTAATTCTGTTTGACTTCCAGTCCCGATCAAGAGGCAATAATCAATATACCGACCAAAATAAATTATAAAATCATGCCACCTAGCTCCAGATGGGCCCCAGATGTGTGCCGACACAAACCAACAAATGAATCGGCAGGCAAAAGACTGCGCAAATCTGGAATCCATCGCAGTTCCACATATTTGCTGATACCATTCACCATTAAACATGAAGACATTAAGTTTCAGTATCATCTGTGACATCTTAATCAACATTTCGGAGTGTTCCATGTGTTCAATGGGTCGTTTGAATCAGAAATGCCTAAGTGCTGATAAACCACATTGATGTGAAATGTTCATGTATAACGAAATTACATCCAAGGTCACAAATGTCATATTCTGATCCCAAGTAAGATCATTCAGAATATTCAGTACAGGTTTAGTATCCCTTACATAAAATGGAAGATTACAAACAAATGTGTGTAAAAAAGTGTGCACAAATTCAGATAGTCTCTCCGTAGGGCCACCGATTCCTGAGACAATGGGCCATCCCGGGGGTGAAATGAAGCATTTTTGAATCTTAGGAAGCGCATACAAACATGGAAACCTAGGTCTTTCTACTAATAGGTACAATTATTCATAATTTTTCAGTAAACATGCCTCCAGTCATTGTTTTAAATGTGTGTTGACATTACTGGATATCTCACACACGGGATTATGATCAAGTTTCTTATGCCATTGCGTATTATTAAGTTGTCCCAAAACCTCAGCATCATATGAGTTCTTGTCCATACCAACCATTTTCCCACCTATATCTGCAATTGTTTCAATGCTTCAAGCTCCTAATATGTAAGGTGGTTACTATAGGGCACATGATCATTTCATATCCTTGTCTTCTCCCACTTGTCAATATCATTATTAACTATCTTATGAAACAAATCTATTTTATTTCCACTAGTTAATTGTCGGGTCCATTTTGATTTTGTCTTCAAACCACTGTTTTCAATGAGGTCAGCACACCGTTCCAGATCATTTAATACATCATAAACAGTATCTGGATCATGCTCATTCTCCTTCAGTGATATTAGTGTAATTATATCATGAATATCCTGAATGGATAGATCACCCATTACTGCATTTTATGTGGAGAGTTTATTGGTCTTAGGGTTGTTAGCAAAGAATTCCTTCAGTTTAAGTTGCCTAACAAACTTATAAACATCAATCCTGACATTAGTAACATCATATATCATAGTTGGACAGTAGTTCATGCCTTTCTGCAAGACAGAAATCATATCATTGGTAAGAACCTTGATGGATAAATTAATTACTTGTACCTCCCTATTGGAATGTGTTTCTATTATTTGTTTCTGCTCAAGGATCGCGTGTGCATCCTTACCCTTTCTCTTGGATTTTTTTCTTTCCCTCTACCCTCTCTTTGTTTTGTTGTTCTAAATTGTTTTCCCTCTGCCTGATATCGGTATCTTTGTCTCCAAACTTGAAACGTTGGGTAGCCATCTTCTATTTATCCTTTGAGCAATTTTGAAACCCTGCACTGTGTAACTTTGTAGCACTCTCAAAAATTTGTCCCTGCCACCTTTCATTTTAATGTAATATGTTGTGTTTTTCTTCTTCTGCAGAGTTGGATACCAGCTCCCGATGTTCGCCGGTTTCTGCATTATGTTCGTGTCAACCATCAGTAAGTCTCTCCTTGTGTTTCTTTATTTGCAGCACACACCAGTGCGATCCCACATCATTGATATGTGCTCAAAAGCAATTATATATATCATAAAATATACCAGATGTACTCGGACAAAGAGAACCAGTAACTTTCAACATCCTTACTAGCAGGAGCAAAAAGGGCCCCAATTGAATGACAGGGGGTTAGAGCATCACTGGTGTCATGGTACTGAATTGCCCTGTTTGCTGTGTTCTGTGAGATGAGAACACCCCCTCTCAAGCAAGTATTCCTGATACCAGGTATCACACAAACTCTGCCAAGAATAAGCTAGCCTAAAGAGGTGGAAGTAGACTGCTTGTAACCCTAAAGCAATGATGCATAAGCTCAGCAAGCTGGTTGGGTGGGATCCCTTAGGGTCCTTGTGCTCCAGACAAATGTGTGCCCATGTACTAAATTGAATTTACAACTTTTGTTACCAATTGAAATGTGATCATTGTACTGGTGCTTTTCTGTCGCATTAGGATGTAGGAGTGCTTGCATTCCTATATTATGATGTGTAAATCAAATTTTACATTTTTTTTATTGACATTTTGTATAGTGATGTGAGGACGGCTATTGAGGGGGGAAAATCATTTAAAAACAACTAGCCATGCTAGAATGTCCACAGGGGACATCCCAATAGCTGCCAGCCTTCTAATAATTATTCCAACATATTTAGACTTTTCTCTATGGCAACACTGAATTAATCACCATGTACACATGACCCAACAATCCCTCTAGAATCTAACTTGCAGCAAATCCAGTAGGCTCTACCCGTTTTGAGCCACTGACAGCAAGCAAGCAATCTTTCCCCATTCACAAAGCATACCATTATTTTAAAGGTCATAGTAAAAGGGCGGAGCAAGTATTTTTTGCCTCCTTACAATGTTACAATTTGCTGCCTCCGGTAATGGTGAAAAACATTTTCTTTGTAATTCAAATCCTAGATCCTCTGCAATTGGTACCATAAATAGTCCCCATGTTTATGATACCCATGAAACCAGCCCATCATTGAGAAGGTAAAACCTAGTTTTATGGAATTTCTGTCACAAAGTCAACCATCCAAGCTTCTTTCTGAAGATTCAGTTTAAGGATTTACAATCTTAAATCCATGTATGGAGTCACTTATAGAAAGAAAGAAACACTGCACTACTCAGTTCCCACTACCAACTGTCGAATAATGTTTCCCACGACAAGTTTAAACAAGGTCTCCACATATCAAGGAGAACACCAGGGTTTTTGGGAAATGTGTAATATATCTCAAAATGGTAATTTTTGGCATAATTGACAAAGAGTTTCATATTCCTAACAGTCCCTTTGTGAGTACCTGCAAAATCATTCATTAAACCACATATAATAAGGTGAGAAACCTTTACTTAGAGACTCAAATATAAATGTGTTATTCTAAAGGTACAAAGGGGCTATCACTGGCTTATTCGAGAATATTTATTCGTCTATTTGAATAAATTACCATCTAAACTGCCTAGAGATACTGGGTAAGCAGATTATTATAGATATGTTATTGGGCATTCACACAGCTTCTACACTGTCGGCTACCTGCCAACCTCAATCTATATCAATATTTCATACTGTGCCACCACTGTTCTCCACCTAAATATGACAATACTACTGAAACATGCCCTAGATTTTCCATACTCCACACTCACACATGGCGTTGCATGTGTGAGTGGCGTTGCATGTGTGAGTGGCGTTGCATGTGTGAGTGGCGTTGCGTGGTTGAGTGGAGTTGCATGTGTGAGTTGCGTTGCATGGTTGAGTGGCGTTGCATGGTTGAGTGGCGTTGGGTTGTTGAGTGGCGTTGGGTTGTTGAGTGGCGTTGCGTGGTTGAGAGGCGATGGGTTGTTGAGTGGCATTGGGTTGTTGAGTGGCGTTGCGTAGTTGAGTGGCGTTGCATGTGTGAGTGGCGTTGCATGTGTGAGTGGCGTTGCGTAGTTGAGTGGCGTTGCATGTGTGAGTGGCGTTGCGTGGTTGAGTGGCGTTGCATGTGTGAGTGGCGTTGCATGTGTTAGTGGCGTTGCATATGTGAGTGGCATTGCATGTGTGAGTGGCGTTGCATGTGTGAGTGGCGTTACATGTGTGAGTGGTGTTGCATGGTTGAGTGGCGTTGCGTGGTTGAGTGGCGTTGCATGTGTGAGTGGCGTTGCATGTGTGAGTGGCGTTGCATGTGTGAGTGGCGTTGCATGTGTGAGTGGCGTTGCATGGTTGAGTGGTGTTGCATGGTTGAGTGGCGTTGCGTTGTTGCGTGGCATTGCGTGGTTGAGTGGCGTTGCATGTGTCAGAGGCTAAATGTAGCACAGGCAGACCTCCAGCAGTAAGACAATCAAAAACAACTTAGAAAACATTTCACAGTATGAAAAGATCAAACTCATGAACGAGCGTGATACACCTCAGCTAAAAATCATGATAAATAACAACACACATTAGAAGTGAAACTGCAAGTACATAAGGACCAGCTTTGCTTGTTTAAAACTCAGAGGCAAAAGAAGAGGACATATGTACTTATAACATATGCTCTCCCACTTCAGGCAGATGAGTATGACATATGCTCTCCCACTTCAGGCAGATGAGTGTAATGTGTAAAGCGTCTTGTGGAGCAACCATGTCACATGAGCAGATCGTGGAGTCTGAGAATGGCAGCCGAAGCAAATACAAACAAGAGGAATGACTGTGAGGCGCATTGGTGTGAAGCACATCAAAGGGCTTCTCCTCCCCTAATTAGGTGAGGAGAAGCCGTTTCAGGAAACTGAAAGTACGGCCGGCCTGCGGCCGGCCATGAATAATTAGGGGAGGAGAAGCCCTTTGATGTGCTGGGCTGGCTGGCCCTGAATGCGCGTGCATGTTATCACATGGTTCACGTGAACAGCATGAAAACCACGGGGCTGAAAGCCCTTTGGTTTGACGATGTTTTTGCCACTTGAATTCTCGCTCCGCTCGATGCGCTTGCGCACATCGATAGGTCGCGAGACCTAAAAAGATAATGAAAGTGAGGGCAGCTACACAAAAATGTAAGCAATCCTATTCAAATCCGTACAGTGCTTCCCATTGATCAGACAGTCTCTTACATCCTTTGTTTGTTTTCCTTTAATCTTAAGAATGCCAGAATCAATGACATACAAATGACGCATCAGTGCACACCAATTGCTCCTGGAGGCTGGAGTATTCACAGGACAGACAGATGTATCCACACTCCCAATCCAACATTAAGGACCTTTATACTTCCCTCTGATATTTTATATGTATATTTCTTGTACGGTGGACATATATTATAGCATAGATATATTTTTTAATTGCTGCAGCTTTAATCTAGCAGGTACTCACAATAAGCAAGATCATGTAAAGGCTTGCTGGATTGTGTGTGTGTGAATTATCATCCCAATCTTAGCAGACCATCGATCTGCTAATGCTACTAAGTGATTCTCTCTTGAACTGGACAAGACAGCATAGAATGCCCTCATAGAAATGTTATTCTTTTCTGGATATATTAGTTCTAATATGTTAGATCTATCTAAACATATATCTACAGCTTGGCTGTGCCTAAAATAGTCCTGTTTTGGCACCCATTTAAAAGGACTTTGTTGCGCCGGATTGAATTCTATTTGAAGATACGCAAATGTAGGTAACCCACCGTCTGAAAAAAGCTGTCCTGCTGTCCTTAATCCATTTTTGAACCACTTATACCCAGTGGAAATGTGAAAAACAGAGGGACTGGAAGAGTAACCCTAGAATTGCATGCAGTGATTAATAGTGGTCATTTTTATATCTTTTTCATCAATCTCCCCATATTTTCCAAGCATCTTGAATTTTCTTAAACCTTGTTTAAAGTAATTGGGATCGGTATGTCTCGAAATGCAACAGTTGATATCCATATACAGAGCAAATTGGTATTTTGATCATCATTTACTTTCCCCTTTTTTCCGTTAAGAAGCAGAGGATATGCTGTCCCATGTCTGCCTTAAAATATGTTTTAGCATTGCGTGTGGCCCTCCCACTGTTTTGCTGTGGTAGGTTAATCAAGCGGACAGATCTTCTTGCTCTGCGATACACCCATATAAAGTTGTCAATGTCACAGCCCAAGTTCCTAAAAACTGCACTGGGAACAAGAAGAGGTATTGTGTGCAAACAAAACACATACACTTTGGAAGAATGTTTTATTATATAAAATTACATTGCTCTATGAGACTGATCGGTAGGCGGCGCTCATGATGCATTTGTAATAAACAGAGCCTGCTTACCATTCCATCCTTAGTAGTCCTTTATTGTTCTTTCAGGTTGGATGCAGTCATTCTATTCATTTGCATATGCCATTGGATATATGTTGCTTTGGGGTGCATGAAGAACCTTCTGTACATTAGGGACTGATACTGTGGGTGCCTAAGAAGAAACGAATTTTCTTCCAGTGACACATTCCAAAAGTTGGAGATGGGCTGAGGATCATTAGGGCATATTTTGGGTGCATGTGTGAGTGGCGTTGCGTGGTTGAGTGGAGTTGCATGTGTGAGTTGCGTTGCATGGTTGAGTGGCGTTGCGTGGTTGAGTGGCGCTGGGTTGTTGAGTGGCGTTGGGTTGTTGAGTGGCGTTGCGTGAGAGGCGTTGGGTTGTTGAGTGGCATTGGGTTGTTGAGTGGCGTTGCGTAGTTGAGTGGCGTTGCATGTGTGAGTGGCGTTGCATGTGTGAGTGGCGTTGCGTAGTTGAGTGGCGTTGCATGTGTGAGTGGCGTTGCGTGGTTGAGTGGCGTTGCATGTGTGAGTGGCGTTGCAGTGCGTTTTTAATCCTGTAGTAGAGCCTTACAAAGGATGCCATGTTGGCCCATGTTTGACCGTCCGGGCCCAAATTCCAGCCTTATCAGGCATTTCCGAAGGTCTGATGGTAATTTGATGACCATTTTGTAGGCCTTAAATTGGAATTTGTCCATGGTGTTGACTAGTTTCGACTAGTTGTCCGGATAGGCTTTGTGGCCATATTTGATTATAAATTCAGTTCCCTAGTGTAATTAGTTACTCATTCTAAAATAACACTCGTCTCAGACTATTCACATAAATATAAAATAATATCAAGATAGGATAGTAAGAGAGGTATTTTTCACTATACCACCTTCATTTTTCTTCTTTATTGTATCAAATATATGTATTTTTCTATTCAGAGTTGTCCTAACAAGAGGTATCCTACTTGGCTTCGTGTGGTTATATAACCACGGTCATAATGTTTACTTCTGATGTGGTTTTATTGTTAATTTGAAATACTATTCTACATTTAATAAAAAATGCAGACTGAAACAAGGATGGTTTAAGTAGAAAAGGTGATACACGTTAATACATAAAGGCTCATTTGGTTTATTCAAGATTAACCTCGACCTTTTAGTAAACTGAACTCTTCTACTAAACTCTGGCTGTGTCAATGTCTGAAAGGCTACCTACGCTGCTTACAACAGCGTTTGATTTTAGGCAATCATTTCCTGCTGTGTTTATCCATAGTGCACAAATTGATGTTTTCCTTTTGTGTGCATGATTTTTTTCATTCGTCTGACACTTCAGGGCTGTGGTCTAATGGCCAGAGCTGCCGACATTGAGCTAGGGAACCAGGTTCGAGTCTCGGTTTCAACTCAACATCCTGTGATTCTGGGAGAATCACTTAATCTTCCTGTGCCTACCAAAATGAATGTGCCCTTAACTGGTTTGCAAGCACCAGTGTTGATGATTAACCTCCAGCTCAGATTAAGATCTGCTTTATGGTTTTAATGCCATTGGTATGGGGTGGATACATCCTTGCGGAATTGATGGCTGCACCCATCCCTCCTTATGACAGATGCAGTTGAACCAGTGCCAGTTAGAATGTTGCCTTCATACCGTGGCAAATGGCAATGGTTATTTGTTGAAATTTATTTGACTGTATTTTGGTTGCATTTTTGTCTATTATGTAGATAACTCTTTACAATGTATTACATATAATGAGTGTCAGTAATTAAAGCGGAAAACCCTACACCCTGGTTGATTGATTGAATAGCATATACTAATGGAGCCGAAATAGCAAGGCCCGCATAGAACTCATTGAGCATATCTCAATTTTAAAATTGGCTTTATTTCAATAAGGTAGCATTCATGCATACTACTATTTTAACATTACTTATGCTCTTTTCGCAGTGTTTGCCTTCTCAGGAAGTTATACCTTGCTGTTCATTGCCCGTTCTTTACAAGGTGTTGGGTCTTCTTGCTCATCTGTGGCAGGTATGTTTCAACAACATTGTTTTTAACACTCTTGAAAAACTCTTCCAGCTTTATTCGTTCAGGCCTAGTACAGTGTGTGTTAGTGGGGAGAGCACTCTCATTTTGGGCCATTCCATTTCTGAGTATTTCAGCACTCCCATTTTCTTTGCTGATCACTGTTCACTTTAGAAAAGCGAATCAAACTAATTAAAACAGTTCTGGCTTTCGTGACGTAAACTGCAGTTGCAAATGCTTTATGACCTGCCTTTCACCTTTCCCTGCTGGCTCTAGCAGCAGGCATTTTGACTGTAATAATGTACTATAGATGAGCTGATCAGCACCGTCATTTTCCTATTTCAGTTGACTAGAGATATCACAACTTGATTATAATAGAGACTGTCTTATATACAGAGATTTCACTGCCCCATCATTTTAACAGGAAAGCAAGGAACAGAAGGTAATGGTGAAAGGGGAACTGGGGAAGGTACCCAAACCGGACACAGTATAACCCTATCTGGTAGTGTGTGTCGGACTAGTACCTAAAAGCAAACAACCTCACGGTCCTCCATTGTTTGTGCCTTGCATGCTTGTCCTTGCGCCATCAAAGGAACTTTGACCCTGGAGGCCTACAAAGCTCTTAATCCTGTGGATATAGGCAAGCCTTCTGATAGACAGCTCTTTTTTAACATAACATTATTATTATTTGTTTGCATAATCAAGGCACAGTTACAAAAGAGTTCTTCTTAAGTTAATCTTGCATTGTAAGTAACAGGTGCTACCAGTATCTGATTAAATAGAATTCATTTACCACCCCGGACGCCCCCTACTGCGAACATGACGTTTTTCCAGTCACATAACAGCCGTTTCAGCCTTACCCTCACAACACCCTTAAGGACTGATCTCAGGCATCCAAGCTCACTGGGCTCTGGGGGCACTTCAACATGGCAACCTACTCTGGGTCGTGTGGCATATCGCATCTGTTAGTCACAATCGCGTTTATCTGAGGGATTCAGATAGAAATACCCCCTCCTCTGTTCAGGGTTTCCCCGGGGCTTCCAGCTGTAAAGGTAGGCAGACCTTACCATAGACACGCTGAGAACATCGGTCCTGGTGCCTTCTTGAACGGGATGTTTGGAGCGGCACTTACACAAGGGCTGACATTATTAAATCTGCATGGGGCTTATAATGATAAACCTGAGGCGAATCCATGCCTTTTTCACTCTCAGTAGCTATCAAAGGCAGACAGAGTATTTCAGTGCTAGTCACATAGGTTAGAAAGACACACATTGAGCGATGCTGCTCCTTATTTCCATATATTTGCATGTTTTCCTGAGCAACTCAATCCAAAATGCTGAAAAGAGGTTACACTAAACTTAAAAGGGAGGAGAAATAGAAAAATTCTTCAATGAGAGAGAAGAGTCAGTATAACTGTACAAGACGATTACAATAGTTACTATGAACATTATCATATTTATAGCATGCTGCTGAGGCTGTTAAAAGACATGAATCTGAGTTAATGTCTGGAGCAAGAGAGATGGCCTGTGGTAAGTGAGACGGTCTTTAACAAATGGTTTAGTCTGAGGCAGATGGCCTATAATAGTATTATAATGTTCCATCCACTTAGGCTAGAATGTTCTAACTTAAAAAGGGAGAAACAGAAAGCTAAACCTTGAATGTTGACACAGAAGGTCTGTAGCAGCCAAAACGAAGGTGTCCGTCTGTAACGCAACCAGTGGCGGCTCCTCGAGGGAGTGCTGCGAGGCGGTGGGCGGGGCGGGGTGGGGTAAGGTGGGGGCGTAGTAAACTCGGCATACGGCTGAACGGAGTTAAGTAAATAAATAAAGACAACAAATTACACTGCGCGCGCTGCATCACCATTTGGTGATGCAGCCCGCGCAATGTAATTTGTTTTATTTATTTATTTATTTATTTACTTAACTCCGTTCGGCCGTATGCCAGAGTTTACTAAACCCCACCCTGCCCCTCCCCTGCCCCGCCCCACCACCCCGCAGCACTCCCTCGAGGATCAGCCACTGAATGCAACTGGTTCTCATATAACGCACTTGGATACCTTTGTGTTGAGTTTGTGCTATATAAAACTCCCTCCACAAAATTATTGGCTCTGAACCACTCCATGGTCATCAATGGAGCACTCAACATTAGAACGTTGGAATGTTGGGAGCTCCATTGAAGACAATAAAGTGGTTAAGGGCTTATGACCACTGTTATAAGACTTCTGCTCCGACACTCCAATGTTTGTCTTTCTGTTTCTCTCTTTTTAATTTAGAATATTCTGCCCCTAGTGGGTGGAATGTTCTAATAGCCTTATAGCCTTTCTGTCTCAGGCTATACCTGTTTTTGAAGGCTCTCACCCTCGTTTTAGACCCTCACCTATGGCTTGGGCCAATAACTCGAGTTCAGGGCTTTTAACTACTGTTATAATCCTCTGCAGCAATCTATAAGGCTATATTATAGCCTTAGAGCCCGACCTAGTGGGCTCTACTGGCCATTAAAGGCCCCCCTCCAGCATTAAAGGCCCGAACCCAAGGCAAGGGCCTTTAACAAAGGAGCAGGCCTTTAATGGCCAGTAGAGCCCGCTAGGAGGGCTCTAAGGCTATTAGAACATTCTGCCACCAGAAGGCAGAGTGTTCTAATTACTAAAAACAAAGGCCTATCGGAGCCCGGGGGGGTTTAAATCAACATCATTGGAATGTCCCTCTGCGGGCTTCTACCGACCATTATAGGCACGCTCCCTTGTCAAAGAGAGCGGGCCTTTAGTGCCCGCAAGTACTGCTCAAAGGCTATTTGAACATTCTGGCCCCAGAGTATTCAAATGTTCTAATTGCTAAAAACAAAGGCTTCTCAGAGCCTGAGGGGGTTTAAATCCGATCGAACTCTGAGAGGCATTTGTTCCCAGCAGCAGCTAAGAACAAAAAAACAACATTGGAATGTTGCTCTGCTAGCTTCTACTGGGCCGTAGAAGCCCGGAGCACTCTATAGTATTCAATGGAGTGCTCAACATTCCAATGTTCTAATAAACTATTCTAATCCTTTTCTGACACTGCTCTTGATATAGCCTGTGAAAGAGATGCCCCCTGTGGTGGGCGATGTCACCCACTTGCCAAGATTCAGAGAGTGCTGTTTTTCAGGGGGCTAGATGAAGGTGCTCAGGGTTCTGATAGCTTTTTAGGCTATCAGAAGGTTGTTTATGTGAAATGAACAGAATCTAGATGCGCCACCGAGAGGTTTAGGGAAGCTAATTATTATTATTATGGAAGTTTGTAAAGCGCCTGGTTACACGCACTGGCATGTCCCCGCGCTAGAGTGAGAGAATATGAGGAGGCCAGACAGGAATTGGTTACACAAGTATTGACCGAAACAAGTGAGTTTTGAGAGCTCTACGGAACTTAGCCTCTGAGGGTTCTAGACGCAGCTCTAACGGAAGCATGTTCTAACTCTTGGCTGCAAGGTGCCTAATAGATCTGCCCCCCATGCGCGCTTTGTTAATTTTGGGGATAGCTACCAAGCCAGTACCAGTGGATCTAAGCATCCGCTTAGGTCTGTATGTTGTGATAAGGCTTAGTAAGGGACCGGGCACCTTTCCCCCGATGATGCAGTGACATGTGCATAACGCCTTAAAAGTGAGCCTTTCCCTAACTGGGAGCCAGTGGAGAGCCTCCAAGGCCGCTTTGGAGGCCGTTCTTCTCGGGAGCCTCAGCACCAGTCGGGCTGCGGCGTTCTGTAGCACCTGGAGGCGGTTCAGACTTCTAACCGTGGTCCCCAGATAGAGGAGGTTGGAGTAATCTAGTCGCAAGGTCACAAGGGTGTGCACCAGCGTCCGCCTGGCACCAACGGGGAGCAGGTCCAAAATCTTCCACAGGCTCTTAAGAATTCCAAAGCACACCCCAACCACTCAACCAATCTGGGGAGTGAATGATAGGTTAGAGTCAAACATCACCCCGAAGTTTTTGGCCTGCTGACAGGGCACGGGAGTGGTGCCTAGGCATGCTGACCACCACGCCGAGGACCACACATCCGGACCACCCCCCACCACGAGCACCTCAGTTTTGGCACCATTCAGCTTCAGGCAGTTGTTAGACATCCAGGATGCAAGCTCCTGCATGCAAGCACTGAAGCTAGATGCCGCAACATCGGGCGCCCGTGACAGCGAGATGACCAGCTGTGTGTCACCGGCATATGACACTATTTGCATGCCATGGCTTTCCACAATATTGGCTACGGGGGACACATATAGGTTAAACAGGGTTGGGCTCAGGGCAGAGCCCTGTGGTACCCCTTTATCCAAATTGAACATACGAGAGTAATGTTCCCCCTGTCTAACCTGAAAGCCCCTATTGGACAGAAAGGATTGGATCCACTTCAACGCTGCCCCTGTAACTCCGCCCTTGTTCAGACACTGTAGCAAGGTGAAATGTGCTACAGTGTCGAACGCTGCGCTTAGGTCGAGTAGAATGAGGACCATCGTCTGCCGGTCATCTACCCCTTGCCTGATCGTCTCAGTGGCCATAAGCAGCGCAGACTCAGTGGAGTGCCGTGAGCGAAAGCCAAACTGAGTTGGATGGAGCAGATTGGCCTCCTTCACATAAGCCATCAGCTGAAGATTGGCCAACTTTTCCGCCACTTTGGCCAGATAGGGAAGGAGTGAAATAGGGCGAAGATTGTCTAACCTTTCCCAACTTCCTGAAAGATCTGCCCCCCATGCGCGCTTTGATAATTTTGGGTATAGCTACCAAACCAGTACCAGTGGATCTAAGCATCTGCTTAGGTCTGTATGGTGTGATAAGGCTTAGTAAGGGACCGGGCTCCTTTCCCCCGATGATTCAGCTTCAGGCAGTTGTTAGACATCCAGGATGCAAGCTCCTGCATGCAAGCACTGAAGCTAGATGCCGCAACATCGGGCGCCCGTGACAGCGAGATGACCAGCTGTGTGTCATCGGCATATGACACTATTTGCATGCCATGGCTTTCCACAATATTGGCTACGGGGGACACATATAGGTTAAACAGGGTTGGGCTCAGGGCAGAGCCCTGTGGTACCCCTTGATCCAAATTGAACATACGAGAGTAATGTTCCCCCTGTCTAACCTGAAATCCCCTATTGGACAGAAAGGATTGGATCCACTTCAACGCTGTCCCTGTAACTCCGCCCTTGTTCAGACACTGTAGCAAGGTGAAATGTGCTACAGTGTCGAACGCTGCGCTTGGGTCGAGTAGAATGAGGGCCATCGTCTGCCCCTCATCTACCCCTTGCCTGATGGTCTCAGTGGCCATAAGCAGCGCTGACTCAGTGAAGTGCCGTGAGCGAAAGCCAAACTGAGTTGGATGGAGCAGATTGGCCTCCTCCACATAAGCCATCAGCTGAAGATTGGCCAACTTTTCCGCCACTTTGGCCAGATAGGGAAGGAGTGAAATAGGGCAAAGATTGTCTAACCTTTCCCAACTTAGATTAGGCTTTTTTTGGAGCGGGAGTACCAATGCTTGCTTCCATCTTTCAGGTACTGTATGAGTTTTGAACGATAGATCCAGAACATCCCTAATATAGGGCTCTAGGATTTCGATACTCGCCTCGAGCAGTTTCGGCGAAGCCGGATCGCGAGGGGATCCTGACTTGATGGAGCAGCATATCTGCCGTAGGCCGTCAGGGGGTGGGGTGAAAAAGTTCTCTAGCCTATTCTCACCCACAACATCTTGTTCAATCTCTCTAAAATCCGATCCCCTTCTGTTTCCTCCTGAAAAAGCGGAGTAGATGGTGGCCACTTTTTCTGAGAAAAAAGCTGCAATGCGGTTACATGATTCCTCTGAGACACTAGAAGGTTCAACAGATGAACCACAGAGAGAGATTTCTTTATAAATCTTAAATAACTCCTTTGTGGAGTTTTTAGCTTCCCCTATTCTGCCTGAAAAATAAGTTGCTTTGGAACGCCTGATTAAGCTATGGTAGTCTCTCCGTTTAGCTCTATACTCCTGTTTAGCTTGATCAAGATAGGCCACCCTCCACTGCCTTTTGAGTTGTTTACACTCCGCCTTAGCTCGGCGGAGCTCATCACTGAACCAGGGGGGCAGATTTCTGGGGTCTGCTACAGGGATTCTTGGGACATAGGGGAGCTATGTTGTCCAGGGCATCCTTAATGCGACCTTCCAGTCTATCGGATGCGGAATCAGCATCCTGACCTCCCCGTCTCCCACCTTTAATCAGCTCAGTATCAAACTTGGCTTTGGAAAAAGCAGCCCATTTACGACTTGGGTATTTCGGATTAGTTCGCTCTTGGATGTTACCTGCCGGGACACTTACAACAAAAGGCACTAAAAAGTGATCGGACCAGGGAATTGGTATGGGGTCTTTACTTCAATTTCATCCCAGTTGGCAAAAATAGGGTCCAATAGGTGGCCCTTTTGATGGGTAGGGGCCTGAGATCTAATATGGAGTTGGAGAGAGTGTAGTTCCTGGCAGAAGTCAGTGGCTCCCTTGTCCGATGAGTCATCCAAATGGATGTTAAGGTCACCTAATAGCAAAAACTTATCCCTACGTAGGGCTGCTTCTGTTATACCTTCTATCAAGCTGGTAGTAAAGCGAGTGAATGGACCTGGAAAGCGATAGACCAGGAAGCCCTTCACCGTATTACCTGCATTAACCTTAATAGAAAAGGCTCCTGTCTCACTGTCAGCAGAAGTGAGCGGTTCGAGTTGACAGCATAGCGGTAGCTTAGATATTTTCGCTACCCCACCACCTCTACCCGAGGCTCTTTCCAACCTCACCAAGGTATATCCTGCCGGGAGGGAAGCAACTACATCTGGCTCTGAGTTGGAATCAAGCCACGTTAAGAGCTAAGAGCATGTGCTAAGAGCATGTGTTTATGATGGGAAGGAATTCCCAGGAGTGTTCGAGACAATGGTTTGCTCATGGAAAGGGGTGTGACCATGCACATATTTTAAAACTGGAATCAGCTTCTTGTATAGAGACCCCTGGTTACTGTGAGTGGGTCCACTTGACCCTGGGAGAGGAAGAGCTTTGGAAAGTAGTACTAGATGAAAGCTGGGACTTTTAGCACTTTGTTGTGATGTTGGAAGGAGAACAGAGAGAGGCATAGGAGGCGATTATTGCAATATCCATTTTGCTAAGATTTAGTACATCAATCAGAGCCCCAGCAGAGAAGGAGGTAAATAGAGTAGGGGCTTTCTAGGGTCTTAAACAGATAGCAGTGATGCCTCCATGAAATAAAGGTGCAAATTCTGTACACAGTTATCAGCATTCCTTGCTGCTCATCTTTCAGTGGTGGATTATGGTTCAGTTAAACCCGATCATGCCCATCTCATTTTAGGCTTGCCCATGTAAATAAAAACTGCTCACCAATATTTATTGACTTTTTGAGGGGGTGGTGGGTTGTGCACACTAATGAAGAGCTGGAAAATGATGATTAGCGCTTTATGCAGCACCCCATTAGAATTAGGTACATTTTTTCCAATTTCTAAGTGCCAAATGCTTGGTAGACAGCTCAAAAATTCAATACTCCTGTGTCAGAGGTCTGTGTGTTACATGCAGGGTGCATAACATGCATCTAACGTGCACCTATCATTAATGTAACAAGGCACTTGGGTTTGTGGCATGCAAGGAATCATACAATATTTCAGAACTAACCTTATCAACCTACCTACCCTACTTTGGGGACCCAGGAATGCAGGACCTTCCGTATTGCAATCCAGTGATGTTACGTAGCACTTCAAGCCTTGACCCTCTCAGTGGAGGCGAAAGCCAATTTAGTTTCTGAAGCGAAATAATTGGTGGTGGTTCTGTCATACAATTTACTAATGTTCTAAAAGGCATAATATCCCCCTGGGAACCATCACACAACCAATGCAACCGTTGCACATAGAACTAGAAAGTATCACTGAGGGGAATCGAATAGCGAACTTGTGTTGCTGGAGCTGTACACTTTACATTCACATGATCCCACACACAAACACCATTCCACCAAGGAGGAAGGAGCCCCCTTCTGATTCAACCCTTCCAGCAATTGGCGCGTGCACACTCCTCAGCTCAGTGCAGCCTGTGGACACCGCTGGCTCCGCGAGAACGGTAGTTGACTCCCATTGGAGGTTGTTCTGAAGCAGGAAGCGAATCCTCTTAAGCCCATTTCATGAGTCTGAAAGGTCATGGAAAAGGGTAATTCGGCAAACATTTGTTTTTGCACAGTGCGCTCTGCTGTCCCGTTTGTTTCTGTTCTGTAGTCTGGGGCCTAGTTCAGGCAACACACCGGAGGGCGATGTTCGAGCTCGCTAATCCTGCAGGAATTAGTCGAAGGATTTTCATTCAAACCGGGCATCACCTAACTTAAGTCAGAGTTAAAAGAAGAGTGTGTGTATATATGTGTGTGTGTGTGTGTGTGTGTGCGCATGCGTGCAGGTCTACATCTAGCCCTTACATGGTCTAATCTGAAGATGCATTCAGGTACAGTGGGGTGTCAACTGATTTTTTCCGGTGCTAACAAACTAGTGCACTGATATCGCCCCTCCCCCCTTAGGTTTTCAGATGGGCTTTACACGGACAATTATTGTTTTAACAATCTAAATTATGAGCACCCATAGTCCCTTTTGATTGACAGGGTAGGTTTTGATCTGCCTAGTTCCTATTTTTCAGTTTTTATTTCTGTATATCTCTGTTCATATATCTAGCTCAGTCGTCCCCTTTAATTTTTTCTTTGGGCCCATTGACAAGAGCAACTGACAGGCACTTACAGGTGTTTGCTTGAATCTAGGCATACTTTCAGGCTAGCCCCTAAAGCATGCTGGGGCACAAGATGGTTAAGCCGAGGCTTGTGTAATGAAAGTCCAATCCAAAACAATCTGCCCCACTTCAATCAAGCCCAATCCACCCTCCTCCTATCCAATCACCCCACAACAATCGAATTCATCCCAATCCAGTCCAATTCAATCTACCCGACTCCAATCCAATCCACCTTGCCCCAATCAAGTCCATCCTGCTCCCTCCCCAATCCAATCTACCACAATCCACCCCACTACAATCCAAAACAATATGCCCCACTTCAATTTACCACAATGTACCCCACTCCAATCCAAAATGATCTGCCCCACACCAATCCAAAACAATCTACCCCACTCAATCCAAAACAATCTGCCCCACTCAATCCAAAACCATCTGCTCCACTCCAGTCCAAAACAACCTGCCCCACTCCATTCCAAAACATTCTACCCCACTTCAATCTGCCCACTCCAATCCAAATCCAAAACAATCTGCCCAATCCAGTCTGCCCCACTCCAATCCAAAACAATCTCCCCCACTCCAATCCAAATCAATCTGCCTCACTCCAATCCAAAACAATCTGTCCCACTCCAATCAGCCCCACTCCAATCCAAAACAACCTGCTCTACTCCAATCCAACACATTCTGTTCCACTCCAATCTGCCCCACTCCAATCCAAAACAATTTGCCCCAATACAATCCACCCCACTCAAATTCACCCCACTCCAATCCAATCCATCTCACCCCAATTCAATCCACTTGACACCAATCCAATCCTCCCCACTCCACTCTAATCCAATCCAGCCAAATCCAATCTACCCCACCCCAAGCCTCCCCACCCAACTCCAGTCCACAGTGGAATGGAGTAGGGTGGACTGGAGTGGGTGGATTGGTTTGGCATGGGATGGGGTGGAGTAGATTGGATTGTGGTGGGGAGGATTGGATGGAAGTGAGGTGATTGGATTGAGTGGGATAGATTGGATTGGGTTGGATTGGGTGGGGTGGGGAGGATTGGAGTGGGGTAGATTGGATTTGGTGGATTGTGGTAGATTGGATTGGTGTGGAATGGAGTGGGATGGATGTATTTGATTGGAGTGAGGTGGCTTTAAATGGGGTAAAGTGTATTGGATTGGGGTAAAGTGGATTGGAGTGGGTCGGATTGGAGTAGGGCGGACCGTTTTCGATTGGAGTCTGGCGGATTACAGTGGGGCAAACTGGAGTGCGGTAGATTGCAGTGGGGTAGATTGGAGTGTAGCAGATTGTTTTGGATTGGAGTGGGGCAGATTAGAGTGGGATGAATTTGATTGGGGGAGAGTGTTTTGGATTTAAGTGGGGCAGATTGGAGTGAGCAGATTGTTTTGGATTGGAGTGGGGCAGATTGGAGTGAGGCAGATTAGAGTGGGATAGGTTGGAGTGGGGCAGCTTGTTTTGTATTGGAGTGGGGCAGATTGCTTTGTATTAGAGTGAGGCAGATTGGAGTGGGGCACATATTTTTGGATTGGAGTGGGGCAGATTGGAGTGGGGTAGATTGTTTTGGATTGGAGAGGGCAGATTGTGGTGGCTTGGACTGGGCAAAATTGGAGTGGGGTGAGTCGGAGCTGAATGTTTTGGATTGGAGTGGGGCAGATTGTTTTGGATTGGAGTGGGGTGGATAAGAGCGGGCAGGATAAGGGAAGGCAGCCTGGAGTGAGGCAGATTGGAGGGGGCAGATTGTTTTGGATTAGAGTGGGGCAGACTGGAATAGGATAGATTGGAGAAGGGCAGGTTGTTTTGGATTGGAGTGGGGCGGATTGGAGTGGGCAGATTGTTTTTGATTGGAGTGAGACAGAGTGGGGGAGTACTAGAGTGGGGCAGATTGGAGTGGGCAGGTTGTTTTGGATTGGAGTGGGGCAGATTGGTATGGATTGAAGTGGAGCAGATTATTGTGCATTGGAGTGGGGCACACTGTTTTGGATTGGAGTGGGGCAGATTGCTTTAGATTAAAGTAGGATAGATTGGAGTGGGGCATACCGTTTTGGAATGGAGTGGGGCAGATTGTTTTGGATTGGAGTGGGGCAGATTATTTTGGTTTGGAGTGAGGCAGATTGGAGTGGGGCAGATTGTTCTGCAGTGGGGCAAATAGTTTTTTAATGGAGTGGGACAGATTGTTTTGGAGTTGGGCTGATTGTTTTGGTTTAGAGTGGGCAGATTGTTTTGGAATGGAGTGGGTCAGATTGAAGTGCAGAAGAGTGGAGGGAGGCAGATTATTTTGGATTGGAGTGCAGCTGGTGTGGGGCAGATTGTTTTGAATTTGAGTGGGGAAAATTGAATTGGGGCAGATTGAAGTGGTGTGGGTTGGAAGGATTCACATGTGGTGGATTTGAGTGGATTTGATTGGGGTGAGTGTTTGGGATTGGAGTGGGGTAGGTTAGAATGGTCTGGGGTGGATTGGATCGTGTGGGGCGGATTGGTGTGGGGTGAGGGTGGGTGGTTTGGCATGGATTGGAGTGGGCGGGGGATTGGGGTGTGCACAATTATGTGTCCCTCACCACCCCTTGTTGTAAATATTTTTGTCCACCCTAAGCGTGGAAGGGTATACTCAGACATGAGTCCCTTGCTCATTGCACCATCAGGATTCAAGCAAACCAGGCCGAGGACGGCTGTAATGCCAGAAACCGGTCCCCGGGAGCTTGTTACCTTCCCAGTGTAAGAATTGGCTTTTGTAGTTTGGTTTGCCCTGTTCCCATCATGCACTGGGACAGGAACAGACTAATTTGCATACAGCCAGGTTCTGAAACTGGGATGGTGCAGTGAGCTAAAAAACGGTGTTGGATCTAGCCCTGATCTCTTGACTGGGTGAGAGTTTTCTGCTTAATTCAGAGACTCTGTCCCTCACCACCCCTTGTTGTAAATATTTTTGTCCACCCTAAGCGTGGAAGGGTATACTCAGACATGAGTCCCTTGCTCATTGCACCATCAGGATTCAAGCAAACCGGGCCGAAGACGGCTGTAATGCCAGAAACCGGTCCCCGGGAGCTTGTTTCCTTCCCAGTGTAAGAATTGGCTTTTGTAGTTTGGTTTGCCCTGTTCCCATCATGCACTGGGACAGGAACAGACTAATTTGCATACAGCCAGGTTCTGAAACTGGGATGGTGCAGTGAGCTAAAAAACGGTGTTGGATCTAGCCCTGATCTCTTGACTGGGTGAGAGTTTTCTGCTTAATTCAGAGACTCTGTCCCTCACCACCCCTTGTTGTAAATATTTTTGTCCACCCTAAGCGTGGAAGGGTATACTCAGACATGAGTCCCTTGCTCATTGCACCATCAGGATTCAAGCAAACCGGGCCGAAGACGGCTGTAATGCCAGAAACCGGTCCCCGGGAGCTTGTTTCCTTCCCAGTGTAAGAATTGGCTTTTGTAGTTTGGTTTGCCCTGTTCCCATCATGCACTGGGACAGGAACAGACTAATTTGCATACAGCCAGGTTCTGAAACTGGGATGGTGCAGTGAGCTAAAAAACGGTGTTGGATCTAGCCCTGATCTCTTGACTGGGTGAGAGTTTTCTGCTTAATTCAGAGACTCTGTCCCTCACCACCCCTTGTTGTAAATATTTTTGTCCACCCTAAGCGTGGAAGGGTATACTCAGACATGAGTCCCTTGCTCATTGCACCATCAGGATTCAAGCAAACCGGGCCGAAGACGGCTGTAATGCCAGAAACCGGTCCCCGGGAGCTTGTTTCCTTCCCAGTGTAAGAATTGGCTTTTGTAGTTTGGTTTGCCCTGTTCCCATCATGCACTGGGACAGGAACAGACTAATTTGCATACAGCCAGGTTCTGAAACCGGGATGGTGCAGTGAGCTAAAAAACGGTGTTGGATCTAGCCCTGATCTCTTGACTGGGTGAGAGTTTTCTGCTTAATTCAGAGACTCTGTCCCTCACCACCCCTTGTTGTAAATATTTTTGTCCACCCTAAGCGTGGAAGGGTATACTCAGACATGAGTCCCTTGCTCATTGCACCATCAGGATTCAAGCAAACCGGGCCGAAGACGGCTGTAATGCCAGAAACCGGTCCCCGGGAGCTTGTTTCCTTCCCAGTGTAAGAATTGGCTTTTGTAGTTTGGTTTGCCCTGTTCCCATCATGCACTGGGACAGGAACAGACTAATTTGCATACAGCCAGGTTCTGAAACTGGGATGGTGCAGTGAGCTAAAAAACGGTGTTGGATCTAGCCCTGATCTCTTGACTGGGTGAGAGTTTTCTGCTTAATTCAGAGACTCTGTCCCTCACCACCCCTTGTTGTAAATATTTTTGTCCACCCTAAGCGTGGAAGGGTATACTCAGACATGAGTCCCTTGCTCATTGCACCATCAGGATTCAAGCAAACCGGGCCGAAGACGGCTGTAATGCCAGAAACCGGTCCCCGGGAGCTTGTTTCCTTCCCAGTGTAAGAATTGGCTTTTGTAGTTTGGTTTGCCCTGTTCCCATCATGCACTGGGACAGGAACAGACTAATTTGCATACAGCCAGGTTCTGAAACTGGGATGGTGCAGTGAGCTAAAAAACGGTGTTGGATCTAGCCCTGATCTCTTGACTGGGTGAGAGTTTTCTGCTTAATTCAGAGACTCTGTCCCTCACCACCCCTTGTTGTAAATATTTTTGTCCACCCTAAGCGTGGAAGGGTATACTCAGACATGAGTCCCTTGCTCATTGCACCATCAGGATTCAAGCAAACCGGGCCGAAGACGGCTGTAATGCCAGAAACCGGTCCCCGGGAGCTTGTTTCCTTCCCAGTGTAAGAATTGGCTTTTGTAGTTTGGTTTGCCCTGTTCCCATCATGCACTGGGACAGGAACAGACTAATTTGCATACAGCCAGGTTCTGAAACTGGGATGGTGCAGTGAGCTAAAAAACGGTGTTGGATCTAGCCCTGATCTCTTGACTGGGTGAGAGTTTTCTGCTTAATTCAGAGACTCTGTCCCTCACCACCCCTTGTTGTAAATATTTTTGTCCACCCTAAGCGTGGAAGGGTATACTCAGACATGAGTCCCTTGCTCATTGCACCATCAGGATTCAAGCAAACTGGGCCGAAGACGGCTGTAATGCCAGAAACCGGTCCCCGGGAGCTTGTTTCCTTCCCAGTGTAAGAATTGGCTTTTGTAGTTTGGTTTGCCCTGTTCCCATCATGCACTGGGACAGGAACAGACTAATTTGCATACAGCCAGGTTCTGAAACTGGGATGGTGCAGTGAGCTAAAAAACGGTGTTGGATCTAGCCCTGATCTCTTGACTGGGTGAGAGTTTTCTGCTTAATTCAGAGACTCTGTCCCTCACCACCCCTTGTTGTAAATATTTTTGTCCACCCTAAGCGTGGAAGGGTATACTCAGACATGAGTCCCTTGCTCATTGCACCATCAGGATTCAAGCAAACCGGGCCGAAGACGGCTGTAATGCCAGAAACCGGTCCCCGGGAGCTTGTTTCCTTCCCAGTGTAAGAATTGGCTTTTGTAGTTTGGTTTGCCCTGTTCCCATCATGCACTGGGACAGGAACAGACTAATTTGCATACAGCCAGGTTCTGAAACTGGGATGGTGCAGTGAGCTAAAAAACGGTGTTGGATCTAGCCCTGATCTCTTGACTGGGTGAGAGTTTTCTGCTTAATTCAGAGACTCTGTCCCTCACCACCCCTTGTTGTAAATATTTTTGTCCACCCTAAGCGTGGAAGGGTATACTCAGACATGAGTCCCTTGCTCATTGCACCATCAGGATTCAAGCAAACCGGGCCGAAGACGGCTGTAATGCCAGAAACCGGTCCCCGGGAGCTTGTTTCCTTCCCAGTGTAAGAATTGGCTTTTGTAGTTTGGTTTGCCCTGTTCCCATCATGCACTGGGACAGGAACAGACTAATTTGCATACAGCCAGGTTCTGAAACTGGGATGGTGCAGTGAGCTAAAAAACGGTGTTGGATCTAGCCCTGATCTCTTGACTGGGTGAGAGTTTTCTGCTTAATTCAGAGACTCTGTCCCTCACCACCCCTTGTTGTAAACAATTATGTGTTAAAGCATCACTTCAAAAATTACACACATGAAAGATACAATGCTATTTTGCAATAAGCTAATCCTCATCTTTTGGGAACAGAGTTCACAAGCAAAAAGAAAAGAAAATGTGAGTGCAAAGTGAAAAAAGAAGACTTGGCAAAATAAAAGAAACGTAATTATAGAAAATACATCTTTGCAAATTTTATTGTCCTGATTGGCATGTTTTGTTCAGTCACACGCCTTCTGTTTTCATGGCACTACAAGTAAAATAGAACAAAATTCTGCCTCAATCACGTTGGGAGCAGCGGAAGGGCACTGATTAAGTTGAATCAATCAGTGCTTGGTCCCTGCTTCACAGAGAGGAACGGAAATTATGTTAGGCGTGCCTTGACAAATTACGAGGCTGTAAAAAGAGTGTGACTCAAGCTAACAAATGATAAGCAACAGGGGGGCTCCAATCTATTTTTTGTTAACAACAGTGTCTTGCAAGTGAGATGCATACACTAGTGCATACTCTCTCAGACTGGACCCTAAAAAGCAGCCCACACACAGACATTTCCGAGCAACCCTCCTGGCATTGCCTGACTGCCCTATAGGCCATTCCAACCCTGTGCAACATCACACTAACCCTCCCTGAGAATCAAAAGGAAGAACTTGGCCATTCACTTAAAGCTACGGCATTTATGAGCCATGGTGTTCCCCTCTCTGATCTGTGAGGACAAATATTCGATGACCCTGCCAAAAGGACAGTACATAATACCTTCCACTCACTCCTGGAAATGGCATTTGTGAATCACGGTATCAGTACACACTGAGCAAGAGGAAAAAGATGCTCTGACAATGCCACAGCCACTGCCAGTAAGTTGACCATTGCAGTGTGACATGGGACACTCAAATTGTGAGATTTACAAATGTGTTCTTTTTTAAAAGAAGATCTAATAAAAATGAGAACTCCCCACTGGTGTAATTTTAAGCATAGAAGTGGGAAGAGGCATTGGACAGTGCATGCACTTCAAAAACAAACACTTTAACTCAGTTTTCATGTCTTATTTCCAAAATAACACTATACCTGAAGAAGGCTCATTTCAACCATTGGTCAACATGCAGATGTAGTAGACTCGGCATAGGTAGATATTCTATCTACAATCTAAATAAGATATTGTGAAATGCTGTATGCAAATGTTTTCCAAAAATGTGCTTTCAAATTGTTCACAGCATTGCAGCCCCAGGAGCCCTCTGCCACATTTGTAGGTACAAGCAAGGTTGGGTGGAGTTAGGCCGACTTTCCCAATATCATAGGTAAGGGGCGCAGCACACGGCCCCGGCTCTGTGTGCTCCTTGCAAGTAGGTGTATTTCTAGTTGCAAACACAGCCTGAGAATGGGATTAGGCAGGAGACGTGTACAGCTGGGTAATCATTGTACACCCAACTCGAGTGGGTTACAGTTTTAAGTGTAGGATCAGGTCCCCAGCTGGAAGCATCTGTGCCGTTAACTGGCTATAAAGTCACATAAGCAGGGATGCCCCCAGGATTTGTCTCATCTTAAGAGATAACACTGTTAGTCCTTCAGCAGTTGTTGTGAACTGGTCCTTCTGTTGTGTTCTTGGCATCTTTCCAGTCACGTACTTCAAATAAAAAGAATGATTAAGTGTAAAGGCAGAGGGCAGATGTATCTCACTCCCACGGGCAGATGTAGCTAGTCACTGTCTGCATGTCTGTCCTGCTGTCTTCTGAGCTGTGCTTGTCTCTTTGCAGGTATGGGGATGCTGGCCAGCGTGTACACGGATGATGAAGAGAGAGGCAATGCCATGGGGATTGCGCTCGGAGGCCTCGCCATGGGAGTTTTAAGTCAGTGAGATGAACAGAGGGAACGGCTGTTTTCCAGCGGGGAGGGGTCGTCTTCTATCTCAATGAGTGTATCATTCATAGCATTGGCTGTTCATGGCATTTTATATGTGGTATGCTCTTTAGGATTACATAGCGGCAGCAAAGCACTGAGATGCCTTCATCCACTGCACAGGCAGCATGTCAGCGCTGATGGGTATTGGTAAGGCTTTCCCTGAGTGTATGTGTCTATATACTGATATGAAGACAGCATATCGAAATGAAGTGTTCGTGGGTGCCAAAGCACAGCCACATTGTGTTCTGGGTTACCCAAAAACTACAGCAGAATCTGCTTCAGGTTCATATTATTAAACAGTGCTGTCCTGTGCAAAGAGATGGAAGTGTTCCAGAGGGACAGCACACCTGCTGTTCTGACCCTGCAAGCTTTCATGAACATGCCAGCATAGGTCACTCACACCCATCTGAACCAAAGTACCCTTTTAACTCTACAGGACCTTCAATCATACATGACCATGACGGGCTTTGATGGAGTGGCGCACAAACACAGCTTTTGCAATGTGTTTGCACGTCTGCAACACTGTTTGTGTACAGGCCTTCAGAAGCTCGAATTACTGCAGAATGGACATGAGAGTAGTGGCTGGAGTGTCAGGTCATGACGTCACAAAAGAACGCCCCACCTTACAGGTATTATACTTAAAGATGAAGCCTTGAGAGGTCTCAGAGAGACAGTAATTGTAAGAAGGGCAGCTTAGAATTTTTTTTAAAGAGACGCCTGGCTCACACAGTTCTATTTTTTAGGTAGCGTGCATGCATTGCCTACAAGACCTGCTGTATTCACTGAAATGACTTTAGTCCTGCCTGTTGCTTACCATAAGTTTATTCCAGCATTGTTCTTCTATGCTGCCTCCTAGATTATGCATGCAGCTGATAGGTCATTTCCGTTGAAGACTGAGGCGCACCGGCCAAGTACAGTTTCCTTATGCTTTCAGGGCTTATCTGTTGTTTCGGAGAACTCTTTTTCTTCTGCTGCACTACAAGCCCACATCGTGCCATGCGTGTTCAGGTTTAACAACCCTCTTTGTTTTGTAAAAACATAGGGGCATATTATCAAGCCTGTGCGCTAAAATTATCGCCGCTTTATCGGCCGAAAACGGCCGATAAAGCGGCGATTATGGGCTTGATAATATGCTCTGTTGAATTCCAATCGAAGCCCATGTTAGATGTCTTCACATCTAACATGCGCTTCGATTGGAATTCCATAGAGCATATTATCAAGCCCATTATCGCCGCTTTATCGGCCGTTTTCGGCCGATAAAGCGGCGATAATTTTAGAGCACAGGCTTGATAATATGCCCCATAGTTTCCTGCTCGTCTCTGCCTATTCTTCCCATGCAGTGCCCTCCGCCCACGATCACCTTCCATCCCTGCTTGGTTAAGTTTTCATTCCAATGCAGAACATGAGCCATTGCAGACCCTCCCACTTGCCCTTATTCTTGGAAGCCCAACTCGTGCCTTCAGTTCCATGCTTGTTTATTTAAGCACTCTACTCAGTGGTGGCTCCTCCGGAAAGGTGGAGGAGCGTTGCCACACTGCCTGGCTCAGAGCCAGCAAATGTAAAATAAAACCATGCTCCTGCATTGTTTTATTTTACATCTGCCGGCTCTTAGCCAGCAGTGTTGGAAGGGGCAATGCTTAGGCATGGGAGGGGGGAGGGGAGTGCTACGTGCAATCCACTCCCTAAGTGCGCATATGTGTTTTGGCCAGCCATCTCAGGCCGACCAAAACACACATGCCCACTTAGGTTTTCTCCTGCTCAGCTGCATTGAGAAGCCGAGCTGGAGAAACCCCACAGACTCTGTGGTCTGATTAGGGCATCTTTCCTGCATGCTCAGACCAATCCCCCTGCTCACTCGCGTAGCTAGGGGGGGGGCGAGGGGGGCGGTCCGCCCCAGGCGGCACCTTTTGCTGGGCGGCACCTTTTTTGAGGCGGCCGCGCGGGCCGGCACTAACTGTCTGGACTGGAGGCCGAGGTTCGTTGCGGCCGCCTCTGTGACTGTAGGGCGGCGGCGCTCTTTATTACACATGATCATCATCACTTCAGCACAGACAATTTCTTATGGGATTGCATGGCATAAAGAAGTCATAAATAAATAAATACTGTAAACTTGCTGTCGGACCCAGTAACGGTTCGAAAAACAACATTGTGACGACCGTTGTCTTGAACTTGGGCCCCCCTCCCCTTCCAGCCTCTCTCATACTAGTCCTCCAGGGCCGTCAATCCAGTGGTAGCGTGCGCGGCGCGTGAGAGCGCAACCAATGACGGACCTGTAAGGACATTTTTGGCCAGCCCTCGCCGCACCGTAGCAGGGTGACGCATTATGCGCTCTCGTCGTGTCGAGGAGTGCGTGTCGTGGAGACCATTCTCTTCTTGCCTGACTGCATACTGTCTGTGGCTGCGGCACTTGATGCAGCAACAACTATAAAATAATTCATTTCAAGGTGAGCTGGTGTCGTGAGTGAGATTGGAGTGGAGAGAAAGAATGTGACCGTCCCGGCGTCCAATTACAATCATTGCACCTGACCCGAAGGCACCAAGAAGAAGGTGTGCCTTACATCATGCCTTCCAGGCTGTCTGTATGTGCACCGTGCACATTGGTGAATATGAATGTGTGCCTGGCATAGGGAGTTTCGTCGGGCTGTAACCGTTTCTCCAAAGGTACATCTCGCTCCGTTTAATTCCAACGCTGCTAATTAAAAGGTACTTTTCGAGCAACCGGCTCTGACTGGATTGTGCAACCACGAGGTGATGAAACCCCCCTTAAAAGAGGGCGCGTGCCGTGCCGCTCCAGGGCATGCCTTAATGATAGGCGCCTCACCAGGGAACTGCAGGCCGCAGCCCAGCCGCCCAGCCTCGTTTTGGTGCCTGGAACCTGTTCGCTCCTGGCAGCCATGATCTATGGCTCCTGTGGGCTTGGTCCACTTCCAGCCAGCTGTTTTGTGAATTCCAGAGCTCTGGGAAGCAAAGACACCACAGGCAGTGCTTTAAATGGGCCGGTACTCACTGGTACGGAATACCGGCACTTCCAAATTTTCTAGCCCTCAGTGCCGGCACTTTTCTTTTGTCAGGGAGAGTATCGGTACCCTGATTGGTGGCACAGCAGGCTCCGGTTCTGTATCCCCTACATTACAACGTAGGACAGATGCCGCCACTTTCCAGATCTCGCAATCACACTGAGACACTGGCAAAGTCCAGAGGCGCCCTCTGCAATTCCTCACACTGCAGGGGTTTGAGAGGGCTTGTTTCACACGCTGTGATTAACAGAGCAGGGTCTGGCCAGACCTTGCACTTTTGATTAAGTGTGTAGCGACCATTCAGCTACAAATGCTTTAGCACCCCCTCCCCTTCCGTCAGGTGCATGAAATAGCCTGGGCTGGTGCTGCACTGGCCACACTTAAGCGAGTGGCAGTTCCACACTATCATCGACCTTTTGTTTTAATATTTGTTTTTTTACATCACAGAAGCTGCTTCCCTTTGTGTGCCCCATCAATGAATCGCTGCATTTACATAACAGCGAGGGATCTGTGGGTGTGAAAGTAGCCCTGCTAAAGAGCAAAGCATAGCAGGGGACAGTGCAGTACTCCAGAAAGAAGCTCCTGTGATAACTGGCAATGGATCTGGCTTTGGGGGGGGGGGGGGACGAGATGATGAACATAAAAGGGAGGGGAGGGAGGGATGTAAAAAGGTGAGGTGACGGCTGAAGTTAGGATTGGCACTTTTTTTCCAGTTAAAAGTATCAGATAGTTGTTCAGTTCTGAAATTGGGGCTTTAAAATTGCATTTTAACACAAATTAGTGCAGAATTCAAAATCTGCTGTATTTCTTGTTAACTTTCATTATTGTTTATAAATATATGAATGTATGTGTACGGAAATGCTTTGGCACTTTTGAAGTGATTGAATAATTTATAATTTTATTTACTGTTATATATCATATGTATCATCAGGTCTTGCCCTTAGCCCCGCCCCTAGCCCCCTCGACACACCTCTAGCTCCTTTTAATGAGCACCTGCACTTATTTTTTCCCATTTAAAGCACTGACCACAGGTCTCACCTCAGAGCGCGAGCATGCTGCCATATTGCACTGACTGGAGTCACGGAGTCCATGGGTCAGGGAGGGGCCAATCAGCTGGCCTCATTGGCTGAAGCACCTCTTCTGATATCTTTTAGGCATTTGCTCAGTGTAGTGCATACTCAATAAACAATATTGTTTTCTCTCAGTTCTGATGAAATCCCGCCCATGAATATTTGGTAATTTGACTTGTACATCAGCGCAGACTGTTACTCTGATATACGTTTGGTATACCTGCTCCGAAACACTTACACTTTAGAAACATACCGCCTGATTCATCATTCATATTTGCGCTCGCAAAGGGCCAGATTCTGAGAATCTGGCCCTTTGCGAGTGCGATTTTTGCATTTGGGATTCAACATCCCAAATGCAAAAATCGCTATTTGCTAATTCGCATATTTGCGAGGATTTACATTTAAGGAATCTCAATTTGAGATTCCTTAAATGTAATTCATTATCCATTTTACAATTGCGAAATCTCAATTTCGGGCCGCAATTTACCGCGAGGTCAAACCTCGTGGTAAATTGCGAAAACTCAGAAAAATGCATTTAAATGCATTTTTCTGAGTTGCACGTTACACACACACATGTCCTTTGGACATGTGTGTGTGCAACACCTGTGTTAATTTCCATTGCAGGGGTGCTACAGGGTGTCCTTTGGACACCCCTGGCACCCTTGTACTCGCAATCTCATTTGCGATTAGCTAATTGCTAATCGCTAATGAGGAATGACTCCCCATGCATTCCTATGGGCCTTTTGGCCCATGCATGGGGAGTTATTCCTTATTTGCGATTAGCAATTAGCTAATCGCAAATAAGGAATCAGTGGGAATCGCAATTAAAATTGCGATTCCTACATGATTACCGTTTTGCGAGTCTCAAATAGCGATTCCTTATGATTCGCTATTTGAGCCTCGCAAAACGGCCCGTTCATGAATCCGGCTGATAATGAGGAGACATCTCTTCGAGGCGCACACAGTGGGAACTTACCTGTGCTTTCCTAATTATAAACCATCCTGTTTAACTGAGTGTTTAAACACAATCTAGGACTAAAACAGGCAATCAGTTGAGGGCTCCAGTGTAGCACGTAGTTGTTGAGCGACCAGGAAAGTGTGCGCCCTCCTACCTTATTATGATAGTGATCTCACATGTCTAAAGAGACCCTGAGCTACCTTCAAATGTGAACTCCCTTCTTTTGGTCACTGTATCGTGAGCTGACAGTTATATTGCACTAACTCCTATTTCAGCTGCGTCCAAACTCCCTGCTAGGGGGATAACTTGCCCCTGCCGGGCCTCCAGACAGAAGGCTGCTCGGAGCTCTTTCCATAAAGTAGTTATGGGGAGAAATCCAGCTTGGCAAACTTTTTGTGCCGGCTCCCTCCTACCTTTCACGAGTTCCCTCTCTTACCTTAGAGGAACACCCCTGGGTTTAACTGTCGCCCTCAAAGACACCGTTCTGCCTATTGCCCCCATCGCAAATGTGCCCTTTTTTTCAAGCTAAGAACCTCCCAAACTCCCTTCTAAGGTGAAATACTCCTCAATAAAATGGACTCTTTCCTAGTTCCCTTTAAATGTGAGTTACCTCCTAGATCTGTCGTTTCCATGTCTTCTTCCTGAGCATAGTTTCTGTCATACAAGGTCTCCCCCAGCTACCCCCTGAGGTGAATCTAGGGATCAAGTGATCTTCCAGGCTGCCTCATTACAGCGTTCTTCTTCCTAGGTTCCGCCAAAAACGAGCTTCCTTCAAGGGACATCTTGAGATGAACTCCCACAGGCCAGTCTATGTCTCCCCTTCACACTTCAACGGAGGGGT
This sequence comes from Lissotriton vulgaris, assembly GCF_964263255.1. Lineage (NCBI taxonomy): Eukaryota > Metazoa > Chordata > Amphibia > Caudata > Salamandridae > Lissotriton > Lissotriton vulgaris. The sequence goes on from NC_141693.1 coordinate 1,155,982,698, forward strand.
GCACCCCTCGTCAGCTGCCCTCGTCAGCTCACCGTCCTTTTTCCCGAGCACCCCCCCCCCTCCCAAGGGGCGGCAATCTGAGGGGTAGCCCCAGGCGCCACAAGCTCTAGCTACGCCCCTGCCCCTGCTGCTCTGCAGCACGGGAATTGAATGGGGGTCTGGGTCAGGAAACACAACCTGACGCTGGAGGTGTCTGGCTGTGCCAGCAAAACGTAATAAAAAAACTATAAATTGTATTCCCCCTTCACCCGAGCGACCCCACCCGCCCCACCACCCTTTCTTAATGGCGGCTGCTGCTGACTCTACCCTACAGGTAGCAGTTGGGCATATGATTAGTCATTTGTGTTTCAGATGTGACCGTTACACCAACTGGTATCATCTGCATACAATACAAGCTGGACTGATACACATGAGTTTACAGTGAGCTGACGCAACTACTCTGTACTTCACAGACACGTGCCTCTCCGAAGCCCTGTTGATATATATCTTACGGACTAATTGTAACACAGAAGTGGCTTGTTAGGTATATTGTTAGAATTGGGGGTCTCTAGTTGGCTGAGGTAGATACCTTAGTCCAAATAGGGACCCTTGCTTCTAGTCAGGGAAAGGAGAAACACACTCTTAGATAACCCCTACTTGGCACGAGCAGCCAGGGTTATTTCCAAGGCAATGTGTAAAGTATTTGCAACCACACTCCGAGTAACACAGTGATAACACCACAAATGGACACCACACTGATTTAGGAAAATAGTGGTATCTTTATCAAGAAGAAATACGATGAAACCAAATGATAAAAATATCCAGCATATGCGTATTCAGAATATTTCACTAGGCCGGTTATTAGGCCAAAAATCCTTTGTAGTTTCTGGCCGTATTAATGAGCAGTTCATGATGATCTAATGCAGTCCTAATGCAATACTATGCAGTTCATAATGCAGTTCGTAAAGTGGAAAAAAGACAGTCCTTAATGCGGTTCATGAAGCAAGTAATAATGCAGTTCATAATGCAAGTACTAATGCGGAGCGTAGAAGCAAGTAATGATGCAGTTCGTAATGCAAGTACTAATGTGGATAGTAAAAGCAAGTAACAATGCAGTTCGTAATGGAAGTACTTATGCGGATCGTAAAAGCGTATAATAATGAAGTTCATAATGGCGGTACTAATGTGGATCATAAAATCAATTCGGCACTGTTCGTAGTGCTAGTGAAGGTCTCTATGCCACTCTTGGCTGACTTGTGGTCAGCGGCTGCCAAAATATGTCCCCAATACGGTTATGAAGGAAACAAAGTACTGCTCCACAATCCGACCCCGGTACTGTCACTCCTCAGCGAGCACAGGCCGCGATACTGACTTGAGCAGAGGTTCGCTCTGTAAAGATGGGAAAGGCCGAGAGCGGTCTCTCGTAGCACGCACTCTGCCCCAGACGGCGACACACGCACGCTTGCTGAGCGTTACATGGGGGGAAATCAGTCTCCCTCTCCTCTCCTCGTGGCTTGGGTGTCACTCTGAGCGGCTTCGGGTTGGCGGTGGCTGCTCCTCGCAGTGAGAGTCAGGCTACCAGGCGACAGCCTCGCAGCTGATTGGCTCACGGCACAACTCAGTTGATCTTGGGCAAATGAACTCGGACCCATGATGATGAAGGTTCACAGGTCTCTCCTTGGCAAAGGCAGGCTCGGGCCGGCGGCGGTGATTTCTCACTGCCCCCCCTTTGGGACGCCGGTCCTGGCCGATGGCGATAACGATCACAGCACTTCCGGTCATGCTGTCGATCGAAGCAGAGCACAAGACTGCTCCGGGGCACACAGTCATGGGGCAATTCTCTCGAAGGTCTCAGGATGCAAAAGGCACACGTACACAGTGTCGCTGAGACACACTTGGAAAGTTTGATGTTCCTGTGTTTCCACAACAGGGAGCCAGCTCCTCTCAGGCCCTTGGAGACAAGTTACTTCAGCACACAGCAAAGTCCTTTAAAGCTGGGGGACACAGCAAAGTCATCTGTCCTCTCCTTAGTCAAATCAGCAAACTGCAGGCCAACCCCAGAACACACAGCAAGGGCAGTCCTTCTCTTCAGTCTCTTCAGCTGTTCTTCTATGGCAGAGTGTCCTCTTGATCACAAAGTAGTTTCAATCCTTTTTCAGGCTTGAGTTCAGTCTTGAGTTCAGTGTTTTCAGCTCTCACATTTATACCCCTAAATGCCTTTGAAGTCTTTGTGTTCAGGGGGCTCTGAGCCCGGTCCAAACCAGTTCTGGGTGTCTTTCTGCCAGTGTCCACCTTCTTCCTTTGATAGTGAGGGTCTGGGTCTCAGACAGTCTGCAGGAGGTGGAGCCATTCATTTGTGGCAGCAGCACAACCCTCTTCGCATCAAAGGGGCTACTCCTCCCAACATACCAAATGCAGGCTATTCTGTTGCTGTCTCACCTGCTCCTCCCTGGTGTCAGGACACCTCCACAGACCCTGTTACATTCAAATCCAGACAATCAATACACAACCAGGCAGAGGCATGCAGGATGGTTAGGACAAGAAACCAGCCACTTCTAACAGTGTGGTTTATAAATACACAATTTAAAAACTATCTTCACAAAAAGATGTTTTATTAAATTCTGAGTTCAGGCACACTAAACTCCATCTCTCCATCGTATGCCTATGGGAAGATATGCTGGAACCATGTGACACAGCATTCCCCATTTTGTCCTATGGGCAAGATGGCCTTGCAACAGTGAAAAACACATTTGGCAGTGTATCATGTCCTGTCAGGACATGATACACACCTCAGTGCATGTCCTACCTTTCACATACACTGCACCCTGCCTGGTGGGTACCTTGGGCATACAATAGGGGTGTCTGATATGCATAAAAAGGGAATGGTAAGGCCTGGCAAGTGGGTGCACCTGTCAGGACAACAAGGCAAATAACAAACTGTGAACAGGCACTGCAGTGGCAGGCCTAAGATCTCTTTTTAGGGCTACTTGTGTGGGTGGCACAATTAGTGCTACAGGCCCTACTAGTAGCATTTGCAATACCAGCCCTAGCAAACGTAGTGCACTTTACTAGGGACTTTACTAGTAAGACAAACATACCAATAATGGACAACCAATTACCATAACACTTTATACAGAGAGAATATGCACTTTAGCACTGATCAGCAGTAGTAAAGTGCCCAGAGTTCTAAAACCAACAAAAACAGGTCGGAAACAATACAGGAGGAAGGCAAAAAATTCAGGGATGACCCTGCAAAAAGGGTCAAGTCCAACATATATCTAGTGTTTTGACGTATTAATAGAGAATTGGTTCTAAATGGAAAACGTTTCAATTATGATGTAATTAAACGTTGCGTTAGGACATGGTTCACAGTAATAGGCACCCCATTTCTATTGACCGTGACTGACATCGACCAACACACTCCTTGGTTATTGTGCACATACAGTCATGATTGGACCGAATTTGGGTATAACAGACTTGGCTACATGTACTATAGCAGCCTGGCATATACACTTACGATGTGTTACCCCCCTCACCCAACATGATGGTTGTTGTCAGTAGACTAGCGGCTCCCAGACAAAAGGCAGATAAGAGGAGTCTTCACCTCATTGTCTCTGCCGGCATTATTCCATTGGTAACAAACAAGTGGACGTCTGCCATCCTACATACTACCGAATAGTGAGTATTAAAATGGTTTACATACCTTCGGAGGTTGGCCCAGATGGCCCGTAATGGAGACTGATTTGCGTATTTTTATTCAACATTACATAGTATGTGGAGTAAATTGAGCATGTGACGGAGTGGAGCAGTTGTAGTACTTCGGCCCAACTAAAAGTAATTATTGTTGTTTTAGTAGGTATTTGGAATGTGCATGGCACATCTCAGTGCATGGCGGGTTGCATGTAATTGCCCGTCTTTTGGCACAGATTGGCATGTACTCCCTGGGATGCGTGTCAGCCATTTACTTTGGGAGAAATTTCATGGGTGGTATGAGGAGGTAATTGCATGTACCGTGTATTCTTTCCTCATGAGTGTGATTGTTTTCTAATTATCTGTGAGGCTACACGTTTATATACACATGCGGTAGATCTATTAAACCTACAGAGCCCACATTCCCCCGCTTTGGACTCTTAGAGTATAGCACATATTCCACCACTGCATGTGGGCACTATAGTTTTCCCTACATACTCGTGATTGAACATGGGAATGTGTTACCCCCTGCCAGATATTCCTACAGAAATAAGCATGTGATTATAAGCGCAAGACTTAGACAAGCTAGACATACACTTTTGAGTTACATCACCTTTTTAATTGAGATGACGGCCTCATTTGAATGGCAAATGCTACAGGGTAGACACACGCTTTTTGCTTCTAGTTAGGGAGCACAGTGGCTGTAAACCACTGGATGATGTACTGAATTACAACATCTGAGAAAATAAGATGAGCTACATCAACCAGGCTTTATACTGAGCTATTATTTACCTGGACAATATACTGTGTTATATAATTCATGCCCAAATTACAAATGTTATGAATCATTGACCTATAGACCAAATTTAGCCCCGGAGCAATATACATCCCTAGTAAATATAAAGCGCTAAAGTCCTTGCTAGCCAATATACTGAGCTATAGCTCCCAGGCAGTATATTGATATATATTCCTTTGTCAATATACTGAGCCAAGGCCCTGCAGTACTTCATACCGAGAGGTATGCACATTTCTCAAATGCAACATTTCAAGCAATAATCCAGCTGGGTAATATACTGGCCACTAGGTCTATACAATATATTTATCTGTAACCTCCCTGTACCTCCTCATGCTGTACACTGTTCCACCTCTTGCCTCCCCCCACCCCCAGGTGCCCCTCCTACTTATTCCCTTCTCTCTCTCTCATGCTCTCTCTCATATCTCTCTCTCATGCACTCTTCCCGCCTCCCTCATATTGGTTCACTTCAGATTTTCAAGCACAGTTTCTTTCACGTGTCTTTTGAAAATGTCCGTCCCACAAATCCACGCTCTCCTCCTCTTCTTGGGATATCTTCTGCATACACAGCTGCATCCTCTGTATGCATTTGTGGCCTGCTGTCCACTTCTCTCTCTTTCTCACACACTCTTTCTCCTCCTCTGTCTGGAGTTCATTCACCAATTTGACAACAAACTACCTATCCCTCTCTATTAACCTTTCTTTCCTGTGCAGCTCTCACCCCTATCTATTCACAATGCCACATAATTTCCCTATACAAATACACTACGCCCACACATTCCACCTGACACAAATCCACAACAAACAATTCCAATTCTACCCACAAGTCGACTCCAAACAACATATATCCCCTCCACTCCAAACCAAAGCACATGGGTAAAAGACATTGTAATTTACAACACCAATAGCTCTAACTCTTGCAAATGGAAGACCGATTGCATTGCAAATGCTCATTTCTCCAGATGTCCCCACAGTTTTGATTACCATCTCCCTAGCAACCCTTTCCAAATTTCTTTCTTACTCAAATGACTCCCTCAGAGATTGAGAAGATTGTTAAGTCAATGAATAGTAAACAATGCCTGGGCGATACTTGTCCTTCATTCCCAGTTAAGGAACTTAACCCAACTTTAACTAGCACCAGTTATTACAGAGATTGTTAACAGATCTATGATTGAATCCCTGGTTGTGTGTTGCCTGAAACAAATGTGGGCATCTCAATTAAAAAAAATCATTGTTATGACCTTTGAATCATGAAAGTGCAGACCTGCAAAATATAATCCAGTTACAGGCATCCCAATACTTGGAAAAATTCTGGAAACAATAGTGATTGTGCCGCCACCCTCGCCTGAGGAACATCTAGGCGGTTTACTGGGACAGTCCAGTCTGGTATCAGGCCAAGTAGTAGCGCTGAAACTGCTTTGCTGGATGTAAGACATAGGCTACCAGAGTAGTGGCTGGAGTGTTAGAACAGATATTACTGTTCGCCGTTCTCTTCACAGCCTTCAATACAGTTGACCATATGATCCTTCCTCCTCGTCCCCACCACTCCTTAAGTGGTTTAAAGCCTTTCTTTCTGATGGACACTTTTATATTAAAAGAAAAAGCACAAGCTTCATGTTACTTCACAGAGGGTTCTCCTCTGTCACCTGTTCAGTTTAACACATACATGAAGCCTCTACAAGTTATAGATGGGTAATTAATTTCCAAATATGCTGATTGTAATAAATTGAGTTATTGATTGAGCGGGGTGAAAGTCTCACTCAGGCAACAACCACAGTGCTTCTCAGGGTGAACCACAAAAGTCAATTAACTTGTGCTTAACCCTCTGGTAGCTTGGCACAAAGCAGCCAGGCTTAACTTAGAGGCGAAGTATAAAGTATTTATGAAGCACGCAAACAGTAATTAAGTAAAAACACAACAGAAGAAAATCTCAAACCAATTTCGTGAATATAATGATACCAGAATGACAAAAATCCAATCAGTAAAACTGGAGATTTAACATTTCAAAGTTTTCAGTCAAAATGGTGCCTAAAAGCACAAAGCGCTACTTGCTGTCATATGGTAGTAGTAGACAGTGGAAAGCCACAAGTTCAGGGCAACCGCAATAGAGCAGGAGCTGGATGCAGGAATCAGTTTTGTCCTGCTGAAAAAGTTAACTTCTCCAATTCCCGCATGAAGAGTTCTATTAGCGGCGGCAGAGCGGTGAGGAACATGGAGAGCAACCTGGGTGGTTGTCGCTGTAGCGTGACGAGGAGGCCAAGGGGTCTGGGCTTTTGGCACTGTAGTGCGAAGAGCAGGTCTTGCAGAGTGGTTTGCATAGTGGTCTGCTGGAGCTTTGTGTTGGCAGTCACCATAGGCTGTCTTTGTTGTAGCATGAAGTCCAGATTTCGCATAGCCAGTTGGCTCTGGCTGTCGCTTTAAGCATGAAGAGTCGGGTTCATTGGAGTTTGTGTTGGCGGACGTCGTGGGTAGCAGAGTCTCAGCGCGAACTGGCCTGTTGTGGTCACAAAGAGAACAAATCTTCTGGATTTCACATTCTTTCACAGAAGGACCTCAGGATGCACTTCTTGGAGATTATAAACACACTCCAGCATAGGCCAACAAGGGACAGGAAGGTAAAGTTTCAGGTCCAGGCATGCCCAGCAGGTTAACTGGTCAGTTGCTGGGAGATTTCTGGAGCTTTTTGTGGCCCTGTAGCTGAGACAGAAGGTCTGCTAACTGACCCTTGGAGTCACTAGAGTTAGCCTAGAATGAAGTGAGCAGGTCCAGTGTCCCTTAAAACAGCAGGACAGCCCTCTGGTAGCAGCCATACAGTCCTCTGGGGAGGGGGGCAGTCTTTCTTCTGTACTGTCCACAGGTCCAGGAGTGTACTGAAGAGATGCTCTGGAGGTCCAATATTCATACCTGGTGCCAGCCTTTCAAATGGAGGGATTCCCTATATTACTCCACATCTGGTTCTGAAAATAAATGTCTTCCTTTCCCCTGTTAAGGCTCCAAGAAGTCTGGGGTGGAAAAATAGTGGTGTCATGTTCCTTGGAAATGTAAGTGGTACTGCCCACACTTATCACCCTTTTGTGAGCCTGTCTAAGGGAATAAACAAACCACAACAGCAGAGCCATTCACAGTCATGTGACCCAGGGCACCGGCAGAAGGCACACATTTTAAGGACAAGAAAATGCCAAGATTCTAAAAGTAGCACTGTCAAAATTGTGACTTAAAATTCGACTTCACCATTAAACAGGATTTTAAATTACAATTCATTTGAGTGTAAACACCATCTAAAGTTATCACTTATTAAATGTAGTAAGGTAATCCAGTATACATCAATGGAGGATACATGCCTTACGGTAGTGAAACACTAATTTATTTAGGAGTTTTTCACTACCAGGACATGTAAAACTTAAACCCACATGTCTTACTTTGTAAATACAATGCACACTGCCCGATGAGCCTTTAGGGCTTATCTTAGGGGTGCCTTAAATGTACTAAAAAGGTTTACGCCTGGAAAAAGGTTATTTTGCCAAGTCCAATTTGCAGTTTAACATTGCACTACAGGCAGCAATGGCAGGCCTACAGTGCTTAATTTGTAAAAAAAAAAAGAAGTGCAGGTGCTGAAAATTTTGCCAAGGAGGCCACAGCTCACTTCTTCCTCCGGTGAGCCCCACTTTCAACACTCTCACTGCCTCAGTCTCTATCTTCTAACTTTGATCTGTTGTCTTTCCTGTGCTGCCTGAAATTAGTAGGTCCAGGGATGGCAACGGCATCGGCATCCCCTGCTCAGCTTGCTGTGACCCTGCCTGCTACAGCACAGGCATTGTCCCCAGCCGTAATGCTGCCAATGCCGGTAAGGATGGCTGTTGCGCCTACTGGACTTTCGCACGCTCAGCAATTACCATGCTGGGGTGCAGCGCACAGATTCTACAGGCGACGCCATGGCGCACAAAAGTTGTGTTGGGCCACGGCCGCATCGAGCACGTTGAGGATAGCAGCAATGCAGGGCTGCAGGATATGCTACTTGGCTACATAGCAAGTGGAAAGTCTACACTTACTTTCTTTTATTCTTCCTCAAGAGCCCTCGCTCCCAAGTTCCAAATGCGCTCTCGCAGCTTCCTTGCCTCAACTCCGTCTTGAGCCAGCCCCCAGCTACAATTATCCAATGGGAGGCTTAGGCTCAGGCAGTGGCATGGTGCAGCAGACTCTGGGAATAGAATGAAAGACATAGTTTGTCGTTGACTTCTTGGATTTGTGATCTGCGAGATTACATTATCACTAACTTGGTGATACACAATCATACCTGCCTGGACAGGCGTATGCTGGCCTGTCTATGAACATTTATCAGCCAGAATCCATGCAATGTATATTATTCTTTTTATTTTGAATTTGGACAATTAATATTGAGACCACCACCTACAGGGTCAGAAATTGTAGCCCCAGCCCTGTGAAAGAAGTGCAGGTGCTGAGCACCTGAAAGCTCCTGCTCAAATTAAGCACTGCAGGCCTAGGACATGATGTAAAGTATTACTTTTGTGGGTAGCACAATGAGTGCTGCAGGCCCACTAGCTGGGTTTCATTTATAGACCATGAGTACATGTAGTACTACACAATAGTGACTCATAAGTAAATTAAATGGGCCAATTAGATGTAGGTCAATTTTACCATGTTGGAAAAAGAAAGCACAAGCACTTTAGCGCAGGTTGGCAGGGCAAAAGTGCTAATTCAAACAAAAACGAGCTCAGCAACAGAAGGAAAAATCTAGGGGAAATCCTACAAATAGGACCAGGTCCATTACGGGTGATACGTAGCTCCTAGTTCCTTTAGCAGGCGCTTCAGGCCAACTTTAAACTACCAGATGAGCTAATTGAGGTGATTCACAGCTGGATGAAGGAAAGCTGGTTGGCTCATAACACAAGTAAAATCAAATTGCTTTCAGTGGGTGCAATGTCACTAGCGAATAAACTGTTTTCTACCCTTTAAGGCATTCTCATAGGGAATGAGAAAATGTTTTTTTACAAAATAAAATGCAGAAGTCTTCCTAGACAATCTCCTCCCCATGGAAGATCAGGTCAATCATTTTGCAAAAACCTGTGGCTATTATTTTCATATCTTGGCAAACCATCAGCCATGTCAAAGGAACCATGCAAAGCTTGCTCAGACATCATTGGAGCAAGAATGGATTACTGCTGATCATTGTTTCTTGGAGCATCTCATAAAGGTTTGATAAGGTCACAAAAATATTTAAAATGTTGGTATGATAATGATAGTAATAGAAGCTAAACGTCAGGAAAATATAAAATAATACCAGGCCCATACTAATCAGATTATACTGGATGCCGATTGCTCACTGGATACAATTTAGAGTTTTGATCATGCTGCATAAAACATTCCATCAAACATACACTAACACTCCTCCTGCCTTAGGTCTGGTATGTTTGTTCCAGCAAGAAGTTTGCGAATACAAAATCAGGTCCTCTTGGCTCCAAGTGGTTTTGGAGATCTACAGACAGGGGTGCTGTGTGTGCTAATACTGCCCTCACTCACACAAATGTGTGACATGCTTCATCATAGGGCTGCTTACAATACACCCTAGCGTAGCCACTGCATTTGCACTATTGTCATTCCCAGCCAGTGTGGAATGACCTAAGGAGTTTGCCTTACGCCAAGGTGTACCGCAGGGATCAGAGCTAAGTCCCCTATTGTTCAACATCTACATTCAGCCTTTGGCCGTATTGGCAAGGGATAGGGGCTTGGCACTGGTATCATACGCTGACGACACACAGTTGGTGATCACTTTCTCCCAAAAAAAAATCACAAAGCTGGTGAGGTTTAAGGAGGATCTTGCCACTATAGCGGACTAGATGGCAGCGAACTGCCTGCAGTTGAATGCAGGCAAGTCCGAAATCCTGCTGTTCGGAAGAGACAGAGGGATGTGGTCCGAGAGTTATTGGCCGGACAAGCTGAATCCTGCTCCAGCTCCCAAGGAGACCCTGAAAAATCTCGGCATTTGGTTCGATAGCGAACTAACTTTCGACGCCCAATCGAAAGCTGTGGCCAGATCGTGCTTTGGCGCTCTGAGGGGCTTGAAACCTCTATTGGGTTTTTTCCCCCCGAAAGTTCGCCAGCTCATCCTACAGGCGACCATTTTGTCGCGACTAGACTACGGGAACTGTCTTTATCTAGGCGCAAACCAAGCCAGCGTTAAGCGCTTGCAGAGGGCACAGAATGCGGCTGCTAGCATGTTGCTGGCTCTCCCCTCTACCTGCTCAGCTTCCCAGGTCTTACAGATGCTTCATTGGTTGCCAATAGCAAAGCGCATCCAATTTAGACGCTTTGCTTAGCGCATAAGATCCTATCTCCACAGGCTCCGGTGGTCTTGAGGGGATTGCTGCAGCCCTATACCCCCCATCGCCCTTTAAGATCTGCCTCCGCAGCACTTGTATGCACTCCGCGTGTCCAGAGAGCCAGAGCGGGGGGTCGTTCCTTCCGCTGCCTGGCTGCGCAACTCTGGAACTCGCTCCCCGGGTCAAGCAGAATAATTCAGAACCATCTTGCGTTCCGGATAGCCATTAAGACCTAAGGCTGGTTGCTGAGGTTAATGTCCAGGAGTTGTTGGTTCTGCGCTGGGACGCTCCGTTGCTGGGGCAGCCATGCGCGTTATAAGTCTAACAAATAAAATAAATAAATAAATAAATAACTGTATTTCTCTTTGTGTTGTATTGTCTTCCTCCACCCTATTGCTCCACCCTGTGCGTGGCTACGCCAGTGTGTATTGTAAGCAGCCCTATGATGAAGCATGTCACACATTTGTGTGAGTGGGGGCTGTATTAGCACACACACCACATGCCTTCACAAGATATAAACAATGTGTTACTCCCTATCACTTCTGGTGTACTATACATGTAGTACTATACACTAGGGACATATGAGTAGATTAAATATGCCAATCAGGTGTAGTCTAATTGTACCATGGTTTAGGGAGAGAGTGGAAGCACTTTAGCACTGGTAAGCAGTATTAAAGTGCACAGGTCCTCCACCCCGGCATTAGGCAGCACTGGCGGCGGGCTCCTAGCAAAATCTATGGGACTCTACAACATTTTATTTACTGGTTTATGGTTGGTCTTCTTCACAGATACTTTTTAACTCTTCTAATGCATTCTGTTTAGTAAAGGGCCATACAACTTGCCTCCGTGTCAGTGGGGTAGCTTTCATTTACTGAAGAGAAATTCCTAAATCAGGAACTGAATTGCTAATGGCATGTCAGTCACAATCTGTTCTCTTTTCCTGCACTGTAGACCTTACATTCCTCACCATGGTACATTGTGATGTTGTATTTTCGAAGTTATGTCACAATAGTGTTAGTATCTTAGAGTAATATATGATAGTGTAGGGGGGCGGAGCTAGCCGGCGTCCATGTAAGACGCGCGAGCGCGGAGCTCCTTGCCGATATCCCGCCAAACTCCTGCAAACACATCCTGATTTGGCCCTGCCGGCATTAAAACCTGTGGGGGACCCCCGTACGAACCCTCGGTGGGACGGCGGCCCCTTTGTCCGGCGAAGAACAGACGCGGTGCGACTTGGTGCTGCAGTGCACGGAGCGTCGAAGACCCAGGCCGCGATCCCCAGCCTGACCTAGCGGGCTGCCCGGGTTACGTCGCAGTGCGTGCGGCGTGTGTGCCCGAGGCGGTCCCGGCCATCCGCAGAGGCTCCTGGTCGGCGGTTACGCTCGCGCCCAGCGCTGAGAAGCAGCGGAGAGGACTGTCCCCTGTCCGGTGGCGACGAGCGGAGGAGGCTGCCAGAGGGTGCACTGAGCCCACATTGCCTATGGGGAGGCCCTGAGGAGAATTGCTAAGTTGACGGCGAGAAGCACTGTTCGCCGACTCCCAGCGTCCGGCACCACGCAGAGGGAGGACATCGGAGGAGCGGTGAGTGCCCTGATCCCAAGCACTGAAGCACTTTGACCACCCACTGGGCGAACAGACAACGTGGGGTACTGCCCAGAGACACGTTCTGCGGAACGATTGAATCGGCATTCTGGTGCAGGAAGCCGCCATCTTGGGCAACGGTCCCGCGACGTATCACCCTAGACGGGGGAGACCCACAAACCTGCGCCCACCGCTAAGCCGGACTGCAAATCACAGGTGGTGGTTTCCACACCTCTGTCCCTGTCGGCTGTATGTCCACTAGAACTGCCATGGGGAAAGGGGACAGATCGCAGCCCAAGCTATCTTTCGACCAGAGGAAGGCGAAAGGGGCCGAGGGGGCAACACAAACTTCCCCTCCACGCCCTATGACGTCCGAGACCTCCCTATGTTCTGAAATACGGGACATGCTGGGGACGATGGAAAAAGGTCTACAAGTCAGCATGACAGAGATCAGCACCAAAATCGACGCGCTGACGTACCGGATGGACCGCATGTCCGAGAGGGTGGACAAACATGCGGAGAGGCTGGACATGGCAGAGAGACGGCTCACGGAGGCGGAAGAGGCTCAAACGGAGTGGGATAAGGACCGCAGACAGTTTAGTCGACTGCTCCAGGTCATCCAAGATAAGACTGAGGATTTGGAGGCACGCTCGAGGCGCTCCAACCTACGCATTACGGGCGTGGCGGAATCCACTAGCACCGGTAAAATGGAGCTGTTCGTGGAGAAACTCCTTCGGACCCTGTTAGGGGAAGATGTCTTCTCCCCTATGTTTATTGTTGAACGGGCCCACTGCACTCTGGGGCCGAAACCACAACCTGGCCTCCCGCCACGACCGATCATAGCAAAGCTGCTTAATTATCGGGACAGAGACTTGGCACTGCGACTAGCCAGAGAAAAGGGGAAACTACAGTTCGAGGACATGAACATCTCCCTCTTCCCGGACTTCACGGCGAGAGTACAGGAGGAAAGGAAGCGCTTTGCCCCCTACAAGAAACAGCTGAAAGACCTGGGGCTCGACTACGCCATGCTGTACCCTGCGAGGCTTCGCATCAACAGGCAAGGTCACTCACACTTTTTTACCGACCCAGCGGATCTTAAGAAATCCTTAAAGGAATGGGAGAAGGACAACCGCAACAATCAGGGAAGTAGGCGAGAGGACCTAGACGCCTCCTCCCACTTGAGTGACCAGGAGTAGCCGGACACATGAGGGACGCTGCTGATCTGTTGGCGCTGGGCGGCGCAAAGACTTACACTCAGTCAGTGTGGACCCACCGAGTCATGTCTTTTGGGTGAGATCTACCTGTTTACTCCCGGACTGGTTGGTTAGCTCCGTGGATTGGGTGGGGGGCCGCTCCACTTGCCGGGGGGGGTCAGGGGTAGGCCCCTCTGCATAAGAGACTGGTATTAAGGAACTGTGAAGACTAGAGCTGGCAGGGCTCACTACTTCTGGGCGGGGGGCGGGACGGGAGCACGCGAGAGGTTACTAGCTCTGGTTTCCCAGCTGAGTCGTTTGCTGGCTAGATCCCTCTGCCCCTGCGCTTTTGGCTTCTGGCTCCCTCGGGAGCTATTTGGGGTTCTGTAAAGTTCATAGTTGAGTACGGGGGGATGCTGGGTGGTGATGATTCCTGTCTGACCGGGTTGGGGATGGTCGGCTGTGGGTGGGGGGGAGGCGGTTCTTTGGTTGTTCGTGTATTATTGCTGTCACGCTGTTTGGGGTTCAGGGTTTGCCGGGTGGGGGGTTTGTTTTTGCCAACTACTGCACTGTGTCTATCACACTGTCTGCTCTGCGACATTTTACTTTCTAATCTGCTATGTCTACTGCTGACTCACTGAGTGCGGAGAGCTCTCTGGGCTCTTTGCGATTGCTGTCCTGGAACGTAAGGGGGCTTAACGATTTCCGCAAACTCAGGAAGGTCTTGGCCTATTTGCAACGCCATCACATTGACCTTGCTTTATTGCAGGAGACACATTTACCGCTTTCCAGCCCTATGTTGCAGGTGAGGGGCCTTGGCCCCGCTTGTGTCGCTGCGGGGTTCACAGCGCATGCTAGAGGGGTGCTCATATGGGCTAATCCCAAATCCCGACTGTCGCTGACCCGGGTGGCAGTGGACCCGGAGGGGAGGTTTGTGGTTGCACGTTGTGTTGGAAAAGATCATGATCTCCTGCTGGTGAATGTGTATGGCCCCAACTACGACTCCCCGGAGTTTTACTCTTCGCTTGCTGACAGCTGCAGGCAGTTTGTGGGCTCTAGAATGCTGTGGGGGGGGGATTTTAATTTGGTGCTGAACCCGGACCTTGACAGATCTGCGGGCCCCCCTAGGTCCCCTGCAGCCTCCGCGTCCCTCCTTTTGTCGGAATGTGTGAAACTTGATATACTTGATGTGTGGCGGCATAGACACTCGGGCGGGGTGGGTTCACTCACTACTCGGCCTATCACAACATCCACACACGCATAGATTATTGGTTTGTTTCCCGCGTTTTGCTCGATATGGTTAAGGGTTGCACGGTTCTCCCGCGCACGCTGTCTGATCACTCGCCCTTGCTCCTGTTGCTGGTGGCTCCTCCCAGGAGGATCCCCCCCTTCACGTGGAGGTTCCCCCCGTACTCCCTCTTAGATGAGGTCTTCAGAGGGGAACTCGCCGAGGACATAGAGACCTATTTCGCAACCAATGTGGGCTCAGTGGACAGCGTTCAGGTTCTCTGGGACGCATTTAAGGTTTACATCAGAGGGATGACTATGGCGAAGCACTCAGGGGTGCTCAAAGCTATCAGGCGACGCCTACAGCTGCTCGAGACGCAGCTAGCGAACCTGGAAGGTCGGGCGGTGGACTCGGGGGACGCAGCTGATGCGGTCGCGCTCAAATCCTTGCTAGATGAATTTCAGGGGGAAGCGGACAGGGAAATTAAACATATGGGCAAATACGCGACGGCGCGTGCGTATGGGGAACGGGAGCGGCCTGGTGCCCTCCTAGCTAAACTTATGCGCAACAGTAGGCCCCCATTGGTTATCGAGGAGTTGGTGACGGCTGCTGGGACGGTGGTTACGGAGGAGCAAGATATCTTGGCGGAATTTCACGCCTACTACACTGCCCTCTACTCCTCGAGGGACGCACATCTCGAGGAAGAAATCGACGACTATCTGAGCTACCTTCAGATGCCCTTCCTGGCCGACTGGCAGAGGGAGTTTCTTATGGCCCCCATCCAGAAGGAGGAGATATCGGAAGCACTGGAGGGCATGAAGTCCGGTAGCGCTCCTGGTGCGGATGGTCTCACGGTATCCTTCTACAAAGCCTTTCAGGCACAACTGGTCCCGTACCTGATGCTCTTGTTTGATGATATTTGCCAGCAGGGCAGCATGTCGAAGTCCATGAGAGAGGCGCTGCTCATCACCATCCCTAAACCTGGCAAACCCCTTAATCAATGGGGCTCCTACCGGCCGCTATCGCTGATAAATGTGGACGCGAAACTGTATGCTAAAGTTCTTGCGACCCGCCTGTCGCTGCTGGTCCCGGACCTGGTTGCCCCGGAGCAGGCTGGGTTTGTTCCCTCACGCAATCTCACTTATAATATCCGCACGGTCCTGGGCACGATCCAGCATGTCAAACAAGAAAACAAAGCTGTGGCCATCTTCTTAGATATGGAGAAGGCCTTCGATTCTGTTGAGTGGTCGTTCATGCTGAGGGTCCTTCGTAAATTCGGCCTCGGGGAGCCATTTTTGCAAATGTTGGGAGCCCTATACTACAAACCTTCTGCGAGACTGAAGATAGGTAACCTGGTCACTGCTCCCATCGAAATTGGGAGGGGCACGCGTCAAGGTTGTCCCCTCTCTCCGTTGCTGTATGCCATGGTAGCGGAGCCTCTCGCCTGCGCTATACGAGAGTACCATCGGTTTGAAGGGATCAACTTTCCGACGTACCAAATTGGTATCTCCACATATGCGGATGACACTCTGCTATACGTCCGGGACCCGGAGATTAACCTCTCTGCGGTACTGCGGGAGGTGGTGAGGTTCGGGGCTCTTTCGGGCCTCCGCGTCAACTGGTCTAAATCAGTAGCATTGCCCCTGACACCGGTGACGCTCCCTTTTGACTCGGAGTACCCCTTGCAGTGGACCACGGACTCTATTCGCTACTTAGGGATACGCATTCATACAGACCCGGAGGTTCTGATCCGCGAGAATTATGGAGTGGCCTACTCAAAACTGATGGATGATGTCGAGGTGTGGTCTAGGCTCCCGCTTTCACTCATAGGCAGGATTGCGCTCATGAAGATGGTGGTGCTCCCCAGGTTCCTTTTTCTATTCGTGAATATACCAGTAGTCCTTTCCAAAGCCTTTTTCCGGCAACTTACCCAGACCCTTGTCCGCCTGGCGTGAGGGGGCAAACAACCGCGGGTGCAGTGGCAAACGCTCACCCTTCCGTACGAACAGGGAGGCCTTGGGGCTCCAGATCTGGAGCGATACTATAGGCTTGCTCAGAGTGCCCACCTTCATACGTGGATTCATGGGGATCCAGGCATCCCTCATGTGAAATTGGAGCGGCTCTTTGCAGACCCCGTCCCGCTTCCGGCGACAGTATGTTATCCGCCCGATAGAAGGGTCGGCAATCTGGACTCCATAGCTGCCACGAATCATGCTTGGCATGCTCTGATCGGCTCCCGCGAGTGCACGCTGCTGTATTCACCTTTGCTCCGTGTAGAATGGGCGGCCTGGTTGGCTCCACTAACGGAGAAGGGCGTCCTGAAGGCGCTACGTGACCTAGGCATTGTTACCGTGGGAGACCTCTTTTCAAAGGGCACTCTGAAAACGCTGCAGCAAGTCCTTCAATCCTGTCCCGATGCAACGCTGCTTCATAGTTTTCAATATCACAGGGTCCGTAAAGCGGCGCTTGCTGTTTTGGGCCCGGACCTTGCTGAGCCGCCGGAAGTGCCGGAACTCACCTATGTCATCAAAACCCCCTCAGCTCGCAAACTGATCACGGCTCTTAGGTCACTGGGTGATAGTCAACGGCAATATCCCCCCTCCAAGGCCCGTTTGGCCTGGCAGGCTGACCTCCAATATCCCATCTCAGACGACATGTGGCGTTATTGTGCTACTAATACTAGGAAAATCTCGCTCAACGGTAGGCACCGTCTGGTGCATTTTAAATTCCTACAGCGTGTCTACTACACGCCTGAGAGGTTGCATAGGTATGGCCTTAGAGAATCAGCGGAGTGTGAGCGTTGCCACTTTCACACAGCAGACTTTCTCCATATGGCCTGGACTTGTCCTGCCATACATAAATACTGGGTAGAGGTCTTTGCGGACCTCAGCACTATCCTCGGTGAGGTGATCTTGCCCGACCCGGCGCTCGCCTTACTTGGTTTCTCAAAACCCCTTCCTGTTGCTCTGCGACGACTCGCAGACATGGCATTACTTATGGCGAAGCGGCTGTTAGCATTATGTTGGATGCGGGGGCCAGTCCCTACTAAAAAACGATGGGAAACAGACTTGCTTTACTGTTGCACGCAGTTGGAAGTGTATAGTGAACTCCTACCGCCAAAGAGTAGGCCCAAAAACTTTTGGGGTATGTTTCGAGCGTTTCAGAGTGCGAAGGAGGATGGTGAGTCGGATCCAGAGAGTGTGGAGCTTGATGTGCTACAGGAAGAGGGGGCTGCATCAACTGTGGATGAGGAGTGTGTCAGTTGAAGGCCTTAACGTTGCATCAGTGTGGTGTTTCTCGCCTGACTTTTGAGGTGTTTTGCATTGGGGGTGGCCTGTGACGGCTGTTCTGGTTTGTGGCGACCGCTGTCCCCTTCCCAGAGCGTTATCCCGCCTTAGTGGGCGTTTGTTTATCCCCCTTAGCCCAGCTGCAGGGGTTCATGGTAGTGGTGTAGGGTGGGAGGTGGGTGGTGGACACGGGTTTAGGTAGTCTGGCTTGTTCTTCTTTGGGGGTGGGTGGGTTTGTTCTGGTTTGGGTCTGGGTTTCTGCGCAGTCCTTCCCGGATGGCTATTTCGATCCTGCCACTCTGGCACGCCATGTTGCACCTGGGTCTAATTCTGTTGGCGTTGCGGAGCGTGCATCCTGCTTACAAGTTATGGTTATCCAATGGTAGCTACTATGATCTATTGCCTCTGCACTCTTGTTCCACACCTGCAGTCTCGCCACCAGGCCCTCGGGCTGTTGGTCTTTACGGCTGTGTAACTTACCTGTACCCAGGGGTTTGGAGGGTGTTTTTTTTTTCTTTCTGATGCCGCCGGCCTCCGGGTTGTAGGCGATGTTGGCTGTGTATGTGACATGAGGTTGCAATAAAGTATAAATTTAATTAAAAAAAATATATGATAGTGTATAGGGTGTCAAGTTTTAGGGTTGTGGCACTCTGATGCCCATTTCTTAAAACAATGTCTGAGTCTGATGTAATTTTGTAGTCTGATCATTTAACCTGCGACAGTGAAACACAGGTGTGCCCTGTATATTATAATGTTGATGTACATGACTGCCCCCCTCCACTAACACTCTAATTGAGTGTGTTCAATAAAATTACATCATGGTTCAACCTTGTGAATCCTGTTGTTTTCTATTCCTGGAGTGTATGTGCTACTTAACTGTTCATGTCAGGGGGTGGGGGGGGGGGGGGGTGTCTTTAAATCACAGAATTGCCTTTAGAACTAATTTCATGGAGTAACATTTGAAAGAATACTCCTTTGTTTGCCTTGGTAGCCAACTAAATGTTGCCGTTGGGAAACACCATTGAACATTGTAGCTGCATTCACATGCATGGTCAGTTCCTTGGTGCGCATACCCTTGGCTGCAGCAGAAAACAATTAGAGGGAACCTTGGTCAGGTACCCTCATCTGGAAGCTGAAAGCAAAACTGCACTTAAAAAAGGGATGAAAAGCAAAGTGCAAAAGACACCAGATGGGGAGCAAAATTATAAAAGCAGCAGGAATCATACCACCAATGAAAATTGTGAGGCATCTGTTTCTTCATTGTGCGACTACACAAACTATTTTATAAGTGTTTAAGAAGTTTCAGGTTTGATGTCTTCAGACCAATTACAAGACCGGCATCTCTCTGTGGCCTAGAAGCCCTGCCCATGTCTATAACTCCACAGTCTCCAGAGAACAGTCCACCACACCTTTCAATTGACTTGTTTCTAGGAGTATGCGATTTTTTGCTACAGCTCAGTCTCATCGCCTTCCACATATGTATGCAGCTCCTTGTTGTTCTATGTACCCAGACAGCCATAATAGCCTGCACTACTTCTAAGCAATATGCTGGAAGTGTCACCTGATATCTTATTAAACTGATCATACTATATCTAGAATATTCCAACGAATCTCCAAAATTTCTGGCATCATACAAATATTAAAGTTCCTTAATATTGTGTAAGGTATCATTAGGTTCCTTTTCAACCCATCTCATACGTTTTACAAACAAAATTGATAATAAAACATTTGGCAGAGGCCTTGAAAGAATCCCCAAAATTAAACAGGGGAGTGGGCATGCTGCCCCCCTTCCCTACGCTTTCTTGGGCCCGGGGACCCCGTTCCCCCAAAGTCAAAATATAGTACAATAAAGGGGAGTGGGGCTGTGTGGCCCCCTCCCTGAACCTAATTGGGCCCCGGGGACCTAATTCCCCAGGACCAAAATATAAATAATTGGGGAAGAGGGCAGTGTGGCCCCTGGGCCCTATCCCCTGGGGCTATATCTTTTTAAGAAAGGGAATGAGGTTGAGCACCCCCCCCCCCCCTTCTTGAGCCTATTTTGGCCCGGCGGACCCCATCACCCGGGCCAGCAGTATTTTAAGATGGGTACCCTGGTACCCACCCAGGGCACCCATCATGCATAAAGTTGGGGGCTGTAGGAGAACCTCAGGGCCCATGTAGCCCCATCCAGCTCTCTGCATGCTGCATTGGCCCACAGGGAGTAGCTATTTATGATACTCCCTCCCGGCAGGAGCAATATCTTGATCTGTTTCAGATCTCAACCCTGTTCCCAGGCTGCAGGTAATTTTTTCAGCTCCTGCCCACTGGGAGCAGCTTGGTGTTTGAAGTTTTAGAAATGCTATCGCCAGGTGGGAGAAACTGAAAGTTTCCCTGCCTGCATCAGTGTGGGCAGGGAAACTGCTGTGTCTTAGGGAGCAGTGAGTTAGCCCCAGGAGCTAGGTGAGGTTTACCATGCGGCCTCCCTCCCTTCTCATTCAGTAATGGCCCTGGGGTATGCGGTCCCCAGTACCTTTTAAAACTCAAGGAGGGGGTGCCACATAGGCCCCTCCCTATGAAGTATATTTCCTGCCCCAAAGATGGGGTCGGTGGGGTCAAATACAGTTCAGGGAGGGGAGCTGTGTGCCCCCTCCCCAAATGTATTAGATTGGGCCCCATTCTAATGGGTATGGGATCCCAGTGGCCAAAAGCGGCTGAGGAATGGTGGCCCCTGTACCCCCTCCCTTTAAAAAATACCGTAGGCCTCCGAGGCTGAGGTCTCTGGTCTCTGGGACCAAAACGGCCTGGGGATGGGGGGGGCCACTTCCCCCTCTCCCATTAAAAAGTACTTCAGACCCCGGGGGATGGAGATACGGGGTCGAAAATATCATCGATATACCTACATGTAGAGTTAACTGTGAATATTTTGGTGTTTGATATTTAGTCCCCAATACTGTAGTAAATCACCACTTGATATTCTGAACCCACACCCTCAGACTTAATTGTTTGCATACAATATTTAATACAACCCCTTTGAACCCGTAATCACCAGCTCCAAATACAGTCCTTATGAAAGCCGTGAAGTAGGTGCTTGGCAAGCTCCTGCACCAAATGCCGCTGTTGAGAGAACCCAGTGAACAGGGGCTTCGACCATCTGTACTGGGTTTAGGGGTAAGGCATGGCCACCTCTATGGTCCTCTATGCCCACCAAACCACAATGGGCCATGTACAGGAAACTAGGGAGCCGGCCAGAGAAAATACCCTGCCCGTAGCTCCTGAGTACATAAAACGTAATGCATTTGGCCTTTGGCCATGCAGAGTTGGGACTGGGCAAAGGGTATGGTCATTGGCCAGGCTCTGCAACCAGCCTCTGTGCCTTCAGAACTGCTAGTGCACAAAGTTCAACAAGGTCCCATGTTCAGCATCTGTATGCACAGAATCCCCAGTGCACGGTATTTGTCCATGTGCATTGACATTAGCATGTGACCTCTGGCCACAATCTACACCTAGGACCTGAATTAGAGTTTGTCAGGCATGGCAACCATGGTGGTCCCATCCATCAAACTCATGGTTCCCTCAATCTATTTAAAGTCAGTGGAACCACCCTGTCTCCTATTGTGGAAATATTTGAGCAACAGAATCTCGGACCCCGCCATATTTGGAGCAGGTGTTTCGCTGCACATGTTTTGTGTTCGGACTGCCAGGGATAGACAAGCAATCAAAGAAATGACCCCATGCATTGTTAGAAGCTTCCAGCATGTCAAGACCATTTGATTTATGTTTTTAATAGCAAACTGCCGATTTGGGAGTTTGCTTTTGAAAAACAAAAATGTTGCTCATTGGCACAATAAACATGGTGCCTGCTCAGTAAAATTACAGTGCATCCATCGTATCCACTGCAAAGGAAGCTCTGCTCTAGGCACAAATATCCCCACCTACCTGATGGAGGTTTCTAAGTATAGCGTACTGTGTGCTGCCAGAAGAGTTCACTCCTCCATGGAACAGTAGACTGACCACCCTACACTAAATCACGACCCTAGCTTCTATGCTCCCTGTGCCCTCTGAACATGGCCATGGCTGCACACATAAGGGTCTAGAGACAGAGCATGGATTTTCCTAATTTTTTTAAAGTCAAAGGTGTTTATTCAAATAGGTTAGGTAATCCAGCCATTTTTGATATTGGGTTGGGGTTAGCACAATGCTGTTGAACTTACAGTGATATCATACAGCAAGACAAAAAAATAACAACAATGTAGATAAAAAGCACAGGGACAACAGCACACTTCATTCTTGGCAGGCAAATGCAAAACAGTACATGTGCTGTACCCAGAGATAAATGTTGGTTTAGCATCAAGGCTGTAGTGCAGCTAGCTGGCCTCATAGACTGCTTTGCACTTCCACAATAACACTTGTAATGACCTCTTATCTACCGTCCCATAGAGCTGCGTGCATCAGTGGTCCCAGACATCATATAATGAACATCATTGGCCATATACAATATGAAAGTGGACCAGACATTAGTAAACATCAAGGGGCCAGGCAAGCATCCATGGACCAAGGTAACAAAGGAACACCCATGACCCTATGCAGTTAGCAATACCAAGGACTCATGGCAGTATTGATATCAATGGCCTATTGCAGTAATGTAGTTTGTAGGGGTTAGAAATACTCTTCCTACTCCCAGATAAGCTAAATGATGGAAATTGTTGGACTTTTGATGAAGTTTGATTTACTTTTCCTCTTTATTCTGCTATAGAAGTGTTAGATTTACTATTTCTACTTCAACATAAGCAACAGTAGGTAAAGTATTGGACTTTGGAGTGTTTAGATTTACTATTTTCACTCCAACATAAGCAAAAGAAGTGAAAGTGTTGGAGTTAGGAAACATTGGATATTCCAATCCAATTCCTTTTTGTTTTAAAAAGACATTTAGATACCACATAACATTATGATAACATATTGATTTACAAATGCAATTAAATGTAATGAAAAATATAATAATATAAAATAATTTTGCAAACAACAACCAAAATAAATACATTTAAAATAAATACACTTCCCTCCCTGCTACACAAAGAAAACTATCACCCAAAAAATTAATAAAAAAATAAACCGATATAAACATTAAAATACTAATTAAATGAAACAAATAACATTAAAATCAATAATAAATATAAAATAAATTTCACAATTTGTTAATAAATACACTTTTTAAAACATTACCAATTAAAATACAACAAACAATATGCATAAAAATAATCAGTCTAATAATTTACATCATTATTTACCAATCAAATGTTTAATTAAAATAATAAAATTACTATGTTGAAAAATGTATAATTTAAATGGCTACCTAGATTATTCTCCTACAAGCCTAACAATACCCTACTACATTGTAAATTAGTGATTTAATTATGTAAAACTAAAATTACACAGTGAGAATAACAAAATACACTTCAAAATTAAAAATAACTATTAATAAATTAAACAATGTACATAACAACAAATTAAGTAGTTAGATAGCACATAACATATTCAGATAATTGAATTTATTAACTTTTCACCCTATTCCCAAGCAAATGCTACAGCCTTCTTTGAAGTTTAATTAGTAACTAAGCCTTAGGAAAAAAAAAACATTACAAATCAAAAATACATGTATAAATAACTAAAATGACAATCAATTTAAAAAATCACGTAATGAAAACAGAATTAATATTTAATTAATGTAAAAATTCATTTTGAATAAAAAATCAATAATGTATAATACCTTCCTACTCGATGCTCCTACAAGCCCAACAACCCACTTCTAAATGATAAATTACTAGCTAAATGTAAAAAAGCTAAAACTGCACATTAATAATGACAAACTAAATTTAAAAATACAATTGCATCCATACAGTAAACATCTTAAAATTATATTTTATGTAACTATATTAATATAAATGATATTGCATACAATATTTTTAAACACAATAATATATACATAAAAATACAATAGTCTTGCCTTCTATATTATGTTCCTCAATATTTTTGTATTGACATAATATTAATGCAACTGAATATTTTGTAAACTATTTTATTGACATTCACCCTTTTAATCATCCACTGTGATCAGGAGACATCGGGTCAATAGATAATCTCCCTCAATGCTCTGCAGGAGACCTACTGCCTGATGAGCAGCTGGTGCCTCTTATCAAGAATTCACTGTCCCACTATGCATTGTTATATTGGAGCATGCTTGAAGGTATATACCTGTTTTTCACCTGCCAAGAATTCCAAAAGGGCCTCCCAAGCATAAACCTATTTAGATAGCACCAAAAGTACGTTCTCCAAAACCATAAATCCCAGTAACGGGGCGGGAAAATGTGTATTCCAAGATATGGTTAGCCTTGGAAGATTGTAAAAACCCACAAACAAGTACATAGGTGGCCATTCATAAACTCATCTCATTCCCCTTTCCAAAGTCTTCGATTTTTACTCCATCTAAGGGCTGGCGTAAATCCCTTTCTAGGGTACAAAGGCGAAAGGATCACCTCCAGATATGCAGGAGGTGGGGGAGAAGGAGTTTCTCCAAACGCAGACATATTTTCACTCTAATGTCTGGTTTCGCATGGGAATCTATTCTTCCCTTCCTGGGTGGAGATTTCCATTAATGTCACATCATCTGCTCTGGAATCCGCATGGAAATCTGCTCCTGGCACAGCTTACAATGCAGAATTCTATGAATATTTGTGAATCCCAGGAAGCAGTAAATGTATACTCTTTACTAATTTCTATGTGAATCAGACCTAGACGTTCATGTTGCAATTCACCAAATCACAGGATTTGCATCCACAAAATTACTTTTTGTTATGTATTGAACCTATTTTACGATTCAGTAAGATGTTACAAATAGCAAAGTGGGTTCAGAAACCCATAATAAATAGCTGTTTGGAAGGGGCGTATTAAGGGCGTTCTTCCAAATAGGGATTCTTTATGGTATGTATCAATGTTTCGCAACCAGAATCCATTGAAGTTTTACAGACTACTCAGAGGAAGTAGAAGATAGAGGCACATTTGCAAATTGGATGGGAAGAGACCCTTCTCCTTTGCGAATATAAACAAAAAAAATGTTTCTCTCAAACAAATAAAAACAAGATTCTTTTTAAATGCAGCCCTGTTTCCTTTAAGGAAAACAGGCTGCATTTTTTTTAAGATGACTTTATTTGAAATGCAATCATATAAATGGTGATCTGCTGACCCTAGCGGATCCACGTCCCTGTACAGGCATTTAATAGTAGTGATCCACAGTTTGTGACCTATCTAATGACTATGATGAGGTAGGTCTGATTATGATGATTCATGATTTTTTAACATGCCTATTAGTACACAGGTCACATAATTCCTTTCCATTTGCAAAGTTGGTGTCCAATTTGCGACTACTTTTTGCAAATGGAAATTTCGAACATCAAGCCCTCGGTTCTTTACTGCAAGTGCCTTGCATGAGATTGAGGTATTTATCGGGACTGGTTAATACCAGCACTGCAGGTGAAGTATTTCTAGGGTCCAATAAATACTTCCTACTCTTTATTATCATTTGGAAATGGGACATAACATGAGGAATTTAGGACATATCCAACTAAATGTTGCATGTCTCTATAATTATTAGGCTTTTTTTACTGGTAAATTTCAGCACATTTTATTTGCTGAAACTGAACTGGAAAAAACGGCAGGGGTGTAGAATTTATTTCATCCATGTAATCACCCCATTGTGAAAACCTTGAAGGGTTAAAAATGCCAATTCCTGCATAAGCAGCAGTTTGCATAGGAATTAGGGTGTGCAAAATTAATGTAATATCCTTTTGCATGTTTCCAAGAAATTTTTGAAAATTATGTGAAATGCTAATCTGGCCAATGATGCTGTATTTTTGCACAAAGTGCATCCTCATGTCAAATTTGGGTGTAATGATCTACGTTAAAAAATAGAGCAAAAAACACAAGTGCAGCGAGCAAGAGCCGCACACTCTTTGTCCGTCACATTGTTCCGGTGCTTCCATAATATGATTTTTTCCTGAATGAACTCCAATTACGCCAAGTTGGCAGTGTAACACAAAAGGCTGGGAATTATGCAAAATAATTAAAAATTCACTTGGACTAGTAGCAATCAGAATTTTGGCTGATACTGGTAATCAGGGCCTTCTAAATGACTCTTCCAAGTAGCTATTCAAGAGCCTTTTTGGTTACACTTTGGTTACACTTCTCACATGCATAGCGGTGCAAGCTATTTCTAAAGATAAATTAAAGGATTTTGATGATGATGGGAAATTTGTAAAGCGCAACAAATACCCTGGGGTGTCTAGGCGCTGCCTTTGATAAATAATGAGCAGAGTGGAACAAAGGGGTGAACTTTTACTGTAAACAACCACGTTTTTAGGCCCTTTCTAAATTTGAGGAGACTAGAATCTTTCTTCAGCATGGTTGGCAAAGAGATCCATAGACTGGCAATAGTAGCCGAGAAACTCTTGCTTACCCATCTAACCTTGTTAACTCTAGGAACAATTAATTTACCAGTTCTGCAGATCTAAGGGCTCTGGCTGGAGTGTATGGCTTTAGAAATTTCTTCAGGTGTGTGGGCCCCGTGTTGTTAAGAGATCTGAAATCAATACATAGTGATTTAAATTGAATCCTCCTGGCTACGGGTAGCCAGTGGGGTCGGACTAACGCTGTGGAGACGGAATCAAATTTATGGATGCCCAACAGTATTCTTGATGCTGCATTCTGAGCCATTTGAAGTTTGTTAATGCTGCACCTCAGAGCACTGGAGAAGAGTGTGTTGCAATAGTCCAGTCGAGGAAATCATCTCTGACACCACCATCTTCCTTAAACCCATAGGTAATGCAGGATTTTCAAGATAAAGAAACAAGCAGAAGTGGCCAAGTTGATTTGTGCTTCAAAGGACAGGTTGGTGTCAAAAATGACACCTAGGTTTTGGCCTTGTGCACTGAATTTGGTAAGGAGCCAAGTTGGATCCAAAATGATGGATTGTTCCCCAGCAGCTAGACTTCGATCTTGAAAGAGTTTAGTTTCAGACAATTGTCTGTCATCCATTTCGCTAAATGGTTAATACAGTCACAGAACCTGGATGCTGTCTGGCTAGCAGAGCTGCTCACTGAGACAACGATCTGAGTGTCGTCCACGTACGACACAACGGGAAAGCCATAACTTTTTACTAGGCTGGCAAGAGGTGTGACGTAGAGGTTAAAAAGCGTTGGACTCAAAGAAGAGCCCTGGGGAACCCCGCAGGGCAGCGTGAAGGGGAATGACACAGCCCCCACTATGGAACCATATCTTTTGTGGTCATTGTCTACCCATGAGCTGTTTTTATTGATCAGGTTTCGTTTTGATTATTTTCATTTGCTTTTAGCAGTTCCAAAGGGGAGTTACAGAGGACAAGTGCTAGCACCCTGTGGCTGCAACGGAGTGTCTCCACAGGACCTGCTGCACTTTGTGTTTTTCTGCACTTTTTACACTGTTCCCCATAGATATTTTTTTATTTCATTACTAAAGAAATTACATTTTAATCAGGTTCGCCCTGCTCTTTTTTATTTACAATTATTAAAACCAGACTGTATCCCTTTTGTAGTAGGTTTTTTAAAATCGGCCCTGCGATGTAGATTATGTATGGAGCACTGACAGTTATCCTCTTCCTCATTATCCTTTGCCTTATGGGTCTGTATTTTGCACATTGTTCATTCAGTTTGTATTTATTTCTTGATATGGCATTGGTGACTATGTTTTAAACTTATTGTACCGTAACTGGTTTTTTAGTATCTCTTTTATGGAATTTCTGTATTTGTTAAATGAATGTATTGTATTGTATTGTGGAACTTTTATGGTTTTATCTTCAAAACCGAATAAAGTATTTTGAATGAATGAATGACACAATGTGTGTACACACATTTGTGTATAGAACCTGTAGGATTGAGTATTATTTTGTATCTTTCCTTCATTTCACTATTATTCCTTAGCCCTAAGAGCCAACTGTGCTATGGCTTGTACAGAAAATGTAACAAGGATAGGTTAAACTTGCTTTGTTTACCTATAGGTGTAAGCTTTGGACATTGTTTCCTAAATCGTAGGTGAAGATCTCAGTGCAAATGTAACCTCAACCATGAAATATTTTTACAAAGATATATGTTATGTTAAGATAACTTATAAAGCGCGTGAATACCCAAGGGTGTCTTGGCACTGAACAAAAATGTCAGCTCAGTAAATGAAATGTCTGGTCTGTTTCCCACACGTGAATATGGCTAGAAAGTATCCCTAGAAACATACTCGGTATTAACCAATTCAAATGTTAAATGATTTCATGGTTGAGAGATCATTTTAAACAATGTTCCATGGTCAGCATTGAAAAGATTCCGTCTGTTATCTTCGCAAGTAATTGCCTTTTTTTAATTGTCGTTCACACTGATCATCGTGCTTTATTGAACGTGTTGCTTTTTCTTCCTCAGTGGGTCCGCCCTTTGGAAGTGTGATGTATGAATTTGTCGGGAAAGCCTCACCTTTCCTGATTCTGGCAGCTTTGGCGCTGATGGATGGAGGTAAGTGAGGACTAAACACCTGTATGGGATGAGTGGTCTGGACAACCCATCAGTGCGATGATATTTAAAGGTTTGGCTAGAGATTTAGGACTTCATACAGAGGTCGACTGTGGGCTGCCAAAAACAGACCACGCCTTCAGACGCCATTTTAGCTAGGGGGTGGGGGGGGGCTCCCTGTGATCTTGATTCTGATGGCAGGGACTCCAATGTCAGAAATTTAGCAGCTCTCCCACCTCACCAAGAAAGGGGAATTAAAATTTTAATTGAGGAGGCGCCCACCGATTTTATTGTAGTTGTAGTGCAACCGCCCAACTGAGACCCTTAGAACTCAGATTCGAAGGAATAAGACCGGGGGTGTTCAATGACCCTCCATGTAGACCATGTTCTAGCAATGAATTCAGGAATTAAATAAACATTGGCCAAAAATTCAAATCTAGGTATCATTATAAGCTATTCAGTTACTTGCTTTCATCCCGATATTATCTTGCAATTATTTTAATTACACTATCAATATGTTTGTCATCGTGTATAGTTATTTGTTGATTTTAGTTTTGACACGAAGAAATGGGGGTATGAGCTATGTGTGTATTCTTGGACTGTACAGTGTTGTTCCTGTTTCATATTTTGACCCCAATGCACAGGAGATTTGGAGATTACTGTACCTAACAAAATAAGCATTGGCAAAGCCAACAGGTCGGGTTTTTTGACATGCTAATGCACAGGGCCGGACTGACTATCGGGCGTTTTGGAATGCTGCCGAGCTGGGGGCTGATTTCACTGCAGTGGGGGCTGATATTGTTGATGGAGACCTGCATGTGCTTCGCAATAATTATAGCAAAATGAATTTCATTCAGTACACGCAGGTCCCCATCAACGAAATCAGCCCCCAGCTCAGCAGCATTCCAAAACGCCCGGTAGACAGTCCAGCCCTGCTAATAATAATAATAATAGACAGTTTATAAAGCACCTGGTAACACCTTCCCGGTGTGTCTCCGCGCTAGTGAGGAAGAGCTAGACACTTTAGCATAGACTGCCCACCCCGACGTGCCCCTATAACCTATACAGATGAGTTTTCAGAAATGCTCTAAACTTGACTTCCGCGCTCTCTAGTCTCATTTCCAGAGGGAGCTTATTCCAGCTGCGGGCAGCCATTACACTAAAGGAGCGCCCTCCCATTCTTGATTTATTAGCCCGCGGGACCACCAACTGACCCGAGCCTCCCGAGCGAAGAGCCCTCGAGGGTTCATATCTGCACACTAGGTTATTCAAATAAGAAGGGGCCCTCTTCCATACAATACGATGGCACATCAGGAGGCATTTATATTGGACTCTTTTCTTAACCGGCAGCCAGTGCAGGGTGTCCAGAGCCAGACTGGAGGCTGCTCTCCTAGGTCGTCTCAAAACCAGACCTGCGGCCGAATTTTGTAGGACTTGTAATCGCCCCAAACTTTTCTCGGTGGCCCCCAGGAATAGCACATTCCCATAGTCCATCCGGGAAGTAACCAGCGCCTGAATCAAGGTCCGTCTGGCTGGCAGGGGGAGTAGGTCCAGCGTTTTATTCAGTGTTTTCAGAACACCAAAGCATTTACCGACTAGTCGTCGGATATGTCCCTCATAAGAAAGGGTGGGATTAACCCACACCCCTAGGTTTTTTTCTCCCTCACATGGTACCAGGGTGGGACCCAGACATGGCGGCCACCCCTCTGATGACCAACTAAGACTATCTCCACCCACTATCAACACCTCCGTTTTAGAGCCATTCAATTTTAAGCAGTGGGAGTCCATCCAATTAGCCAGAGCCTGCATACAGGCCTTAAAGTTGGATGCTGTCATTGCAGGGGCTTGGGACAGAGATAACAGCAGTTGGGTGTCGTCGGCATATGATACTAATTCCATTCCATACGCCTGAACGATCCCGGCCAGGGGCGCCATATATAGGTTAATTAAGGTAGGGCTCAGGGCAGAGCCCTGAGGTACCCCCTGGTCCAGTGCCCTTTCAGAAGAGCGGGCAGACCCCAGTTGGACTTGGAAGAAACCGCCCGTGAGGAATGACTTTAGCCATCCCAAGGCAGCCCCGGTTACACCACCATCGCTAAGACACTGCAGTAAGATGGAGTGTGCTACAGTGTCAAAAGCGGCACTGAGATCAAGCATCACCAGTGCCATGGTGTGCCCAGCATCCGCTCCCTGTCTCAACGTTTCAGTGGCTCTCAGAAGGGCCGTCTCCGTCGAAAAACCTGCCCGGAAGCCCGACTGAGAGGAGTGAAGAATCTCAGCCCTCTCCAGGTGATCCACCAGTTGACGATTTACGACCTCTGCCACTTTGGCCGAATAGGGAAGCAGAGATATAGGTGTCAGATTTTCAAGAACCTTCATACCCACATTCAGCTTTTTCCTGATTGGCAGGACAATAGCCTTCTTCCAGTCTGCCGGGAGCTGTTGGGAGGTGAAGGAAACGTGAAGCACCTGCCTAAACAGGTGTTCAAGTACCTCCATCCCCTCAGCCAGCACCCTGGGAGGCGGAGAGTCGTGCGGGGAGCCTGATTTTACAATGCGGCAGATACTGTGAAGGTCTTCCGACGGGGGGATACCGAAGTGCTCCAATCTCACCGTCAACCCTCCCCGCCCCAGTGGTTCTATAAACTCAAGGCCACTAGCAGGTTGTTCAGAAAAGGAAGCATAAATATTCTTGACTTTCCCATGCAGGAGACGTTGGCACATTAGAGCAAAACACGCAGGAAGGAACCAGTAGGAGCAGATAGAAAGGGCCATAGTTGTAAAGTAGTCCCTCATCCAGTTCAATACAAACACTTTTGAGGAGGAAGAAAGATACACCCTAGGTGAAAGATGAAAACTCCACTGAACAGCGCCAAGCACTGATTGACAAAGTCTCAAACCCATGGCTGGTAGAGGCTTACTATCAATAAAAGCCAGTGCTTGGAAAGGGTGGAACTAAAGTCCACTCTATATATATTATTTGACAGCTGCGCTATCAAAACCCGGACCTATCTGCTCATCCCTAACATCTAGCTGTTAAGAGTCATTGGAAACATGCCACTCCATAGCCGTGCGGGGTTCTGTTCCTGTACCCACTGGTAGTTCTCACACATCCCACTGGAAGCACTTTTCATATTTAGCAGAGAGTCTATCAAAAATTTTATTTTTTAAACCTAGTCGATGATCATTTCATTTTTATTCAGCATGGGATCCGTAATCAGCTTCCACAACTATTGCTGTCTTTATTTATATTTCACAGTGATTTGCCGACTGCTCACTAATTATTCCTCTTACATCTAGAGTAGAAAAAAAAGCTTTTCATGCCACTATTTTCAGGTTATGACATCGTCAAGAGAAAATGTTCCAGCAATATGGAGCTGAATGGGCTTTGGAAGGTGATGTGCTTAACAAACAGCAGCGGTAGGGTACAGAGGACGGATCAGGCTGGAAAGATGGGGAGGCGAATTGGGGATAAAAAACAGTTATGGGCGGAGAGAATAGGGTAAGAATACGGGCATTAGCAGGATGGGGTGTGTGAGCTTTGCTGTATGTGTCTCTTGTGCAGTGGTTGGGGTGTTGGTGCATTATGAGCTGTTTTACAATTGATAAACACCACTTGTCCATGATCTAGAGTGAGTATCTGTTCTACATGTAGGCATTACCCGTTTACTTCTTAAACTCGACACAAGCTGTTTTTCGTTTGTTTTGTGTTGCAGCGCTCCAGCTGTTCATCCTCCAGCCCTCCAGAGTCCAGCCAGAGGTAAGTGGCAAAACTCGAAGCCATGTTTCTTGCGCCAAGAGGAGCCTCGCCGGGCCTCATGTATGCTTGTATCTTACAGAGTCAGACAGGCACTCCGCTGCTGTCACTCATGAAGGACCCCTACATCCTCATTGCAGCTGGTACGTAGCCTTTTACTTCTCCAGCCTGACTTCATTGCGATTGTGAAAGACGATGGCGACTGTGCTGGGACCTCTTGGACTGGTGGGTGTTTGAAGGTCAATAGGTAGCACCCATGTTGCGTTCTATCATCCCATCCATCGCTTCCATGACAATGGCCCTAATGCACAGCTGTCATCAGTAGCTAATACCATGCCCATTCAATCACTGGCCTCTCTCCTGTGGTTTCCAGTTAGTTTATCAGCTGATTGTTCGCTGCTACTAATTTTCAGTGGAATCATTGGTAATGCAGGAATATCACACTCTGTTTCTGTTCTCTGTGGGTATGACTCGTGTTGCCTACTGAAAATAGATTACATAAATGTTAGCATCTCATTCAGATAGCAATGCGCACAATTTACACCACCACCAACTCATTCACGCTCTCTGCAAAACCTGCACTTTACACTCCTCCTCTTATTATCTTATGTAGATTTCCCCATTTGCCCAGGCACCTTCACCACAACATAATTACAGCAAATATAGTAGGGATTCCATGTCCCACCATCTAAGTATCTCAGCTCTCAACAAGCACACTCCATCCACTGCAGGGAAGAAATGCTTACGAAACGAGCAATGATCCAGTACTTGTAGGTATAAAAGAACATTGATTTTCAAACAAAGATAGTAAGGCCTATCCTCCTGGAAGGGCGTCTTCAGTCCTATCTACTGACAGTGTGCTCTCGTGCACACATCGGGGGGAGGGTGGAGTGCTCACTACTTTCTCACTGCCAGAGATCCAAGAAGATTTGTTTCACCTGCCCAAACAGCTCCTTGGAACCAGGGCAGACAGTGCGAGGAGCTTGGAGTCTAAGGAAAGAGAATAGGAGATGAGTGAGCCCATGGACAGAGTGTGAGGAAGATAGGGTACACAGACAGTATTTTGAGCAGGCAGCAGCGGACAGTGTGAGGAGCCTGGCGCACAAAGGGTAGTGGGACGCAGTGACATATGGTGTGAAGCAGCTTGGGTCAATGAAAAAAAAGTGGGTAACTTTCAAAACTCAATATGGGTGTGTTCAATGGTTGTGACTGAAAGTTATAGGGCCTCATTACAATGTCAGAAAGAATTCCGACCGACTCGGTCTTGGAATGGTTTCTGACCGAATCGTATTCAGGGAGTCCAGCCGTCCGATTACGATGTCTCCGAACACTGTTCGGTCAGACTCCCATTGACTTCAATGGGAGCCTGTGTTCCAACCGAATACACAGGTTCCCATTGAAGAAAGGGGTGGGTGCGGAAAACCTTGCACCCTGTGGTGGACTCCCCATGGTGCCTGTCACACTGTGCATGTTTGTGAAGAGGTGACCCATTGGGTACCCCACGGGTCCCAACCGGAGGCCTTGGTTGGAAATGCAGTCCATAGAGCCACTTGGATGCGAGTCGGAAAGCCCAAATGGTTTCCAGCCATAATAATGGGTCGGTCGGAAATGTATCCGAGTAGGTCGAAAACATGGGTTCGGACATGGATTCGGACTAATCGAATGCCGATCGGAGCCTTTCCAACCAACATCGTAATGATGCCCTCAGCATTTAGGTTATGCTTTGAGGCATTTAATAAAATTTCCAGCTTTCCTAAAGGTAAATACGCCTACAATTTCTTTTCTGACAGTCACTAGGCGCAGTCGTCTTTGTGCTCTTGCACTAATAAAGATTAACGTAATAATATCTTTTCATTTCCCCTCCTCAGCACAAAGGCTCCCCTGCTTAGACTTTGCCCATCCCTCTATGTCTCACCCATCCCATGTATACAATCAATCAGTCAATCAGTGACACTTATAAAGCGCGCTACATACCCGTAGGGTCTCAAGGCGCTGGGGGGGGGGGGGGTTGGGGGGGGGGGGTGCCGCTACTGCTCGAACAGCCAGGTCTTCAGCTTCTTCCTGAAGGAGAGGTGGTCTTGGGTCAGGCGCAGGTCGGGAGGGAGGGAGTTCCAGGTCTTGGCGGCCAGGTAGGAGAAGGACCTTCCTCCTGTAGTCGCTCTTCGGATGCGGGGGACGGCGGCGAGGGCGTGGTTGGCTGATCGGAGGTGGCGTTTGGGAGCGTAGAAGTTGACTCGGCTGTTGAGGTAGCTCGGGCCTTGGTCGTGTAGGGCTTTGTGTGCGTGGGTGAGGAGGCGGAAGGTGATTCTCTTGTTGACGGGGAGCCAGTGAAGGTCTCTCAGATGTCCGGAGATGTGGCTGGTTCGTGGGATGTCGAGGATGAGTCTGGCTGAGGCGTTCTGGATCCGCTGGAGTCTCTTCTGGAGCTTGGCGGTGGTACCGGCGTAGAGGGCGTTGCCGTAGTCCAGTCGGCTGGTGACGAGGGCCTGGGTGACGGTCTTCCTGGTCTCGGTGGGGATCCACCAGAAGATCTTCCGCAGCATGCGTAGGATGTTGAAGCACGCCGAGGAGACGTTGTTGACTTGCCTGGTCATGGAGAGGGAGGAGTCCAGGATGAAGCCCAGGTTGCGTGCATGGTCTGTCGGTTTGGGTGCGGTGCCCAGGGCGGGAGGCCACCAGGAGTCGTCCCAGGCGGAGGGTGAGGAGCCCAGGATGAGGACCTCCGTCTTGTCCGAGTTCAGTTTCAGGCGGCTGGTCGTCATCCACTCGGCTACCTCTTTCATCCCTTCGTGCAGGTTGGCTCTGGCGGCGGCGGGGTCGTTGGTCAGGGAGAGGATCAGCTGGGTGTCGTCGGCGTAGGAGATTATGCTGAGGTTGTGTTTGCGTACGATGGCCGCGAGGGGGCTCATGTAGACGTTGAAGAGGGTGGGGCTCAGAGATGATCCTTGGGGGACGCCGCAGATGACTTCGGAGGCCTCTGACTTGTACGGTGGTAGGCGGACCCTCTGTGTTCTTCCGTCGAGGAAGGAGATGATCCATTCCAGCGCCTTGTCCTGGATTCCGATGTTGCTGAGGCGCCGTACTAGGGTGCGGTGGCAGACCGTGTCGAATGCCGCGGAGAGGTCTAGGAGGATGAGGGCCGCTGTTTCTCCATTGTCCATCAGGGCTCGGATGTCATCGGTGGCGGCGATGAGGGCGGTCTCGGTGCTGTGATTGGCTCGGAAGCCGGACTGTGAGGGGTCGAGGGATCCGTTCGTCTCGAGGAAGGCGGCCATCTGCTTGTTGACGGTCTTCTCGATGACTTTGGCTGGAAACGGGAGGAGCGAGATGGGGCGGTAATTCTTGAGGTCGGTGGGGTCCGCTGTTGGTTTCTTGAGTAGAGCGCTGAGTTCGGCGTGTTTCCAGCTCTCAGGGAAGATGGTGGTGTCGAAGGATGTGTTGATGATGTCTCGCAGGTGGGGTGCGATGACAGCGTCGGCCTTGTTGAAGATGTGGTGAGGGCAGGGGTCGGTCGGTGATCCGGAGTGGATGGAGTTCATCGTGCGGATGGTGTCTTCGGTGCTGATCGGGGTCCAGGCGTGGAGGGTGGTGGTGGGGGGTGGTTGTTCGGTCATGGTGTGCGTTGGTTGGTTGTTGAAGCTGTTGTGTATGTCCGCGATCTTGTTGTGGAAGTATGAAGCGAGGGAGTACAAGTTCTCATACCCAGCTAAATTGTGGATTAGTAGCTTACCCACATCTTGGTTTTTCTTTGTCTTCTGGGAAATGAGAGTCTAGTAAAAAACAAAAGATCAAAGTACCAGAATGCAAAGTGGGATCTGGAACTGAATGAGACACTCAGGACTAACATGAAGTTATTTGCAAAAATAGAAATTCACCCCTTTCCCATCTTAGAACAGACATCCCCCGCTACACTACATTGACCCATTCCAGGCATCAAGGTTACTTATCCAGACCGTAATCTTTGTGTGATATGTACCCTTACATGCATTATGGCTAAGGCAAAACTACAAGCATCAGAATGCAAAGAGAATGCAAGGCTGGATGAGGTACTCAAACTCCCTCCTTCCTTCCTTCCAAATACTCTAGTAGTGAGAAGTCAAGAAAACTTCACATCATCTGCCTGGATGTACATAAAGCAACAGTCTCCGAGCACTGAGACATCTAAAGCTCTTACACAGCTATACTACCCTGGTCTGCAGCAGACATTCCTAAAGCAGTATTAAGACAACCGCCCACAGAGGTCCTGTAGTGCATCTGTTTCCCGAGTAGTAGTACACTCAGCTTTCACTCTGTTGCAACATCCACAAGTCCTAAATCCCTATCTTTGCTTCATTGTGCACTTGTATATCCTTCACTGACAGAGCTCCCAGGAAGCTCCTCTTTTGTTACTGTTGTTGGATACACTCCCACTCATTCCAGCAAGCAGTTGAAGGGGGCTCCTCTGTCTGCTGAGATAGTTCAGGTAAGTAAGGCTTCTGCTGCATAGTAGGATCTGGACAGGGGCGTAACGCAGGCCCCCGCAGCCCACGCAGTGCGGGGGGGCCCGAAGCTCCAGGGGGCCCCCTCGGCACTGCACTCTGTTCGGAAAGCTCCGAATTGAGCCCAAAGGGGCCCACTTTACATACCTTGCAGGGAGGCCCCCTCAATTTTCGTTACACCAGTGGATCTGGAACTGAATGAGACACTCAGGACTAACAGATTCAACCGCTTGAAATACTAAACATGGCAACTATTATTTTCCTACTTCGTGTGTTGTTAAATGGTGCATTGCAGTCACCAGTGCACAGCGGTCGTGCAGTCTACAGGTCACCTGTCCCCATTGTTATGTCATGGGCCCTAGGCCCACATGCTGATTAATGACTGACACAGACACCGTGGCTATTGTTGATCAACTGGCCCTGAGCACGTGCGCTCGGGCCCTTTTATTAGCAGGCTCACATCACTCGTGACGCCTGTGAGGGATGTGTGTGGGGGTGCCAGTGTGCCCACTCCCATAGGGGAGTGGCTACTAATTCAGTGTCTTTCGAGACACTAGAACGTGTCTCGCAGGAACACAACACCCGTCAGCAGAGACAGCAGGAAACTTCATATCATGTGTTACACCTCAAGACCATCTTTTAAGTCAACAGCACTTTGCTTCTAAACCCATTCATTTGATTCTAAAATGAAAGCTTCAAGTCCAAGAATGCAAAGCACAGTTAGCTAAAAAGCCCAGAAACTCACATGCCATGAATCCCCTCAGCAGCTGCATCAGAGTTAAGCTAGCACAGGTTATTTGTACGCACATTGTAAACCCTGGTTTTCCCTGTAGGCCGCTTGTTCTAAACCCAGTAAAATGGATGGGGATGAGTGTGTCTTCTGTGCAGATGTAAATGTAAGCTGCATGTGGTGCCTTGAAGTCACGTACGATAGCTCAGAAGCTTAGATTACAGTTAGATTCCCTGCGGGACCAAGCTTGTCTTCTGCTCCTCAAAGAAGACAATATTACCAAGCATTGGTAATGCATCGGTTTGTTATGTGATGAATAATAAGCTGTTTTTATCAAACACCTTCTGGGACTAATGAAAGAGCTCCCTTACAAGCATCATGAGAGTTGAGAGGATGTAGTGAAGCGGCCGGAGCTGCTAACTCAAGAGCTGTCATCCTTGTTTGAGTCTCGGCGGCGCAACATCCTGTGATTTGGGGCAAATCACTTAATTTCTCTAGGTGATATGTTGTGCTATAAAAATCTGCTGCAAGACAAAAAAGCATTAAGAGGCAGAACTTCATAAAAAAAATAGCTGCACCAATGCAAATGTTAACAGTATTTTGACGACAGGAAACTAATAAGAGAAATATACAAGGAACAAGCATTGGTAAATGCAGGAGAATATGCTACAGCCAATAGAAATGGAGGAAAGTAAGTGGCAAGCACAGAAACCAATGAAAAGCCAGGAAAGAGAGAGGGTGGGATGTAATCCCCTGTTAAGTTTATATTAAAACAATAGATTTCACAAGCACAGCACAAGCGATGTGCAGGCGAAACCTAAAAATAGCAACACCAATACTTGTTTGTGGAGCTGGGAGGCAGGAGTGAGGAGCGCCTCTACTGAGCGCCAGTCTCTCTCTACAACTCCATTAAACAACTGCTCACGTGGCAGAAAGTATGAAGTCACGAGGCACAAAGCAGGCATTGTAAGGAGATTGGGGGCACATGGTGAACAGTATGAGAGGTCTTGGGCACAAGTCCAGGCACCGTTGAAGGAGTGTTTCTTCAGATAAGCTACACTGCAAAATAGTTTAAAGCACAAGAACAATGTGAAGCACTTGCGCGCACCTTGACTGACAGTGTCAGGAGCTTTTATCACTCAGAGAGACATTGTGAGGAGTTTGGGCCTTCTGAACAGAGACTGTGAGGAGCTTTGGAGGAACTAGGCCTACAGTGACAGCCATCTGTGTCCCAGTCACAGACAATGTGAGGATTATGGGGCACATAAAGCGGCAGTGTGTGGAGCTGGAGGTTCCATAGGCATAGTATCTCAGACCTACCCTTAAGCAGAGACGTTTTAAGGCAGGGGCAAAGTGGGCTCTGGCCCAGGGCCCCAGCCTTTCAGGAGCCACCTGATAGAGTCAGCTCTGACCTGCAGGGAGTCTTACCCTGATGAGCTTGAATAATTCTTGAACAGATTGTTTAAAATACTGTTTCACTATAATGTATTTTAATGTAATTCAAGTGTGAGTCTATAACAGACATTTTTCAGAGAAATGCTATGTTCATTGTTCATGCAACACCCAAAAAAACGTTTCTCACAGCTAATAAATAGGAGGGTGTCACCGTGATTATTTGAGCAGCTACTGTTTTACAATATTGAAAACACGTGTCTCTATCGGAATATTAGATGTAATAACTTTAGGATTGTGATGAGTGTACCTGAGCACAGTCAGGGACCTGGCCAAAGAGAGGATGAAAGGGCTGAAATTGGTTCATAAATGTAAAGCTGTTCTGAACAGGGGCCCCCAAAGTACGTTCGGCCCAGGGCCCCACAAAATCCTTTCAAATGTTCCTGCCCTACGCGCCTATATGGCGTGGGGACACAAACACAGGGTGTGAGGAACTTATGAAACATGAAAACAGGCGTGGGGAGCTTCTGTGCATTTAGGAATCAGTGTTGGTGCTTAGCCTGAGTTTAGGCACTAGCAGTGTTGCCATGTAACGTAACTGAGCCATAAACAAATAAAGTAAGTTGCTCAGGATCACAAAGTGTGGTCAGGTAGGGAAGCCATGATTGTGGGCAACAACTACCTACCAGATTAAAACTCAAATTGAATCCGTGCCTTCAAACTCGATGCTGGCTGGTTTCTAAAATGAATGCCAACAGTGCACCAATCAAAGAGAGACCCCGTGGCAAGCCTGCCTGTGGCGTCATATTCTGCGAGGTGCCCCTGTCCTGTACAAACAGTGCTGCAAATGGCAGCATCGAACTGCCGGTAGTCACTACCTCGATGTAGTGTTTAATACCTGAGAAGTGCAGGTACTCTCCGAATGAAGTATTACACATCTGCTGTAAGCTGCTGGTACTCTCCCTTTCAAGGTAAAGAAATGGGGGTAATTGGTACGGGAAAATACTCTCCCTTTTCAAGCGCTTAGTACAGAATGTG
Source organism: Lissotriton vulgaris (assembly GCF_964263255.1). Taxonomy (NCBI): domain Eukaryota; kingdom Metazoa; phylum Chordata; class Amphibia; order Caudata; family Salamandridae; genus Lissotriton; species Lissotriton vulgaris. Next base: position 1,156,022,738 of record NC_141693.1, read on the forward strand.
CGAGATAATTTTAGGTCCAATTACATGTAATCCCCTGGCACTGACTGAGCGTGGTTAACAGCTTCCAAATCACGACAAATGAGCGTGAAACAATTACACTCCCTTGACGATTACAAAGCGAGTCCTTACTCACACCACGAAGTCGTGATGTAATCCCACAGACAATGCCCCCGTCATCTCTTGCTACCTTTGCTGCAAACCTCGTTTTCTTTTGTAAACAAAATAACGCTATTCAAGCTGTACCAACCTGAGAGGAAAAACAACTTGTTTTTCTTTTGTTCTGCACGAAACGCGAATCAATGAGTGTCATGGTCTAATTTATTTAAAAATAAAGTAACCCATTTAAAAAGCTCACACCACAAACTGAATTGTCCCTGGATGCTTGAATAACAGAAACCTATCACAGGGACAGCGTAAGTGATCCAACCTCCAGTTGCAGGAATTAAACTGCACATCCCTAGGCATGACTCCAGTGACCTTTAGGTCTTAATTACGTCGCACCCAATGAAATTGGTTACTGTAGAGGTTGGAATTCATCAGGTGTGAAAAATAGCACATATTAGGAGTTTGCACAAAAAAATGGGGAATAACCCAATTTATCGAACTAAATTCTGCATGTTCCAACAGGGGTTTGGGCAGACAGCCATATTATCTGTGTCACTCGTAACGAGCACCGTAGAGTGAAACCCAAGTGCACCAACCTGATTTTTATTGCACTTCAGGAGTCCGTGCTTTCAACCTCTCCCACTTACTGCCTTAGATGCTCAATGTTTTGCCTCAGTTCCTTTTCCCCTCTGTGAGCTCAGGCATTCTCATCTGCAGGCCCTTTTATGTGGCATGTCTCTTTCTCTCCACTTTAGGTCCTTACTGAGTTATGAGTTGTTCCCTCTCAAATGCAAGCCTCACTTCCTCATGCGTGTTTTTTACTAAATGTGTTTGTGTCTGGTTGGCAAAAGACTGGATGAAGAAGTCCAGGGTTGGTTCCAGCACTTCTATGTTTGGACCAAATGTCCGACTTTTATGGAATTTCCCAAAAATCTCATAGTCATAGTTTCCCAGGAGTACTCACATGCTTAATATTGTACGAGTCATTTCCCCAGGTGAAAAAAATTCACATTTCTTTGTTCCCTCCACAAGAAAGAGTACCCTCCACACAGGACTCCCTCCTCCATTAATTTGTGGGGTGTTCGCTCTCATTTCCAGATTGGGAAACTGACTGCAGTCAGTGTGTGGAAACCCGCAAACTTACATCCTTGTGAGAGATAACAATGTGTTCCTGGCAATTATAAGCTTCCAACACAATCTGCTAGTTCGGTTGATCATTAACAAACAATGAATCCCTTGGACCCATGGTGTATGATGCTTCTCTTCTTCTGTCATTTGCTCTTATGAATCAGTATTGCCCTCTTCACAACAGCACATACTTTAAAATGTTAATTGCATAATGTTTAATATTGCAAGTAAATCAGTAAAGTTTCTCTGTTTTTAATTATGTTAGTAATATATAAGGCCAATTAAGTTAATTTCATATATTTTTAATAAATGTTAAGTTGGTTGAACCAGAATCAATTGTATTAGCTGAAATGAGCAGTGGGAAAGTCTCTGCATAGAAACGGGCGTGAACCCCTGCCTGGAGTACCAATTGCATTTGAAACTGGTATCCTGACTTTTTGTTTGGCTGAGGTTTCACACTAATCTAGTGTTTACAAGAGGTTTAGGCCTGTCCCTGGTAATATGAGGTCCAGGTGCCCCCATAATGTGCTTAAGAAAGTTCTTCTAGCCTGGGGTGAGACATATAAAGTGGTGTCAGCAACATAACAGGTTTTTGTGAATCATCAGTAATATAAGACCTCATTCCCTGTGTCAAAGAGAGGGCTGTTTCCCAATCCCTCTAGTGTAAAGTTCAGTTGTTAAGTGAACCCCAGACCATTGCAGTGACATCCTGTATGAATGTAGGCATGTTAAGTGTTAGTCAGTGTGCATACGGCACATGTATGGTGGTAGGGCTGTGTACAGTGAGAGTCAGAGTGCATGGACCAGTCAGATCAATTTCGGATGACCTCTGGTTTAGCCTGACACAAGACGGAGGCTGGATACAGCTTCCCAAGAGAGTAGAAATTTATTGACTACATTCTTGTGGCTGTAGGGGGGAGATCCATCCACTGAGGAGGAAGGGCTCTTCAATGAGACCCTTGTCACTAAAGGTCTGCGGATAAGTTATTCTTTTCCATTTGGTCGATGGTAGGGCTGAGGAATGGGACTGCAGTTTCTGTTCTTCAAAGTGAGTAAGTATCTAGGCAGGGCCTGCCCTTGTGTCTGTCTCTGAATGCTGCTTCGGGAAGGCTGATAACTGTGAAAAGGCCAGGTGCAGACATCTTATACGTTATTGTGTATTTGTTTTGGATACTGCAGCTTGGAGCAGCATCATTCTACCTGCTACGAGAGCTATAATTTGCACAAAGACAGTGTCTGAGGAGCAGCAGGAAAATCACTTTTGAAAGAGAAACAACCTAAACTGATTGTGAAACTGTAGGCAGTGGATCCACATCCCCTCTCTGGAAAATGAGTATAAAGTTTGATCCAAACTACCCCACTTTATTCCAGTTCTAAGTTCTTCATGGCCAAGGAAGGAGTGCTCTGCAGAGTACATGAAAGACTGCTGTTTAACCAATGCTGGGGTTTGCATGACGGCCAGTCTACCAGAGGTGAGGTGACATATTATGAAGCCTGCACTTTCTACTGAAGAAGATGAGTGCCTGCCTAGTTCCTAGAAGCCTTTTTGCCTGCTGATTTGTGCAGTGAACCACATTAAGACTTTTAACAGGTACGAAGCATCAAGTGTGACTGACAACCAGATGTGTGGTTTAAAGACTAAAGCTGTTCACATCAAACCCACAACAATTTGTCTCCGTGATGGGAGCACTGATCAGCCACAACTGCCAAATACACCCACATGGGTTAGATGGGCCTATGGGCTGTATCTGTATATGGGTTAGATGGGCCTATGGGCTGTATCTGCCACCCCAGTTTCTCATCAGCAATTGGCCTAGAAAGACCCCTACTGCTGAAAATAAGAGCAGTCAGGTGACCAGCCATGCCAAAATATCCCAGCCTTGAAGGTTCCAAGTGAGGCTGCAGCCACAGCCTTTACAGTTGAAGGCCCGTTCCTGCACAGCAGGACCGCTTCATGAGTCCATCCGGCACCACCCGCATTGCAACTGAAAAAAACATGGGGCCTGGGCCTAAAACTTTCATTGGAATGTGAAACTTAGGAAACAGACTCAGGTCTGCAAAACAAATGTAAGACTTGTTGGGTGAATGTAGAGGTGAAAGCAAATTGTACTGTTTGTGCATCCCTGCTTGGGGGAGGGGGTTCCAGTGAGTTGCAGCTAGGCCTAATCATTACCTTGTCCCAAGTTATACACCAGACATAATAAACGCTAGGGAAGGGTGTAGTGATTCACACAAGATCTGAAACAAGATTACAACCTTGTTTCTGAATCTCCTAATTGCACTATGGAGTTCAAACTGTGCTGTGCGATTAATGAGCTTTCTTTTAATAAAAAATATATGAACTCCGCTAGACAATATTTTATTTTGCCTGTTGAGTTCTGAGTTCTTGCTTTCCCCCACACTACCGCCCCGAGAAACCCTTAATTTCTCGCCCTTACTACCTTGAGAGAAGAGTGTGAAAATAGTTCTCCTTGGTCCAGTTTGCAGATCCATAGTAGGACGGACCCCAGCACGCCAGTGGCTAACGGCCTGAACCAAAATCAATGGGGCGCAGAATCCCATTCCTGCCCTGTGGCCACTCCAACAGGGGCTTGACAAGCAAGTTGTTCAGAAGACGAAGAACCTGTGAGTGGAATCTGAGGCACTGTGACTTCATTAATTGATTATGTGAGGTGAATCTCAAAGGAGATCTAATGCACTGTAGGAGTCATTTCCAAACGTTGCAAAGCCTCCATAGACTTCAATGGACGTTTGACTTTCATTAGAAGAGCGGAGAAACCCCATCATATGAAGAGCGGGGATCTCCACTCACTGAGTTTTTGGTCATTTTTCATTTCCTCATTTTATTTTCTCAAACACTCAAACGTTTAATGTCCATATGTTGCTCTAAAATAATATAGTTGATACGTTGTATGCCCAGATGCACTATATTTATCGTCTACAGTTATTTCATCGTGCAGTTTGAGGTGATAAATGGTGCATGTTCTTCTCCGGATCAGTTTCTCTCTTGTCTTTTTCTTCTAGGGTCCATCTGCTTCGCCAACATGGCGATCGCCATGCTCGAGCCAGCCCTGCCAATCTGGATGATGGAGACCATGTGCTCGCGGAAATGGCAACTTGGTAACAATATCTGCTTTGCTGTAGTACAGTTTTCTCGCTCCTGAAATGAACTGTTTGGTTTGCTCGGTTTTACTCCCATGCTCCCTTGAGATCCCGCGGCAGTGGTTGGGCTGCGCACAGAGTGTTTGCACAGCTGAGCGCCTCGCAGGTGCTGCTTGCAGTCAGATAAGGTTATTTATTGTGCTGCTTTCCAACGGAGCACTTGCTATTTGCCTTTCCTTGCTGCTTTCCAGTGTGTGTCGGAGACTTACAGTACATCTCTCAGCTCCCGAGGGGCGCAGACCTTTCAACATGTGGCGCCCTCACTCTGCAATCGTACTTTCTTTTGAGTACATTTGAGGAGTGGTTATTAAATGGTGGTGTAACTTCACACGCTAGTCCGCGAACGCTGTGTGACCCTTCCACAAAAAGAGTAGCGTCTGCACGGGTGTCGCCTCATCCAAGAGGTGTTCATGGCCCTCCTATTTGTCGAGAAAAAAACTCATAGGTGCACATAAAGGGCCCCTTTCGAACCCCTCTATATTAGCGCTGATGCCGGTTTCTATACACAGGTGGACTGTCCATCACTTTCATCCTGGTTCTTGCAAGGGGGCTGGATGCACAATAGTCCTTTGACCAGGAGCGGTCCGTGCAGCAAAAGCACGGTTGGGCGGCAGGGGGGTGGGGGATGTCAACAGACGAGAAATAAATAAATCCTATTCCGTCGTCTGTAGACATCCTACCTCACCTCCCTCCCCCACCCCATGGCCCCTGCATGGACCACTGCTTTCGAGGGGGCGGGAGTTGACTAGGGAGATTCAAACAAGTGCTTAATTTGTATTAAAAAAAAGTGCCAGGGCCCTTGTAAGGAGGCAACTGCAGCTTGCGACATCTACTGTTCCTTCTAGCGCGGCAAATAACAGTACTAACGTACCTACTAACCATTACACTTTTACAAGTGTGACAATTTAGACCATTCCATGCCCCTGTGCTATAAGAATGGCTTGGGCGGCAGGTATTAGTCATTTTTACTGTATATTGAATGAATAAACAACTGTTGTCCATATTTCTAAATTTTATATACAGCGCCACCATGTGGCAGACTGTCATAAGTCCTGGTGTTGACAATTAAGTGCCAGTTCCAAGCACCTTAATCTACTGGTTCAAACTCCTCTGAAATCTTGGATTCTCATAAACAATGCAGCAATGTATATATATATATATATATATATATATATATATATATATATATATATATATATATATATATATATATATATATATATATATATATATATGGAGATAGGTTAGGGGTCACAGTTTGAACTGCTCATGTAGAAAGGGGGTCTGGGGAAGACCCGGACAAGGCCCAAGTTCAGAATTCTGAACTATGGGAATTCATGGGAACACATGCCGGGGAGTGGGGATTGGGAAGGGGTTTGGTGGGTGTTTGTTCATGAGACCAATGCTGTCTCCCAACACCTGCACTACACTCCTCATGTGAGACCAAGGACTAGTATTTCCTGTGGAGTGCATATGGTGCTACCGACGATATCTGCACTCTTCAAATGGACACCCAGCGAAGAGCCAATATCACATGGTGAGCACCAGGTAAATTGGAAACCCTTATTCAAAGTGAGTTTCCAACTCGTGTAGTGGCCATGCACTTTCAAAATCCATCATAAAGTTTTCTATCCTCTCAGGGACACACATGAGAAGGAGCTTCAGAAACCTTTTGCTTTTTTTGCTCAGGGTGGGAGGGCCTTTCTCTTGGCCCACTCTCTCCAATGTGTTCTATGGCAGCTTAAGCTGTAATGGCTCAAAGCTCTGCCCTCTTCTTCCAGTTCCTGCTCCCTCTGAGGCCCTGCCTCTTTTTTTAACAGAGTAAAACAGAGTTATCACGCCTGGCCCCGCCCCCCTCGGACCGCGGCGGAATTTTCCGCACGGAGAAGGGGTTAAAGTTACGTGGTTAGGTGTGATAAAAAAAAGATGTTTTTCATTTTTTTGTTTAAACCTTAGAAAGAAACTAAAAATGCAAAAGCTAAAGTAACATTATAGTTAGGTGAATTTATCAGTGACAATATGTAAATATATATTTTTCTACAATAAAAAATTACAGAAATTAAAAAAAAAACCCACAGAAATTCACCAGTTATAGTTAGCACAGATAATTATAACTTTCCACAATGCCCTGCTTATGACCTGACATATTACATCACTCATGACATAGTCTATATTATTTATGACATCATTGATGACATCTCAAAGGACATTGTTGATGGCATCATCCAGCCCTCTTTTGTACACATTGCTCTCGAAACGGGTATAGCATTGCACTTCTAAATGTAAGTACAAAATAGATCATAAGAATGTGAGGCATCATTAATATCATTACATAACGACTCCCTTAGCTGTAAAAAGCATGGTTTATGTGTTGCATTTCCCATATACCATTCACTTCATGGGTAGTACAGTTCATATTAACAATCAACCGCTTATTTATGAGAAACCCTCAATGCATACAGTGTTCAATCTGTAAACAACTGTTCAGAGAAAGCCAAGTTCTTAAAAATACTGAACGTCTGTTCTAAAACGAATGCCCTATTGCAGACAGCTTTTGTCTTTATCAAACCCCTGGCCATCACCAAACTTACATTGAGAAATGAAGTTGATATGAGTAGCTAACCATAACTTGTGAATTTTTATCTTTAATGTTCAGAACGTTAATGTTGTCACTAACAATTTCACCTAGCTATAACTCTAATTTAAACTGTGGTATAAAAGAAAACAAATCTTTTTAACACACCTAACTACAATGCTACTCTAACTTTGGTGTTTTCACTGCATTGCTAGTTTTTTTTTTTAAACGTAACGTAATATTTAATTACAATACATAAATCCAACCTCTGCGGTGAACTGCCTTTGGCCTCGAGTGGCACAAGACGCCCATCCAAGAAGTCATGTGCACTTAGTGTGCATGAACCACTCCTCCTCCCTTTATCACAAGCCCAACCCCAACCCAGCCCCACACCAATGGAAAATAAAATGATAATAACGTTGTTATAATCATTTTATTTGGCCATTATCACCTGATCTGTGAGCAGTGGGTCGATGCTCCTCCGCCTTCGCGGAGGAGCCACCACTGTGAGCAGGACTTTTCTAAAATAGAATTCGAAGGCACAAAAGACCCAGCCCATCCAGTGTGTCCATTACCGGCTGATTCACAGTTCACATTTGCCTGTTAGCCTCCTTGTTCCTTACGCAAAAAACATTGTTGTTAGTTCCATTGACGTTATTGGTCCACTCTTTTGTTGCTGTTATGCTGTTCTTTGCATTGAGTATCCTTCCCTTGCAATGTTATTTCTATGTTTACTGCTCAGCTTTACCCTCACGCACATTATAGAGCACTGGTTGTTTGATATGCTCCTGCTGCAAAGAAAATCTTTGTAAAGCTCCCTGTGGCTGATTTGAACTGCACTCGAGCTGTGCATTTTTCAAAGCATGCGCAAATTACCATCAACTTCAAGTTGACGGTAATTAGTGTTTCCTAAATGCACAGTTTGCATTTAGGAAAGGCTTGATGCATTGCAATTAGGGAATCGCAAATTGCGATTCCCTAAATGCATTCACAATTCAGGAAATCGCAAATAAATTGCGAATTCAAAGCCTTTGATGCATCGGAAAAGGCCTTTTTCCAGTTGCAAACGGGCCGATTCTGCGAATCAGCCCATTTGCGACTGGAAAAAAGTTGATGCATGTGGCACAAAGTGTAATTTGAGTCGATGGTGTATTGTGTTCGGTACCGACACCAAGGGCCATATTATCAGGAAAGAGCTAAACATTATTGCGGCTATAATGGGCTTGATAATAAACCTTTGTGAATTCCTATAGAAGCCCAGGTTCTGGTGTTAACCCGGGCTTCTATGGGAATTCACAAGGGCATATTATCAAGCCCATTATCGCCGCTTTAGCAGCAGTTTCCTGCCGATAAAAGCGGCGATAATGTATCACCCTTTCTTGATAATATGGCCCTTAGTTCTTTACACCGCCTCTTATGACAGACAGCCACATGGTGGAGTAGTTGTCTGACTTTGAGATTAGCGCAAATGCAGTTGTTTAATCACTCCACAAACTTTCATAATGAATAACACCTGCCACCCACATCCTTCCTATACCTTTTGGGTGGCCAGGAATAGTCTCAATTGTTCCACTTGTAGAAGTATTTGTGTTTATTAGTTGTGTTGGCACTGGCACTAGCAGCGGCAATGGGTGGTACAAGATGCAGTGGCCTCCTGAGATGGCCCCTGGCTCTTACCTTTTATTTTTAACAAATTGAGCACCGTCTGTATTTTATTCTCATTCAATCTCCCATCATTGTATCTCGCTCCCTGCTTCCCTCACTGTCTGCCTTCTTCCGTCTTCCCTCTCCTCTCGTTTCCTTCACTCTCTCTCCCCTCTCTGTTTCTATCGTCCGTCTCTCTCGCTCGCCGTCACTCTTCCTTTTCTGTCACTCTTACTTCCTGTCTACTCCCTCTCGGGGCCTCGCTCCCTCCATGTCACCCCGTCTCTCCATGCCACGGTCTCCTGCTGTCTGCCTCTCCCTTTCTCTCCATGTTAATATCGCCCTCAGGGAGGCCTGAAAGGTCCCTGTGTCTGACTCGAGTTAAACAGATTAGAGAGTGCTTCTTGTTCTAGTATGGACGCAGATTTTGCTGTTATTGCTTTCGGTGTCTTATCAGTGCTCCTCTGCGCAGCCGGATATTAGAAGGGGCCCGGATATGAGAGGGGTCCGCCGGACTCGCCAAGCGCCCTCTTATCACGGAGCTATCAGTGCGCATCAGCCCTGCCGCCTTCTCGCCGAATGCGAGGCCCGTTGATAACATACATTTCTTGTTATGTTTTGCAGGCGTTGCATTCATTCCAGCGAGCGTCTCCTATCTGCTTGGGACTAATATATTCGGGGTGCTGGCGCACAAAATTGGGAGGTAAGAATTCATAGAGCGCTGGCCTCCGCCCTCACACTGGCCCGCGAGCCAAGTCTTTTAATGGCGACATCGGAATATTATGCAACACAAACTGAATTGTCTTCTTGCATGAAAAATTTGATCACCATGTTTTGCTAAAAAACACCAAAAACTGTACCAAGAGCTGTGACTAAAGAGTTCTGCCTACCAACCAGCCCCCTTTTCACACACTTTTCACACCACCATTGTACCCCCTCATCTCTCAAGGGAGGATCATGCAATCCATCTTCTCTTTAAATCTTATGCCCTTTCCACTTCAAGCCCCATTCATTGCCTCTACCGGCATCTCCTTTTGCCTACTGGATGCACAAACCTGCTTATATCACTAATTACTTTGGTGCCAACTTCCCTTCACAAGTATTACCAAGATATGGACGACCCAGATGGCCACGCTACCATCATAGGTCGAAGGGATCAGACTCATTCACAGAAAGTCAGTTGTGATGATCCCTACCACTGTAATTAATCTTTCACTGCAACACTTTTGAATACCAATACATCCCAACAGGCATCCACTTTAGTTCCCACATTGCAATAATATGCCACCTTTATTTCTGTGATGCCACCCGAGACAGATTACTACCCAAAATCCACACCATCTTGCTAGTCAATTTCCACACTGATTTTACAATCTTACTAACTTGAACTCCCTATTCTCAATTTCTCTCCAACTAACCACTGATGAACAATCACTCTCTTCCCATCTACTCTCAAAGTAAACCACTTGTACTTATACTTTTCTCCAATAACTTAACTAGCACTCCACCAAGCATTAACCTCTATATTTATCTACATGTAATTTTATAGGCTACAAATTAGCCACACCGGGGTAGCAGAGGGATTTACATAGATTAGTGACTGGTAGTATTGGTAAAACAAAGAATAAGGGAGAATATATAAAGCACATGACATGAGGGATTCACAACATGGTGAGGAGGTGTGGAAATTTACTCCACACATGAAGACATTTCGGTTAACTCTGATATATTTTGGGAGATGTTGGACCTGGGCCTCTTGGCAGGGTCATCCCTAAACTTTTTGCCTTCCTCCAATACTCTCTCTGGCCTATTTTGTTTGGTTTAATGACTCTGGGCACTTTACCACTGCTGACCAGTGCTAAAGTGCATATGCTCTCCCTACTGCAAAGTGTATCTGTAATTGATATTCCTGATTGGGTCATTGGATTTACTATCAGTCCCCAGTAGAGTGCACCAGGAGTGCCAGGGCTTGTAAATGCCAATACTGCTAGTGGGCCTGCAGCGCTGGTTGCGCCACCCACAGAAGCAGCCTTAAAATGTGTCTAGGGTCTGCCATTGCAGAACCTGCGTGCAGTCTGGTACTGTCATGCTGGCTGGGCAAGTGCACCCACTTGCCAGCCCCTAAACCTTCCCGTAACTTCATATTAGTCACCCCTATGGTAGGCCTGAGGGCAGGGTGCATTGTAAGCATAAGGTAGGACAAGCCCTGATGTGTGTGGCATGTCCTAGTAGTGAATTACAACCAAATTCGTTTTTCACTATTGCAAGGCTACCTGCTCCCTTTAGGCCAGAATGGGCTGCTGGAATTATTACACTCTATAATCCCAGCAGGCTCAGGGAGCATGGTAGAAAATAATGTTTAGTATGCCTGAACTCAGAATAATAAAATACTTCTTTTAGTAAAGTTTATTTTAATATCCTGGGTTTGCAAATGCTACTTTTAGAAAGCTAGCATTTGCTTGTCTAACCATTTCAGCCCGCCTCTGCTTTTGTGTGTATCTGACTGTCTGAGTTGTGTGAGTGACAGGGCTGGGAGTTGACAGGTGGTGAATAGCAGGATGACACCTTAGTGGGAGGTGGGAGTTTCCCTGAATGATGCATCAGGCTGTGCTCTGCCTCCACAATGCTGGCTCCGCCCTCCTGGGGAGCGACTGATGACTCAGCCTGCACCTGGCCCAGGAAGGACCGAAGCTTGTCAACAAAGTGCTCAGGCTGCCCCTGTCTTCACAATGCTGGCTCCGCCCCCCTGAGGAGCGGCTGATGTGCCTGCCCTCACACTGAATGCAGAAGCAGAAGTACCCACCACAAGTGCTCAGGGACTGAGAGCAGTTATGCAAAGGCCCCCCTGGCCTGTAAGAACAAAAGAAACTGGGTATAAAAGTAGGAGCCCTGCTCCTTGTAAATTAGATCCTGTTTGCGCTACAGAAGAAACTCTGCCCGAAGAGAAGGACCTGGAAGAAGACTACAAGGAGGAGTGCTGTCTCTGGCCTGTGTCTGGTGCCTTGCTGCAGAAGGAGAGGAAAGAAAAGACTACAAGAAACCTTTGCTTTATTGAACTTTGTGCCAAACTCTGCTAAAAGATCTCCAAGGGCTTGCTGTGGAACTTGCCCCCTGACCAGCGCCCCAGGAACAGTGGGCGCTACCCCCTGACAGAGGAACCGCTGTGAAACGCTGCTTTCCCCCTGCACGCTTATCCAGGAAAAGCGGAGCGCGCTGTAACCATCGCGCTCTTCAGCAAGCTCTGGGTGTTGCCATCCCTCTGAACACCGTGACTGCCGCCTGCCAGGCCCAGAAGCATCGCAAAGACCAGCCCAGCTGATCCGAGCACCGTGACTGGCCCCGAGCCGCAGCTCGCAACGTGAAGAAAGGCCGTGCCCGGTGCCTGCTTGCACCCCTTCGTGTCTTGTGCCCCTGAACTCGCTGGCCGCTGTCCGAGAAACAGCTGCGGCGTGTGGTGCAAGAACGCCTCCTGGATTGCCTGTGGCGTGCTCTGCGGATCGCCGCCCACTGCGTGTGCCACCTCTGTAAGGAAACCCCAAGGCGCTCTGTCCCTGTGGGCCGGCCCGCGCCGCCACGCCAACCTCCGAGCCAGAGCGAGCCGCCGCTCGCTCCACCCCGGGAGGAAGACACCGCGACACGGATCGCCGCTCCGACCTGCGCCCTGACGACCTCAGCCAAGAAAAGGTACTGTTGATTGCCCCGCGGTGCGAGCATTTGGCCTGCCTCGCTCGCACCGCCCTCTGACCAGCGCAGCCCCCGGAGCCGCGTGTTGAGCGCTCCCAGGGCCCCCGCTCTCTCCCCCACCAGCCGTGCACAGCCGTGCAGCTCGCACTGGGAGGCAGACTCGAGCCGACCTGCCCCGCCCGGGCCGGGCGGGCCCCTTTAATTACCGGAGGTGCAGCGAGGCGTCAGCAGGCACCCCGCCTTCGTGAGAACGTCAAACAAGACAGCCCCAGATACTATCGTTTTGGGGAAATAGAGAAATAAGCTGAATAAGAACTACAATTGCTATTTGAAACGCTGAACAAAGATTGCTTATTGCTAATAAGATCTGTGGCATATATAAAGAATCACTGGAACCGTTTTTGAATTGAACCAAGACTGTATTTACAAGCCTGCTTCTAAAAAGTATATAAAGAGAATATATTTTTACAAATACAGTTTGGTGTCATTGTGTGGTGGGTTGGTTGTGGTGGTACGGTATTGCAAATGTTTAACCCCATGTGCCCCAGAGATTAGCCTAGACTGCTTGCGCCACACTACCTAGAGGGTAAGCAGAGGTTGTCTTGAAGGTAACCCTTAGCCCTGACGTGGAAGAGAGGGTCCCTGCTTGTCGCCAGTGCTGCACTGCGCCAACCAGAGACTCCCCTTTCCAACAGGAGGTCTGCTGCAGAAGGGTGCGAGATGGCCATCCGTAATCTGGAATTCTGAACCATTAGCAGGGGCTCAAGAAGGGGGTATTAAAAGGGTTAGGATCTAGTCATAAATACTTAACCAGCTGCATGTGCTTGACATATCTAGGGTCAGAATTAGTACCTAATTTACATCACCATTTCTGGAACTCCAGGAGAATCCTTCGTAATAGCGGCTGATCTGATTTAGATCACACTTGCATGTGACACCGGAAAATCATTCTTTTGAGTCCTCTCATGATGATGTTGTATGAAGGGTTGGTTCATAAAGTTGTATGGATGGAGTTTCATATTTTTGGGCACTCCCAGAGAAGGATTGTCTTATTTTTGGGGAATTCTTGGAAATCAGAGTTTCCACTCAATACTAGTCTGCAATTCTGTTAGAAATGGGGTTTCTTGTTGGCAAGGATATGCACCTAAGCCAGGCCGAATCCCCCACTATCGTCAGGGCAAGTCAGACAAACACCAAGATAACCTGGTGCTCACCCTCAAATGACACAAATCCAATGAGTAGAAATCAAGATATGAATTTTTAAAGAATAAACCAAAAACAGTGTCTAGAAGTAAGAGCAGTTAAAAAATTACTTGAAGTCAGAAAGGACCAGTGCAAATCCAAAGTTCAGACCAACCGTGAAGGAGTGCAGGCCGGCTATAGGACCTATGCAGGGCCGGCAGAGAAAGTACCTTAGGTGGAGCAAAGCATTGATGCTTAGGCCTGGAAGCGTAGGTCTTTTCCATAAATTGGGGCCACTGCCTCGTCTAGCTCCGCTGAAGTTAAGGCAATGCGTTGTTTTCAAGCCGTGCAGGCTGTGGAACTGATGCCGTTGGGCAACCACTGTGTCAACAAAGTGCAATGCCACGGAATTTCTCATGCAGTTGATGCAATGCAGTGTTTTTTTAGGTCTCGCTGTAGCCAATGCGCTTGCGCATTGCTTCTGCAAGAAAATATGTAGGGGCTCCAGGAAAGCCTAACAAGAGGGCTTTGGAATGCGGATTATGGCCAGTGCATGTGAGACATTCAAGCGCAAAACTGGCATCTGGACTGCTTTCGCCAGCGCGCGCTCGGCCTCACTTCCTGCTCCCCCTTTTACAGCAATTAACTTTCGTTATTGCACACACCCCATATGCTCGTTCCCTCCCACCCTTCCTTTGATGTCCGCGTGCTGTCTTTGTGCGCCTCTGTCTTTTTCTTGCTCCATTCCACAGCCTCTGAATTATTCACCACTTTCCTTCAAGCACTCGCAGCCCAGTCTCACTTTAACCCTCCTTCTCTCACTGCCCCTCCTTTCTGTCACTTCTTCACTCAGCCTTAGAATTATTCCATCGTTTTCACTTTTACCCTGTCTCCCTCTCACATTTTCTTTCTTTCTCTCATTTCCTCTCCTCTCTCCCTCTCCTCTCTCCTATATCTCTCTCTTATGTTCTCCATCCCATTCTCCCAAGCTTTCTCTCTCCCTCAGTCTCTCTAGCTTTCTCTCTCGCTCTCTTCTCTCCCACTTTCTCAGGGGCACCACCACATCACTCAGGGGCACCACCACATCACTCAGGGACACCACCACATCACTCAGGGGCACCACCACATAACTCAGGGGCACCACTCAGGGGCACCACCACATCACTCAGGGGCACCACCACACCACTCTGGGACACCAGCACATCACTCGGGACACCATCACATCACTTGGGGACATGACCACATCACTCGGGAACACCACCACATCACTCGGGGACACCACCACATCACTCGGGGACACCACCACATCACTCGGGGACACCACCACATCACTCAGGGACACCACCACATCACTCAGGAACACCACCACATCGCTCAGGAACACCACCACATCACTCGAGGACACAACCACATCACTCGGGGACACCACCACATCACTCGGGGACACTACCACATCACTCAGGGGCACCAACACATCACTCAGGGGCACCACCACATCACTCAGGGGCACCACCACATAACTCAGGGACACCACCACATCACTCAGGGACACCACCACATCACTCAGGGGCACCACCACATCACTCAGGGACACCACCACATCACTCGGGGACACCACCACATCACTCTGGGACACCACCACATCACTCTGGGACACCACCACATAACTCTGGGACACCACCACATCACTCTAATACACCACCACATCACTCAGCCCAGCCACATCATCACTCAGCACCACAACAGCACTGTCCTTGCTTGCTACCAACAAGCATAGCCATAGCCAATAGGACTTGCATTAGGAAAGTGTAAGCTATTGGCTTTGTTAATAACAATGCTATTAATTTATATATTTTCAAAGCCAACGCATATTAAAAAAATATGTCATTTACAATACCAATAGCTCACACTTTTTCTAATGCGAGACCTATTGCATTGCAAATGCTTGTTTTTGAAAGAAGCTGCAGAATACACATCTGAGGCTCAGAACATAGAGGGGGAAAGACTCCCAGAAGCCAGAGTCCAGCAGCACCAGCAGAATTGCATGAAGTCTTTTGTATCCCTGAGACATCAGAAGAACAGGATGCAAGCCCCTGGAGATCACTTGGAGTGAAGGCAGATTCCAGCTCTCCTTTCAGCACAGTCAGGGCGCAGCAGGGCAACAAGCAGAAGAGCAGTCCTTCCAGAAAATCAACCCAGTTGAGTCCTTTATGCAACTCAGTAGTCCTTCTGACAGAGGTTCAGTTCAAGATCCAGAAGTGTCCATTTGGGTGGGTCAGAGACCGAGTACATATACCCAAAAGTGCCTTTGATTTAGGGGATGACTTCAAAAGAACTCTCTGAAGTTCACAAGGATCCCTTTCAGCCCAGTCCTGTCTGCCAGGCTAATTCTGGGGTGTAAGTCAGTCCTTCAGCCTATTCAGATATAAGTGTGAGCCACCACTCCCCCGTCCTTCCCTGGAACACCCATCAGAATGTACATGAATGCAGATGAGTCCTCAGAATGTAGATGAGCCTCACCTTCCTGTGTATGTCTAGAGAGAATGCCAAAGTGTAGTTGTTACCCAACCCAGACGTGCATTGGAGACAGGCACAAAGAGCAGAAGGTACAGAGAAGTGTCCACTTTCTAAAAGTTTCATTTCTAAAACAGTCATGTTAAATGCAACCTCACCAGTAAGGAGGATTTATCGTTACAATTCCAAACATATCAAACATCTAAAAACGACTTCTCTCTGATCAGGAATAACAGCTTATAAGTTATCCGGATTTATTACGCGCGCAGATGCCCCAGCAAAGGGGCGTCCTGGCGCCAGAACAGAACCAAGGGGACCGGACAGAAGGAGAAAACACAACACAACAACAACTGAGCTAAGGTGCCAAGGGGAAAAGGAAGGTTTTTACCGCCTTCCTAAAAGCGAGAAGCCCCTCGATGGCCCGGATATGGACAGGCAAGGAATTCCATAACTTGGCAGCAAGGACTTGGAAGGAACGTCCGCCAATCCTAGATCTCTTAAAACGAGGAACTGTGGCAAGATGGAGAACAGAGGACCTCAGAGTGCGAGTAGGCACATAGGGAGAGATAAGTTGCTGGAGAATTGGAGGGGAAGAAAATTTAAGGATTTTGAAAGTCAAAATCAAGGATTTAAACTTTATTCTCTGTGCCACCGGGAGCCAATGGAGATTATAAATAGTTCTCCTAGCTGAGCAGAATTTGGGCAAGCCAACCAGAGCCCTGGCGGCAGCGTTCTGAACGCGTTGAAGGCGGGAGAGCTCAGCCTGGTTGACTCCAAGCATATTATATAAGTATATTAAGGAATTCCCAATAGTGTCCTATGAGAGGGATAGGCCTCACAGTAGTGACAAATGAAATAGGCTGTTTGTCACAACTAGGAGATGCAAAACATAAAAGTACATGTTCTACTTTTTACTTTCATTGTTCCCTGTCATTAGGGTTACTTAGGGCCTACTGTAGGGGTGACTTATAAGTAATAAAAGGAGAGTTTAAGGTTTGGCAAGTAGTTTTAGATGCCAAGTCGAAATGGCAGTAAACTGCACACACAGGCACTGCCGTGGCTGGCCTGAGATAGATTTGAAAGGCTACTTCTGTCGGCAGAACAATCAGTGCTGATGCCCACTAGTAGTGTTTGAAGTACAGGCCCTGGGTATATGGCGTGCCATGTTTCAAAGGACTTATCAGTACAACAAATATGCCAATCAGGTATTCACCAATCTCATCATGTTTAGGGGAAAACCACATGCACTTAAGCACTGGTTAGCAGTGGTAAGAGGCCAACTAAAGAGTTCAGCAAAAAGAGGAGGAGGAAGGCAAAACGCTTGGGGTGACCCTTCAGAGAGGGCCATTTCCCAACAACTTTGAAGGCTGCTGGATCCACCTGAGATAATACATTTGTGGGACATACAGTTTGGTGTTTCTCCATGCAGTTCCTGACAAATGACAGTTACATATTCCACTCCTCCTAAACCTATTACATCACACCTAATATCCAAATATAACTACCCTCCCATAATTCTGCCCTCATACATTGGCCAACAGCATCTTTTGCACGACTGTACAACTCAAATGAAATATTCAGCACAGGCTTTAGCTGCCATCCTCCAATACAGACCTTCATAACCACCAGCCCATCTCCTCAACCTTGAATGGCTCCCTCCATTTGCTCTTTAAGGACAAAAATGAGGCCACTCGTTCGAAAATGGAGCAAATCATAAACTACTGTACTCTTGAATATTATAAAGCTCCCATGAGCCAGCTTGCCTCTGTACTAAAAAATGCAAAATCTACATACTTTTAAGATTAAATATTCTCCACACTCTCCCACAGATGACTTGCTCACACCATTAAAATCCTTCTCTCTTCACTCGTCTCTTGCTCATTCAGCCCCCTAAGACTGCCTTAGTCTTTACAGGTTATTCTTCCCCTAAAATCACAAATATCAGACGCACTACGACTCATTTTCATCAGGTTCTGCCACACAGTCATTCTTCCTACCTCACATTCCCATCAATGCTTCAAACGCAGCTTTCCTCCTCTCGATATCACAAGCTGAACTTATTCCTAGAATGAAGAAAACCAACCTCCCTTGTACATCATCTGAGTCTTTCATCCCCCATATTGTCAAACCAAATGCCCTTTTATTTTGTACTTTATCCTGCCTGACTTCCTTCTTTAACCATTCTTTCAGTCAAGGTACTTTTTTTCAGTGCTTCAAATCAGCTTCTGTCCTGCCACCACTCAAAACACGTACAGCTGACCCAATTAATTCTGCTACCGTCGCTCTGTATTACTACTCCCTCCTCAAATATCTGGAACAGCTGATCTTTAACCACATCTATGTTTCTTTCATTGCCCAGAACTAATTTAACCCTCCCTACCTGGCTTCAGATCTTTATTCTCCATTGAAACCGCCCTTTACCATTTATCCACCTTCATCACATCTATGTGCCATAATCATTTGTCATCCATACTAACACACCTCAGTCTTTCAGCCTCTTGTGACACTGTCAACCATGCTGGTCTCCTTACTTCACTACCCCTTTAGGTATAATTAACAAGTGCTAGACTGTGGTGATGTGATGTTATCTTTTCCATGTATTCCATATTCCAAGTTCTGTAACCTTGGTGTGTGGAATGTAGAATGAAAGAATATAGAATGTTTTTTATGTTTGGCAGTTGCTACCAGCTTCCTCACTACATAGACATTCTACCATCTCTCATACCAATCCTTTACTGCCTTAGGGTGTTCATCTCTTTCAATGCCTCTTACTGTGCCAGTCAGTGTGCGACAAGATTTTACTCTAGGCCCTCTTCATTTCCTACTAAATGCAACGTCCCACACTCAGGTCACATTCAACAAGGAAACCTTGTGGGCAAGTATCACATTACCATCCTGAATACCAGTAATAGTGCCACAGTACTTCAGTGCTGTAAGTGCAATGATAAATCGCAGTTGAGAAGGTGTAAAGTGTCATGAGACAATACTTGCTTTACGTACGGTTTGATGTCAGGGTAGGGGAAGGTGTACAAGAGCTTGAGTAATTAAGGAACTTTGGTAAGACAGGTCGTCTTGTCTATTTAGCCAATGTGGAGAAGTATTCTGGAAGTGTGTTGCTTAAAGCTGTAACCACACACACCTTGGTATACAAGAGACAGCAGAACTCTACATGGGAATAATTTATTTATTTTAAATATAAATATAACATCCTTGACTATGATCACTAGCAATAAAGTCTCAGACCAGGTACATGCAACATACTTATAATAGAAGCCAAGGTAAAGACAAAGAGCACCTCTTAAAAGAGATTAGAAAATGTTATGTTATGCGTATTTGAATAGCACACACGTAGCTGGGGAGGGTATCTTGGAGCTTCAAGAAGGAGCTGAATGGGTCGTGCCAGGGCAGGTTCTTGGTGAAGAGTCAGGTGTTCAGTATCTTGCAGAATTCAAGAACCGAAGAGGCGGCTCTGATTTGCAGAGCAAGTTGTTCCAGACTATAGGAGCAATGTAGAAGGCATCACCGCCGAGTCTGGTTCTGTGTAAGTGGGAGAGTGGTGTGCGAGTAGGATTGTGGCTCAGTAAGGGCATCTGGTAGGTTTGTGGAAGATTATGGAACTGTTGAGGTACATTGGAGCAATGTTGTCTAAGGCTTTGCATGTGTGCGTGAGGAGTTTGAAGAATGCTCGTTTGTGATTTGAGAGCCTGTGGAGTTCTTTGTGGTGCGCAGTGATGTGAGTGCGGGCTGGGAGTCTTGAGGAGGGGTGGGAGTCTGGAGTCAGGTGGGATGGTCTGGAGTATTCTGGTCAGTTGATCACTGATTCCAGCTAAAGTCCATTACTGTAGTACAGCTTGCTGGTGATAAGGAGGGTGGGTAACGGTTCTGCAAATGTGGGTTGGGAGCCCTTTGAAGGTCTTACTGAGCATCTTGGGTGTGAGAAAGTAGGATACAGAGACTTCATTCATTTAGCTAGTGAGTTCGTTGTTGATTACTGTTCCGAGGTACTTTACCCGGGTTATCGAAAGGGGTGAGTGTCTAAGCTCAACAGACCTGCGTGTGCATCTTTTGCAAAAAGATTTCTACTTCCATCTTGTCTGTGTTGAGCTTGAAGTAGTTGGTTTTCATCCATCTGGTGACTTCGGTTATGCAGGTGTAGAAATGTATCTGGTGTTTGGTGTCGTGTCGGAGCACGAGTATGAGCTGGGTGTCATCAGCTTAGGATATGATGTTGATTCCACGAGCGTGGGTGATGCTGGTGTTAAACAGTTTGGAGCTGTGTGAGGATCCTTGTGGAACTCTGAGCCCTGAGGTTGATGGCATCTGAGGTAAAGAGGGCTGGACGGACTGACTGGGCGTGGCCTGTCAGGAAAGAGCAAATCAGAAAAGTGCAGGTCCTTGAATGGCTTTGTGCAGTCAATGGATAAGGATGGGGTTGGAGACAATGTTGAAGGCTGTGAAAGGCAGGCATTGGGCACACACAAATCATTTTTTAATGGGATTTGTTTATTCCATAGCAATATTTGAAAGAACCTAGCTGCAGAATCCTTTAATTGTAAGCTGTAAATAAGCATGTAGGTAGAATTAGAAATGGGGTTTCTAGTTGGCAGAGGTATGCACCCTGTCCAAGTAGGGACCCACACTCAAGTCAGGGCAAGTAAATCACAGACCAAAGATAACCTGTGCTCAACCCCATGGTAGCTTGGCACAGAGCAGTTAGGCCTGTCCGCCAGAGGCAATTAAGTATTTGTACACACATACAGTAACACAGTGAGAACACCATAAAAGTACCCCACACTAGTTTAGAAAAATAGCCAATATTTATCGGAGTATAACAAGACCAAAATGACAAACATCCAACATATACAAGTCAAGATATGAATTTTTCAAGATTAAATGCAGTTATAGGGCTTAGAAACACAATAGATCCAGTCAGGGCTATCTCGATGTGCTTGATGGGGATGAATCCACAAATTCAAGATACCTCGATGGATCATAGGCCTGGGACGAAGTCACGTAGACCCCAGTACAGTACCTTGGAGACGTTGAGAATCAAAGATGATGCAAGGCGCCGGGAGGTGAGGCATCACGGAGGCAGTTGGGATGTTGATACCGTACTGCTATGCAGGTCGTTGGTGTGTTGGTGCTCGGGGATAGTGGCTTGCACAACAGAGGTGATATTTCACTGAAGCAAGTGACGTGTTGGTTCCTGGAGGCCGTGCAGTGTCAATGGTCAAGCTTTGAGTGATCAACTTTACTGCGTCAGTGTCACACCACAAGGAACTGATGCATTATCTCCCCTGGCAGTAAGGAACCAAGGCATCACTTCCTTTGGGAGTAAGGAACCAACGCATTGCTTAGTTTTTACGGCACCTCACCTTCCCTGCGCCTATTTTCATCTTTGATTTTCACACATCCCAGGTACTGTGTGATGAAAGTGACGCATCCATAGTTTCCTTTGGACTGAACTATTTTGAACCTTTTAAAAGTGATATCTTGAAGATTCCCACCAGATGCTCACTGATATAGTTTTACCCAGACTGTCAGTGGATGATTGCGACTTCATGGAGAGAGACATACCCAATGACGAAATAGCGACAGCGATAAGGTTCCTTACACCAGGCAAAGCCTCTGGCCCTAATGGATTGCCTATTGAACTTTATAAATTCAAGCCTAACAGGTTGGCCCCATACTTAAAGACTATGTATGAAGAGTCGATGCTTTCTGGTCTCTTACCCTTGGACCAACGTAGGGCCACTGTTGTCACCATCCACAAGGAAGGGAAGCCCAAAACTGATTGTAGGTCCTATAGGCCAATTTCCTTGCTGAATGCGGAGCCTAAGATTCTGGCTAAACTCCTTGCGAATCAGCCTTTGAC
The DNA here is from genome assembly GCF_964263255.1 of Lissotriton vulgaris. NCBI lineage: Eukaryota > Metazoa > Chordata > Amphibia > Caudata > Salamandridae > Lissotriton > Lissotriton vulgaris. Next base: position 1,156,044,607 of record NC_141693.1, read on the forward strand.
TGTGGTTGAGACCCTGGTTCATCCGGATCAGTCCGGTTTTATACCTCACCATAATGCAGCATTAAACTTTCGCAGGGTACATGGTGTTCTGGGCAGGGCGGCTTCTATCTTGGAGCCGGCAGCCATAGTTTCTTTAGACGCCGCTATGGCCTTTGATACCATCGAATGGCCATATTTGTGGGCAGTGTTGAAGAAAATGGGTTTGGCCCGAACTACATACATTGGGTGCAACTATTGTATTCCCAACCCATGGCCCAAGTTGTGGTCAATAACAACAAGTCAACCGCCTTCACCATGGGCAGGGGTACCCATCAGGGATGCCTTCTGTCCCCGCTCCTGTTCGCCCTAGCGCTGGAACCATTGGCAGCCTGTATTCGCAGAGACCCGATGATTCAGGGTAAGCATTGGTCTCCGGAATGAGAGGACCATATTTCCCTCTATGCTGATGACATTCTTCTCTCTTACCTCTCCGAGAAGATCCCTGACCGTGGTGTTGGATATCCTTGCGATCTTTGTCAGATATTCCGGCTACTCCATAAACTGGAGCAAGCCCCCCCTGTTTGTCGTGGCGGGAAAACCACCGATCCCACTTCGCGGGTGTCCGATACAGACGTGTACAGAAGATTTTAAGTATCTGGGTATTTTCCTCTCATTAGTACCTTCCCGCTGCTACTCTGACAACCTCCGGCCCCCCTTGCTAAGGCTGCGTAAGGATATTGATAGATGGAAGCCGCTCCCACTCTCCCTGTTAGGAAAAGCTGCCCTCTATAAAATTATGTCTTTGCCCAGGTTCTTGTACGCCCTCCAGAACTCCATGGACTCGATTCCCGCGTCCTATTTCAGTGAAGTAGAGAGTCTCCAAAGAGGCCTATTGTGGAACGCAATCCCCGTATCGCTCTTGGTAAACTTTCCTTAAACTGGTACGATGGAGGCATCAGCCTTCCCAATATCAAATTGTATTATTGGGCGACTCACCTGTCCTTCATTAACCACTGCACCTACACCCAGCCTGGAAACCCAGGTTACAGCATGGATAGATGGCTCCTCTCTGGGGGGAACTTTAATAGAGCCCTATACTCCAGACCCCAGCGTTATCCGCTTTCGGGCCCCACTAAGTACGCGTATAACCCATATAGGCAACCTGTGGGAGGGAGCAGATATCAAATCATTTGCCGCCTTACAGCAACAATACAAATTGGCCGACTCAGAGCGCTTCCGCTACACGCAGGTTAGACACGCATTACGTACTCACCTACAACCTGGGACCGCACTATCGGAATCATCCCCGCTAGGAGATAGAGTACTAGAAGGCCATTTACCTGGCAGCACCATTTCACTGATATACAAAAAGTTGATCAAAAACATCTCGGATCCCCTCCAGGCTCTCCGGAAAAAGTGGACCAGAGACGGCATTGAGATGGACGAAGAGAAATGGCAGGAGGCTATCTCCTCTCTGAGAGTGGTGGCGATACCAGCCCGTCTTTGACTGGTCCAACTAAAATTCCTACACAGGGTATATGTAACTGGGCCTCAACTAGTGCGGATGGGGAGGGGGGACGGGGGAGCCTGTAAACGGGGATGTTAGTTAAATTGGAACCTTTTTTCACATAGTCTGGGAAAGCGAGCTGATCAAACCATAATGGCGCGACATCCGTGACATCATTAACACTGTCCTGTCCGTGCAACTCCATGTAGAAGCCCATAGGTGTCTATTAAACATCTGGGAACCAACCAACTTGAATGTCTGCTCAACACAATGGGTCAGGTTGGGACTAATGGTAGCCAAGAGGAACATTGCCCAGCGATGGGGAGCACCGCTTCCGCCAACAGTTAAGACTGGGAAAAAGACTTAGCAATGTTTAGGGAAAAAAATGTATATGTGGCCCGGGGCTGTCCCAAAAAATGGTCTTGTGTGTGGGGCTTGTGGAACTCCTACAGAGGAGATATATGTCAACCTCCCCTGGTTCCTTCTGCCAAAGATCCCTCTCTCACCCTAGACCTTCCATACTCATTTTATGTATGTTATGCCAACTCTACTGTTCCCATGAAGCCTAATGTACTACTCCCTTGGAAATGTAATTGCATTGCTGATGTTTGTTTCTCAATAATAAAAAAATATTTTACAACAAAAACAGTGATATTTTTCCTTGTGTATGTTGGATTTTTGTTGTTCTGGTCTTGTTCAACTTAGATCAATATTGGTTATTTTTCTAAACTGTTGTGGTGTTCATCTGCAGTGTTTTACTGTGTTTCTGTCTGTTTATGTACAAATGCTTTACACATTGCCTTTGAGATAGCCTGAATGCTCGTGAGAAGCTATGAAGGGGTGAGCAAGAGTTATGTTGGGCGTGTAACTCCCTTACCCTGACTAGAAGGAAGGGTCCCTACTTGAACAGGGTGCAAGCCACTGCCAACTAGAGACCCCCTGTTCTAACACCAGTAAATTAAATATGCAAACATGGATAATCTAAATGCCAATACATTGTAGACAAAGAGCAAAGGCACTTTAGCACTGGTCAACAGTGGTAAAGTGCTCAGAGTAAAAAAAACAGCAAAAACGAAGTTAAGCACACAGACAAAAACCGGATGCCTGAAGCGACAAGACTGGGAAACCCACGCCAAAAAATGTAATAAAAACATCATTGGCCACATGTCCATGCAAGAAGCAGAATTTAAATCCATGTGTACATATATAATAGAAACATGTAACTGCAAGTCGTTATATGAATCTCATTATGTAAGAAGTGGCTGAAGGTGTCAAACTAGAGAAAGGTCCACTTGTATACGAACACTCTTCTAGTAGCGTCATGCATAAACGTAAACTTCATGCTAGAATTAAGCATGGTGACGGCAGCTTTAACAGATGCTGTGCCTGAAAGTCAAGTCCAGAGGCATGAGCGAAAAAGAGACACATATTAGGAATACCATACAATTCCCAGTCACAACCCTAGTCATAATTACAGCTGTAAACCGAGTAATGAGTTAAAACTTCTTAAAAAAGGGGAACAAGATAATAAAGGAAAAATTGGGGAAAGATAGAGGGTGGGGAGAGGTATGGTTAAAGTTACCCCACTCCCCATTTGGAAAAAAATAGTATGGGAGATAAACAGTCCTGCATGTGCATATTGATGAAGAACATGTTAAATAAGTAAGATTTAAAAGACTACATGCTTTTCAAACACTCACCGAAATACCATCTAATAAACAAACATGACTGCCCCTTAAATCCCAGAATTCTTGTCCCCACTTCATTCCCCATTTCGAAACCTCTCCCGTTCCGAGCTTCCCCACCACCCTCTCTCAGAACTATTAGCTGACGACTGTATGAGAATAATGTAGAACTATAAGAGGTTAATTGTCTTCTGTTGCAACACTTATACCTATTGTTGTGCTTATCAATCTGTTGATCACCTGCATTGTCGTTCGTAATTGCTCTTCACCATGCTGCTCTATTACCTCATCTCCCCACGTGGGATGTGTATATGCAGAAGCAGCCCAGGCAGGTAAGAGCAGTGGGGCGGGATGGAGGGTGGGGGAGGGACTCGACAGACGTGGAGTGAAAATTAAATAAATAATATATTTTCCCTCGTCGTCTGCCTAGTCTCCCCCCCACCCCACCGCTCTTACCTGCACGGGCCGCTCCTGTGTATATGCCTTCACTACAGACCTCTGCCATGCTTCCCTCTGAGTAAATCAACACTTACTCTGTAAATAACTAAGTGCAGCAGTACATCGTTTTTGGGTTGGGATAAAGTTCTATCTGCATGACTGCTCGTTTTATTTATTTTTATGTTTACTTACCTGTTAAAGTCCGTAATCCATCCATTACTACCTCTCACCCTGCCCCTCCCCACGTCACCGCCCGGCCGGTTCTCCCACTACCGGCCGCGGCTTCTGCAACTGGCCATGCCACGGACACCAATTCACCAAAACTCTGAGGATCTGATTTACAAAGATAAATTTACACTTTTGTGTAAGTTTCCGATTGTTTGTTGTTCACAAAGGGTTTGACAAGTAGTATCTCTATGAGTGCGGAGTCTCTTCACATGAAAACATAGGTCTTTTTATGTGCCGAGACACTGCACTCGTAAAGATACTACTTGTAAATGCCTTTGTGAATAGTAATACAATTGTAAACTTACACAAAAGTGTTTTTGTATAACCTTTGTGACCTAACTTTATGTGCAGAGGAGACTCTACACTCATAAAGCTTCAAATCATAAAACCCTTTGGAATTGCAAATAATCATCAACTTATACAAAAATATAAATTTACCTTAGTGAATCAGGGCCAAAGGGTTGTAAAAATGACATGATACACCATATGGCCTGCCGAAATCATAGTAAAAGTCTTTATCACCAGGGGTAGTATGGGAAGTGGCAACAGCAGCAAAATAAGAACTAAGGGGTATAGCTGCTACCCCTGGATAGCCCTCACTGATATCCATGAGCCAAACCAACATGCAATACAATGATTAAATTCATGTTACATTTACCCACAGTCAAGGGATGTACCTGATCACAGTAGAACTTCATTAGACGAGGTACAAGTCAAACATATGATCAGAGTGGGGTAGGTTCCTGTTGTATCTTGAGTCTCCCTGCTGCTCAGCTAGAATGCATGTGTTGTAGAATGTTGGATGAGTGGAATGCTAGTATGTTATGAATGTCAGTTGGGTGAGGGCTGAGCAGCAGGACAGCTGCTCCTGATGGGGTAACATTGTAACTTATAATCTACTATCTTAATTCAATAAAGTAACCTTCTTAATCAACAAGGAAGACCCAGCTTCTTATTGGTTACATCAGTTCCCCTATGCAGCATGATTTACACTTGCGTCCAGGAACCACGGGGTAGATAATCTGGTGTGCTAAACTGAAACCTACAAGAGATCGGGTGTAGTTTTGATTCTGGAAACCTTCATAATGCACAATTCCTTTGTGGTATACGCATGAATGTATGGCTAGGGAGACAGCCAACGAGGTTTCCTGCTTTCCACTTGAGTGTAAAGTGGCCAATTGTATTTATTTTCTCTTTTTCCATTATGCCTCCAGGAGGACTGGTCAACAGTCACTAGCAGTGCTGAACTGATTATCAAGACATATTCTCATACGTCTCCCACGTTAAAGAACATTTTCTTGTCTTTCCAGGTGGCTCTGTGCTCTGCTCGGAATGATAATCGTTGGAATAAGCATTTTATGTGTGAGTACCATTTCGCATTTTAACAGAAGAAATAACAATAGAATTAACTGCTACCTACTTGAATAATTTGTCCGATGTGTACAAGACCAGAACAGCCTTGTCCTAAAATGACCCAACAATTTGTTTGTAGGATTTTGAGAAAGACATTTCGCAGAACTTTTAGCATTCTTCAAATATTTCAAAGGATTATTCCATGTGTTATGAATTTGGACTTTGTGCATTTTACCCTTGCTAACAATAATAAAGTGCCTGTGCTTTCCATTTCAAACTGCAATTATATACACCTAATTGGCACATTTTGTTTATTTATAAGTCCCTAGTATATGGTAATAGCCGTACCCAGGGCTGTTAAATGAAATGCTACTAGTGGGCTGCAGCACTTATTGTGCCACTCACTGAAGTAGCACTGTAAAACAGGTCTCCAGGGCGGCCATTGCAGCCTGAGTGTGCATTTATTAAGTTCCATTTTGACCTGCCAAAATAAACTTTTTGCCAGATCTAAAGCTTCCTTTTTAAAATTATATGACATCCCTAAGGTAGGCCCTAAATGCATATGGAGCAGAGTGCCTGGTATTTTAAAAGTAGGACATGTATATGTAACGGTTTACATGACCTAGCAGTGATAAACCTTCAAAGTCGTTTTTCACTGTGGTAGAGCGGGCACTCCCAGTGGTTAATACTGGCTTACCCTATTACCCTAAATAAGTGCTAAATTCAGTCTGGGAGTGGCTAGAACAATGGTTTAGGGACGCATTTTAATAGTAATTTAAAATTGAAATCAATAGTCAAGTCGGATTGTATATTACTATTTTCGAAATTACTTTTAGGAAACTTTTCATTTTCCTGACTAAAATGAAAAGGCTTTCCTACCAGTGTCCAGCTGCTACCTGACCACTGATGGGTCCTCTGAGATGTGTATCTCTACCAGACAGTGGACAATGGGCCCCAGGAGTGGGACTCTTCCCTTGATAGGCTGGCCAAGGGAACTGCTGTGTCAGCCCCTTCCTGACCTTCAAAGGATGCCTACCTGGTAACTGTTGGATGAAGCTCGCAACTAAGCCTGTCTCCCCTTTGACTCACTAGCCAGACTGGCACCAAACCCAGTGGGGGTATAGGATCTGACCAGAACTGGTGTAGGGGGTGGACAAAGGCTTGTCTTACACCAACAGGCTGACACCTGGAAAAGATCTGACCCCACAGACTTCTCCTAAGAACGCTCCTGGACATGTGAAGATCAAAAGGAGGACTGCCCTGCTGTCAAAAACTTGAAGGAAGAACAGACCTGCTTACCTCGAAACCAGGACCATAGAAGTGACTTGAAGGGTCAGTTGACTGACCAACTGTTTTAGCTGTAGGGATACAGCAAGCTTCCAGTGTTAAAGAGGCCTTTCTCCCTGCAGCTGCCTGACTGACTGACAGTCAGTTATAACTGGACCTGCTATGGACCAAGCTGCTGGCCTCTGTTGGAGTGCGTCCTAACCCTTAAGTGGTGCCATCAGGCCTTGGATCCTTGTCTGCTGTTAGAGCACACTCCTCCTGTCTTCAAACTGCAATTAGTAGGATTTAGAAATGTTTTGCCAACTTTCTGCCTGAAGAACCAAAGAAGACCAGGGTCACGTCAAAGCTACACCCATCAACGTCGAATTGCAGGTCTGCCTCAGCTTGCTTATTTACCTTGCTGAAGGAGGTCTGGCTTCCAGAAACATTTTGAAGTTCAAAAATAGAAGACTTCTCCGGGACTAAAACTAAGCAGCCTCCAATCTACATCAAAGCCTTCAGAGGAACATACTTTGCTAACTCAGAGCTTTCTTGCTTTTATCGACGACTGCAAATGCGACCCCACTCTTCAGCAACCCACTGTGGTCAAGCCCCACTTCTGATCCAGCTTGCAACTTTCCCCGCTGATGACTCGTAGATAAACACTTTTCCTCCATAAATGTTTCTAAGTTTGAAGGTAAGCATTCCACCGGGGACGAAACATTGTCAGCCTTAACTTTCGTCTCTAACCTGGTCTAGACCAGATAACCGCGGTTGGCGCCTTGTGGTACTATTTTTAATTCAAACTTTGAAAATTCAAATCTCCTGTCCACCTGTTGGATTTTTTATGTTTTGGTGTTCTATTTATTAAAATGTACTCTATTTTTCTAAATTGGTTTGGGATTTTTCTTGTGATGTGTTTTCACTCTTAGTTTTTGAGCACTGTATAAATACTTTACAGATTACCTCTAAGTTAAGCCTGACTGCTCTGTGCCAAGCTACCAGCGGGTTAAGCACATGTTTATTTGGTGACTCTAGTAGTTCGCAATGACAAGACTGTGATTATTATTTGAGGTGGGTTCTCACCCCCTCAACTACACATTTTTTACACCCTGCAATCCAGCTTCCTATAGCAAACGCAAACTTGAATTATGTTTTCAGTGTTACCAATAATGGACCTTCAGTTGACCACATAATTAGCTGCGCATGGGTTTGCGGTGTGGAGATAGAATGTGATGCTTTGGAGGTAACATTCCAATTCTATATTTTTTCCTGCGTATGTGCCAATTATCATGATTTTAGTGAAAAGTGGTGCTGGTCCACCTTTTGTTAGTGGTGCATAACTTTCTCCGGAAGCTATAAACTGTCTCAATCTAATAAGGAAATATAGACTGAAATAGACTGACAGAACCATCCAAGCATTATTTTTGTATTTATTATTTTTATTTACATTAAATATCTCAGATAACAATATTTCATAGTAGCTTTAACATACTCAATAGTAAAATATGTAGGGAATACAGGATACCCATAAATAGAATGAAATAAAAGAGCACAAACGACCAGCGAAATACACCATCTTAATACAATCAGATATTGTGGCCAAGATATACTCAATGCTTTGATACCCCTTATATCTGCGATTCACTGCTAAACTTTGCACTGGTCTGTGAGATCCCATGGAATCATAATAATAGTACTAATTATCTAAATTCTAATGATTGAAAATGTGGGTCATTAATAATGCACTAGCACTTTATTTCTGAATTAGTCTTTACTTCAGAACCAGTATTGACAATCTGTGATTTACTGCCTAATTTTGCATGTTTTTTTCAATGTTGCAATCTGTTTACTATATGCTACTGTATTTAATCATTAATAGAGGCCACATTTGAGTGTGTGTTTATTTGAACATTTACAATGTATTTGTACATCGTATCAAATTCAAGAACTCTGTGTCAAATATTATAAGAGTTGCGTATTTGCACAATTATAGTATATTTCATAACTTTATCGCTTTATGCACATGTCCCTCATAATTCAAAATATTTGTTCAAGTTTTATCATTTCGATGTTAACATGAAATAGCATATTTGGTGCTGATTCGACATTTACTTTCAGTCTGTTTATTAGCTTCACAAACATGGCGTAATTGTTTTTAGAGTCATTAGTGCGCACTTGGTATTTACTGTGCTTCCTATCATGTGGCGCGTCATGTGATCCAGCTCGCACGAGGCGAGCGAAACGCGTCCTGGCGGGCACTATGCCTGAACAATAGGAGACTCATTTTGGAATAAATCTGACATTGCATACACTCAACATTGGAATTGTTTGAATTTTTTTGGAGATATCACTGAGGTCCGTGCCTGGGTGCTCTGCCAAAAGATTGTCAGGGCAGGAGTTGGAGTGACCTCTTATATTCTTATAACATCAGAATTAATCAATCCGAAGACTTGTAAAGCGCACTACTCACCCGTAGGGTCTCAAGGCAATGGGAGGGGGGGATGCTGCTACTGCTCGAACAGCCAGGTCTTGAGTAGTCTTCTGAAGGTAAGCAGGTACTGGGTCTGCTGTAGGAGGATGGGGAGGGTGTTCCAAGTCTTGGCGGCGAGGTGGGAGAGCGATCTGCCGCCGGAAGTCATTCTTCGGATGCGGGGGACGGTGGCGAGGTCGGCGGAGCAGAGCTGGAGGTTGGGGGTGTAGAAAGTGAGTCGCCTGTTGAGGTATGCTGGTCCGGTGTTGTGGAGTGCCTTGTGTGCGTGGGTGAGGAGCTTGAAGGTGATCATCTTGTTGACGGGGAGCCAGTGCAGGTCTCTCAGGTGGGATGTGATGTGGCTGCGGTGGGGGATGCTGAGGATCAGGCTTGCAGAGATGTTCTGAATCCGTTGTAGTCGTTTTAGGAGTTTGGCCGAGGTTCCTGCGTAGAGGGAGTTTCTGTAGTCCAGCCTGCTACTGACTAGGGCCTGAATATCTGCCTGAAGTTCAAATATCTGACATTGGAGCGCCCACCACTCATGAACCCTGGGAGGTGTGGAGGTAATCCATGTCCTTGCAATGCGCGGACAGCTATCATTGCAATGGAAACAATAGTGGATAACCTAGGGCTAATATCAAGTCTACAAGCCAGCATAACATCCTTAGTGGGTATCTGAAGGTCAAGCCCCAGATACTGAAAGAGGGTCGCAACTACATTGGACCAATAAGCATTTAAAGATGGGCACCCAGCAAACATTTGTACAATTTCTGCTGCTTCAAGGCCGCATTTTGGGCAATAGAATGTATCACTAGTATCTTTAAAATCCCACTTACCGATTTTTCTTGCGTATAATATAATACACAGACAATTTTATACTGCTCAATCTTGAGACTATCTGAGAAGACCAAAGAGTTGATTATGTCTAGAGTATTAGGATACCTTCTGGTTGGATAGCCTGATCTAGTCTGTGACTGCACTTACATGCAAGAATAACCAAGTCATCATCCCTGTGATCGCTAATAATATATTATAATTCTGTATATCTCCCTGATCATTAGCTTGCCCTCAGTAGTGAATGAATATATCAGGATATCCAGGTCACTAAGGGCAACACTATATGTAGGATTATGTAGAAAAAAAATCACAAATTTGAAAATATTTTTTAAATGACGGTTACGGAAGATTACATATTGTTTGCAATACTGCAAAAGTACATAGCTTATTGTAATCAGATAACAGCCTGACAGTTTTTAGAGCATGCTCATACCATGATCTGGCTACAGAATCATGAAATACAGAGTGGAAATTGGGATTGCCCCATAGAGGTATAAACAATGGATCGTGGGAACAGATTACTTAAAACTAATTTCACCCCATAATTACAGATATACTTAATAATCTTAAAACACATCCTTTTAAAATAATTTGAATCAGAGTTTCCATAGAAGGAACCTCATGTTAGCCTTCATAGCCATTTCATATTGAGGGATGTATGAATCCATATTATGGTTGCTTAACAAATTCCTAATGCGGATACCAAATGCCGCCATAGATCTAACAATCTGGCAGTGGGAATCAGCCCTGATTGCAGGGGAGCTTCATAAATCATTTAACTCCTCTAGCCCTCTTATATCCACAAATAAAGCTTTCAGTAGTCCTCTCAGATTGCTTAAAAAGGGGGAATCAGGAACCTATAATGGAATTGCACAAAAAAGGTAAAGGCATTTTGCAAGAATATTCATTTTGACATTGTTACATCGTCCAACTATGCTTATTGGGTGATGATTCTAATATCACATCTTGGCTTTACATGATTGTAAAAGCAGCTCATAATTAGGGCTCCCGGTTTTATGGTATATATATATTTTTTTAACATTTCCGTCAGTATTTATCCATATTAACAAACAAACTTTGCCACTGACCTGGGAGCCTTGCCGGAGGAGGTCTACGGAGCACCTTGCCCTCTAACCCTCGGGTTACCACTGCCGCCGCCGCTTCGCGGTTCGCAGTGAGGGGCGGTGCAGCCTGGGCGCTTGAATCGAGGCGGTGCCGGGAACCAACAAGGGCGCGTGCAGCAGGGACTCGGAACACCAGGAGTCCCTGCGGTCCACAGGTGCGCACGGACGCGCCCACAGCCAGACACGCCCCCGCCTGGCCAGATTCAAAAGGCGTGTGCTCTATGAACCGTTTGGGACACCAACAAACTTTGCCACTGACCTGGGAGCCTTGCCGGAGGAGGTCTACGGAGCACCTTGCCCTCTAACCCTCGGGTTACCACTGCCGCCGCCGCCGCGGCAGCTCACCGCACCAGCTCCGCTGGTGCGGCTTCGCGGTTCGCAGTGAGGGGCGGTGCAGCCTGGGCGCTTGAATCGAGGAGGTGCCGGGAACCAACAAGGGCGCGTGCAGCAGGAACTCGGAACACCAGGAGTCCCTGCGGTCCACAGGTGCACACGGACGTGCCCACAGCCAGACACGCCCCCCGCCTGCAACGGCCCCTATATCACGATCAGCTCATCACTCAGCGGGACGCGAGCGGGACGCCGAGCGAAGCCCGAGCAAAGGGCGGGCAGTCTGTGGCAGTCAGGGGCTTTCAGAGGCTGGGCTGGGCCACGTTTCTTTCATCCAGCCCTGGGCCCTGGTGGGTTGCGTGTCATCTCCTAAAGGCGTACCTCCTACCATGTCAACCCGTTCTGGTAAATTACTTAGGAGTGAGAGCGAAAGGGGAGGTGCTGTTGGGAGCCCAGTGATTGGAACTATGGACCGTTTCATAACCAGAGTGGCGGCGGTCATTGAAAAGGAGATTGCCATGTCCGAACGCCGTCTCTCTGAGGTCTATCTCCGTTCTAGACGCTCCTCACTGGGGGCTGTAGCCCAGGCCTTGTCACCGGCCCGTGAGCGGGTCCAATCTGTTCCCCCTGACATCCCGGAAGGCCCTGTAGATCCTCCCCAGATGGTAGAAATTGGGAAAAACATAGATAGGTTGGAACATCTGGCAGCGCTTCTACCTAGTGGCGTAGTGGAAGAGGGTGGCGCAAGTACACCTAATTCACCTGCACCCCCAAACATAGGCAAAACTCAAACATTATCACCAATTCCACCGGTTCCCAACATAGTAAACCTAGCTGGGGCGCCATCTGTGTATGACTCGAGTGGGCACAGTAAAAGGGCCAAAAATAAAAGGGCAGCCAGCTCTAGTAAGGGTAGGCTGGTGAGACAAGCCGCGCTTTACAAGCGACCGAGGAAGCCTCTTGGGCTGGGTGGGAAGGACGTAAAGGGGTCGGACCCAGTTGATAAGGGTGTGGTGGAGGGGGGTTCTGTGGACACACACACGGGTAATAATAATTGTTCGTCCCCTAGTAGTAGTGCTGTAAATGTCTCCGCATTTATTGACCCCAAGATCATTGACAACATTATGGAGAGGGTAAACAGTCTCTTGATGCCCCTGTTGACCCAGGTTAAGGGTTTGGGGGCTAGAATAGACAAACTAGAGCAATCTACCCTCGACGGCTTTTTCTCACTTAAATCTACAATTAAACAGCATAAAAGAGTGAGTGAGAACCAGGCCTTGGGACTAAAGGGGAGTGTGCCCCCAGTAGCTTCCTTGCCACTACAAACGGATTCTAATCCTCCAACTAGGGCAAATAAGGTAGATACTAGCAAAGCGCAAGCACCAGTACCTGTAATTCCTCCCCCGCCAAAAGTAGGGCCCCAACACAAGGGAACGGTAACATCCTCTGAGGTTGCCAAAAGTACACCAAAACTAACACCCCAATTGCAGCCCCCGATAAGTAGAGGGGCGGTAAAGGTTAGCCAAACCCCTGGTACACAAGACAAAGGAAAGGGAGCAGCGACGGAGATGGTCGCCAAAACTGCCCCTCAACCTGTAGTCCCAGTTGCTACCACAGTGGCCCCCCGCAAATCCCCACGGCGGAGTCCCCCCATAAATCTCCCACCAGATTGTCACCCTTTTGTTGCCGTACTAGTAAACGTTCCCCCACTGAAGGAAGACCAGTTGGAGGATCACCAGGCCCTCAAAAATAAGTGTATCCACTGGCTAAAGTTAAACAAGCCAATCCCGAGTGGTGTGGATTGGCTAATTCTAAGTGTTCGCAGAGTTGGGTGGGTAGACCGAGGAAAAAAAACACAGGAGGTGGATTGTATAATAATAAACTTTCAAGATCCCAGAGTGGTGAGCTCCATCTGTGGCCCCATAAAAAATATGGATGCGGTAGGGGTCAAAGTAGTGGATCTAACCTTTTTTTACCCCAGGCCAATTGTTATGTCGCCCTGGGTGGGCCCTAGCACATTTGGCTTAGGCCAAAACTGGGACCCATGTTGGGTTGGGGGTCCTGGGTACAACGGGTTGAACCCCCTGTGGGGGCCAGGGAGATGTTGACTGGAGGGGGGTGATACGAGGGAAATAGCAGTTTCTGATTTGGTAACTGGCAATAAAATAGGGTTAATGACAGCACCACCAACCCGAATATTTTCACCGATAAGTACAGGCGACAGTGGGATGGTAGACTCTCTGCCCATTGCTTTGGACTGTAATTTGCCTGTTCCCCCTGTGAGGCCTGCGGACAGTAGTGTTCTCGCGGTCAGCGACACATCAGCTGTGGCGGACCGTGTTTTCAAGGTTTTCAGCTGGAATGTCGCAGGGATCGCGAGAAAGTTGGCCCTCCCAGACTGGAATGCCTTGGTTGATGAGCACGCTATATGCATCTTTCAGGAGACCTGGAGTTTGGAGCCGGTACATAGGGTGGGATTCTCCTCCTACTTCGTGCCTGCACTAATCTCGGAATCAGGGAGGGGTCGCCCTTCGGGTGGCCTGCTCATATGGGTGGCAGCTTCCCTAGACTGTAGAATAGAGGAGTCTCAGACAGGCTGTCCAGACATTCAAAATATTATTCTAAGAGATTCCAGGGGTCGAACAATATTGAATATTTATAACGTGTACGCCAGAGGGACTAAGGGCGGGAGGAAGTCCACTCTAGTATCTCTTCTGGAGAGCCTTCTGAGCACAACTTCACACAAGATGTGTACCCTGGTCGCGGGAGACATGAACTGTACGTTCGAGCCTCTGGGCTCGGATGTTGCCTTAGACCAGGATGAGGAGGACGCCAAGATAGGGATCCAGCCCTGGAAATTCCACCCATTAGGAGATGGTCAGAGGTGGCGTTGCAGTTATACACCCTGAGTATCGAACTAAATCTAAGGGCAGTGAATGGGAGGACAAATTCAGATGGGGGGGGGGCTCATACTTATAATAGACCAGGACACACTTCTAGAATTGACTATATCTTATTAGATATATGTCTGTGGAGCCAGGTGAGGGACATGGTTGTGGTCCCGACGGTCGAAAGTGATCACAACCCACTTTCCTTGACCATGGCCCAGTGGTGGAGTTTTTCTAAGAAGGGTCCCATTAACCCCACATCAGCTCTCCCTGACGAGTCGGTACTCTCACTCTGTGGAAGGCGTCTAAAATGGGCAAAATTGGTCCTCTCGGAGGAAAAGGTTGGAGAAATATCAACCCTTTTAGACCAAGCACTGTTAAACCTGGGGTCACTCCCGGAAGGGGTGGGTAGGGATTGCGGGGTCTTTGTCTCCCTAACAGAGGCTCTAACAAATGTGTTTACCATCCCCCCGAGTAAGGTAGGGAAGAAAGGAGGTGTAAAGCAAGGTAACGGATGGTACACACAAATATGTAGGGTACACAAATCAAGACTTGTAGAGGCAGTGAAACTCAAATCCCACACTGATATATTGGAAGCAAGGAAGGCTTATAATAGATCTCTTAAATTTGCTAAGAAGGAGTGGGAAGAGAAATTTTGGGAGGACCTACTTCTGGCCAGCAAAATTAAAGACTCAAGGGGGTTTTGGAACCTTGTAGGCTCCCGGAACAGGCCCGATGAAGCTATGAGACCCTGTAATATCCCCCCACAAAGCTGGGTAAAACACTTCGGGGCTTTATACCTCCCGGCAGATGGGGCACTAAATGTCAGGGTGCTCCCCCCATTAGTATCTGAACCTCACGGCTACAATCTCTTTACAGCTCTAGAGATTGAAAAGGTAATTGGGTGGGTAGCCCCCCGGAAAGCAGCAGGCCCAGATGGCTTACCGGGGGATCTCATGCGGGCATATCCAGTGGCATGGGGAAGGGTTATTGCAGCACTCCTAAATGATATTATGAAGGGGGGGGCAGTGCCCGATTCCTGGAAAGGGGCGGTGGTGGTCCCAATTTATAAAAAAGGATGTAGAGAAATTCCGGGAAACTATCGGCCCATAAGTCTTATTGACTCCACCCAAAAGATAGCAGGCAAAGCTATACTTGGTAGGATTCTTCATTGGGTGGAGGAAAATAAAATACTATCAGACTTCCAGGCAGGGTTCCGGGCAGGAACAGGGACGATAGAGCAGGTGTTTAGGCTAGCACTCCTTGGCTGGAAGGTGGTGGAGCTAGGCAAGGGCAGTCTATACTTGGCTTTTATAGATCTGAGGACTGCCTTTGACCTAGTTCCTCGGGAGGAGTTATGGAGGGTGCTTTATGGGCCTGGACTGCCTCCTTACATCTTGTCCCTCCTTATTAGCCTTCACGCCAATACCTTTGCTCAGGTTCGCTGGGGGAGAAACGGAGAGTTAACTGAGAAAATCCCAGTGTCTAGGGGTGTGGGACAGGGATGCGTCCTAGCGCCCACCCTTTTTTCACTATACGTTAATGGGGTGGTGGAATATCTCCAGAAAGAACCAGCCGACGCTCCCTGTCTCGGGGGAGTGCGGATTCCAACCCTACTTTTTGCGGACGATACGCTCTTGATTTCCAAGACTCCGCAAGGCCTCCAGAAGATGCTAACCCGTTTCCAGAACTTTTGCGTTTCAAGGGGCTTGGTAATCAACGTGGATAAAACCAAGTTTTTAATTCTAAACCCTCCAAGGAAACTGGGCCGCCCACCTATTCTCAACTCTGTTCCCTTGGAGAAAATATCCGAATTTGATTACCTTGGAATACGGATTACGGATAGCATGAACTGGTCACCTCACATTGCCAAGATGGTCTTGAACCACAAGAGAGTAAGAGGTGCCCTGCTGAGGGAATTCCGGGCATCACTGAGGAGGTCGCTTGCCCCAGCAATTGACATTTACAAGGCTAAGGGAGTACCATCAGCCTTGTATGGGGCAGAGCTGTGGGGGCATTGCTGCCTAGATTCCCTGGCAACAGCAGAGAGCAAGCTTTTGAAATCTTTAATCGCCCTCCCTCCGAGCACTCCAACAGTGCCTGTGCTGTTGGACACAGGCTGTAAGAATATCAAAGACCAAGCCCGGCTTCGTCCGCTCCTTCTATGGGCACGTATCTGGAGGGGTGAAGAGCTAAAATCATATGCTGAAGGGTTGGCTGAGATAATGAGCCTGGGCGGTTGGGCGAAGATTAAGTGGTTGAGAGACACCAAAAAGCTTTTGGAGGAACTTGGGCTGGGGGACTGTTGGTCATCAAGAACGGCTCCACCAAAAGATGTTCTGAAAAAATTATACTGGAACTGGGTTGCGGATCAGCTAGTTATAAATTCTAGTCATTGTAAATCTACAGTTGCCTTTTTAACAATAAAAGATGTAGTAGTTTACGAACCTTACCTGGACCTAATTACCCTTCCAGCTGATCGAGCACTGTATTTTAAATTCAGAGTGGGCTCCCTTCCAAATCGGGCCCTGGTGTCAAAGTGGAAATCAGGTGCCCACACGTCACCCTTTTGTGCCCGTTGTACCACTAGGACAGAGTCTATACCGCATATCCTGTTCGAATGTCCGGACTATGCTAAACCCAAGAGTTTTTTGCTCAAACCCCTTTGTTGCAATATGGGTACGCGTAGTTATCTGGTAGCCCTTCGCATCCTAATGACGGACACTTTCCCCCCCCCCCCCATTGTTTGTGGTGTAGCCAAATTTTTAAAGCATTTCTGGCTGATTCGTTGCAGGAGATTGTCAATAGCGGTTTAATTCGTTTTTTTAGCTAATTTATTCTGGCATCATATGGCTTTTTATCTTTCTTAAATGTACATTCAGTATTGCTTCTTAAAAATGTTTTTTCTAGTTTTGTAAATGCTGTATTCTGTGTACGCTTTCAAGATATCTTGCATATCGAATAAAAGCTTCAACCAACCATATTAATTATTTTGACATCTTATTAATATTTAGCCATATTTATTTTGAGAATAAATTAAGTTGTAAAATGGTATATTTTCACGTTTATTCAACTCTTGGACATGCACTCATACTGGATGCCTGTCATGTTTTAGCAAATTAAGCAGCCACGTATAACAAAAGACCCCACTCACAGTTAATATAGGCCTGTACTTAAGGAAATATAATCCTGTTTTTTTAACTGTCCATGCTGTCTATCGCTCAGCTGTTGCCTGGAATTCATGAAAGACAACATGGAGAGTCTCTTATAGGAAGCACCATTTTCAGTATTTTTCAGCTTTTAAAAATAAATACGGACAGGAAACACATTGTTTTCTGTCTGTATTTATCTATAAAGATTAAAAAACTGAAGTCTTACTCATAATTCAGCTGCAGAATCTGCTCCACCTTTTTACAGTCCTTGATCCTTAGATAAGTAGTGGCTGGGACTATCCCAGAAATTATTTGATCTGTTCCAAATTAAGAACATTATTTGTTTTAGACAAATTCAACTTATATCCAGAGCCAACCCCAAAACCCTTGGCCTCAATTGAGATTTGGTTAACAGCTTGGATAGGATCTGATGAGTATATCGCTACATCATCAGGATAAGCATACATTTTTATTTCCACCCCATTTAGTACAACCAGGTGAATTAGACAGTTCTTAATAAATAACCTTAGATAGGGTTCTATATAAAGAGCATATAACAGAGGAGAAAGCAGAAACCCCCTGTGAGTACCCCTACATATGCAAAATAGAGGAGAGCAGTGCCTATTAAGAAGAAACCTAGCCACTGGGCTTCTATAAATTGTTATTGTTACTTTAGCTTATATAGCGCCATCTCACCTACAGGTCTCAAGGCGCTTATGACCAAAGGAGCAGCCAGGAAATCTCACGCAGAAAGAAGGGAAAGAGTAATAGATGATATAGATCCAAAGGCTTCTCTAAACAAAAGAGTTTTTAGCTGTTTCCTAAAGCATAGGAGGCTAGTCTCTTTCCGAAGATAGTCTGGCAGCTTATTCCACAACAGTGGAGTCTGTATGGAAAAGGCTCTTCCACCCTTAGGGGCTCATTATGATTGCGGATTTTCCGCATCCTCCGGGCCGGTGGAAGCCACCGCCGGCCCGGAGGATGCGGAAAATCCGCAGCGGACCTACCAAAGACCCACCGCCACATTAGGATGGCTGGTGGGTCCTGGTTTCCGTCCGCAGCTTTTCCTCCGCGGTTGGCTTACAACCGCGGTGGAAAAGCACTAATCTGGTGACGGTGTCTCTCAGACACCGTCCGCCAGATTAGTATTTGCCTGCAAACATGCTTTTCCGCGGCGGCTTTTCCGCCGTGGAAAAGCATGTGTAACTTCACTGTGGGGGCCCGTTGCGGGCCCCCTAGGTGAAGGTGGGGTAGGGGGTGCACATGGGGGGTACCTATGGTACCCCCTGCATTTGTATGCAGAAAGCGGCAGGCACCGCGCGGTGCCTGCCTCTTTCTGCATGCAAATGCAATGCGTGCATTTTTAACATTGCCGCGGGTGCAGCTTGAAGCCGCACCCGCCGCAATGTTAAAAATAGAGGATGTGACCGCCACCCTGGCGGTCACATCCTAATCGCACAGGAGGGGACTCCGCAGCCCAAGCGGACGTCCCCTCCTCCTCAATGATCGCGGACGAACGCAAGTCCGTCCGCAATCATAATCGGCCCCTTAGTTGCCATTTTAAAACGGGGGCAGGCCAACAGCTGGGCGTCGGATGATCTAAGAGTCTGTTTAGGCAGATATGGTGTCAGGCGTTCCTTAATATAGGCAGGCGCCTGTCCATAAAGCGTCTTATGTGCAATGCACAGACTCTTAAACTCCACCCTCTGTTTCACCGGGAGCCAGTGGAGTTTTAGCAATAACGGTGAAGCATGAGAGCATCTAGGAAGCCTAAAAATTAGACGCGCAGCATCATTTAAGACAACTTGCAGTCTGTGTGTCAGATTTTTTGGCAAACCCAAGTAGAGGGCGTTGCCATAGTCCAGCCAGGCGTGATATAATGGTGGTAGAGACCACCGTACGGAGCATGGATTGGGATAGGAGGGGAACTAGCCTACGCAGCTGCCTAATTAGGCCAATACATGTGCCCACGACGGTTGAGATCTGAGCCGTCATTGACAATTCCTGGTCAATTTTTATGCCAAGGCTTTTCACACTTGGCACTGGCAGCGGTGCGGATCCAAGATCTTGGGGCCAGAACAGATCCCAAGGTGATATGCCCATAGATACCACAAGAACCTCTGTCTTTTCAGGGTTGATTTTCAGCCAATTGGCCATCATCCACCCCACTGTAAACTTGAGACCCTCTTGCACATATCCATGTGCTCCAGATGAGTTCTCAATGCTAAATAACAGCTGGGTGTCGTCAGCATAGTTAAAAACACGACAACCCATAAGTACCAGAGATTCGATTAGAGGTTGGCTTTAAACCCTATGTAAAAACCTTTCACCAATAACCATGGCCTGCACTGTCGACCAGAGATAGTGCAATCATTACAACCCTGCTATCCAGTACCTCAATGTTTAATTTCAACATGGATATAGTCCATTATATACAATTAAAAAGGGTGCAGACAGCACAGTGATATATATATATATATATATATATATATATATATATATATATATATATATATATATATATATATACATACACACACACACACACACACATCAGGGATGTCCTATATAGTTCTCTCTATACAGAAATAGTAGGGTATGAGTTCATTAATTGCTGTTCACCGCGACGGCCACATGATGCACTGGCTTTGATTGACGCCATGCCAACTAAACAATTGAACCTGAGCTGGCCAATACTCCAGCGGTTTGGCACAACGCTCAGAGAGGCCCGACAACAATGCAGCCTCATCAGTGACTTTTCTGACAGCTGCTGATCAAAAGGAGCACGCAGAAAAAAACATTCAAGCAGATGATAGCAACAATAGCAGAAGCGAGGGGGCAGGTATGCACTCACAGAAGGCTCAGCCTGCCTCCATGTTTTTACCCTAAAAACACTAAGGGTGGGTGCCTCTATGCGGAGTACCACGGGAGGGTGAAGGGGCCGGCTAACTCCGCTCCGCCACAGAGTCAGAGTTTTGCCTAAACTCCGAATTCCAATGGAATGTGGAGTAGGCCAAACTCCAGAAACTCCCCTGGCGGAGCGGAGTTACCAGCCCGGGGTTAAAAAGCACTCCTTTTTTTCGCTTGTAGGCAAACTGCATCAGAATGGAGTTTCACCAAATACTTAAAACTCGGAGAAGATAAGCTGAAAAGGATTTGCTATTGAGGAGATGAACGTAGCGGGAGAAGTCATGAAGTCAATCTGTCTGGCAATGCATAACCTCGTTATTGTTAAGACTGGATCCAGACCCTAAACCTTACCAGAAGAGACATCAAACAAGGTCTTCTTCAGCAAGTTAACAGCCACGATAGCAAGGAGTGTGCACATCTGCTCTGAGGTTAACCCATTTATATTCAAGCTACATAACAGCCCTAACTCCAGGCCCTCTTCTTTGAAAAGAAAAAGCAAGCATGGCCTCAGAACAGATGTATAGCCAACAATAAGCAAACTTGCTGCTCAATCAATCAATTAATTCTGGCTTAAACAAATTAGCATTTTTGAGAAAGGGCAACAGTCATGGGCAAGGGAATTTATGTGGAACAGACATTGGCTTGGAAGTCAGTTGCTGGGTTACTTATCTGCTTAAATGGCCATGATAGGTTTTTGCCCTAACAGGCATCTGATTCTTAAAAAAAAACATAACCATGCATGGCGCTCGGGTTAGAGAGACCTGTGGTGGCAATGGCTTTAATTCAATCAAAATCGGACTATCCTTTAGGGTGCCCCAAGGCCCTCACTTATGAAAACTGTTTATGAGTACACATAGTCCTGCTTTACCTACTTTAATTGGACAAATGTAAGATCTGACACATACGTCTGCCAGTGATCACCACATCCCCACTTACGTGGACTTTGCTGTGGCACGACAGACAGACATCAGGAAGTGTTCCTTCTTTCTTCCAACCCTAAAAAAACAGTAGTTTTCAGACTGCGATTCATGACAGTAGACAGTAGTTTTCAGACTGCGATTCATGACATGACAGTAGACAGGTGAACTTTAGGACCCTGGAACAAATAGTCAAGTCTGCTCATCCTGGACACTCAACATCCGTTTTGTGACATAAGAGCTCAGGAGAAGAAGGAGGTAAAAGAACACTTTTGGACAGGACAGTGTAAAGGAAGCACGTGGGGGAGAGACAAGATGCCCTCGATTTAGACTCCACATTTAATCAGGGGCTAAATAGAATAAAGCAGTGGTTCTTAACCTGCGGTCTTTGGACACCTAAGAGTCTGCAGCACCTACTCAGGGGGTCTGCAATCGCTTAGAAAATTAAACAATATTAGCAGATGAAAAAAGTACATATACAGAAAAAGTCAAAGTGACATTTTTGAAACCTTTGTAAGTTTGAAGCCAAAACCGAATCTAGTATGGATGCCTGGTGGTCTCAATTGAAGCACTGGTATGTGCTAACAAGAAGAGAGTGCCATAGGAGCCAAAAATGAGAAAGTGATATGCTAGATCTTAGTATATCACTTCGTCTTTTAAAGAGAAAACACAACTTTGAAAAGCTTCATCCTTCCCAATAAAAATGTAGATTTTAGCATTTTGTTTGATTGTGAATTAAATTAGAATATTCCACAGTTTGTGTATTTTGTTTGATGCCTACTTGTTTTTGTATTATTTGTTTGAGGTTCAAATAATAGATATTGCTTAGTTAGGGGTCCCCTGCTTCCAGCAGAGATTCAGTGGGGATCAGTGGCGGCTGCCTCATAACATGGGTGGTGAAGAGTGGAAATGGATTAACATTATTTTTTTTTAAACGTACTTTTCCTTTGCCACCACGCCTCCGCCGCCTCTCCTCCATCCTCTTCAGATCTGCTACAGCACCGGAAGCACTCATGCTTTTGGGGTCTCCCAGCCAATCACGGCGCTGCAGAAGCAGCATCCTGATTGGCCTGAGAGTCCTCTTTGGACACGCAGGCAGTGCCTGGGAGACTGGGCATGTTCTCCACGGGATATGCAACACAGACCAATGGAAAACACGCCATGTGCGCATGATGGTTTGGACGGCCCCAGAGGGCTGGCCAAACAGTCATGAGCACTTAGAGGAGTGAAAACTACTCCTCACTCTCTTTGGCATCACAGAGCTTGGCCCCACCACCACCTGGTTCCGAGTGCCCCATAAATTTTTTTAATTATAATAAAATTCTGTTATTATCATTTTCTTTTTCTTTTGTGCTCTGCTTAGATAGCAGTGGGGTGACACTCCTCCACCTTAGCGGAGGAGCTGCCACTAGTGGGGGGGGGGGTCTACAGAAGTCAAAATGTTAAGAATTTTTGGCATAGATTCATTAGCAACTTGTGGCCGACCTCTTTCTTGTGATTGTACCTTCACTGCTGCAATATGCTGCACTTTCTGACCCACTCTGAAGGGTACTATAGCCCAAGCAACAGTCCGGTACCGACCAGGCTACTGTCTTTAAGATCTGAATAGAGGGATTCCAAGGGTGCTGAAGACATGGTCAATGGGTTTGTGCACCCACTGCCTGTATATATTTTTTACAGGGTTAGGATGATTCTTTAAAGAGGAAGTGTCCTGTTCTGAGAGCATAAATTGAAGGTTGTAGGGCGAGATGAAATCTGTGATCTGTTCCTAAATTAACCTGTGCATATCCCTGGATAGCTTGGCACAAAAAGCAGTCAGGCTTAACTTAGAGGCAACGTGTAAAGCATTTATGCAGTAGACAAACAGTAATAAAGTGATAACACATCGGAAAACTCCCACACTGATTTAGAAAAACAGTAGATTTAAACAAATGACTGGACACCAAAATGGCAAAAATCCCATCAATATAAATAGTTATGAATTTTTTAAGTTTTTAGTAAAAACGAGTGCTTATGAGATCAGTGTGCCAACTGTGGACATCTTGTCACGTGAGACTGGGTCAAAGGTGAAAAATATGGCCCACTGCATGAAGCGTGGTTCGAATTCAAGAAATGGATTGGGCCTGGTCAGCTCTTACCCATTCGGCCGCAGGAGGTGTCTGAATAGGGATCGTAGTCATCGGACAGCCTTGGGTCTAAGCCGCAGTGAAGATTTTGCACTTAGTCTCAGAAATAGAAGTTGAAAATCTCCCACAGAGGGCTTTATCCAAGGACAGTTTCACGAGGCCCAATGCCCCTTTGGAGAAGGAAAGCTGAAATGGATTTGCTGTTGAGGAGGTGAATGTAGCAGGAGAAGTTACAAAGCCAATCTGATTGACGATGCATCTCAGGTAGAGGGGCGAGCAGGTTGGTCCCAGTATCCTCCTGGTTCTCAAAACATGTGCGAATTTAGGTCACCTTCAGCACCCCTTTCAAGGGCCCAGAACTAGTGGGGCGCCAACTGGAGGGTCAAGACTTACTCAGGCTAGGTCCAGGTGTGAGTTCAAGATCGAGGAAGCATTTTATGTCCCTGTTGCTCTGAACAGGAGGCCAGCTAACTAGCAGTTGTGTGTCACTCTGGAGGTCCTAGAACAGATGATGATCCAGGCATTGTACCCAGGCAGAAGGGGGCAGGACAACAGGGTAGCAATTCATAGCAGCAGTCCAGCAGAATGGCAGTCATCCTAACAGCACAGCAGTCCTCCTTCAAGGCAGAGTATCCACAGGTCCAGAAGTGTACTGAACAGTGGGTCTTAATGTCTTATTTTTATAACCTGCGGCCCTTCCTCTGGAAGGTGGGAGAAGCTTCTAGAAAGCTTATTTGAAGTGCATTGAATTTCCTGACTCTCCTGCCCTGGCTCATGGCTGGCAGCAGTGACAATGGGGTTGTTAGGCCCTTTGCGTTAAGTGCACAAGCAATTGAGTTGCAAGTGGGGCTGTGCCCAGTTCTGCCCCTCCACCTACCAGCAGATGGCCAAATGAAGCAGACCCAGTCCCTCTATTGTGTGACTATCTTGGAAGAATTCATAAAGTTTAACTGTCAGCTACACCCAGTCATGTGACAGAAGACAGGTTGCAGGCACAAAGCGCTATGATCAGAAAAATGCCAAATTTATAAAAGTGGAATTGTCATGAAAAACCCACCTTTACCATTAAAGAGGGTTTATAATTACAATTTCATAGCTACTAAACATGATATGGCTACCTCCTCCTAATTGTAAACGATAGCTTATTAGATGCAATAAGGAATCTCCAATGTTATGCTAAGGGAAGGGTAAACCTCACAGTAGTGAAAAACGAGTTTAGGTGTTTTCACTATGAGTACATGCAAAACATAAGAGTACATGTCCGACCTTTCAAATACACACACCAAGCCTTATAGGCTACCTACAGCCTACCTTAAGGGTGATTTTTTATGTAATAAAAAGAATGTTTAAGACTTGGCACGGGGGTGTTTAATGCCAAGTCCACATGGCAGTTTAAAACTGAATTCAGGCTAAAAAGGCAGGCCTGGGATATGTTTTAAGGTGCTACTTAAGTGGGTGGCACAATAAGTGCTGCAAGCTTACTGGTAGCATTTAATTTACCGCCCCTGGGTAGATGGTATACTACTCTACAAGGGACTTATAAGTAAATTAAATATGACAAGTAGGTGTATGGAAATCAAATGATGTTTAGGGGAGTGACCACATGCTTTTTAGTACTGGTTAGCAGTGGTAAAGTGCTTAGAGTCCGAAGATCAGCAAAAACAAATTTCAGCACAAAAATGAAGGTAAGGAGGCAAAAGGTTTAGGGGAAGACAAGCCTAAGGCTGACAGGCATTACATGCACCCTATATGTGGCCTAGACTCTTACATGGAGGACATTTTTGGGATATTTACATCAGACTAAAGAGAGACAGTTTTCTAGCACACTCTCCGAACTCACATATTTCAAAGTGCTCGAAAATGCAATAAGGAAAACAAAATACAGCTAAATAAAACATTTGCCAAGGATCACACAATTTGGTCAAGCAGGGAAAGCGGGAAAAATCCAGGGGTTTCTAATTTCATGTTGTGCCATTCAGCCACTAGATGGGTATCTCTTTACCTCTGCTGTTTTAACAAAAGGGGATCTGGATTAAACCCAGATCTTTTGACTGGGTGTGAGTGTTTGATTGATTCAGATGCTCCGTCCATCACCATCCCTTTTGTACCGCTTTTGGCCACCATAAGTTTGGCAGGGTATGCTCAGACGTGAGTCCCTTGCTCGCTTTGCCACTGGATTCAAGCAAGCCGGGCTGAAGACGGCTGGAATGCCAGAAACCAGTCCTCGGAAGCTTGTTTGTGGTCCAGGGACGACATGGCTTGGCAGTTCGGGCTGGACTGTTCCAATGAGGCACAGGGCCAGACTGATTTGCATATAGCCATGTCTGAACTGGGGTGGCAGAGTGGGCTAAAGAACGGTGATGGATTAAACCCAGATCTTTTGACTGGGTGTGAGTGTTTGATTGATTCAGATGCTCCGTCCATCACCACCCCCTTTTGTACCACTCTTGTTTATAAAGGTCAGAGACCGATCAGCGCAGCAGTTGAAGAGAAAGCAGCCTCCTCGTCACTGGAAGTACAGGGGGATTGCGCTTGAGAAACTCGTGGATGCCTAGACCTCCATCACGGTTTACAGCTATTTGTAGACAGTAGATTTGGGGAGAAAGCACACCTGCCTAGCATCGACCGTGCTCACTAGATTCTTGGGCTGATTAATAATGCGTTACTGAATTTGAACTTCAACTTGGGCACCTGCTTTATTTATATCTGTAAGTGCTTCCTGCTGAGGTTTAATTTTTGTGACAGGAGCCTCGTTGCCTAATTGTAACTATTCTCTGACCCTACTTCGAGGGTCAGAGCAGGGTCAGAGAATAGTTGCAAGTAGGCAACGAGGCACCGCTCAGGAAGCACTTACAGGGTTACAGCAGGTGCCCACGTTGAAGTTAATTTCTTTGTAACCCTTTTGTAAATGGTAAAAAAGACATTAGTTTCAACTTGGGCACCTGCTGTAACCCTGTAATGTTAATGGTTATTTGTTAAGCGCACTTACAAGTGCTTCCTGAACAAAATTTGTCCCGCTTGCGGATTTTGCCGCGGATCGCGAAATTGCAGAAAATATGCAAATTCCGCGAGCTGAACACATTTTTGGCCCATACCTAGCAAGCAGTTGAGGAATCCCATACCCTTGACAGCCCGATGAGGCAGGCAGTTTTAAAATGACTAGTGTGGCCACCTCGCTCCAAACCATTAGAGACACTGTTGCCAGTACTGAAATTTCAACCTCCAAATCATTGAGCTCAGATGTTTTAGTCTAATTAGTTCAGTGGAAGCAAAACAAGACTACAACACCCAGAATGCATTAGGGTATCACAATAAAGATCAGGACTGGAAACAATGTCCATTAATGAACTGAAGGGAGGTGATCACCATAAAAATTACACTGCAGGGCTTCTGCACAGTAACCATATCCCTGGGATGCCTTACTGCTAAAGTATAGATCTGTAATCAAAAACGCATCTCTGTATTGTCTGGTATTTTATTTATGTTTTCTTTGTTTTTATATCGTTGATATGATGCAGGTACCATTTGCCAAAAACATCTACGGGCTGATAGTTCCAAATTTTGGCGTTGGATTTGCAATTGGTAAGTAGTAAACCATAGTGGAGCAATGTTCTACCAATTAAAACTGACACAATTGTCCTATGGACCTTCAGACATGTTGGGGCTATTTAGAAAGCTAACTTGCACTCGTGAGTCATTTCCACATGTATCCTACGCTTACACTTTTAAGAAACTTTACTACCGCAGGCTATTCACAAAATCAAAGTACAAATTCACTCAAAAGTGTAGACTTTCTTGTCTCCATTGCTTGAAAAAGGAAGTGAAGACAAACGTACGAGGTCAAGATACTACTGAAAAAAAACAGTAGTAAGCTCAGAATCACTGATGCAACAACACCTTCCCATAGAAAATAATCAAGGTAAAGATTTCAATTTGAACCTCATTAGACAATGTTAAAATACATTAATTTATTGAACATATTAAGAAGTATAATTAATTTTAATTTAATGTTAAAACCTATTTAAATAGTACATATTTATTATTTCATTGTAAAATATTTTAATAACCTTTTTTGAACTTAACAATTAATGTAACAATAACTTTTACTAAATACAATTAAACTACCATTATTAAATTCTATACATCACTTTTAATGTTTTCAATGCAAAAAAAAAATTTGTTTACTTTTGGTGGGAATTTATTGTGTAATTTAAACTTCAGAAAAATACTTTAATTAAATGTAATATGTTTACATTGATTACAGATTTAATTCAAAATTAAGTTAATAGTCCTGTAGCATGTTTTGTGTTTCATTCTACATTTAAAATGAATATGTGAGATAAAATTACATTAATATTTAACATAAAAATATTTTTACAAACCATTTCAAAGTTTATAATCTTTTTACATTTTCCCAACATTTTACCATATGGACATCTGCTACCAGACTGTGGTAAACTACAGGGAACTTTGGATGGCGAGCTGGTACGGCTAGGCCCACCCATTCTGCCTATTGCTTTCCTTAATCCGCAATTCTTATCAGCTTCACCATTGTTCTGCACCACCAGTGAATCATGGTCTCTGGACCATTTATGACAATGCTCAGTATTTCACAATTCCTCTAAAAGTGACAAAGACATGAATACTCTATTTTTTCTAGAAAAAATATCTGAATTAATAGTGGCAGTTGATACTTCATATACTTGTAGTTTAAAACATGAGTAACAAAAATAAGACACTGTAATGACTATGTAATACTGCATCCTTCTTTGCCTACCATTATATTCTTTCTGTCGAACAATCAACTATCAAGGGTAGTATGTTTTAGTCAAAAGATTTAATTGCGTAGTACCCAACTTTAGCCTTCCACCATTTCTCTACCGCCAGTCTCAGAATGGCTGAGGAAAATTATCAGGGTAAGAGCAAGCAAAAGTGTATGAAGGATGGGATGCAGTAAAAATATAATTAGACACGCATTAGTAGGGGTTTGTATGAATGTGTTCTATACAGTTTGAAAATGTTATTGTATTGATCAAAATGACTGGAGTAAAACTGTGATCATATAGAAGGTTATTCTTGTCTATTTCTATTTATATTGTGTGCTTTATTTGTATATAAATGTTTAAATGCCTGGCACATAAATATAAATGAAAAAACGAATTCCACCATTATTCAGTTCAAGGAGCTGTTGGCTCAATTCACTGTCAAGCTACAGTCTGGTGATATTCAGATAAATAAATACCAAAATAATTATAGTTTGAGATATTTATCATGTAAGTCAAATATAATCATCTAAGTTGATTTTGCATTGTCAGTTAAACAGATAGCCGAACGTTTTGGAAAAAAAAAACACCATGCCATTGCCGCGGAACTTATAATATGTACTTAACATAAGAAAGATCATCTTGCAGTTATGGCAGAAATGGCTGCCGGAGGAGTCACACATGCTCAGTAACACACACACCCTTCAGATGCAACATATGAAGCTGCCATGCAATGTTTGCTCATACCATCTTTGTTTACTCCATGTCCAAGTACCAGGGACATTTTCCAGATGCTTTACTTAATGAATTTCTTTCATATAAAGTTTACACAGAGAATGCCCTTTGAGCAAAGTGTGCAGAGAATGTGATGGGTACAACACTTAAAGTGTTCTCAGCCACTGGTAACTACTGTTGACTGCATTCCAGTACTTACTTTTTGGCTCACTCGTGCCAGTACAAGCAGGGGCATGTAAATGTATGTAAATGTAAATGTATTGTGACTTATATAGCGCACGTATCACCCGAAGGCATCAAGGCACTTGCCTAGGGAACCCGTCCTGGCTTTTTCCCTGTGAGATAACCCCTGCTGGGCATCCCCAAGGTGAAAGCCAGGCATCCCGCAGCGGGTGGGCCGCCGTAGTGGAGATTAAGCAAGCTATTGCCCAGAGTTGCAGCGTGGGACCCCATGATTAGAGTAGGCACCGAGGCGAGAATTATCTAGTCCGTGGACATTATTGGGCTCAGGACCCGGCCGCGTCGGGAATTGAACCCTGGTCCCGGGCCAGACCTCTGCATCAGGGTCTGCCGCTCTAATCAGTGAGCCACACTCCCCCACGCGGTATGGTCACAAACATCACTCTTTTTGTTTTTCTAATCCAAAGAGAGTTTAGAGATGTTTAGAAAAATCGCCCAATGGAAGGAAGAAAACTAAAAACAAGACATTTTCCTACATTTGTTTTATAAAAATAAAGCAAGCAATGCTACACTGTCTCACAATAATGTGCACATGAAACAGCTTTACGTAATGCACTGAGCGAAAACTAAAAAGGTGCCCACTGTATACTAAAAGTATACAGTGGGCGTTTCCCTTTAAGGCTTGGATTTATGAAGCATGGAATTTGTTTGAACTCGTGCTGACAGATTTCCTTGATCTGAAGGTGATCTGTTTCCTGTGGGTGAGCAACACTCATCACTGGTTTCTTGTGACACTCCGTAGAAGTGAAAACTAGAATTGCCCTGACCACATGAGCCATATTTTAAACTGTTGTGAACAATTATCTTACTTTTTCATCATTAATAGTTTTAAAGTATTTATATATTCTGAACTGAATGTTAAGTATTCACTCTTTTAGATTTTGCTGTTCCCGTTTATAACATGTTGTAAATGTTGCCAGTTGTGCTGAGGAGATATAAATAAGGAAAGACTTTACCTGATCATGATGCCATGCAGTGGGCACAGCAACTGGCAGACCTGTTTCCTATTATCGGTAGCTACATGGATGCATTTCTGTTTTTTTTTGTTTTCTCTTAACAGGCATGGTGGATTCCTCAATGATGCCAATCATGGGTTACCTGGTGGACTTGCGCCATGTTTCAGTCTATGGGAGTGTCTATGCCATTGCGGATGTTGCCTTTTGTATGGGCTTTGCACTCGGTAACAATTCTTGGAGCTTTTCTGATTATTGCATGCTTGGTGCACCACCACATTAGCCTAGCTATGTTCTGTGCACCCCCACTGGGTGGGTCAAGATGAATGCTTTAAAGAACGATCACATAATATGCCACCCATCAAAAATACCTTAAACATAGCTAGCAATTATGTAACGTAGTACCAAGGCAGTTTATGATGTGGCAAAGCAATCATGGTACATTTATGACATAACGAAACAAGTGACTTTTTCTTAAGTCTATTCAACGATCACAAACAGGGCAAAATTATGGCACCAAGCACACCTAATTTTAGGCGTCCGATAGAAGGAAAGAAATCACCTCAAAAAATATAATATTAAGTATTTAGAATTTGCATGAAAACAAAGAAAATGGACACGGAAAACTCACTTTGAAAGTGCCTACATGGGTTTGTTCTCCACAATCACATCAAATTCAACACTGTGCCAAGACATACACAAGTTACACCTGGCTGTTCTCCAGAGTACCTGGAAAGCCCTTCTCCTTTAGTGATATCAGCACTGGCCCTGATCCACATTCTAAAACTAAAAGACAGATTTGCTCCTGCAAAACTATTGGAATCAAATGTCTCTTCAATGAAAAAATAAAACAACACATTTCAGAGACTAGTAAGTAACAGAACGTTTAAGTGGTTAAAAACAGCATAACCATATAACCATCAACCCAAAACAGTAATAAAATCACCATTATCTAGTTAGAAAATTCTTTTGTTTATTAGCAGCAGCTAAAAACAAGTTAATTTAAACATATAGTAGGTCGGTCTAAAAGTTGTTAATAGAGAAATACAGTTCTACAACTTGTGAAATCACATGATCTCAACAAAGGAACAAAATAAAAGGTGCCTAGGTGTATGAATAGATAATTGTCACGCGGACAGGTATTAGTGGCATAGTTCTCCTGTGGTAAAATGTAAATCTATTTAATTCCTTACTCCAAAGCTTTTCCTGGTGGTAAATCAACCATGGATATGTATATAAACAGACTATTTGATGCAAAGTGTCCTGATATAATTAAATCATTGAATTGTAATGGCACCGTCAAGCTATAAACCATCCTGAAGGATTTTTGATATAAATTCAATTGCTGGGATATTCCAGACCAAACCCCATAATAACAAGTGAGCTATGGAAAGGCAATCGGCCACATATTTGCAATCCAGATATTCATGACAAGCAAAGGGAGACATCCTTGGGGGGAAGGCCCAATAACGTCTTATAGAAACTATTTTCAACAATCTGTAGGCTGATACAATTCATGTATTCTAAAATACCTGCACTGTAGCTAATTTAAGAAATGCATTTGCTGTTAAAAAAAAATCAGGCAAACAATTATTTGGTTAGTACCCAATTCTTTTCCAAAATTTGAAACTGCACTTGATATTGTAAAAATTGAAGTTTCCTAGTTTTCAATAACCCAGTTCATGTTCCATAATTATCAAAGGCTAAGCCAAGATAATTAAAAGTCCTGACAGTACCGATTTATGATTTTGCATGATCAAGTCTCTTGACATGATTCTCTTGGGCTCCAAGGTCAGAACATGAATCTTGGTAAAATGAATTACTAAATTCAGGTCCTCTATGAACTTAACAAATGACTGATCACTGTCCTTGGCAGAAGTACAGCATCCTCTGCATAAAGGATGGCCAGCATATCTTAGGTGCTAGTTTTTGGAGTGTCCTGTTTAAATATATGTCAACAAAGGGAGAGGTAGGGAGAATCAAGGACACTCTCTTAATCCCCGGTTAAATGTCATACAACAAAAGAAGAGAGGTCTGGTCAGTCACAAGGCTGCCAGGAATATGGAGCAAAAGATAAGAGGGTTTTAACACAGTCACTCTGATTGAGTAGGAAGGCCCTCACACACCGACCTGGTCAGTGTCATGCTTCATCATCGGGCCCCACCGAAGAGACCGAGTGTCTCTTCGGTGTGCTGCGACGCCAGAAAGACTGCGGAGCTGGTCGTGTGGGGAGGACGTGTTGTGAAAAAATAGAGATTAAGAGTGCCTAACAGGGTATCAAAAAAACTTTAATGAGAGATCCCTAAGACACGTGTAGGTGGTATATGTGTCTGAATTTAAGTGCCAAGGTTGTTAGGATTTGGTTAAATTCAGCTAAATACCACGTGGTTAAATTAATCAGACAACATGTTTCTGCCGTACTAGTGGTATGTATTCACCAAGGCATTCTTCAGGACTATACCCCGGCGGTATGGACACTCTAATAGTCCACCCTAACCTGGGGACGTGAAAGTGAAAAAAGGAAAAGTGAAAAAAGTGCTTAAAAATTAGAAGAGCAATTGCTCATTCTGAAAAAACCCCAAATTCAGGGGTGTATCAGCACCTGTAAGAGAGAATATACAGACAAACAGATATAGACATACATACGATTAGTATATGCTAGAGTAAACTTATCATAGTGCTCCTAAGATGGTGGCAAACTTTTGTGTGCACACAATAAATGATATCTTATGCACCATCCAAGTAGCCCTTGGGGATGTTGTAGTATTATACCCTAGGAGGTGGAGTGCTAAAGGTGGTTTAAAACTACAATTGTAGAGGGGGAGTAAAAACACGATGTGAATTCTCCATGAGGAGGGATCAATTTGACCAAAGGGTCGGTGACCCCCCTAAGGTGGTAAATATGGAGGGTATCTCACTTTAAAATAGGGCGCTACTAGCACCATGGGTCTCGGGAGGAGGATTGGAGCGCGCCTGGCACATCCTAAGAAAGGAAAGAGTTAAATGTCATTGCAACCTAAGCATACAGGTACTTAGCTTATGGTGATCGTAAAAGTCGTTCGGCTGAGGATGCAAACTCACGCCCTCAGCGCTCTCAACCCGATTCTCAACCTGCAAGAATCCTCAAAACCGGACCCCGACGATGGAGAGCGGGGCCGGTAAATGCGTTTAAAAGCGCTGTGTTTTTCGTTTCAGCGCGCGATTCCGGGTTGGGCGTGTCTCGCTCAAAGCGAGGCTTGAGGTGCACACGCCCATGTGGGCGGGGTGCGCTTCGGTATCAAAGCGAGGCTTGGAGTAGCGAGCCTATCCTTGGGCTTTACATGTTAGGGATTAGCACGCTTAATGGTTGCTGAGGCAACAAAAAGCGCTCGTTTCCTTGCGCCGGTGATAGTAATGAAATTCAGATGTTGAGATGGGCGAATACCTTTAACTTTAGAAAGATTAGCACTGCTATGATTCAGGGGATAATTGTAAGGCATTATGTGTAAAATGCGCAGACTGTTGGGGAAATTCACAAGCATCTGTGTTTTGCTGTCAGACATGGTTCAATAATAAAGCATTGGTGGTGAAAATGCATAAGTAGTAGAAATGCACCGGTTTTTCCAGTATTCAGAGCACGTCTATTCAGATCACCTTTATATTTTGGTTTCAGATACAGTTTCAGACATATGAGGTTGGAAGCCAGGGGGTTCATGATAGCACTGTGTTCCAGGGGATATCGTCGTTGAGGCCATTGGTGTTGGTCCCCAGACGATATACCCAGCGCTGTTCCTTTTCGAACAGTCTGTTTTGTACATTCCTAGTACCATTGATCGCTTCAATGACAGTCCACCTCATATCATTGGTAGTGTGATTTTTATCCAGAAAATGGCGGCTCAGTTTCGTTGTTGCTTTTTTGCACCTTATGTTGCTCCGGTGCTCGCAGATACGTTGTTTTACCTTTCTAGTGGTCATACCTACGTAACGGAGCTGGCAAGGACAGGTGATGAGGTAGATCACATTGATCGAGTTGCAATTGGTGTGTTCACGTTGGGTCCACACTTTACCTTCTTCCAGTGTCAGTGTTTTAGTAGCTTGTGTTAAGTGGCACACATTACAGTCCGAGCAGGGGTAGTGCCCGGTAATTTTTGGGAGACCCCATGATGTCGTCACTGACGGTGTCGTGTTTGGTGGTTTCTCTTTTGGGCGGGTTTGGACCAGGGCATCTCTTAAGCTGCGTCCCTTTTTGAATGAAAAAAGGGGTTTCTCCCAATCCTTTTTCAAGGTTTTTACAATATTCCAATGTTTGTTTATGCTCTTTTTCATGATGTTTGAGAGACTGCTGCATGTGGTGACACAGGTGAGTGGAATCTGTTCTGGATTGTTAGTTCTTTCTTCAAGGAGTGCCTCCCTTGGTTGATTTTTAGCTCTTTTGAATCCTTTGTTGAGGGTAGATGTCGGGTAGCCTCTAAATTTTAGTTTTTCCGTGAGGTTGATTGATTGATCTTTGAAGTCTGTGGTCGTACTGCAGTTCCTTCTTAGCCTGAGGTATTGTCCGTAAGGGAGGTTTTCCTTCAGCGGACGCGGATGGAAGCTGCTAAATTCCAGGAGGTTATTCTTTGCGGTTGGTTTGTTATGGGTTTTAGTGGTGAGTGTCGTTCCACTAATTGAGATGACCACATCTAAGAACACAATGTCTGTTTTGCTTGTGGTGTTGGTAAACCTTAGGTTGTGGTCTAGGGTGTTGATCCATGTGAGGAAATTTTCCAGGACAATATTACTACCATTCCAGATGAGCAAAATGTCGTCAATGTAACGCTTCCACAGAAGCATTGACGAAAAAAAGGTTGCATTGGGTGGTAGAATATGCTTGGCTTCAAAGTCTGCTACATACAACCCCGCCACGCTTGGCGCAAAAGTACTGCCCATAGATGTACCAGAGCATTGTAGGTACAGTTGGTCTTTGAATGAGAAAAAGTTCTCTTTCAGTGCTATGGTGGCACACTCAATAATGAACTTTTTCGGTGTCTGCTATTGCCAGGCAGTTGAATCAAGTACCTTAGTAAGGACCTCGATTGTGTCGTCCTGTGGGATACTTGTGTAGAGGCTTTCCACATCTAATGTCACAAGGGTGATCGAGTTTTCAGGGAATGTAATCTCTGCTAGCAGACGCAACAAACTTTTTGTGTCCTTAAGGTAGGTTGGTGTAGACTGTACCAATGGTTTTAGAAAGTGATCACAGAATTGTGATAAAGGCTCTAGAAGCGAACCGATCCCTGAGACGATTGGGCGTCCAGGTGGTGGTAATTTGTTCTTGTGCATTTTCGGCAACGTATAAAAGTAGGGTATAACACTACTCGTGTTGTTCAGAAATACTGCTTCATTCTTGGATATGTGGTCTTGATCCTCTGCTTGTTTTACCAGAGAGGTGATCCTTTTTGTGAGGTCAGGAGTTGGATCCGATGTCAGTGGGGTGTAATTTCTGACATCACCGAGTAGATTTTTACAGGTGTTCTCATAGTCGGTTGTATTCTGGATAACAATCCCTCCGCCCTTGTCTGCAGGTTTTATAGTTATGGAGGTGTCGTTTTTTAATTGTTGTAATGCCTGGAATTCAGCTGTACTGAAATTTCCGAATGTTCTCGGGTTCTGGCAATTCTCTAGGTCTTTGAAAAAGGCTTGCTCAAAAGCAGTTATGGCCGCTGGTATTGTGTGTGGAGGAGGAATGAAAGTAGAGCTAGGACTTAATCCTGTGTCACCTTTCCTAACTGATTCCATTGGGTCCGTTTTTCCATCGAAAAACGCTTTCAATTTCAGTTTGCGGAAAAATCCTGCCAGTTCGCAGTGCAACTTGAATTTGTCAGGTTTAGCTGTAGGTACAAAACCTAACCCTTTTTCCAATACTTGGATCTCCACGGGAGTTAGTATTCTAGCAGATAGATTCGTCACTAGACTCATACTCCGCTCGGGCCCGGCTGCTGGTTGCTCCGGGTGTGGTTCGCTACCGAGTTGTCTTCTTGCCAGGTTACTCTGGTGTTCCCTCTCCTTTTGCCTCGGCCTCTCCGGCCGCTCTCTAAAAAAGGCTGTCTATACTGCTGTTGAAAATTGGCCGGGGGCATGAAGCCTGGGTTCCAGCCCATGAATGGGTAGGGTGGCTGTTGGAAGGCATAAGGGTGTGTGCCCATCCCCATTTGTGGAGGATACCACTGTTGGTGGTTACCTTGATTTCCATGTCCGCCTCTGTTGGTTCTATTGCCACGGTTCCCTCTTCTTTTCGTTTGTTTAAAAGAGTTGTTACTAGAACCACTGCTATTAGATGAATCATCATCTGAGTAATCGGAGTTGTTGGCATTGCGTGCTGGTGGAGTGAACGAAGCAGCAGAGTAGGGGTACACTTTTTCGAACTCGAACTTCTTTTGGTCTTTTTGAAGTTTGGTTGCCTTCGATTGCATCAGGTTGTCTTTGTATTCGTTCATCTCCTTGTTTAGTTCATCTAGTCGTTTTTTGTAGCCGGTGATAGTGGCTTTGAAGTGAGACTCAGTTTCTCTGATTTCTACCATAAGGGATTCCGATAGTCTCAATGCTGTCTTTATTATTAAGACCATCCAATCGCGTGTGCAGTGCCATGCGATTGATGCCCAGTCCTTCCTAAAGGCAGCATCATTCAGAAAGATGCGCGGGGCATTTGCCACCAAAAGGCCTTTCGGGGCTGTGTTGGTTGTTAGATAGAACTTAAGGATCGTGTCATGAAGGACAGTACGTATATGCTCTTTCTTTTTCTCTGACAGGTTTTCCCATTCAGCAGTGTTGGCTATTGCTTGTGATATGTGTGGATCTGCAAAGATTGCAGCATCTGACATCAACTCCTTGATTTCCGCCTCAGAGTATGTCAGACCCAGGTTCGCCATAGTGAGATATTAGTATTAAAAGAACAAGCAATGATAGGGGGTTGTTATTATCTTGCTTGAAGTAAAAGACGGCTCTCACAGCTGTGCGCTGCTATGATATATGTCAACAAAGGGAGAGGTAGGGAGAATCAAGGACACTCTCTTAATCCCCGGTTAAATGTCATACAACAAAAGAAGAGAGGTCTGGTCAGTCACAAGGCTGCCAGGAATATGGAGCAAAAGATAAGAGGGTTTTAACACAGTCACTCTGATTGAGTAGGAAGGCCCTCACACACCGACCTGGTCAGTGTCATGCTTCATCATCGGGCCCCACCGAAGAGACTGAGTGTCTCTTCGGTGTGCTGCGACGCCAGAAAGACTGCGGAGCTGGTCGTGTGGGGAGGACGTGTTGTGAAAAAATAGAGATTAAGAGTGCCTAACAGGGTATCAAAAAAACTTTAATGAGTGATCCCTAAGACACGTGTAGGTGGTATATGTGTCTGAATTTAAGTGCCAAGGTTGTTAGGATTTGGTTAAATTCAGCTAAATACCACGTGGTTAAATTAATCAGTCAACATGTTTCTGCCGTACTAGTGGTATGTATTCACCAAGGCATTCTTCAGGACTATACCCCGGACACTCTAATAGTCCACCCTAACCTGGGGACGTGAAAGTGAAAAAAGGAAAAGTGAAAAAAGTGCTTAAAAATTAGAAGAGCAAATGCTCATTCTGAAAAAAAACCAAATTCAGGGGTGTATCAGCACCTGTAAGAGAGAATATACAGACAAACAGATATAGACATACATACGATTAGTATATGCTAGAGTAAACTTATCATAGTGCTCCTAAGATGGTGGCAAACTTTTGTGTGCACACAATAAATGATATCTTATGCACCATCCAAGTAGCCCTTGGGGATGTTGTAGTATTATACACTAGGAGGTGGAGTGCTAAAGGTGGTTTAAAACTACAATTGTAGAGGGGGAGTAAAAACACGATGTGAATTCTCCATGAGGAGGGATCAATTTGACCAAAGGGTCGGTGACCCCCCTAAGGTGGTAAATATGGAGGGTATCTCACTTTAAAATAGGGCGTTACTAGCACCATGGGTCTCAGGAGGAGGATTGGAGCGCGCCTGGCACATCCTAAGAAAGGAAAGAGTTAAATGTCATTGCAACCTAAGCATACAGGTACTTAGCTTATGGTGATCGTAAAAGTCGTTCGGCTGAGGATGCAGACTCACGCCCTCAGCGCTCTCAACCCGCTTCTCAACCTGCAAGAATCCTCAAAACCGGACCCCGACGATGGAGAGCGGGGCCGGTAAATGCGTTTAAAAGCGCTGTGTTTTTCGTTTCAGCGCGCGATTCCGGGTTGGGCGTGTCTCGCTCAAAGCGAGGCTTGAGGCGCACACGCCCATGTGGGCGGGGTGCGCTTCGGTATCAAAGCGAGGCTTGGAGTAGCGAGCCTATCCTTGGGCTTTACATGTTAGGGATTAGCACGCTTAATGGTTGCTGAGGCAACAAAAAGCGCTCGTTTCCTTGCGCCGGTGATAGTAATGAAATTCAGATGTTGAGATGGGCGAATACCTTTAACTTTAGAAAGATTAGCACTGCTATGATTCAGGGGATAATTGTAAGGCATTATGTGTAAAATGCGCAGACTGTTGGGGAAATTCACAAGCATCTGTGTTTTGCTGTCAGACATGGTTCAATAATAAAGCATTGGTGGTGAAAATGCATAAGTAGTAGAAATGCACCGGTTTTTCCAGTATTCAGAGCATGTCTATTTAGATCACCTTTATATTTTGTTTTCAGATACAGTTTCAGACATATGAGGCTGGAAGCCAGGGGGTTCATGATAGCACTGTGTTCCAGGGGATATCGTCGTTGAGGCCATTGGTGTTGGTCCCCAGACGATATACCCAGCGCTGTTCCTTTTCGAACAGTCTGTTTTGTACATTCCTAGTACCATCGATCGCTTCAATGACAGTCCACCTCATATCATTGGTAGTGTGATTTTTATCCAGAAAATGGCGGCTCAGTTTCGTTGTTGCTTTTTTGCACCTTATGTTGCTCCGGTGCTCGCAGATACGTTGTTTTACCTTTCTAGTGGTATTACCTACGTAACGGAGCTGGCAAGGACAGGTGATGAGGTAGATCACATTGATCGAGTTGCAATTGGTGTGTTCACGTTGGGTCCACACTTTACCTTCTTCCAGTGTCAGTGTTTTAGTAGCTTGTGTTAAGTGGCACACACTACAGTCCGAGCAGGGGTAGTGCCCGGTAATTTTTGGGAGACCCCATGATGTCGTCACTGACGGTGTCGTGTTTGGTGGTTTCTCTTTTGGGCGGGTGTGGACCAGGGCATTTACCGGCCCCGCTCTCCATCGTCGGGGTCCGGTTTTGAGGATTCTTGCAGGTTGAGAAGCGGGTTGAGAGCTGAAGGGCGTGAGTCTGCATCCTCAGCCGAACGACTTTTACGATCACCATAAGCTAAGTACCTGTATGCTTAGGTTGCAATGACATTTAACTCTTTCCTTTCTTAGGATGTGCCAGGCGCGCTCCAATCCTCCTCCCGAGACCCATGGTGCTAGTATCGCCCTATTTTAAAGTGAGATACCCTCCATATTTACCACCTTAGGGGGGTCACCGACCCGTTGGTCAAATTGATCCCTCCTCATGGAGAATTCACATCGTGTTTTTACTCCCCCTCTACAATTGTAGTTTTAAACCACCTTTAGCACTCCACCTCCAAGTGTATAATACTACAACATCCCCAAGGGCTACTTGGATGGTGCATAAGATATCATTTATTGTGTGCACACAAAAGTTTGCCACCATCTTAGGAGCACTATGATAAGTTTACTCTAGCATATACTAATCGTATGTATGTCTATATCTGTTTGTCTGTATATTCTCTCTTACAGGTGCTGATACACCCCTGAATTTGGGGTTTTTTCAGAATGAGCATTTGCTCTTCTAATTTTTAAGCACTTTTTTCACTTTTCCTTTTTTCACTTTCACGTCCCCAGGTTAGGGTGGACTATTAGAGTGTCCATACCGCCGGGGTATAGTCCTGAAGAATGCCTTGGTGAATACATACCACTAGTATGGCAGAAACATGTTAACTGATTAATTTAACCACGTGGTATTTAGCTGAATTTAACCAAATCCTAACAACCTTGGCACTTAAATTCAGACACATATACCACCTACACGTGTCCTAGGGATCACTCATTAAAGTTTTTTTGATACCCTGTTAGGCACTCTTAATCTCTATTTTTTCACAACACGTCCTCCCCACACGACCAGCTCCGCAGTCTTTCTGGCGTCGCAGCACACCGAAGAGACACTCGGTCTCTTCGGTGGGGCCCGATGATGAAGCATGACACTGACCAGGTCGGTGTGTGAGGGCCTTCCTACTCAATCAGAGTGACTGTGTTAAAACCCTCTTATCTTTTGCTCCATATTCCTGGCAGCCTTGTGACTGACCAGACCTCTCTTCTTTTGTTGTATGACATTTAACCTGGGATTAAGAGAGTGTCCTTGATTCTCCCTACCTCTCCCTTTGTTGACATATATCATAGCAGCGCACAGCTGTGAGAGCCTTTTTTTACTTCAAGCAAGATAATAACAACCCCCTATCATTGCTTGTTCTTTTAATACTAATATCTCACTATGGCGAACCTGGGTCTGACATACTCTGAGGCGGAAATCGAGGAGTTGATGTCAGATGCTGCAATCTTTGCAGATCCACACATATCACAAGCAATAGCCAACACTGCTGAATGGGAAAACCTGTCAGAGAAAAAGAAAGAGCATATACGTACTGTCCTTCATGGCACGATCCTTAAGGGCTATCTAACAACCAACACAGCCCCGAAAGGCCTTTTGGTGGCAAATGCCCCGCGCATCTTTCTGAATGATGCTGCCTTTAGGAAGGACTGGGCATCAATCGCATGGCACTGCACACGCGATTGGATGGTCTTAATAATAAAGACAGCATTGAGACTCTCGGAATCCCTTATGGTAGCAATCAGAGAAACTGAGTCTCACTTCAAAGCCACTATCACCGGCTACAAAAAACGACTAGATGAACTAAACAAGGAGATGAACGAATACAAAGACAACCTGATGCAATCGAAGGCAACCAAACTTCAAAAAGACCAAAAGAAGTTCGAGTTCGAAAAAGTGTACCCCTACTCTGCTGCTTCGTTCACTCCACCAGCACGCAATGCCAACAACTCCGATTACTCAGATGATGATTCATCTAATAGCAGTGGTTCTAGTAACAACTCTTTTAAACAAACGAAAAGAAGAGGGAACCGTGGCAATAGAACCAACAGAGGCGGACATGGAAATCAAGGTAACCACCAACAGTGGTATCCTCCATAAATGGGGATGGGCACACACCCTTATGCCTTCCAACAGCCACCCTACCCATTCATGGGCTGGAACCCAGGCTTCATGCCCCCGTCCAATTTTCAACAGCAGTATAGACAGCCTTTTTTAGAGAGCGGCCGGAGAGGCCGAGGCAAAAGGAGAGGGAACACCAGAGTAACCTGGCAAGAAGACGACTCGGTAGCGAACCACACCCGGAGCATTCAGCAGCCGGGCCCGAGCGGAGTATGAGTCTAGTGACGAATCTATCTGCTAGAATACTAACTCCCGTGGAGATCCAAGTATTGGAAAAAGGGTTAGGTTTTGTACCTACAGCTAAACCTGACAAATTCAAGTTGCACTGCGAACTGGCAGGATTTTTCCGCAAACTGAAATTGAAAGCGTTTTTCGATGGAAAAACGGACCCAATGGAATCAGTTAGGAAAGGTGACACAGGATTAAGACCTAGCTCTACTTTCATTCCTCCTCCACACACAATACCAGCGGCCATAACTGCTTTTGAGCAAGCCGTTTTCAAAGACCTAGAGAATTGCCAGAACCCGAGAACATTCGGAAATTTCAGTACAGCTGAATTCCAGGCATTACAACAATTAAAAAACGACACCTCCATAACTATAAAGCCTGCAGACAAGGGCGGAGGGATTGTTATCCAGAATACAACCGACTATGAGAACACCTGTAAAAATCTACTCGGTGATGTCAGAAATTACACCCCACTGACATCAGATCCAACTCCTGACCTCACAAAAAGGATCACCTCTCTGGTAAAACAAGCAGAGGATCAAGACCACATATCCAAGAATGAAGCAGCATTTCTGAACAACACGAGTAGTGTTATACCCTACTTTTATACGTTGCCGAAAATGCACAAGAACAAATTACCACCACCTGGACGCCCAATCGTTTCAGGGATCGGTTCGCTTCTAGAGCCTTTATCACAATTCTGTGATCACTTTCTAAAACCATTGGTACAGTCTACACCAACCTACCTTAAGGACACAAAAAGTTTGTTGCGTCTGCTAGCAGAGATTACATTCCCTGAAAACTCGATCACCCTTGTGACATTAGATGTGGAAAGCCTCTACACAAGTATCCCACAGGACGACACAATCGAGGTCCTTACTAAGGTACTTGATTCAACTGCCTGGCAATACCAGACACCGAAAAAGTTCATTATTGAGTGTGCCACCATAGCACTGAAAGAGAACTTTTTCTCATTCAAAGACCAACTGTACCTACAATGCTCTGGTACATCTATGGGCAGTACTTTTGCGCCAAGCGTGGCGGGTTGTATGTAGCAGACTTTGAAGCCAAGCATATTCTACCACCCAATGCAACCTTTTTTTCGTCAATGCTTCTGTGGAAGCGTTACATTGACGACATTTTGCTCATCTGGAATGGTAGTAATATTGTCCTGGAAAATTTCCTCACATGGATCAACACCCTAGACCACAACCTAAGGTTTACCAACACCACAAGCAAAACAGACATTGTGTTCTTAGATGTGGTCATCTCAATTAGTGGAACGACACTCACCACTAAAACCCATAACAAACCAACCGCAAAGAATAACCTCCTGGAATTTAGCAGCTTCCATCCGCGTCCGCTGAAGGAAAACCTCCCTTACGGACAATACCTCAGGCTAAGAAGGAACTGCAGTACGACCACAGACTTCAAAGATCAATCAATCAACCTCACGGAAAAACTAAAATATAGAGGCTACCCGACATCTACCCTCAACAAAGGATTCAAAAGAGCTAAAAATCAACCAAGGGAGGCACTCCTTGAAGAAAGA
This sequence comes from Lissotriton vulgaris, assembly GCF_964263255.1. Lineage (NCBI taxonomy): Eukaryota > Metazoa > Chordata > Amphibia > Caudata > Salamandridae > Lissotriton > Lissotriton vulgaris. The sequence continues at coordinate 1,156,087,572 of NC_141693.1, forward strand.
ACTAACAATCCAGAACAGATTCCACTCACCTGTGTCACCACATACAGCAGTCTCTCAAACATCATGAAAAAGAGCATAAACAAACATTGGAATATTGTAAAAACCTTGAAAAAGGATTGGGAGAACCCCCTTTTTTCATTCAAAAAGGGACGCAGCTTAAGAGATGCCCTGGTCCACACCCGCCCAAAAGAGAAACCACCAAACACGACACCGTCAGTGACGACATCATGGGGTCTCCCAAAAATTACCGGGCACTACCCCTGCTCGGACTGTAGTGTGTGCCACTTAACACAAGCTACTAAAACACTGACACTGGAAGAAGGTAAAGTGTGGACCCAACGTGAACACACCAATTGCGTCGTATGGACGCCCACAAATGGTTTTCGGCTGACCTAAAAAAGCAGAAACTAGAACTTTGTCAACTGGAGAGGAAGTGGAGACACGACTACCACGCCACAGATCGAGCACTATACAAGACAGCCCGCAAAAATTACAACGACTCCCTCCTATCTGCCAAAGCCTCCTTCTTCTCTGATAAAATTTCTAACGCCAAAAACAAATCTCGAGAAATCTTCAGAGTCGTCAACGACCTATGCAATGACTCCAGAACCTCTCCCTCTCAACCTGCCTCACAGGCAATGTGCAACCTGCTTAACGACTTCTTCAAGGAGAAAATTGACATCATAAAAAACAGCATCCAAACCAACCATGCTGTAACAGACGACTCGGATATCTGCAGAAACCCTAACACTCTTCAGGATATCCCCCCCATCGAACCACCCAAATTACTGGAGCTAATGAACCGAGTAAAATCGGGTTCACCCAACGACCCCTGCCCCCCGCACATTCTAAAAGTAGTCTATGCTGCTCTCCCCCAGGGCATACTCCCAATTCTGAACACTTCCCTATCACGAGGAATAGTACCTGATTCCTTCAAAAATGCCACCCTGGTCCCTCTTATCAAAAAACCAGGTGCTGATCCCTCCAACCTCTCTAACTACCGCCCCATTTCCCTTCTCCCATATGGTGCCAAGCTACTGGAAACTCACGTAACCAGTTGCTTATCCAACTTCATCGAATCATCTGATTATATGGAACCCAACCAAGCGGGATTCCGCCAGGCACACTCCACCGAGGCGGTGATCCTCGCCGTGCAGAACACCCTAAGGACCAATGCCGATAGTGGAATCCATCAGGCCCTCGTGCTGCTTGACCTATCGGCCGCGTTCGACACGGTGGACCACACCATACTATTACACCGTGTCGAACAAGCCGGCCTCAGCGGCGCGGCTCTCTCTTGGATAAAGTCATTCCTGACGAACAGATCCCAGGCTGTGAAACTGGAGAATTTCACAGCCCTCACACTCCCTACCACCTGCGGTGTCCCACAGGGCTCCTCACTGTCCCCCCTCCTTTTTAATCTTTATCTCAAACCTCTACTGCACTCCCTGAAAGATAGAAAGGTCATCATATTCAACTACGCGGACGATTTGCAGCTGGTATTTCCCCTCAACTCCCCGGACTCTGTCGAGGAATTTCATAAGACCATGCTGCACATCCAGAGCTGGATGGATCGGAACCACCTTAAATTGAACCCAGGAAAAACTGAGTTAGTACTTCCTGGCAACAGCGCACTCAGTTGGGGGCCCCATTTTTGGCCACCCTCGCTGGGTACACCTCCATCCCCCTCCCAGTCAGCCAAGAGTCTTGGGGTCACTCTTAGCGCCGATCTATCACTGAAGACCCAGGTCGGAACTGTGATCTCCTCCTGCTTCTTTCAGTTAAGAAAGATTAAAAAAATCGCTCATCTGCTGACCCACTCTGCTCTCATCCAGGTGGTGCTCGCATTGGTTCTCTCGCGGTTGGATTTTTCCAACTCTACCTACTTGGGCCTTCCCCTCACCATCGCCAAACGCCTGCAGATTGCTCAAAACCAAGCAGCCAGATTAATATTCAAGAGCAATCGCAGGAAGTCCGCCAAACCTCTGTTGGCCTCCCTCCATTGGCTCCCCATCACCCATCGGATCACTTTTAAGACAGGCTGCCTAATCTTCAAGGCTCTTCACGGAAAGAGCCCCAGGTTCATCAACCAACTCATTAACAAATATGAACCTACCCGCGAGCTTCGCTCCACCCATCTGTCCCTCCTCACGGTGCCGACTTTTAAAAAGAAACGACTCGGCGGATCCAGCTTCGCATATCTCGCCCCAAAGACCTGGAACTCTTTGCCCTTGTCCATCCGGAGCTGCACCAAGTTGACAGAGTTCAGACGAGCCTTGAAGACCTGGCTATTCAAACAAGCGTACGGTTAGAGCAATATACCATCTGCCCCTTCACTTACCATCTACCATCTGCTTTCGTCAGCGCCATGAAACCCCTGGGTGACCGTGCGCTTAACAAATTCCGTATAGAATAGAATAGAATAGAATTGCAACTCGATCCATGTGATCTACCTCATCACCTGTCCTTGCCAGCTCCGTTACGTAGGTATTACCACTAGAAAGGTAAAACAACGTATCTGCGAGCACCGGAGCAACATAAGGTGCAAAAAAGCAACAACGAAACTGAGCCGCCATTTTCTGGATAAAAATCACACTACCAATGATATGAGGTGGACTGTCATTGAAGCGATCGATGGTACTAGGAATGTACAAAACAGACTGTTCGAAAAGGAACAGCGCTGGGTATATCGTCTGGGGACCAACACCAATGGCCTCAACGACGATATCCCCTGGAACACAGTGCTATCATGAACCCCCTGGCTTCCAGCCTCATATGTCTGAAACTGTATCTGAAAACAAAATATAAAGGTGATCTGAATAGACGTGCTCTGAATACTGGAAAAACCGGTGCATTTCTACTACTTATGCATTTTCACCACCAATGCTTTATTATTGAACCATGTCTGACAGCAAAACACAGATGCTTGTGAATTTCCCCAACAGTCTGCGCATTTTACACATAATGCCTTACAATTATCCCCTGAATCATAGCAGTGCTAATCTTTCTAAAGTTAAAGGTATTCGCCCATCTCAACATCTGAATTTCATTACTATCACCGGCGCAAGGAAACAAGCGCTTTTTGTTGCCTCAGCAACCATTAAGCGTGCTAATCCCTAACATGTAAAGCCCAAGGATAGGCTCGCTACTCCAAGCCTCGCTTTGATACCGAAGCGCACCCCGCCCACATGGGCGTGTGCGCCTCAAGCCTCGCTTTGAGCGAGACACGCCCAACCCGGAATCGCGCGCTGAAACGAAAAACACAGCGCTTTTAAACGCATTTACCGGCCCCGCTCTCCATCGTCGGGGTCCGGTTTTGAGGATTCTTGCAGGTTGAGAAGCGGGTTGAGAGCGCTGAGGGCGTGAGTCTGCATCCTCAGCCGAACGACTTTTACGATCACCATAAGCTAAGTACCTGTATGCTTAGGTTGCAATGACATTTAACTCTTTCCTTTCTTAGGATGTGCCAGGCGCGCTCCAATCCTCCTCCCGAGACCCATGGTGCTAGTAGCACCCTATTTTAAAGTGAGATACCCTCCATATTTACCACCTTAGGGGGGTCACCGACCCTTTGGTCAAATTGATCCCTCCTCATGGAGAATTCACATCGTGTTTTACTCCCCCTCTACAATTGTAGTTTTAAACCACCTTTAGCACTCCACCTCCTAGTGTATAATACTACAACATCCCCAAGGGCTACTTGGATGGTGCATAAGATATCATTTATTGTGTGCACACAAAAGTTTGCCACCATCTTAGGAGCACTATGATAAGTTTACTCTAGCATATACTAATCGTATGTATGTCTATATCTGTTTGTCTGTATATTCTCTCTTACAGGTGCTGATACACCCCTGAATTTGGGGTTTTTTCAGAATGAGCATTTGCTCTTCTAATTTTTAAGCACTTTTTTCACTTTTCCTTTTTTCACTTTCACGTCCCCAGGTTAGGGTGGACTATTAGAGTGTCCATACCGCCGGGGTATAGTCCTGAAGAATGCCTTGGTGAATACATACCACTAGTACGGCAGAAACATGTTGACTGATTAATTTAACCACGTGGTATTTAGCTGAATTTAACCAAATCCTAACAACCTTGGCACTTAAATTCAGACACATATACCACCTACACGTGTCTTAGGGATCACTCATTAAAGTTTTTTTGATACCCTGTTAGGCACTCTTAATCTCTATTTTTTCACAACACGTCCTCCCCACACGACCAGCTCCGCAGTCTTTCTGGTGTCGCAGCACACCGAAGAGACACTCGGTCTCTTCGGTGGGGCCCGATGATGAAGCATGACACTGACCAGGTCGGTGTGTGAGGGCCTTCCTACTCAATCAGAGTGACTGTGTTAAAACCCTCTTATCTTTTGCTCCATATTCCTGGCAGCCTTGTGTCCTGTTTAAAGCCAATCAGATGTCCTTGACATAAGTACAGCATCCTCTGCATAAAGGATGGCCAGCATATCTTAGGTGCCAGTTTTTGGAGTGTCCTGTTTAATGCCAATCAGATGTTTCTCCAGCATTTAAGTATAGATTTTAAAAGCAGCATAGGCAGAAACTGGATTACATACAATGGAAAAAATAAAACAGGTTTTGTCAGACTCCCAGATAAACGTGCGGGCTGCAATATATTTGAATTTCAGGCATTATTAGTCATTAATCAGCGGTTGCCATCTAAGGAGGTTAGGGCCAGACATCTTTTTGATGATGGTATTGAGATTTCAGTTCCATGATGTCTAGTCTTATATATTGTAAGATAAGGATTTTGAGGCACTGGCGGTTTATAAAAGAACGCCAAAGGAACAACACAAATCTTTCTCACCAAGTGCTTTCATGGGGTATGCTAAAAAAACAATTCCCCCAGGACAATTTGGTTTTTTAGATTAATAAGAATGCAGCTCCCTTTACAATTTTGCAATTTTTGGAGTGACTGACACCCATCTAGTGGGGACACCCATCTAGTAAATAAAACATCATTAGAGAAATAAATGTACCTCTGAAAAGATATTGAAGTCAGTGTATTGTCTTAACCTTTAGCAGCATAGGGTCCTCCGATTGCCGCTCACATAACAGGGGAAAATTTTTCAAATCCATTTTATGCAAGGCAGTCTGCGAGGTGGAGGTCAATCACCAACATCACATACAACAAACTTCTTGGCTTTGGAAACAACAAGAGTTTTAACGGAAGTTAATCTGCTCTTTATTTACTTGAGGGATGAATCTAGGAGGTATTTCATTTTCTCCAGCAATGTGTCCCCACATAAATCAACATAAATAGATACTGAATGAGAATTAAGGAGTAAACCACCATCATCAACTCTTTGAGGAGGTGTAGGAGGTGTGGTCGCCTTCCCTTTGGCTATAACTGTTGAAAACACGAGTTAACAACGTTTCAGATTATGTTCACACTGTGAGTGCCTGGCATGGACTCTTCCAGGCATGGATGGCCACAGAGGGGCTAATAAGACTCTGAAACCAAGGCTGAAATCAGCCCTCTGCTTGTTACTGAACATTATTTGGGCAAATACCAAATGTCCTGGTAAAGTTTCCCCCCAGGTAGATTAGTTTTCTCTGTGATCTGGATCGCAGAATCAGTGCCCTGTCTTTGGCGGGATAAGCTTTACAAAACAATGTAGAGGCACTATGTTTGCAGCAAGGGGAAAGTGTAGAGTTAGCCCTCAGTTGGCAAAGGTTTCTTCTGCCGCTATACAGCTTGATCTGGTCTGAACATTGTGCAGCAAAACCGTCATGGTCATTCAGACTCCACTGGCAAGAGTGGATGTTCCAATATCTGCGGTTATCAGTGTTGCCCAGCTTCAACCTCAAATGTTGGTACAAACTGTAGAAGTAGCTAAGATATCTGCCTCCCCACAGTTCAACTAAATTTCAAGACACACAGGTGAGCAACAGCCTACCTGATAAAACACCTTATGTTCAGGTGGACTTCCAGTCACACCCAGTTCCCTCCAAAGTGGGTGGCAACCGCCAACTGTAGGAGGACAGCTCAGACCACTTCAGAGACTGTTAAAATCCTTCTCCTAAATCGATCACAGATTGCCATTTTAGCTCAATACATATCAGCCAGAAATGTTTGGACATATATCCTCGCTTTGAGTACTACAACTATCTTCTTCTGATGTGCGGTGTCAAACAGTACTGCACTAGAAGGGAACAGCAGAAGGCTCAGTTTGTGAACTCAGTTGCGGGTTTCTAAATGTTACACATCTAGTATGGGCTAAATTCTGAATTAAATTGATTTTAAATGCACTTTTTGTAAACGAAGATATTAAGGAAAGGACAGCATTTACCCAGGACTTGACTTTAAGTGGGATTAAAATACATTTAAAAATAAATAAATACAATGATAGTAGTACACTGTATATCACTTTAGGGAAATTCCGGGGGCAAATGTAGAATGGTTGCTGATAGGCCAAGGACAGCGAACATAATTCTTGGTTCTCTGCCCCCTCTTTTGTCTACCAACGATTCCACCATTCACTCTCGGTAGTGTAAATGCATGCAAGTGGCACGTAGCAATCTGATTTTTTTTAAAATAGCAAACACATTATTTTGTGCAAGCACAAGATAACATACATTTGCCCAGACTCATTTAGCTAACACAATTTAGGTCGCCCTCACACCTGAAATAGCTTATATCCACCTGACTGTGGAATCTTTGTTTGCCCCCCTGCTTCCTGGCTACTCTGTAGAACCAAATGAAAATCAGTGGGTAACCCAATAAACCCTTGAGGGCTTGGGCAAATACTATGTATTGAAAAAAGTACCAGCAAGGGAATTTGTTTAAGAAAATATTTAACAGAAAACAGACTTGGGTATTATTTATGTTCATTAGTCTGATCCAACATAATTGGTGTCCGTACACAGCTATATTGTTTGTCTAACTCTAAAACGAAAAAGAACAGTAAGAAGAAGCAACAACACAGGAAATCTTTTTTATATCAAAATATATTTCATTTATGTATATTTTTGTTCATAAATTCAAAGGGTACATATCAACCATTACAGCTGAACAAAATGCATTCTAATGAGAAAGGAATTTACAAATTGTTCCTATAGTGCATCTGAATAAAAAGTCCAAACCAAAAAGATCAACAACAAGCAAATCCTATGTTTCTTAATGTAGAGGTCATTTGTAAAGTTAATAAATGAAGAAATGGACTCAAAAGTCGATGTTTCGGTCTTTTGTTGTTTACTCCTTAAGACCTCCCTCAGGACAACAGATATTTACATGTGGCGGTGACCCCTTTTCAACTGATCTTGACGTGATTTCCAGCAAGTAAGTTCTAAGTGGACTCTTTGTGACAGCCCCGATTTTCTGAACAATTTTCGTCACTCAGGCTGGTCTGTGTATGCAATTACTTTCTTTCACAGCCAGGCTTTCCTTATATTCTTTATGAATGTAGTTTGTCTCTTTTATATATAAGAGAATTTGCAGAGAAAAATTCTCCGCATGGAATAGAGTCCTTCAAGATCTAAATTCACAAATCTTCTGTCGTCTCGCATGACGATAGAAGATTTGTGAATTTCGATCTTGAAGGACTATTCCATGCGGAGAATTTTTCTCTGCAAAAGGAATGATCAGTAACGGCTACCCCCTAAAGCAGCACTGCAAGGGACATGTTGGAGGAGATTAACCAGACCATATAGGTCCTTACATTTGATTGGCAGTAAAAATAAAGTCACCTCTTGGTAGGAAAATTAGAATAAGAATTACGATGACCACCTTCATTTAGGACATTGTTTTCAGGCCTTGAATTTTGCGTGATACCTTATGGCATTCAAGGTGCTGTAGTCTTGTTTTGCTCATTAGACTGCAACACCTGAAGAACAAGTTACTTACCTTCGGTAACGCATTATCTGGTAGAGACTATCTAGCTGCAGATTCCTTACCTTTGAATTTCGCAGGTGTCCGGCTGGATCCGGAAACCTTTGCTGAGCAATACCCCTTGCACACAGCATAGGGTGGCTCCATTCGGCTCTGCATGGGTAGTGAAGGTTATGACCTCACATTGCCTATATAGGCGCCATCCAGGAACGCAGACGTGAGTACTTTTTGTGTTTTCCATGCCAGACATGCCGAGCCACAAAGTAACTGACGTAGTACTGAAAAGGGGAGTAACTCCAGCCCTACAATATTAGTCAGCAAAGCAGGGAGGCATGGGTGGGGCTCTAAGGAATCTGCAGCTAGATAGAGTTTCTACCAGATAACGCGTGACGGAAGGTAGGTAACTTCTTCATTTGATAGAGACTTCTAGTTGCAGATTCCTTACCTTTGAATTAGATACCCAAGCCATACCAGCCTAGCGGTGGGCGCGGATCAATACCTTAAACTAGAAAATCCTGTAGGATCGAGTGGGCAAAATGCAAGTCTCTGCGGACCTGACCATCCATGCAGTAGTGTTTTGCAAATGTGTGCCATAATGCCCACGTTGCCACCTGACAAATGTCTTGGACTTGGACACCCCGAGCTAAGGAAGAAAGTTGCAGCATTTCCCCTGGTGGAAAGAGCCCTTAATCCCTCAGGGGGCTGCTTCTTTGCCAATGCATAACAGATATTGATGCAGAGAGTGAGAGATGGTCCTTTTCTGCCCTGCCTTCCCTTCTTCACTCCCACGTACCCCACAAAGAGTTGGTCATCCACCTGAAGTATTTTGTGCGGTCAAGGTAGAACAACAATGTTCTTTTTGGGACCAGCTGATGGAGACACACCTCTTCCTTAAAAGGATGCGTGGGAGCAAAGAAGGTGGGCAACATGTTGGACTGACCCAGATGGAAAGGGGTCACAACCTTTGGTAAAATGGATGCTCGGTGGGAAGCACCACCTTGTCTTGAAAGGACATAAGAGAAGGAGGTGAGCAAGATAATACCTGCAGCTAACTCACCCTCTGGGGCAATGTAATCGCCACCAAGAAGGCTGTTTTGATGGTCAACAGCCAAGGGGGACAATTGTGTAAAGGTTCAAAGGGAGCGCACATCAAATAGGTGAGGACCATATGAAGGTCCCACTATGGCATAACAAAGGCCATAGGTGGAAACAGGTGAGCAAGCCCTTTTAGAAATCTATGTACAACAAGAGACTTGAAGAGAGAGGGTTAGTCTGTCAGCCGCAAAAAAGCAGACAGAGCAGAGAGATAACCCTTGAGAGTTCCCAAAGCAGAGCCTTGTTGGGCAAGGGTTAGAATGAATAACAGGACCGGAGAAAGAGAAGCAGAAAAAGGATAAATAGACCTTTCTGTTCAGTATAATACAAACTTCTGCCAACGGCAGGCATATACCATCTTAGTGGAGGGCAGCCTGGCTACCAGAAAAACATTACAGACTTCTGGAGAAAGGTCAAAAGCTATTGACTGTCGCCACTCTTTCTCCATGCATGCAGGCGCAGAGTTGACAGGTTCGGGTGGAGAACCCTCCCTGCTGCTGCGACAGAAGATCCTCCTGAAGAGGCAGCCTGATTGGAGGATCAATGCTCATTCTCAGAAGCTCTGGTTACCAGACTCTCCTTGCTCAGTCTGAAGCCACAAGGATGACTTGGGCCCCGTCGCTCCTGATTTTCTTCAGAACCCTGGGCAGGAGTGGGATGGGCGGGAAGGTGTACAGAAGGCCTGAGCTTTACTCCTGAACAAAAGGCTTCGCCGAGTGATAGCTGCCTTGGAAACTCCCGCACACAGTACTGCTGACCCTGCACATTCTCTTCAGAGGTGAACAAATATAACCAAGGTTCTCCCCACTGCTTAGAGAGGCCTTGCACCACCTCCCACCAGAGATGCCATTGGTGGTCCACTAGGCATCGATGGCTGAGTTTGTCCGCCATGGCGTTCAGAGAGCATGCTAGGTGTTGAACCACCAGGGCCAAGCCCTGTTTTCCAGCCATGTCCAGAGACGCTGGTCCTCTCGACAAAGTGTCCATGAACCCACCCCACCCTGCTTGTTACAGTACCATATGAAGGTGGTATTGTCCGTGAACTCTTGCACCAGCTTTCTCTTGAGAGAGCAAAGAAATGCCTTCAATGCCAATCGAATCGCCTGGAGCTCCAACAAATTTATGTGGAGCCCAGTCTCTGCCAGAGACCAATGTCCCCTAATCTGTACCTCTCCCAGATGGCCACCCCATCCCACAAGTGACGCATCGGTCATGACTGCGAAATCTGGTTGAGGAATACAGAGGGGTCTGCCATTGACCCAATAGCAGTTAGTCAACCACCACTGCAGATCTCTTGCAGTTTCTTCTGAGATCTGGACCATGTCATGAGATTTCTTCAATGCTGTGCCCATTGGAACTTCAGGCCTCACTGCAGAGCCAGCATACGCCACCTGGCATGCTTTACCAACAGGATGTAGGAGACAGTGAAGCCCAACACCCTCAGAGTCAGTCTCACCAAAATCCAGGATAGAGGCTGAAAATTCGGACACATAGCCTGAATATCCTGGACTCCTTGCTCGGGAGGATAGGCCTGAAACTGCACTGTGTCCAGAACAGCTCAGAAGGAAGAGAGCAAGAGAGCATCTGAGAAGGAGTCAGGTGTGACTTTGAGAAGTTTATAGAGAACCTCAGCAAATGTAGGAGGTCCGCCATAGTCTGAAGGTGTGAGACGACTGCCTGGGGTGAGGACACCTTTAACAGCCAGTCGTCGAGGTAGGGGAAGACTGACACCCCTAACCTGGGCAGATGAGTTGCGACTACCGTCATCACCTTGGTGAACACCCGAGGGCCACTGGAAAGGCTGAAGGAGAGCATGGTAAACTGAAAGGGCTCGCTACTTACCTTGAACCGCAGGTAACAACTGTGGTCCGGCAGGATATGATGTGAAAATACGTGTCCTGCAGGTCCAAAGCTACCATCCAGTCTTCTTCGTCGTGGTATGGCAAGACCTGAGCCAGAGTGAGCATCTTGAACTTCTTCTTCTTGAGGAAGAGATTGATGGTTCGTAGATCCAAAATGGGCTGCTATCCTTTATTCTTTTTTGGAATCAGAAAGCAGAGGGAATAACAGCCACTGTCTACTTCTGAAACTCGGACCCTTTTTATAGCTCCCTTGGTCAAGAGAGCTGTAACTTACTCTTAGAGCAACCGCAAATGATCTTTCGTCAGCTTTTCTTGATTTGGAGGAATGAGAGAAGAAAAAGAAAGGAAAGGCAGAGAATAGCCCCCCTGGTCGATCTCCAAGAACCACTTGTCTGATGTTATGGATCTCCACTGGGGGAGATGATGATATTGATGAATTCTCCCGCCAACTGGAGTAGTGTGGTCCTGCAGAGCCAGCCTAGGAGTGCCTGAATGCTGCAGCGGCTGGGGGCAATGTGACCAACAACTTCTGGCTTCCATTCCTGGATCGGAATGCACCGCGTCCACATCCTCGCATGGCTTGGGCAGTCTGCAGAGAACTGTGGCTGGGCTAGGGATGACGTGGTTGGAAACCCCTTCTGTTGCCACAAAGGGGGTGAAAGGAAGAGGAGTGGAGGAGAGGTCCAAGGATCTGCCCCTAGTTGGAGAGTCCTTGAACCTGACAAGACCCGAGTCTGCCTTTTCCCCAAAAATGACAGGTTCCATCAAAGGGCATGTCCATCAGATTAGCTTGGACATGGCCCGAAAAACCAGTTGTTCTAAGCCAGGCGTGGCGCCTCAAGGCCTCCATCGTTTAAATTAATCTGCCTAGCGAATCCATCGTATCTAGGCTACACCGTATGGGGAACTTTGCTGCATCTCTCCCATCCTTGACTGCCTGGAAGAGCATAGCCGGGGCCTTCTCTGGGACCTGTGGAAGCACTTTCACAATCGTCTCTCAAAGGTAATGGGAGTAACAGCACAATAAGCATGCAGTATTCACCAACTGCTATACCAGGCTGCAGGAAGAAAACAACTTCATTCCAAATGAGTCCAGCTTCTTGGATTCCCTATCTGGAGGGGCGAAACGGAACGTGCCCTGGGACATAGAGGCTTGCACCACCAAACTTTCTGGGGTGGGGTGTTGGCTGAAGAACTTCGGGTCCCCCTGAGCTGGGAGATGGTGGTGTGCAATCGTCCTATTCACAGGTGACCCTGTGCTAGACTTGGACCACGTGCTTGGAAGAACGTCCTTAAGTGCCTCATTAAAGGGCAAAAGGGGTTCCGAAGGGGAAGCCCCTGGTTGAAGCATCTCGGTCAGGAGATTAGTCCTGACCTGCACTGAGGGCATTTAGTCCAAGGACGTCAGCTGCCCTATTTACCACCATGGCATAGGATGCCCCCTCCTCCGTAGTAGCCATTGTTGGCAGGGAAAGCATGCCAGTATATTGGGAAGTGTCCAGTCCACTGGCCTCCCCAAGTTCCTCATACCAGTCCATGTTCTCCACAGAGACATCCTGGTTTTTCAGAGCGTCCATAGGCCCCTCCCATTTCTCTCCTGAGCCTAGCACATCTTCAAAGTTCTCAGGAGACAACTTAGAATCCCTGGGTTCAACTAACTTCAGAAACGCCATTGAGTGACGACGTTCCGTCTCTGTCTCCACGGGGTGAGGAAAGGGCTGGCACTGCTGGTGGGCACCGGCAGTGCCACAAGCACCGACTTCGGGTCCGCCATCAAGGGAGGTCATGATGGCACTACCGGTGTTGAACCAGATCCGGGATCGGCTCCTTGAGTTCCTCCGGCACCGTGGCCAGAGCGGACAGCATCGAACCCGATAGAGTCCCTTCCGACTCCGCAGGGCCAGAGGGTTCACCAGGGTCGTTCCACTCAAATACAAGGCACATGGCCTCGTAAAATTCTTTTATTTGAGTGGGAGTCATTCCGGCTCCCGTAAAGGGAGGGAGGCGTGCAGTCAACTTTGGCTCCGGCTCTGCAGAACCGTGTGTACAGTTTTGGTGCTCCTTACCTCTCTCAATGACGGACGTCAGCCGAGGTGAAGATGAAGTCCGCTTCTTCTTCTAATGCCACTTCGAAGGGTGTCCCGAGGACCTTGAGTGGGAAGAAGAGGACTTAGGGCTCCAGGAGCAGTACCGTGACCTCCTAATTTTTGATTGAGACAGGGACCTCCGTGGAGTCTCGCTGGACGGTGTCAATTGCCAGGCAGCGAGGAGCCTCATCGCTCGCTCCCTCAAAGCTTTGGAGCCATGATCTGGAAGTCCGAGCACAACTTCAAACCGTAGTCGCGCTCCAGACAACAGAGACAGACGAGGTGGGGATCGGCGACAGACATGAGGTGGCAGGCACCACACGGCTTGAAACTTGTCTTCCTTAAAGACAACCCTCGCACAGAAAGTGGAAAAATATTTTTAATTCAAAAGTCGAGGGGTAGTTATTCCCAGATTGGAGCCTTACCTGGTGTGGAAAGAAAAGAACTGATGTCCATGCACCTGGGTGGCGCCTATATCGGCATCACAGCGTCATAACCGATGCTACCGACGACATCACGCAGAGCCAAATTGAGTCACCTGAAGCCGGGTGCAAGGGGTATAATTAATTAAAAGTTTCTGGATGCAGCCTGATACCTGGGAAATTCAAAGGTAAGGAATCTGCAGCTAGAAGTCTCTAGCAGATTGCAATGATTTGCATATGAAAACTTCAAGGCTAGAGGCAGAGTCTATAATAAACGTAGGTGTCATGGTCAACCTAATAGCGATCTAACTAGCGAGGATTGCAAAATGGCCTCAGAACTTGTAAGGTGAAGCATCTTCTCACAAACTATTACAGTGACTGAAGAGTGAAAGTAGCAGCGCATAAGGAACCTCAACACATAAGGAACATCAGCACTACCGTACAGTCCCCTGCCAATTATATGGCAACATGCATATCATTAAATCTTGTTCTCAATACTTCTTTTGTCCCAGCACGTGGTCATTTTGAAGTAATGCAACATGAGAAGCACATGATTCCTTTTCTGTTCAGCGGAATTCAGTACCTCAGCTTTTACCTTGCACTGCACCTATTGATGGCCAAGTCATGTGTAAGTGGCTTTTTGCACTTGGTGACATTGAGAGCACGTGAGACACTTTTTAAGTTTCTCCCAAACCCTTCCCTCTTTTACCACTAACTTTTGTGCTGTTTGGTCTGTAGGGTCTTACCCTTTCACAAAAATAATGTCATTCTGTGTGTCAGGCTTTGCACATTTAAACATATCTTAAGAGGGATTTCTAAATTCTCTGATAGATTTAGGTTTGTCTATTAGGCTTTGTACATTCCGAAATATATTAAAATGGTGGCTTTGCACAACCACGATTGGTGAATACGTTGCCTATAGATATGATAAAAAGTGTCTGTCCATGTAATATGCTTTGCTGGTTAGAGGACTGGTTACAGTAAACATTTATGGCTTCATTTCACCAAAATCATAGGGATGGTGGTAATGAGAACCATCATTTAAATCTCTGAAGATCACTGTTGACATCATGTTAACCCTTGACTTAGATGAAATGCTACTCTTCATGGCTTTCTTAGGGATTCTTTTAAAGTTCCAGATGGCAGCATGTTAGGAAAGATTAGTAGTAGGTAGGAAAACATGCAAAAGTAAAAGTAGCAAAAGCTAAATGCAGTTTTAAATTAAAAATGTAATCAGATTGGTTAATCAACAGGGTTACACAACAGTCCCAAGAGACTGCAAGCAGCAACACATGATTAAGCATTACAAACTCCACTGGAATAATCCACCGGAAGGCGAAAGGAGTCTTATAGAACACTATGACAGGTGTATCTTGAGTAGGTTGTGGTGAGTGGATATGATTTTATATTCAGATGCAACAGGTACAACTTCAACTATATGGCTTGAACTCTCTTTTTTCAACAGGACCATCGGCTGGGGGAGCCATCGCAAAGTCTATTGGATTTCCCTGGCTTATGACCATCATTGGAATAGTGGACATTATATTCGCTCCTCTGTGCTACTTTCTGCGGAGTCCTCCAGCCAAGGAAGAGAAAATGGTGAGTAGAGAACTTGAGCAAGCTGAGCAAAGAGCCCAGACTCAAGGAGCTTGGAAAGGCAAAGATAAGCACTCAGTTGAATCTCTTGGTGATGCAGTAGACTGAGAATTGGTAACGTTTCATGATCCTTCGAGGATGCATCACTACGTGCATGCTCTCAGTTACACCACAGTGCCTAGTGGGCTGAGGGTTTGCATAGGTACTCTTGGCACAATTTAGAAAGTTGTACAAAACTTTCTGTATTTTCTGATTACTACTATAATTTAGCCTTTGTATGTATGCTTAGAGTTTCTCAAACGCAGCTTAATGATTCTATACTTAATAGCTAAATATTCTAAGACACAAGCTCTCACAGCAGCAGGTCTCTGCAGACTGGCGTTTACAGAGGATTTACAAACCGCAAGAGTCTTTCTTCACCACGCCAACTCTCTGCTCTGTGGAGAAAGGGCAGCTTGGCTTTCGCAAAGGGGAAGACAGGCATTATCGTTTGTATTTAGACAAGGGAGGAGAGAGTTAGTCTTTAACCCTTTCCCTGCGCATGACGGAAACACGCTGCAGCCACTCTGACCACGTGGCCTGTGCAGGGCATTAGTGAGTGGGCGGGGTCCTGATGGAACCACACCGTCATGAGCACAGCTCGCCCGTGACGCATGACGGCATGGTTCCGTCACGAGCATGGCGGAGCCGCGCTCACCCCTCACTCCCCCAGCGCCACGGCGCAATTACCGCCCCGGCCAAGGGGGTTAAACAGAGGGTGGTGTGGTCAGGGGCGGCTCCTCCAATAGGGCAGAGGAGCGTTGCCCACTGCTTTTTCACAGTGCGAGAAAGCCAAAACCTAAAATGGTAATAACTTTACTTGTACCATCTTATGTTTGCTTTGAGCATTGCGGGCTGACAGGTGGGCGGGGCTGCTCTGCTCTTTGAGCAGGGCAGAGAAGGAGTGGTTTCCCCACTCCTGAGTGCACAAAGACTATTAGCCGGCCCTCTCGAGCCTCCGAAACCTGTCATGCCCACTCTGCCCTTATCCATGCAGGCTGTATTGCAAACTTCATGGAGAATATGCCCACCCGACTAGTCCCAGGCTGGGCGCCGTCCCGACCAATCACAATGCTGCATTGTAGGGCTGTGATTGGCTTAGGGGAGGGAGCCTAGCTGCCTGCTTCCTGTCAGAGGCAGGAGAGCAGAAGCATAGAGAAGACGCGGGACCCAGCGAAAAGGTAAGTTAACTTTTTTTTATTTCCTGCGATATCCCCCGCAAATCCCACCCCCTCACCTTCCCGCAAGCCATGCCGGTCGCTTCTGGGTGTGGTTGGGGTGGCAGGATACAAGGTGTAAGATGCTGCAGGGTGCTGAAGCAGTTGACGCTTAGTTGTATATGGTTCATACATGAATCCTCTAAAACCTTGTGTAAACAGGCCGAGATGAAATGGAAGGGAACATACATAACATATTATTTTACATGAGTAACTGTGATTAAAGGGATTATTTTCACCAAAGGCTTCTGAGTGACATCATAGAGAACTCCAGCTTCACTCTTTTTGTCTATTGGATATCACTCTCAATCACAGGGTGAAAAACATCTATAATTCCACATATTCGGAGTCTTCATGGATTGTAATGAAAACAAAATTATGGTATCTGTCTTAACATTTTTCAAGTTATGTAGGACTATGTGATTTTATGAGATAAGCGTACTCAGTGGCGTAAGAAGGGGGGTGCGGTGGGTGCGGTGGGTGCAGGCAGCCCCAAGTGTCATCACTGAGGAGTGTTACAAAATGGCAAAAATATGTGTTTTAAACACACCATTTTGTCAAGCCAGGAGTGACAAGAAATTTTCCGCACAGGGTACCACCTGCCCTTGCTACGCCACTGGCTGTACTTAATTGCACTCTTACAGTTTAGCAGCTCAAAACCATGTACGAACTATAACACAACCAATTAATAAAAAAAAGTTGACAAAATGGTTGCTTTGTGCTAATTTTAAATGAGGAACGAAGCAAACTGTGTTTACCTTGAAATTTGTTTAGTCTTTACTAGTTTAATAGTAAAGGAAAATGCAATTGCACCATTCCTTACTATGCAAATATATAAACAGAGCACCTCCGAGTGGCTCCACATTTTTCCTTACTCCAAAACATCTTTATGAAATATCCTTGTTTCACTGTCTAGAAGACGAGTAGCAGAAATTCCACAAAAAGTAGTTGGTAAATGTTTCTACAATGTTTAAATTGTATACAACATGGACCTGTCCGAGATATCTTTAGGCGACAAACACTGCAGTAGGTGTTAACAAATATAACACAAAAAGATGATGGACAGAATGCTGAACATTGTCAAACATTCATCTCCAGTCACAGTTCTGGGTTAAATCCATTGTTGTTTTGCTCACCATGCCACCCTAGTTTGGACCCAGCCATATACATATGAGTCTTGATCTTGCTCCCCAATGGGACAGTCCAGCCCGAACTGCCAGGCCAGGCCTTCCCTAGACTGGAAAACAAGCATCCAGGACCAGTTTCGGGGTATTACCCCTCATCAGCCAGGTTAGCTTGAATCTAGTGGTATAGTGACCATGGGACCCATGTCTGGGTATACCCTTCCCAGAGTGATTATAACAATACACAAAGATGATGGATGGAATGCTAAACATTGTCACATCCAGTCACAGATCTGGGTTAAATCTATTGTTTATTTGCTCACCATGCCACCCCAGTTTGGACCCAGTGATATGCAAATGACCAAATTCGGGGTTTTATCCCTCATCAGCCAGGCTAACTTGAATCTAGTGGCATAGTGAGAACAGGACCCACGTCTGGGCATACCCTTCCCACTTAGGGCAACTATAACAACACAAAAAGATGATGGACGGAATCCTGAACATTGTCACCCCCCGTTACAGATCTGGGTTAAATCAATAGTTTTTCTGCTCACCATGTCACCCCAATGGCTGATGAGGAGTAACACAGGGTCAAGACTTATTTGGATGTGGGTGGGTCCACACAACAACAAATAATATCTGGGGGTCAAAGAAAGGGTCAGTAAGTCTAGCAAGAAGGACCACTATACCAAATGCATGCAAAACAATATCAGTGAGAAACAATAGTTAGTGACCGGTCAAGTCAAGACTCAGGAGTACATGGAGACAAATGTATTGTTCCCATCAGAAGCCACACTGTACCGCCCTTGTTGTCATCATTTGGGATCTCCATACCCAGGAGACAAGATGGCCAGTAAGTAATTACCGTGACCGAGATGTGATGTGAGGGCAGAGCAGAAGGGTATGATAGTGGCTAATGACAAAAGCAGTGTATGGTGATTGGAGTGAAAAGGTGAAGGGTAATAATAAAATTAGGTGAATTGGGTGGAAAAAAGAAAATTTATTAATATCCCCCAATCCCTAAGATTAAAAGGCAGGTGTGGGTGCAGGTTTTAAATAATAACCGCACTTAATGGTGGTCGACATGTTTCTGCATTTCACAAGAAAAGATTTTCTAATGCATTCTTCAGGACCTAAAAAGGTACACTACTGCTTTGTAAATATAAATAAGATGAATAATAAAAGGATATCACCTGGACATCCAGGCGTACTCAACCGTATACCTTATGTGTAGGTTGAGAGGCTTCACCCCACCTGGCTGCAGCGCAGGTAAAAGGAGCACCGCTCTCTCCGTCGGTGTCTCCGGGCAGTCTTCAGTACTGCTCGGGGGGCATAGTGACCATGGGACCCATGTCTGGGTATACCCTTCCCAGAGTGATTATAACAATACACAAAGATGATGGATGGAATGCTAAACATTGTCACATCCAGTCACAGATCTGGGTTAAATCTATTGTTTATTTGCTCACCATGCCACCCCAGTTTGGACCCAGTGATATGCAAATGACCAAATTCGGGGTTTTATCCCTCATCAGCCAGGCTAACTTGAATCTAGTGGCATAGTGAGAACAGGACCCACGTCTGGGCATACCCTTCCCACTTAGGGCAACTATAACAACACAAAAAGATGATGGACGGAATCCTGAACATTGTCACCCCCCGTTACAGATCTGGGTTAAATCAATAGTTTTTCTGCTCACCATGTCACCCCAATGGCTGATCAGGAGTAACACAGGGTCAAGACTTATTTGGATGTGGGTGGGTCCACACTAGACTGACGTAAATAGCAAAAGAACACAACAAATGTAGGCCCAGATCTGTGCCTGGGGGTGAGTGTTTCACAATGTTCAGCATTCTGTTCATAGTCATTTTGTGTTAACAAAAACACCATATAATGTCAAAGTAAATGCATGTGACAGTTTTTGCATGGTGTAATACTTTCATACACTATTCTGAAATTCACAGAAAGCATACTCAATGATGGATGGCCTGAAACAAATAGAAATCACGAATTGTAAATAGTTGTGTGACTAAAATAATGTACAAAAAAAGTGTGTACTTATTTATGTATTTTTTTTAGGTCGAGCATTGAGACCTCTTGTATATACTTAAGTATATACTTATATGTGTATGAACTTTGTGGGCTCTGAGTATCAGCCCTAGGACTGGACTGCTTCTGCCTAGGGACTTTTCTTTGTTGAATTGCCTCTATTTAACTGTCTTGATAGAAAACGACCAGTAGAGGTCAGTAAAATGCCAGAATTGCTTTCTGCTTGTTCAACTGCCTCTATTTAACTGTCTCGAAAGAAAACGACCAGTAGATGTCAGTAAAATACCAGTATTGTTTCTGCGGAGGGACTTTATATTTATTTTTCTGGCAACTGCCTCTATTTAACTTTCTTGATAGAAAACTACCAGTAGAGGTCAGTAAAATACCAGAATTGCTTTCTGCTTGTTCCCCTGCCTCTATTTAACTGTCTTGATAGAAAAAGACCAGTAGATGTCAGTAAAATGCCAGTATTGCTTTCTGCTGAGGGACTTTATATTTATTTTTCTGTCAACTGGCTCTATTTAACTTTCTTGATAGAAAACGACCAGCAGAGGCTACTAAAATACCAGAATCACTTTAGCATGCTCTAGATTCCAGTCCACAGAAATTAATCTTCCACCACGAAAACCAGTAGACAATATTCTTTTTTTTTAATCTTGTATTTTCAGTGATATAACCACCAAAGGCCCTGATTTTATATGAAAAACAAAGCTGTGGACTATACCATTTCCCACTGAAAGGCAATATTTCTCTCCATGTGTTCCCATACCTGGCGTGTCACAGGTTTGGGTGCTTACTTTCCCTCCATGTTAAAGAACAGTAGATGTTTCAGCACCCAGGCCAATGTGCTGCATAGCTATATACATATAAGGTCCCAAAGGCGAGACTGATTGCATTGCAAAGGCGTGTTTCTAGACTTCTTACTAAAGCATGCTTTTTTTTTACCTGGGCTTGTCAAGCCACAAAATACAACTGAGTTTTCAAAGTTATCCCCAAAAAATTGAAATAATCCATAGTAAAATGTGTCAGATTTAAACCATACTCTTGCATTTCATTATGGATCTCCCAAAGACTTGACTGGAATTTACTCCTCTGTAGTTCGAGAAGCCCAGCAGGAACCAGGAGAAATTCATAAGATCTTTTACTTGTACGTCATAGGCCAGGGTTTTGATAAACTAGACAATAGTTTTCCTGTTATCCACAATGGTAGCGTCAATGTGGGCTAAAAATGTTTGACAGTAGCAGACAACTCATGACTTCTAATGTCAGAGCAGATCATCAAAGCCTCTTTAGGACTTGCTTGATAATTGAGAATTCACCTGTCTACAAGACAATGGCTATTGGTTCTACCCAGAAGGCTTTTACTCTTTCCCTACATGCAGCTAGCTGTTTCCTGTATTATTCCACCTTCCAGAATTTGCTTCTGGTGGAGTGCATAAGGGGCTATTTTACATCTATGTGTTTGTGTATTTTACATATATGCTTTCCTGCTTTCAGTGTTTATTTTTGTGAATTTCATAGGTGTTTGCTCAGTGTTTTGCAAACTTTTTGGAAGCAGTGTTTATCACTACTTATTGATCAGCCTAATCCAAAAACTGAAACAAAGTGTTTTTCTAGTGTTTTCAACACATGATGCTCTTTTTTGCAGTGATTGATTTAACCCACATATTTAATTTAATGGATCATTGTTTTTTTAATTTTTTTTAAAAAAAAACTTTATTGTGCATTTTAAATATGATTACAACCATGGGCCTACAACCACAGGGGCCGGCCGCTAGAACACGTAAAAGCGATCATTGTATATCACAAAACTGCGGCCAACCTCCTAGAGGTCCGGCAATAATACAGGATACGATTCGTAGCAGCACAGGATGAAATCATAATATAAAGGTATTTTATGTTTCATAAAAAGAAACAAAGAAAAGAAACGAACAAATCTCAAGGCATAAAACAATGTATACGATGTCGCGCTCATACGGGGGGACCCTTAATACAAGATAAACAAAGTAGCAAGTGATAGAGATGGTGGGAATCAGTAGGGAAGTCAAAAATCAGGAAAGAAAGTAGACTACACAAGGAATGTCGGATCAGGGGGATAGGGAGATGTCTGGATTTTCCTCAAACGGGGGCGTACATATGTTTCCTCGATAGGCATTCCATTGGCCCCAGATTCTAGTCCACGCCCCAGGCTTGCCCCTAGCCAAATACACAGTCTTCTCTCTAAACATACACCAGTCCATATTCTCCCTCCATACTGACACGGTGGGGGCCGGTGGGAACCCCACAACTGCGCAATGTCCCTCTTTGCGATCATGTTCCCAAGGGCCGCCCACCGGGCCTGGGCGACGTTGTAATCATTCGGCTCCCACACATTCAACAGACATCTCCGGGCCGCAGAGCAACTCCGGTGACGCACTCCATTACAGCATGCACCCGAGTCCAGTATGCAGTCACCTCCCGGCATTCCCAGATAATATGGAGGAAAGTGGCACTCAACCCACATCCACGCTTACATAACCCATCCGTAGAAAAGCCCATGGAGACCAAACGAGGACCGGTGACATACACACGGTGAAGAATTTAGAGTTGGACGAAACTGAGACAAGCGGGAATGGCTACCTCATTCGGGGAAGACAGTGCAGGCTGCCAGTCTTCATCATCCAGTTCCAACCTGTCCCCAGTCCAGGCCTCCCTGAGACGCACGAGGAGATCTGCCCGATTGTTGATTAACTTCTTATATATTAGTGAAATCGTAATATCAGGCAGATGACCATCGAGTACTCGGTCTTCCAGAGGGGAGGACTCAGGAACATTGGCATGAGAAGCGAAGACCGATGTCAAGGCGTGGCGGACCTGTGCATACCTAAAAAACTCTCTTTCACTCAGCTCGTATTCATTCTGTAGTGCCTCAAAAGTCTTAACCGCACCCTTCACCCAAAGATCACCCACTCTGCTAATACCGATCATATACCATTTCTCAAAACCTTTCGTTGTCCAGAGGCATCCCAATCTCTCCGACGCATACAAAGGGGTCGCTCGTGTCAATCGATCCTTCCAGCCCATGGCAGCATTTGCATCACTCCAGACGCGCACAGCAATCTTAGTGGGCCCTGTTAAATTTCTCCCTGCCGCCCTAGAGTAGAGCGCCCTATTGTAATTCCCCCCGGCAACTGATGCTTGTCCATCTGAAATGCCGGATTTGGGCTGGGTGCATACATTGCGCGATTAATAGCACACAGCTGGGAGGCACAATAGTACCGCCTGATATCCGGGAGGGCCATGCCCCCGTCATACCAGGGAAGAGTTAGCTTAGCAAGAGCAATTCTTGCACGGCCATCCTAAATGAGCCGCCTCTGTAGGCTTTCCACCTCCCGAGAGTAACTTGCCCGGATGATGTCAAACGAATTCTGGAGTGCGTACAGAAACCGTGGCAGGGACATCATTTTAAAGAGCGCGGCGCGACCAAGTGGTGACAATGGCAATCTACGCCAACGAACCACGTCAAGCTTCAACCTCTGGAGAGGGAGGAGAAGATTGCGCTCGTAACGAGCAACCGGGTCTAGCGACACGAAGATCCCCAAATATTTGAAACCCGTCTGGGAAACCTGAATAGGAAATCCACGTGGCAAGGGAGGGAGGCCACCCGAAATTACATACACACAAAATTTAGTCCAATTTATGACCAGACCTGAGTTCTTGCCGAATGAAGTGAGAACATCAAACAAAACGTTAAGCGATTTATGGGGGGGGGGGTAAGGTATAAGAGAATATCGTCGGCATACAGTGAAATCCGGTCTTCAAAGTCGGGAGTCCACTGAATGCCCTTTATCGACGGCTCCCATCGGAGCCAGGCTGCAAGGGGCTCCAAGGCAAGAGCAAAGAGTAGGGGGGACAGTGGGCACCCCTGTCTCGTACCCCTCCCAAGAGTGAAGGAATTGGACACTCGGCCGTTAACCACCTGAGCCAGCGGTTCCCTATACAGAAGCTTCACCCACCCGATAAACTCCTAGCCGAAGCCAAATTTTGCGAGGGCGGCCCAGAGATAAGGCCACTCTATCGTATCAAAGGCCATTATGGCGTCCAAGGAAGCCAAGATGGCCAGCTCTTGAAGAAACCCCGCCCTCGCGAGAACACCATGTAAGCGCCGCAGGTTGAGTGCGGTGTTCCGATGTGGGATAAAACCAGATTGATCCGGATGGATCAGGTCACAAATCATCGTAAGCAGACGATTGTCGAGAACTTTGGCTAAGACTTTAGGCTTGGCGTTCAACAGGGAGATGGGCCTATACGAGGAGCAGCGATCCCGAGGCTTGCCCTCCTTAGGAATTACCACAATTGTTGCTAAACGCTGATCACAAGGGAGGGCGCCAAGGTCTTGTGACTCCAGGAACATATCGCGGAGATATGGTGCGACTTTATCGGGGCTCAGTTTGTACAGTTCAATGGGCAAACCGTTGGGGCCCATAGCCTTGCCCAAACAGACAGAACGAATAGCGGTCGCAATCTCATCCGCAGACAATGGAGCATCCATGAGCTCACGGTCTTCCTCGGATAGGCAGGGCAGCGCAATATCGCGCAGCAGCAAATGGGAGTCTTCTTCGTCTCTATCAGACACCGGGGAATACACAGTACGAAAATAATCCGCAAAACACTCCACAATCTCACTTGGGTCAGTCACACTCTCTTCATTCAAAGTCCGAATCACGGGGACCACACGATTCGCCCTTTCTTTCTTATCAAGCCACGCAATCAATTTACCCGCCTTGTCCCTGACATCATAAAGTCTGCCCTGCTGCTCCCTGTACATTGTTTTGGCAGCATCCGTGACAAGGGACTTATAATCTAGCTGCTTCAAACCAAGGGCGTGGAGTCCATCCTGGGTAACGCCTGATTCTAGGTCATTCTCTAGTTCAACTATGTCCGCCTCAAGACACACAACCTCCTGATTCTTAGTTTTCTTGGCTTCAGAAATTAAGGATAAGGCCTGTCCACGAATAACAGTCTTAAAAGCTTCCCACAGGGACACAGAAGAGGAAACAGACCCCTCGTTTTCAAGGAAATAGTGGTCAAGGGACTTTATCAAATTATTACTGGTCTTGGGGTTACGCAAATACCAGGGGTTAATGGGGGCGACCCGCCCCGCACCATTCACCCCAGTATCCATACAAAGCCACAATGGGGAATGATCCGAAATGCCCCGGGCCAGGAGCCTGATCTCTCTAACAGAAGGGGACTGGGCAGCAGGCATGAGGATGTAATCCAGTCTGGAGAGACTTCCATGGGCCCCAGAGTGAAAGGTGTACTGACTCTGCGTCGGATGCATCAACCTCCAGCAGTCTACCAAACCAGAAGTGTCCAAAAACCCACCAAGCCATGACTGGGACTTAGGAAGATCTCTGGGGGGGTGACGATCTACGGTACCAGAAACAACAGAATTAAAATCCCCACCCATAAGGAGAGTGCCATCAGGGAGCTCCAGCATCACACGCCCGATATCTGAAAAGGTGGAGGTCTGGAGACCTGGGGGGACATATACAGTAAGCAGAGAAAGAGTCTTACCCTCCCACCTACCAGTGAGGGCTGCGTAGCGCCCCCTATCATCGAGGATTACATCGTCAATCTCCAGGGGGAGAGAGGATCGTACAAGAATACCCACTCCCCTAGACCAGTGGTGAACCCGGAGTGTGCGGCCAGGCGAAAACCCCATCTATTCATGGCCTGACACATATTTCCAACCAGATGCGTCTCCTGCAAAAGAACCACATCGGGGGACAGGCGACGCAAGAACTGTAGTACCACTCCCAGTTTTATTCGATCACCCAATCCATTGACATTCCAAGATATTAACCTCAACCCACTATCCCCCATCCCTACAAGTGATGCAGAACTCACCCCACAAAGAGCAGAACATTCGAAGCTTGGAAAAAACCAATACGTTGCCTTGAGAAAGAAAAACAAACTCACAAACACCCCTTCCCACCCCCCAACCAACTCCTGTTACAACTCCCCCCTCCCTGCACCCCTGCAGTAGACTAAAAAGCCACCCCAACATGCAGTGTGCCTGTCGCCCTAACATTTCCCAATCTACAAAAAGACCCCGGAGGAGGAAAGAGGCCCATCCCCCCGCCACCCTAGGGAGAACATCAGTGTAACCCGTGCGTATGAAAAGTATAGAACCCAGCTGACTAGTGTCTAGTATTCGGCGAGCAGGGGCCGAATCATCATATCTGTTAAAGCTCACCACCTTCGGTACCACCAGGGTGCTCAGTTCGGGCGCTCCGGGCAGGCAGAGAATCCAGCCAGTCACTCACATTCTCTGGCCGGTCAAAGAAAAATGTCCACTCATCGTACTCCACACAAAGCCTGGTAGGGAAAAGCGTCGCGTATTTCAGGCCTAAGTCTCGGAGATGTTGCTTTACACCCTGAAAGCCCATCCCTTGCCTCTGGATGAGCTGAGTAAAGTCCGGCTAAAAGTTAACTGTGGAGTTCTCGAATTTCACCGGGCTGCTCACCCTCGAAGCCTGCAGGATAGCATCACGGTCCCTGAAGTGAAAAAGCTTGGCGATGATAGGCCTCCGAGGGGCTAACTGAGACCTGGCTGAATGAGGACTCCTCCCCCGACATCTTGGCAGCTATTCCTCGGGGTATTACATTCTCCAAGCCAACCAACCAGCTGGCAAATCCGGAGGTGGAGTAGCCGCTATTATCAAACTCTCTTTCAGATTATCTTCCCTCTCTCTACTCACCATCCCCCAGGCTGACTGCTTGGCTATTGGACTCGAATCCTCAGTGTCCCCTCTTACCTGTGTCCTGGTATACCGCCCTCCCCAACCCATGCCCAATTTCCCCTCCCTCTTTGGCGACCTACTATCCCAGCTCATACTCAATAACTCCAAACTCCTGGTCTTAGGAGACTTTAACTACTGGCCATCTGACCCACATGAAAGCCCCCACTCTTTGGCTTTCACCGATCTATTAAGCGGCCTCAATGGCCGTCAACATGTCCACACAGCTACTCATTCCAAAGGCCACACCCGAGATCAGGTCTGGACTTACAACCTTGAAATCAAATCACTCACGATACTTCCTTGCTATTGGTCGGACCATTTCTTAATCTCTTTCCTTCTTCTGGTCCCCCCACCGCCCCCCGTAGTCGAGGCCCTAGCCTCCTGGCCCGCAACTGGAATAAAGCAAACCTCGACCTCTTTCTCTCCTCCCTAACATCTTCGGCTCCGCCCGGCCAGGTCCTCTAGACTCCGAGGAAGCCACACTCGTCGATTGGCTGGAATCTGCCAGCGACAAAGTCGCCCCCCTTAAGTCTATCCGTACTAAGCGCCCTCACGACGCACATCGCTGGTTTTCCGACAGCCTCAAAACACTAAAACAGGGACTTCGCCAAGCCGAGCGTCGCTGGCGCCGAAACTACGACCCCCTAGAAAAAGCCCACTTCCTAAAATTATCCGGAGAATACAAACATGCAATCTCAGCTGCAAAATCTGCCTACTTCTCCACAAACATTCTCAACTCCGCGCAAAAATCTAAAGACATCTTTGCTATTGTGGAGGAACTTTCACACCCGGATAGGGTGACCATCAAACCCCTCCCCTCTCAGGCACTCTGCGATTCCCTTAACCATTTTTTCATAGACAAAATCAGTAAAATCAAAAACAGTATCTCCTCCAGGGCCCCAGCAATGTCCCTCCCAGAGGCCGCTCCCTTTCTCAACTCTCGCTCCCTGACCCAGCTCCCTCCCATACCCGAAGTAGACTTTTTCCCCCTGCTCCACAAAGTCTCATCTGGTTCCCCCACAGACTGCTGCCCTCCGGCAATTCTCCGGACCGCTTTTTCGACCTGCCCTGGCCCTCCATTGGCCCTCCTGAACAACTCTCCCCTGCTCGGCGTGGTCCCCAGTCAGTTCAAGAACGCCGAAGTGGTCCCCATATTAAAAAAAAACAACGCCGACCCCACGGTCTTGGGCAACTTCCGCCCCATTTCCCTTCTGCCTTACCTGAGCAAGGTACTTGAGACGCATGTGACCAGCGTCCTCAGCTTCTTCATTGAGGACTCCAATTTTCTAGATTCCCAGCAAGCTGGGTTTAGACCTGCCCATTCGACAGAGGCGGTTATCCTCTCTGTTATGGAGGAACTTCGTAGAGGCGCTGACTCCAACATCAATCAAGCCCTGGTGCTCTTAGATCTGTCAGCGGCCTTTGACACGGTCGATCACACCATCTTAGTCGACCGGGTCAAAGAGGCAGGCATCAGCGGGACGGCCCTTAACTGGGTTTGTTCCTTCCTTGCGGACCGCCATCAATCGGTCCGTCTTTCCCAGTTCACAGCAAACCGGACGAGAGTCACCTGCGGTGTGCCGCAGGGTTCATCCCTGTCACCCCTTCTTTTTAACCTTTACCTCACCCCCTTGATCCGCTCCCTCCGCGGTAGGAATGTCACTGCATTTAACTATGCAGATGACATACAGCTCATTTTCAATCTCGACTCCTCAGACGAAGCGGCTCAAGATTTCCAGTCCACCCTTTGCCATTTCAGTAACTGGATGAGCACTCACCATCTTAAACTCAATCCCGACAAGACGGAGCTCGTTCTTGTCGGAGGCCCATCCAACCCCTGGAATTCCACCTTCTGGCCCCTTTCCCTCGGCACCCCCTCCCCCCCCACCCGGCTGACAAAGTGAAAAGCCTCGGGGTTTACATCTCCCAAGACCTCTCAATGAAGCACCAGGTCAGTGCCACTGTGTCCTCCTGTTTTTTTCAGCTCCGGAAGATCCGGAAAATAGCCCACTTTCTGACCACTGAAGCCCTCACCTTGGCACTGCTGGCGTTAGTCATCTCTCGGATCGACTACGCCAATGCCCTGTACGTTGGCATCCTACAATACCAAATCAACAGATTGCAGCTGATTCAGAATCAGGCAGCTCGCCTTATCTACCACCAACCAAAACATCACCACGTCCGTCCTCTCCTCAAGGCCCTCCACTAGCTTCCTGTTTCGGAACGCTGCAAGTTCAAACTTGGCTGCCTGACTCATAAATCTCTGGCCGGCACCGGCCCCTCCTTTATTTCCTCCCTCTTGCATCCTTATACCCCCTCCAGGAACCTCCGTTCCTCTCATCTTGCGCTCCTTCAGACTCCCCGCTTCAAGCACAAAAAACACGGAGGTCTCAGATTTTCCTTTTTGGCACCCTCATTTTGGAACTCTCTGCCGCTGGAACTGAGACTCTATTCCTCTCACCTCCATTTCAGGTCTCTCCTAAAAACCCACCTCTTCCATGGCATCTACTCATAAACTCTTCTCTCCCCGCTTTCTGCCTCTTGCTGAATAAAGTGAATAGCGCCAAGAAACCGTCCGGTGAATGCTGCGCTCTATAAGTAATTTTTACATTACATTACATTACACAGGGGCGCCCGGTTTAGGCTTTCCACCCGGAACGCGATGGGCACGCTCCACTGCAAAGAACTTGCTCAGTCCAGAAGGGGCAAGATGGTTCAGGACAAGATCCTCAACCAGGAGATCCATCGAGGGATTCTCTGGGTTTTCCGGGAGACCTATGACGCGGATGTTGTTGCGTCTTGCCCTGTTCTCAAAATCTTCCAGCCGATGAGACATGAGATCATTAGCTGATTTCAAATTACCAAGTTCGGTTTGAAGTTCAGACACATCGGCCGTGAGGCTAGAAGTCTTCAAATCCAGCGATTTCACCTTCTCGTTGATTTTGGACAGGTCGGCTCTGATCAGGGTGATATCGATAGCAGGGGGGGGGAGCGCTCACTCTGTGAGCGCTCCCCCCCCCCCCCCCCTGGGCCGGCTACGCCGTTCCCGGTAGGACTCGGCTGCCCGTTTCACTGTATTTTACTGCCGACGTGTTTTTTTCCTTTTTTCCCTCATTACTGTACCTCCCACTTGGCTGTCCCCCCTGTGCCCTCCTGCATTTTGTCTCCTTGTTGTGTATCCCACCTGGTTGTCCCCCTGTGCCCTCCCCGACCCGCTCCCCGCCGCCGTTCACGCCGCCACGCCCTCTTCTTTTCTGTGCCCTCCCCGCTCCCGCCTTCCAGCTGCCCTCCCGCCCACTGGTCCATAAATAGGGACCGCACGGCGCAGTCCAGCGTGACCTGCTTTCAGGACACTCCCGCGCCGCACGGCCACCAGCTGTGCCCTCTCCCCTTGCTGCTGCTCCCAGCCTTGCTCTCATAGCAGGTCAGCCCTCCTCGGCGGCCTGCCCTGCTGCATAGCTCCGCTCGCACTCTGTGAGTGCTCCCCCCCTGGGCCGGCTCCGCCGTCCACGGTAGGACTCGGCTGCCCGTTTCACTGTTTTTTACTCCTGACGTGTTTTTTTCCTTTTTTCCCTCATTACTGTACCTCCCACTTGGCTGTCCCCCCTGTGCCCTCCTGCATTTTGTCTCCTTGTTGTGTATCCCACCTGGTTGTCCCCCTGTGCCCTCCCCGCCCCGCTCCCCGCTTCCCGCCGCCGTTCACGCGGCCACGCCCTCTTCCTTTCTGTGCCCT
Organism: Lissotriton vulgaris; assembly: GCF_964263255.1. Taxonomy (NCBI): domain Eukaryota; kingdom Metazoa; phylum Chordata; class Amphibia; order Caudata; family Salamandridae; genus Lissotriton; species Lissotriton vulgaris. The sequence goes on from NC_141693.1 coordinate 1,156,117,436, forward strand.
CCCCGCTCCCACCTCCCAGCTGCCCTCCCGCGCTCCGCCCCCCCCCCCGCTCTCCACATATGGCAGAGTGGCAAACGCGCAGCGTGCACGCGCAGCGGGCGCGCCCTAAGCGCACCAAAGGTGCGCCAAAGGTAAGCCCGTCTGCGCCCGTCTGCGTCTGGACCGCGCCCAGTGCCAGGACCCCTGGGCCCCGCAGACACCAACCCACCCGCCGGACCTACGACGCTGCCACCCTCAACGCACTCACACCGGCCGAATCCCGGGATGCTACCGAGCCACCCAGAGACGAACCCACGGACCCTTCAGCTGCCACGCCTGCAAGTTCACCTGCATCCGGACCTGCCCCGCACCAGCACCCGCCAAGCCGAACACCAGCAGCAACCACCTGAAGTGCATCCTCCTCAACACCGCTCCGTCCACAGACACGCCATCGAACTCTGGAACCTCCTCGACACCACAGCTCCTGACGTCGCCTTCCTCACGGAAACCTGGATGAACGACTCCTCAGCGCCCGACATCGCCATCGCCATCCCAGAGGGCTACAAGATCACCCGAAGAGACTGCGACAACCAGACTGGAGGAGGCATCGCCATCATCTACAGGGACACCATCCACATCAAGACCAACACCGACGACACCCTGACAACCGCCGAACACCTGCACTTCCAGATCCACACGGACCCCAAAACCACCCTCAGAGGCACCCTGATCTACCGACCCCCAGGACCACGCACACAATTCAGCGAGGACATCGCCGACTTCATCAGCCCGCATGCCCTCCCCTCCGCTGACTACATCCTCCTGGGGGACATCAACTTCCACCTGGAGAACAACAACGACCGCAACACCATCACCCTGCTCGACAACCTCGCCAACCTCGGTCTCAAGCAGCTGGTGTCCACCCCCACCCACCTCGCCGGACACACACTCGACGCCGTCTTCTCATCCAGCAAAGACATCGCCTTCAGCCACGCCACTGGACTCCACTGGACGGACCACAGCTGCGTCCACTTCACCTTCAAAAGAACGACGATCCACCACCACCAGCAACAGGTTGCTCATAGAAGCTGGAACAAGATTACAGCCGACCAGCTCGCCGCATCCCTGAGCCAGCACCCTCCCGCCAGCTCAGCGAACCCCAGCCAGGCCGCCGACAACCTCACGAAGTGGATCAGCAACTGCGCGGACGAACTCGCCCCACTGAGGACCCCGCCCAGCAGACCCGGCAGCAAGAAGGCCCCATGGTTCACCAACGAACTCAAGAGCTCCAAGAAGAACTGCCGAGCCCTCGAGAAAGCCTGGAGAAGGGAACCAACACCGGACAACATGACCACCCTCAAGCTTGCCACCCGGAAGCACCACCAACTGATCCGCGCCACCAAGAAAACTGCATTCAAGGACCGGCTGGACAACAACGCACACAACTGCAAGGAACTCTTCAACATCGTGAAAGAGCTCTCCAACGCCGGAAACAACGACATCACCCCATCGCAAGACCTCTGCAACTCCCTCGCCTCCTACTTCCACAACAAGATCGCGGACATACACAACAGCTTCAGCACTCAACCGACGCACGCCACGACCGAACCACCGCCCCCACCACCACCCTCCGCGCCTGGACTCCGATCAGCACCGAAGACACCGTCCGCATGATGAACTCCATCCACTCCGGATCTCCAACCGACCCCTGCCCTCACCACGTCTTCAACAAGGCCGACGCTGTCATCGCACCCCACCTGCGGGACATCATCAACACCTCCTTCGACACCGCCACCTTCCTGGAGAGCTGGAAGCACGCCAAACTCAGCGCCCTACTCAAAAAACCTACAGCGGACCCCACCGAACTCAAGAATTACCGCCCCATCTCGCTCCTCCCGTTTCCAGCCAAAGTCATCGAGAAGACCGTCAACAAACAGCTGGCCGCCTTCCTCGAGACAAATGGATCCCTCGACCGCTCACAGTCTGGCTTCCAAGCCAACCACAGTACCGAGACCGCCCTCATCGCTGCCACCGATGACATACGAGCCCTGATGGACAACGGGGAAACAGCGGCCCTCATCCTCCTAGACCTCTCCGCGGCATTCGACACTGTCTGCCACCGCACCCTAGTGCAGCGCCTCAGCAACATCGGAATCCAGGAGAAGGCACTGGAATGGATCATCTCCTTCCTCGACGGAAGAACACAGAGAGTCCGTCTACCAACGTACAAGTCAGAGGCCACCGAAGTCATCTGCGGCGTCCCTCAAGGATCCTCGCTGAGCCCCACCCTCTTCAACGTCTACATGAGCCCCCTCGCGGCCATCGGACGCCAACACAACCTCAACATCATCTGCTACGCTGACGACACCCAGCTGATCCTCTCCCTGACCAACGACCCCGCTGCCGCCAGAGCCGACCTTCACGAAGGGATGAAAAATGTAGCCGAGTGGATGACGACCAGCCGCCTGAAACTGAACTCAGACAAGATGGAAGTCCTCATCCTGGGCTCCTCGCCCTCCGCCTGGGACGACTCCTGGTGGCCCCCCGCCCTGGGCAACGCACCCAAACCGACAGACCACGCACGCAACCTGGGCTTCATCCTGGACTCCTCCCTCTCCATGACCAGACAAGTCAACGCTGTCTCCTCGTCGTGCTTCAACATCCTGCGCATGCTACGGAAGATCTTCTGGTGGATCCCCACCGAGACCAGGAAGACGGTCACCCAGGCCCTCGTCACCAGCTGACTGGACTACGGCAACGCCCTCTACGCCGGAACCACCGCCAAGCTCCAGAAGAGACTCCAGCGGATCCAGAACACCTCAGCCAGACTCATCCTCGACATCCCATGACACAGCCACATCTCCGGACATCTGAGAAACCTGCATTGGCTCCCCGTCAACAAAAGAATCACCTTCCGTCTCCTCACCCACGCACACAAAGCCCTACACGATCAAGGCCCGAGCTACCTCAACAACCGCATCAACTTCTACGCTCCCAAGCGCCATCTCCGATCAGCCAGTCACGCCCTCGCCGCCGTCCCCCGCATCCGAAGAACGACAACAGGAGGAAGGTCCTTCTCCTACCTGGCCGCCAAGACCTGGAACTCCCTCCCTCCCGACCTGCGCCTGACCCAAGACCACCTCTCCTTCAGGAAGAAGCTCAAGACCTGGCTGTTCGAGCAGTAGCAGCACCCCCCCCCCCCAAGCGCCTTGAGACCCTCCGGGTAAGTAGTGCGCTCTACAAATGTCTTGATTGATTGATTGATGAGCAAGAGCCTCATACTGTTGGCCGATGGTCTCCTTCATGTTGGCGATGGCGCCCATGATGTCATGAAGAGACGGATCAGTAGGGGCGGTTGAGTCTTCCTTGGCGTCCTCCGGGGTACGGCTGTTGCCACCAGGGGATCCTTTAGATTGAGCGTACCGGTCCATAATGTTGGTTTGGACCGGTTCCCCGCGAATGGGCGTCTTAGTCTTCCGTTTCTCGGCTTCGATCCTGGCCGCCATGCTGGAAGATGCGCCCTGGAGGGGCCCGTGAGACCTAGTGAAAATGGCCGCCTGCGGGCAAGGCATCAACAGTCCACAAAAACAGGCTCGCGTGGCCGAGGCAAAGACACAGTTTGATCCGACTGTGTAGAGGATAGAGTCTCACTCTAACTGAACAGAGGCTGGACAGATCACCGACCGATCGGAACTGCCCGGCAGACAGACAATGCCAGGCCCCAAAAGTGAAACCGAAAGTTGAAGTAGGGCTACTGGGGGAAGAGTCCTCCGCCGTTGTTATTCAACTTCGTCCCGGCGTCACAATCTGCCAAGTCCCTGGCTTACCGCAGGGTGGGCCTCAAAAGTTCGAATCGACATAGTTTCGGTTCCCAAAGTCCGACTCAAAATTTTAAAAGAGTTATGAGATCAGCCAAGGTTCCTCTTCAATAATCCGTCCAAAAACTCAGGATGTTGTCAGGATAAGTTGCGAAGAGTGGCGAGGGTCCGGGGAGCTCTGTGCTCACGCGGCCATCTCGGATGGTCGCGCAGCTCCTCCTCTAATGGATCATTGTTGGAGTTTATGTGTTGTCTCCCAATGGTGGGTGTGTGAAATGGAGTTTTGCTAGACTGTGCTCTCACTCAGAATCCCTAACATACCGTAACACAGTTGGGGGGTCATTAACCTACTCCTATTAAATATTGACATTGCAGGGGCAGTCAACCCAGCCAACAGCACAGTACTTTGTAGAACATAGAATTATATCAAATACATTTTTTAAATTGTATTTATTTTTATTTGCAAAATTTTATATAGCGCTGGCTAGACCAGGAGTTATCAGAGCGCTTAACATGAGGATCAGCGAGTTACAGATTACATAGTTACATCAATTTGAATCAAAGAATCACGGGGGAGTAGGAGGGGGAGGGAAGGAGACACAAACTGCGAGACGAGGAAAAACAATGTCAGATGACCGGCTGGGTAGGTGACGGCCAAGGGGCCAGAACTCCTCTATAGCTGTATAGGACAGCTCCACAGGGCATCGGCCAAGGTTGCTCGGACTCTGGGGTAGGTAAAAACAGTGTTGGGGTCCTCGAAGGGGAGGGAAAGAGACACAAACGGGGAGACAAGGAAAAACAATGTCAGATGACCGGCTGGGTAGGTGACGGCCAAGGGGCCAGACTCCTCTATAGCTGCATAGGACAGCTCCACCAGGCATCGGTCAAGTTTACTCAGGCTCCGTGGTAGGCAAAAACTGTTTTGTTATCTACATCAGTTGAATCAGCGAGTTACGGGTTACATAGTAATATCAGTATGAATCAAAGAGTCACAGAGAGAGGCGGAGGGCAAGGGAAGGAGACACAAACGGGGAGACAAGGAAAAACAATGACAGATGACCAGCTGGGTAGGTGACGGCCAAGGGGCCAGACTCCTCTATAGCTGTATAGGACAGCTCCACCGGGCATCGGCCAAGGTTGCTCGGGCTCCGCAGTAGCTAAAAACAGTTTTAGGGTCCGCCCAAGGGGCGTCATAATAGTTCCATCAAAAGCATCTGGTTTTACTGCTGGGTAGGATTGTGAGATGGACGGTGGGAGCTTAGGCCGATCCACAGAGAGGTCTGTTTTTCTGCACCCAATGCTTAGGCGCCATCATAGAAACAGCTCACAGTCACCCCAAAATGCCTTTTTTCTGTGGCATATATGCAGCTCAGGGAGTTCTCTTCGTTGGGCAGTGTACTCCCCCTCCACTGTGCGGCTTCTTTGCGTAGATGAGGCACGTAATGGTGACTATCTGGTATGCAGAGGCCAAGTCAGCAGCACATTGCATTGTGAACCACGGCGGCCATCTAAAAGTCAGGCATGAATTGTGGCTCTGTGTATCATTTCACTGGAGTCTGTGCTCTTGCTGGTGAGTGTGGGAGGTCAGGGTATCTCCACTAGCCTCTTAATCGGTCACAGCGCCTGTATCTCAAGACCCGTGGCCCTAAGTCTATCAGGCTCTCTCCCGGCGGGCGCCATTTTGGAGTCAGGCAGATAGTCTCACCCCATGGAAGATCTAGGCCTCTAGCCTCATAGTAATCTACAGGGGAGGATCATTCTCCCGAGCCCCCCAGTGCCGCACTCCACTGCTCTCGCTGTTCCCCCTTACCTCCGCTTCCTCAAGGTGCCGGGTAGGTTCTTCCCACGCCAGTCACCAGTGAACCGAACCCCTCCTCAGGGCACAGACAGGAGCATTTCTAAGGGCGAGAGACAAACAGACAGTAGCAAGGAGCCAGCAATGCACGGAGACCGCTGCCATGGAGAATGCCTCCATATGTTGTTGGGGCCCTCGCAGCGCCGTGGGGTCTCAGCAGCTCATTCATAGTCAAGAAGTGTTCCATGTGTTAAGTTAGTTGTGACTTTTCAAATACCACCATATTGTATTCTCAGCCTTGAAACTTTGCTGTTAACATTGTAATTATGGACTCAAAAAATTCAGCCGTGAAATACAGTTAGCTAAAATGTCAGGATTAGCTGTAGTTTTCAAACACGACAATGGGACACCTTGTAGCTGTGAATTTATTGTTGTTTTGGCATGTGGAAAGACTAATCATGCGTTCACCACGATTCACAGGTATCTGTCTCTATGCCTTGAATTGAATGGTTTATGGATGGGGTGATTTGCAGTGAACTTACTACCAACACTGGCTTATGAACAAAGGGCCTGATGTAGGAAAGAGTTTTATCCAGTCCATTTCTGTAGGAAAATGTGATAGTACGCAATGGCCAAAATCACTGAGAGTCAGGGCCGGACTGGCCGTAGCGGGCACCGGGCAATCCCTCTGTGCGCCGCACAGGTGGGGGGGCCGGTATGGGGCCCATGGGGGTCGTTTTTGTTACAGGGCCGTTTTTGCAGCACAGCTGCAAAAGCGGCCCTGTAACAAAATCGGCCGAAAAACGCCCTGGCAAAGAGCTCGGTGGCACCCACAACCCCCTGGGAAGGGAGGGGGGGGGCGGGGTGGGGCGGAGAGAGGCCGGCCAAGCATTTGCCAGGACTGGTTTTGGTTCCCAGTCCGGCCCTGCTATGAGTAAACTATTTCACCAGTCCATGATAGAATTAAACATTTTTATGCTCCCAGAAACTCTGTACTGTATAAAATAATGATATCATAACTATGCTTCTAAAGTTTGCACCTTTTATCCAAGTAGGCAAAACTGGAAGAAAAGAATGGAAAAACAGCATTTTCAGTATCATCACATTCCTAAACAACAACAGTGGTGGTCGGCACGGATTTGGGGAGGCGGGGGTGGAGGAGAAGGGGTTAAACAAAAAATTAAATTAAACTTACTTCCTCGCCACGTCCTCCTCATGTGTCTCTCCTCCTCTTCCCTCTGGCCTGAACACAGAAGAGGAAGTACCCAGGGTTCCCTGAGCAAATCACAATGTTGCAATGCAGCGTTGTGATAAGTCTGATTGCAGGGGTTCAGTGCTCAGATGGGGACTGGGCACCTGGTCATGTTCTCCACTTAGGCTGTATTGCAGCCTGGGTGGAGAACATGCTATGTTTGCATAAATGTTTGGCCGACCCAAGACTGCCAGCCAACATTCATGCACACTTAGGGAGTGAAAAACCACTCCTCCCCTCCCCTGCTCTGCCAGCAGAGCAGCCCTGCTCAACCTAGCAAAGCTGCAGCGCCCGCAACAGTGAAAAATAAAATTATAATAACATTAAGTTACTATCGCATTTTTTTTTCCTTACACTGCTGAAGAGCAGTGGGGTGACGCTCCTCCACCTTAGCCGAGGAGCCGCCACTGAACAACAAACTGCAAGCAGACTAGTTTCATACCAGTCTTAGTTGCCGCTGCCTTCTATAACTAATTCACATTGTGTTGGCCCGTTTAGGAATAAATCAAAAAAGACACATTCTCTCTTACTTATATTTTTTTTAATTGTGTTTTAGTTTACTGTCAAACAGGTGTTTATCAGTGTTTTTATTTTTTCACTGATAATGGCTATTACCCTTTCGGTGGACTTTTATTATTAGTTTAAATCTAAAACAGGGAAACATAAATACACCCAATCATCACATTGTTTGTCACATTCAATTCTTCATATCCTATACATATTCTGTATCGAAAGCAATAAACACATGTAAATAGGTTTTCTCAGTTTCTGTGTTTACATGTTTTGGCATGTTAAAGCCATAACCACTGCTTTTGCCAATGCTTGTTTTCTTAGAATTTGGCTTTGTGTTGACCTGCTTTTATAATGTGAAGAAGAAAAAACATGTACCAGATATGATAAAAAAAAGGACAAAGTAATCCACTGACATACTTTGGTGACAATTTCAGATTTCCGAAGTACCAAGACGTTCTCTTTTTGGAATGTATGATTGGGAGCCTTCACTAAATACACGTTACACAAATGACAACATATTATTTTTTAAAAGTGCTTGCTAAATAGTGCAACAGATGATATGGAATGGAGGATTTAACACTGCATTATTTAATATTGTGTAGTATTTTACAACAGTAGTTCGGACTAGAGATGTATCTTTCCTTTGAACAGTTTTTGAGGGATGTGGGAAGATGCGGCTATCTATTATAGCACATGCTGAAGGGGGGCAAGGTTACATTGATAACCTCTCCTTTCCCCAATCCTCTATGACTGAAGTAGGAGATAGCACATGATTTTCTCAGAGAATATTTTGTTGAGGTAGGTCAGATTCCTAATGGTAAAAAAATATCAATGCAGTTCTCCTCATGAACTATTTGATATGTAGCTATTTTGAAGATTTTATATTGATATAAGCTATTTCTGGAGTAAACCATAACTGGGAGGATTTCCTTGCAAGCAATCCCTTTCATTTACAGCCAATGGTAGTACGGTGGATTTGGCAATACTCCTACTGCTGCAGACGTAGATCAGGAATGATGAACTCAGGATTGTATATTTATCTAGGCTAGGTGGAATAAGCTTACACACATTGGAAAGAATGCTGATAATAATAGTGACAAAGACTCATGAGTGCTGTGCTTCTGTTTCTCCTACCCTCCAGGCGATACTCATGGACCACAACTGCTCAATGAAGACAAAAATGTATACACAGAACCACACCCATTACTATCCTGCGGACGATGATGAGGAGGAATCAGAGAGTGGCGAATAACCACGATAGCACACCGCCAAGCCCATGAGGCTACAGACCCAAAATAAGTATTTTGTTGTACAAAAATGCTGTGTTTCCTGTGAAACATCTCATCAACTGAGGGGATAAAAAAAAACTTGTCTTAGTCGTACTGTAATGACATGGTGAAATAGTCAACTAAACCAAAGCTCTTTTTTTCTTTGTTATCCCATGTTTCAAAGAAATGCAGCTACTACTTAAAGGGGAAGTAGCATCTTTCTGTGAAGGATTCGGCTGAAAAATAAACCAAAACAACCAAGACCTCTGAACTCTTGCTCCACACGAGACTAGAACTGTCCCCAAGCTTGACCCAGATGGCGTTCTGCTCTTAAATCTGATAGAATAAGATGGTTGTGCATTTCCTATATATACCAGGGCTACTTCAGTGAGAAATGCCTTTGCTCCTTGCCAGTGGTATCCATATATGAGTCAGACTTGTTAGCCTGGGATGGCAAGTTTTGGGTATGTAATTTTTCTTTAGGTTCTGCAAAAAGAAAATATGTAGTGACCTCTTTCATTGTGGAAACCGAGACTTCTCAAGCCTCCCTGTTTTTATTATCTTCTGGATGTGTCCAGATAGGTGGTCATGTTTGGAATAGGAATGGGCCATCTGGGAGAACAATGCCACTGGCCACTCTCATAAAATATTGATGTGTATCCCTCCCATCCACGCTTTGTAAAAATCTGGAAAATCATGGCTTCTTCCCCTTCTCAATGGTCACTGGTGCCCACACAGCGTTTCCTTATGCTTAACTTGTGTAAATGTATTAGATATTATGCCAGGGTGTTATTTAAATAGACAGACCAGTCATCTTTGAATGGGTTATGTAAACGTGGGTCCTCTACCAGCACTCTACTTGAACAGATAGGGGTATCAAACCCCAGCTCTTCCAGAACTGAGCATGAGTCTGTACATTTATGTATATGTGGCCCAATGCTTACATTGTGTGCTGCTAAGCCGAGAGTTTTTGTTGTGCCCTCACAACCTAATCAAATTAGTGATCTGGTCCAAACCAATCTCTTCCTTTGGTCTGGTACACTAACCGGCCAACATCTGGAGCAACTAATAAGAAGTATTAGCTATATAGTGGTTTTTCAAGTTGACTATTTCATACCTGCCAACTCACAAGGTGCTACCATCTCACGGTGAGCAGCCGTTATCACACGGTGGCAGGGAAAGCGAGTTGAAAACCACTCTATATACTGGTTTTCCAGCTCGTTTGAGGCTTTGAACTGCCAACGTCCATTAAGGGGTGTAAAAACACCCCAGGACATCGGTACCAGCCTCAAAAGGCATTTTATTGCTTTTAGCGGAGGGGGCTTGGGGGTGGGGTGGGGTGGGGTTCAAAAGTGCCTTGTAGGTACTTCTCGGCACGAGGCCCCGCCCTTCCTCACACTGACGGATTGTTCTTCAAGTAGGCAGGTATGCTATTTACAAATGTTTTCTAATAGTGCCAGTTGCAGTATATGGGTTCTAAAGCATCTGTTGAACTGGCAAGTCTAAAATTCCAGTTGATTTTAGTTGCATACTGGAGCTGTTAATTTTGTTCATTTGTTTGAGATGATACTGCTATCCCTAACTAGCAGAATTCTTTCGGACGTCTCTACATCCTGCCAAGTAAAGATTAAGATTGACTGTAACCAAAAGAGTAGAAATGTGCACGGCATTTTCAAGGTGGCAGGAGTGGCACCAAGAAGTCAGATCCTGGGCCTCGAGGTTGACAGAGCCCTCGCAAGGGCCGCATACTGTACACAAAGGAAGTGGGAGCAAAGTCTCAAATGGTGGTGGGCAAAGTCCATCTCATACCTGGTGCAAGGGTGATTATAATAAAAATTTTACTTTTCAAGGCGAACATCCCAGTGATGACACTTCCCCTTTAAGACTCACTGCCAACAGCCTTACCAAGAAAGATAAGCTTTTTTAGCCGTTTCTATAAATAGTGTTAAAAAGTTTATTTTATGTATTTCATTTTATTATTATATTACACAATATATTTTTGATTAAATACTGTATGTGGCGTGTACATCTGTATAAAGCTGTAAACCAGAATGGTTGGTCTTACGTCGGCATTTCTCAAGAAATTTTCTGTTCATGCTTTCCTTGTTCAAAGTCAGGGCAGGGTCACGAAAGACTGGGGTTCAGTGAAAAGTCATGCAGGTGTTTGCTCTGGCAGACACTCAACGACAATGCCAATGACATTAGAAACAAGTATTTAGCTCCCAAAAACATCAACCAGGCTCATTCTTTACAAGAAACAAACATCCGCTCCCTCAGAATGATCTTAATTAATCAATCAATCAATTAAGTTGGGGAAAGGTTTTTATTACAATTCCCAGGTCTCTGTCAAGAAACTTGAGCGCCTTAAAGCAATGCACAATAAATACTTTTCCAAGGACTTAACAAATGGCTTTGTCCTACCCACAAATCACTGTTTCGATTAGGTAGTTGGATATCATTTTTAGTGTTTTTATTAGCTAGCACACCACCATCCTATAGCGCATGCAAATAAGGCTATGGTATCTAAAGGGCGCCTTGCTGCTGCAGGACTTCCAGAAGGAGGCAGCAAAGAGCACTGTACAGTGGCGGCCTGTAATGTGCAGAACGGGTGAGCCAGGCACACACAGACTCACACCCAGCATGTGGTTACGTATGTATATTATGTGTGTGTGTACACACACACACACACACACACACACACGCACACACACACACACACACACACACCCACCCTCCCCTTACCAAAAAAACAAAACTTTCCTGGCCACATCTCGGGTGGCAGGAGGGTAGACTGTTGTTTCTTGAAGGAAAAAAGACCCAGCCACCTCTTCTCATTGGCTGACCTTGCCAAAGGCCAGCCAATGAAAGGAGAACATTCCCTAACTCGTCACACAGTGGGATGAGGGGGGTCAGTTTATTTATTTATTTATGCATTTTTATATAGCGCAGACTTTACCCGAAGGTGTCAGAGCGCTTCACAAAAGGAACAGAAATGAAACCTAATGAGAAACATTACAAAAGAACAGATTACAAAAGCATACGTTACGTTACGTTACATAAGGTAATAGTGAAAATTGTGAGCAAACAAAATACATGAGGTAGTAAAAATTGTGAGCAACCAAAAATACATGAGGTAGTAAAGGTAATAGTGACAATTGTGAGCAAACAAAATACATGAGGTAGTAAAAATTGTGAGCAACCAAAAACATGAGGTAGTAAAAAGTGCACAAGAGGAAAAAGTGACAAGTGTGCAGTTACAAGAGAAAACAAAGTATAATTTAAGGTATAATACTGCAATAAGTATATAATAACTCAGGCACAAGAACAAGCGTTACGTAGGCAAAGGTGGCACTTGTGCAAGTATCAAAGGTAAAAACATGTGAGAGGTAGCAAACCGTGTGTTACAAGGGCAAAGTGGTGTGTGCATGTTACAAAAGGGCACCAAACACAAGTACATGGAAAATACTGCAAAAAGGCAGACACTCCAACCCCAGGAATACACTGTGAAGGCACTTCCATGGTCATGGAAAGTAGAATTTATCAGTAGTGGGAAGTCTTCCTCCAAATAACACGAGGACGTGAATTACTTTTAGAGGTGTCTCTGGAGGAGGAGAACTTTGAGGTCCCTTTTGAAGGCCTGGGAGGAGGCGGTGGTCCGGAGCTGAAGCGGAATGGAGTTCCAGATTCTCACTGCGTTGCCTGAAAAGGATTGGACCATTGTTCTCTCCTTCTTGAAAGTGGGAGGTTCAAGCAGTAGATTCTCCGCATTGCGTGAAGGTCTAGAGCCTCCAGAGAGTTTCAGTTTATTCGCCAGGTAGCGAGGAGAGGAGGAGTGCAAGGCTTTGTGGGTGATACAAGCGGTCTTGTAGATAGCTCTAGCCTCAAAGGGAAGCCAGCGGAGGGTGGATAACATCGGTGTGATGTGATCGCTTCTTTTGGCCCCATAAATGAAGCGAGCTGCTGAATGGAAAACAGACTTAAATGGGGACAGGTGAGATTTGGGGAGGCCAGTAAGAAGAGAATTGCAGTAGTCTAGTCTGGAGAGGACCAGCGATTGCACCAGGGTTATAAGGTCCTGCTCCGGGAAGAAGCGTCGGATTCCCCAAAGAAGGCACAGTTGGTAACGAGCAGATTTTGCAATAGAATTGATGTGAGGAGTTAGATTGAGTTTTTTGTCTAGAATGACACCAAGGGATTTTGCGCTGTCGACAATGATGGGTTTATTGTTTAGTAGATTCATTTGATCCATCCATGATTGAACCGGGGGAGGAGAGAGTGAGGAGGAGAAGAGGAGGAATTCAGTTTTGGAGGGATTCAGAATCAGTTGATGAGTTGACATCCAGTTTTGGATGGAGTCCAGAGTAGAGCTTAGGATGGAGAGATCATGAGTGGAGGCAACCTTGAGGTAGAGTTGAGTGTCGTCTGCATAGAGATGATAGTGAATCCCGGATTTGTTTAGGAGGTTCCCCAGTGGTTCTAAGTAGAGATTGAACAATGTGGGTGCAAGTATAGAGCCTTGAGGAACACCCTGACCTACCGCCATAGGAGAAGAAAGACTGTTCGCTATTTTGATCATTTGGGATCTGTCAGAGAGGAAGGATGCAAACCATTTAAGCACAGTGCCCTCCATGCCCACTCTCTGTTGAAGGATATTGAGGAGTCAGTGAGACTTGTTCACCCCACCCCACACTGCGACGAGGGTCAATGGTGAACACTTGGCCCTGGGCACTTCAAGGGTTAAAACTAAAGCACCCAGGTACAAATCTATCAGTGATGCTCCCCCTTTATCATGCGGTGGAAGCACAAAGAAGACTTGGCCGGGCCGAGACGGTCATGTCCACTGGGTTGAGAAATCTTCAGTCCGGCAAATTTCAGCTCGTGCAGGTAGGCACATGCACAGCGCCTGAATACCTGGCCCAAACAAAAATAGTGTCAATTAGGTAGGGGTGGGCAGAGTTCCACTACACAGAGTTCTGCAGGGTTGCATAAAATCTCTGTGGAATTACGCGCAGCCCTAATCTTTACTCCTGCCCAGCTGCCTGACTCCTCCAGCTGCTCGCTTGTTACCCGCTTAGAAGCCTCTCAGATGCCTTGTGGAACGAAAGGTGAGGACGAGTAGGAGTGAAAGCAGCAAGGCGGCTGCAGTTACGACCGACCACTGCTAGGAGTCTGGGGGTGTATCCCCCACATTACATCCACGGTCAAAGAGCAATAGAAACAAGCATTGGCATAGCCAATAGGTCTCGCCTTTGGGACCTTATAAGAGTTTAGTCATGCAACACTTGATGTTGTTGCACCAAGGCTATTGTGCTGGATAACTAAACACTTATAAGGAACCAAAGGCGAGACATATTGGCTATGCCAATGCCTGTTTTCCTTGCACCAGCGTCACAGGTTTTGACCTGGTGAAATTTGTGTAGAGGAGAAAGCACCGATATTTAACAAAATTTTGTGCACACCTTGTAATGATGATTTTGGCACAAACCCAGTTTGCATCTGAATTGGCATTAGCAGAACCATTAGAAGGAGAGGTGAGAGAAAACAGAGGAAATCCACCAGACAAGCAAGAATGCGTCAACAAAACGAAAAAAGTTCAGCGTCTGTCCATTAGAGCAATATTTCTTATGTCAACCAAACAATCCATATCGAGATGAATTGACGGCATTTCTTCAAAAACACGTTTATTAATCATGTTTATAAAAGGAATAAAACCAGACATAAGACTGGTAAAAAAATAACCCCATACCCCAAACCTGTCGAAGTAACACCTGGTGTTAATCAGCTGTAAACCTTTCTGATGATCTTACCACAGCACCCACTGTCTGAAACACTGAAAAATGTTTAATACCTTAATGCCCGTCACAGGAAATGTGCACCGGGCAAAGGAAGCTTTAAGAGCATCTCTGGAAGAACATGGCTGGTATAGCAAGTTAATGAGTGGGAGGGAGCCATGATGGGGGCAGGGGCGGTTTGACCCCACCTGGCCTACTTTTCTAGTTATGTGTAGGTGTGTGCGTGTTTTGTTTTTTTAAACATAAATGGCTGAAAAACTGCTTGGCCCCTACCTGCCTCACTCTCCACGTCTTCTGTATTTTAATTAAAAGAAAGGTGAGGCCCCGCCTTACTCTATCAGCTTTTAAAAGCGTAACCTTTTAGCAACTGTTTTCAAATGTATGCTTCTTAGATTGTGGACGGAATGCCATCCTCGAGTCCAGAATGCCACTTGCACAGACACTGAAAAGGCTATTGGGGGGAAGCTCTGTTAAAAGTTTGTTTAAAGATACTGGGACGCTGAGTCATTGCGCCTCAAAGACAACCGTCTATGCACCCACTGCTGGGGCGCGTCACTCAGGAACCCAGGGTTTAGCTGCGTGAATGCCAAAATAAATGAGTTAGGCCTAAAAAAACGTACGTCCCTTAGTGTGCCAAATTATCGTGTGACCGCACTGGTGGAAAGCAGGTTGCACTCGTGGAATGTTAGGACTTGCTTTAAACAAAGAACAGGAAGCACAAGTTACTACTTGTGTAACGATATATCTGTAAAAGACATTAGTTAGTGATAGATTCCTTACCTTAGAATAGCCCCAGGCGTCAGACTGGATCCGGAAACTTTTGCGTAGCAGTACCCCTGTGCGTCGGTAGGCGTCGTCTGCGGCTCCGCGTCAGTCGTCGGCGTCATGGGCGCCGTGATGATGTCGTCGGATTACTTAGACGCCGCCTCCGCGTGCTGACATCAGTTCTTAGACACAGCTTTTCCACGCCAGAAACGCAGAGCTATGCTAAAAACCAACACTGGTGCCTTGAAACTAGGGCCCTGAAAGGGGATGACCTTAACCCTAGATATCGGTTCGCAGAACGGGGAGGATGGGTGGGTCGGTAAGGAATCTATCACTAACTAATATCTCTTACAGATATATCGTTACATAAGTAGTAACTTGTGCATCTGAAAGAGACACGTTAGTGATAGATTCCTTACCTTAGAATAGATACCTCAGCAATACCAACCCCGGTGGTGGGTCTGCGAACCAATAATCAAATCAGAAAGTCCTGGAGGATGGAACGGCCAAAGAAGCCATCCCTCTGGACTTGGCTGTCCAGGCAATAGTGTCTTGCAAACGTGTGCAGCAAGGCCCACGTAGCTGCCTGGCACATGTCCTGCAAGGGAACTCCTCGGCCCAAGGCAGTTGTAATCGCTGTGGCCCGAGTGGAATGAGCCCTCAGCCCAACAGGGGGTTCCTTCTTAGCCAAGGAGTAACACGCCTGGATACACAAGATGATCCACCGCGAGATGGTCCTCTTGTGCACCGCTTTCCCCTTCTAAGCGCCCACGTAACCAACAAAGAGTTGGTCATCCACTCGGAACTGGCGTGTGCGATCCAGATAGACCGAGAGCGCACGTTTTGGGTCCAGACGGTGGAGCCTCTCTTCCTCTCTCGAGGGATGTGGAGGCGGAAAGAAGGTGGGCAGGGTGATGGATTGCCCAATGTGGAAGGCTGTGACTACCTTGGGCAGGAAAGAGGGCCTGGTCCTCAACACAACCTTGTCCGGATGGACCGAAAGGAAAGGAGGTTTACAGGATAGAGCCTGGAGCTCACTCACTCTCCTGGCAGAGGTGAAGGCTACCAGGAAGGCTGTCTTCAACGTAAGGAGGTGGAGAGGACAGTTGTGAAGTGGCTCAAAGGGAGTGCACATCAGAAATGTAAGAACCAGGTTCAAGTCCCACTGAGGCATAACAAAGGGAAAAGGAGGGAACGTATGTGTGATGCCTTTCAAGAATCGATTAACAATAGGAGACTTGAACAAAGAAGGTTGATCAGGCAGCCTCAAGGATGCTGAAAGAGCAGAAAGGTAGCCCTTGACAGTGCCCAGAGCAGAGCCCTGCTGGTCAAGAGAAAGAAGGAAGAGAAGAATCTCAGAAAGAGGGGCAGAAAGAGGATCCACAGCCTTTGCTGTGCACCATGCCACAAATCTGTTCCACCTGCAGGCGTATACTGACTTTGTGGAGGGACACCTGGCTGCCAGTATGGTGTTACAGACTTCAGGAGGCAAGTCAAATGGCCTCAACTGCCGCCGCTCAATCTCCATGCATGGAGGTGGAGACTGGACAGGTTCGGGTGGAGGACCGTCCCCTGCTGCTGCGATAGAAGGTCCTCCTGAAGAGGCAGACGAACCGGGGGATCGACTGACATACTGAGTAGCTCGGGATACCAGTACCTTCGTGTCCAGTCCGGAGCCACAAGGATGACTTGTGCCCGGTCGCACCTGATCTTCTTCAGCACACTGGGCAGAAGTGGTATAGGCGGAAAGGCGTACAACAGACCGCAACTCCACTCGTGACAAAAAGCGTCTCTGAGCGAGTGCCGCCTCGGAAATTCCAACGCGCAGAACTGATGACATTGCACGTTCTCTTCGGTGGCGAATAGATCTAACCAAGGCTCTCCCCACTGCTGAAAGAGGCCTTGCGCCACGTCCGAGTTCAGACGCCATTCGTGATCCATCATGCACCGACGGCTGAGTTCGTCCGCTTTGGCGTTCAGAGAACCTGCCAGGTGTTGAACCACCAGGGTCACGTCCTGATGTTCCAGCCATTGCCAGAGGCGCAGAGCATCCTGGCAGAGAGTCCACGACCCCACCCCGCCTTGTTGGTTGCAGTACCACATGGCGGTGGTGTTGTCCGTGAACACCTGCACTACACTCCCCCGGACAGAGGGGAGGAATGCCTTCAGTGCTAGACGAATCGCCCGCAGCTCCAAAAGGTTGATATGGAGCCGGGGCTCCGCCAGAGACCAGAGGCCTCAGATTTCCGCCTCTCCCATGTGGCCTACCAAGCCCTGGAGGGACGCGTCCGTCGCAACTACGTGCTCCGGTTGGGGAAGGGAGAGGAATCTGCCGCTGACCCAATCGCGGTCCGTGATCCACCACTGCAGCTGTCTCGCAGTGCCCTCCGAGATCAGGACATGGTCGGACAGGTTGCCCTGATGCTGGGCCCACTGAAACTTCAGGTCCCACTGCAGAGCCCGCATCCGCCAATGGGCATGATGCACCAGAAGGATGCAGGAAGTGATCAGCCCCTGAAGCCGCAGCGTCAACCTGACCGAAACTCGGGATAAAGGCTGAAATATAGGAATCAGAGCCTGTATATCCCGAACCCGCTGTTCGGGTGGGTAAACTCGTAACTGCGCCGAGTCGAGAACCGCTCCGATGAAAAGAAGCTTCTGAGAGGGGCACAGGTGTGACTTCGGCACATTGATGGAGAACCCCAGCTGGTGCAAGAGGTCTGCCGTCGTCTGGAGGTGGCTGACGACCGTCTGGGGCGACCCCGCCTTCAACAATCAGTCGTCGAGGTAGGGGAAGACTGAAACCCCTAACCTGCGCAGATGAGCTGCGACCACCGCCATCACCTTCGTGAACACCCGTGGGGCGCTGGTAAGGCCGAAGGGGAGCACGGTAAACTGAAAGTGCTCGTGGCCTACCACGAACCGCAGGTAGCGCTGGTGGGCCGGCAGGACGGGGATGTGGAAATAGGCGTCCTGCAAGTCCAATGCTACCATCCAGTCTCCTGGGTCCAGGGCAGCTAAGACCTGAACCAGAGTCAGCATTTTGAACTTCTCCTTCCGGAGGAAGCCGTTGACGTTCCGTAGGTCAAAGTTAGGGCGTAGGCCCCCTTTGCTCTTCTTGGGTACCAGAAAGTAGTGGGAGTAGCAACCATGTCCTACTTCTGGCCCAGGAACGCACTTGATGGCCCCCTTGGCCAAGAGGGCAGAGACTTCCTCCCGATACGCAGTGGTTTTGCGGTGGCATGGCTTGAGGAGTCGTCTCGAAGGGGAGGGAGTAGCCCCTTCGGACGATCTGCAGTACCCACCTGTCCGAAGTGACAGTGTGCCAGTGAGAGTGGTGATGGCGAACCCTGCCCCCCACTGGCGTCACATAGGCCGAAAAGCACGGACTAGGAGGGTTTAGAGGCGGATGCTGCGGGGGAGCGTGTGGACTGGCCTCGCCGTTGTCCCCGACCGCCTCCAGGGCGTTTCCCACAGCCGCCACCGCGCTGGATGGTAGTCTGCAGCGTGTGGCTGGCAGCACGTGTGGGGGCGCCCCTTTCTTGGCCACGAAAGGAGCAAAAGGCACCCGGACTTGGCCATAGCCTTGGAGTCCTTAAAGCGCTCAAGCGCAAGGTCTGCCTTGTCGACAAAAAGGCGACGGCCATCAAACGGCATGTCCATCAAGGTGTTTTGGACATCAGCCGAAAAGTTGGCTAACCTCAACCAGATGTGGCGTCTAATTGCCACCGTTGTTGCCATCACTCTACCTATTGAGTCTGTGGTATCCGGCCCACACCGGATAGAAAATCTGGCTGCATCCCGGCCCTCCACAAGGGCTTGGCCGAGTTTGGCCCGTACCTCCAACAGACACTCTGGCAGCAATTCCGCGACCGTATCCCACAGAGAGTGGGTGTAGCGGCCAAATAGCCAAGCGGTGTTGGAAGACCGCAGTCCCAGACTAAGGGAGGAGAAGACCTTTTTACCGTACATCTCGTACCTCTTGGATCCCCTGTCCGGTGGAAACGACGGGAATGCGGTCTGGGAAGTGGATGCCTGGATGACCAGGCTATCGGGGGTGGGGTGGGTGGACAGAAAAACTGGGTCACCCGGGGCCGGGCTGTGGCGTCTGGCCACGTTCCTATCTACGGGCGAACCCTTAGCGGGCTTGGACCAAGTGCCCAAAAGAACGTCTGTCAAGGCCTCATTAAACGGCAGCAGAGGCTCTGTCAGGCATGACTGCGGTTTAAGGACCTTAGTGAGGAGGTTAGTCCTCACGGCCGTGACGGGGAGCTCAAGGCCCAAGGCCTTGGCAGCCCTCATCAACACCACACTGTAGGTTGCCCCCTCCTCCGAAGCCACGGTAGGAGGCGAGACAAAACCAGTGTCTGGAGAGGTGTCCAGTCCTCTAGAGGCTGACACTCTCGGGTCAGAGGGTCCTCAGACCCCTCCCAATACTCATCACCCATCTCCTGAAATCCAGGTTGTCAATCAATGGGGCCGGTTCATTGAAGTAAAACTCTCCAAGTGCCGTCGAGAGCGGCGCCCAGCGGCGCCGCTCCGATGTCGGAACCGGAGCGAGGGAGGCATTGGGGACGGCGCTGCCCGAGGACGGCGCTAGAGGTGACACCTGACGGACCGACGCCAGGGGGGGTCGTAAGGTCCACCGGCGATGATTCAGATCCTGAAGAGGGTCCAGTGGGGTCCCGCAGCGCCGTGCTCGATGGCGCTGGCGGGACCGTTGGGCCCTGTGGCGCCGGGCCCGAAGGCGCCGGCGGCGTCGGGACCGTGGGGCCCTGCGGCGCCGGCGGCGTCGGGGCCGAAGCACTCTACGGCGTCGGGCCGAAGCCCCCGACCCGCTAGGGGCCCCAGGCGGGTCTGCTGGGCCCGAAGGCGCCGCGGAACCCGTCAGGGAAGAGAGGTTCCTCATGGCCATGAGGAAGCGCTCGATCTCCCCCGGCGTCGCGTCTTGCCCAGGGACCGGAGGGTGTGGAGCAGGGCGCGACGCCCGCGACTCCGGCGGAGCCGTGTGAGCGGTGTCACCCGAGCCCCTGGCCGTGTCGCGCGAGCGTCCGGGGGAGTCAGAAGAGCGATGACGGCACTTCGACTTCTTGTGTTTCTTACCTGACGACGACTTCGACCCGGAGGAGTGGTGCCGACTCCCGGAGCTGTGGTGGCTCCGTCCCCGCGACCTGTCCCTCGACCTCCCGTGGGACCGGGATCGGGACCTCTCGTGGCGCGGGGCCGACTGCCGGAGTTCGAGTCACCTGCGGGACTGCTCCCGCCTGGCTTTCGAAGAGAGGGCCCGGCAGTCGGAGCAGGCCTTGTCATCGTGGTCGATGCCTAGACAAGTTAGACACAGGTGGTGAGGATCCGTGACCGACATCGTGCGGTCGCAATCCTCGCAGTGCTTGAATCCAGGCATCCCTATGGCACCGATCGGAGTCGTACGACTTCGAAAAGATGATCAAAATGATCAAAAAAGGTAGTCAAAAAGTGACTAGAAGTACTGCTTTTTCCAGATCTGCGCTTACTGGCGCGGAAAAAGAAGAACTGACGTCAGCACGTGGAGGCGGCGTCTAAGTACTCCGACGACGTCATCACGGCGCCCATGACGCCGGGCGCGGAGCCGCAGACGATGCCTACCGACGCGCAGGGGTACTGCTACGCAAAAGTTTCCGGATCCAGTCTGACGCCTGGGGATATTCGGAGGTAAGGAATCTATCACTAGCGTGTCACTTTCAGATTTTCTTTTTTTTTTTTAAAAGTCGCCAAGATCAATTTAGTGTGCAGGGTGAGGTCATGCCCCGGCCATATCAAATTCAAGTTTTTTTTGATTGTGACAGCCATACAATTTACATAACAAATACACATACTTTTAGAATTAAAAACATACATCAATATTAAAAAACATACCGTAACAGTGAGCCATGCTGATGCTTAACTAATGAGCAGCTTCAGAATATAAATACATAAAAAGGTACATTCTGTAAAACTGATCAAAGAGTAAAAATTAAGGCACCATACGAGAAACTAAAAGGGTCACCAGGTTAAGATCAGCCAATCATGAAAGTGTTTGCCATATGGTCCTACTACTAATGAAGTGCTAGTGCCTGGGAAATTGAGCAGTCCTTAAAGCGTTGGCTCGTGCGCAACCAAATTATTGCGGCCGGCCCAAAATACATCCGTTGCTGGGTCACAATAATGATTTTGTCCCTACCAGAATTCCATCGTAAGGAACTTTTCACGGGCCACCATGATGCTATAACTTTATTGGAACTAGGCCAAACAATATTTAGCTAATAGGTCGCAAAATTAAATGTAGAAATTCATAGAACGTTAAAGTGCTTCACACATTGGCCCTAAAACGTAAGCAAAAAGTGCTAGTTCACGAACGTTAGTCCATCCTTGAGTTGGCAAATCTTGTAAAAACATGTTATTGCACCCAGCCTCCGAATAAGAAAGTGCTAGTGTTTGAACCTTGGGCATACATATGTTAAGTATTAATCTTATGAGAACATATTATTATGACCAGCAGGAAGTCATATCCTACACCCAAGCACACACACACTCTCTCTTATTTTTTGGTAAAAACATCACATTTGTGAGATTAGCTTTTAATAAGAACCTATTCCATAGTTTGAGCAGAGAAGTTTCATTTTTGCTTGGGGCTTAGTTCTTGCTTTACAAAACCATGTAAATCAATAAATGAACATTTTGGCTCAGGACTGAGTGTCATTCTCGTCCTTACATGTTTCCGAGAACAAGCTTAACCTGTATTCCTGCGCCTGAGAGAGAGAGTACATTAGATTTGAAGGGATTTGTCTTGGGTGACTGTCTAGGTTTCTGAGGGCAGGAAACTGTCTTTTTGTGCTAGACCAGCAGACACGAAAATGGCAGAATCTCCTCTCTGCCTTCCCTCTACTTCCCCTAACATCTCACCGCCTATCCGAGAACACTCATATCTATCCACTTGGGGGTGTGGTCTCAAGTTCCACACCGTGAGTAAGAGGAGGCAGGCACTTTCCATAGATTACGAGCAAGCCCCAAAGCACAGCGGCTCGCCTAGGATTTGAAGAGAAGACAGAACTATCCAGTTGTTGAAGACACTAAATTTATCTTTTGAGGTTGAAGAGCTACTTTTGAAAGGCAAGCAAACCGGTTAAAAACTCCGGATATCAAATGACAGGCCTCTCTTGAGAAGGGCTGGGTGATGCACCATATACAGAACAGGAGGTGCGGCGCCTCCTATAACTGAAGGGTTAACCTGAGACCAGGCCCTCTATTGCAGAAAAATAAATTGTAACTACGGTGCAAGGTATGTTCAGTGCTCCAAATAAAATGCTGTTTTGCAGTTCAGGTGTTCTTTTTCTTTCTAGCAACAAGGCTTTCGAGCTGAAACATTGGGAGAGAAGACTTGCGGCAATCGCGCTTTACTTTTAACATGGTGAAAGTAAAGCGCCGGTGCCACGATTCTAGCAAAAGAAGAAATACATGTTTTTTAAAATTTCTTTACTTTTATGCAATCGCGGCACTGGTGCTTTACATTTAACCGAAGTCTGCTACAGTCAGCTGTGCACATCGCTTGTGCGCGTGATAGTAAGCTGGTAGCCGGGAAAGTAACACTTTTAAAAGCAGCTACTAAATGTCTCGGCCAGATCAGCGCATGCGCTGGATCAGGCCGAGACCTAAAAATGGGAACTTCGGCCCAAAATGCATACAAAGTCAAAGATTGTTTTTGCCTCGAGCAATCTGAAATACACTGTGACCATCCAATATAAAGGAGCCTAACACACACAAACAACAGGTCCGATTGTTATATTACTGGCAGTAACACTTGTGAAAACAATTAGCTACAAAAACACACGCCTAAAATATTCCTCTACACCAGCTTATTTCTAATTCAGTGCATGTCTTAAGAGAGAAAGGAGCGAAGGGCCGGTGGTGCCTGGAAGATCCTGATTGAGAGGGAATTGTAATGTTCTACGAGCTCTTTTCCCGTCCAAGTACCCAGAGGAGGACAGAGCAGTGTGTTGAGAGCAGGCCCTGCCCCATACCACATGCCGTCTTTCCGTGCTCATTCTCCTGAGTACGTTTTGGTTCCTGTTTCTCTTTCTTCCACCACTGCTCTCACTCCACAGACTCCCTACTCGTGTTGCAGCAACTGGCAATAAATGGGGGAGTGTGGCTGCGGAGGGTCACGTGTTTCCAGAAGACCTGCCCACCTCTGATTGGTCAGTGTGAAGGACAAAAGGCCCAAGGTTTTTCAAACTGTTGGAGCTTTCTTGTGGGGGTAGAGGACAATGGGGGGGCGAGGTGATGAATAAGGATAGCCTGGAAAACACATTGGGAAGGAAAGGTGCAACAGTCTTAATATATTGTGGTGTTTTGCATATTGCGCTTTTCGCTTTCTAAGTGTCTGCTCGTCTAAATTGTCATCTATACTACTATTATAAAGGAAGAACTTTGAACCTTTGAGGTGGGTAAACTCTGAAACCACAGCGCCAATCCACACACCCGATACATCGTTGTAATTGTCAGGGTGTGCAGATGGACATAGGCTATATAAATGTAAAAAATATAAGTTATTTAAAAAATGTACGAGAAAAAGAAAAGTAGTAAAATGGAAGTAGCGCCGGCCGCGACGTGCGTGCTGACATCAGGAGCGCGGGTAGGAGCGGCATCCAGGAGCACGAGGAGGAGCGGCGGACATGAGCGCGGGGAAGAGCGGCGGACAGGCGGGGAGGAGAGGTGAGGAGCGGTGAGGAGCGGCGGACAGGCTGGGAGGAGCGGGGAGGAGCGGCGGACAGGCGGGGAGGAGCGGTGAGGAGCGGTGAACTCAGGAGCGCGGGGAGGTGCGGCGGATGAGGTAAGGCTCCGGGGGACCCAGGGACAATGTCGGGGCTGGCGGGGGCCCTGAAGCCAAGGTCGGGACGGCCTGCTTCTCTGGGGGACCCACGGACAATGACAGGGCGGCGGGGGCCAGGGCGGGCGGGGTCCCTGAAGCCTGATTGCTCCCGGACAGGGTCGGGACGGGCTGCTAGTGTCAGATAAAGCACATTTTCATGGTATTGCGGCCGTAACAGTGGAGGCAAACTCTGCTACATGGCGGAATCAGATTTATGGGGGGGGGACTCCATGCTCGCCAGCGGAGCGCGGAGTCGCAAACTTCATCCTTAGAGCGAAGTTAGCTGCCCACCCCTACTGTTAGGTTGACCTTCGCTCAGCCTGACAGACACTCTTCATGCATCAGAAAAAGGTGAGGTAGAGTAGTCAGGTTTTGACAAAGGATAGCGCAGCAATAATCCTGCAGACATACAACCTCACTATACCCTCAAAACTTGGTGGCACTGTCATGTCAAGTCGTACGCTATGCACGTAGGTACACTGAATACTTTCATGGCAGCTGCAGCTATTTCTTGAGGATTGAGTGGACTAAGACGTACTGGGCTAGAAATCTAAGATTGCTGGGTTAACTTCCTTGCAGAGAAAGTGGTGGCCTAATGAAAAAATGGTAGCTACGGAAATGGAACACCCAACTTGGAGAGGAGTAGAGTTTCAAATACACTCATGGTCAAGGACTGGATTTGTAATTTTTTTATGGAAAGGGTAGAGCTTTGCTTAGGGCACATATGTGAGAGTTGTTGGAAAGTTATGTGTTGAGGAAGAACCTCACAATTATTAAGTAACTAGGTTTAGGGTACTCCATGTGCAGGTACAACAAGATGTGATGTTGGTTGCAATGTTATTGTATTTGGGACACTAAGTGGGGATTCTGCTTTAGAGGGATTGAGTCTGGAGGGAGTAAATACAATCAAGCCTGCTAAGTGCATATTGTGGGAGGGGTGAAACGTTCTCTTCCAGTTATAGGGAAAGTGTGGCCACTTGCTATGTGCATCGGTTGGAAAGCGTGAAATAGTGATGCTGACGGAACGCCCAAATTATTTCACTAAAGGAACTAGGGGATTAATTGGACGAATAAAGATCTAGCTAATTTCTTTCAAATAGTACCTTGGCAAGTTGATAGGTTGTTGCAGAGGGATTAATGTTCTACAGTGCCAAACGGATTGATGAAATTAATAGCATAAGCAGGCAGACGCATGTGCTGTTGACAAGTCTGATGGATACAGCAAAGAATACAAGTGAGGGTGGAAGCCAGACTGCTGTAGGCATAGAAATGATTGGTATCAGACACAGGTGTGCCGTTAGTTTGGCATGCATTTTAATAACATTTCTGCTGTAAACATACAGAAAAAATGGTTTAGGATGGGCTTTAGGTTTCTTTATTTTTATAGATGAGAAAGTCATTGTTTATGGAGGAGGGACGTGACGCTCCATATTAGGACAAATGAGGCAATTTCAGCCACATAATACAAGGCTAGCATCAAATCATGGAAGTAGCTGGTAGGATCTATATTGCAGATAAAGTAGACTAGTCAATCAGTGTTAATTGTTGAGGGCTTATAATGAGTAGAGGTTCATGATGTTGTGGCACAGAGTTAAGGTATCCTGCAGGAAGAGAGATGCCTGATACTACAGGACATCCAAAACTTCATCAGTGATGCTTTACGTATAGTTAATATTGTTATTGTTTAATTTATTTGACATTTTTGTATAACACTACCTCTATCTGAGTATCACGGAGTTTGGTGCCAGGATACGGAGGGGAAATCTATGATTGAAGCTGGTATCCCAAACCATGTTTCATGAAATACAAGCTTTTTAACCCGAAATTAGTAAATAGGTGATCAGAGCTAGTGAATACCAGGTCCTTTTCTAGTCAGTTTTCCTAGATTCTGGTGTCAAAATCCTCTGACAGTTTCTGCCTGCTCTAAGATAGCAAAAACTGTCAGTGGGATGGCAAGTGAGTGGGAGAGTGAAGTCGGGGGTGTGGGGGGGATGTTTCCTGTGGAGGGGGAGCATTGTCAGCTCCTCTCATACTGCTGTAGGGGTTGGACAGAGGTTCGACTGTGATGAAGGCCACAGCCCCTACAGGAGTACAGATAGGCTCAATGTCTCCAGGCACAAAATTAATCAGTTCAGAGTTAGTGAATATGATAACTCCAGGCCCGGAAACTCTTTTATTTGTGTGATGCAGAATTTCACCAAGAGTTATTTCTCCAGGTGAATATCACAACCCATAATGTGGTCCTAAATGTCTTCTTGCCATTATATCAGAACACTCAAGATCCTAGTTTCTGTCAGGTAGTATGGGCGCTAGAATCTAATCAGAAGGTAGAACCTTGTCCTTTGCCTTCATCAAAACCCTTTACATTATGCAGTTCAGTTTTAGGCAAGTTTTTCTCAGTCTTCAGTAGTTATCAAAGAATTAGGGTCAATTTTTCATAAATGGCTTGATCATCTCTCCTCATGAATATGAGTTGGTGTTTCCCAATTATAATTGTGGGACAGCAGGCCTCTACCATAGTTTTCCCTCCTCCACTTACAATCCTCAAAAGTGGTTAAATGCGAACTTAGTTTGGCTATTAGGTTAAGATGCACAAACTGAGGCTGTCACTCTATCTTCATGTTCTCATCTCTGTCACTGGAAACCTGAACTCCCTTTAGTTGTTGGAGATCAGGCTGTTGTGGGACTCCTATTAAGGCAAAGTAGGACTATGTAAACGCCCTGTACCCAAGGATGCTGATTAGTGGTTGTGGTTTAATGGATTCACCGTGCTGCCATCCGTTTAGTTTAGATCTCCTGCCTGCTACATTAAGGTTAAGGACCCTCTTGTTCAATTAATGACTTCCTTCAGCTCAAAGTTCGGATGAGGGTTTCATTCATTTTTCACATTTGTTTACTTGCAGGTCTAGATCTGGTGCATCTAGTGAAGTCAAGTCGGAAATTTGTATAGCGCACTACTCACCCAGAGGGTCTCAAGGCGCTTAAGGGAGAGGGGTTCACTACTGATCGTACAGCCATGTTTTGAGTTGTTTTCTGAAGGAGAGGTGGTTCTGTGTGAGACAGAGGTGGGTGGGGAGGGAGTTCCATGTCTTGGCCGCCAAGTAGGAGAAGGATTTTCCTCCCATGGTGGCTCTTCGGATGTGTGGAATCGCGGCGAGGGCTTGGTTGGACGATCGTAGTTGGCGGGTGGGGGTGTAAAAGGTCAGGCGAGTGTTGAGGTACTTGGGTCCTAGGTCGTGGAGGGCTTTGTGTGCGTGGGTGAGGAGACAGAACGTGATTCTCTTGTTGACGGGGAGCCAGTGCAGGTCTCAGGTGACCGTATATGTGGTTATGGCGAAGTATGTCTAGGATGAGTCGAGCGGAGGCGTTCTGAATGCGTTGAAGCCTTTTCTGCAGTTTGGCTGTGGTTCCGGCATAGAGAGTGTTTCCGTAGTCCAGTCGGCTGGTGACGAGTGCTTGGGTGACCGTCTTCCTTGTTTCGGTTGGGATCCAACGGAAGATCTTTCGGAGCATGCGTAGGATGTTAAAACATGATGATGAGACGGCGTTGACTTGTCTGGTCATCGAGAGGGAGGAGTCTAGGATGAATCCCAAGTTGCGAGCATGGTCCGTTGGTTTGGGTGCGATGCCCAGTGCGGGGGCCACCATGAATCGTCCCAGGCAGAGGGGGATGATCCTAGAAGGAGGACTTCCGTCTTGTCAGATTTCAGTTTTAGGCGGCTGTTCTTCATCCATTCGGCTACGTCTTTCATCCCTTCGTGTAGGTTGGTTTTGGCGGTGGTTGGGTCTTTGGTGAGGGAGAGGATCAGCTGGGTGTCGTCTGCGTAAGAGATAATGTTGAGGTTGTGTTGGCGTGCGATGGATGCGAGGGGACTCATGTAGACATTGAAGAGGGTGGGGCTGAGTGATGATCCTTGTGGAACGCCGCATATGACTTCGGTGGCCTCTGATCTGAAAGGGGGGAGGCGGACTCTCTGGGTTCTTCCGGCAAGGAACGAGATGATCCAATCCAATGCTTTGTCTTGTATCCCGACGTTCCTGAGGTGCTGTACAAGTGTGTGGTGGCAGACTGTGTCGGATGCTGCGGAGAGGTCCAGGGTGATGAGGGCCGCTGTTTCCCCGTTGTCGAGCAGTGTTCGGATGTCGTCTGTGGCTGCGATGAGGGCGGTCTCGGTGCTGTGGTTGGCTCAGAAGCCGGACTGAGAGGGGTTGAGGGAACTGTTAGACTCAAGGAAGGGAAGGCGGCGAGCTGACTGATGTCTTCTCTATGACTTTGGCGGGAAACGGGAGGAGTGAGATGGGGCGATAGTTCTTAAGTTTGGTGGGGTCAGCTGTGGGTTTTTTCAGGAGGGCGCTGAGCTCGGCATGTTTCCAGCTTTCCGGGAAGGTAGCGGTGTTGAAGGAGCAGTTGATGATGTCCCGGAGTTGGGGTGCTATGACGGAGTCGGCCTTGTTGAAGATGTGATGGGGGCATGGGTCGGTTGGCGATCCGGAGTGGATGGAGTTCATCAAGCGGATGGTGTCATCGGTGCTGATCAGGGTCCAGGCGCGGAGGGTGGTGGTGGGGTGGGGCTTCGGTTCAGTGGTGAGGGGAGTAGGCTGGTCGCCAAAGCTGTTATGTATGTCTGCCATCTTGCTGTGGAAGAACGAGGCTAGAGAGTCGCAGAGGTCTTGAGAGGGAGTGATGTCGTTGTTGCCGGTGCTGGGATTGGTGAGTTCTTTGACAATGCTGAAGAGTTCCTTGCTATGGTGGGCGTTGTTGTCTAGTCGATCCTTGAATGCTGATTTCTTGGTGGTGCGGATCAGCTGGTGGTGTTTGCGGGTGGCGTTCTTGAGGGTGGTCATGTTGTCAGTGGTTGGGTTCTTCGCCAGGCTTTCTCGAGGGTGCGGCAGTTCTTTTTGGAGTTCTTGAGGTCGTCGTTGAACCAGGAGGCTTTTTTGCTTCCTGGTTTGTTGGGACGGTTTTTCAAGGGTGCTAGTTCGTCGGCGCAGTGGGAGATCCACTGTGCGAGATTGATGGCTGCTTGATTTGAGTCTGTTGATATGGCGGGAGGGTTTTGGTTCAGAGATGTGGTGAGTTGGTCGGTGGTAATTTTGTTCCAGCTTCTGCGGGGAACTTGTTGCGGGTGGTGGTGAGTCGTGGTCTTTCTGAAGCTAAAGTGGACGCAGCTGTGGTCAGTCCAGTGGAGTCTCGTGACGTGATTAAAGGAGATGTGCTTGCTGGAGGAGAAGATTGGGTCGAGCGTGTGTCCGGCGTAGTGGGTGGGGGTGTTCACCAATTGTTTGAGTCAGAGATTGGTGAGGTTATCCAGCAGGGTGGTGGTGTTGTTGTCGTTGTTGTTTTCCAGGTGGAAGTTGAGGTCCCCTAGGAGAATGTAGTCATCGGAGGGGAGGGCGTGTGGGCTGACAAAGTCAGCAATGTCTTCGCTGAATTGTGTGTGGGGTCCTGGGGGTCTGTAGA
Source organism: Lissotriton vulgaris (assembly GCF_964263255.1). Taxonomy (NCBI): domain Eukaryota; kingdom Metazoa; phylum Chordata; class Amphibia; order Caudata; family Salamandridae; genus Lissotriton; species Lissotriton vulgaris. Next base: position 1,156,146,966 of record NC_141693.1, read on the forward strand.
TGAGGGTGCCTCTGAGTATGGTCTTGGGGTCGGTGTGTATCTGGAAGTGGAGGTGCTCGGTGGCTATGGGGGTGTCGTCAGAGTTAGTCGAGATGCGGATGGTGTTCTTGTGGACTATGGCGATGCCTCCTCCTGTTTGGTTGATGCGGTCCCTTCGGATGATCTTGTATCCGTCCGGGATGGCTATGGCGATGTCGGGTGCTGATGAGGCATTCATCCAGGTTTCCGTGAGAAAGGCGACGTCCGGTGAAGTGGTGTCGAGTAGATTCCATAGTTCAATGGCGTGTCTGTGGACCGAGCGGGTGTTGAGCAGGATGCACTGCAGGTGGTTGTTGTTGGAGCTCGGTTTGGCGTTTGTGGTTGTAGTGTGGGTCCTGATGCAGCAGAACTTGCAGGATTGGCAGGTGAAGGGTCCATGGGTACTTCCTGGGGCGGCTCGGTGACAGTCATGGGTGCGGCCGGTGTTGAGTGCGGTGAGGGTGGCGGCGTTGTACGTTCGGTGGGAGGGATGGCCTCTGCGGGGGCCAGGGGGTCTGGCGCTGGGCGCGGTCCGGGCGCAGACGGGAGTTACCTTTGGCGCGCCTTCGGTGCGCCCGCTGCGCGTGAACGCTGCGTGTATGCCGTTCTGACATAAGTGGATAGTGGAGGGGGAGGAGCGAGGTAGGAGCAGCTGGGAGGCGGGAGCTTGGTGGCGAGGGGATCTGCTGAAGATGCTGTAGGGAGCGGGGTGGGGCCGCAGGGGAGTAGCGGCAGGGAGCGGGGAGGAGAGACGGGCTGGGTCAACAAAATGGCACCAAACAACAACAAAACAATGCGGGGCGAGATCGGGGGCACAGTCTGGCACAGATACTGGTTAAAGCAGTCTCAATATGATACGATATCACAGTCATGCACAAATACGATACCACACGCTATCACAGGATGCAGGCGAGATTGGGGGCACAGAATACGATATTACAGGATGCAGGCGAGGTTAAAGCAGTCTCAATATGCTCTATATGATACGATACCACAATCAGGCACAAATACGATACCACACGATATCACAGGATGCAGGCGAGATCGGGGGCACAGAATACGATATTACAGGAAGCAGGCGAGGTCGGGGGCACAGATTGGCAGAGATAGATCTCAAAGCAGATGCGGGGACGGCCAGGAGCGGGTGGAGCGACCGGTTCTGACTGGGTCAGGACGGTCACAGCTCTTCACCGCTCGGGTCCTTCCTTATGATCCAGTGGGAGGGAGGAGCAGCTGGGAGGTGGGAGCGGGGTGGTGAGTGGGGAGGGGATCTGTTGAAGATGCTGTAGGGAGCGGGGGTGGGGCCGCAGGGGAGCAGCGGCAGGGAGCGGGGAGGAGAGACGGGCTGGGTCAACAAAATGGCACCAAACAACAACAAAACAATGCAGGGCGAGATCGGGGGCACAGTCTGGCACAGATACTGGTTAAAGCAGTCTCAATATGATACAATATCACAGTCAGGCACAAATACGATACCACACGCTATCACAGGATGCAGACGAGATCGGGGGCACAGAATACGATATTACAGGAAGCAGGCGAGGTCGGGGCACAGATTGGCAGAGATAGATCTCAAAGCAGATGCGAGGACGGCCAGGAGCGGGTGGAGCCACCTTGCAAACCATGGGGTTTGCAAGGAAGACTGGATACCAGGGATCTCCAACCTTTCTTTGTAATAAGAGCCACTTTGATCAATGAAAATCATCCCAAGCTACTAATCTCATCTCTGTGGTTTAAAACTGAACGTGCCAGACAAGATTACATTAGTGGTCACCCTTTGCAAAAGTACTAGCACTGACCACCTCCGTGCATATGGCAGGATTGCCAGCCATAATGTGAAAAAAGGTGTTGTAAATTTGGAATGCCTTTTTGTGGGTAATGCAAACAGCCATAGCTTGAATGCTACTGGCATCTAGGTAATAATTCTCCCCAGAAGCCACATGATTTATCTCTCAAATTTCAGTTTTAAATATATTTCGGAATTTCAGCAATTTGTTTCCAAACATCAGCATATGTGTTATGAAAATATACATATTTCCGTCTTGAACACATAGTTTTCAGTTTTGGTACACATATATGAATTCAATTAAGCAAAGGCTTCTAATACAGCAAGCTGGGCTGCACAGTAGAGCTATTTCCAGGTGGCTGGAGAGCTACCAGTAGCTCACGAGCTACTCATTGGAGAAGCCTCCTGAATACATTAAAATAAAATAACTGATATTCAAGACACTGCAAAACTGTATTCAAGAGAGTTACTAGGGAATGATGAATTGTACATATTTAATCGAATATCACAAAAACCCAGGTAGAAAGCTGGTTATTTCTGAATCCAGGATGATGACAGGTTCCACCGGAGTCTGGAATGTGATGAGGCTGAGGTAGGCAGAGGACAGTGCCAGTACTCAAGCTCACTCAAATAGTAGAACAAGGAATGATCATAATAGTCACAGTGATCCCTTACATGATATTCAAAGGCCTTGCCATAATATAGGTCTCCACAAGTTTATGTTATACTTTATATGCTCCCTATATGAAGTCCAAGGGATTTATGGAATACCTAACATTCTAAGTATTACTGAACTGAAGAATCAAAGGAGGCCCTAAGGGAGCCGCCTTAACTGCATTCAATATGTAGCAAAGACAGCAGATACAAAGGAAGAAGAATGTGGATGGTTCCATTGTCTCTTAGTTGAAGCAAATGCAAATTCAAAACATAAATGTAGTAAATGCAATCCTGAACTGTGTCGAAACTTCGGTGCACCAACCAGGTATTATTACAAGAAGTCCTTTTGCTTAGAAAATATTTTGAAAAGGGGGACCATTTGTTACACTGTCAAAACGCCAAATTACCAGAAATAAATTGACTAGCATCAGTTCTGTATATTACCGGCTAATGCCTGAACGTTTGACTACTAAGTCTACGTTCATGATTTGCCAAGTGATGAGGGGTACCGGCAAAGGCTGAAGATTCCCAGCGCGTTTTGAAGGGGTATTATCTTTTTCAGTATGTGTTTGGGGTTTTGTCGGAGTAAGTCTATCAAAGGAATATGCGTTTGGTCGTCACTGTAAAGGAGCTAGAGAATTATTTACCTCTACTTTAAGATAGCTGTAAAATGTACAGACTGTTGGAAATCTTGCAATTAAAAAATGCCACTCAAGTCCAAGTTCTTCCATTTCCTGTACTTAGTCAAAGAATTCTGAAGTTTGTGGTTATATTGAGAATATCAAATATGAGTGACAATTTGCGCCCGTCTGCGCCGTCTGCGCCCGTCAGCGTCCCGGAGGCGTCGGGGCGGTCAGGTGCAGGCGAGGATGATCTGCTACACCTCGGCGACGCTGCGAGCTATGCAGACCCATTCCTGCTCTTGCCGCTCTGTTTTCCCGGGGCGTTTCAAGGGTAAACGGCGCTGCCCGGGTTGCGGCTGGTCGCCTACTTGGACACCTGTCAACGTCCTTCGGCCAGTTGTGGCCTGCGTGAAACATCTGTGCCTGCTGCTCAACACGAGGTCTGTAGGCAGCCATGCCCTGCATATATATGATCTCCTTGTCAGGGAAAATCCCTTATGTCTTCTACTGACGGAAACTTGGTTGGGAGAGGCGTCTAACCCGGACATTTTCTCAGCCATCCCCCCGGCGTATAACATTTTTCGCCAGGACAGAGCTAAGGGAAGGGGCGGTGGAGTTGCTGTAGTGGTGAAGAAGAAAGTTTCCTGCTCAGTGCTCCCCCTGAACTCCATCGGGGGCTCAGAGTCTCTTGCTTTCACGCTTAGACTGTCCCCGGGCCAAGCTCTGAAGGGGCTGCTGGTATACAGGCCGCCAGGCCCTGTGGGCTCCTTCTTGGAGGACCTGCAGACAGCTATTTCTGAGTTGGCGCTGTCTACAAAGAATTGCGTCGTGGCAGGTGACTTCAATTTCCACCTCGACGTAACGGACGACCCGGACGCTATTAAACTGCTGGACATTACATCCCCGCTGGGCCTCGTACCGTTTGTGTCGGGTCCAACACTTGAGAAAGGGCATACCCTAGATCAAGTGTTCTCGTCAGTCCCGATTGCTGATATCGAAACCTTGCCGGTGCTCTGGACGGATCATAGGCTGATTAGGTTTTCCATGCTGGAGAACGGGCGGTTGGACAATAGCGCCCCCAAGCTGCCTAGACCAGCTTCGAGAGCGTTGCACAGAGTGACGCCCGACATGTTGGAGCAGGCGCTTGTGGACCATCCATGCCACCTTTCGGGTGATCTGGAAAGAGACACTGAGGCTCTGCAGCTGTGGCTGACCGAAAGGTTGAACGATCTTGCCCCAAGGGCAGCCCCCCGGTCCATGGCTATACGGCAATCTGCGCCGTGGTTCACGGAGGCGCTGCGCGTGGCTTGTAGCCAATGTAAGGTGGCCGAGCTGGCCTGGCGCCTTCTGTACGACGGGGAGGCCAAACTTGCTTATAGGGCGGCTGTGAAGGCCTATCACCGGGACATCATGGGAGCTAAGAAGGAATATCTGGCTAGGAGGATTGAGGCGTCTGCAAACTCCTGCAAGGAGATCTTCACCATCGTGAAGGAGTTTGCGACCCCCAGCTCCCTCTCGCCCCCGCTACTATCTTCTGATGCGTGGGCATGTGATCTCGCTAGCTTTTTTACCGACAAGATCAAGGCGATTCAGGCCTCCTTCGTGGAGAGGTCGGAGGAGGGATGCCGCGGCCCCGGGGCGGGACGCGGTCCATTGTGCACGCCTGTTGCTGTGCTGCCAGACTTTCCAGCTGTCTCCAGCGATGCGTCCAGGTTGCTTCTGGCCAATCTTAAATCTGGCTCGCCACTAGACCCCTGCCCTGCCAAATTCTTGGCCGGGATGGTGGCAGTGGTGAACCCTTTGGTCAACCCCATCCTCAATGCCTCCCTGAGGGAGGGGAGTGTCCCTCGCACCTGGAAAAGGGCGATGGTGATCCCCCTCCTGAAAAAGCCGGGTCTTGACGCCGAGGTTCTGGCCAATTATAGGCCAATTTCACTTCTCCCGGCTCTAGCCAAGATCACAGAAAAACATGTCCATGGTGTCCTGTCGAGCTTTTTGGAAGCTAACAATCTGCTCCATCCATCCCAATCCGGATTCCGTCCTAACTTAAGTACGGAAACGGCTTTGTTGGAGGTCTCTGAAATCATCAGGGAGACCTTGGATACTGGCGGCAGGGCCATGTTGGTCATGTTAGACCTGCCGGCGGCTTTCGACACCGTCCCCCACGAGGCGCTTCTTGCCAGGCTTTATGACATCGGCCTTAGGGGGACGGTGCTCAAATGGTTTACATCTTTTCTTGAGGGCCGCCGCCAGACGATCTGGGTTTCCCAGAGCTCCGCCGAGATGCCGCCATTGGGAGTCGGGGTTCCACAGGGCTCTGTGTTGAGCCCCACACTGTTTAACATCTTCATGTCCCCTTTGGCGGCCGCAGTGGAGGCACATGGGGCCCAGATCGTGTCCTACGCCGACGATACGCAACTCCTCTTCACATGCGGTAAAGATCAGGCGTTTGATGGAGAGAGTTTTCGGGGCTGCCTGGGAATGGTCTTCGACTGGTTCCAGCGGAACAGTCTGAAAGCCAATTCGAGTAAGTCGGAGGTTTTATTCTTCGGCTGTGCCACCGATCCTGAATGGCGGGAATGGTGGCCGTCTGATATGTGTCCTCCTGTACAGTCATCATTGGTTGCCAAAAACCTGGGAGTCAAGCTGGACAATCAGCTTTCGCTGAGAACGCATGTTCTCGGTCTGGCCGGCACCTGCTATGGCATTTTGAAAATGCTCCGCAAGTTCTTACCACTGCTGTCTGTGGAGCATAGGCGGATTACTGTGCAAGCTCTCATTGGATCCAGGCTGGATTACACCAATGCCCTCTTCCTTGGCCTTCCTGACTATCTGGTCCAGCGCCTGCAGGTGGCGCAGAACTCTGCCGCCCGGGCAATTTTCGGCCTGCACAGGCGAGCTCGAGCTTCCGGGTTGCCACAGACGCTCCATTGGCTGCCCATCCGGAAGCGGATCATGTTCAAATCCCTGACGCTGATGCACAAAGCATTGTTTGGCTCAGGTGCTGGATATCTGCAGCGGAGATTGGCCTTCTACCATCCAGCCCGCTCTCTGCGGTCTGAATCCCTCTTTAATGCTGTGGTTCCGCGTTTGAGGAAGGTCCGCGCTGGGGGGCGCTCTTTCAGCTGTAAGGCTCCCCAGCTGTGGAATTCGCTGACGCTACGCAGCACCGCCAATCTGCTTCAGTTCAGGAAGAGTCTGAAGACCTGGCTTTTTAACCTTTAGGCCTTTTTTGTTTTCCCCTTCCCATCTGGTGTTTGTTTGTGCTCTGTTGTGTTATTCTACTCTGAGCTGCATGTGGAAAGCGCCGGGACACTCACTTGAGTAGCCGTGCGCTATATAAACGCATTATAACATAACATAACATTTAGAATGCTGATTTTTTAAAACTTAAAATAGCATGGTATTCTTGTTTTCCAACAACTAGGTAGTTACGTTGCTGCATCTGTCTCAAATGGTACAAAAAAAGGCCACCTTTCAAGGGCCAGCTTTGTGTAACGAAAGGTGACAAAGAAAACATCGCCTACACTGATTCAAGGATGCACTGGACCTATTTAGACCCACATAGAAGAGGATGAAGCCAAAACAGGATATGCAACAGAGAAAACGAAGTATAAAGAGTAGGAATTGAAGCGTAAGGTGGGTCAGTGCTAGTGCAGTCCATAGGCACGGAAAGGCAGATCACAATGAGAAACAGCACTAAACCAAAACAGTCGGAAAATGCAGATGAGGGACATACCATAACAAAAGCTATAGCCCAATTCAGCAGGAGCAAATGGTACAAACATCAAAGGTGAGAGTTGTAGGGCAACTAGGGATAAAGGAAATTTAAATGTATGACATGTGTGCCTATTTTCCCCAAACTATTTGAGGAGGTTACTGTTTCACCAGATTTATAGCCAATCTGTCATAATGGTTAGTTCAGAAAGCGGATGTCTGTTCTGTGCCTAACAGAGCTTGTACTCTGGTCCTGCTGCCATGATGGATAATCTCGACTCACTTGCCATGTCACCCATTTCCAAATGTAAAGACTGGTCTACACGAGATCATTCTAGTAGAAAGTATTGGTGCAGATTGGATAGGCGTATAGAAAAAGACCCAAAAGGTGGCAACAGCTAATTCTCAAGCTTGGATGAAAGTAAATATGTTACATAAAGAAACATAGCCAATAGCTGCTCTAGATCAGGCATGTGTTTAAAAATATAAATATTCCTGAAACGGACATGCCAACTCGCACGTCGCACTGTGTGTAACATGATTTCGTCTCTTTTCACACAGTCACTGGTGAAGAGCCAATATTACACGATGCACACAAAGTTAACTGAAAACCCCTGCACAGAGTGAGTTTTGCACTTGGCCTTCTCTGCAGGGTCACCCACAAACATTTTGCCTTCACCCCTTCTGTTTTCTGAACCAGTTTGTGTTGGGTTTTAGGACTCTGTGCACTGTAATATTGCAAACCAGTGCTAAAATGCTTGTGCTCTCCCCTAAAACACAATTGGCTTACTTGTGATTGTTCCATTTAATTTACTTGCAAGTCCGCATTTATGGGACCGCGGTACAGGACCTGTAAAATAAATGCTACTTGTAGGCAAATGTTCTACCCACTAAAGTAGTCTTTAAAAATGGCTCAGGCCTGCCATTGCAGCCTGTAGTGCAGTTTTAAACTGCCATTTGGATATGGCAAATAACCTTTTCCCAGGTCTAAATCTTCCTTTTTAATATACATATTCCTTCCCTAAAGTAGGCCCTAAACAGCCCACAGGGCAAGGTGCATTGTATTTAAAAAGCAGGACATGTGTTTTTAGGTTTTAAATGTGCTGGTAGTGAAAACTCCTACATTTGTTTTCCACTACTGTAAGGCCTACCTCTCTCATAGGATAACATGGGATTACCTTATTACAGTAAATAAATGCTAACTTTTTATTTGGAAAAACCACAGTTGATGGACAGAATGCAGAACAATGTCATACATTCACCCCAGTACAGAGATCTAGGCGCAGATCTTTGTACTGGGGTGAATGTAAGACATTGTTCTACATTCTGTCCATCAACTGTGGTTTTTGCAATTTTCACCCCGAGTGGGCTGGGTATGCTCAGACGTGAGTCCCAGGCTCTCCACATCACTGGAGTCAAGCTATCCAGGCTGAAGAAGGCTGATAGCCAGAAACCGGTCCTTGGATGCTTGATTCCGGTCTAGGAAAGACATGGCTTGGTAGTTCGGGCTGGACTGTTCCCATGAGGCAGAGGGTCAAGGCTGATTTGCATATAGCCATTGTGCGACCTAGGGTGGTGTGGAGTGCAAAAAAAAGATGGATTTAGGCCCAGATCTTTGTACTGGGGTGAATGTAAGACATTGTTATACATTCTGTCCATCAACTGTGGTTTTTGTGAATTTTTCACCCCGAGTGGGCTGGGTGTCAAGGATCCCCCTCGGTAGAGGAGGCTGTTCATCCACGGGAGCAAAGATGAATGTCCCACACACTTCCAGACAACAACGACCCAAGCGAGGAGAGATAACTTCGCTCAAAGTCAGCTGCTACCAAAAAGTGTGGGGGGAATTTTCCCAGGGAGTATACCACTCTCCCCCAGCAAGGTGACATAGCTGCAGTCTTGATGGCAGGAGATGACTGGAAAATAATTGTACAACAATACTAACCTCACCAGTAATTTACAGGGTTCAACATAGCATTCCACTTACCTCACCAAGTGAGCGTCAGGGCTTTATGCTAGTCGTCAAAGCAAGAATCAGAAGGTATAGAAGGGAACCTGGGTGACAACCAGCAAGGATATCTCCAAAGCAGAATACACACAAATCCAGTCCTGCTCATAAACTGAAGACAGAGCAGGACTGGGGCCACAAGCGCAGCTGATGACAAACTGGTATCACTTATAGAACTAAAGACAAAGTGATACAGGAATTCCCACTTCCAGCGCATAAACTTAAGACAGCGCGGAGTGAGAAACAAACACACAACACAGACAATCCCTACTTCCGGCTTCTAAGCTTAAGACAGAGCGGAGTGAGGGAGCAAACATCGTAGAACACGGACAATAAACACACCACATCCGACTCGTAAACTTAGAGCGGAGCGGGCGTACATGTAACAAGACGAAATAGACAAGCAGCGCTCCACTCGTAAACTAAAGACGGAGTGGAGCGCATAAACACACATCAACAAAACCCCTACGATCACAGAAATGATCGCGGAGAATAACAGAGCTGAATCGGCAGCAGGAAACTGACAAAAGCGAGGAGTGAAGGGTAGGCGGGGAATCAAGGCGGAAGGGAGAGCTAGGCACAGGGGAAGGGCGTGCCGCGAAGAAGAAAGTTAGCGGTGCAGAGCGGGAGGTACAAACAACGGGTAGGACACAGGCCAGGAACAGAATGACCGTGAAACTAGAGAGAAAACCACAGGAACAAGAAAAGAGCACAAACGGGACCTCTAAGGCAAAGCAGGATCTCGGGACGATACGGGAACCTCACGGAGCAGGACGCTGAGTAGAGGGGGCGTGGTCACTAACCAAACAGTAAGCCAAGCAAGGATTCGCGGGTGAGGTTCCCTTTTCTACTAGTTAGGGAGCGTCTCAAAATACCATGGCCTCAGGCAGAAAGAGGTTTAGGGAAAGTCACAAAAGGATCTTCGGGGCACAATAAGGATTGCAGAAAAAAGTATTCTACGCAGCCCTGAGGAATCTACATTGAACACTCATGAATGGGGTCAAATCCGACCACCCCTAACACTGGGTATGCTCAGACGTGAGTCCCAGGCTCTCCACATCACTGGAGTCAAGCTATCCAGGCTGAAGAAGGCTGATAGCCAGAAACCGGTCATTGGATGCTTGATTCCGGTCTAGGAAAGACATGGCTTGGTAGTTCGGGCTGGACTGTTCCCATGAGGCACAGGGTCAAGGCTGATTTGCATATAGCCATTGTCCGACCTAGGGTGGTGTGGAGTGCAAAAAAACGATGGATTTAGGCCCAGATCTTTGTACTAGGGTGAATGTAAGACATTGTTCTACATTCTGTCCATCAACTGTGGTTTTCGCAACTTTCGCAACTTTTTATTTGGAGCAGGTAGAAATGTCTCGAAACTAAAAGCCCTCTTTAATTGTGAAGTAGGATTTGAGATTACAATTTTGAAAATGCCACTTTTAGTTCAAATCAAACAACAAAACAGCTGTGATGCACTCAAAATGTGAATCCTAAAAAAATTCTCAGTAGAAACCAAACTTATTCAGTGTCAATGTGCACCTTCTGAGGTGGTACTACCCAACCACCTGCTCAAAATTGAAGAAAGGAACTAGGACAAACAGTCCTAGTGAGAACGTGCAATATCTTTCCCACTCGACTGAGTGTTTAACAAATGTTCAACACAAAATACATAAGTTCAAGAATGCTATACCAATTTTTCCCTGATGCAAACATGCCATCTTTTTAAAACTTTTCCAAGAATGTCCATGAAGACTCCATGTGATGGTTTTGAAAACCTTGTTTATTCAAAGAAGCAATAACAGAAGACGTTCTTGAATTTCCAAATCTCAAACAAGCATTTCAGGCATGGATCACATCAATCCCAATGCATTTCGGGTGTAAACATTCACCCTTCTTCGTGGGAAATCTGCAAATAAATCATGTAAACAGTAAATGCATCTTGCGAAAAAAACAATGAAACTGCATGCAAAAAGCACGCCTGGCTTTTAAAATCCAGTGAGGTCTTTGTGACTACTACGAAAAAATAATCATGTGCTACACTGTCAGTGCTACTTAGTTTATCAAAACATCTGGTTTACACTGTGAGAATATGAGAAGTGAAAAGAATAACAAGATGGAAGAAGAAACGTCATGAGTCAATAAATGTAACAACCACAGGGAAAAGAAGACACCCGTGCTCATACCGTAGCGAGACCCTAGTAAAACGCAACTATCCAATCGTTGAATAACACAGGGTGCAAGACCTGTAGGAAGGTGAAAGCTGGCATGCAAAGCTACCCCATAGTCATTGAAAAAAAAAATTAAACATACTAATGTACCTCCAAGCCCTCTGGACAAAGTCCTAAGTGAAGGCACGACTAATTGTGCCTGGTATCAGCCACCCGTTGCTCCCACAACCACGAGCACTGAATCACAGACAAACTCTAGATTAATGTGAAGAGGAACACTGCAACAATAATTATTTTATATTAAACCCAGGACTTGAAAAACTATGAAGTATCCCAGCAATGCCATGCTAACCAAAAGCATCTTAATCTGGTGACTCACCTACTCTGTTGTTGTGTTCTTGAGCAGCCCCGAGAATAGGGCTGGGGGATACAATTGGGGGGCACACTCTATGGGAGTAATTGTGAGGTCCTGTAAATAATACGTGGACACGGAAGTGCTGGTAATCTGGTCACCTCGCCATCGCCAACTAGCGTACGTGCGTGCGTAGGCCTCTTTTATTATTCAGAGGTCACATGGTGCTGACTTGTTATGCCTGTTACGCCACAGGCTAAAACACAATATCTCTTGGGTTCCGTTCTGAATTGGTCAATCACAACTTCACATTATAATCAGCAGGCACATATATATGAACAGTCTTACATGAAGTAGTCTCTGAGTCTGCAGGATGGCACTGGGTTCCGCTGCAGTTGGTGTTGTGAGAAACCCCGGCTCTGGGTCTCGTGACATCGGCGTCAGGTGAAGTTTCGCCGGGCCGGAGCTCCTAGTTACAGCCGCTGCTCTCTCGCCTCTCATCTGCCGCTTCGTCTCGCTGAGTTAACACCTGGTCAGGGGACCCCCGACTTACTGCAGGAAGGGACAAGTCCATCAATCCACTGGACTCAGTTTCTTCCCTGGTCGGGGAGCAGGGGCTCTCCTCACGCCTCGTGGGGGAACATGCGGCCCCCGCGGACTGGTAACTTTTGAAGTGAGATACATTGCGGGTCACTGTTTCTCTCCCTCGGGTGGCAATGACCCTGGTTCCATTGACATTAACGACTGTCGATGGATCTGTTTCATAGGGCAGTCTGAACTTCCCACTGGTGATGCGATTCTTTAGCAGCACAGCATCCCCTCTGGTGAGCTGCGGCGCTTTGGCCCTCCTCCGCCGACTGACCTGAGCATGGGCTTTGCGGCGTCTGCGGCGTCTGGCATCGACTTGACTGTCATCGGGATGCTCTGGCCCCCACTGGGGAGGGTGAGGTATCGAGTCCTTAACTACTCAGCTCATGTGGAGGTGTCCGGGGGCTAAACTCGGTGTGGGATGTCTGCTGATTGCTCCTTAAAAATGTGAAGATGGCCAGTTCAAGGGATTGTCCTTTGTCATGGGCAATTCGAATCACCTTATTTAATGTTTGCATAAATCTTTCTACTTCACCGTTCGCTTGTGGCCATCTGGGTGTGATTCGGCGGTGTTGAATGCCTAAAGCACTCAAGTAGGTGGCTAGTTCTTGGCCTTGAAATGGAGGTCCGTTATCAGTTCTCGGCTCGCGCATCAGTCCTTGCGCCGCCATGATCTTCTTCAGTTTGGGAATCACTTCCGTGGCACTGGGTGTTGATATGATCTCCACCTCCGGATACTTAGAGTGGTCGTCAATGGCCACCATTGTGTGGCGGCCATCCGGAAGGCTGCCAAAATCAAGGCTGACAAGCCCAGGGGGACTTCGGCCGGGGCTCCACAATGATCTGGGCCGGTCGAGGGGTTTCTCCTGTCACTTGACAAGCAGCACAGGACCGAACCGTGGCCTCTACCAGTTCGTCCATCAAGGGGAACCATACCTTGGTTCTGAGTCGCGACTTGGTCTTAACCATGCCTTGATTGCCCACATGAGCGAGTTGAACCACTTGGGTGGTTAGTGATGAGGGTATTACCAGCCGGTGTCCTCTTAGCAGGCATCCGGTGTCATCTTCAGTGAGCTCGTCTCTCATGTGATGGAGGCTGTCCATGACACGCTGTGCTTCGGTGGTCAGTATCTTCCATTCCTCTTTGGCCTTGTGCCAATTTCCGCTCTGCAACGCCGCCCTGGCCCGTTGTAGGCAGTCATCCCTTCTGGTGGCCTCTGCTAGGCTCTCCATGGATATTGGTAGGGGACATGATTGGGCGGTGATACACCGGACGTATTCTTCAGTGTCGGCCGCATCTTCCATTTCGTCCCGGTTAGCTGATCAGGGATGTCATGACAAGTAGTCGGCTGGGTTCCAAGAGCCAGGATGGTATTCTACTTTGCAATTGTAATTTTGGAGTTGTAGCATCCATTTCTCAATCAGTGGCGGTGGCTTTGTGGAGGTCCCAGAGGAGAGGGCGACAAGTGGTTTGTGATTGGTTGCTACCATGAAGGGTTTTCCGTAGACATATAGGTGAAAATGACGGCCCCCCAATGTATGGCAATCACCTCTTTCTCGATTTGGGAGTATCTCTGCTCCGTCTCGGTGAGGGATCGGCTGGCAAAGGCTACGGGGGCCAGTTCTCGTCCGGGTGCTGCCGTTGCATCAGCACCGCCCCTAGTCCCATGGGACCAGCGTCCACGGCCACTAATGTCAGTTTCCTGGGGTCGAAGAAGGCAAGTGTGGTGGCCTCTGAGAGTGCCTCTTTGATCTCTCGAAATGCCTTGGCTTGTTTCGGCCCCATCTCAAAGGAGTGGAGTCTTTGGTGAGTTCCCTCAGTGGCAAGGTTAGGTTGGAAAGGACACGGATGAACCTTCTGCAGTAGTTCACCATACCGAGGAAACTCCGGACTTCCGTGACGGTGGTGGGGGCATCGGCGTCTTTGATGTCTTTCACCTTTTCCGGGTCAGGGTTGACACCCTCGGTCGAGAAGGGATATCCAAAGAATTGCAATTTCCGCTTCAAGAACTCGCACTTTTCCCGATGAAGGGTGAGCCCCGCATCTCGCAGGCGCCGGAGTACTTGAGTTAGGCGGGTGTTATGCTCCGGAATGGTCTTTGCATGTATCATAATGTCGTCGCTGACATTGATTTCACCAGGGATGTCCGCGATGAGTTCCTGTATTATGTTCTGGAATACTTCAGCCGCGCTGGATACCCCGAAGCTCAGTCAGGTATATCTCCGGAGCCCAATGTGTGTTGAAAAGGTTGTGATGTTGCGGGATGCCTCGTCTAGCACTAGTTAGTGGTAGCCTGATCGTAGATCCAGTTTGGAGAACCAGCTCGCTCCCGCCATTTCCCCTATGAGGTCATCTATGGTGGGGGTTATGTGGCGCTCCCGCTTGATGGTGGCATTGGGCAGTCGCATGTCCACACAGATCCTCACTGCGCCAGGCTGTTTGGGCTTCCTCGTGATCACGAATGGCGAGACCCAGGGGGTGGAACCGGTTACTTTCTCTATTAGTCCGGCGGCCTCAAGCTTCTTGAGCTCTTCCTCGACCAGCCGTCGTAGGTGGAACGCTATGCGTCGGTGCCTCAGGGCCACCGTCTGGACGGTATAGTCAATGTGGAGGTGGACCTCTTTTCCTCTGAATTTCCCGATTCCTTCGAAGACTACCGAGAATTCCGTCAGCAGGTGTTGGATTGACTCTTGATGGACACCGAAGGCGAACGTCACAACCCCCTAGGTCTTCGGCCGCCCGGCATCCCAGCAGCATGCCTTGTCCGTCTTATGTTACAAAGACGTTGGTGGTGATGGACCGTTCTCCATGTGAGATGGGTGTTCTGAATTTGCCTCTTATTTTGAGAGGTGTGTCTTGTCCATAGGCAAACAAGGTGATGGCTGACGGAAGAAGCACCGGCGGTGGATTTAGGGTTTGATGGAGGGCAGATGCCATGATGTTTATGGTAGCGCCTGTGTCCACGACCGCCATGACGTCTTGGGAGCCTACGCGGATACCGCACTGGGGCAGGCGTTGTGCCTTTCGAGTGGCGGTGCTGATCATGTGCCCCTTGTGCACTATTCGCTCTTCATCCTCGTCATCGTCCATGTTGCTTTGCCCTCGGTTCCCTTCTGGCACGGCGTTGACCACTTGTCTCGGCTTGCAATACTTCTTGGAACTGCAGACCTTCTCGAAGTGGTTAAAGCGTCCGCATCCTGATCATCGTTTGCCTTTGGCGGGACATTCCGCCGCCAGATGGGGTGATCCAACGCAATACCCACAGGACTTAAGTTGCCCTGACGTAGATGCTCCGGATCCCTTCTTGGTCCACCTCGTCGGAGGCTTCATTGTTACACTGTTGACCAATTTGGCCTTCACTGGCGCCTGGAGGGCCGCTTCAATGTGTGCGGCGCGGGCATTCGACAGCTCCTTGGTGCACCCAAGGGTTAGTATGTCGGTGAGAGGTTTGCCTGACTCTTCCAGGATCCGCTCCCGCAGCTTGAATGACCTGGCTGCGGATTTCTTCTGTGGGGTCGGCGAACCCGCACGTGGACGCCAGGTTCTTGAACAGGGCATGATACGTGTCCAGCGACTCCTCGGGTAGCTGCTTTGCCTGCTGGAAAAAGATCCTTTCATAGTCCTGGTTGGTCATTGGTTCGAAGTGTCCATTAAGAGCGTTTATTGGTGTGTGGTGGTTTTTTGGTGTGACTTCCACCAGCGTCTTTGCGATGTTGTGGAAGTCTTTGCCTCCCAGGTGGAGTACCATGGCCCTTTTCTGGTCCTTGTGGACCTTTGTTGCTTCAAAGATGATAAGTAGGCGATCCACCCAGTCCTTCCACTTGGGTGCGAGTGACGAGGGTGATCCCTCCACTATGAACGGCTCTATTGGGTTATTGTGGACATATTGGGTGCAGGGGCGTGTGGCTGTCCCTACAGCGTCCGTAGATTGGTCTGTCCGGTTTGTCCCTTCTGGATTCACCAGTGTCAACTTGGTTGGGCCAATGCTTGATGTCTCGGGTCTGACTTTGCTCACAGGTGGCAATGCTTGTTTGCCTGTCCCTGATGACGTGCTTTGGGCTCCTAACCAGCCGGTGTGTTTCTGGGGCCAGGGCATGTGGTTCCTCCTGTGTTGGGCCCCTCCGCCTTCCCATTATGTGTTGTTGGGCCCACTAGGCCCGTAGTTGAGGCTTTTCTCTTTCCAGGCTTTTCTCTTTCCCCTTGTGAAATTGTATTGCCCTTGTGGCTGTAGAGGGGCCTGAGACCCTATTTGGGGCTTTCTGCAGCGCTCGCTGGGGCGTCAAAGAGGAGAGCTGGCACCTGGAGCTCCTTGCGCCTCCCCCCCTCCCTTCGGGGATCGTCAGCGGAGGATCGCGCACCTCCTGGGCGGGACACCACGTGGCTGCCGGTCGATGCGCGGCTGAAGCGAGGCTTCGCACCGGAGCCGTTGCGCGCCTCACCTCCTACTCGCTGCAGGCTCAGCCGTGACACCAGGCACTCCACCGCAGGCTCCGCCGAGGACAGGCGCAGCTTGCCGCACACCGGGGAACGAGCGCCGTGAGCTGATGGCAGGGCTCGTGGGCGCCTCACCGCAGGATAGACGACACGCGGCGAGGGCACGCCCACCCTCGTCGCCAGCTGTTGTGTTCTTGGGCAGCCCCGAGAATAGGGCTGGTGGACACAATTGGGGGGCCCACTCTATGGGAGTAATTGTGAAGGCCTGTAAATAATACACGGACACGGGAGTGCTGGTAATCTGGTCACCTCATTGTCGCCAACTGGCGTACGTGCGTGCGTAGACCTCTTTTATTATTCAGAGGTCACATGGTGTTGACGTGTTACGCCTCTTACGCCACAGGCTAAAACACTACATCCGTAGTTTGTCAACGTGAAAAATTGCTCTGTTCCTAACTTCACCTGTGTGCAACAAGTGAGCTTGAACTATGTGGGATCCGCATCTCCTGGAAAAACTACTGCCCACTGTAAAGTAGTCAAGAGAAAAATTATAGGTGTGAAGAGGTTGCCGCGCGACAGATTAACCCATCAGTCCCCGGGATCTAACACTCACCGAAACTGCTCCTGCGTGATCCTCCGGTGTGAAGAAACAACTCCCTCCCTACTTGCTAAACCAGTAACCAGATATACCTACTACAGAATTGTGAACGCGTCTCTCAATCAGCCCTCCTGTGCAAACGTGTCGCATCACCACTCCAAAAAGTGGAAACAGAGATAGGACTAAATGAACAACTTCTAGCATGTTATTCAAATTTGCCAAAACATAACGTTTTCCTGTAGCACGTCATAACGTTAATGAAGACAAAATGCCTTTTAGAAACAGGACAGTGTATTGCTCCTTTGGTGCCTCAAGTAGGCTGTCTCACGCTTCTCTGCAAGCCAGACCGTAAATAGTACGAACACGAATGGATGGCTACAATATCTACATGGAAACAGGCAAGTAATAAACATCCATATAACATTATGGAGCTGGAGTGGCCTATTTCTTTTACTGGAGCGTCGTACACATGCAAATTACGAGTGCTACATGCAAGTACTGGACCCTTGCACATAGGGAAACAAGACGGGACAGGCTATGCAAAGTCATGACAAGCGCTACATGCATGCTAATAGAAATAAAATTCATCATGTTTGGCCAAGGCGCTAGAACAAATATTCTAGGCTTAATAGGCAACAATGGTTTTGCAGGATGGCTCTTTTTTTGGAATCACATGTTGTGCATTATTTCACCATCTAGTGGTTGGGTATGGAATTATCTCTTAACCTCTTCGCTGCTAGGCCTACCCTTGCTAAGCCTTTTTTTGACTATTTTGGGTAGGTAGCACTTAGTCCCCTGTAACTTTTTGACGTAAGGTATCCACGCCACATTTGTGTCCTTTTCTTCCAACATCATGAGGATTTTAAAAGTACCCAGGGTTTGTTGATTCCCCCGGAGGAGACCCAGAAATTAGCCAAAATACAGCTACATAGTTTATTTTTACTTTAAATTGGAAAAAAGTGCTGCAGATGAAAGAGTCTGTTTTTCCCCTGCATATGGTATCAACAAAGGGTTTGTGGTGCTGAAACCACCATCTTCCCAGCTTTTAGGGACTGACAGACTTTTGTCAGAAACCTACATTTTATTTACAGTTTTGGCATTTTACTGGGATGCAGCTTATATTTGCTATTTTCTGTGCTTTTAACCTCCTTCCAGTTAATAGTATAATTGGGTATGAAAGCAATAATGGATCCTGAAAAGATATTCATTTCAGAAAAGCAGACCAGACAAGACACGATTCTGAATTCAGCAAGGGGTCACTTGTGTAGATCCTTCTAGGTTTGTTTATAGAAACTAACAGTTGAACATAGGAAAAACTGAAAAGGAGTTGATAAAAACAGCCATTTGTGCCAACATTTTTACCTGTAACAACTTCTTAGTATGACTGATTGTTGAAAGCAATATACTTTTACATCTGCTGAACCCTTATGGTTGTGGGGAAATATAGGACTTGTAGGTTCCCCAGGAACCCAGAGCCAATAACTGAGCAGCGTTTTGCAGTGGTTTTATTGTGTACCAGGTAAGTAGCAATTCATTTGGGAAAATATAAACAGTGACAAATTGTTATGAATGGCAACTATGTATATCTGCAATGGGAACAAAATATAGAGTTTAGAAACATCCCCAGGATGTCTAGTTTTCAGAAATGTGTGGGTTTGGTAGGTTTCCCTAGGTGCCGACTGAGCTAGGGTTCAAAATCTACAGCTAGACACTTTGCTAAAAAGGGGTCAGTTTTCACTGTAAAAATGTTGTGCGTCCACGTTGCTTTTTGCGCCATTTCCTGTCACGGGCACTAGGCCTACCCACACAAGTGAGGTATAATTTATATTGGTAGACTTTAAGGAATGCAGAGTGGGTGGAATTTTGTGGATCCACGCAGATTCCAGAACTTTCCATCACAGAAATGTGAGGACAATGTGGGTTATTTATTTATTTTTTTTACAAAGTTTGAGGTCTGCAAGGAATTCTGGGTAAGAGACCCTGATGAGAGCCACACAAGTCACCGCATCCTGGATTCCCCTGGGTGTATAGTTTTCAAAATGTATAGGTCTGCTAGGTTTCCCTAGGTGCCGGCAGAGCTAGGGTTCAAAATCTTCAGTTAGACACTTTGCAAAAAAGGGTCAGTTTTCACTGTAAAAATGTGGTGTGTCCATGTTGCCTTTTTGCCCGTTTCCTGTCACGGGTAGTAGGCATGCCCAAGCAAGTGAGGTACCATTTGTATCGGGAGACTTTGGTAAATGCTGGGTGGGTGCAAGTTTCTGGATCTGTGCAGATTCCAGAACATTCCATCACAGAAATGTGAAGAAAATATGTTTTTGTTTTTTCTTTACAAAATTTGAGGTTTACAAGGGGTAACAGAACCTTATGAAACAAGTCACCACATCCTGGATTCCCCAGGCTGTATAGTTTTCAAACATGTATAAGTTAACTTGGTTACCTAGGGTGTCAGCTGCGCTAGTACCCAAAAATCACAGGTAGGCACATTCCGAAAAAAAAGTCAGTGTCTAGTGCGCTTTCTGACGCCCTGGGGTGGAGGGATTCGGGGGCTATTGCCCCGATATGCCCCCAAGAGGAACAGAAAGACTGTGGCTATTTTTGTTCGGGGGGCATTGGGATGTCCATTCTGGGCAGACCCCACCTCTATGTATAAAAAAGCCAGCATAATCCATGCCACCTGGTGGGCTCTCTGCCCCCCCCGGGGGGGGGAGATCAGTAGCAACTGACCCCATCTGCCTCCGGGGGGGGGGGGCAGAAAGACTGTGGCATTTTTTTGGGGGTGGGGGCATTGTCATGCCCATTCTGGGCAGCCTCTTCCTTGAACTGTGGGGGGGGGGAATCCTTGGTGCCTAGCGGGCTGCCTGCCCTCAAGGGGGGACAAATAAAGGGCTGTTGCCCCATCTGCTGCCCAGGCGGGGCAGAAAGACTGTAGCATTATTTTTTGGGGGGTGAGGGCATTGGCATGCCCATTCTATGCATATAAAAAAAATCCCTGGTGCCTTGTGGGATTTCTGCCCCCCCCCCCCCCGGGGGGGGCAATCAGTGGGTAGTGCCCCATCTGCCTCCTGGGGGGCAGAAGGACTGTGGCATTTTTATGGTGCGGGCATTGGCATGCTGTTAGAAATGGGGGTCTCTAGTTGGCAATGGCTGGTGCCAATGTCCAAATAGGAACCCTTCTTCCTTTAGTCAGGGCAAGTGGGCTACCCCTTTTGACAACCCGTGCTCAACCCTGTGGTAACGTAGCACGAGCAGTTAGGCCTATCTCAGAGGCAGTGTGTGAAGCATTTATGACCATGTACAACAAGGCAGTAACAACACCACAAAAGGACACAACTGGGGTAAGTATAGAAAAATAATATCTTTATCTAACAGTTTAACTCAAAACTCTCAGTGTTTCAACAAGCTAATATGCACGTAAACTAGTAGGGATTCATAAAGGCAATAACGTATTCACCAGGACGTGGAAATGACTGAGTTCAGGGCCGGGGCGTATGCAACCCGTTGCACACCAGGTACCTGCCGTTGAAAGGGGAAACAGCACGCAGATTCTCGAAGAAGCAGAGACGGTGACAGGCGGACTCCTTGCGGCCAAGTCTTGGCTGGAGAGCGCAGCGTGCACCCACAATGATTTGGGCACTCTGGGACAGGCGGGCTCTCAGCGGCAGCAGCACGCGGCTGCGTCGGCCAGGTTGGAGGGGCGATGACTCTCGCCTTGCAGCTCCGTGGTGGGTTCACAGCGGCAGCAGCTCTCTCTTAGCTGCAGCAGCCCACAAGACGATAGCTCCAATCCTCGACAATGGTAAACAAGCTGGTGGCACTCTGCGACAGCAGCACTCTCTCTTAGCTGTGATGGCCACAGGACAAATCACAATGAGGCAAAGTTAGCAAAGTGCGGGCCCTCAGCAGTAGCAGCTCTCTCTTAGCTGCGGTGGCCCACAGGACGAATCACGATAATGTAAAGTTGGGAAAGGTGCGGGCACTCAGCAGCAGCAGCTCTATCTTAGCTCCGGCGGCCCACAGGACGAAGGGTGATGCAAAGTTGGCCAAGGTGCGGGCATTTAGCGGTGGCAGCTCTCTCCTAGCTGCAGCGGCCCACAGTACAACTCACGGTGATACAAAGTTGGCAAAGATGCGGGCACTCAGCGGCGGCAGCTCTCTCTTAGCTGCAGCGGCCCACACAGGTTCAGCAAAAGTTTAGAAGGTTCAAATTCAGGCAGACTCTCAGCGGCGGCAACTCTCTTAGCTGCATCAGCCCTCACAGATTCAGCGAAAGTTTCACAGGTTCAAAAAAAAAGTTGGCCAAGGTGCGGGCTCTCAGCGGCGGGGGCTCTCTCTTAGCTGCAGCGGCCCACACAACTTCAATGAACGTTTCAAAGGTTCAGTCTGTATTTCCTCACAGTAGAACTAGATGCTCCGGATTACTCAGCGGAGGCCTCACCTGCAAGCAGAATTCCTCGCACAGGAATCCCGACGGCTGACTGGGTGAAGTCTAATGTCCCCGAGACTTCTGCAGGAGGCGCTCTTGATTCAGGCCCTCAGGTAGGTTCTTCGGCAAGCTTGGTGAAAGTTTCAAAGGCCTTTCCTCTGTTCACTCGGACAGCGTTTTATCTTGACAACCAGCTGGAACATACTTGGACAAAGTTCCAGCGCAGCGTTTTATACCTAAAAAGTCTTTGTTCTCCAAGGTCACAAATCACTGACTCTAGTCAGAACCGGTTCGGTGGGGTCGGGGAGCACGTGGTTTAGGAGGCAACATCCTGCCCTTTCAGAATGAGGGGGTCTGCTATCAGACTCCCAGTGGGAGGTGGAGCCATCATTCACCTTGCCAGGCAAGGCCCTGCTCGTATCAAAGAGTCACCCCTCCCCACGCCCTGAAAACCGATCTCTCTCTCCAGCCAGGTCTGACCCAGCTGGCGCTGCTGCTCCAAAACCAGACGGCCAATACACATACTCCCCAAGCCTACTGTAAGGCTTAGGCAAGAAACTACCGTGTTTTCAGAAGAGACATTTCCAAACATGGGATAAATAAACAGTCCTTACTAAAAGATGTCTCTCAATGTCCGGAGCATAAACATCAAAATCGAGGTTCCTATCAGGTTCCTGGGGTCAGATTGGATGATAGAAGGTAATCCTCAACCGGTCCATTCTGGCCTAGGAGAACGGATCATTTCACTGTAGCGACAGTGAAAGGGAGGGTAACTCACTATTAGAACATGCTACACAGATCTAGGCATTATGGTTATCCTAATTCATACAGTCATCTTTACACAGGGAGCATTCGCGCTGTGGCACTGATTAGCAGTGGCATGGCGCCCAGAGCATCTAAATCCAGCCAACATAAATGAGAGGAAGAGAAAAGAGGAAGGAGGACCCACGCCAATAATATCAGGTCTAACACATGCTCATTCTGGGCAGCCCCCACCCCGAACTTTGGAAAAAAATCCCTTGTGCCTAGTGGGCTTTCTTCCCCCCTGTGGTGGGGGGGGAGGGAGGGAGATAAGTGGCATTTGCCCCATTTGCCTCCCGGGGACAGAAAGACTAGCATTTTTGGGGTGGATGGGGGCATTGTCATGCCCATTCTGGGCAGTCCCCACCCCATACTTCTATAAAAGCAAATCCCTGGTGCCTAGTGGGCTTTCTGCCCCCCGGGGGGGCAGTGCAGGGGGTAGTGCCCCTGTCTGCCTCCTGGGGGGGCATAAACTCTGTTGCCGTCTTTGGGGGGTAGGGTGGGGGCATTGGCATGGGTGGGGTATTGGCATGTCCATTCTGGGGAGCCCCCACCCCTGGCCGATAAAAAAAGAATCCCTGGCGTCTAGGGCCACTGTGTGTCAAAATTGAATGGGGGGGAGCAAAGGCTCTTGCCCAAGGAACCGATCCCACCCTCCCTGGTGGGTAGTGTCTGGATCCCTGCTTGGGGATAGCCCTCCTGGGGTGATCCCAAAGCAGGGATCCACTAGGAAAGGATACCATTGGAAAGGGGAGATTGTCCCCTTTCCAACTATACCTCTCCCAAGTGTTTCAGTGCTCAGGGGGCTGTGATATCCCCATTAGCACTGAAACATTCAAACTGAAACTAAGGTTTACTTAAGTTTTCAATTTAATGAAGACAGCACGCCAAGCGTGCAATCGTCAATACATTGAAAATCAGTACCAGGCCTCGGAAGGTTGGAGAAGTTCTTCCCCACCTCCATGGACCCCCCTCAATAAAACGAAACCCCTCTGCTGTTTGCAGCAGAGGGATTTTGTGTACCTGTGCACACGACGGAATGTTTCCGTCAAGAGCACAGGAGCACTGGTGCTCATGATGGAACCATTCCGTCATGAGCACCAAAAGGGTTAATAGTCTTTCTTCTTTATATATATATATATATATATATATATATATATATATATATATATATATATATATATATTGTTTTTTTTTAGGCATCGTCAACCATTTTGAGTTATCCTCCTCCTTGTGTAACATCATAAGTTTGCCCCGAAAACCCTTCGATGCAGTCGCCATCTTCAGATTCTTTATTCCACTCTCAGGTCTGGAGGCATAGGACTGAGCTCCAGAGTCGGGGGGTGTGGGAAGGAAGCAATGTTGCAGGAGTTATAAAGTCTCCTAAAAGAACAGGGAAGCTGTTGAAATCTAAAAGAACCATATTGATGGGGTAAGAACACAAAAAACACTGAGAAAACCTGAAGGCAGCGACCGATGCACAACAAGATCACGTGGATTTTGACAGCGTTTCACCACAAATACTTGCAAAATGACATCCACGAGGTGTGTAACATTTTTCTTGTCAAGGACCACAGTTCAAAGGACTGCACAGATGGCGCGGAGTACTTGCCCAAGATGATCAGGGCAAGACAGAAGCACAGGTGGGCAAGACATGCTGTGGTGGGCAGGCAAGACAGAATAGTCCTTAAGAGATCTGGGCCTATTAAGTGAAGAAAAGGAACTGACTGAAGACATAGAAGAGGCCCACGGAGAAGAGGGAAAAAAGAAGGAGCTCAAAGAAGTAATCAAGAGCAAGCTGAAAAAAGGCATAAGGCGGTGGGAGAAAAGGAGACAAACACACAGTAACAGCAGTGGGGCACATAATACCAGAGTTGAAAACTCTTGAGATTCACAAAATATGCATCTGCGTTTAAAGCCTCAACACCAGAAGGCCAAGCCAAAAGAGCCAAATGGGTTAAAGATAAAGGATAGTGCTGGTGGCACACCTCACAACCAGCCTCTACCTTGAAAGAGGCCCAGAGGGAACAGGAACAAAAAAACTGGAACTTTATGACCTCCAGAATATGAGGAAGAAGCAAAAGACGAGATCTAAGCGGTGAAAGAAGAGGAACTACAGTTTCAGAAACAGGATTCATCACTGACAGAAGAGTCAGTAGAGGACTGGCAAGATATTTACATTAACTCGCAAGATAAGGGGTTAGACTCCTACCCATCAAAATCATCATCACCAGACATTACCACATACAATGCATAAAAGAGCGGAAAGCACATATGGGGTACAAAATGAAGGACAGAAGCATGTTTCTGCCTGAAAACACTGTTGCCAGACCAGAAGAAAACATTGTTCTTAAGAATGTTGCCAAGTGTCCTTGACCAAGAGAGAGAGGCCTTTACAGAACCAGCAGCAGCAAAAGCAATCAGACCAAAAGTGGAAAAGAAATAAAGCTACTCTACAAGTGTCCCCACCCTTACATCAGAAGAAATGTGCCAGAAGACTCTTTAATCGTAGGAACTGCCTGCGAAAGGGCTAACAACTCCACTGCTCACTGTCTGAAAAAGAAATAAAGAGTAGATTGGGTGGGTAGAAAATTTGAGAGCTTATCTGCCACACAGTCGTGTATAGCCAACTCAAATACAATACTCATTCAGTATGCCCTTCAACAATAGGATTGGAAGAAGGAACTAATGTAAATGTAAATGTACAGGAATTTATATAGCGCAAATCACCACGCCGTTTCTAAGCGCTTGCTTAGGGAACCCGTCCTGGTATTCCCCTGTGAGATAACCCCAGCAGGGTATCCGCAAGGTGAAAGCCAGGCATCCCGCCGCGAGGGGCCGTTGTGGAGATTAAGCAAGCTATTGCCCAGAGTCGCAGAGTATGAACCCGTGAATCGAGTAGGCACCGGAGCGAGAATTGTCGAGTCCATGGACATTTTTAGGACTCAAGACCCCGCCGAGCCGGGAATTGAACCCTGGTCCCGGGCTGACCTCTGCTTCCAGGTCTGCCTCCTCTAACCAGTGAGCCACACTTCTCCACTCCACTAATGCAACACTTTCCGCAAGAATTCGAAAAAAGGACAAACCAGCTGCTGTAGGATTGAAAGATAATTGCAAACATCTTTCTCAAGTCGGCTTTAGATGCAGCAGATACAGCCAGTAGACAACTATGTACGGCTACCAATGTATGACGACTCACGTGGCTTAAGATCTCAGGATTCAAACAGGAACTGAAAGTAGACATAATAACCATGCCCTTCACAGGAAACGCCCTCTTTAGAGAGTCAGTTGATAAGGCGCTTTAGCGCATAAAATAGGACAGCAAAATGGCCAAGAATATGGGATCCTTGTAGTAAAAGGGGTCACTGAGAGGGAGTACAGGGCAGAGGGAAAGGGCTTCCACAAGAGGAGCATGCAGCCAAACACTCGCATGTAGCCTTCAGTCAACAGGGATCCACCACTACATCATAATCGCAATGGCAATATGAAACAAACTCAAGGCAGCCTTTTCGTGGGTGTGGAAAAGGTGGGGCTTTGAAAGGGGGAACCCAAACAAGCAAGTGACTGAATGAAGAATACCCGCCTAGACAAGTCACAGGTAGGAGGAAGAATGGAGGGTTTTGTAAATGAATGGAGAAAGACCGCCTCCGACAAATGAATACTAAATATTATAGAACATTCTTATTTACATAGTAAAGACATCTCAAACAATACCACAGAAAAGGAAAAGATTAAAATGGAGGCACAAGATCAACTATGACCGGAAGTAAAGGACCTGTTAAACAAACAGACCTTCACATTAGTATCACCAAGAGAAAGACTACAAGGGTCTACTCGACTTACTAGTGCCAAAGCCAGGCCAAACAACAGACCAATACTGCATCTAAGAACACTAAACAAGTCTATATAAACTCAGAAATACAAGATGCCATTGCAGCAATAAGTCATGCCCCAGATAAGGAAAGGGGATATGGCAACAATAGACCTCAAGGACGATGACCTACATAGGCCACATTTCTAAGGTTCATTGCGGCCAAGTCACTCTACCAATTCAAGTCTTACAGTTCAAGATAAAATAGGCACCACAACTATTCACAAACTGGTTGGCTGTGGTGGTAGTACACCTCAAATAGCAGGGGATACACATGTACCCATACATAGACTGGCTAGCAAAAGCAAGTACATTCAGTCAGTGCAAAGAAATATCCATGAGGTCATAAGAACCTTACACCAAACTGGAGACCTCCATGAACTATGAACAATGATCACCCAAACCAGAAAGGAAGAAGAGGGCAATCAAATTCACACACCACTAAAGCCCTACAGGTGGAGAAGCAGGTCAAATCTAGGCCTGGGCGGTAAATTCAGTTCCCCTTGCGGAATTTGGGTAATTTTTCATTCCACGGAGAAAGCGGAATTGCCAAAAATTCCACGATCCGTGGCTTGGTGATATATTTTGCTTGTTTATCGAAAGATAAAGAGGGAGCTACCCTTTTGACAGGAAAAGGATTGGGTCAACAATCTTATGAAAACAAAAAACTCCTTCTCCTGAGTTTGGCAAATGATTAGTGATGCTGGATTCCCATGGGGGCCGTTTGCATCAGTGAGAGGGATTTAAATATTGCGTAGGTTACTAAATTTACAACTTAATATGTATCAGACCACAAGATAGCATGAAAACATTGCATACACAAAAATGTAAAGTTTCAATCATTTATTCAAATAATGTAAAAATAATAACACATTATTTCATAAAAACAATCTTGTGCACATTCGACTTTGCTGTTAGTCAGCTTTAAAAAAAACTCCAATTTAAAAAAAAAAATGCTGTTTAAGCATTGTTACCCAAGTCTACATATACATCATATTTATTATACAAAAGGAACAAACTGTCGACGCAGCCGTCACTGTTCTTCTCACCACTTTGTCTTCTTAGCGAAAAGACCTGCTTTAAACTTGATTTCCTCCTTTTTTCTTTAGTATGAAATCAAGGGTCACTCCATTGGGCTTTTATAAATTAGCTGCCAACTTTGTTTAGGGTAGCTGAGCTGCGTGGCGTCCTCCTCCTTCCTGGGCTGTTAGATAACGGGTAGCTCTCAGAGGCGTCCTTCCAACCCTTTAAGACACCAAGAAAATAGGACCGGATTGAAGTTGGTCCATTTTTTTAATCAACCCGGGTGCAGTACCAACGAAACTGACATATAAGAATAAGAAAGAGGAAAGCAAACAAAACTTCCTTAGGAGAACATAAGAGCGGAAGAGAACCTGCTCAAAAGACCGAGAAGGTAGTGCCAGGAAGAAAATACAGACCTGGATATGATTTAAATGAACAAGTCCTGAAGAAGGTGCAAGATTATTTGAGGCACCAAAACGCAGCGTCGACAGTTTGTTCCTTTTGTATAATAAATATGAGGTATATGTATATGCTTCTTCCTGCTTTATTCTACAGCATGTCCTATTGATCCTTCTGGCTTTTGTATAAACTTGCAGAATGCAGCAGAAGTATACTCTTTATTCCCAAAACAATGAGCCTGTTAGGCGGATAGCTGCAAGGCTGTAGTATTTCTAAAATTTTCCAATTGCCCCCACAATGAGAACCAAATTGTTTTACAAGCGGGGGGGGGCAGTGTGGGCAGCCAACAAGTACAGCACCCACATTTTGCCCCCGCTAGTAATAAAACAACCCCACTTAAAGTTTTTTGGCCCAGACCACGTTGTTGAACACAGTCTGTAGAGGGGCTTCGATCCAACAGAAATCATTCAGCGATTACCATGTTTGAACTCTAATAGTCCCAAGAAAATAAGAGGAGACATGTAAACCCCCTCATCTCCTCTCATTCCGTAGTCCACTTCTTCCTTCCTGTACTTACAGATGGCCTGGCCCAGACTGGAGAGCTGAGCACGATTCAGAAGTGCAGAGAGAGGCATCTGCTGTCTCTGAAGATTGTACTCAACTCTCAGCTCTACCCAACACTTAGCTCGACCATTAACTTTTCTGCACACCTGCAATGGACTAATTTTACAGCACTTCCCCTTTGTTCAGAGGCTATATTCATCCAAATTATGGGCTGCTCTGTCCCAAAGGATATGAAACATTGAGAGCAATACCAGGTTTCACTGAGACTTTCTGTGAATCAGAACTAGACAAACAACAACAACCTGGTTACTGTGGCCTTCGTAGCTAGGAAAATACATTTTAAGGAGTGCAGGAACATGCAGAGAGACCACAAAGACACTAATCTCCGAGTAGATGCCGTCTAATTGTTGCATTCCACCTTGGTTGGACTTCAAATACCTTAGAAGCTCCAGTTTGGGGTACAACAAGCCCTCATTTGTAAATCTTTCTCTCTCCTGATCCCATTCACTCCACTCAGAGTAAAACAAAAGATCTCCTTGAAGTATTCTGGCCTCACCCTCACATAGTGTTGGTCAAGGTCAATACAGAGTCATGAAGGTGCAAGGAAAAAAATACTACATTAGAAGGAAGGGGGGGCACGGGGGCAGGGGTGGGATGGGGAGGATGGGGGGCACAAGGGTGGGGAGCAGTGGGAAAAAAAAAATTCGACCTCATCTTAACCTTATGTATGGACATATATGACACGAAGGGGCGTCTGCCTTTCCCGATAAAACAAGGAGATGACGAGGGGCCCGGGACTAGGGGATAGAAAGACCATCTTTACCTCCTGGAATGTTAACGGGTTAAGGTGTCCTCGGAGGCAGAGATTGATTTTTAAACATCTAGAACTCTCAACCGCCCAGGTCTGTATGCTACAAGAGACGCATTAGAGCTATGAAGAAAGCAGCACAATCTTCTCTAAGGTCTCCTGGGTTAAAAGCTTCTGTGCCTCATATCAGACATCTCAAAGTAGAGGGGTAGCAATTTTAATTAAACAAGGAGCTCCTTGTGTCATAAAAAAAACCCCAATCAGATTCTTCAGGAAGGTGGCTGGTAGCACAATTGGCATTTGGAAACGTAGCCTTAATATGTGCATCCTTTTATGGCCCCAATATCGACGACCCGGCCTATATATATACAAACTACAGTCGGCATTAATCCTGGAATCTCCACCCTATGTCATTGGAGGGGATTTCAATGTACTGCTCGACCTGTTGAAAGATAGATCCAACTTGAGTCACTATGTCGGAGCAGTAAAGATACGCCGAGCTCTACTTAACATGATACATGATTTGGATTTGATCGACGTATGGAGGGCCCAAAAGGGTGACAAACAAGGGTTTACATTCTATAGTAAGAAGCATGGTCACTCTTCAAGAATTGACTATGTCTTTACGGATAGAAAGTCTAGAGATGGTTTACGGGAGATATCAGTCCTTCCGAGTCATCTTTCTGATCATGCACCTCTGCAGTTTATATATCAGAGTAAAGAGGTACAGCAGCAGCCAGTGAGATGGACCCTCAATAGGGCCAAGCTTCTCGATTCCGAAGTTGCAGAGGTAGTACATGCTCCCTCTTCGGAATTTTTTTCTATGAATATGGGTTCCACAACCCCAGATATTGTCTGGGACGCATATAAGGCTTGGTTAAGGGGGAAACTACATGGAATAATCTCTTTTAAGAACAAAGTAGAAGTAAAGGCACTGAAGGCCATTGAGGGGAAGATAAATAATTTGGAGGAAGAGAGGAATTGACTTAGTAACAGTGACTCGGGACGACTAACACAAATCTTGAAGGATTTGGATGGAGCAAGATTAGAGTATAGAGGAAAACTAGAAGCTAAGTGCAGAGCGCAGTGGAATTCTAGAAGGATGCAGAATTTCGAATATGGGGAGAAGGCAGGCACCCTTTTAGCGTGGAAAGCAAGAACAGACCGCGCTAGAAATGACATAAAAGAATTAACCATCAATGCTAGTGGGGAAATCTCAAGTAAGATCGAAGATATGCAGCTCTGCCTCCTCTCCATCTTTTCGGAATTACATAAAGAAGATCTGGCACCCTTATTGAGTACTATTCAGTCATTCCTGAGGAATAAGCATCTTCCCACGCTTTCGGAAGAAAGCAAGAACAAATTAGACGCTCCCTTTACTGTAGGGGAGGTAGTTGACCAGATTAAAAAGTCTAAGAATAAAAAAGCTGCAGACCCAGACTCACTTCCAAGCGAGATCTATAAACTCCTCAATGAGGAAATGATAAACGTAATGGGGGACACCTTTAATTCAATCTATTGCTTAACTGGAAAGGTCCCAGAGACTTGGAAGGAGGCAATCATTGTCCTGATTTTAAAAACAGGGAAGGACCCTAAAAAAGCGGACTCCTATTGCCCAATCTCCCTGCTGAATGCAGACTACAAGATCTTTATGGGCATTCTGGCAGGGATATTGGCAAAACTGACCCCGAAGTTAATCCACCCAGATCAGAAAGGGTTTGTTGTAGGGAGACATATACAGGAGCAAACACAGCTCTTAATAGGCAATATAGACCTTGCCATTCAGAGGACTGAACCCTTGGCCGTAGTCGCTTTGGACGCGGCCAAGGCTTTTGACAGAGTCTGTTGGGTGTACCTCTGGGAGGTTTTGAAGGTAATGGGGTTCGGTCCCGTCTTTATTAAAACCCTGCAGAACTGCTACCATGGTGCCTCCGCACAAATCCTATTAAACGGGATACTTACATCAAGTTTCAACATTCAGAGAGGAACTAGGCAGGGCTGTCCGATCTCGCCTCTTTTATTTAATATATACAATGAACCATTGGCACAGGCGTTGAGATTGGACAATCTAATTTTTCCTTTTAGATCTGAACAATATAGTTCCAAAATCGCCCTTTATGCCGATGACCTAATTCTGTACACGTGTGACCCCGAGGTAACGATTCCGAGGGTAGAAGAGCTTATGTGTGAATTTGGGGCCTTATCTGGATATCTAGTTAACAAAACTAAGACAGAGGTGATGTGCTGGAACCTGGAGTGGTCGGGAAGAATCAGTGCAGAGTTGAGATACCTGGGGATATATATTGTGAAGGACTTGAAGAAGATACCTGAGCTCAACCTTAACAGGGTTATTAAGGAAATACATGGCCTTTTTAGCAGATGGAGGAACCTCCCCTTGACCTTCTATGGGAAAACTAATCTGGTAAAGATGGTCATTCTGCCCAAGTTGTTTTATTTATTCTCCTCTATACCGTTAACATTCCCGAAAAAAAGTCTAAGCAAGGCACAGAGTAAAATTGGGAGCTTTGTGTGGGGGGAAAAGGGGGTCCGGCTGGCGTGGAAAAAGATCAGACGCAGACTAAAGAAAGGTGGGCTAGCCCTTCCTGATGTCAGGCTATATGTAGCAGCATTCCAGTTTAAAAGCATAAGGATGCTACTTGTCAAACCAGAGGAGTCGGAGTGGGGCAGGCTGCTTGGTGAAATGGTAAGAGCGGAGTGTGGAGGAGAAGGTGAGGCTTTTCTGTATAGGTTTGGATCTCCAAAATTCTTCAAGCGCGTGCGCCTGAAGGTTTTGAGGGCGGCCCTGAAGTTATGGTATTCGCTCAGATGTAGTTGGGGCATAGGATACTATTCAGACAGTGCTCCTGTATGGGATTCACCAGGAACACCGGGCTGCCTTAAAGATAGCCTCGCATTGCCCATGAGACGGGCAGGTATTATCAAATGGACCGAGCTCGTAGATTCTGGAGGGATCCACCCATTGGAACAATTAAGGGCTAAGATTGGCCAGGCTTCTCAAGATTTAAATATTTACAGTTAGCCTCATGGTACGATGCAGAAAAAGGGGAGGTCAGTGGGAATGGAGAGATCGAAGGGCTGTTGCTATCTCTCCTCCCAATCAAGAAGGAAATCTCAGTATGGTATAACAGCTTGTTGGAAGCTGAGGACCATGTGTTCCCCCCCTTGGCTGCAGTATGGTCCGAAACCCCTCTTGGGCCATCAATAGAGTCGCTATATGAGCCTTCTTTAAAGGTTCTGTATAAATATGTCAAACATGCTTGTTTAAAAAAAATACATTTCTTCGTAATTAACAGACTCTACTATACCCCCGCTAGGATCACCAAGTTCGCTCCAGAGCCACCCCCTTAATGTCCAAGATGTTTGTTACTTTTGGCTAATGATCTGCATGTTTTCCTAGAGTGTCCAGTACTGGCAAAATTCTGGGAAGAGGTGGGCGACAATATATGTAATATTCTCTTTTTTTTTTTTCTTTTTTTTTCTTTTATGGCAGAGGCATAAAACATACAAGAACAAAGCAGCATCTGATCAGCAACCATCATTCACATAATTTCTAGTACATTATAGGCATAAAGAAATATCATTGCAGTAAACAGTAATTATTAGGTTTATATCCAATTTTCAATAGGGCCCATAAATTCCTAGCGAAGATCTTCTTTTTCTGTCCCTTCAGTTTATAAACTGCTTTGTCCATTCTATAAATATTTAGCAACTTTCCCAGCCATTGTTCAAATGTAGGCGGATCTATATCCAGCCATCTAGAAGTAATGCAGAAACGATATACAGCCATTCCAATAAACAGAAAATATTCCTGATCAGCAGATAGGTTTTCAGAAAGAAAATAAATACCAAAAATTATCAAAGAAGGGCATAGCTTAATATTGACATTGAGCAAGTTAGTCAAAAAATTTTCAATCTTATCTATATATAACGCCAATTTGAGACAACTGTAAAACATATGGCATGAGTCCGCTGCTAGGATTCCACAACGGCTACAATTAATACCCTTCGTGGCCTTCCATTTGGCTAGTTTCGCGGGTGTGTAGTAGAGGTCCAGGGTAGACATATAGTGTTGACTTTTAAGAGAACTATTAATTAGTACTTTATTACTCATCTCAAAGGCCCTTGCCAAGTCTATATCTTCTATGCTCAATTTTCTTTGCCATTTCTGGGCCTGCTGATCTAGATCATCATGCAACCTATTAACCATTAGTTGATAAATCGTACCAATACGGCTGTTCTTCCTGCAACTCTCTAGAATATCAATAGTCTCCATAGCATCATTATATAACAGATTTTTTTTCTTCCAAAAAGCTACGAATCTGTAAATATTTAAAGAATTCATTCCTAGAAAGGCCAAATGTTTCTTGGAGTTCAGAAAAGGACACAAAAATCCCATTTTGATACAGTTGCCCCAGTAGATGGATCTGTCTCATTTGCCACCGATATATTGCCGTATCTTGAAAAATCCCCGATAATGACGTATTACCAGAAATAGGTGTATAAAAATTGAACTTTGAGATTATCCGCAGGGTTTTATTGATTTGTCTCCAAACTAAAAAAGCAAACAAAAACACCTTGAATTTTGCTCTCTTATAGTAGCTTGGTTCCGTGAACTTCAGTAGACATTGACGCACTTCAGCGCCCATTAGCATTTCAAAAATAGAGGGTGCCATAGAAGTTTCGGTAACATGGGCATGGAATAATAGCACCCTGATTATTTTAAGAGTAATAGCCCAATAATACAGTCTAAAGTTCGGAAATCCCAACCCAGCACGTTCTTGCGGAAGAGTACACCACTTTAAAGATCTTCTTGAGCGGCGGTACCCCCACAAGAATATGGACAGCATCCTGTCAATCTTGTTAAAAAGAGACATCGAAAAAAATAACGGAATAGTTCGGAAAAAATAAAGAAATTTTGGGAAAATCATCATCTTGATGACATTAGTACGTCCGTGTAAAGATAAGTGTAAATTATTTACCTTTTCTAAAGTTCTGTTAGTTGATATAAGCAAAGGATCCAGATTTAATCCAACAATGTCATCAATTTTAGGAGAAATAGTTACGCCAAGATATGTGCTAGTAGAGTTTAATGGGATATCAGTAGGTGTACCAGTCTCAGAGTGTATAATCTGGGTTTTTGAAATATTAAGTTTGTAACCGGAAAATTTGCCATATTCTCGAGCTACTTCAATTATTTTAGGTAGCGCAGTGGTAGCATCAGAAGTTACAATGGCCACATCATCTGCGTACGCGAGAACTTTATGATCTACCTCGTGGAGTTGAACTGGTGGAATATCAGGTTCCATAATTAGTCTGTCCAAATAGGGTTCTAAGTAAAGAATAAATAAAAGCGGGGAGCAGGGGCAGCCCTGTCTGGTCCCCCTAGTAATTGAAAAGGGTCTAGAGGTATCAGTGCCTAATCTTATTACACCCTTGGGATTAGAATAGAGTGCTTGTATAGCTCTAATAAATAACTGATGTATGGAACAAACTTTATTTTAAAGATCCAGGATATACTTTTTTCTCCATTCCTCATCGGAAATTCGTCCGTTTAGATTATTTTTTTGTATCCTCTATGTTTTTGGAGAAAATCCATATTGAAATACTACCTCAAGGTATCTCAGACCATAATCCTATGATCGCTGAGATTCAGTTTCCCACTGATTGTCCAAATCCAATTAGACTGTGGTCATTTCAGAGAAATCTGCTACTAGATGAAGAATATCTTCAATCCATGGCTATAATTATTAAAGATTATGTCTTAATAAATAATGATACTGCCTCTCTACAAGTAGTGTGGGACTCATTTAAATCCATTGTACGGGGAGAGACAATCAGCTTTGCAAACTATAAGAGGAAGAAAATCCAAACAGATTTTAAGGAGAGGCTAAATAAGATTAGGATAGCCGAGATGAATCTAGCTACTGCTTGCAAAAACAACGTAGGAATAGAGGACGCACAATTACGTCTAGTCACTGAACGCTCTGGTCTGTGTGTACTCACATTGCTGACGAAGTAGCGGCGAAATTTAAGCAATATAAAACTGAACGCTATGAATACAGCGAACGTACCGGAAAAGTCTTAGCTCAACGCCTGCGACAAAAAGCCTCAGCTAATGAAATACAGTGTGTTAAAGACATGAATGGTGTTTTTCATGAACGTAGGGAAGAAATATTTGAGGCATTCCATGATTTCTATAAGACATTGTATAATGATCTCAGTAACGAAGTTGACAAGACTCTTGATCCTGTAGATTATCTTAGATGTGCTAACCAGCTTTCACTGTGTCCAGAGGAGGCAGATTCATTTATAAGGCCAATAAGCTGGGACGAGATTGAGAAAGCCATTATGAGTCTTGCGGCAGGTAAAGCGATGGGGCCAGACCAGATACCTCTCGAATTCTATCGGACATTCAGACATATGCTTAAACGAGAGCTGTTAAAAATCTTTAATTTAGCGTCTCAAGGTAAATCTCCTGATTCTTGGTCTACGGCCACTATAGTTGTCTTTGTAAAAAAGAATAAGGACTCAAAAGAATTAGGGTCCTATCGCCCTATCTCCCTTATCACCGCAGATAGCAAGATTTACTCTAAAATTCTTGCAAACAGATTAAATGATGTAATGGCAGATTTGGTTTCCCATATTCAACACGGCTTTATTAGACATAGGGATACCACAGATCACGTTAAACGTGTTATCACATTATTGGATTGGGCTCAGGCAAAGGAATCCCCAGTCGGGGTGATTCTACTTGATGCTGAAAAAGCATTTGATAGGGTCGACTGGGGGTTCCTTTGGACAGTGCTACAATGGAAGGGCTTTCCGCTACAATTTATATATGTAATATTCTCAACACCACTTTAGATATCAATATGTCATTGGTGTTTTTCGGAGATGATGGTCGACTTAGTCAGACCCTCTCCCAGAAAAACAGAGGCTTATTAGTTTACCTGGTACTGTTGGCTCGAAGGGAAATTTGTAAGAGGTGGAAAGACCCCCTACCAACACAGAGGGAGGACTGACTTAAGGCATCATTCTCTATTGGTCGTCTGGACTATGAGGGTATGGAAGACAAGCTATCAAACATCTGGCATCCCTTTGTGAGCTGGGGCCAAAGTCTAAGATTAATATAATTGGTCTAATGATTACACCCAGGTTCCCTCACAAAAAAAGGGACCGGTCGGATGACCCAAGCGAGTGCGGTAAGCCGGAGGGGCCACAGATCGAAAAACTGGCTTCATAAGACCCGTAGAGGCTTAACAGGTGAGATAGGAACCAATTTTCTTTTTTAAAGAATAAAGATTAAAAAAAGAACAGCTCATCCAAGTTTATAAAAGGTGCAAGTTGCATTAGCCAACAACTATAAAAAAGTTTGAAAGAACAATGAAAACATATGGAAAACAATAGCTTTAACCAATTTCTTTTAAAGCCAATAGGAATGGCCGTTATTCTAGAAGGCTAATGAAACCAATGTTACCCTGTGGAAAATACTGACAATGTAAGAAGGAATGTCTTGGTGCCCTTATAACCTTATGAGTGTGACTAGGACTGAAGTAAGGTAATCTTAGAAGTATAAATGGAAAAGCTTGAACTTAAATAGGCTGGATTTCACCTTACCTCCAGTAGTAAGACAAGCTAACTGGCAGGCTTCAGTGAACAGGGACGAAGACGAGACAAGCTCCAGGGAGGAGAAAGGACCTTTCAGCAGTGGAAGCTAGTTACCAGGAAGTCGCAGGATTAATTCGGTGACAATACTTAATCATTTTTACTGGTGAAGACTTGATGGACCTTTTCTCTCTCCAGCTTGTAAAGGAGAGAGCCTTAAGCCAGGCAGAGTTCAAAAGCTTTGGCTGTGGCTTGAGGGAGTTCACAGGTGTGAAATGATTTCTGGGGATAAAAAAGGCTTAAGTGGGGGATAGCTTTGCTGAGGCCAGGGACAGTGCATTTGTTTCTGGACTGGCACTGAAGCTTCATACCAGCCCTCTGACAGAACTGTAAAGAATTAGAAGTTGTTGGATGGTAAGGCTTTATAAGTGGCAGCACTGAGATGCACTCATAGGCGACCCGTATGGGTTTGTTTGTCGGCGTTGCACTCTGAAAATCAGGTAAGGCTCCAAAGGCTGCTCACCTAATACTTTGTCTGACTACATCTCATGGTCAATGTAGGGCAATGCCTATCACTCCTGTACCAGAATGACACAGGATCAAGATTAATTTCTTTGGGGTCTTATGGGCTTGCTGTTTTTTCTTGAGAATAAAGTTATCAGCAGTTAAGACATTTGACATTTCAGGCTCCAAAGCAAGAAGGCAACATACCATTAGCAGAGAACACAGGGATCTCTAGGAACAAGTCAGGAAGTTGCCTTTCTCACTTACTCGACTAGAAAGGTTCATATTTATGAGTTTACTTCATGTGAGAGAAGGAGTTCTTGGTCCATGGTTTTGTGAATTAACTCCACCTTCATCTTCCTCGTCCCATTCATAACATATATCAAAAAATTAATAAATGGCACCTTCACCAGTTCCCAAAGGGCTAGATTAAGGGACTTGCTACATTAACTTCCTGCTTTCAGATTTTTCCTGTCTCCATAAATCAGTAAGTTGTTAATTTATATTTATTTGTAATTAATTGATGTAATTTCGTCGGTCCTCCTGCCTCAGCAGTCCCACACTGAAGGTTTTCATTGCTCTCTGGTTAGGGATGGGGTGGGGTGGGGGCCAGCACGCAGGATCTAATCCCCCTTGGACCACAGTAATAGAAGCTAAGACACGTTTTCATGGTCTGGGCCACAGTACTGTTGTTCTGGCTCTCCCTTTTTTGTCAAGGGCAGATGAGTGACCATGCTCACCAGAGCGTTGTATACCTGGTCATCTCCCTGCTTAGGAGGAGGGAGGGGGCTACATTGTAAATACCCCACAACTGGGGATTATCAATGCCAGGTCTTAAAATGCCAGCAGTGTTGCAATATCTCGCTGCCAAGGGAACCAGCCACAGAAAGTTTTATCCAATTTCAGGATAGCAGCAATCCTAGAGTGTTGCAGAGTGTGAACCATACAGCAAACCACATAAATGCTCTTGGAAGCATCACCACTGCGACAGATTGCACTCCACTGATTAACCGTCCTCTGGCGGAGTTGTGGGCTACAGCTATGAAGACAGCATCTTGTTGATTAGGCTACAGAAGAATAATAAGCAAGCTACAGCTTTGCAGGCCAGGGACAGGGCTCCATCTTCCAAAGAACCGGTAAAGACTGACTTTTTTTTTATGTTTGAAAGCTTTATTAAGAATATAATGACATGACAATAATGGAACAACAGTAGCATATCAGAATGAAAATATGGAAGTATACAAGAAAGGTATACAGACTACTGATGAACCTAAGAAATAAAGGCATTTTCTAATTTTTAAGGGAGGGATGCAGGAGGGGAGGAGAACAGGGGAGGATGGGAAGTAGTAACAATACTAGTATAAATAATGCTCATATAAACTATAACGGCATAAAGAGAAGGCACATAATAACATGAAAGAATGTATAATATCCAGAAAAACAGTATAATATAACGTAAACTGTGAAAGTCAAGAAAATGACGCTAAAAGCGAGAATTCAAATTATTCGGGGGTTTAAAGTACTCTGAGGTGAAGGGAGTATAGGTTCGTTTGGCAGATTGGTCTAAATATAAGGTAAAAGGTAGCCAATATAGTTCAACATTGCGAGGAGGTCTGCAAGAGGAGGCGAAAGCAACATCAAGTCTATGGAAGTTACATAATAGATTCCACCAACAATGGATGGAAAGTTTGGTAAGGGATTTCCAATTAGATGCAATATGTTGGAATGCCAAAGCTATCATGAGGTCAAAAAGACCTCGGGAGTGTGGCGAAAGGTGTAAAGAGTCGGAAATGCTCCCCTAAAACATGAGTGTATTGGAATAGGGAATAGAGATTGTGAAAATGCGTGTAAGGAGAGACCAAACCTGTTTCCAGAAAGCTACCACAGAGGGACAGAAAAAGATAGGATGAAGAAGGTCAGCATCCGGCATATTACATGTCCAACAATGAGAAGAAGAGAGGAAACGAGATAGAGATAGGGGGGAGAGATAAAGTCTATGATAAAGGAAAAAGAGAGATTGGGTGAGGGAGGCAGAGCGAGAATTCTTCAAAGTTCTGGACCATAACTGATCCCATATGGAAATAGACCACAAACAACCAAGATCCTTCTCCCATGAGAGTTCCAATTTAGTTTTGGAACGTAGTGGATTGGGAGCAGAGAAGAAACGATATATAAGAGAAGCCTTAGGCAGAGTGGCCAAGATGGTAAGAAGAGGGGAAGGAGAAAAAATTGAATCAGCAGGTGGTAGAGAGTAAAAGCGATCTAATATGATTTCCATCAACATAAAATATTTCTGAGAAAAAGAACGAGGACAAGAAAACTGCTTCTGAAATTGGGGAAAAGGAAAAGACCGACTTTTTAATAACAGGCCATGGCATCACAAAGTCAGTGGATGCAGCATCTCCTGCAGATGCAGTTGGTAAGGTGGTGAAAGTAGCATGCAAGCATGTCGACTCCGCTTCCAATTTTACCATCCTGGGCAAACCCATTTTTTCCAAATGTTTGTTTGATTTCTGTAAAATATTTAATTTGATGATAGTTGTGCTTTGCCAGCTGACTCTGGTTTTTCTGTGGGTGTCCAGCAGCATCTTTGGAGACACACTTGAAGACTGATGCCTTTAAAGAATCTTGTTATGAACTTTCCTTTTAAGCAATTCACTGCCCAACTGGAGGTCTGGTAACTCAGGGTAAGAATTCAGTATAGGGCTTTTGGGATCCGGTGGTAAGAAAAAACTCCTCCAACTAAAGGCCAGTAGTAGCTGTCCACTGTGCTCAGTTACATCTGTCTACTCTCCTGCAAAATTACCTGTTCATTGCCAGATGAACAACCAGGTGCAACAAACATATCAACCAATGGGGGAGCAAATCTCTGCTCAATGATGTATCCTTCAAGGTGGTAGAATAGGCCAGTGGATTGCTTTAATCGAATATTTCCTTCAAAGTGGCCCAGGTCTGTATCAAGAGACATAGGACTAGTTAGGCCACCACCCCCTATTGAATCTATTTGCCTCAGCTTTAATTGCACATATCTGTCATTTTTGCACTCTTACCCTCCCGAAGGGTGTGTTAAGAAGGGAGGATATATTGGCTTGCTCACTCTCCAGGTATGCCTTTTCCTTTGAATGATTTGGGTCAGTCAATCGTGTAGAGGTTCCATGTTTCTCTAATCACTCCTGGTATCCTCTGATTCTTCAGCTCTCAATACATCCACATTAGTTATTTCCAACATCTCTGTTCCCAGGTCATTCCCCTCGTATTCAGCCTTCCTGCATCCAACTCAGGACCATTGAGGTGGATGTTTATACCCAGCTATCTCAGAATCCAGTAACCCTCATTTTTTTATGCCCATCATTGGCAATAATTTTTCTGGATGGCTACGCTCTAGAAGGTTGCAAGCTGCTTAGACCGTGAAAAGTTATTAGATCTTCCTCCAGTATATATGTTTCCTGCATATGGCCCTGACTTCATTAAGGGGTAAATGTGTCAGCCTTTAGGCTTTTGAGGGTCAGTTCAGACAGTGACTAAATTGGGTACCAGTCTTCTGAGTTTTTCCTTTGCTGCCCTGTGATGAACTCTCTAGTGCAGCATTGGCATCTTTCTTTCTTTGTGGAGAAGTGTGGCTCAATGATTAGAGCGGCAGACCCTGATGCAGAGGTCTAGCCCGGGACCAGGGTTCAATTCCCCGCCTCGGCGGATCTTGGGCTCAAAATTCCACGGACCTGATAATTCTCGCCTCGGTGCCTATTCCAATCATGGAGTCCAACTCTGGGCAATAGCTTGCTTAATCTCCACAACGACCCCCACAATGCTAAGGATGCCTGGCCTTCACCCTGGGGGTGCCCAGGAGTGGACGCCACACAGGGAAAGCCAGGACGGGTTCCACAACAGTATTCGTACAAGCGCCTTGAGACCCTTGTGGGTGAGTAGTGCGCTATACAAGTATTAATTTACATTTACATTCTGATGTTAAGTTTTCAGGATACTCCTTTTTAACTACTTTATTCTACGGATTAAAACTTCATTTGGTCAAGGCTTTATTTATTTTTTAGTGGCAATTAGTTAAGGGTATCATATTGGAGAACGAAGTGCCCTGGGTCTTCGTCTACATCCATTTAAAAAAAATAATCATCTAGTTTTCTCTCTTCACAGGGTGTGGTCCAGTCACTTTTTTCCCCTATTCTTTACTCTGAAGGGAATGTATGTCACTGTTACGTTTATGTTTATGTTTATGGGGCTCTTTCCATATGCTTGGCTCATACTACTCCTTAACACAACCTTAATTCCATCAATGCCACTTATGGACATCATCCTTATACAGCAACTAAGTCATTGGGTATTATGTAGTTATTTTTGTTTTTTACAGCACAGCAGGGTCAGAGCCACAGGGTCCTTTAAAGGATCAATCTTCTGGGTTTGGCACCGCTTTGGGTGCCTTCATGGGGACATCTCCAATGCCACCACCTGGGAGTACTCTCACACCTTCATGATTCATTTGTCCAAATTCTAGTCTTCATCAAAGGAGTCCTGGGTCCCAGCCCACACAACTAGCGAGCTAGTTCATACCTTCTCTGAGGGGTGGATCCTAGTCAATTGGAAATTGGTGAACGTGCCATTTTAGAGTTTTTTTTAGCTAGGGTTAGTCTGTGTACTGAGGCAAAAGCTTCTTATGGTAGGCCTACCACAAGCAAAACTAAGATTCTGGGTAATGAAGATGAGTGTTAAGTAATCTGGTACTTCTTCCTACTACTAAACTATGAAAAAGGTTGTAGGCACAGCTTAAATTATTTATATATTAATTCACTTATAAAAAAAAGCCAATATTAACTTTTATTATAAGCACCAAACAACTGTAATCGCTGCTGCTGTAGAGCGTTGAACCACAAGCAAACGTATTTGTAATGCGTATTGTCAGTGTTATTGCAAAAGACGTTTGTTATCACTAAGTGCATCGGCCCTAGGAAAAATCTATATAACACCGGGTGCATTTAATCAAATACAGACTCCGTGCAGCTCTCACAATGTTGTCATGAAAATTCTATCACTTGCGGATATTAAGTTCCGAAACTGTTATACTGGTTGTGATTCGTTATCTCAAATAACATACCCCAGCTCATGGCCAGTGTTAGTATTTGAGCTCTTGATTAACTCTGCATTGGTTCACATGTTTAAGTCAATTACTCAATTTGAGTGGTCACTGGATATCTTCCAGATCATGGCCACAACTCTTTTTGAGAATATTAACCATTGGTCAATTAATGTGCTCTGAGGAATACTGGTATGGACAGAAAGGGATATACAAAAGTAAAATAATATCTATTAATAGACAAATTGCTTTATTGTAGTCTTTGAAAAAATGACCAATTAATTCTGGTGGACGTGCAGTCAAGTGAGTGAAATATTTTACTGATGTTTCGGCTAACTCAAAATACAAAACTGAAGTAACTGAAAGTAACTTGCTGGTCTTTCAAGAAGCGGCCATGATGCATGTGGAAGGGATGCTGGAAGGGACGTTCCAAGAGTTTCTAAATTAATCAGAAGTACGAGAATATAGCTTCTCAATGTTGTCAGCTGGACTTTGAGCAATGCGTTCTCTGGCAGGGGAGAAGGGTTGCAGTGTGAATTAGTATTTATATTGTGGTTCTCCAAATCATTTTGTAAGAGACTGACCTAACCCCCCCACCCCTCCCCCCAAAAAACTGGACAGAAAAGGCTTTAGCCAGTGTTGAACGGAATACCAGTGTTGGGTCAGTCTTGTGGTTCCCAAAAAAATAAATGTTAACAGAAATTAGAGAATCAATTACCATATGTTACAGACTGTACCCTTAATAAATGAGAATGTAGAAAGATAGGTCTTAGAAGCTTTGGTTGATTCAGTGCTACTTGAGTGTTTGTGGATTTGGGTTCAGTCAAAAGATCAGTCGCCAATTGTTTAAACCAGCATTTGCAATGCAATAGGTCTCGCATTATAAAGTTTGAGCTATTGGTCTTGTAAATGACAAATTTTTTATGTGTTGGTTTTGAAAATAGCGAAATTAATAGCTTTGTCATTTACAATGTCAATACTTTTATCTTTTGCAATTGTAACACCTATAGCATTTGTAATGCAACATGTTTTGTATTTACGTGACTTAGATGTATTGATATTACACATAACAATGGCTTTTAATTTTTTTTAATACATAATACTTAAATAATAGTTATTGTAATCTATAATGGCAATAGCTTAAACTTTTGTAAATAACTTTTGTGAGGATTATGTTCAGTGTATTTTATTGTGACGAAAATCCAAGAACAGAAGTGAAATATTAACATCTTTGTGACATTTGTAATAAAGCTTGAAACATTGAGAGAACATATTTGAACCAGTTGATGTTGAATGGTTGCACAGATTGATACTGTGGTGGCGACGAGTGATGCTGTGGCGTTCAGTGATGCTGTGGTAGCGCATATTGATGTTGTGGTGCCCCTGAGTGATGCTGTGGTGGTGCTGAGTGATGCTGTGGTACCCCTGAACTATGCTGTGGTGGTGCGCTAGATAGAGTGAGTGAGGGCGATGGAAAGAGGGAGTGAGGGCGATAGATAGAGGGGGTGAGGGAGGGCGATAGATAGATCGAGTTAGGGCGATAGATAAGAGTGAGGGAGGGCGCTAGATAGATAGAGCGAGGGAGGGCGATAGATAGGTAGAGTGAGTGAGGGCGGTAGAGTGAGTGAGGGCGATAGAGTGGTAGAGTGAGGGCGGTAGAGTGGTAGAGTGAGGGCGGTAGAGTGGTAGAGTGAGGGCGGTTGAGTGGTAGACTGAGGGCGGTAGAGTGGTAGAGAGAGGGCGGTAGAGTGGTAGAGTGAGGGCGATAGAGTGGTAGAGGTATGTGAGAGGGTGAGGGTGTGTGAGAGGGTGAGGGTGTGTGAGAGAGTGAGGGTGCGTGAGAGTGAGGGTGCATGAGAGTGAGGGTGTGTGAGAGCGAGGGTGTGTGAGAGCGAGGGTGTGTGAGAGCGAGGGTGTGTGAGAGCGAGGGTGAGTGAGAGTGAGGGTGTGTGTGAGGGTGAAGGGGTGGGTGAGAGGTTGTGTGAGGGTGAGTGAGGGTGAGGGTGAAAGGGTGGGTGAGCATGGGTGAGAGGGTGAGTGAGGGTGAGGGTGTGAGGGAGGATGAGGGGGTGTGAGGGTGAAGGGGTGTGAGGGGGGTGAGGGTGAGGGGGTGTGGGTTGTGGGGATGAGTGAGGGTGAGTGAGGGTGAGGGAGGTGTGGGTGTGTGAGGGTGAGGGGGGTGAGGGGGCGTGAGGGGTGCAAGGGGGTATTGGGGTGTGTGAGGGTGTGGGGGGTGAGGGGGTGTGAGGCTGAGGGGGGGTGAGGATGAGGGGGTGAGGGGGTGTGTGAGGGTGAGGGGGTGTGTGCGGGTGAGAGGGTGTGTGAGGGTAAGAGGGTGTGTGAGGGTGTGTGTGAGGGTGTGTGTGAGGGTTAGGGGGTGTGTGAGGGGGAAAGTGTGTGCGAGGGTGAGGTGGGTGGGTGAGGTGGGTGTGTGAGGGTGAGGTGGGTGTGTGAGGGTGAGGTGGGTGTGTGAGGGTGTGAGAGGGTAAGAGGGTGTGTGAGGGTAAGAGGGTGTGTGAGGGTAAGAGGGTGTGTGAGGGTGAGAGGGTAAGTGAGGGTGAGAGGGTAAGTGAGGGTGAGGGGGGTGAGAGGGTGTGTGAGGGGGTGGGTGAGGGGGGTGCGAGGGTGAGAGGGGGTGAGAGGGTGTGTGAGGGT
Source organism: Lissotriton vulgaris (assembly GCF_964263255.1). NCBI lineage: Eukaryota > Metazoa > Chordata > Amphibia > Caudata > Salamandridae > Lissotriton > Lissotriton vulgaris. Next base: position 1,156,191,664 of record NC_141693.1, read on the forward strand.
GAGAGGGCGAGTGTTTGTGAGGGTGAGGGTAAGGGTGAGGGGGTGTGAGGGTGAGGGGGTGTGAGGTTAAGGGGGTGTGAGGGTGTGTGGGGGATGAGGGGATGTGAGGGCGAGGGTGTGTGAGGGTGAGGATGAGGTGGTGTGAGGGTGAGGGGGTGTGAGGGTGACCCAGATTGAAGAGTCAAAGATGAAGTTGTGGGTGCTTAAATTTGGCAATAAAGTAAAATTCGTGTTCATATGTGGTAATCTGCATACTAACACTCTATGCGTCACCTTGATTCTGAGGTCAACACAGCTACAATGTTGCCCAATATCACATATGAGGTCTCAGCCAGGTCTAGCTTTACAGCCAAAAGCACACTGCATGCTGGGACTTGTAGTTTCACTGTTAACAGCGTAAGTATAGGTTAATAAATCGCAGCATGCAAAGAGCTGTTGTATAAAAAAGGGCTGAACTGGCTGAACTTATCACACTTCAAGTGGTCCTTCTTGGCAGCAGTAATATGAATAGTTGGCAAGTGGAATAGATTTAGCCAAAGGCACAACTCGATCTCTAGCTATGTCAATTGTTTCGCCTATGTTGTTGTGAATGAGCAAAAATAAAAAAAATGCTTGTTTTCCAATGACGAGAGGCATTTCCAAAAAACAAAGGAAATAAGCACATGCCCATCGCATGTATCTGGCGTTAGCATCTCACATGTGCATGTATCTGTCAAGACACTCCAGTGACACCAGTGTGATGACGTGTACGTCATGATGCAGTAGCCATTTAAACAAGTTTGAACTATTGGCATTGCTAAATAATGCAACACCAATAGCTCAAACTTTAATATTGCGGAGGGCTGCCACAGGAGTAAATACTCAGGTGCTCGACCAGAAGCTGCAGGCTCTGACTTGCATTGTTCTGCAGTAGGAGGAAGGCCTTGGTGAGGCAGTGTATTGCCATGTCTAACGATGGACAGGGCCACCAAGGGGAGCTTATCCTGTTAGTGGCAGGGTTGAGAGCAGGTGTGCTAGGCCTGCCTGCTACAAGAACTGGTGAATTCCACAGTGTCTGTTGCAGGAAACAATTCTTCAGGGACACAGCACCAGAGGTTCAGAGAGCTGAAGAAGGGCTCGGCATGACGACGCCATCCCTGAGCAGATAACTGGGCAGCCCATCTTATAACGATGACTTGTGCAACTTGCCAGCTGGGTACCTCCAAACCTATCATTTAAAAACAAAAGGGCATTACAACAACCAGGTGTGCTCAAGCCCTGTCGAGTGAGTATGTTAAAGACATCGCCGCTTCGTCAAACACCGAATTTTCGGCGCTGCTAGTTGCACACATCTCTATTTGCAAGCAGGGTCCATCTCACATGGCAGTGTTCTAAAGCAATGGCTTTCAGGAGCTCTCTCTGTAGAGAAATGAAAGGCAAGGGTGGACCAGTGAACACAAGCCCATGCACCCACACAGAGGCAGTGACATCCGTACACGCGGCCATACAGCGCACACACCAGCCACACAGCATAGACCAAAATCACACAGGTCTATATAGATGAAGTATCAAATAGGCATATACACTAATTCATCGGTGCACGTTGGTGAGAAGATAAGACAGCTCAGGGTGTTATGGCGGCTGCTGCTGACATGTTTGCGCTGCATGCAGTTTACAGCTACGAGTCTTGGCAGGCAGGCTGACTCTTACTTCCATCTCTCAAGATCCACCGAATGTTCCATGGTGGCTAGAGTCACCTAGTGATTCTCCACACCTAGAAGTAGTAGGCTGTGGCAGCAAGCACTTTAGGTAGAGGGATTTGTTTTAATTTTAGTGTGGAAGCCTACCAAACGCATATGGGTGGTCACACACAGAAGCACAGTTGCACCACACGTACGCGGTATACACACAAGCAAACCTGCTACTATCTGTACAGAAGATCATTGCTTCCCCCCTCCGTCTATATACATCCCCGAACACATTTCTTCCAGTGCTGGATGATTGCGTGTTATCACTTCACCTCCGGCGTGAGATCTCCCTCACCTCAGTCGCTTTTCTGAAACCCGTTAATCCGATTTCGGCTCCTAACAGCTTGAGCTGGAGACCTGCTTTCCAGCCCCCAGATTCCCTTCGTGAAGTTGGCAGGCTGATTCCCCCGAAAGCTGTGTTTAGCTTGACAGGTGTTAGTGAGATCTGCACGTTCGCCCTGGAATTGTTACCGTTCGGTTGTGAGGGAGGGCAAGCAAGCCCTCAGTGTACAAACTAATGAACCAATTGAGCACTGTGACGTGTGCGTGCGGAAAACTGCTGTGGGGCGGGACTTCAGTTTCCTGTTGGAAGCCCGCGCCCACGGATTGGCTGGCTAGGAGAGGAGCAGTGGTGACGCGGGGCTCCCATGCCTGAGGGAGAGCCCCGCGGTGGCGGCTGAACTCCGGAGTTGCACCGATGCGGTAAGTGGGGTTTGGGGGGGGGATGCGCGCGTGTGTAGCTGTGCATGTGTATGTATATATGTGGCTGTGTGTCTGTTAGCTGTGCGTGTGTATATGTGTGTCCCGATGCATTGTGCCTGCGTGGGTATATGTGTGTGTGTGCGCGCATGCGTGACTTTGCCTGTGTGTGATTGAGAGAGCATGTGAATGTCAGGCAGGGGATGTGCACGGAGCCGTGTACGCCCTCGAGGAGGAATCTGAGACAGCAGAGGCACGTGCTTGGACGCTGTCTCAGATTCCTCCAAACCTGCCGACAAAAGGTCCTTTGCTAGCTTCCCTATGCTCGACCTAAAAAGAAAAAGGGGACTTGCCATGTAAGAGTAGTTGACGAAACTCTCCTTACCTCAGAAACTATCTTCTGTAACACTCAACATTACGAGATGACTTGTATGAGAAAACATCACGAAGAAATTAGTTTGAATATTATTGATACACCTCATAGCTAGTTAATATTTGTTTTTTCTAAGGTTACAACATAACCCAAATATAGATTGGAGCAGGGGAAGTGTTCAATTTGTAGCTGATTATTGTAGAATCCATTTTTGAAGGGCAGACCAGTCAGAACACGCTTAAACATCATAATACTACTAATTTATTAGCACCTACTGATGAATATCCATCTGAATTTAAGGAATATCCATCTGAATGTGGAAGGATTATATTGATATAGTTAGTAAAAAGGTAGCAGATATTTTACCACATCATCAACCACATGATTGCCGAATAGTGTTGGAAGGTGATTTATTGGTAGGTGCAGGTATGTACCTACAGCTAGTAATAACACCACATTCACAAATAAGGTCCAGTCAAGTCTCAAATTAATCATTGCCTAACCCTTGCTAGCTTTGCTGACGAGCAGTCAGGCTTAATTTAGGAGAAAAAGCATAGAGTATCACCAAAACAGTAAATAAGTAAAACACAAACAAATAAAAATCCAACACTAATTTATAGAAATAGAGGATATTTTTTCTTTGAAATGACAAAAATCCAATGTGGGAAGCCGGAATTGCTTTGTAGCGCCTGAAAGTGAAAGCACTGGACCGGGACAAAGTAAAAGTTTCAGGCCGACTGCCCTGGATCGCGGGTTGGATATGATGTGCGGTTGGGTTCGGTCACATTTTTTTTCTTCTGACAATCACATTTTGGAGCTTTTTCTATCAACGTCGAACAATTGGGTCCTCGGATCCGGATTTCAGTTCGATGACACTAGCATTCTGCAGCACAGAATTATTAGTGGCTATTAAGATAGCATTTCAAGAATGTGGTCATTATTTGATGCATGTTCTACATCTTCTCACCATTTTTAATGATAATTAAAATGTAAAACTTTTAAAGACTGCAAAAGCAGTGTCTACAAGGTAATTACGGTGGTCTTTGCTTTTTGAATTACTGAAAGAATTGAGAAAATATAACTCATCAACTGAAGAGAGTTGTCTGAATAGCAACCCTGAGCAATACAGTTAAAATGCATTGTTATATTCTGAAGGGATATCCCTTTAAGAATGATAAATTGTATAACCCAAATCAAGACGTTCGATTACAAGTACCACAGGAAAAAAAGTTACTCCAGTTCAGCAGGCAATTATGATGTTGCAAAGACTCGAGAGTTAAGTCAGAGGTGGGACAATATGAAAGTCGTCAAGAGATCTATTAGGACTTATAAAAAAAACTTGCATTAGGCCTAAAACAAATAGAGGGCCTCCTTAATAATAGCTAGCCCCTACTAAACCTTTTAGAATTTATAACGGAAGATCAAGGTTATAATACTTTAATGTTAGCGGTTGATACGCATTGCAAAATAGTACATTTAATTCCTACCAAAATCATGGGGACGTACAGAAGCAGGCATTAAGCACACCTATTGTTTGCCTTCACTTTTATTTGAAATCGTAAGGACTACAAGGACCATCATGCTGATGGGGAAGGTGTTGAGCCCCGCCCACTTAGGGCGGTGTTTACCGATTTCAAATAAAAGTGAAGGTAAACAATAGGTGTGCTTAATGCCTGCTTCTGTACGTCCCCATGATGAAGAGGCATATTGGCCTCAAAACGCGTCGGGAGTCATTGAACTGTGTGGAGAACTGGCGTGAGAGCTGATAGAGGCACACAAGTTGCATTGCAGGAATGCCGTGAAGTGCCCTTCTAGAGCGCAAGAGCTCATGGCAGATATATATATATATACATATCTTTATATATCTCAATATCTTTCTCTCTCTCTCTCTCGAGGTGTATGTATATATATATATGAAAATGAAAGGCATTATTTTCTTTAAGTAAGTTCGAGCATGAGTTTAAAAATTAAAATGTCCATTATTACCTTGAGAAACTTACGTAAAGAAAATAATGCCTTTTATTTACGGACTCCATGCCCCATAAATCACCAGGGGCAAAGAACACCATCGGCCCCCTGAAAGGTCATGGAAATGAATAAAATACCAGAAACAAAAATGAAAGCCTCAAGTGTAATGTTTATTTGCCCATGAAGAAGGGGCCTTCTGGCCTTGAAACGCGTCGGCAGAGAGGAATGAAAAGCAGAGCAAAGAGGAAGGCTGCGTGATTAAGCTGGAGGGCAGGGCGCGGTCGTGTGCCTTTCGAATGCACAGGGCATTTGTTTTCCATATATGTATATATATATATATATATATATATATATATATATATATATAAAAATAACCTACTGGCAGCCGCCAGTAGGTAGTTATAGTTAGGACCTAGTTACCATAGGAAAATCAGAACATTCTAATCCCAATATCTTTGGCGCAGATTGACAAAGCTTCGTGAAATTTTCAAACCTGATGGCCCGCTCTGGTCTGCTTCTATCTTGAAAGTTCCGGGGTGATTCAGCAAGCGGGGGCCGAGAAAAAAGGGGAGTCCCAAAACATGCTTTCCCCATGCAATTTCCCATAGGAAACTTTAGCTGTGGCTACAGCCTGAACTGCTGAATGTAATTACACCAAATTTGGCAGAAAGGTAGCCCTTGGTTCAGAAAGAACTCTTTTTGTTAAATGGTGTAAATCCATTCAGTAGTTCATGAGAAATTTGACAAAGAAAACAGATATCTGGGCGGAGCCTAACCACACATGTCATTGTGAGATCTGATTGGCTGTCAGCATTTCATCCTGGAATTGCTGGCAGCCATCTTGGGACCAATATACATGACAGCACCCCATCGAAATGCATTGTAGTGAATCGAGGATTTTGAGGGTTACCAAAAGGAGAACTATAAAGGATGATAGACTTTAGTTACATTAGAATTCATTTATTGATGGTACCATACTAATTTCATGAATTGTGGTGTGTTCTAAGTTGATTTTACACTGTTGAAAAACCTTCTGCTGGGATATCATGAATCATGTTTGAGAGAAAACTATTTTCACATGCTTCTCCCATAGAGTTTTGGAAGGTGCTCCAGAAGCTAAAATGAGAGCATATTTTCTGTAAATTCCGATTATCTTTCTCAGTCACGTGAGAATGAAGTCTGAAATTCTCAGTAAAACATGTACATCCAACAAGGGCAGAAACTGTCAGTTGATTCCTTTGTGTTCTACTGCAGCTTCCCAGAGTGTTCTAAAGAACAACTGGAGAGCTAACAGCCTTATTTATGACAAAAGTATAGCACACCTGAAGCCATCTTGATTGGAATAATCTGGTAACACTTAAAACATTTAATTTAAAAAGGAACAAAATGATGGAGTTCAATTTGTCATAGAAATTTTGGTTAGTGCTGTAGAAAGAAAATTTAGGGCATGTTCTAAAATGAGATCTCAAATCGTCTTCTATTTCATTAGAAAATTCTGACATGCAGACTGAAACAATCACTTTCAATACCAGCATTAGACTTTCAGTTAAATCCCTGGTGAGCAGTATATTTACTACAGTGATCTAATGAACAACTAAAGTGATAACATTCTGAATTTATGGCAAATGTGTGACACATCTGAATGCCTTCTTGATGGAATCAAAGAAAAAAACCGAAAGCATTTCCTACTGAGGAGACTGCAGAAAATGAGGAAATTAGGAAACTTCATAACACATAAGTCTCCCAAGATGGCCCCCAGAGAAAAAAGAGCCCAAATGTAGCACAAATATCAACCAGATGTAGCCCAAAGACAGAAGTGTGCAAAACACTTTTTAATTTTAGTTTTTCCGCAGTTTTATGTAGTGCAGACTGGCCAGGCATTGGAGCGTTACATCTTACTTGGACCCCTTATTGCGTATTTTGCACGAAGTACATGAGATTGATCTTGTGAAACATTGAACTTTACCATTCTGTTAACCTGAAGCTGCTCTGAGCCGGGCTTTGTAACAACAGTTTTTGACTACTGGTTTTAATAAATTCTCACTGTATTGTATAAGGAAAGAGGATTTACAGTTTTTATATACACTTCTATGATCTATGTTTTGAAATCAGATCGAATAAAGTTTAATGAATTCTATGGCAGGACGGAGGCGAGAATTATGCACATCTTTCCTGACTTTGTTTGCATAGCAGTTCAAAGAAAACGTAACACAACAATCATTAAACAAAAGACTACACAACCCATGAACCATTAGGGGGGTAGTCTCCAAGGCAACTATAGTCATATCACAGTCCATCGCATATAATATCGCGACTTCCCTTCCGCTTCCTCTTTCTTCACTCCTCGTCAGTTAAGTGCATTCCTTACATTCTTGTCTTAATCTGACGTTGTTGCAGTTTGTATAGCGGTCTCTTGTGCACGTTATCAGCATTATTGCCTTGGTATTGTTTCATATTCCCTGCGCAGCAGGCTCTTGCCCGAGTGTGTTCTCCCCCTCGCAGTTTCTCCCGCTGTGCGTTCTGCAAGATCCTGTCAGGCACGTATGTCGAGCGCTCCCGCTGGTCTTTACGCGCGTTTGGGAATCCGATCACTCCTTTAGTGTCTGCTTGATTTCCGGCCAACCCTCACCTAATTTTGAAACCACCACCTCCTTATCACTACCTTTGTACGGCAGACTTAAGGCGAGCCGTGTGATCCTTGACACAATGGCTGGCCCAGGAACTAATCCCACTAAGACTCTTAAAAGATGTACCTCGGGCCTGAGCCGCCCCCCGCTGCGCTCCGCAAGAGGGATTAAATAATTAGCTAATGAAGATGACCAGAGTTAATACATTACACATGTATCCTCTCAATGTAGTTTAACATTCCATTTTTTACTTTTTCCCTTCAGCTACATCTTTCATTTTTTAATGCCTTCAAATTTGTTTAAAAATGTCATGTTTAGCTTCCCTTTTAGAGTGGCCTCTACTGTGCTACTGCACCCATTCCTTCCTTCGTGCATTAGCCGCCTTCTTACGTGCCTCTGGCCTCATGGTTCAGCGGTAGCTTGCGCATTTAGAATAAAATAATAGAAAAAAAGAAAAGACTTGCAATGCAATTGCTCGAGCATTGCTGAAAGTTTGAGCTATTGCCGTGTCATTATTATTAGCAGCGCCAATAGCTCAAACTTTCAGCAATGCGAGCCTATTGCATTGCAAATGCTTGTTACTCCTACCAGAAAGTGGAGGAGGAATGCCCCCCCCCCCCAACTTCTCCCTCCAGCAGTGGACCAAGCCCTCTCTCTGGCTATTTATAGGGCACTGGCTCCTCTTAGGGATCAGGTTGAAAAGCTGGCAAAAAGCATCCCTGGGGTGTTCAGTGACCCAGATCTGGTGGGTCCCAGTAGCTCCTAGATGGGGAATAAAAGGGCCATTAAGCATAACACCGGGCACTTGGAAGGATTTGATAAACTTACGGAGACCTTCCTCAAGAGTGCGCAAACACTAAAACGGAGGAGGCGGGGCACGGAGAAATTTGCGACGCGGTCACTACTATTGTAGACCCCGACATCGGGTTTCCCTTAGAGGGAGAGGGTGTATCGGAGGACGATTTCTGCTCTGATGAGGATAAGCTCTTGGGGCGTCCCTGGCATCCAGAGTCCCACTTCTCTAAGTCCCTGGTTGGGGACGGGGTCCACTCGGACATGATCGAGCCTACCCAAATTTACCATCCTATGTCGGCGGAGTGGACCCCTGAGGCTAAAGTGGCAGAGTATGTGGTGGGGAAAATCCATCAATCCTTTAAAGGGAGGTCAGGAATAGGATGAGGGGAGAATGCCCTACACCCTCACTGAAGGGGAAGGTGGCACACACGCCTGAAATTGATGAGAAACTATGTACCCTTTTCGCCAAGTATATGAGGGATCCCAAAAAGGAATTGATAAGTCTTAGACGAGGTAGGGCCCTTGACCCAAAAATTGGCGGAGTGTACAAAAGAGTCAGGATCCCCTTTGTCCACGAATATTATGGCTGGTTGGGCCCACTACCCTAAACCCTAAAACACTACCCCCTCCACTACCCAAACACCACTGCACTGCCTTAAACCCTACAACACTACCACCAGAACAACTCCCTACACTACCCAACCACTGTACTAGCCTAAACCCTAAATCTACCCCCAGCACAACCCCCTACACTACACAAACACCACTGCACTGCCTTAACCCCTAAAACACTACCCCCAGCATGACCCCTACACTACACAAACACCACTGCACTACCCTAAATCTACCCCAGCATGACCCCCTACACAAGGACCACTGCACTACCCTAAATCTACCCCCAGCATGACCCACTACACTAACACCACTGCACTACCCTAAACCCTAAAGCACTACCCCAGTACGACCCCTTCACTACCCAAACACAACTGCACTACCCTAAACTCAAAAACACTACCCCTACACTACCCAAAAGTCGCTGTAACAGCTGTTTACCGATCGAAGCTGACCTTTGTGCTTCAGTGAGACATTTGATTAATTAGGAGGAAGGAATGTCTTTTTTTTTTTTACTGAAAAGTGCATTCCCGGCTGCTGTATTGTGAAAGTGTCCGCGTGGCCTGGTTTCACTTCCGGTGAGAGAGTGGAAGAGTCTGTTTGGATCTAAAGGAGTTCTGTTGTTGGACGGGGCCGGCGCGACACATCAGAAAACATAGCTAATGGAAATTGTCCTCCCAGAAATGTGAGTCAGTGCCATGAGAGGTTAACGAGTGTGCCTCCCACCGCAGTACAACGGTACCACGTGACTCATGTGCCGCCTCCAGGGTACGGGAGGCAGAAGCGGCATCGCAGGTCCTCTTGAAGACCGTTGCAGCACTAATTCTACATTTTGGTACTAGGGCATTTTAACTTTGTTGTTCCTGCCAGATACAAAGAGATCCTGTGTTGTTCAGTGCCCTGGTTACCTTTTTTGTGGGTGTGGTGCTTGTCACTTCACTGCCCTGCCGGTGCACACGACTGGGCACTCCACCTCGTGTGTCATCTGCAGGGCCTCTGCCCTCGGATCACTGGTTTCGGTTTCTGGAGTGGCAACATAAACAGTTGCTCCCAAAGGACTAGCCTGAACACTTAGGTCAATATCCTCTGCACCAGCATTCCATGCAAATTCTTTCCTAGCTCTCCCACGTCAACAAGGACGTCATAATAGTACGGCTCCGCTCGCGACACCATATGACATCAGAGACACAAGAAGATTCTGTCGGCGTGCTGACATCAGTTCCACCCATTTTTTCCGAGCCACCGAGGCATACAGGTGGACAGAGACATTTTCACATGTATACATAGTATAATAAATATATATATATATATTCACTGAAAACCCATAGGTTTCAGGCACAGTATAGTTAGAAATTAGCATTTAAAAAACCTTAGAAATTCACTGAAAAAACATAGGTTTCAGGGGTGTTATAGTTAGTTGGACATTTACCTCGCACAAAACCATAGAAATTTCCCCGTTATAGTTAGTTCAGCTAACTATAACTCAAGCGCCCGCAATGCACTGCTGATGACGTCACATATTACATCACTCATGACATGGTCAGTGACATCACTGATGCCATCCAGTGAATGTGTTTTTCTGAAAATTAAATAGGTTTTATATATGTAAATCGCAAGGTCGATGGAATAAATGGGTATATAAGTGTCTAAATGGATGATTTTTTTGTAAAATTGATTGTATAACGGACTGATGAAGTGGATCTTAGTGAATACATGGGTTAGTGAGTAATGCTTCAATAAGTCAATATCTGTATCAGTCTCTCACTTTGTGTAGAAGTGGCTGCATGGGTTGGTGAGTAGCTACATGAGTGTCTATATGAGTTATTAGTTGTTTTTTTGAGTATCAGTAGGAGTGCGTGTATGGTTTGGTGAGGGGTATTACTTAGTGCATAGATGCATGAATAAGTGACTTTATTTTTTATATGTGTTGAAGACAGCATGTGTGCAGAACTGTATAGGTGATGAGTGTGTGTATGGGTGTGTTAGTGAGTGAATGACTGTCTCAATAGTGTCTTTATGAGTAACTACATATGTTTTAAGCAAGTATATGTGAGTATTGGTGTATATAAGTAAATGTGGTTGTACTTGTAAAGCGCACTGTGACTCCATGGAGTTTCCTGGCGCTGAAGACCGCTGGGGAACCTGTCCTGGTTTTCCCTGTGAGATGGTCCCTTTCTGGGTATCTCCAAGGTGAAACCAGGCATCCCCGGCGTCTGTGGGGGGCCGTTGTAGAGCTGAGGCAAGCTTAATGCCCAGAGTTGCCGAATGTGTTCCCTGGTTAGAGTAGGCACCGAGGCGAGAATTATCGAGTCCGTTTTTACCCTGGTCCACAACCCTGCCGCATTTGGAATTGAACCCTGGTCCCGGGCCGTTCTCGGCTTACGGGTCTGCCACCTCTAAACAGTGAGCCACACCACTCCACATATATATAAGTGAGTATATGTGAGAGTGAGAGATTGGAAGAGTTCCTGTACAAATAAGTTTGTGTTTCTATAAGTGATTGTTTAAGAGAGTAAGTATGTGTAAGTTTCTGTAGAAGTGTGATAGTGTGTGTATAACTGTATATGCAAGTAAATAGATGTTTGATACTTTGTTTGCATGTGTGAGTAACTATGGATGAGTGGCGGTGTGTAACAGGATGTATAGGTGTATGAGTGACTGTATAGGGACTGTTGGTGAATGAGTGGATGTGTGTAGATCTTGGAATTACTGAATAGGTGTGTTGCAACTGGTATTGGTATGTCCATTGTTTTAAAAATGTTAGTTTGTAATTTTGAGTGTGTGTATCATAGAGTCCCTGGAGTCTAGACCATTTTTAAAGGGCTATGTGCAGTACCCTTTTTCCTTTTCCATTGCTCCTCTAGACTGCCACTCTATCACAAGGATGATGTCATCAGTGATGTCATTTGAGATGTCATGAGTGATGTCACTGACCAGGTCATGAGAGCTATAATATGTGACGTCATCAGCAGTGCATTGCGGACGCACAAGTTATAGTTAGCTGAACTAACTATAACGGGGGAATTTCTATAGTTTTGTACGAGTGAAATGTCCAACTAACTAGAACGCCCCTGAAACCTGTTTTTTTCAGTGAACATATATATTATATATATATATATTTACATATATATATATATATATTCCTTAAGAATCTCTCGCCTCTACATCCCTCATGGCGGAGTCACGGCACAGCAACAGGTAAGTCTTTTCAAAATGATTTTTTATTGACACAACATGTGCAAAGATACCGTGCAGAAAATTGGACGGCCAACGCGTTTCGGCTACACCTAGCCTTCCACTGGACCATAGAGTCCCTGGAGTCTAGACCATTTTTAAAGTGATATATGCAGTACCCTTTTTCCCTTTCCATTGCTCCTCTAGACTGTCAACCTTGCTTACAGTTCGTGGCAGCATAGTGGTCACCATTTTCTTATTCCATTACAGTGAAGTACTAAATTTCACAATACTGACGAAGTACACATTAAAAATCAAAAAAACTTTTCAAAATCAAAAAAACATTCTCTGCATGTTGGCCGTCCAAGAGATTGGAACATATAGGAGAATATGTCAGACAACTCAAAGTCATGGTGAAGTACATCAAAAATTAATGATTGTTATTCATTACATTGTTCTATATTTCTTCATTTGTTGTCTTCCATTATGTTACCAAAAAAGAAGAGAGAGAGGGAGGGGAGAGAAGGGAAGAGATGGGGTTGGGAAGAGAAGAAGAATGGGGAAGGAAAGGAGAGAAGAAAGAGGCAAAAGTTGTTGTTCCAATGATTGGATCAGGGTTCTATTTCCATATCTCCGTGGATATAACTTCAATTCACAGTGAATTGGAGTCTGTCTTTTTTCCACCAAAGTTTTTCAGTCCCATGGCGGGCTTTTCCAGATCTTAATTATCTTGTATAATATGTTACAATACTTACAAGTTTTTACATCCCAAATAGGGGTTCCAATTTTGGGTACTTCCCTCTTTTAGTTGGAATATTTACACTTCTTCATGTTAAGTACATTTCTATTTTGCAACAAAATATATCAGTTTTTGGGATTCAGTTCAGACTTTCCATTCATTAATTTCCCTGCCCCTTCATTGTTCAATTTGCCTTCTTTTTTGTGGTCAACATGCTGTTTTTTATGTATGGTTTATGTTCATTCAGTATTTATTGGCAACTTCATCGCCACTCATCTACAAATTTACACCTAAATATAATTATATGCACATTTCCTTAAGTTCGGAGTTCAAATCTTTCTAAGTTCCTTTCTTTATTCATTGACCTTTTTTCAGTTTATTTGTACCAGTCACTATTTACACATGTACATACAGTTCTGCATCTTGATTGTGTCCATATGGATATTCTGTCCCCATTCACAGGATCATTCTTGATTCAAGTTTACTTAGTTGTTGTGTACGATCTCCCCCTCTTTCTGATGGTTTACTGAGTTTGATCCCTGAGTATTTCAGTAGGTCGGAGTTGCTCTGATGACAACCGGCAAAATGTATGGCCATGGGGTAATTAGGATCCTTGTTTTTTATCGCACGTAGGTGTTGAAGGATCCTAAGTTTAAGTTTGTTTATAGTGCTTCCTATGTAGGCTTTCTCACATGGACACATCAGTCTGTATACCACAAATTTTGGCTTGCACGTTATGTGGTCCCTGATTTTTTCGGTTTTCCCGTTCTGTAGCTTGTATTCCGTAATGTTTGCGCCATGCTCGGAGGCTATACATTTGGCGCATTTCCAGAATCCAGGTGTTGTCAACCATGATGTTTTCTTTGGTGGTTTGATTTGTAAGTGACTCTGTGTCAGAATATCACATAAAGATGATGTTTTCTTACACGTGATACTTGGGAATGATGTTAAGTTTTCTTTCAATGTATCATCAAGGCGTAGGATGTTCCAGTTCCTTCGTAGTGCCATTTTCATTTCATTACTCTGTTGTTGTTGTTGTTTCCGTCATCCTGCCACTTCCTGGTACTAAGAGTTCAGATCTGTTTTTTAGTTCCATCCTTGATTTTGCTGTTTCGATGACTTCAGCTGGATATCCTCTTTCCAGGAATCGTAGGCTCATTTCTTCTATTTCTTTTTCCAGGTCATTCTTCTCCGAGCAATTTCTTTTAGCTTGTAGCATTTGTCCATAAGGGATGCTCCATTTTAGTTTCACTGGATGCCCGCTGTTAGTATGAAGCATGCTATTACAAGACGTTGGTTTTCTGTGTATTTTAGTACACAGCCGGTCTTTTTTCACGAACACCTCTACATCCAGGAATACCAAATTCGTTGAGCTGATGATGGATGTGAAGTGTAGATTGTATTCATTCATTTCCAACGAATCGATAAATATCTGGAGCTCTTCCTCATTTCCGTCCCAGATGACGAATAGGTCGTCAATAAAACAACACCAAAGCTTGATTTGAGTGTTTTTTTCAGTTCTTGGTCCACCACCTCATTCTCCCAGGTGGCCATCAACAGGTTCGCATATGTTGGGGCAAAGGATGTCCCCATTGCCGTCCCCTGCTTCTGCAGGCACACGTCCCCCAAGAGAAAGGCATTGTGGGTTAGACAGTAAATCAACATGTCTATTAGCATTCCAGAGTGTTCCAAATGGCTCACCGATCTTGTTTGCAAGATCTTTTTGATGGCCGTGATTCCATCCTTGAGGCGTATTGATGTTTAAAGCGAGGCAACATCTATTGTTGTCATCAGATAGGTTGTCTTCCATTCAATTCCTGAGATTTTGTTCAGAAAGTCCATTGTGTCCCTCAGATACGAGGGTAGTGATGTTACATAGTTCATTAGAAATACATCAATGTACCTTAACGTGCTCTCCAGTAGTGATCCTATAGAACTTACAATTTGTCGCCCGGGTGGTTTTGAGAGAGCTTTATGTACTTTTGGTAAAAAGTAAATAGTGGATATATATATATATTGTTGAGAATAAATCTCTGGGTTCCCGAAATACTTGAATACCACACGGAATGAAAGTGGTAAAATGCTTCTACTTTTATTGACACCCGACACGTTTCAGCTCTGGTTACGAGCCTTGTTCACAGGTGAAAAGGATTACTCAGCTAGGTCATCACATGACTCAAATGCAGATTTTTAATATACCTCGTAATCATTAAATTCTCCAATGACCAGCATGCATTGAAAGTGAAATACTAAGTTCATAAGCCAATGTGCAGTATTAATAAAATACCTGTCAAATACCATCCATGCGCCATAGTGGCATTATTCATATATAGCAATGCTGGCAAATAAAATGACTGTGCATTTGCAGTTTGTAATTCCACGTTAAAACTACTTTGCCACAACAAAAGCAGTCTTTCAAACAGGGGGCTCCAAGACCAAAAGGGATGAAGTCACACGCCTCTCCTTTCTCACCTCACTTGCAGATATTATTGGAAAATCCAACTAGTGATGCGTGGGCGAGTGAGTCGTGCTCCCAAGTCCGTTTTGACAGCTACCAAATCCTCCATTAAACGAGCCAGGGACCCTGCAGGGCGTCCTCAACTTGCACGGGTGTAGAACACCAGTGAATCTATCCAAATGAAGAGACCTTGAATCATCACGTCGGGGGTCCGCTTTCCACTGCCCAAGATCAACGAAGTTGCATCGGAGGCCCAGCCGTGAGCGAGTGAGATTGTTCCCCTCAGGCCTTTCCCATCTTTGCAGCGCGAGCCTCAGCTCAGGTTCGTATCGCGGCCTGTACTTGCCGAGGAGTAGCAGTACCAGGGCCGGAGTGTGGAGCTGCCCTGTGTTGGGGGCATTTTTTGGCAGTAGCTGACCGCGAGTCAGTAAGAGTGGCATAGAGACCGTCCTGAGCACCGTGATCGATGCCGGAGTACATTATTGTTGGTATTACGAACTGCCTGATTGTTGCATTACGCATTGCATTATGACCTGCCTGATTGTTGCATTACGAACAGCATCATTTTTGCATAACAGACTGCCTGATTGTTGCATTACAAATTGCATTATTTTGGCATTATGAACAGCCTGATTGTTGCATAACGAACTGCATTATTTTGACATTATGAAGTGTCTGATTTTTGTATTACGAACTACGTAGCATTACATTAGGACTGCATTGGATCATCGAGAATTCCTCGTTAATACTGCAAGAACCTGCAAGGGCTTGCTGGCCTAATAACCGGCAAGGTGAAATATTACAACTACGCATATGTTGGATTTTTATGGTGTGGTCTCACTGTATATCTTTTTTTTTTATAAACATATAATTGTTTTTATGAAACTTGTGTGGAGTCTATTTGTGGTGTCATCATTGGGTTACTGAGAGCGTGGTTGCAAATACTTTACACATTTGCCTTGGAGATAAGCCTGGCTGCTTGTGCCAAGCTACAGAGGGGGTGAGCAGGGGCTATCTGAGAAGGTGCCCTTCCTTTCCCTGATTTCAAAGCAAGGTTCTCTATTTGGACTAAGGTACCTACCTCAGCCAACTAGAGACCCCCAGTTCTAACACTAAGGTATCACAAAAGTTAAATTAGTTTACTTTGTGTACTACTAATAAGTGTTCTGATTTTAAAACCGAGATTATGTGAGTCTCTGTGTAACGGTCTATCTCTGTGTGTGTTTGTATGGGTATACATACATAAGCACACACACACATATATATATATGTGTGTAACTGTATGAGTAAGTGGTCGTGTGATTAACTGTCTGGGTGTGAGTAGGTGTGTGAGTAGCTCTATGGGTGACTGACTCAGTGATTAAGTACCTGTATGGGTGTCTGAGTGGATATGTCAGTGACTGTTTTAGTGAGTGAATGGCGGTATGAGTGAGTGTATGTGTTGATCTATGAATCAGTGAGTGCTGGTTAAGCACTGATAGGGGTGTGGCAATGAGTTTTGGACATTGCAGAAGAAGGTCCTGGGGGGGTAGTGGTCCACCAGGGCCATCTTTGGCTTTCCATCCTGAAGGTGGTGGTCCCCGAGGGTGCCATGTGGGCACTCCTCCATAATACAATTGAAAAACCCCAGGGAGGTGGTGGTCCCCAGGGTGTAAATAAAGCCTAGGAGGGGGATCCCATGCCCCTGGGATTTGGCCCACCGGAGGCTTATTTTTAATAGATGTGCGCGTCATGTTTTGATTTTTTTTGCTGCGGATCCACCCGCACTAGCTGCAGAATAAAAAAATTGCTTTTCCCTGTGGACCCTCCCCACCATATCTGGGGGCGGTCAGTGTATTTCTACCCTGCTCCTTTTTCTTTTTTATACTTTTTTGTGGGACTCTGCTTCAAGCTGAGTCCCAAGATGGGTGTCACCCCTTCCTGGTTGAAATGTTGACAGACAATCAAATATCAGTAGGGTCTCAGTGGGCTGTTGGGCTCCCATATATCTACATATTTTTTAACTTAAATATCTTTGAACCTTAGCAGATTTGCACCAAATCACAAATAGCACACAGTCTGGAACAACATCTAGCTTTTTGCCAAATTTGTTGTAATTCCGTTCAGCAATTTGGGCTGTGGTCGTGTAAAAAAAAAAGAAAAAATCCCCGACACAACATGGGAAAAACGCATTCATGGACGCGTTTCCCGGCCCCTGCTTGACGGATCACCCAGAAACTTACAACACAGCAGCCGGACCGAAAAGGAACATTTTTTAAAGTTCCGTAACAATTCGTCAAGCAGCGCCAAAGTTATTTGAAAAACAAAAAACGCTTTTCCTATGGAAACTTCAGTCCTAACTATATATATATATATATATATATATATATATATATATATATATATATATATATATATATATGTATTTTTTTTTTTTTTTTTTCACCAACAACTTCCCAAGAAGTCAGGCCGTACTCACGAGTGAGGAACCTACAAGATCCTGTTAACAGTTACCAGACAAAGGCCCTATGCGTTTTGGTCTCACCGAGACCTTTCTCACGGGTAATATATGCAGTTTCAAACTCAGATGTTAAATACAAAAGCCAATGACATAACTTCCTGTTACATTGCCCCATGCCATTGTGGTCTTTGTAGTACTTAAGAAACAAAGTGCAATACAATTTCATGATATGCGAGGTGGCAGTTATGATTGTATATGGATTGTCTGATCTTTGTAACAAAAAAAAAAAGATATATAATATATTATACCAGGACTTCATGGTCTCGCTCAAAAGGTTATTTTAGTTAGAAGTTCACAATTTGTTTCAACATTTGGGGTGCTTTTTGAAAATCCTTGCAAATTCAGATGACATTGTATACCTTACATCCTGAGACTAATGGACAGAGGACAAATCAAGAATGAGGAAGATAGGTTCATAATTTCATTAAGAAGATAACCTGGTTCCATTTTTGTTGCGATCAGAATTATGTTTTAACAACACTGAAGGTTTCATAACAGGAACTGCCCTATTTTTCATTTCTCAAGGAATCCCTCCTCAAGGGTTCATATAGTGACACAAGAGTTAATAGTATCCATGCAGTATGTTAGCGTATAGAAGAGTTACAAGAATTACTGAAACACATATTGATTGTTCTCAAGTTCAGTATAAAAGGCTAGCGGATAAGAAATGTCAGAAAGCCCCTTTGAACTCGCCTCGATAGAGTGTGGTAGCCCACTAAATACATTAGGCACTTTGAATTGAGGAACTAGTGTTCCCTTTTTCTTAGATCCATTTTCAGTCATAAGACAATTAAATCCATTCCCAGTTGAGTTAAAATTACTGGTAATACTTTAGGCTCATCCTGCCTGTTTTTCATTAATCCCTGCTACAGTCAACATTTAAAGGTATTAGAGTTTGTTTTAGATTCTAAATCAGAATACTAAGTCAGGGCTAATTTGGGCTAATGAAGGTTATGAGGAGAGCTATTGTAACTTATTAAAGATGAATGTTGTGTCCTTGAGCCAGCTTGACGGCTATATGCTGCTGGATTAGGGGCCTCTTCATAGCCCTTAATCATTAAAAACAAGATGTAAAAAAGGTGCACTGTCAGGAAGCATGAGAGAATCAATTAATTGGTGGTAAGAGACAATCATGTGAACTGTACTACCTTGACAATAATGTCCTCAAATTCATCTGAATGGAAGACATACAGTCAAAGGTGTGATGAATTTTACTGATATGGTGAAACACAAGCGAAGGAACTGAAAGATACCTGCAGGTCTAATGCTGGAAGTGACACACTATGCTGTTTCTGAACAAATCAGGTTTTCAAGAAGCGGAACTACTCAAATGCTACTTCCCAACGATGTAGGCTGGAGTCCGTGTCAGAGGTCTGAGCAACCCTTTTTTTGCCAAGAGATCAGTACTGAAGTCTTGTCAAAAGTAGTAGTTTTTGCACCAGTACAGATTTGAAGTTCATGGCGCTACGCTTTTTCTGCTTTCTTTTATCTTAAAATTTGAGAACTGAATTTAAGTTCTGTAAACTCAACAGGATGTTTGTGCATAAGCTATGGATATTCGAGCTCTAAGAAATTCATAGGAAAATATGTTCTCCTGTTATTTAACACAGACCAAGAATTGGTTGACTGAAGGGTTTTTGTAGCGACTGAAACTTCGTAAAGATTACTAAGCAGTTCAAATCATTATTAAAATATAATGTCAAAGCTATATATCAGTTAGAATAAATAAATGTAATTAATGTATATATAGTTGGATGAAATAAGATTAGAAACAAAAGATTACTTTTTAGAAAACAACAATACTGAGAGAAAGATTCAAGGAAGACATAGAAAGATTATAGTGAGCGAGTATATATACATGTAGCAGGAACCTATGCATTTTGATAAGAATCTTACCTACATTTTTCTCTTAACAGGTGTATTTTGGTGTGCTAACCAAGATCATAGGAGAAGCATCTATGGGACAGTTATGAGCAAGCAGGAAATTTAACATGTGATGTAGTAGGGAAGAGATACGGTCTAGTTCACCTCTGCAAAGCAACTTTTGGCTTTTAGTGCTAGTGCTTTGATTCAGTACCACCATCAGTAACACAACCTTATCATGCTCCATGGTTCACTAGCACTGCAGTGTTATTCTCTGAAACACACTCATCTCCAGTTAGATTCTGATACATCTACATTGGGTGTTCTGTACTAGAGGGCCTCATTTTCTGGAGTCATTCGTGCCACATCAAGCTTCATAATAAGCACCTGTTACTCCTATTCACTTAAAACACTATTGTTTTACTGTTCAAAGGAAGTTGGGAGCATATCTCCCCAACCTTCTTGTGGTTACTGAAGAACCACATCTTTTTCATTACTTTCAAACGCACAGAAACCATCAGCTGATACAAAGACAAACAACTTCTTTTAAGGGATTACATCATTTGTGTAGCTTCTGCAAATGTTCGGTTTAGTCAGGGAAACACTGCTGAAGCCTTGATATAAAAGCTTCACCATCCAAACAGCTTGAAGGATTGCACTGCTTTTGTTGTAATTTAAAAGGGGCATGTTCCAGCAAAGGTCTTTGTACTCTTTCGAACATTGAGATTTTTGACAGTTTGAACTTGTTTGAGATTTTCCTGAATCCAAGTATACCATCACAAGCTCCACACTTACTTCCATTTTCTGGCAGACACCACCTTATAAGGTTGCAGTGCTTAGGCACCCATCTTAAAATTCAGTTCTAAATTGTAGTGACTTGATGGAATAAAGCAACGTAGCCAGGCACCTGACTTAAGTGATTTTGTTTTCAGTGCCAAGGGATCTTTCTTTCAAATCGGTAATCCTCGCATCCAACTTCATTCAATTTTCATGGTTTAAAAGGACATCAATCCCAAAGGTCTTCAATGTTCACCTTCAGAGAAGCTTTAGTGTCTTGAACTGCTTTCAGTACATTTAATTCACTGTCATGATACCATACAAATCCCTGAAGAGGTTTGGTGGCCAAGTGATTAATATACCTCTTTGATATGCTGCAAAGGTTACCATACAAGACGTTTCCCCAATGTTGGTACTGTAATTCTCAGATGGCACACTCTACCACCCACAAGACCCACTCTCCATATTGGATCATACCACCGCAATAATTGTGCGCAGGAGACACTTTTCAGATGTGATTTAAGGATACTTTTGTTGACTGACTGATGGAAAAGAAGTGTAATTAATTGCAGAAATGCTTCCCATTTAATGCAGAAATGTGTACCTTAATTAAGCACATTTTGAGCTGCTTCGCTACAAGGGTCATGATTTTAGGGCAGCAATCACATTCTTGTAGGAGAAACTTGAATATACTTAAAATCTACCCATTGGGGGGGTGAGGGGGCAACCCCTTATGGTACCAAAATTACTTACTATCTAGGCTCGCCAACACATTTGACTTCATTATCACAAGTCCAAATCTCAAGAGACTTCTTTTAGGTCTGCTAAATTTATGAATTTCACTTCCTTCTATATAGGTGATGGTTTCCGACCTTCAACTTCTATGATGAAGTTAGGCCTCAGCCTTTGAAACTTGAGAAGCAAAGGTAGTTTTCTGTCAGATGATAGAGTGGTGGTCAGGTTCCCTCTGGGAACTAAATATTTGTCATCTAAGCACATCACAATGTGTCGCTGAATGAGCATCATGGGTGCAGAACCTCAGCCACAGAGGACCGCATCAGGGTAATTAGTATTTACGTAGATCTACTCAGTCTTATCCTCGTCCAGAAAATGTGTATTTGGCTGTGTGACTGACACGAAGCTTCTGAAAATAGGATACAAATGTCTATCCCCAGTGGTAATGTAACTTTAAGAGTTTAAATGGTACACTGGGATGTCAAGGACAACTTGTTTAGATTGGTATAGAGTACTTGTAAGCATGTAGTAGCAGAATTCAGAAAATAATTTTAGATCACATTTTTCACAGAACAATTTAGTGTTGATGGCATAGATGATTCTGACTAATAGAACTCATTTCGTCACAGAAAACACATTTCTTGCAGATGTTGAGATCTTCGCGATGGTGATGTTAGAATCGGCAGCAGCAACTTTACTTGTTGTCTCCTAGGTCAGGAGTCAGCAGGTTGGCATTTGAACTTTAACACTGCAATAACTTCAAATGCGTAATATTCTGTGCCGAACCAGGGTGCATGTGTTATTCCTGCATATTAGGGTACAATCAGTGCACAAGTGTTCTGCGCAAGCTTCCTGCTTACAATTACAAATGGGAATCATGGCATAGACATCTGGGCATTACAGAGTTCAATAAAGGACAATTTCTGCCTGCAACGCTATGGTGAATTACCTGACTTTCAATTTTACTCTAACAAAAGTAGTGGCTCCTTTGTATATCTGGGTTAGACAGGTTCACAGAGGGGTCTCCTAAATCATTTCTGCTCAAATTCAATACTATCGATTATAGATTTTAGGCGGTGTCAGAAATAATTCATAACTATTGATTATGGTGTTTCAGGGGTGCTTGGATTAATCTAGAATGCTGGTTAAACAAATAGCATGTCATGCGATGGAGCATAGAGAACTTGGAAATAAGTGTTTGCTTTCATGACTTTATGTATTTGAGTTGTGGTCAGAGACCTGCTTTAAACCGATTTCATTAAACTCAAGAGTGATAGGGAACAAGGTAAGAATCTCAAATAACTAGCAGCACACTAGAGGAGACAAAACATGGCATGATGTTCATTCCCAAGGATCCTGACACAAGGAAACCAGCTGCAGACCTTTTTAGCAGTAGAAGTTTTGGTTCTGACAACGTTAGGTCTTTAAGAAGTTCTGCTCCTTGTTCATCCCAAACCTGCTCTGTTCTTTATCAAAGCTAACGGATTCCCCTGGTAATCCTGTAATTGTACCCGTATCGTAATGTGACAAATTTAGAAGAGTCCTACTATTCCATGGGCAGGAGAATCAGTCCAGGGCAGAGATTGGCCAGGAATTGGTAATGGCTTGGTGGGAAACATTTCAAAGCAGGAACAGGAAGTCTATCAATATATTTAAAGTGATAATTTTATACGGTAAACAGTTTGAATATAATCACTTACAAGACAAATGTACAGATTTTTGTGATTCTTTAGACATACTGGCTCCAAAAAGCATTATAGAACTAAAAGTGGTGAAAACCTGTAAAAGAAAGATCACAGGAGATAAAATATGCAATAACGTACCGCGGCTATTTATAGTCACTGGGCAGTACCTTTGTCAAAGAGAGGCAGAAGTATAGATGCCAAATGCCTTTAAAAGGCCAAGGAACCCCGAAATATATTGCAAAATATGTTTTAATGTAAAGTATGAGGTTATTGCATTGCATATAATATGTGGGTTTACAGAACAGTCACCTCCTAAACCTGAAAATCTGATTCTTTATCTGTACTGCATAATATCTAGCAACTGATTGTTGTGTATTATCCTCTGCTATGAAGGGTTTCTGGATAGAAGAGCAGGACAACTCAGTCAGTGTTGTAGGTTGCAGGAGTTTTTTTCTACTAAGGCAAATTGTTTCTGTTGACTCTACATTGGAATGGTGCTTCTGCTATTGGTATCCCAGAAGCTGGTGGCCCTGGATAGGCTCCTAACTGAATCTTGTGACTAACTTGTATTTTCCCCATGTGGACTTGAAGGTTTCAACATCAGACTTCCTTTTCCTAAATGTGCCTTCCTCCTGGGAGCCAAAGAGGTACAACCTGAAAAGAGAAGGCATATGATCTTTTGCTGCATTGGATGGAGTAACAACGTGAGACAGAGTCAAGAGGTCCATCGCACAGAATGGATAAGGAAGTGATCTAATGAGGACTGAAATGTAGAGCCTCCTGCTGTGACAATACTATTTGATGTAATGAAGTCTTCCTTAATAATTTATTAGAAGTTTTTTTTTTGTGATGAATTTACCCATCCAGTCTTGTAAGACAAGATCATAGTAGTCCAAAATAGCAGCTCATCTGTAAGCCCTCCAAATGGTAGCAGATGTTTATCTCTTTAAGATTCAAATATTCATCCCTTTCGCAGTAAAACCCAAAGTCATAGTGCTACTATTTAGCTGCAGTTACCTTTAAGGCAGGGGTCTCCAAACCGGTCCTGGAGGGCCGGATCCATTCCAGATTTTTAAAATTACTACATGTATCTCAATGGGGATATCCCAAAAATCTGGCATGGATCCAGCCCTCCAGGACCGGTTTGGAGACCCCAGCTCTAAGGGAACCCAAGGTTAGGTTTTGTTTCAGGGATTAAAGATTAGATTCCACAGCTCTGTATTATTTCTATAGACGTTTTTTCTCAGGTCTAGTTAAGAGGGAACTTAGATAAGGATCCAAGGTTTTCTCTAGGAGACCAACAACTAGAGAAATGATGGGTTTACCTTTTTTCTTCTTTGAAACATGTCAAAGACTACTGAAGTTAGAACTTATTGGGCAAAGGCTTTAATATTACATTTCATTACACCTCTGTTGGAAATGTTTTTGACAGTTACTAATTCTTCCATGGAGATACCCAAGATAGACTGAACAGTGCAAATGAAAGCAAAATATTTTATAAGTCTGAAGATGAATGAGAATCTTTGTTGTACTGCATTGTGTAGGGGATGTAAGCAGAATAATTTCTCTCAGTAAATCTGTTAGTTATAGTTTTTAGGCGAAATTATCCCTCTGGGTCCTCCCAAAGTTATTTTTCTTGTAATGATGTTGACCTTTTCTAGGACACTCCTCCATAAAATCTGTTGGCAGGCTGTCAGGAGTCTAGTCATTTCTTGAAGACCTACGTGACAAGGGAGAGAAGAGACAGAGGGTTAGACTAGATATCTTGATGGAAGGAAGTGCAGTCTTAGAAGTGGACGCTGCATAGACCGGAATTATCATGTGATAACATCTTCAAGGTGTCACAAATTCAGACGTACCTGTATTGTAGGGACGCCACAGTATTTTCTAACTAGTCCTACCAGAAACCACTGCCAAAAGAAACTCACTATTGGCATGGTGGTGTCCCCAGGGGGGTAAAATGGATTGTAAGAGAAAAGAGACAGCTGGTTTAGAGGTCTGTCTCACTGGAATTCTGATTTTCTAGCTTCTCTCTTTAGTGAAAATCTAAAATAAAAGAACACAATGTTACTGAAGCCTATGATTGCAACTGGCAAAATTCTCACACTTGGACTATTGCTATACCTGTGGATCTACATCTTTTTCTTGGCTATCTCTTCTGTACTGTATTCATCTAATATGGCAATCTGCAAAATAAACATACTCTTGTAATGTTCAAACATATTTGAAAACACTTATATTGTCAATACTTGTGTTCACACCCACCTCCATGCCAAGGATACTTGAGAGAAAAACATAAGTTTGTAACACAAAATCTGTAAAACGATTAATTCTCTCCTCACACCTCAGCTGTCAGGAGTCAGCTCAGATCATTTCTAAATGAATCTCAAAAGACTAAGATCATTTAGTGTCCTTCCAAACGCCATTAATTATTGTATGCAATCATTTCACAAATTAAACAATGTTCATCTGAAAGTTCAGACAGTCATTCCCCAGATGTTGAGATGGATACAGTTTTGTACCTAGCAAAGCTAAACTCAAAACAAAACAATGTTCACAGAACACATATGTATTTGCCGTTCCTTATCAAACTTAATTACATAGAATGAAGCTGGGCTCAATTAAATCAGAATTTGTTGGTTTAAATGGCTAGGTTCACAAATTTAACTCCCTGCCAAAAAGAATTCAAAACCATCCAACCATGCGTTTTGGGGTCAGAGTTACAAACCAAGATAAAATTAACTATATCTCCTACTTGAAAGTTTCTTAACAGCATACGGAGATGGCAGTCAGAGGAAAAACATTAACTGGTTTGGGGAGCAAGAAGCTTCCGAAATGCTCTCTCAATTTAACTGTCAAGCAAACTACTTTTTCCAACATCTCGTGAGATAAAACAGGCTTCCTGAAAAATGTGTCTGTGTCTTGACTCATCACTTCGTAAACTTTTGGGTGCCATGTTGAAGTATAATCCTACACCATGTTATTAGGGAAATCAACTTTAATATTGTCAAATGTCACAGCAACAGTTATTTTTACATAGACAATGTATTAACCATTTAATGTGGTTATTTCCTGTGAACGAACAAGTTGCATCTTTATTCACAATACTGGCACAAGGGAACATTCATCAGATTTAGGAGCTGGTGATAAGGTACTGATTCTTTTTCAAGACATGCAGCTACTTAAGACAGAAGAATAGGCTCTTGATATTGGAACAAATAGAGGATGTATCACAAAGCTAAAAAAAAGTAATTCCTGAACCGCTATACTCCAAGCTATAGATACGATGCAGTCCAGTGCCTCAACTTTGACCAGGAATTACAGCTTCTACAAGATTTAGAGAGCATAGCCTTGTGGAGAGATCTGGTCCTTTCTGAGGTGAAGTCTGCCCCTCTTGGTGAGTTGCAATCAGTAGGACTGCCTTCTAGACATTGGTGGAATGCTACTGTTCTTGCACTGATGAGAATCCGCACTTTAACCTTGTACCTCATCTATAAAATCTTCAACAAATAAGTAAATAAATAAGTGATCAGAGGTATGCTTAAATTAATCTCAACCACAGGTATTTACTCAGGGCTGCATCCCAGTCCATCAATGTTGTGGCCACAATGCCACCGCAGATTGGACCCAGCCATATGCAAATCAGCCATGATCCGGCTCCAATAGGAACAGCCCCGCCAGAACTGCCAAGTCCTCTATGAACCAGAACACAAGCAACCCAAAATTAGTTTTGTCCTAGTTGGGGCACTTCAGTCAGATGCATTTTGGTTCCTGTGCCAAAGTGAGCACAGTACCACGCATAGGCATACCCATGATACTCTGGGCATCACATTGAGGTAAACAAAGTGATGGGAGGGATGCTTGAATTAACATCAGACACTGGTAATTACTTGGGCCACATCTTAGTCCATCATCTTTGTGCCCACAATGCCATCTCAGATGAGTCCCAGACATATGAAAATCAGCACTTGTCCTGTACCAATACAAACAGTCCAGCCCAAACTGTTAAGCCAGCTACTCTCTCAGAACACATGCAAACCAAGAGTGGTTTCGCTCTTCAGTTGGGTAAAGCATTGCTCCTGTGGCAAAGTGAGCATGGGACCCAGGTCAGGCATACGATTTGCACGTAAGGTGTCGCACTGATGTAAACAAAAATATGTTGGGATGGATGCTTCAATTAATCTCGTCCACTAGTAATTACTCGGCCACATTCCAGTGCATCCTTTTTTTGCCCACGTCATCTCAGATTAGACCCAACCATATGCAAATCAGCCTTGATCTTGGTTCAATAGGTACAGTCCAGCCTGAACTGCCAAGCCAGGTCCTCTCTGAATCACAACACATGCAACACAAGACAGATTCTGCCATGTTTGAGGCTCTTTGTCAGATGCAGGTTAGTTGCAGTAGCAAAATGAGCAGGTCCCACATCTGATTATTCCAGCTGTACTGAAGTAAACAAAAAAAGTGATGGGAAGGCTGCTTGAAAAAATCTCAGTCACTGTTAATCACTCATTGCCGCATTACAGTTAATTGTTTCTTTTGCCCACAATGCCACCTCAGATTAGGCTCAGCCATAGGCAAATCAGCCTTGATTCTGCTTCAATAGGAACAGTAGGGCCTAGACTACCAAACCAGGTACTCTCTGAACCCAGAACACAACCCAAGACCAATATCTCCCTAGATGGATTCCTTCAGCCGGTGCAGCTTGGTTCTAGTGGCAAAGTTAGCATGGGATCCAGGTCTCGAAATACTAGACCCACTTAGGGCATTGCACTGAAATAAACAAAAAGTGGGGGGAAAACTTACATTCACCTCAGCCACTGGGGATTACTCAGTTCCACATCACAGTTCATTGTTTTTGCTTTGCCCACAATGCCACCTCAAAGTAGATCCCCAATAAGGTCCAGTAAGTGGAAGCAGTCTGTGGCTGCTTGTGTTCCAATCTGCAGGGGACCTGGCCTGGCAGTTTGGGCTGGACTGTGCCTGGTGGAGCAGGACCGATTTGCATAAAGAAGGGAGAATAGAGCAGTTGGTGTAAAAACAATGGTCTAGAATGAGACCCTGAATGATTGCCTGTGGCTGAGACTAATCCAAGCATCCCTTACATAATCTTATTGTTGTCTTTTGCATCATTTAACAAATGGCACATACCTTAATAGTGTGAGGAGGAAAGATAGGCCATTCAGACATACTGGTCATATGTCTTCATAATCTTCCTGCCACTAACGGGGCACCCAGGGAAAACTTTAGCCATACTAAGAAAAAGAATGATGGTAGAAATTCCCCCTCCCCTGACAGAAAAATTAAAATGAAACACACACTGCCTTCAGGAAAAAAAAGAGTGAAAAGGCACCTTGCAGACCTATATGGATGTTGAATGTCTCCTAATCTTGGTCTCCTAAAACTGACTGAATGAACAAAAAAATACAAAATTGCCTCCCTTACGAATATTTCTTTGTCAAAGTTGCTTTCAATTTGAAACCAAGATAACTTCAAAAACGTTGTTCCTGTATCACACACATACCATGGGGTATCTTCTTTTTTGCTGTATATAAAGGAGGATGCCGGTTCAAGGACAGGGTTTTAAGGCAGGCACCCTTCCACAGCAACACTGAGTGAAATCCAGCCAGAATGTAAGTTTGAAAATGATTTAAGAAATGCAAATACGATGGTCAGTACAAAAACAGAATTTAGAAATGAATGCTTGGGAATTATAGTAAGAACGAAATCCCACAAAAAAAACGTAACAATGGAAGGAAAACCGTAAACGTTGAAAACCCTTCCTCTGATATCACTTTTCATTTGATTGAAAATATGAATTTGCAACAATTAATTTGCTGAAAAGTGAGACAACAAAATACCGCTCTAAGCAATTTCATACTACTTATGCTTTATTGAGAATAATCTCCTTCCCCTCATGAGCTCTAAATGTTGTGCTTCACATGATGGCATGATGGACCCGTAGGCTCCGTCTTGCATTTTCAGCACTATATTCTTGTAAAGCACCTACAATTTATGTCAGTATACTGGGTTCATTTGTGCATTTGAGTGAGTCCTACCCCCACAACAAAATCAATGAAGTGACTTGGGGACAAATTTCAAGATAGCTGGCAGATTTTGTACAGAGGCCTGTTACTTGATGTACCTATGACCACACATTGTTTAGTTCAGTGGGGAAGCAAAGAACAAACACCATTGCTGGTTCAATAGTCGACAAATCCCTCACTAGACCATATCTCCTTGCAATGCAAAAAAAGTACCTTATGTGAAAGTGAAAGCATTGGGAAAACATGTTACAACAGGAAATAGATATGTCACCTACTGACTTGGTTCTAGGAAGACTACCACTAGCCCTCACCATCACTGTTGCCAATTTTATTCACCTTACCTTATTAAGAAATCTCGTTCTCATGGGACAACGAAACACATTTTCCAGATGAACAAAATGTCTTGATTAACATTGAGTTTTGCTCACATCTTAAGTAGAAGGAAAAAGCAATAGAGCAGAAGAGTACTGAAAATACATAAGTCCCCATCACAATACTAAACATATGTAAAATTTAACACTGATATGAATAAAAGCGAGATTGCTAAATCAATTTGGGATAGGGATTGAACCAATGACCTTCAAGTAGCAGGAAATATTGGGTTTCAAAATTCAGTAAATTCAAGGAGCCACAAAAGGAAAAAATGTCTGCAACTATAGGACTTTACACCATTATATGAAAATCAAGTTGTGGGACCAGGAATTCTATTTCTCATTTTTTGCATATGGCACAAAACAAAATGTTAGAAGACCGATTAAAAAAAATATTCATGGATCAATGTTCGAGTTCATAAAGAGAAAACACAAAGACCCAGGAACACGATAAGAAACAAAGAGGGTTCTAGGCATCAACAAACCCATCAACAAACCTAAACAGCACACAGCTTGTGAATTGACTGTCAAAGAGACCAGACATATGTACAACATACTTAAAGCTTAAGTAGAGCAGCCACAAAAGAATCTGTTCTTTCTTATGCACAGTATGGGACAGAACAAAAGTTGTACCACGAAGAATGTTTAGAACTTGTGTGTAAAACTATTTCACTAGGTCACACCTGAAGTTGTTTCATGTTTAACTGAGGGTAGAGGAGTTTCTTATATTATGCTTGTAACAAAGGTAGCCTTGTGACCTCTTTCAGGATCTGGTGTGCAGTGATGAGAACTGCATTTTCAAAGAAATGTTTAGGAATGCGTAGATGAAACTTCGAATTGGTTATTCAGGAATTTTGGGCCACTCAGCATGGCAAGCTGAGTCACTTTCAAACCTGTCCCAGTTGGCCACTAACTGGGACATGTTTGAAAGTGACTCGGCATTTTCCAGGGTACTAACTCCCTTGAAGATGGGTAATTACCTGAAACAGGATGAACACATAGTAACCAGTTACAAATTACAGTCTAGATAGTACTTGGGAAATGAAGGGCAGATCCCAATACACTGAACTTTAATCTACAGAATGTGATAAAGGCAGCTCCAGCTGGTCCTCTTACCTGGAAAGATCCCTAAAGCAACTAGAAGCTATGGATCTTTGGAATACAGAGCTTCCGGATAAACGTTTCTCGAAAACAGTGAAAAAACAGGTTAAACATTTATCAATGAACTTGGATGCTAAGGACTTGAGCAAATAAACACACAAAAAAACGCATGCGAAGCAGGCTCTCCCACTTTATGATACTTCGCTGGCTGCTTGTTTTTGAAGAAACATTGGCCACTCAAGTAAAATAGCGCTGATGAGATACCGATTCAGGTTTATTCCCTTTAGAGCATTCTGGTACGACAGGCTGGAGCAAGGCACAGACTGTGCATGCCGCTTGTGTGGGACGGTATCGGAGTCACTAGCTCATGGCACCTGGATTTGCCCTAATCTTGCAATGGCTCAGAAATACTGCCTGAAACCGATGCTTAGGTGCCTTGCTTAGGTTTAGGTTGCCTCACTGCAGGGGAGGTTTGTCAAAGCGGCGAGTCTTGTCAGATGACTTCCTGCCTGCTCAAATTCATGAAATTTACCACCAAGGAAATCAATAATTGTGAGCAATCGTTATCTTGGTGTACGAAAAGAGACTCTACAATCATCTTTATGTGATGACTCTTTAGAGCCCACTTTGGAGCTGGTCGCACTGTAGCACTTTTGAACTTCCTAGTATCCTTTTATTAGTCTGCATGATTTCCATTAATGAGTTTGCAAAGAAATGAATAGTAATGATCTCTCCTTTTACCATCTAGTAATCAGTTTGTCAAATAAATTTCATTGATCATCCTATGCACAATATTTTTAAAATATTTTTTAAATTAACAAGATATGGTGAATGCACTTTATTAGCTGTCAGGATTAAGAGGGCTTTTACTGTGTTTTAACTTATTGAAGGTCATTGGTTTCAGTATGATTTGGTTTTATTACATATTTATTATTTGACTGATCAGCTGATTTGTGCACGTTTGTGTTTTTTTGATTAGACTGTTTTGAAGAAGTTTGAATTAATCTAGCAATAAAATGTACTTATTTACTGGTAATTTTGACAACTAATTTTGGTAATAATTTTTGAAGTATTGAGAAAGGTACAGAATTAAGCAGCAATATCCTGATTTATGCAGAGCTAGTTGCAAGGATGGTTCGGAGGCTCTTGCCAGTTGGTGCATCAATGGCAATGGTGAAGCAGAGAATATGGCTGTTGAATGAAGGAGACCCTTGGATGTTCTGGATGAGATCCAGGGAGTGGATCCTTTGTGGGATTAATATACTCAGGGCCAAGGTGCAGGTGGTTGGCCACAATCCAGTGATACATGTTTGTAAGGCAGTCTGTGAACATTTTGGATTAACAACTAATTCATCACTTTGGTTTCGGAAGCTAACAGTGGAATTCTTTATAAAAATATATTTCATTGTTTAGGGTTTATTAAAAAGATGTACATCACATTCTATTACAAAATCAGTTCTTAAATGGGATCATATTACGTCTCTTCATTCTATATAGATATTACCGAGGTCTTTGATAAGAAAATTTCACCAGAAAGTTGTTTTTGCTATTTGTGCAAGGAATACAATCAAGGTTGACCAACAGTCTACATTTCTTTGAACCCCAAGGCAAAGAATAGGGCATGATAAAAGGCTGCAATAGAAAGACTAAGCATGACCTTATAAAATAATAACACCCTGCCCTCCCTTTCAGTATGGGAGGTACATGCTGCGGTAACCGGCGAAAGTGTTCATATTGGATTACTGAGGCAATAAAACTGTTAAATAAATAAAAAATGAAAGAATTATGGAAAGAAGCTTTCTTTCTAATTTCCATTCAAAATATTGGATAATGGATGTAAAACTTTAGAAACCCCCCACAAACTTGGAAAAGCTATACAACAACTGAGGGTAATAAACAGCCATGAATACTTTGTGCTTTGGCCACTTAGGTAACACAACCTACACGGTCCAAAAAGTCCAGAACCAATATTTCTAAAACAAGTAAATACAAGCAAGGATGCAGAGAGAACAAAGGAATGCTAAATATTACACTGAGTGCAATTGTTAGACAGCAAATGAAAATAACCCGTGAACACATGAACTAGAAGTCAAAACTACACAAAATATAAAGATTGTGAAAACGATAACACTGAAAATAAATTGGCCTAAAATAAAGGTCCGATTTAGATCTAGTGTCTAGGCAAATACTTTTGGAGAAGTTAATGAAAGGTAAGCTCGCATCCACTTGAAACCTGGCAAGGAATGGAATGAAGAAAGACAGATACGTTAATATTAAAATGGCATTTGGGGAAAACTTACAAAGATTTGCACCCAATGTTTGAGAGACACACACTGAACTATTGATAGTACAGTAACATCATTACATAGTATTTTCGAATCTGTAGATACTAGTCTGATGTAATTTAGGTGCAAGAGGAAAGTGCTATTTTATCTACATTTGATATCTGATGGGATTTGCTTAACAGTAGAAACTTGCCTGAACTGTGTTGGGTGTTCGATGAAGATTGTATTTTATTTGGTATCTGATGCTTTCAGTTTGCAGTAATCACAGTATTTTGTATTGTTTCCCTTCAGAGGTTAAAGAGAACTGGTAATGAGTGCAGATCAGCTTTAGTTTTCTCTCATTTCTTTGGAAACAGCATGCATGGTAGGGCTGCTATGGTGTTTATACAGAGCACTGGAATTTAGCAAACAAAGATTGCAGTCTAATGACTATCTTCAGATTTTTCAGAGATCTTTCTCATGAAGCCGGGGAGCTTTGGAAAAAACAGGTTGGAAGGAAAGAAAAGATTGTGGGGCAGTAGACAAATTACTTTCCAACAAGCTTCTTATCTCAGAGGACTGCATGCTGCAAAACATGAAGCACCCCTAAACGTGCTCTTCTACACATCCAAAACCGAATGTTAACCTTTTCCTGAATGAAAACTTAGATGAAATCCTTAAAAACGAAGATGCTTCAGAAAGTAGATGTCTTCAAGACTGTAGAACTGAAATCAACTTAGAACGCTTAAAGATTACAAAGTGTTCATCGGTGACTTTTGCTGGGGACTTGGGAAACTTTTACAATTGTTTTGTAACATAGGAATGAATCAAAACAAGGAGCTGGCAAAATACAAATCACTTCTGGTTAGGGTAAACTCTCCCACACATTAGTTTGTATGCTATTTAGATAGAAGATAAAATAATTTGAGCAAATAGACACATGAAAGAGATAAAACATTTTCTTAAACTGAAAACCCTTTCATTATATAAATAGAAGAGCAATAGTACTTTTGAGAAGAAGCCGATATCCAAGCAGAACAGATGAGAACGTTGCAGATTTGTTGGAACGCTCTTTCAATATAATAACATTTGTTACAATTGCAGTCATTACAGTTATTTTGAGGCACCCTGAAAAACAGGTGCGTACTGAAATGGGTCATGTCGTGAAACAGCACTTCTTCCAGTATCTTAACAAGGCATATCCCATGGCTACCCACAAAGAAATAGCAGCATCACTTTTAAATATAAATATATACAAATATAAAACAATTTGTGGTTAAGCCAACATCTTATAATGCACAATTGTTAGCACGTATGTATACGTGTGGGAGACAGACTAAAGAAATGCTGGCAGCACAGTTACAAAAACACATTCTTAGAAGCACTGTGGAGGACATTTATTGATAAAAGTAATAAAATATGGATGTGATTTATTGCATTGTTCACAGATCCTCTGTTTCAGTATTAGAATTCCTTCCTCCAGAAGGCAACACTAATTATCATATTAAATTCATGAGAACATTATTTTCATACCATTTCGCACAGGGTTACTCAGCAACCTCAGCATAACCATTTACATTCTAAGTGTGCAAGCATGTTCTAAGCAGTTCTTCAGTGGTGGCCAATTATTCCAGCAGAGGAGTATCTTCATCAACACAATGGGGCGTAAAGGGATCTTAACCTCTGGCCCCAACATTTAAGAACAACCTTGAAATGATCAGAGGTTGCCAACTCTTTCTGATGCTGCAAACAACTTTTTCCTTCTAACCTTTTGGATGATTGCTGAAACAGATTCAGGCATTTCAATACAGTCTTTTATTATGTGGGTATACATATTTGGAAAATATATTACTTTATTTGGTGCAAAGTGAAACTAGCCTTTTAAAACCTATATTCTTTACCCGTGGTCAGAAAGTTTTCAGTTGTACACCTTGCAAGACTAAAATCATTTGATGCACCGGGCTAGGGATTTCTCCAGTAGGTAGATTAGGCACCATCTGAAATACTAAGATCAGATTTTGACTAAGCAATAAAATAAAAAATACATAATAAAATAAAAATGAATAAAAGCCGGGCCAATGTTGATCCCTTTGAATAAATCATTAATGGGTTCCCTATCATCTGAGTGACATCCCGCACATCACGAATCTAGTCTTGATGAAAATTTGTGTTCAAGCCACCTATGAAATAACTGCATTCTAGTGTTGTATTGATTTGCAACCGTTAATGCATTTTTATTTTCAAGCAAAACATTTTCATTTCTTTCTGAATTAAAATGTATTTTCCAAAGCTTTGTCTTGGTGCAATCGGTTTAAAAAATTCAACCAATTCTCCAAAAGAAAAAAACAACAAATACTCAAAAGCAATCTTAGTTTCTGGCCCCTGTTAATTTTTACCACATTAAGTCAGGTTTATTCAAACGTGTTGCAGTACAAAAAGCAACCAGGATAGCAGCAGCAAATGTTATAGGTACAACTCTGCTTAGGAAGGGACAATTGAGGTTCTTCTGAATCTAATGAATGGTTCAAATAAACGTGAAAATAATACACAGGAATTTTGAGAGTGAAAATGGGCTAGGTGAGTGGAGAGAATTTCCCCCATTTTAAATAGATATTCTTTTCTCCTCTTTTTTTCATAAAACTATGTAAGGCAAACAAGATGACATGAGTCAAGAAACTAATTTACAAAACCAATGGGGTGAATTAAAAGTCAATGATTGCTTCAATGAGACATTATTTGGCAAAAATGAAATGGAAAAACAACCTCCTCTGAAATATATCTTCCAAAAAAACACAGACAATAAATCGAGAAACATTATAGAATTTAAAATCCCTGGTCCCACAATGATCAACTGTTTTATCTTCTGCCATACAGGGCAAAACAGCATAATCTTCGTAGAATGTATTACCAACGGACCAACAATTCCAAAAGTATCTGAAACAATGTTTGGAAACCAAGGACATCAACCGCTGGGTTCACATAATCTGGTACACAAAGCTAAGAAATAAGAAAAGTAGTAAGATTTGCAATAAATTATTAAAACACAATGTTAAGAACGACCAAAATAAAACCTTATCAGAAAAGGAATGTTACATTGTGGGGCCACCTGTTACAGAAAAGCTGAACAAGGCACCTCCTCGTTCACAGCATCTGGAATAATGCACAGAAAATCATGCACAGGGAGCTCTGGAGGAAGGCGCACTAGGTGGTCAAGCCGAACCATAAGTAGTCTACCATGGCTGCATTGACATCTGGAGAAACCCAAATGAGATCATGGAAAGCCTTTTAACAGACAGTTGCAGGAGTTCAATTTTAGGAACTTCAAGTGAGCTATGATACAAGCCTGTAACACCACATTCCTGAAGAGTGGCATGACGTTAGAAGCAGCCAGAGATGAATTCCACACCACATTGCTCCCTAATCAATTTCCCCTTTCCACCGATTAAAAAGTGAGTAGAGGGACCTAAACTAATTTTCTTGGTGATAGGGGAGCAAGTGGGTTGAAAATAATGGCAGAAATGCGACCACAGAAGCAGCACTTTTGTTTTGCAATAGATTTCGGTTATCTTGCAGATTTCCAGAATCCAACTAAACCTCTGCTTTCCAAACCCCAAACATGGTATCTCTATCCAGAAAAAATGCAGCGTTAATATAAAAGTATTCCAGTGACGCAATCTGATTAGAACAGCTATTACTGACCTAACTGCTTTCATATACATTAACCTGTGGAAGAAATCCTGAATGGTCATCTTACTG
The DNA here is from genome assembly GCF_964263255.1 of Lissotriton vulgaris. Taxonomy (NCBI): domain Eukaryota; kingdom Metazoa; phylum Chordata; class Amphibia; order Caudata; family Salamandridae; genus Lissotriton; species Lissotriton vulgaris. Next base: position 1,156,227,935 of record NC_141693.1, read on the forward strand.
ACAAGTCTTTACATTTTGATGTGTTTGATATATTTCTTTGATTAAGTGCAAATAAATATTGTATTTTTCTCACCCTACTGGTTACTGAAGCCCAGAAGGCTAAACATCCATCCGTACCCAGGCAACTCTACACTGATTCAGAAGTGTCTAAGATTTGTTCTTCTGATATGCAATTAAAACCATCCGGCTCCACCTGGCTGATGTCTTCTGTATCATCGGCTTCCTCAGCTATGCTACTTGTGTCCTCTGCATATTTAGTATTTTTTCTGGACTGCTGGTCGACTGATGCACTCTCCAATGACTCCAAGTCCTCGATTCCGGCCTTATAGTGGATCATGAGAAGTGTTAATGCCTGAAGCCTTTCACCAGACTTACTTAGTGCAGCAGCTAGAAGGGACTTCTTCCTTGCATCAGTGGTCTCTTTTTCTTCCCGTACCAACGAGTTATTGTGCTCCAGCTCTTGGTCTATTTCATTCTGTAGTTTATCCAACATAAACTCAAGCTTTTGGAACCGTTCATCAGTAGGTAGCCCTCTGTACAGGTCCCGGCCAATCTCCTTCACTGCGATAAACACGCTATCATCCAGCCCACCTTCCTTCCTTGCCAATTTAGCTCCAGCAGCCCGTTTTGAGGGACTACTGGAACTACCAGTCTCTGTGTCACTGCTTTCATTATCAGAAGTGTTTGGAGTGTGCTTTGGTGAGGGCTCAACCAGATCGCTTCCTTGTTCTGCTGGACGGGTTTTGGTGACTTGCCGGAGATTTAATACACGGTAGCTGGTGTTGATGATATGCCTGGTTATACCAGTGGTTCTGTTCACAGACAACTTTGTTTCAGAATCAACCCTCCTTTCCACTGCAATGCAAAATGGGTTTTCAGCCAAACACTTTTCCTGGCATTTTTTATGGCAAACATACGCACAGATCAAGCACTGAGAGGCTGCCTTAGTCCACACTTTCTTTTTGCAGTGCTCACACCATGTAGGGTTCTGGAATTGAGTGTCTTGGAAATTATGTCTGCTTTCAGTGAAATTCTGGCTTAGGGTGGGCTCCTCCTTTAGGTATGTAGAAACTTCTTCCGGAGAACTGCATTCCCTTTCTCTTTCCGTGAGGACACTGGATGTTTCAGATTCACCCTCCATGAAGTATCTAAAGTTTAAAGAAACATCGCCATAGCAAAACTTCTCATTAAATCCTTTATGAACACTGAGACTTCGGAGGGCAGTTCTACTCACAGTAGCTTTGGGCTCAGGTGCATTTAGCCTGAAGGTAGTAAAGTACTCTAAAGACGACATGGCCAGGCACTCTAGGGCTATGTCTTCCAACTTGATACTGCAATGTCCTAGACAAATTAGCCCCCCTGTTTTGAATGCATCTCTACACCACACAGCCACATTCAAGTATTTATGAGAACATTCAACTTCAAATACACAGGAAGCTCTTGACCATCGACCTAGTCTGTTTCGATAGTATGCCTCAGATGACTCCCATATGTGATGGTCATCTGTGCTATCTTTTGTGCTACAGGAGCTCTCTGAAATCTTGTCTTTTGATACATCTTGCTTCACAATGGTTGGCTTTGGTGCAAGGAGGTCGTCGCCTTGATCAGCACTTTTTGCTGGTTTATCTAGAGGTTTCTCACCATTACTAAATGGGGGAGGTGGCCTTTCTGGCTTTTCAAGGACAGGTTCCATTGTTTCTAATAAACAATGAGTTTCAGAAGAAGGCAATGTAAGTTTGATTTGAGGTCTAGGTGGTACTGGGGGCTTAACTGTGGGTCCTTGGGCTGGCCGGGCAGGCAGCTGCGATAGATCAGAAGTCTCAGTAGTTTTTGGTGCTAACTGTTTAACTCCCTCTTTCGGCTGTGACTTCAAAGTTGCTGGCACATTCAATTTACGGTTTAGAATAGGAGAAATAGACCCCATGGGTTTAGAAGCCAATGTTACTACTGTGCGTTTGGGACTCTGATTTGAAGGTGGAATCAGTTCCTCTTTCAGGTCGCTGACAGGCTTGATCTCACCTGCCAAATCTTCAAATTCAGAATCCAACTCCTTGTTATCACAATCTGCCAAAATAGCAGAGGGGTCTTCCTCATAACTGAGTGGGCATGATGGAGGAAGAAAAGCAGAATCTTCCAGCTGCCCAAAGTTTTCCTGCAGTGTTGCAGCTGGTTGATTCTGGCCCACAGGCCGTTCATAGAAGAGCTGCACTTTATCACCAGCCTGTTTGAAGAGCTTCGAAATTTGTACGGATGAAGTAACCTTGACTCCTATTGACAAAAACAGGAATAAAGTTAGTATGAGAATGTGTTACTTCAGCAAAATAAAATGTGTTGTCAGTTACTTACATTTCGGCTATATCGAGACTTCCTTCACCATTGTATACATTTATTGGTGAATTGGTTCACCCATTATGTGCATAAGTCACTTTTTAGATCTCTAGTTCAGAAGAAATCACGACTAAATATTAGCTAATCAAATGGTGCCTTAGAGTTATCTGCATGAACCTTTTTTAAGCTAGAAGAACTCTTTATTTCTGTATAAAATGATTGAGGTTTTATCCAACTGTTCAGCATTTGTACACATGAAAATTATAATACATACATGTATACAAAGAGCAGACTAAAACATGGTAAGATTTTTTTTTTGCACAGGCGTAAATTTGTTTCCTTACACTGTAGGCTGCTTCACCATGCAAATTTGTTGAGATTCACCATACTATGCAAAGTACCGAAAAAGTCTGTAAGGAGGCTTGAAGCCCCTTCAAGGCTTGTGCAGGCCTCTCACTGTCTGTTTTCTGCAAGACTCTCTCTGTTTTGAGCATTTGAGCAAGCTAGGTGAAAATAATTAGATTTGCGTACTGGTAAAAAGAAAGAGAAAGGATATGGAGCTCCTGTTGAAAGTATGTCTTTTACAAACCTTTACCCACCTTCTTCACATTCCTAACGTTTTGAAAAGATGTTATAAAGTAGAAGAAAATAGATCTTCTGTATGCTACGCAGTCTCAAATCATATTCCAAAATAGGTTAGCTACGAGTTGCATGGACATATTTGTCATCTAGAATTACATGTTTACAGATATCAACATGAGTTGTTTTTGTATGCTTTGTGAACTCAACAGTTGCTGCTTTGGTACTTCTGGAATGTGGTCCAATTTGATGAAGGGTAGTCCAGTTACACAACAGCAATAAGATAACCCAATGGCCAATATTTAGGTTAGCTTGCTTGATGGTAGGTCTTACGCAAGCAAAAAGAGCTTGGAAGGTGGAAACTGAGGGCCATCTTTACATTTATTGGTAGCGCATCAGTGCCACACAATAGCTGCTTTTAAAAACTATCAATACAACAAGATGAACCAACTCTCATACTTATAGCGACAGGAAAAACTTCAGGATATATAAAATTAAGATTTAAAAGAGGCAGGCTAATCATGACCCCTGGAGAAATGGAAAAATAATGTTTTATACAACATTTCCAAGAGGGCACATATGCTAAGGATACATCTAATGCAAATGGCCAATTAGCTGCTCTACTATTTCCGGAAGAGTAGCACTTTCAGATTTTGCTTGAAAGATCGTAACTTTTCTAGACTCCTGCAATCTGCTGGTAGGCCCCTATGCCTAGAAAATTTACTGGGAGGGATTCACTAGTGATTGGATAAGTGATTATTATGATCCCAATGTAGTTAGTGTTTAACAGAGTATAGAAGATTATCTTGTCTAGTCTTCGAGAAGACTCAATTGAAGATACAGAGAACTTTGAAGGCAATTCTGTGTTTAACTGACAGCTAACAGAGAACTTACTGAAGAGAATGTGTTTCTAAATTGCAGATATCTAGAGGACTCTGGCGATCTGGTTAAGCACCAGCTATTGCCTGTGCATGTATTTTGGAACCAAAAGGATTACTAGTTTATTCTTGGTAGTGTGATGATGCCGGTTATGCTAAACAACCTCGCTAAAAAAGGGCTGGTGACACACAGTACAGACCAATTTATTTGATTCAGATGAAAATTAAACTACGATGGGGGAGTTCCCCATTATCCAGATGCAAGATTGTGCATTGATCTAAGGAGGGCATATACGCTTTCTAGGAAATTATCCTGGTTTATATTAAGCCAAAAGTTTGGAAGAACATTTCTTTCAGAACAGCGAGAAAAAAAGAAGAAAAGAAATCGGCAACCTAATAAGTCTGATTTTTGTGTAGTAAAAATGTTTTCCTCACCCTTCCCTAGTACACGCAGAAAATGTACAGCATGGGCAGTCACAGTGCAAGCGTCTGCAGGACAATTTCAGACTTCCAGCACCAAACAGGAACAACACTGACAGCAGTGCAGAGTAATGCAGATACCCCAGAAGGAGAACCATAAAGAAGAATGGTTGCAGAAAAACCTTCCTTTCCCTTTCAGGACAGGAGCACCACATGAACCAGTGCAAGATTTCTTGGTAGTGATTTGAAAGGATATATATATATTCTCACACAAAAGGTTGCCCCCATGAAAACGCCTTCACACAAGAGAGTAGAACTCCATTATTTATTGTGGGCTGCAGAAAGAACAAGCCCCCTCCTTCAGTACAACATAGCTGGAGCCAAACGCGTTTCAGGCAGCACTCTGCCCTTGATCACTGGCTAAAAAAGAAAGTCACGGACAGCATGCAGGGAACTCGTTATAAACTAATTGCAAAGTCCCGCCCCTATGGGCGTTGGTCGCGATGCCTGGTGGGACTTGTAGTTCCCTTTCGTGTTCCACAGCCGGAAAAGAGCGATAGGGACCATAGAACAAAACAAACTAAAACAACAAACCCCCCCGCACCCACCACCCTGCACCCCTGTAATGGCTACGGCCTAACCCACTAACAGCGTGCCTGTCGCCCCGGAACTGCCCCACAGAAGGGAAAAAGTACAAGAAGTGGAGGAGGAGAGAAACAGACACACCCCCGGACACCCGTTACCCCCCGCCGGCAGTGACCCCCCCAAGGCACCTTCATCATCAGTCAAAGCAAACAGTCGGCATTATCACGGGGAGGACAGTCACCAATAAACCCCCCCCCCACCCCACCCCTGGCCCGGTGAGATACTCGGTGCAGTCCCGGCAAAAGTGAACTAAGCAATCACAGGAAAGTAGAAGTCAACCCTGCAAGCCTCACGAGGAGATCTATTGCCGAAGTCATAACAAATGCAATCAAAGGGAGCGTCTCAGGTGGTCCGAAACAGTGGTGAGGAGCAAGAGCAACTCAAAGTCAAAGTCAGCCCTGACCAGTGCGAATACGTACCGGAGCACATTTCGACCAAGCCACATCCGTCCGGAGGCAGACAAAGCGTCCATGGCAATCCGAGGCATTGAAGGTGGAACAAAGTCCGGACACAAAATGGCGGCCTCCGTTAAACAGACGGGCCGGAACAAAGAAAAATGGCAGCCCCCATTGACAGGACCCCGAGACTCGGCATTGACGAACCGGACCTCCAACGACGATACACCATCGGATAGGAAACGTGAAGGGAAGACCAGGCACTGTAGCAGATGAAGGAGAAGTGAGGCCGACTCCCCAAGGAGCGATGTCGGGCTGACGCTCGGGCACCTTAAGATGGCGGGTCAAATCGCTCGACTGGACAACAAACTGCTGTTCAGGTGTTGCAGCGTCAGTGGCCGGTCGCGAGCACACATCATCCAGCTTTGCCGCCAAGGAGACACATGCGACGGTGAATTGCGAGCGGAGCGCCACAATCGCTGCCATTACGGAACCCAATGAATGTGCGCTATCCATCCCCTCCATCCCGGGGCCCAAGGGACGGAGGGGGACACAATCTCCAGCCCACATCGCCGGGCTCCGGGCACACAATTAGCGATCTCAACAACAGGGGCGCCCCGAACTGGCACATTCAACACAGTCACCGGCCGTGGGTGCAGCCCGTCAACCTCCGGACCGGGAAACGAGGGTCAGGCACACAGCCCCCAGCCACGGTGCAGGAGGATCGCAGCACAGCACAATGTGTCTTCTCCGGCACCATCCATCAACGAGGTCACAAGTCGAAAGCGGAAAGAATTATTCAAATCCGGAAGACCGGCCACAGTCGCGGTCCCACAGCCGATGTTGATCAGTTCCCGCTCGGATAGTTCAAAAATCGAGGTCCAGGCGTCAGCCCGGGAGTAGGCCGAAAATGAAACACAACATAACTTCGTCGCTGAATAGGGTAGGTAGTACGGGACAGCACCGTTGGCATCAGGTAACCTTCATACATCCAGGCACAGGGCGTGGGTAGAGGATAAACAACAGGATAGACGAGCTGCCGGCGGAGGTCGGCGGAGCCGGGAGCTTATGCGGCCATCTTGGTTCGCGGCGTAGCTCCTCCCCCCTTTTTTCTTCTTTTTGTTGTTTTATATTTATTTTGTGTTTTTTGAACATTTTGTACATTTTTGGCTTTTATGAACTAATTTTAATTTTTTTTGTTATTTTTATGGGGAGAAACAAAAAACAGGGAATTGAAAATGGCTCAACTGGAGCAAAAAAAAAAAAGGAAAAAATTAGGGTTTTTTGGGGAATTTGTGGCTGTCCCCAGCAAGGACGATGAGCTTTATGCTCAGTTCACCATAGGAGATGGTCTTACCACAATAAATACATGTTATTCGGAAATCCCCAAACCTTGGTTGAATGCAAGGGATCGTCTCACTTGCCTCTGGTCCCGATGGAGTGGTTTGCTTTCTTTTGGAGGTGGTGCTTGAAGATTGGGGAGGGTTACTGGCCAGTTCCCTCATCTCTGCAGCAGAATAGTTGATCTGATGCCTGCGCTGCATGTGGCGAATCATGGTGTTGTTTCCAAAAGAGTATTTTTTGTTAGGGTTCCCCCTTGAAAGTTCCATGCCACAGATTAGGCAAGTCACCTTGGCCGCATTGACTTTTTTCTTGCCCTCCGGGATAGAAAAAAACTCCCATACAATGTGTGGTCTTGGCTGGTATGGGGTATTGTCTTCTTGCAGCCACCTTCTCCTCCCCTCCTCCTCCTCCTCCTCCTCCTCCTCCTACTCTTGTTGACCACCAATGTAATCTTGTGGTGGTCCTCTTGGTGGTTGTGGTGGTAGTGCAGATGCTCCAGCTGCTGCTGCTACTGTAGCCATTTTTAAGTACAAAATATAACCCAAAGATATTCAAACAGGTCTTCCTCAGTCAAAGGACAGTCAGAATAAGGAAAAAAGGTGGGGTCTTTCATCATTTGGAAAAAAAAACTGACTTGAACCAATGAAAAGTGTTATTTCCAGGTCACATGACTCAGGCATTCGTCATTTGGAAACCAAAACTGTTCTGCACCAATGAAAAGTGTTATTTTCAGGTCACACGACCCGACGCGCTTACGCTATGCGCCCCGTGTCGCGTAAGCGCGTCGGATGTTTACGTTGCGCGATCGTATTTGCTCGAGTGCTTCCGGGTGCGCTTACGCCATGCGTATCAAGCGGACGCGGCTACGCGATACGTCACGATGATGTTTTCGTTCGTGGTAATAGCTCTAACGGGACGCTAACCGGTGCGCGCCCCGGGGCGCAACGAAAAACTACGCTTTCGGGTGCGCACACCGGGGCGCGCTCCGGGAGCGCACCAGGGCACAAAATAAATAAATATTATATAAATATATTATATAGGATTCATTATAAAAAATATTACATTTCAGAGGTTTGAGGCCCTATATATGGTTAGGAATTAGCATTTAAAAAACCTATGAAATTCACTGAAAAAAACATAGGTTTCACACCAGTTCTAGTTAGGAATTAGCATTTAAAAAACCTATGAAATTCACTGAAAAAACCATAGGTTTCACACCAGTTCTAGTTAGGAATTAGCATTTAAAAAACTTATGAAATTCATTGAAAAAACCATAGGTTTCACACCAGTTATAGTTAGGAATTAGCATTTAAAAAACCTAGTAAATTCACTGAAAAAACCAAAGGTTTCACACCAGTTATAGTTAGCTGGAAATTTTACTGACATAAAACCATTGAAATTCCCACGTTATAGTTAGTTGGACTCACTATAACTTGCGCGCCTGCAATGCACTGCTGATGACGTCACATATTACATCACTCATAACATGGTCAGTGACATCACTCATGACATCACTGATGACACCATCCAGTGAATGTGTGTCTTTCTGAAAAATAAATATGTTTTATTTATGTATATGTAAAGGTCGATGGAAGAATAAATGGAAAAATATGTGTCTAAATGGATGTTTATGTTTATTATGTTTTTTATAAATAAATTTTTGGTTAACTGCCTTATTAAGTGTATTTTAATGAATACATAGATTAGCGAGTAACTTTTAAATATTGATATGTATGTATCAGTGTTTCACTTTGTGTATAAGTGGCTGCATGGGTTGGTGACTGACTCACTGTTTGTATGTGTTTTGAAGACAGCATATGTACAGAACTGTATGGGTGGATGAGTGTGTATATGTGTGTGTTAGTGAGTAAACGACTCTCACTATTGTCTTTATCAGTAACAACATATGTTTTAATCTAGTATATGTGAGTATTGATATATATAGGTGAGTATATGTGAGAGTGAGAGATTGTAAGAGTTCCTGTTTAAATAAGTATGTGTTTCTATAAGTGTTTGTTTAAGAGAGTAAGTATGTGTAAGTTTCCTTAGAAGTAAAGTGGTAGTGTGTGTATAGCTGTATATACAAATTAATGGATGTTCAATAGTTTATTTATATGTGTGAATATGTGTGTGAGTAACTTTTGGATGACCGTCGGTGTGTAACAGGATGTATAGGTGTATCACTACATATGATGAGTGAATATATGTATGAGTGACTATATAGAACTGTTGGTGAATGAGTGGATGTGTATATAGATGGTGGTATTACTGAATTGCTGTCGTAACTGGTATGGGTATCTCTATTTTTTTGAAAATTTTAGTTTCTTTTTTTGAATATGTGTTTCAAGGGTTACATTACACTGAAAGGAGGTCTGTCACTGTCACAAGGATGGTGTCATCAGTGATGTCATGAGTGATGTCACTGACCATGTCATGAGTGATGTAATATGTGACGTCATCAGCAGTGCATTGCAGGCGCGCAAGTTATAGTGAGTCCAACTAACTATAACGTGGAATTTCAATGGTTTTATGTCAGTAAACTTTCCAGCTAACTATAACTGGTGTGAAACCTATGGTTTTTTCAGTGAATTTACTAGGTTTTTTAAATGATAATTCCTAACTATAACTGGTGTGAAACCTATGGTTTTTTCAGTGAATATATATATATATATATATATATATATATGATGTCATGTGATCAAGACTTGTAAAAGCCGAAACGCGTCATGTCGGACTGGTGTTGGGTCGCACAATAAATTGAAAAACCTGCACTATTTATGGGTCCTGCCTCGTCATTCAAGACATCGATTTGTTTTTGACGTTTGTGCTTACCGAATATATATATATATATATATATATATATACACTCCAAGGTGCTCAATTCCAAACGGAAAAAATTTACACAAAATGATCAATACATGAGACTCATCCAAAAAATTCAGGCCAATGAAAATGTTATTGTTAGACAGTCTGACAAGGGAGGGAACATAGTTTTGTGGCCACGAAAACTATACCTGGAAGAAGCCCTCTCCCAACTAAATGATTTGAACTGCTACAGACACAGTGACATTTCGTTGGTCAAAAAAGCTCAGGAAGATTTCCACTCGTTGCTCATGGGGTGGAGGTCCTTTGGCCTACTGAGCATGGATGAGCTCAAATATCTAAAGAACAACCATCCAGTCATGCCAGTCCTATACCTAATCCCGAAGATACACAAGAATCCAAATAAACCCCCGGGAAGACCGATAATTGCAGCGTGTGGGGGTTTATTAGAGAAAACAACAGTGTACGTGGACTCTTTCTTGCAGGAATTTGTTCAGGAGTTACCATCTTATGTGCAAGATTCCAATGATTTTGTAAGAAAGATACAGGATATAGAGTGGGGTACGGATCTGTGGCTCATTACATTAGATGTCACGTCTTTATATACTAGTATTAATCACCAAGACGGATTGAGAGCCATAGAATTCTACCTAGGACTGAGACCAATAATCATGGCTGACCACAATCGCATGCTACTTTCGATGATTTCATTTTGTTTACACCACAATTTTTTCATGTTTAACAATAGATATTACCAGCAGGTCAGGAGTGTGGCCATGGGGGCCTGTTTCTCTCCCAGTTATGCCTGTCTTCACATGGGCTACTGGGAGAGACAGGTCCTCTATGGCACGCACGCTGACATTTCCAGACAATCTATTGTTAGGTGGTATCGTTATATAGACGATGTGTTCCTAGTCTGGAAGGGCACTCGCCAAGAGGCTGAGCACTTTGTTGACCTCATCAATAGGAATGATTACAACCTGAACTTTACCTCTACCATCAGCAGGGATCAGGTGCATTTCCTTGACATGACAGTTACACCAGGAGCAACAAATCTAGAAACGAGGTTGTATCGCAAGGAGACGGCTGGAAATACAATTCTCCACGCCAGCAGCCATCATCCAGCTCACCTTATACGCAGCATTCCGTATGGCGAAATGTTGCGTATAAGACGATTGAGCAGTACAGAAGCCCAGTGCAATCTTGCTCAGCAAGCCAGCAGGACTAGATTCCTGGCAAGGGGGTATAAGGCCGCAATAGTGGATAAGGCCATAACTAAAGCTAATGCCATTCCACGCAACCATGCCCTTCAGCCCAAAGTCCATAAAAAGTCCACCACCACTAATGATCAACCAGTCAGATTGATTTGGGCCTTTAATAGGCAACATGGAGCGCTGGGGAAAATAGTTTCCAAACATTGGAACTTTGTGAAATGTGACCCAGTGATAGGGGACAGAATATCTAATACCCCATCCATCACATACAGACGAGCATATTCCATGCAGAATGCCCTAGTTAAATCTAGCCCAGAAGTCCTTACCAGTAAAAATTGGCTAGGGAAGAGTAAGGGCTTTAGAAAGTGTTCATCCTGCAAGGCCTGCCAGCATGGATTGAACAAAACTGAATATGCTATCCCCTTCACCTCCGTTGCACGCAAGATTAAAAAACAGCTTACGTGTAAAAGTGAGTATGTGGTGTATGTGCTGGAGTGTCCGTGTGCCCTGCGTTATGTTGGCAGTACCAAATTGCAGGTGCACAAGAGGATACTCCAGCACATTAGGGCCATCAACACAAGTGATCCAGCATACCCGGTGGCCCGCCACTTTAAGGAACACCACAATAATGACAGTTCCCTGTTGCGCTACTATGCTATTGACTGTGTTGGTCCTCTCAGGAGAGGAGGAGATAGAGATGGGGCTTTGAGAAAATTAGAGACCAGGTATATACTGGAAATGGATTGCCGAGCTCCGGGGGGATTGAATTCCACGGAAGATTTCTATACGTGTCTATGACAATAACATACTGTCGTGCACTGTTATCTGCTTCCCCTGTTGAGCAGTCTTATGCTCCCAAATATACAATGTTGGTGTATCTGTCTGTCTTGGTATTGAGATTTTTTGTCCTAAGAACACAAAGCTTAGAGGTTTGGATGGTTTGAAAGTGGAGTGCAGCCTAGGCTTAGGTTGCACTTGGATGTACTAAGAGCTTTTTCACTTTTAAAGGAACCAGCCAGTAAGCTCTATAGAGAAAGAGTTGGAGAAAACAATATCACATATTCACATAAAAACTTAAAAACTTTCACATAAAAACAGTGCACAGTTTAGTTTTCTTATTTCTCACTAGTCACGTAGGTACATCCGGGTTTAGGTATGGTCCAACCAGGCAACTAGAGAGAACAGTGGAAGGTTCGCAGGGCAGAGGCTGCGATGGTTTCCCCTCCTTTGGTGGGGTCAACATCTCCTCTGCCCGCGAACTTTCCAGTTCAGTGTATACACATGCGTAAACAAATTTGTGCATTAATAAGGGGATGCTGCGATCTTAGTGCTGGGATTAACGCATTCATGCTATGATATTACTCATGTTCACTATAGATCTCATCCCGCATCAATGGTGTTGTGTTCATATGTATATTTATTTGCAATGTACTGTACAGTCATGGTTTTAATATATATATTTATATATTTATGATACATTATTTATGAATTTATATTTTGTATATATTGGTTCAGAAACTTGGTATTATACATGATTTTGTACAAGATGTATATTGTATATAGTGTATATATTGAGTATGATCCTCATGACACAAATTGCACTTTGCACAACGATTTTGATTTTCACATTTGGATTTATCCAGTGATCTTTGTTGAATATTGTTTACATAAATGTAATTGCATTTGCACTTTAATATTATTGAGTGGACCGTTGCAATATGGCGCTAATTCAGGGATTATCCCAAGATGTTTGTAGTGTATAATCTGTTGTCCATGTCTATGATGGTGTGCAACACGTGGCCAAAACCTACCAATCGGAACGTAATCCCACTGAGCACTAGCACTTTAAAAATTGCCTATTCCCCAGCGTGCGTCATGTGATAAAGGCCTCTGTGTAGGCCGAAACGTCATGCTGTGGTGTGCCGCTTCCTCGAGGGTACAATAAAGGAATATTGCTCACTGCACCTGAGGTCTCCTCTCTTCTTCCTGCGCAGCGGTTTCCAGCACTGGGCTCCGGGCGAGAGGCAGCAGGGATTGTTATATATATATATATATATATATATATATATATATATATATATACATATATACACATTATATATATATAATGGTCTGAGTACCCATCGCGCATGAAAGTGGCGTGCGGGGAAATCACGGCTTCAGTTCAAGGCACAGACATCAACTCTACTATTTGGTTTGCAGCCTAAAAATACCAGGAAGCCTTGCAAAAATAGTTCATTTATTTAACGCCCACTGGAGGAAGGAAATAATTAAAGGGAAAATCAATCACCTGGTAGAAAGAGGCGGAACCGGCTGCTGTCTGAAGAACTTTCCCCTGAAGAAGGCCGAAATGCATTGGGACTATTAAGTTGCAAAACCTTGAATTAAAAATGAAAATGTCCGTGAATTAGTGCGACTCATTCTTGCCTTAATGGGGAAGGTGTTAAGATATATATATATATATATATATACATACAGACTCCTCCAATTAAGAAAAGTATGAGGCCTCTTGAGTCTTGAGGGGAGTTCCAGGAAAACCTTTATTTGCCAAAATTGGGCATAATGCATTTCGGCTAAAAAGCCTTCATTGGATGCCGCTATTTATCAGGATGCTGCTCCACCTACTCCTTTGTAAATCCTGCTCCACTCCGATTGGTCGGAGTGCACCTTGCCCCCGATCACATGACCGTGTGCTGTCTGCAGAGCGATGTAGACTACATTTCCCAGAAGGCATCTTATACGGGTAAGTACTGAATGTGGGGAAGCAGGCATGATGTTACAGTCAAGGTGCAGAGTGGCCGGTTTAAAAGCGCCTGGGATGATTTACAGTCCAATTCCCCTGGGACCCCTATGACGGTCAAGCCCCGCATGCAGATGTCCACCGGGCTGTAAGCCACTGTGCAACAAGAGTGGCTCCACATGAAGTCATGAGCTGTGCCTGGCAGCAGCCACTGGCATGGCGAGCACTGGAGGCGGGCTGGACTAATCCGATCCCTCGGAACAAACACAAAGCTGAGAACAGCAGATGCCAGTGTACTACAGCCGCTTGAAGAACGGGGCCCCATCAGCGCCTATGGCCGGCGTAAATAATTACCACAGACTCCTCCAATGAAGAAAAGTATGAGGCCTCTTGAGGGGAGTTCCAGGAAAACCTTTATTTGACAAAATTGGACATAATCCATTTCGGCTACAAAGCCTTCGTCGGATGCGGCTATACATCAGTATGCTGCTCCACCTTCTCCTTTGTAAGTCCTGCTCCACTCTGATTGGTCTGAGTGCACTTTCCCCCGATCACTTGACTGTGTGCTGTCTGCAGAGCGATGTAGACTAAAGTTCCCAGAAGGCATTTATACGGGTAAGTACTGCGTGTGGGGAAGCACGCATGATGTTACAGTCAAAGGTGCAGAGTGGCCGGTTTAAAAGGGCCTGGGATGATTTACAGTCCAAAGGCTCCCCATGGCCCCCTAGGACGTTCAAGCCCCGCTGGCAGGTGTCCACCGGGCTGTGAGCCACTGTGCAATGAGACTGGCTTCACGTGAAGTCACGAGCTGCGCCTGGCAGCAGCCACTGGCTTGGCGAGCACATATATATATATATATATATATATATATATATATTTATATATATATATATATCACAAGTGTCTCCCACACCAGCTCCCAGGAATTCTCCAAATCACAATCCGATGGGGAAAGCTGGAACAACTGCACAGACTGATACGTTATCAAGATGAATTTATTGTTTCTATAAGTTCAGTTCTGGGGGCAGATGGGGACAGTAGCCCCCAATCTGCCCCCAGTGGGGTAGAAAGCACCCTAGACACCAGAGATTATTTTTTTATAGGCCATGGATGCGGACTGCCCAGAATGGGCATGCCAATGCCCTCACCCTACCTCCCCACAAAGAAGGCAAAATACTTTCTGCCCACCCAGGGAGGCAGTTGGGGTAATAGCCCCTGATCTGCCCCCAGGGAGGGCTGAAAGCCCACTAGGCACAAAGGATTTTTTTAAAGAAAATACATTGGGGTGGGGGCTGCCCAGAATGCTAGTCTTTCTGCCCCGTCCCACAACGGCATATGGGGCAAAATCTCACTAGGCACCAGGGATTTTCTTTTCCCTAAAGTTCAGGGCGGGGGATCCCCAAGATGGGCATGCCAATGACCCCATCCCCCCAAAACAAATGCTACAGTCTTTCTGCCTCCGCCCAGGAGGAAGATGGGGGCAGTAGCCCCTGATCTGCCCCCTCGGGGAGGGCAGAAAGCTCACTAGGCACCAGCGACTTATATTTTTATACCTAGATGAGGGGGCTGCCCAGAACGGGCACCAATATAGAACGTTTCAACAAAAGAACACTGTTCCTGTGGCGGGTGCAAAATGTCAGCCATCCATCTATTGAGAGAGAAAAAAATCATTGGTTGAAACCGCTCCCGATGTACACCTAGGAGAGAAAAACAGGAAAGAACACAAAAAAATGTGCATCAGACTAGCTTGATGCATCATGATGTCACAGCTGTGTACACATAGTCACACATATAAAGACACATGAGGCAAAACGGGGATTACACACCCTGTATGAATGTAACCACCCCAAAAAAATTGCCACAGTCTTTCTGCCACCCCGGGAGGCAGGTGTGGGCAATAACCCCTTATCTGGTCCCTTGGGGGGCCGAAAGCCCACTAGGCACAAGGAACACTGTTTTTTCAAAATTCAGAGGTGGGGGCTGCCCAGAATGGGTATGCTAATGCCCCCCCCCCCAATAAGATGCTACAGTCTTTCTACACCCCCCCTCCCAGTAGGCAGATGGGGGCAGCAGCCATTGATCTGCCCCCCCCCCCGGGGGGCAGGGATCCCACTAGGCACCAGCAATTATGCTGCCTTTTTTATACGTAGGGTTGGGGGATGCCCCTAATGGGCATCCCAATGCTCCCAATCCACCAAAATAATAGCCACTGTCTTTCTGCCCTCCTTGGGGGCATATCGGGGCAATAGCCCCCGATTACCCCCTCCCCATAAAGCCCACTAGGTACTGACTTTTTTCACAATGTGCCTACCTGTGGATTTTGGGTCCTAGTGCAACTGGCACCTAGGGAAACATAGCAAACCTGTATATTTCTGAAAACTAGACACCATGAGGAATCCAAAATGGGTTGACTTGTCTGGCTCTCACTAGGCTCTGTTACCCAGAATCCCTTGCAAACCTCAAAATTTGTTCCAAATTGCACATTTTCCCCACATTTCTGTGATGGAAAGTTGTGGAATCTGCGTGAATCCACAAACTTCCACCCACCCAGCATTCCCCAAAGTCTCCCGATGGTACCTCACTTGTTTGTGCAGGCCTACTCCCTGTGATAGGAAACGGCCCACAACACAACGTGGACACAACACATTGTTACAGTGAAAAAGGACCATTTTTTGCAAGGGCCTAGCTGCAGGTTGTCAACTCTAGCTCTTCCGGTACCAAGGGAAACCTAGCAAACCTATACATTTTGGAAAACTAGACAGCCAGGGGAATCCAGGATGGGGTGAGTTGTGTGGCTCTCACCAGGTACTGTTACCCAGAATCCCTTGCAAACCTCAAACTTCCACCAACCCCCCATTCTCCAAAGTCTCCCGAATAAATGGTACCTTACTCTTGTGGGTGGGTCAAGTACTTGTGACAGGCAAGGGCCCAAAACGTACTATGGAGACATCAAAATTACCCATCACAAAAAACCTGGTTTTGCAAGGAGGGTGGGGAGGGCACATGGGTCTTTGGCCCCGGGCTCAGCGGCCATCTAGGGAAATCTACCAAACCCACACATTTCTGAAAACTAGACACACTGGGGAGTCCAGTGAGGTAAGGCTTGCGTGGATCTCCCAACGTTTTCACTACCCAGAATCCCCTGCAAACCTCAAATTTAGCTGAAAAAAAATCACTTTTCCCATACATTTTTGTATGGCATCAATTTGCCGGCCAAATGTCCTACCACCTAGCGTTCCCCTTGGTGGGTGGGCCAAGTGCCTGCGACAGGGAAAGGCTAAAAACAGGTATTGAGGGTATGGCCCTCTATAGAACTCTAAGCTCTATATTGTTTTTAAAATACGTTTTTATGCAACTCTGCATTGGACACCCACACAAGTGAGGTATCATTTGTATCGGGGGACCAAGGGGAACGCTGGGTTGGTAGGACATTTTATCTGGCACAGTGATCCTACACAAAATGTAAGGAAAATAAGATTTTTCTTAGCTAAATTTGAGATTTGCAGGGGACTGTGTAGGAAAACATTTGGCCATCCACGCAAGCCATACCTCCTTGAACTCCTCCGAGTGTCTAGTTTTCAGAAATGTCTGGGGTTGGTAGGCCTTCCCTGCCACGGGTACTTGGCCGGCCCACACAAGTAAGGTACCATTTTTATATGGAGATGTGGGGGGAAGCCTCGGTGGTAGGAAATTTGTCAGCCCAGTGATTTCACAACTTTCCCACACAGAAATGTGAGAAAAATGTGTCTTTTTCAGTTACATTTGAGGTTTGCAGGGGATTCTGGGAAGGAAAGCTTTTGGGGATCAATGATAGACACACCTCACTGGACTCCACTGGGTGTCTAGTTTTCAGAAATGTGTGGGTTTGGTAGGTTTCTTCAGATGGCCGCTGAGCACGGGACCAAAAACGCAGGGGCCCCCCTTGCAAAACCAGGTCGTTTTCAGATAGATAGGGGGCAACTGCGTTTTTGGTCCCGGGGCCTAAGCGCGAACTACCCCAAATAGCCAAAAAAAGGCTTAGCACATGGCGGAAAAGGCCTAGCAGCGAAGGGGTTAACTTTTGAAAGGTCTATCAGAATCAAATTGTCTGTGATGTGTTCCTCAGTTAAAAATGGTAAAATTACAATTTGTATTGCCTGAAACTCAGCGGCAGCTCCTACGTTATGGCAGAGAAGTGTCTCCCTTTCCCCTTGCTGAAAAAATAAAATGATAATAAAACCAATTTATTATCACTTTATTTTTATTTCCCCACTAGAGCCAGCCAAGTCTGGGCGGGCTGTGTTGCATAGCCATTACCCATGTCATGCATTGGAGAACCAGCGCAGACTCCCAGGCACTGTCTGAGCGGCAAACCGAGCCACTCAGGCTAATGCTGGCACTACTCTCATGCTATTCAGAGCAGCGCTGTGATTGGGTGGGAGCCTGTGCTGGGGTCCCAGAGAATGTGGTGACACAATCAGGAGAGAAGAGGAGCACTAAGGTGGATGGCAGCATCTGAGGCAGATCAGGTGTTTTTTTTTCTTCTCTTATTCTTATTCCCTAATGCCCCGTCTCTTCCCCTTTCTCCTCAACCTCTCCCCATTTGAGTTTTGCGGCGGCCCCCCACTGCAAAACCCTTAGACAACTATGGAAATATGAAATATATGATGCCTAAGCTTAGAAGGGTGTCTTCAAAAGGCATACATATATCTCGGTCTAGTTCTAGCATCACATTTACTGACAAGCCAAGTCTGACATTGGTTACTTTCTAAGACTGACCACACAGTGGCTTGGTATGGAAACTCCCACATGACTGCCAATTGGAGCATCTCAGGGGTAATTTTCCTATCAGAACAGGGGCTCCCTAGCCTCACGGGAACAAGGCACTATAGCACCCTTTGCTAAGTGGTATCTCCAAGAAGTAGATTTTGTTCAAAGCTTAGCAGTCTAACAGGACATATCTAACAAATTGGTTAAGGGGTCAGCACAAAGCTCCACTCAAACTAGGGCTTAGCCATTTTTACTTTCTAGTGCATGGAACGATAACATATAGTTTTATTGCCAAACAGCAAAGTTCCTGAGAAAGCAAATTGATGATACTGCTCAAAATCTGGAGTTGTGAAGCATGGGAATGTTACTAGGATTTGATAGGTTTCATTACAAACAGTTGATTGTTTTTCCCTTTAAAGTAACCCTTTTACGGACTCCAGAGATGTGTTATCCCTGGCATTGAGGAGAATGGATAAAAAGTAACCTGGAAAATACCAGGGAGTGAATAAAAAGTACTAGTATAGAGTAGATTTTATATATGTTGCAGAGGAAGGAGAAAATGCCCCTTTTCGTGATTTGTTGTAGAATGTAAATGTAAATGTAAATGTACATGTATTTATATAGCGCAAATCGCCCACATCGCAGGCATCTATGCGCTTGCTTAGGGAACCCGTCCTGGTATTCCCCTGTGAGATACCCTGGCAGGGTATCCACAAGGTGAAAGCCAGGCATACCGCCGCGAGGGGCCGCTGTGGAGATTAAGCAAGCTATTGCCCAGAGTCGCAGAGTGTGAACCCGTGAGTCGAGTAGGCACTGGAGCAAGAATTATCGAGTCCGTGGAATTATTGAGCCCAACCCCCGTTGGGGCGGGGAATTGAACCCTGGTCCAGGGCCGATCTCAGCTTCCGGGTCTGCCGAGTGGGAAAATGAGAAGTCTGAGTAAAATGTCACTCCTCCCAATTTTTTGCTATTATAACATTAGGAGGTTCCAGTTCTGGTGGTCACTAAAAGAGAGTTCAGAATGATTTTTATCATGAAAGTTAGAACTCTGTTTTGTCAATCAATCTTTATTCAAAGCAAGCATTGCTTTATAAAAGATACAAAAGCAAGTTTAAGATAAAGCATGCTACATTAAAAACAATCATCACAATTTAAAAACATATCTCGATAAAAACGTTAAAAGCGTTATAATACAGTTATGGTCCCTGAGGAGGAGAAGAAAAACTTAAAGTTCAATATCTAGATGGTCTTCCTTAGCCTCACCACTGAAGTTAAAAACTGTGCCGCAGTTATACTTATAAAGTACTGATGTAATTGCTGTAGGTATAAAGAACAAGAGCTGGTCTGCACTGAACAAGATTTACAGTAAAACATACTTCTATCTTGGGTCATGATAAAAACTACAAAAAAAGACAAGATGTTGTTTGGAGGAGTGGTCACAGGTAGAAGGTTAAAGATTAAACAAATCCCTTTCCTCATCCAAAAAAGCAACATACATATGTATTGTGTTTAGTTGAAAACTAGTTAACAGAAAACAGTGAAACCTATTATCCACCCAGCTCAGATATGGATGAAAACCAGTTTGAAAGGATAAAATTACATATGCACAGACAGGTTCTTTGCTAATATTAGTTGTAGTGTGCTCATTATCTCTACATTTCAGCATGGAGAGCCTCAGGTCTTTCCTACTAATCCTATTAAATCCTTGTGGAGTTCTAAAAAAGTTGCCCAACTTTATTTAAGGCGAACAAACATGCTGAAACCAGGCAATTCTTTTAATCCCATCCAGAGATATGCAGTCTCTGAACAAGTTCCTAGTTAGCTCAGATTAAGGTTTTTCCCAGACTGCATGCCATAATAAAAGAGGGCAATTGGGATTGAATCCTAAATAAATAACATTCCTAGCTCCTTGTGACAGATATAGTTTGGACAATTAGGCGGGACAGCTAAAAGTTCTTTAAATATTTATTTTCCAAAATCTGAAGCAAAGCTGTACATGCGTGACCCATAACAAACCGCTTTACTTTTTAAAAAGTTGACATTTCCTCAACCGGGTTCCTTCCTAGTCTTGCAGCAAATCTATCCACAGCATTTAATGTTCTCTCAAAGTACAATTTTTTTTAGTCACATGCCTAGACCAGGAATTAAAAGTGATACCCCAAATAGGAAAAAAAATGTGTCACCGTAATTTTTTCCCCCTGGATAAAAAAGGCCTTGCATTTTTTTTTTGTCCAATGCCACTATCAAGACATACGATTTGCTTTAATTAACTTTTAGACCTTGACCCTCCATAAAAGGCACAAAATATACAAGACACTGTAATGCATTACCAGTGCTGGCCATTAATACACTTGTTCGCATATAATGTGTGTTAGGCTTGAACCAATACAAGACCCAACTATTGCTTTAGCAGACAATGCCATTAATGTATAATGTAAAAAAAAATGACACTAATATGCATCCCAGTCTTACACCCCAACACACATTAAAATAATTAGTAGATTTGCTGTTATGACCATACAGTACCTCTCCTGTAGTATCAGTACAAGCCTGACAAATAAAATTAATATTGCATGTGTCAACCCCCAGATCAGATAAAAGGTCCCATTGCAAAGAGTGGTTAACTAGATCGAAAGTGGATGCGAAATCCATAAATGAAAGGTACAGAATTTCCTGCTTGGCAACTGTATATTTATCAATAGTACAAGCTGAATTGAGGCATTGTTCGGTTGTACCGATACCCTTTCTGAAACCATATTGAATAGCTGACATAGCTTTATGGCCCAGTACCCACCCTTCTAGTTTATCCAAAAGTATCCTCCCTGCCACCTTCATCTAGGAATCAAACAGCAGAATGCATATGTGGCAGTCTGAATCGGGATTATTAACCTTCCTGAAGATCAGGCCTAGAACAGATTTCCTCCATGAGAGAGGAGACCCTTCTTTGACTATAGCATTCAGGACTTTAGCAAATCATCTTGCTGCTCAACTTGATAGCAATGGCCACCTTCTCCGAAGACTGGAAACACTCAGAGATAAAACCGCTACTCAAAGGGCTGTCTGCTGACCCCACACACTCTAGAACTACCAGCCCATCTCCTTACTCCCTTTTCCAGCCAAGGTCCTGGAGAAAGCAATCAACAAACAACTCGCCAATCACCTTGAGCAAAACCATTTCTTCGACTCCTCCAGGTTCTGATTCCGCAGCAATTACAGCTCTGAGACTGCCATGAGCGCAGCCACAGACGACATCCAAGCCCATTTCAACAGAGGAGCTATGGCGGCCCTGACCATCCTTGATCTCTCAGCAGCTTTCTACATTGTATCCTACCACACACTGATCACAAGGCTACACAGCTTCAGCATACAAGAGAATGCTCTCAAATGGATCGCATCATTCCTCACCGGAAGAACGCAGAAAGATCGCCTACTGCTGTTCACCTCCAATCCCAAATAAATTCTTTGGGGTGTCCCTCAGGACTCATCCCTAAGCCCCACCCTTTTCAACTCCTACAGGACACTCCTGGCCAATCTCATCAGATCTTACACAACATCATATCATGCACAGATGATACTCAAGTCATCCTCTCCCTTTCCAAGGGGAAACATCCTTTACAACGTAACTGGTACAACGCGCTACCGTTATGACGCAGCTTTAACAACGAAAGTCGTAACAACGACTTTCGCTGGAGGGCGCTCTAGGATAGGGGATAGTTTAATTTACTATCCAACATCTTCCCTACTATCCACGGGTACTGTTGTTGGAATAGTAAATCAAACTATTCACTATCAGCGCCCCCTAACGCAAGTCGTTGGAACGACTTGCGTTGTTAAAACTGCGTCGTAAAGGGACGCGGTGTAACGGTACGCGTTGTACCGTCATACATCCCTTTCCAAGGACTCCCACCAGAACAAGATTCCACAGATGCATGACGAGCATTGCCAACTGGATGAGAAACTTCCTGAAGCTCAAACACTGATAAAACGGGAGTACTAATCTTTGGCAACAGCAATAATCACTGGAACGCTTCCTGTTGGCTTGTGAAACTAGGACCAGCACCCTCCTGTTGAACCAGATCAGAAAACTCAGCATCATAGTTGGTAGCAAGCTCATCATGACATCCCAGATCAACGCAGTCTCCTCTGCCTGCTTCTTCACTCTGCACATGCTACAAAAGATCTTCAAGTGGCTCCCCCTGATCACTACATGCACTATCTCACAAGTCCACATCATCAGCAAACTGGAGTAGGGCAACACTATCTACTTAGGGATCGCTGCACACCTCCTCCAGAGACAACAGACCATTCAGAATGCCACAGCCAGACTTGTCCTCAACCTTCCAAGACTGACCACCATCACCCCTCATCTCAAGGAACTCCACTGGCACCCTGTACAAAAGATATGCCTGTTCAAGCTGATGCCCGATGCATACAAGGCCCTACTCAACCTATGGCTGACCTTAATTAACCACCGCCTCTACTTCCACTAACGATACAGACAGCTACGTTCCGGTTCCCTTTCACTCACCTACACTCCCAGCATCAACAGAAGCTCGAGAGGAGGATGCTCTTTCTCCTACCTAATAGTGAAGACATGCTATGGTCTCCCCTTGCAGCTCCGGACCGCCTCTTCTCTAAGGAAATTTTAGAAAAGTGCTCAAGACCTGGCTATTCGACTGAGTCCCTTGGACCCAGCAAGTCCCTAGATGCCCTCCTGGGTAATTAGCAGTGCTATATAAATCAACCAATTGATTAAATGAAGCTCACAACTCAATACACCCTATAAATAAATCCAATGGGACGTCGTCTGTACCTGAGGCCTTGCCCTTGCGACATCCCTTGACGGCTGCTATGACATCCTTAACACCAAAAACCAAGCCCTCCACTTGTACTGGCTCAATGTCCCTTACTGAGGTTAAAAGAATCCTCTAGACATGGACCTGCCTACCCTAGGCACATAGCTGAGAAATTAAAGTCCAATCATCTGGAGAGATATTAGACAATAAAATAAGTCCTTTTTCCTCCCAAAAAACTAATTGTTAATTATCACCTTGCCTATGTGCTGCCATGAGATCCTCCCATGCTTCCTTCTTAAGCCTTTGCTTCCTTTCCAACACAGTTCTCTTACAGAGTGGTCCATACAAGATAAGAACATTTTTATACCGTCGGACAGTCTTTAGGCCCGACATCAGGCCCTTATGTGCCTTTCTACATTCATGATCAAACCAGCTCTGTGTTTAGGTCTCGCAAGCGTTGCAGAGCAACACGCTGCTCGCTCTGCGAGACCTCTTGTGATCAAGTAGATTTCAGAAGGGGACTTGAAGCCCCGCCCATCATTTTTATTAGGTTGCATCAGTGTTTATGCTAAATGCACGCTGGCTTCCTATTAAAAAGGATGCTTCTTAGTTACTACCCTGTCTCCCTTTTGGACAGCCCATCCAGACTGGGTCGTCAGCTTCAGTATTTCAGGTATTTCTTATCTGAAGAAGGCGTGTTGTAACAAATCATGTTCCCGAGTCGTTTGACTTGCATCGAGGTTCAGGCAGAGTTCATGAAGCTCCGCGCTATCAGCGCCGTGCACTGAACCTTCGGAGCCCAGCTCTCGTATATTAAGAGTTTTTGTTTATTTTAGGGTGGGGAGAGGATTTAATCACAATTTGCTGGTGGGAGTTAAAGTTGGCACATAAAAGGGGAAATGCGATTTATTTCTCTATTTTTTTATCTCTTTGAGCACGAGCGATTTGGAGAAGGAGGCGGGGAGACAGGCCGTGCGCACAGCTGGCAGCGTTTCTTTACACACAGGGTGGGTGGTTTCGGAAATACAGGCGACGCTGCCAAAGCCAGCAGCAAAGGCTCATAGTGTAAACCAATTTAAGAGGGATTGGGACACATTTTTGGAAAAGAAGTTTAAACAGGGGCACAGCCGCTCTTTAGACTGTGTGGCAAGGGCGATGATTTTCGCGTCCCGGTTGTAGCCCGTGGACGCGACCAGCCAAGACCACAGTGATTTCTGTCTGGTGGTTTCCATCCAGGACAAACGTTTCCCATGCCACGCAAACGAGTACCTTCCGCCCGGGCCGTAGCGTCGACAGCCGTCCTATACAGGAGTAATGAAGAACATGAGGAATAAAAACGTTCCTTCTTTCAGTGAGCACAAAACTTGCATAGTGCCTTAGTCAGATATCTTGGCGCTGTAGAGGATTTAATCGCAATTTGTTGGTGGAAGTTAAAGTTGGCACATCAAAGTGGAAATTTTATTTATTTCTCTATTTTTTTTATTACTTTGAGCACAAGGGATTTGGAGGAGGAGGCTTGGAGACTGACCGTGCGCGCACCTGACAGGGTTTCTTTACACCCAGGGTGGGTGGTTTCGGAAATACAGGCGACACTGCCGAAGTCAGCACCAAAGGATCATAGTGTAAATCAATTTAAGAGGGAGTGGGACACATTTTTGGAAAAGAAGTTTAAACAGGGGCAGATTTAGCGAGGGCGATGATTTTCACGTCCCAATTGTACCCCGTGGACGCGGCCAGCCGAGACTACAGCACTTTGTGTCTGGTGGTTTCCATCCAGGATAAACCTTCCCCACGCCACGCAAATGAGTGCCTTCCACCCAGGGCATAGCATCAGCAGCCGTTCCATATAGGAATAATAAAGAACATGAGGAATAAAAACGTTCCTTCTTTCAGTGAGCGCGAAACGTGCATAGTGCCTTAGGCAGACATCTTGGCGCTGTACTCTTCAACAGTATACTTGTCCGAATTGGTGCGTAATGCAGGGTGGTCCGTTCCATTGGGTGAAAAGGACATCACGGATTTCAGAGGACTGTCCCGGCTGGGGGGGTAGACAAAGCCATCTTGAGCAAGGGATCAAGATGGCTCTGTCTACCGCATTTTGACGCTCCTCATTCAATGAACTTCCTGCCTGTTCTTGTTTTTGTCCCGTTTCTGGACCATGACTTCTTTACCACTGCTGACCATAGGGAACCATGTTTTCATTAGTCTTTTAGCACTCCGAGGGAGCCCACTGCTATTCTTTGCTCTCTGCTCAACATGCTCACCGCCCCATTGTCCCTGTTTCCCGTCCACACATTATTGGCTTTTTGAAAACTTTTTTTGAAAGCTCACAATTGTTTCATAATTACTTTGCCAAGCAGCCAGCAGCTGCCCACTGTTACTAGGCTGCTTGGCGTCCAGTTCATCCTTTGGTCCCCTGTCCCTCCCATTGCCTCACATCTATTAACATTATAAATGACAATACCTTTTATTTATGTTTGAAAAACCAAAACATAAATAAAAGACATTGTCATTTACAATGCCAATAGGTCAAACTCGCATAAATGTGAGACCTATTGCATTGCAAATACTTGCGTATCTGTGCGTTTGGGATAGTTAGTGCCACACAATGTCAGGGTCTGAATATTCGCCTGAAAGAAACTCTTCCTTTTCACTTGATTGTAAAGGCGCGTGCCCAGCTAGAGTTTTTGGTTCCAGAACATCATCACCGACTAAACTTGCAACAGCAAGGGGAGCTACAAACCGTGGTGCTACTTTTCTTCTGTCCGGTGCTCCAGTATGGGGTACCTCTGTTGTGTAATTGCAGTGCACATCTGTCCTAATGAGGGAGTAAATTTATGGCAGCTCCGGGCATTGTGATATTGATCATAGTTGCAGTGTCACGTTCTCTGCCAATTCCGGGCAGGAAACCTTAACTAACGCTCAGGAATCCGAAGGGGGATCATTTAAAGCACGCATTGTGTAGCTTGTCGTCACCTGGCTAGCGAATGCTGCGAGGGTACGATAAACCCTCACGGGAGTGGGAGCTAATTACTCCCATAAGGTTGCGCGGTGCAGAATAAAATACATTAATTAATCCTCAAGGATGAGTCACATGATGTGGGCTCGTTTTAGACATTTCTGAATTTAGGAGGAAGGTGTGGCAGTCCCGGTCGGGTATTCGTTGCAACTGTTAACCCCTTCCATGCGTTCGGCGGCCAACGGCCGTCGCGAGCACTACCTCCGTAGTGCAGCGCACGTCCGTTGGCCGACGCAGCTCCGCCCACTCTGCTAAACCGCTGCACCGGTTAAAAGTCCGATGCTCGTGTTTATTTGTGTTTTGGGGTGTAAACACCATACTCTTTCATTTTAGAATGTATTTTTAGCTGTGCAACCTTATTTCCCCAGTCATTTTCCCAGATGAGACGTTTCAGACTAAATATGAAAGTGAAAGTGTCCAGTTGGAATTATTAGGAGGATAGAAAAAGAACAAGCCTTTCCGATGCAATAGGTCTCGCATTTTCGAAACATTGACCTACTGGTATTGTAAATGACAATGCCTTTTATAATTGCAGGTTTTTAAACATATACAAAAGGCATTCTCATTTACAATGCAAATGGATCAAAATCTTGCAACTGCGAGACCTATTCATTGCAAATGCTTGTTTAGATACTCTCGGAGATCGTGTTAACTGGGATTTCAAATGCTAGGACAAACAGGCATGCATTTTTACTATTACTTTCCTCTGGGTATGGACATTTAAGCACAGCTCTATTTGTGCATTTGTTTTGTCAGTGTTCTGCAAGATGAAATTATTATTCATCAGGAATCTGGTGTCAATAAGCAAAGGCCAGTAGCTGAGGGGTCAGACCTGTCTTTATGAAGGTCTACTAAGACCTGGGTGTCGTTAGCATAATTTTGGGCAGCTCTTCTGTGCATCTCTGCATGTTTTGCCATTGGGATCTATCATATCGACCCAAAACGACATGCTTTTGCTGCTTTCTAACTGTTCTCACCATGTCTTTGTAGGAGAGGCATGTCTTTTCCTCAGTCATACCGGAGGAAGGCAGCATCTGGAATGTGATTTTTTTTTAGCAGCATGGGAATTGCAACTGTTGTGGAGAGTGTAGTCAAAGAGTACAGCTGTGAGCTTAGAAAGACCAGGTTAAAATGAAGACAGCTCAGAGGGTAAATATAGACAAAAATTTAGCAAAGGAAGATTCAAACCACTAAAATATAAAGTATAGAATGTTGAAATACCACAATTGCATATGAAGTAGGAGAACCAAACACGGAGTAATTCTAGAACTAATGATCATGGATATGAGAATAACTGGAGAGGCTTAGTTTTAATATAGAAATTGTTTGATAATGTAATAAATGCACAGAATGGTCTGCCAAAATGTGTTACCAACGGAATATTAAGGATTGATGTATTTGGCAGTCGTCACTTGCCATCAACTTCATGTTTTAAACATGTTACGCCATGTATGTTTGCAAAGTTCACTATCACCTGAGAGGGCATTTTGGTGTTAAGCAGGTGTGTGTGCCTAGTCCTGCCTATGGTAGGTTGGTGAATTGAAAAGCCAGTTCTTCGGCTTCTTGCGGAATTTAAGAAGAGAAGAGGAGGCTTTGATGTGGAGAGGAGGTTGTTCCACAATTTAGTAATGTGGAAAGAATGCGTGTCTAATTCTGTGTATAAATAGGATATGGGCGATTAAGAATCCTGTGGGTCACAGGTGAATATCTGGTTGGTGGAAGGAGATGCGACTGTTCAGGTAGGTGGGGCCTATGTTGTGTAGTGTATTGCATGTGCGTATAGTTTGAAATGAGTACTTTTATGTATTGGGCGTCAGTGGAGGACCTTGAGGTGTGGTGTGATGAGAGTTCTGCGTGGAAAGCTGAGGATGAGTCTGGCAACCAAGCTCTGAATGGTTTGTAATTTCCGGTGGGTTGCTTTGTGATAGGAGGCGTCCCAATAGGCCAACTTGCTGGTAACGTAGGCATTAGTGATGGTTTTGTTGCTTGGGAGCCATCTGAAGATCTTTCTCAGCATCCTCAGGGTGTGGAAGTAGGAGGCAGTGACAGTGTTAACTTGTGAGGTCAGGTCCAATTTCCCATAGATGATGATTCTGAGATTCTTAGTATGAGTGCTGGGTGCGGGTTAGAGTTTGGCTGGCCACCAGTTGGAGTCTATTGGTGAGGTGTTCTTGCCGTACATCACTACTTCTACCTAGTCGGTGTTGAGCTTGAGACAGCTGGCTTCCATCCAGTTAACAGTTGAGGATGTTGTTTTTGTGCGGATGATGTTGGCCAAGAGGACCATGAATGTGTTGCTAGAGGGTGGAGCTAAGTGATGAACCTTGAGAAAATCCACAGATGAGTTTGTGGGCTTCCGAGTAAGGTGCCAGGCTGACAGCTTGTGTTCTATCCCTTAAGAAGGAGCAGATGCTGCAGACAGCAGGCCCTTGCATGCTAATCTAATGCAGGCGCCTGTTGAGGATGGGGTGTGAAATTGTGTCATATGCTACAAAGAGGTCTAGGAGAATGACGGCTGGCATGTCTCCTCCTCAAAGATAATGCAGATGTCATCCTTGGCAGTGTTAAGCGCTGTTTTTGTGCTGTGGTTGTGCCTGAATCCAGACTGTGTGCTGTCGAGGAGATGATGGTTACTGAGGTGGTTGGTGAGACATCAGTTGATTAGTTTCTCTAAGACTTTTGCTGGGTATAGTAGGAGGGAGATGGGTCTATAGTTGGAAAGAGTGTGGTTGCTTGAGCAGGGACGTTACTGAGGCATGTTTCCAGATGCCTGGGAATGGGCTGAGTCAATGGGGGTGTGAAGAATGAGTGTTAGTGCTTTGCTGATCCTTAGGAGACCTTTGGTTAAGGCATAAGAGGGCAAGGCTCAAAGGGCCCCCTTTTAGAACCCCTACCCCAGTGGATGTTCATGGCAGCAGCAGTTCTGACAAGGTCACGATTCATTCTCCAGCTGTGATGGGAAGTTCAGTTGTGATGGTGACACAGTCCGGTTGAATGTCAAAGTTGCAGTATATGGAGGTGATCTTGGTACAAACTACTTTGTTTTGTCAGTCTAATTGCTGCACTAATAAAACCGGCATAGTAAAGAGGAGGACAAGGCTGTATGTTGGTTCCTTGAGCTGCGTAGCTTGATCTTGAAATTCGATGTTATTGTACACAAAATTCAGCAATCCAAATTGTTCCAGAACCATTTCACCTGTACGTTTCTATGTCACTCTTGCATGAAAAGGTAACAAACAGTACAATTTACCATACCCAACATGCACATTAGACAACATGTACAGCTTACCTCCAATAGCTATCAGTCGATCTCCTCTTTGAAGATCTGTTGAGGCAGCCAGAGAATTTGGTGCTACAGTTTCAATACACACATGGCCAGCATCCCCCTCACTGGCTTGTACTTGCCGAAAAGTGAGACCTATGCTCTGTGAGTTTCCTTTGATTAGCTCGGCCTGAGAAGACAAACCAACAGAAATGTTTTCAACAAGCTTATTATTTGGGTTATTTGTTTTTATCATTCAAATCTGCGAAGTAGAAGAATTAAGAACCTAATGGACAATACTCTTAAAATACTAACTCTAGGGTTTCATAAACCTTAAAACAATGGGACTGCATTTTCCTCTACTAACTTTAACTTGGTTTTAAGTTTCAGTGACTGAGTTCAACGCCAGCTTCAAAGACTCTAAAGTTTACTCTTGTCTTATTGGAGTTGCGACTTGTAGGTTGCATAATGTGCGGATATATGTTTTTAAGTTATAACCAAGAATTGGAATAGTTTAGGCTAATCAGGAGTTTGTGATGTGGTGTTAGGTGTTGAATTGTGTTAATCTGCTTTGTATGTTTTATGGAATGTTATGAGTCAAGGTAACATTGGTTGTGGCCACATGTGCTGTGGTATGTCTCATAACTACAAAGACACAAACAAGCCCTTCAAGTATAGGGATGATCCCGAAGAGGCAGCACGGATGAGAGTATTTTTGGTGACTGCTAAGAGTGTCAGGTCAGCACCAGAAATGATAGCCAGTTGCACGCCTTTTCATTGGCGATCAGTGTATGTAAGGCTCTACAAACGGGGCCTGTGAAAACGGTAGTGATACTGGTTTGCCGGTTTCCACTTCATGAACATTTTTTGTAAACATTGGTTTCTTTTAGTCAGACAAGATAATTCTTTTGCTGGCGAATGTCTTTCCAATAGTGAAACAGCACCTAGTTCAAGAGACATTACAATATAATAATAAGAATGGCTACTCGCTCTCATTCCTTTTTAGTCTATTATTTTAGACTTGTTAATAAATTGTGTTTGCAATGCTACACATATAGAATCCTCTTTATTGGAAATGTAAATCACACTTGCGATCTCACCTGTGCTCTTGGTACCTCTTCACTGCTGCATATTAGTCAACTCCACACCACATCATCCACACCACATCAGTTGACAAAGCCCTTACTTTACAAATATGTGTAACTTATTGCCGACATTAATGCATGCTAACCAAAGGCATGGTCAATTGTTTTCACATCGGCCCAAAGGACTGCTGTAAAAGGATACCTCATTCTGATATAGTGGCTGTTTTCTCCACCTACTTCCAAGAAAAGCTAATCCTGTATGCACATATGATAAACACTATTACTTTCACAAATGGGGCAATGTGGCAATGATCAAACAAGTTACTGACCAGATCTACAAAACTAATGTTTTTCCTTTTTTGAGTAAACTCAGAACTACTGGATAAAGAAGAACTGGAATACTTATTGATAAGTGAGAACGTGCACTGTATCCATGACAAGTGACATATTATTAACACCCTATCAAGCAAATTTATTTTTGATCCTGAATGATATATGGAACTTTGATGCAACAAGCTCAGCCTACCTTCAAATGCAACTTTGTCAAAAGAAATCAACACTTCACAGTCAATGTTTGACTTAACATTCCTTTTTTTCATTGCGCTTCTAACCAAGGATATAACAAGACCGGGATTAAGGATTTTCTAGTTATGATGGCCATGAAGAACATTCGGTAGTCCATATTGATAACCTAAAAGCTGATGTCGGCACATCATACAACAACCACACTGATGCAATACAAGACAAGCTGCCACAACACAAAACAAACTCCATATGTGGTTCAACACAAAAAACACCAGGATGAGGTCTGTAAAATAGAATTTTAATCTTGTTCATGAGGGGCCCAACACCAAATACAGCATAATCTGACAGACACGATTACTGCAAAGTGTCAAAAGCCAGCCTTCATTCAATTAATAGGGAATTCATAAAAACAGACAGATATTGACATACAAAAAGCATGAATCTGACAGGAAATTAAATCTGAAAGGAAAAATCAGTTGCTATCGTGTAGGAGCCATTGTTAATATATTGAATAATACTCACTGAAGACTGATGCCCATAACTTGGGTATTATGAAATACAGAAAACTTCTCTTAGTCTGCCGACTGACTTTGTTGCATACAAGACCTATAGTTCAGCAATAATGCATTTGAATGTCCAAAATTAATTCTGCAAGCCATTCCAGTTAAAAAATGTTTTTAAAAATAAAAACATTGACTGGTTATACACACCGGCTTTTCCATGTCACTGTTTAAAAACGTATTGGTGCATCACAGTACTTACAGAAATCAACACCAGAAAAAAAGCCACTGAATTTATTAACAACATCTAAAACTAGCGACATGCCGGACCCTAAACAAGTGTGAAGAAGGAAGTTGGATATCATTTTCTGGATAGACTACCGCATGTTCACCCAAAGCGCCTTGCAAAACTTCCACCTGTCATTTTTTGTATGTTAAAGCTCTTATTCGTAGCTGCCTATCCTCCCAAAGTAAGCCTCAGTAGTATGAAAAGTAGTAACAAATTCAAGCCCTCCCTCTTTAAATCCTGAGTAGCAGGACAAAACGTCCTATGCAATAACTGCATTATCAAAACGAATCGTCATATATGTCAAACCAGTCTATATTATGTTAATTCGAAAACGTAACTATTTTTGATTGATCATTTTTACATTACCGGGGCTCTGTAAATCAACGCTCTTTCTCAGTAAGATATTCAACATAACAGCAGCATAACCGGTATTGTGCAGGTTGTTTTGGGTCAAGGATAATGTCGGGGCTGATCTCACAGTTAGCAAAATTCATTATATTTAACAACCTTTCAGATTTCCACAGCATTTTAGAGGTGCACATTTTGGTTCACTATTCTTTTAAATTGTTTAACAACTGAAGTAATAATAATAATAATAATAATAATAATAATAATAATAATATTAATAAAGGGGCTTATAAAGCGCCTGGTGACGCCTCCCGGCGTATCCCCGCGTTGTGGAGAAGTGTAAAAGAATACACAAAAAATGGCTGGTTTATACAGGTAACAGCCGAAAAGAGAAATTGCAGAGGTATATAAAGGTTTTTAAAAAAGAAAGGATGAGATCTGAAAGCTAAATCCTGTGTTGGCCCAAAAAATCTGAGGAAATTGAAAATCGCATGGCTGATCGAGATTTGGCTGCAAAATTAGTTCCCAAGCACAAAAAAGTAGAGCATGAATAAAGATTGTTTGAGGTGAGGATATCATAGATGCAGTGACAGAGATTCACTAAACCCAATTATGTTTTTACTTAACTATCTAACCAGGTCAAGAGAGCTCATTTACTTGCATGCATTAGGGCCCATGGCACCCGTATATGCCACTGTGCTGGACACAGTGAAGGCAGTCATTTGGGGCATTCTCTGTGCAGCTAGGGATCAGCCGGAATACTTGCAGCCAGAGGATAAAGGTAGAAGAAAAACTGCCTTAGGTGCGAAATTCAATAGAATCCCACCATGAAACGTACAATGGTTATGATATGGCATGTAAATTAAATGCAACACACCATCTTTCAGCTAATTATAAAGACCTCTCCAACGAACACATAACTTTCTTTGGGTAACACTCTTTCTGGTGGATTCTCTGTCTGGCAGCAGATTCCAAACCTTAGAATACTCCACAGATGCCAGACTGGACCCAGAAACCTTTCTCCAGCATGGATCATGTGTACCACTGGGTGGCACTGTGCAGCTCCACAATAGCTCCATACCGCCACGTTAGTGGAGGAGGGGAGCTGCATATAAACTCCGCCCCTGCACACTGATGTCAGTCCTGACTCTCTGTGTTTTCCAACACGGATCTGGAGTTCTGCTCCCAACAGTCGTTCATTCGACAACTTCCAAAATAAATCTAATGTTCTAGAGAACTATGTCCACTCCCAAAACAACAGGTTTCAAAACTATGCTGTGACTGTAGAAAGCAGATGTCAGTTATAGGCTTGCACACAGTGCATCTCTGGTATTTGGTCTTGGGACACAACTCCAAGTTGTGTGATAAATGCACCCTCATGCACCCCAAGGTGATGGGGACCAAGATGC
This sequence comes from Lissotriton vulgaris, assembly GCF_964263255.1. Taxonomy (NCBI): domain Eukaryota; kingdom Metazoa; phylum Chordata; class Amphibia; order Caudata; family Salamandridae; genus Lissotriton; species Lissotriton vulgaris. The sequence continues at coordinate 1,156,261,283 of NC_141693.1, forward strand.
AGTGCTGTGTTTTGCTGTAACCCTACTGGTTCGGTAAGGATGTTTAGTAAGAAAATCATGGCCACCAGGAACCTTGCTGTTATGCCTTGCCACCTGCCTATTCACTGGTGGGCAGGAACAAGGCTTTAACCACATGCCCATCAAGGATTCGGTAGGAATTTTGGTAAAGGGGAACAAGGGCTCAGATGTGGCTGGTGCAGACTGCAGAATTTCGATGAGGACGTTCGTTTTGGTCTCACCTGAGGGCAGCTGCAAATCCAGGACCTAAGCTGCCCTTCAGACCACTACTGAAATTATGCATTCTCTTCAGGTGGTGGCCCAAGTGACAAGTCAAACCTGGTCTCAAGTGAAGTATAGAGCCCCCTGGCCTCTTGCACACCCAAAAGTTCTCATCTGTATAATGAGGGTGGAGGAATCCATCCTCCTTCCATCATCATCCCTGTGAGAAGTTGGCCTGATATGTGATGTGCACTATTCTAGTGGGCACCCTGTATCAGTCCAAACAACCCTTATGGTGATAGTTGTAAGGTCAACCTTATAGACCAGCTATCCTAGAGGTAGCATGGACAAAGTAGTCTTAGGCTTAAACTTCAGAGGGTATGTAAAGCCAGCTGTTTTACCATATGTAACCCCTTGAATACCAAGTGAAAGGACACCACACAGGTTATATATACAATATACATGTATTTATTACTAAAACAACCCCTCTGAGCTCTTTATGAGATCAGAGGCACAAGCACATAACAAGATACTCAATTATCATACAATAAGTTGCACAAAATACAGTAGGGCCCTAGGGGCACGCTAAACCATATACCAAAATAGTGGTATAAGAACCACGTCACGGACAATGGATAGGCCTAGGGCATCGCTGGGGCTACGCTGTACTACCAAAGGATAGGAAGCAGGAGGCCCACGGGAAGAGTGTGCAGTGTCTTAGAACACATGAGAGTTACCATAGAGTTAGAATGGGAACAAAAGAATTGGAAACTAGTTCTTTTAGGACACTTCCGGATGGACTAGGAGAAAGCTACTGAAAACTGGGACACTAGGATAGCCAATACCCACAGGAGCACCGGAGTACTCGCGTTATCTCACCCACAGGAAGCGGATGCATAGGTGTCAAAGTGTGTCGGTTTTGTCGCTGAATCCTATGGAGCCTTGGAGAAAGATGCTGCAGGCGACCAGGAGAGAAGTGTCCGGTTGGATCCAAGGGTGGATCGAGGATGAAGAGCACCTGAAAGCAGAGGGGACAGAGTCTGGGTCACTAGCCAGTGACCAGGAAGGAACCAGGCGATGTCGTGAAGCAATCAGGTGATGTTGTGAAGCTTGTCTCTGCAGCCACGTGGACCAGGAGGTGTCGACGATGACCAGGAGCTGGGCACGGACTGTCCCATGAAGGATCTCGCTGTCGGCGGTGTCGGCTTCCGGATTGGAGTCAACAAGCCTTGGCAAAGGCAACCCACGCAGGAATTGAAGATGGCTTCTTGATCAGACCAGCAATATCTGATGGGCTTCTCCTTTTCAGGGAAGCAAGGGCCAGCCTGGAGCAACCAGGCCAGCGGTGTAAATTCGTAGGTTTGTCGTCACAGAGGCCACTAGCTAGCGGGCAAGTGACCAGACAGACGCGTCGAGCACAAAAACACTAGAAGGCCCCACGCGGCACTCGTGAAGTGTGGAGGGCTGTGCGTCGGTGCAGAAGATGCTGGGGCTGCTCAATCCCCAATGCACAGCTTTGAGGGTGCCTCGGTAGCTGCGCAGGTAGCAAAGTGCAGGTTATCCAAGATGGCCGGTCCCACGTCTCTCGTCGCCTCCACGGGTCTCAGCTTTGCTGTGGATCGGGCTCAGGGAATTATGGAAGTCTGGTTCTCGTCAGGCTCTGTGATCGGGCTCCGGCGGCAGTGTCAATAACGCAAACCGCAGATCGCTGGATGGTGCCTGTATGCACAGGGTGGTCACTCCTTAACCAAAGGGAGATTCTTCAGTTTTCTATCTTCAGTAGAACGTCGAAGGTCCAGAGTTTCGTTTCAAGTTTCAGTTCAGGATAAATCTAAAGTCTCTTGACTCAGCTCCTCCCTATATACCAATCTGAGGGGCTGGATTACCTGCTAGGTCCCTCCTATGGGTGGGACCAGGGAAGGGGGTGGTTACACCCCATTCCCTCTGTCCAGTTTCGCGCCAGAGCTGGGGCTGGAGTGCCCCAGCAACTGGTTTGAACCGGGCTATGCATGGGACACCTTGTGTGCCCCAGGCAGTGTCTCATTTCATTCAGCCCTCCCTGCCCCAATACACTATGGCCAGTCTGTGGTGGTGCTAGCACCTCCCAAGACAAGAAACCTATTGTCCAAGCCTCCCTCGCTGGAAGGACTCCAGCGAGGTCAGACTTGTGTCTGTGGCAGCCGCATCCATTTTGTGATGCAGAGGCTCTGGTTAACTTTAACCGGGTTTAGTAGGAACAACATGTCTTCTCCCTCTAGAAGGGTGAAATGCTACCCCTGTCGCCAGAACTGGTGAGGGGGTAGTATTCCAAAGCTTATGACACCTTACACGACATGTTTTGATAAAGCCAAACCAAAGTTAGCATTCAACCGCGAGGATGATAATGCACTTAAGAGTATATGGTATGGCTATATCATAGAACAGCTATAAGGACATGGTTCCAAAAGCTGCAGACAGGCTCAGCTCATGCTAGAGCCTCATCTCACATAAAATCAGGCACTCTGCCTCCAGGATTGTTAAGACCTGCCATAGGAGTGACTTATAGGTATATATGTGTCTATATGTAAATGTATGTATAGGGATACTACACCTAAGCAAGGGGTGATTACACAACCTTGCCCCAGCTGAGTGATCAGCCAGTTGTGTCAATGTGAATGGCCAGCCAGGGGGGGGCATAATACATACTGCAGCCCCTGGTAGGCCTTGGATGCACCTATGCCCTGGGTACCTAAAGTACACTGTACAGGGGCTCATAAGGTGACCCAATATCCAATTGGTAATGTACCTAAAGTACATGGTATGAATTTAGAGAGAGCACAGGTAGGCTGTGGGTCTGATTAGCAGGCCCACATCCACATTAAGTCGAAAACCAGTAAAGCTAAAAAGCAAAAAGTGGGGTGATCATAGGAAAGCAGACCCTACTCTCCTACAATCCCCATCTTGGGATGTGCCTTGTTCAAAGTCAGGGCCAAACAGATAATAGGGCCTCTGCTTGTGGCCCTGCTAGCGCATCCTCCCTTGTAGAGGCATTTGTTCAGAGGCATGCTAAATAAGGATTGGTGGGGTTTTGTAATCTCAGAGTGTGACATCAGTTGAGATAGGGCTGAAGACTGTTACGTGCCAAACATCAGAATCAGTACCTTCTGTTGCTGGTGGCTTTGGTACCGGCATCGATGTGGACAGGCCAGGTGCAGGTCTTGGACCAGAGTGAAAGTCTTCTCCAAAGTCGGTATGGGGCCTGGAGAGTGTTTCAAAAGGTCCAACAGTGATGAGGATATAAATGCCAATGGCAACCCGACTGGTGGTCCCCTGCTGTTCTTTGGAGGCCAAAGGTGTGCCAGAGTAACCCGAAGTACACCAAAGATTTGCAGTATGGCCTCCTCGAAGGCTTCAATCTGCTGTGGCATTGCCGATGGCCCAGGAAATTCAAAGCACACCAGGATCAGTTGGGAAATCGGCTCCGGGACTGCAGACCTACAGGGAAACAGACTTGCATCATGGCATCCTCCGAGCCATCTCTTTGGAAAAAGAGTAGCGGTAAGCAGTCAAGTACTGCTTTTTTGGGGGTTTGCTGTAGGACTTTAATGTGACCTTATTGAAGGACTTAAACTGTGACTTTCCTCTTGCCGGAACAGCCTCAAGAGCAGGATAGAGTCGGAGAGCCAACAAATTGGAGTAGAGGCAGAACTTACGCAAGGGTCTTGACTTCTTCATATGTTCAGCAACACAGATACAGCTTCGCTTTTCAGTTCTGTATCGTCTTCAGATACATGAGGGCGCATTCATGTCACAACTTCAAATCATATACCCAGTTCAGCCACCAGAGACCCACCTCGTACAGGTCTGTCACAGACATCAGTTTTTTACCAACACACCATGGTATGAAAGCGGTTGTTTTGGGAAGGGACATTGTTCACCTTCAAAATGGTTCTTATTTGCTGCTGCTTGCGCTATTAAATCTGGAGTGGGAAAGAGACAGCATGGAGCAATAGTGTCCACCTAGTGGCGAACTAGAGGATTGCTGGAGAAATGTTTCTGGATCTAGTCTGGCGTTTGGGGAGAATTTTAAGGGGCGGAATCTGCGTTTGGAGGTATCCATCAGAACAATCCTGCATAAGAGGTACCTGACCTTTGCAAACCTGTCCCTTTAGTGGGCAAGTGTGTGGTTGAAAAGAGCCCCACTTTTATAAGCACTTGGAAATGCACTCACGTGAATAAGAGCACTTGTGAGCCTTGCCTTAATGCTCATGGCCAGATGATGATTTCCTGCTCTTGATTTAGTCATGGTGAGCCACTGAGAGCATTGGTTTAATCTTCATTGATGCACACATATTTTCACGAATATGTTAACCCTTTCGCTGCGGCGGCTATTCCGCCGCAGCGCTAGCGGTCGCGGGGGGCGCGCGGGTGAGCTCCGCGGGTGACAGAACCGTTCCGTCACGGCTCGCGGGTGAGCTGTGCTCATGACGGAACGGTTCCGTCACGGCCCCGCCCGCTCAATTAAACGCGCCGCGCAGGCGCGAAATCAGCAGGCGCGGCGGCCGGGCCGTGACAGAACCGTTCCGTCATGAGCACAGCTCACCCGCGAGCCATGACGGAACGGTTCCGTCAATAGCCTCGAAGATGTTAAACACCCTTCTTATTGACAAATGTCTAAAGCACTGCAAGTACTCACTTTTCATTCAAAGCGTTACTCAATTTGTCACTACTGTTTTATAACGCTTTGAACTCTCTCATTGCTTCGCCAAGAAGCCTCAACAGATTCATCACCCCCTGCATAACCTTCATGTCCCATTGCAATGAAACCATAGCTCTGGGACTGTTGATTGATTACATTATGGTTACGGAAACATATCTGAAAACATCTCTTTTCTTTGAATTCCTTTCCATTCTCAAACATTTGCTGTATTTTCCTTGTAACCATCCTCAGGTGCAATGTACCCCACCACCCCGTGAAAAGGAGACGCTCACTGGAGCAAGGTGCACGCTCAACCACACTATAATAACAAAACAATACACATTAATCACAATCGCTGCCAACCACGACACAGGATGAAGATAGATTTCTAGGTAAGAGTAAATGTTGTTCATCTAAAGGCTTTCTTCTGCTTGATGACTAAGGTGCCCAATGACCTATTTAGCGCTCTGATTTTCTTACCATAGCTGGAGCGTCCTTGTTGTTTAACAGAAACTGTTGCCTACAGCATGCATACACAATACAGTCACTGAAACATTAATGACACTTTGCAGTGAAAATCTCTCTTCTGGATGCTCCCAATTGAACATTTTAAAAGGACACCTGCTCAACATTTGCTGCCTAACAAAAAAAGGATATAAAAGGACAACAGAAATCTGATGAGCGACAGGCGCGTCTAAATTTCACCCACATGCTATGATCATTTAGAGGTGTTGTATGATGCGGAGCACCGGGAGTAAAACAGAGCGAGCAATGCAAGATCTGCATTCAACTTAAGTAATACTGACATGACAATTTACATCCACACGTCCTGCTTCGCCAATCACAAAGCTGCAATGCAACATTGTGATTGGTCTGAGCACCACGAATCGGTGCTCATATGGGGACTGGTAGCGTGGGCATGTTCCTACCAGGCTGTGTAATGCAGCCTGGTGGGGAACATGCAAAGTGTGCATGACTGTTTGGCTAGGTCAAGATGGCTGGACAAGCAGTCATAGGCACTAGAAGTGTGCAAACCACTCCTTCCCCTGTGCATCCAGCCCCAACCTATCCCAACCCAGAACCTGAAAAAAATAAAATGATAATAACTATGTTATTATTATTTTATTTTTTCTGCTCAAAGAACAGTGGGGCGACGCTGAGGAGCCGCCCCTGCACAAAATGAAAGGCAATGCTTTTCTCTACCAAACCATCAGTTTACGTATGAAGAAATGCTTGCTTATGAAATTAGATCTTTGTGTTTCGCAAAAAAAGGAGGAATGCAGGGTCCAATCATTGGCCAAGGGGATTCAGCTGAGCTTTTTTTCTTTTAATATTGCTTTATAAAAGAGTAAGGGAAACATACATACAAAATATTGTATATCAGGGATGTCCAATGTTTATCAAATGTGTCATTTGCTGGACAGTAAACGATTATCTAACAGCAACACCTTTGAAAAAACATCTAACAATAGAGGCTATATAGCTGGCATAACTGTACTAGTCATAGTGCTTGCCTTTGTCCCTCCATACACAAATCAGTTCTAGCGTCGACCCTTTTCCATGGACAATGAGTGTCCTAGCTCAAAAAGCACATAAACGACAAAAGCTTTTCATCGGCGTAACAACCTTTTACATTTAACATGTTTTGTATGCCTTCCTCTGCTCCAAAACATAGGAATAAAAAGACAGAGTTAACTGTTTGCATTTTCCAAAAGTTCTGCCAGATACATAAAAAGTCTTGGTCAGGAAAAGAATCCACTTCAGCGAGGGTCACTGTTACAGTCCGATCCACATCTTAACTTGCTCCTTTTTTATTATTATTATTTTTACACACTACACAAGGTGGACAGTATAAATCTCAATACAAATAAAAAGCAAATAATTCATAGAACAGTAATTAAGGGGTATCTGATTGGTACATTCATAAGACTAAAATTCACAAACCGCTGTCAGATAATTCATTGAACATACCGAACAAAATACATGCCTTGATCTAATGTAAACAAGATACAAAGAAGAAGCAAGATCTAAGAAATCAATTAATTTCACAGAATATGGAACAAATGTAACTTCTCCTAATGAATTTATAAAATTATACCAGTAACATTCCTGGGGTTATAACAATTTAACCTAATATAGAGTTAATTTTCAATTCATTACTAACAATTTTACAAATAAAAACAATTTAATCCATGTCCACAAGGATCCATATAGTGTATGAAATCTGGAATCAGTAAAAAATGCAATGCGAAATGGAAATGCATTGTGACGTGCCCTGATGGTGTCTAGATCGCAGATCATCGGAGCCCTGAACAGCCACTAAAAAACAGAACATGTGGTAGAATGCAAATCTAAGGGTATCAACTGTCTATGTAGTAAGCAGTTCGCTCCAAATGTTTGTGTGGCACCAGTTTGCTTGGCATACTCCTCTTTTTGTTGCCGCACTCTGATAATGTTTTTGTATCATTCTGTGGAAGTAGGAATTGTAGTAGTTTTCTGAAATTAAAGAGCGTGCATTTACCATCATGATATAAATAAATTTTTTAAAACACTGTGCTAGGTCTTGTAACAAAGTTACCAATCAAGGGACTTCCTGGTTTACGTTGGATTTGTATATCAAACTATTTCTCAAGATATTCAAAAATTGAGTCCCAGAAGATATTCAATCTATTGCAAGTCCAGATCACACGAGACCAATTAAAAATTTGCAAACATTCGTGACAAGAATTTTCAATTCTATTAAGGACTAGGAGGCGAGGATTATGCTTTTCTCATTTCTTTAATGAAATGCTCAGCAGCCAATGAATGAACAAAAAACTACATCTCCCATGAACACTAGGGAGTAACCATAGAGTATAGCGTATAAAAGGTCAACACATTAGTCTGTCTTCCTCTTTCTTTGTGGGAAAATGTCCAAGTTAAAATAAAATCCTAAATACAACAGGAACAACAATTCCAAACAGGCCGCTGTCATCCAGAGGATCCTGAAAAAGGCAGCCGAAGAACCATGGGTCCAGAAACCAGGAGGAGCAACCGATTCCGCTGAGGAACAAACATCATCACTTCTGGTCTGAACCTGGAAAAAAGATACGAAGCCATAATATCCAAAGTAATACTACTGAACAACAAGTCAGGGAGGGAGAACAAGGAATGAAATATTTGTAACTGCGTATATACAGTCATAATACATTAGCATACAAATATGAAACACGGGTGGGATAATCCTCGCCTCCTAGTCCTTAATAGAATTGAAAATTCTTGTCACGAATGTTTGCAAATTTTTAATTCTATGTCAGGACAGGAGGCTCCGATTATGCTTTTTTAAAGCTGATCCACCACCACAGAAGCCACACTATCAATAGGCTTAAAATAAAACGTCTTAAACACAGAAGCAGATGACCAATCTGCAGCCTTCATGATATCAAACAGAGTAACACCCATGGAATAAGCTTTGGACGCCATCGCTCCACGTGCAGAATGTGCGCCAAACACAGAAACATCAATTCCTGCTTCAGACATAAGCCCCCGCACCCAGCGCGCCAAGGTAGCTGGAGAGACAGGACGAAAAGGCTTTTGTAATGCAATCAGAAGCTGACCCTGCATGTCTGAGCGCAAAGAAGCGGTACTCACCTCATAATCTTTCAGGCATTGAACCACACAAAGTTTGGGGTGAGAAGGAAAAGAAGGATAAGAAATAGAAGGCGTATTAGATTTGGTACGTCTGGAGAGACGAAAGGAAACTCCTTCAGGAGTGAAGCTGCGACCAGCCAGATCCAAAGCGTGTACGTCCGACACGCGCTTACATGAGACCAAGCATAGCAACATAGTCAGTTTTGCCGATAGTTGCTTGCGAGATAAGGAAGCATTGGAAGGCCAGGCCTCCAAGAATCTGAGGACAACTGAAACATCCCACAAGGTAACATACTTAGGAGTGGGAGGTTTCGCAAAACGAACTCCTTTAAGTAATCTGGAAACAAAAGGATGTTCACCCGCGGGTTTCCCATCTATGTGGGCATGACCCGCCGAGATAGCCGACCTGAAACCGTTGATGGTCGAATAAGCCAGACCAGAGGTGGCTAAGGAGGCCAAGAAATTAACAATCATGCTGATATCTGCTGAAACGGGATCAACTTGTTGTTGTGAACACCAATCGCACCAACGCTTCCAGATCCCTTATACCGTTTGTGAGTATTGGGAGCCCATGCCTCACTAAGGAGTTTGGAAGCGTCGCTTGAAAGGCCTGGGAGCGACCAGCGATCCCCGAGATCCTCCACGCGAGAAGGGGGAGGGAGCCTGAGAGGATCAGGGGATGGGGATCTCCGAGAGGGTCCAACAGGAGATTCCACAATGGGGGAAGGAGAAACGGTGGAGCCGAACACATTTCTAGAAGGACCGGAAACCACGCTTGAGCCCTCCAGAGAGGGGCAATCAGAATCAGATCCGTCTGAAATCGTTTGGAGTAGGCCAATACCCTGGGAATCATTAGAAATGGAGGGAAGGCATAGCAGAGGGTCGATGGCCACTGCTGGAGAAAGGCATCCGTGGCCAGAGCCTGAGGGTCCGGCCTCCAACTGTAAAAATGCAGAAGCTGCGCATTGAGGCGTGAGGCAAAGAGATCTAGTTGGCAAGGACCCCAACGCCGATGGAGAGCACGGAAGACCCGAGGATGCAGCCTCCAATCGCTGTAATCCCGGAGATGCCTGGAGTGCCAGTCCGCTATCTGATTGTGGCATCCCGGAAGATACTCCGCAATAACAGTGATCTTCTTCTGCAGACAGAAGTGCCAAAAATCTTTGGCGATCTCCGCCAGGACTTTGGACCTTGTTCCGCCCAGTTTGTTTACATAGCGGACTGCTGATATATTGTCCATCCGGAGAAGGACACAACAACTGGTCTGCAGGGGAGAAAAACATTTGATCGCAAAGGAACCCGCTAGAAGTTCCAGACAGTTGATATGTAGTGTCAATTCCTGAGGGGACCAACGACCCCCGGTCGAGACCGAACCGCAACGGGCTCCCCAGCCCCACCGACTGGCATCGGATTCTATCACTAGATCCGGGGACACACCGAAGAGGGCTCGGCCGTTCCAGGCCTCCATGTGGTCCAACCACCACTGCATCTCCCAACGGACCTCCTCCGTAAGAGGAATCTGATCGGAATATCCGAGGCCTTTCCGGAGATGAAGAATTTTCAGGCGCTGCATTGCCCTGTAATGTAGGGGACCCGGAAATATCGCCTGAATGGACGACGCCAGCAGACCTACTACACGTGCCAACGACCTCAACGACACAGTCGGTCTGGAAATAACAGATGTCAACTCTCTCTTGATATAACGCATCTTTTGGTTGGGTAAGAGAAGTTGACAAGCTACCGAGTCGATCTGGAAACCCAGGAAATCGATACGTTGAGCTGGAACCAAAACCGATTTCTGAACATTGATTAGAAAACCCAGAGACTGTAAAAGAGTGATGGACAATTCCAGATGTTGAAGAAGTTTGCGTGGACAATCCGCCATAAGGAGAATATCGTCCAGATAAATAATCAACCTGACACCCCGAGACCGAAGATGTTCCACAACCGGTCTCAACAGCTTCGTGAAGCACCATGGTGCAGACGAAAGACCGAACGGGAGAACCTGATACTCGTACCAGACTCCCTGCCAAAGAAACTGGAGAAAACGGCGATGTGGTTTGTAAATTGGAACCGAGAGGTACGCATCTTTGAGGTCCAGCCGGACCATCCAATCCCCTTCTCGAAGGAGATCTCTCAAGAGATGGATTCCCTCCATCTTGAAATGGCGATAGACGACTCCGCCGTTGAAGTCTTTCAGGTTGAGAACAAGGCGAGCACCGCCCCCTTTTTTCTCGACCAGAAAGACAGAGCTGGCAAAACCCTTTGGATGACGGGTGGTTGGAACAACCGCCCCCTTCTTGAGGAGAGAGTCTATCTCCTCGGAGAGACAAACCTGATCCTGAAGAGAAAAACGTAGACAAGGAGGGGGACAAGTCTGATGCATCGGGTGATATAATTCTATTCTGAACCCTTGAACAGTTTGTAGCACCCAAGCATCGCCGGAGAGCATGCGCCAATTCTGCAGGAAAAACTGAATGCGACCTGTAGAGTGGGAATCCTGGTATTGTCCCTGATGACCACCGGAACGTCCTTTGCCGTACTGGCCTTTTCCTTTTCTGGAAGGATAAAAGTTGGCTCTCGATGAATAGCCTGCGTCGTAGGAGCCTCTGTGCTGAGAGGAATTGCCTCTCTGGGACTGATTGGCAGAACCACGGCCGAACTAGCGTCCCCTACCTCGTCCGGCCTTTCCAAAAACCGGACGCATGGCTCGCCGCAAGGAGGCCTGCGCCTTGTCGATGCCACTGAAGGTGGATACAAAGCGCGTGAGTTCCTTAAGGAATGGCTGACCAAACAGGAGGCCGTCCGCCTCAGGGCCCGACTCAGAAGTGGCTAATTCAGAGAGTCTAGGGTCAAGCTTCAACAAGATGGACCTGCGACGTTCCGCAGACATTGCACAATTTGCATTACCCAAGTGGCAAATCGCCCGTTGCGCCCATTCGATCATCTCCTTCGGGTTCACAAGGGCAGAAGCTTCTTGTGCTCTGTAACCTAGGTCCAAAATCTTAGTGAGAGGCCCAAGCAGGTCTAACATCTTGTCTTGACAAGACCGCCAAGATCTATCAAGGCCCTTCTTCGGGTCCTTGGCATATTTTTTCAAATACGTGACCATCATAGGGTCAACGTCCGGTGTCTCAGCCAAATGGGCAGACAAATCAGGCCTCGGGCACTCTGAGCGCAACCGGGCACGAACTGAAGCCTCAAAAGGCTGGCGGATATGCGCCTCAATGTAGGCAGCTACAGCTGGAGAAGGCACCCATGAGGAAGAGTTCGGGTGAATGATGTCTGCAGGCTCGAAATTGAGCACCGGAGGACGCTCGGGAGCGTCTACAAAATGTTCTTTACAGACCCGTTTTTTAGGTGGAGGAGAAACATGGTCTGAAGATGCGGAAGATAGCACATTGTCCGAATCAGCATCGTGAAGACAAGCAGTTGAGGATGGCGCAGATGCCAAACTTTTCGCCAGACGCTGAAAGTCAGACTTGTGAGGGTTAACAGGCGACTTCGCCGTTTTCTTGGAAGCAGGCAACCAGCCCTGCTGCTGTGCATAGAGATTGAGATGACGCTTCAAAGGAGTAATAGCACGTACTAGTGCTTTGTTAACGGACTGTTGAACACCCTTGTCTAATTGTTCAACTAAATCCTGTTCCAAGGAGCCTTCCTCCTCATCAGCATAATAGTAGTCGTCTTCAGCGTCATCATAATAGTCAGCCATTCTACACCAAGGTAGAGGTAAAATGCCCACAAGACGACTAGAACAATATGGAGTGTTGACAAAAAACACAAGTCAAGGGGGAGTGTTGAGACCCCAAAGCAGGCTTGGAAGAAGCAGGAATAAACCTGACTCGACAAAGAATTAAAACGTGGAGGGAGCCAAAGCCTGCACCAAATAGAACACTCTAGGCAGAGCCTATGCTTCGAAAAACAACCCAAGCCCTCAAAGACCTCGGTGTCTGACGGGGTTAACTCCGGTGAAAGGCCGTGGGCAAGACGTCAAAACGCCGTCACTCAACCAGCTGAGGAAACACCAACAACCGGAAATGGGACAGCGCGCATGCGCGACTGTCGCCTGCCACCGAAGACCGCCGCAAGAGCGCTCGCGCTCCAAAGCAAAACGGAACCCCTGCTCCCGCTCCACTAACAGCGCGCGAGCAGCTAGGAAGCGCTCGTGCAAGGAAAAACGGAGGTGAGGCACACGCTCCGACAACAAAGCAAACTGCACGCCGGCAGCGGAAACAACACGCGCGACGATATAACGGAGACAGAGCCCCAGACGCGCGACCACAAAGCGCCAAGGCAAAGCACAAAGCAAATAGTAAGCAACAATGCGCCAAGTCAATAAACAGTAACAATATGCCAAGAGAGTAAATATAATGCACTTAACTGGCTGCGGAGCAGCAAAGAAAGAGGAAGACAGACTAATGTGTTGACCTTTTATACGCTATACTCTATGGTTACTCCCTAGTGTTCATGGGAGATGTAGTTTTTTGTTCATTCATTGGCTGCTGAGCATTTCATTAAAGAAATGAGAAAAGCATAATCGGAGCCTCCTGTCCTGACATAGAATTTGATTTGCTCGAATTGCAGCATCCAGAACACATGGCTGAGTTGCTTTGGACCATTCCATATAGTAAAGGGGTAGGAGTATAATACATTAACCATTTAGCATAGAATTGCATCTTATGATAGTTTGCACCTTTATGCATAGAGAAATTCAGCTTAACTTTTCTCCAGATGTTCGCCAAAATATTTATTTCTTCTTCTTTCAGCCATCTATCTGGGATGTTGACAAATATATTAGAGGTTTGAGCGCCCATCAACAAGCTCTATAACATATGACAGGTTTTGAAAATAATTATAAACTAAATCCTCTTGTATGACAAATAAGTGTGAAACATAGAACCCATTGTAGGACCACTGCATCAATTTTTTTTAACTAAATGCTGGCTGATCCAGCTAGTTCATCCTATGATTTCCATGCATTATTATATTAAAAATCCAAAAGCTCATGGAACGCATTGATGTTCAATCTGATTACTATTGCGTGATTTAACAGATTTAGTGTAGCCAAATCTGTGAGGCTAGTTGCAGAATTCAACTGTGGTATTTCAAGATTTTTAAAGAATTGCATTTGTCTATTTATAAACCATTTTAGCACTGTATATCGCACCTTTTTAGGTGATTTAATCAAATAAAGCCTGCCTTAATCATAATATCCACCAAATCAATAATGAATTGAGGTCCTTCTTTAAATCCATTAGCAAACTGAGCAAAAAAGGTAATATAAAATATTTTAAATTTCAGTAGCTAACACCCCCCCCCACCTTGGGATACCACAGCATTAAGTTGTGGTATCCCAAGATTTTTAAAGAATTGCATTTGTCTTTTTATAAAACATTTTAGCACTGTATATCGCACCTTTTTATGTGATTTAATCAAATAAAACCTGCCTTATTATTCTTCCTTAATCATAATATCCACCAAATCAATAATGAATTGAGGTCCTTCTTTAAATCCGCTAGCATACTGTGCAAAGTGCAAAAAAGGTAAAATAAAATATTTAAAAATTCAGTAGAGCTAACAAGACCCCCCCCCCCCTCCCCCCCCCCCCCCCATCTTCATTAGAGCCATACACGAAGTGTCACTCTAGGAGTCAAGTCTTGTCACAGAAAGGAAGCGTATTAATCCAAATTTTTTAAAGAAGTATGTATATCGAACACGAGGCAGCTGAAAAATAAACGTTCATTATTGGCAAGATGGTCATTTTTATGAGTCAAAAAAACAATTGATGGACAGAATGCAGAACAATGTCATACAAGCGCCCAAGGACAGAGATCTGGGCCTAAATCCATCGTTCGTTGCTCACCATGCCACACCAGTTTTGACCCAGCCATATGCAAATCAGTCTTGACCCTGCTCCCAATAGGAACAGGCCAGCCAGAACTGTCAGGCCAGGCTCTCCCTGGACTGGAAACCAGCATCCAAGGACCAGTTTCAGGCTTTCAGTCCTCATCAGCCAGGATAGCTTGACTCCAGTGGCATGGAGAGCATGGGACTCACGTCTGAGCATACCCATCCCACTCGGGGTGACAAATGCAAAAACAACAGTTGATGGACAGTAGGCAGAACAATGTCATACATTAACCCCAGTACAGATAAGTGGGCCTAAATCCATCGTTTTTTTGCTCACCAAGCCACCCCACTTCAGACATGGCCATATGCAAATCCGCCTTGACCCTTTGCCTCATGGGAACAGTCCAGCACAAACTGCCAAACTGTGTCTTCCCTGGACCGCAAAAAGAACCTTTTGGTTTTGCTTTTGTTCGCCCTAAGTTGGAAGGGTATGCCCAGACATGGGTCCCTTCCTCACTTTGCCACTGGATTCAAGCTAGCCTGGCTGATAATGGCTGATTAGCCAGAAACCGGTCCCAGGATGCTTGTTTCCGGTCCAGGAAAGACATGGCATGGCAGTTCGGGCTGGACTGTTCTCATGAGGCACAGTGTCAGACTGATTTGCATATGGCCATGTCTGAACTGGGGTGGGGGAGAGAGCTAAAGAATGATGATGGATTAAACCCAGATCAGTTGACTGGGGGTGAGTGCTTGCAATGTTCAAAACTCCGTCCATCATCCCCTTTGGTTTTTTATTTTTATCAGAGCGACTCGCCTGAGAATCGTAAGCAAAAGTGATTCCCATTTCCCATCACAGCACTCAACTGCACCCAAAATGTTGTTGAATCCGCAAGATCATTAGGCATAATTCTGGACAACTACTTGAATATTCAAGATCACATCAGTGCAACCATCAGAGGAGTCAAATACCAACTTAACGCTCTAAGGAAAACCAAACAGTTCCTGCCTCCAGACAACTTACAGTTAGCAGTCCAATCCCTATGTATCTCCCGTCTAGATTGTCGGAGTGTGATCCTGGCAGTGTTACCCAAAGCTAGGCAGGTCCCTTTAAGGGCACACTGAACTCAGCTGCACAACTCATCACGGGATCAAGAAACCATGATTACATCACACCAGATTTAATGCAACTCAATTGGTTCTCTCTCGAAGCAAGGATTCAGTTCAAGATAACCTGCTTGACACACAAAGCTCTTCATCATAACACTCCTGTTAACCTGGCAAAAAATCTGGAATTATCCTCTATGTCTTTGTCCCTAAGAAGTTATACTCTACTGCTGAATCCACAGAAATTCAAAAATTAGAGAACCTATACCCGCTTGTTCTCCGATCTTGACCCTGGAATACATAGTGCACTTCCTCCTGAAACCAGATCAAACCCTTTGACCCCCTCATTCAAAACAGAAGTAAAACGGTTGCTCCTTAATAAATAACTTCTACAATAGACCTGAAACCACTCAAATTGACTAATATTTCTTGTATACATCTCTGGAAGCCTATACCACTAAGCAATTGTGTTGTCCCATCACTCATTTTGTATATTTAACCTGTTGTGATATGTGCAGTATTTACTATTTTCATGCCTATTTGTTTAATGTGTATGTTTTTTGTAGAGCGCTCTGATACCGTGACGGGTCACGCTCACACTATATAAAACTTTACAAATAAAAAATAAATGAATACACACATTAGCCTTGTTCTTTGTTAATAATGGTTTATAACTCAGATCATAAAAGTCTTCAATATTATTAGAAAATCTAACACCCATATGTGTTTTAGGGCATTCATTTAGACAATAGTGAAGATCTTGCAACAAATTGTCTGGGTATATTGCATTGAAGTATTTCCGTTTTAGATTTATTAAATCTATATCCCTCAAATGTTAGGAATAGTGAAAACATTTAAAAAAATCCTAATTTAATAATCTTTAACTGGTTTTAAGAACAACAATGTTTTCTGCATAGAGCTTATTTTGGGCCATTTGTGGTATAGGAGTATGAATCCTGTCCACATCGCTGTATGTAGCGGTTCTATAAAGTTGGAAATTAGAAGTGGGGAGATCCCTGGCCCACCCCTCTACATACTTTAAAACCTTCAGCTTCTAGGGGATTAATGATCAATTTGGCCATTGTTCTTTTATAAACATGGTTAATGACTTTTAGAATTGACACAAGAATCCGAATTTGCCTATAACAATAAAAAGGGTTCCCATGCCATTAAATCGAAAGCCTTTTCAAAGTTGAGTAAAAAATATTGCAGGTAGAATCTTTTGTGTGTTAAAAAAGTTTAATGCTTCAGTAAGATAAATTGTATTTATATGCATCTGAAGCCCCAGAATAGATCTGCTCTTTATGAATGAGCTTAGTAAATAAGATAGTAAATCTAGTCAATTAATTTCATAAGAATTTTGTAATCAATATTAAAAAGGGTAATTAACCCATATATATTAGGTTTCACTGAGTTTTTAATCCTTCTTTAAGTAGACAACAACTATGCCCTCATTAAAAAATAAAAGAGGGATCGCTCTGCCCATAAGATGTGGGCTTAATTCCTTAATAAAGATTTGAGTAAAGTCTGCAGGGTATCCATCTAGGCCACAGGCCTTCACATTAGCTAAACTCTTTATAGTGTCCATTAATTATGCAAGGGAGAATGGTCTGAGTATCCAGATGTTACCCTTTTTTTAAAATGCGGAATGGGAAGATTATATAACAATTTAAATATTTAATTCAGGTCTATCGTTTGTACATAACTGTAAATTTAAAATACTCTAGAAATATGCTGTTGATTGTTTCAGCGGAGGAGCAGCATTCTACGGTACTGGGGCATCTCACAGTATTTTTAGCATTGAAGGCTGTTTCTTCCCATGCCAGCCAAGCCTATAACCGCCCAGAATACTTACTTTCTTTGTAAGGTTTCTATGATGCGCATGATATAAATCTCATGAGTGTTGTACAGGAGCAAGGAGTCATACGCCTTTCTGATTTGCTTTTCTAAACAGAGCCTTTCTACACTATGACATGTGTTTCGAAATTAAAACGGATTGAAATGTACACCTAAAAGCACCCTAGATCATGTGTCATGATGCAGAGTTTGGGTTTATCTCGAAAAACTTTAATTTTCTCCTTGTTTCTTCTCTACCCACCCAGGAGATTCCAGATATGGTTTGTTGAAAAGCCCTCTTCTAGGAATATTGAAACTCCTGTATTGAGCGTACTAAAGCCGCATGATCGGAGAAACCAGTAGGAGGAAATAAAGAATCAAATTTAATAGATTTAAATGTTAAAAAATATCTGTACAGGTGTTTGACTTCAACCTGGCAGAGAAACATGTATATTCTCTTGTACTAGGTAACTGTGCTCTCAATGGATCAATAAGCATGAAATCTTTCTTTTATTGAGCTAAAACATTAAAAGTCTGACGCTTGGTTTGCTTTTTATGTGGGGGTGGGGAGGAAGTGTATGAATGGGCTTTAAAAAAATTTGAAATCCCCTCTGATTATTACTTGCCCTGGAACTTCGATAATCGATTGGAATAGATAGATTAAAGACTGGGGATTGCCCTCAACTGAAGCATAATAACTAGCCAGAGTGATCAGTGTGGAGGCAATAGTACTACTGACCCAGCACCAACGCCCTCCTTTATCGTTCTATAACTGTGTCGATACATTTTTGGCAATGAAAATAGCAACACCCCTATGTACAGCTTCTGAGGATTGAAAACATTTAAAATCCATCTAGCTTTTCAAGATCCGGAATTTATTAAGTTTAGCAACTAAGACATAGGTCTCTTGGAGAGCAATCACGCTACACGTATATATATTGTGACCCCACCTTCAATGGCCTTAGCTTTTATCCTATTTTACCCACTGACAATTAGGGATAGAATTTTCACTTTACCCGTCCAGTATACCCAAAAAATTATTGGGGTCCCTGACACAAATGAGAGCAAAAGTCGGACTACATGGTTTATAGAGTCACTGATTAGAACTCATGTTTTGCTCGACCACTCCTAGGATTTGTCTTTTGTACAGTTGCATCAGATTCCACACACTTTCCAGCTCAATCTAAATATCCTCAGGCAATTCTAGTTTATTTTTGTTGGATTACAGAATTAAGGAACTAGTCCTGTCCAAAGTTTTACAACAAAGGGAATTCTCTGTTCAGAATGATTTCCCATTCAGAATCTACTCAGATATGAATATCGAAAGTTCATGCTCATTTTTACAGTATCTTAAAGTGAGTAATTTGTAGGTGCCAGCTATACGCCATTGAAAATGTTTGTTGCGCAATTAGATCACAAAATTGCTTTTAGTTGGTAAAGTCTATTCGAAATTGATTTCATTTAAGATATTGGATTGAGAAAGGTTTGATTGTGGAGTTTTACCAAGAGGCCAGTACAGAGGCAGGAATGTCCGGTGGCAAAAGGACAGAGGCGGCCAGCACCAGATGAGCCCTCAACCTCAACAATACGCAAGAACTCGCAACCAACAATATTGGTGGTAGATAATGCCACCTCTATAAGTAAGCAAAGTAATGACGATACTTTGCCAATATACAATTTATTTACCACGGCTCTCAATACAGAAGAAATTTCTATGTTGGGGATTATCATTTGTACCCTGCACTCCATTGAGCAAGTTTAAACTACACGAGGACCTTTTTGCCTTTTTCAGAAAGGTGAGACTTAAAAAATTATTTATGGACAGACCAGCTGAAGAGGAAATCAATAACTTGTCACACTGCAAACCTCACTCAAAATTTACCCCTACGTTGGATATAGTGGGTCCGGAAGTGAACATTTTCGAACAAAATGTCCTTAAAGACATCGCACACATTGCGAAATGTCCGGATAAACCACGGTTTAATTTATTCAAAAAGGAAAACATGGCTTTGGATAAAATTAAGAATGATCAAGATCTTGTGATAAAACCCTGTGATAAGGGTGAGGGGATTGCCATCTTCAATAGGGACCAGTATAATAAAAGAATGTTAGAGATGTTGGCTATTACAGAACATTACAGATTGGCACAACCTAGAGAACTGGCTAGACTAGGTATATACATCCAGGAAATGACCCAGAATGCCTTAACAGAAGGTTATATTTGTGAGGAGGAATATAGATTTCTCAATAAAACCAGTCCCATAACTTCAGCCCTATATGGTCTCCCGAAGACACATAAAAATGAAACAAATCCACCCATGCGCCCAATTATATCTACTATAGGGTCCGATACGGAGCCACTATCTCAATATGTCGATTCATTCCTGTGCCCAGTCACTCAAAAATACGCCTCATTCATACAGGATACAGGAGATAATATCAGTAAAGTTGAGGGACTGCTCTTTAATCCTGAGAAAGAAATTTTGGTAACGCTTGACATTGAGGCATTGTACACCAACATCCCTCAATGTCAGGCGTTACTTTCTGTGGCAACCCTCTTGCAGAGATTTCCCAACAATAGACCGGACGGTTTCATATTGCAATGTTTAGAGGTGGTCCTTCTTAATAAATTTTCGATTTTAATGGGTCCCTATACAAACAAATAAAAGGCACAAGTATGGGAGCATCTTGTGCGCCAAGTGTAGCGAATGCCTACATGGGGGAGTGGGAACTCAAGAACATTTTTAATGAAGCGGCTCCCTTTTTCAAGAATGTGTCTTTATGGAGACGCTTCATCGATTATATTTTCTTCGTATGGAGAGGAGATCAGGAGATGTTGCAGGAATTTATTTTTTGGCTTAATGCCAGTGATGAGAATCTTAAGTTCACTGGTAATTGGAGCTCCTGTAAGGTAGAATTTCTGGACATTGCAATAGAAGGCGCTAATGGATATTTACAAGTGAGTCTTTTCAGAAAACCGACCGCCAAGAACACGATACTGCAGTTCGGAGGTTTTCATCCGAACTGCCAAAAAGATTCAATTCCCTTTGGGGAGTTTCTCTATTACATCTCAAATAGTTTATAATAGCTCAACTGATCCAACCCTGCCTTCCATCCCTGTGCCAAGAAGTGGAGTTGTTTCTTTTGATTTTTGAGATTCCTCTAGTGAATTTTGGGTGCTCATACTCTGAGTAGCCGTCTGAACTTGTTGTCTCTTCATTTTGGCCACCTGCTTAGGCGACATTCTTTGTATGTAGCATGTGGCAACGAGTAGTGAGAGCACCTCAAATAACTTTTGGTGAAGGTACTACAGAGGTACTAGCAACTCCACAATTATCACAGTTCCATTCATCACATTCTTTTAGGGAAGGGGGTTTTCTGAGGATTTTCTCCTCAGCCTAACTTCCACTTTGAGTCAATTAGACATAGAACTTTGCAAACAAGCTTTCCCCTCTGAACATCACCCCCACTGTAGCTTTGAGGCCTGTATCACCAATTTGATTGCTTACAAAATCAAGTCAGCTCCTGTATCTTGTGTTGCTTTTATATTGGCACTTGCCTTTTTGCCTCTTCTGTTCCTTGTCCTGCGAGACAAAGTTACACCTGGACAAATCTCGCACAGTTGGTGTCCGGCTATGGCTGATCACTTCTCAGCTAGAGCTTGCACACTGTATCCCCCTCTCAGCTACTGCTGGGGCCACTTAATACGGCTGAATCATATCACGGAATTTAGCTACTTAGAGGGGGAGGATGGGTGCCGGAAGTGAGGGGAGGTTCAATGTCTAAGCCATCACAGGAAAAAAAAATTGTTTGTTACGTTTTCAGAGTTTAGCCTTGGCGTACAGCATTTTGTGTATCCACTCCCCACCACTGAGCTGGGGTAGAGCCTGGTGCAAGAGGCCAGAAACCCGAATGACGTTACCCCAAGCAGCATTCCCTGTGACAACTTTCAGCTCTTTTGTGATCTATCCAGTTCAATAAGAATATCACTTCTCGTGATTCCAAGGGTAATCTTTCATCCCCGGGCACAATGAAAACCATGTTGGGAAAGTCACTGAAGAAAGCAATAGAGATGGAGGATGAATTAAGAGTGAGATATGAAACGAAACTGATGATGTTCAGTATGTCTTTCCACCACACTAGTAATGACAATAGATGAAAATATGAGCGTAGGTACCTACAGATTTGCCATACTTTCAAACAGTTTGTTTCCAATATGCAATAAGCGAACCTTAAGCTGAGATAGTTTCCTGTTCATGTTGAGAAAGTTGTTCAGAATATCAGACAATCAACCACTTGTCCTTCGCAAGGTTTTTAACTATATCTCACATCTTTAGGCATGATATTTTTCAAAGACTCTTGGGTCAGGAGTGAATATTTAGCTCAGGCTGTAGGCTCTTCATTCGCAGTGGATTGCTCATGACTAGGTTACTTTCGCAGGTGCAGAAGTTCACTTACTCAGCTTTTTATCCTGAAACAAATCCTTATACTAATCTTCATAAGTGTAGATGGTTCCAAGTGTTCACCTGATTATCTTCATTAGCAACATCTAAGAGATCTGAGTTACTGACAAGCAAGAAATAAAGGATTAACACCCAACACCATACCTTGAACCGTACGCTTTAAAAGGGCACCCCAAGAAACCTATTCAAATGATAGTGCTTTATGGCCTGTCAAAAGTAAGAATCATACAAATTCAATGCCATGGTTCAACTAAGCCCCCCTAACTCTAGTGACTTTCCACTATCGTAATCAAGCAAATTATGATAAGGGATGAACCTCATCTATTTAGAGTAAATTTAAGGAAGGAGGTTATCTTTCCTCAGTACATTCTTTGGTTTGCTTGTGTCTTGTGAACACAAGGCTTTCCAACACCCACATCAAGTTTCAGTTACAAGAGAATCTTTTAAGCACACACTAGAGTGTACATGCACTTAAACATGTTGGGAATCTCAAAAGCAATTCAGCTAGTGGTGCCATAAAGTTTGGAAAGAGGGTGTGCCTTGCTTTAAGGAAGATGAGGCTTTCATGGTTTTTGATCACCTAACTCACTTTAGAGATGTGCAGACAGCAGTTGTTGCAGAGAAATTGATGCTTTAATCATCCCACAGTAACAACTTAATTAGATTTTCAATATAGTTTCAAGGTCAACAAAATACTGAAAGTTACATTTTGTAAGTAACTGGGGTGGGTTACTACCACCTGAAGGAATAATGACAACCCTTGACACGGCAAACCCTCAGTCACTAAATTAACCTAGGCTTAACCCGGTAGCTATGTCTCAGAGCACACAGGCTTAATTTAGAGTAATATATAAAATATTTGTACAGTACGAAAACAATACCAAGGTCAAAATGCAAAACAATAAACATCCCAAACTGATTTATACAAATCAGTTTGGGATGTTTATTGTATAAACTTGGGACCAATTAACAATGAAATTGAAAGGGAGGGGCAAGATGGCGGCCGTGACCCACGGCTGAGCTGCAGCGTGTAAGCAGTGATGGCTCTGCCGGGACGAATCCTAGGAAACACCCCGACAAATTAGGCGCACCACTCCGCTCAAGGTTGAGAGAGGGATTCTCTTTTTCTTTAAGTGGCGGCTACTTCGAAAAGCAAATACCACCGAGCGCTAATTAAAAAAAACATGTACGCCAAGGATAAAATGCGAGGAAAGTGAAAAGAAAAAAAAAAGCGATCTGGATTTTCCTGAACAACATTTAGAAACCCGATGCCGTTCTTTTCTTCTTACCGGAAAGTGCTGTCTTGTGAGGTGCTGAGAGCTGCCGCGGCACTTCTCTTCAGGATCGGGCTTGACGCCGGCAGAGCCCGCAGAGCTCACGGACTCAAGGGGCGGGTCCACACTGACCAGGTGAGCGGCTCCAGCCACAGCAACAGTGGTGGGGGCGGGAAGTGCAACGCGGAGCCCGTGAGGTGCAGAGGCAGGCATCGGAGATACGAGCAGACACGAACGAAACAAGCGGAGTGGCAGCCTTCAATGCGTATGACCACAAGGCTGAATTCAGGAGGTAAGCCGGTATCTAGCAGGCGAAACGCCGAAATCAGACCAGCTCCGAAGGAATCAAGGGATACTGAGACTATTAGCTGCCCAATAGTTGCTACTGCAGAGGGAACTATAGACTGTGAAAAAAGCAAAGCAGGGATATTTTCTAGGACTACAGAGAATCAACTGGCATCAGTGCTGTGTACCCCTAAGGGAATGAGGCCCCCAGCAGCTAGGACAAGACAAGCTGCTGCCACAGCTGCCGCCACAGCATCAGTGAGCGTAGTGAAGCTCATGAATCGTAAGGAGAAGGAGAAGAAAAAATTGAAAAACAAAAATACGGAGATGGTGTCTGTGGCAGGGTTAACACCACTACCACTACCTACTGATGGGAACATCGGGTTGGAGCAAGAATCAGGACAGGATGCAGCTGTCGTGGCCACAGTGGACTATGATGCTGATAGTAGGGCTCCTGGGGGCGAAAGATCTGGGACTTGTGAGTTGGCAGGCAAAGAGCCCGTCAATAATTCTATCGCAGTCACTGAGATGGCAATAGCATCCTCAGCTGGGGAAGTGGACTGTCTAATCGAGCCTGTGCTTAATCATGAAATTCCCTCTCGAACTGCCGACATTATTGTGAGTGTTTGTCAGGCGGACTCAGACCTAGCAGAGTATGCAGTGGCTAGCCCCATGGAGGGTCATACTCTAGGTCAAACCTCAGGTCAAGATCAAGATCAGAGAGCCGAATCTCTCACCCGGAATGGCCTAACGGATGGAGGGAAAGAGAAGGAGAAAGAAAAAGAGAAAGAGAAAACCCCCAGTGAGTGTTTCTTCTCAGTGACTGAGGAGGCCGACTGGTCAGCTGATGATGAGGAAGAGGAGCTCCATAGCTCGGACATCGACGGCAGCAATTTAGAATCAGAAAGCGACCCAGAAGAGGAGCCACCACAGACAGTTAAAACATCGCACTCCCAAAAAGGTCAAGATGATCTAACATGGGACCACTCCCCTACGATTCTGCTACAGGGTAACCTAAACCAGGCAGTAGATCCCTTGCAGGATCAGGTGCCCTTATCAATATCACAGGATACCACACAACCCTCAATGAACTCAATGATGTTAATGATGGAATCGATCCATCAGGGTATCACAGCACATCGTGAGGAGACCAGATCCGATAGCCTCAAGGCCCAGGCTACCATGAGGAAAATGAAAGGGGTGGTCAGGAAGCTTTCAAAAGCTTGTGAGAACATGGGAGATAGGGTTTTAAATCTGGAAGAGAGAATCGTCTCTACTGAAGCTGAGGTGGCAACCGCAACAAGAAAAGTGGAATCCCTAGACACACAGGCACAGGACGTCCAGTGGAAGCTGGAGGATTTGGAAAATAGACTAAGAAGAAACAACCTTAGAGTCTTAGGGATTCCGGAAGGTTGTGAAGGACAGGACGCTAAGGCTTTTATTGTTAAAATATTCGAGAAAGCATTCCCAGATGTCGCAGGGTGGAACTGGACTACTGAAATCCAGAGAGCACATCGCATACCATTCAGGATGAGGCAGAATGCTAGAGCAGATGATAAGCCCAGAGCAATCCTGATATATATAGGAAACTTCTTGCTGCGCCAATCTATTGCAGAAAAAGCCAGACCAGATTCTAAGAGGGCTTTTGAGGGTGGCTCTTTTTTTGTAAGGCCGGATTTTTGCCACACTACTGTGGAACGGCGATGGAGATTAAGACAGTTAATCAAGCCATTTCAGGACAAAAAAATACAGGTGTATCTCATTAATCCAGCTCAACTTAAAGTTATTCATCAGGGAAAGACTCTTTATTTTCCCTCAGAAATCAAAGCTCGGGACTTTTTAAACTCATTATAGATTGAGCTTATGTTTAATTAGCGCTTTCTAAATTAGACTAGTTCTAGGTGGTATAACAGTGCTAATATGTGCGGCTAAGGGCAAAGCATAAATTTCAAAGGTTTGAGATTGTGTTGTGTTATGGTATGCTTTCAGGAGTTAAAACAGTTTAAAGGTGGAAAAAAAAAAAAGAGGGGGGAAAAAAAAGGCAAATAAGGCAAAAAAAAAAAAAAGGGGGGAATTAATTGGTTTCTACTTTGTGGGTTTTGAAAAATTTTAGGGTAAGGGTGTTTTCTAATCATATGTATTCTTTTTATTTTTGAATTCAGAGCCCACTGCACGCTGCGTCCATCACACGCACAGACTCAGTCTGCGCGCTCCTTCAGGGTGGGGGTCAGGGTCAGGGGCGGGTTCAGGGGGGGCTGCGACACGGGGTGGGAGGGTGGGATACGGGGGGGAGAAAGCAAAAAAAAAGAAAGTTCTCATAGCTAAGATGTATATTGTCGAAAATGTTAGTTCACCAATGCTAAGGGCATCCTATTCATTTGAAGTTTTCAGGGGAATAATTGATTGGATAGACCAATGGATACGATTCTTGCAGGGCTATGTCTAAGCTAAACGTAGTAAGCCTTAACATAGGTGGCCTGAATAACTGGAAAAAAAGAGGGAGGTTGGAGGAGTATATTAAGATAATAGGGGCCGATATTCTCTGCCTTCAAGAAACTCACTTGCCGTGGAAAAATAAACACTGGTTGAATTTTAGGGGATATGAAATTTTATCATGTTCTTCACAAACATCTACGATAAAAGGGGTGGCAATCATTGGAAAGACAGGATTGGGGGGGGTTAAAAGATGCAAGTCAGATATGTCTGGACGTTGGGCTATATGTGAAATGAACATAGGTCTCACAATTTGTACAATATACGGGTCTAACCTTGATGATCCGGCAGTAATGGATTATTTAGAGCAAGAGTTAACAAATTGGTCAGCCCCGGTAATAATCTGTGGAGATTTAAATATTTCAGCAGATTTTACATATCGGTGTGTATATACAGGTCGGAAGCCACGGGTATACAAGGCGTTATCCTCTGTTATCAAATCCCATGGTTTGATAGATGTGTGGGGAAGCTTAAAGGGTGATAATCCAGGGTTTACATATTTTTCACACCCTTTTAATAAATATACCAAACTGGATTATTTTATGATAACAGCTAATTATCTTCCAAATGTGGAAATAGTAAGGTTGCCCAAGATAATCTCGGATCATAATCCCCTTGTGTTAACAATTGTTGTCAGTCAACAAGGGAAAAAAGGTAGACCTTGGACTTTCGATAGGAAGCTTCTAATGGATAAAAATTATATCTCGCATTTGAAAACTTGGTGTCAGTCATTTTTTGATGCAAATAGATATAGCGCTCCCCGCAACATTGTCTGGGATAGTTTTAAAGCTGGTCTGAGAGGTGAGACAATCAGTTATGTTGGGCGAATGTGGAAGAAAGGCAAGATAGAGAGGGAACGGTTATTGGGTAAATTGGCAGATGCAGAGGAACAGCATAGGAAAGATGTATGTCAGGGGTGTCAGGGTAATCTAAGCTTAGAGCGACTGAATAGTATCAAGGCTGAACTCCAGATACAATTGGCAAAAAAAGCTGCAGCCGGATATCATGCATATAGATCTGGAATGTACGAAACAGGGGAAAGCGCTGGTAAGGCTCTGGCTCTGCGGATAAGGCAGGCTGCTTCAAGGAATATCATAACCGAAATAAAGGAAGGAGATCAAACTTATAAAAAGTCAGACGAAATCCTCGATGTTTTCAAGAGATTTTACCAAGAGCTTTATAAGGAAGAGTCAGAAAATGATGATCCGGGTATAAACTGGCCGGAAATGGGTACCAAACTCACCGCTAACCAGAGAGAAAATTTGGAATGTAGTATCACTATTGATGAATTATCCGAGGCATTACAGGATTTAGCAACAGGCAAGGCGGCAGGACCTGACGCCATTCCTTTGGAAGCATACAAATGCCTAAGGGAAGTAATAACACCCTTATTATTGGATCTATTTAACGGGGTTATTAATACCGGGGCTATCCCGGAATCTTGGACCGAAACAAATATTGTGGTCTTCCATAAGAAGGGGAAACCGAAAGAGAGTCCTGGGTCATACAGACCTATATCATTGATAAACAGTGATAACAAACTATATGCTAAAATCATGGCGACACGGCTGGCCAAGATCATTGGGACCCTGGTTTCTCCCTGGCAGCACGGTTTTATTCCAGGCAGAGGTACGACCGATCATATAAGGAGGGTCATCACATTATTTGATATACAAGCTGCCGAAGGAGGGAGGGCTGCTATGACCCTTCTAGACGCAGAAAAAGCTTTCGACCGCGTCAGGTGGAGGTTCTTGTGGCGGGTAATGAGAGACAGAGGTTTTGGCCCTAAATTCCTACAGGCAATTGGTGCTATGTATGTCAACCCAACGGCTAGGATCCATCTTATGGGTGAGCAATCAGGTAGGATCTACATTTCAAGGGGCACGCGACAAGGGTGCCCGTGCTCACCCATTCTTTTTGCTCTGTATATAGATCCTCTAATAAATCTTTTAATGGATAGTAAAATTAAGCCAGTTGTTACCAAAGGATTTCGGACTAAAGTACTCGCCTATGCGGACGATGTTGCTATTTTAACCACGGATCCGGATGGTGCCCTGAATGAAATTGTTAGAATCACTTCTGAATTTGGGAGATTATCTGGATACCGTCTTAATGCAGCTAAGACGCAGGTATTATGTACCGGTAATATAAATAAAACGGATAATAGATATCTGGACTCAGTTGTCTATTTAGGAATTACAATTAACGCCCAGCCAAAGGACATTATTAAAGATAATTTTGAGCCATTACTTATTAAAATTAAACAGGATTTAAGGAGAATAGACAAACTCCATCTATCAGTTATAGGAAGGGCAAATGTTATTAAAATGTCTATTTTTCCTAAAATTTTGTATAAATTTAGGTCTATCCCTTTCAAAATTGAAGATGTATTGATAAAGGAAATGGAGTCGATATTCATGAATTTTGTATGGCAGTATGGTAAGGTTAGGAGATCCAGTAGGCTCATGTCCCTTCCTCAAGAAAAGGGGGGGTTGGGAATGCCCAATCTCAGGTATTACAATTGGGCCTGCTTCCTTACAGGGATGTCCGTGCTTCTCTTTCCAGATGATGCTAGATACAGCCAGGGAGCTATCCCTACTATTTACCACCTGGCACTGGGGGGGGAAGTACATGGGATTTTGTCAAGGAAACATGACAAACGTTTTTTTAAAGCCTCCGGTTATAAGACTATTGGGGATATTTGGGGGATATGGTCATCTATTTGCAAAGATCAGGACATCCCAAAGTATAATCAGCACACCCTATTATGGAAGTCAGATTTATTTCCGCATTTAAGCGATGATGGCCCATGGAAGCATTGGGAAAGACAAGGGATTAATTCATTAGGCCAAGTAATGATTAAAGATGTCTGCAGACCGCTGGAATTGCTGAGGACACGGTTTTCACTCCAAGGGGTCCAAGTATTTAAGTATATGCAGCTGGTTAATACCATCAAGTTGAAAAGACCGGGTTTGAATATATCTAATGAATGTGCTTTATTAGATTATCTGAAAGGTGGAGGTCATAGAATCAAAGATTTGTACAGGTTACTTATGGAGAGCCTCTCTGACGATTTGATCAAGGTGGAGGAGAGCTGGTCTTACAAACTGCAGGATCCTGACATTGATCTTGACAGAGCACTGGTAATGGACAAAAGGTTTCTGAGATCATCAAATCTAAGAGCACAGCATTTTAAGACTCTTTTTAACCTATACTATACACCAGCTAAACTGTTCAAATGGGGTAAGAGAATGGATCATAATTGTCCTAGGTGTGGCAATGGGCCAGCAGACGTATTACATATGTTTTGTAATTGTATAAACTTGGGACCAATTAAAAATGAAATTGAAAAGTTTTTAGAGGGGCTGCTAGCTGTTAAAATTGACCTATCCCCTACACTTTTAATATTTGGTTGTGATGTAAAACTAGGTTTGAGCATAGAGATAGAGGCGCTTGTTTTTATCTCGACAGCTGTTCTCAGGATATTAATCGCTGCTGCGTGGAAGGATGTGGAGCCTCCAACCTTCCAAATGTGGATGTGTAGGCTGTTAGGGATTCACAATATTGAATCGGAACTGTATGCCCTTAAAGGAATCAAATCCAGAGAAATGGGTTTACGTGTATGGGCACCAGTGGCTAGTTGGAGGAAGTCAAGGTGCGCGGCCCTCTAGACTAGATTATATCAAGAGATACCCTGGCCATTTCTCTGTATGTTTGGTTTTACCCGGTTATTTATTCCTGTCTTTCTTTTTCTTTTTATCAAATATTGTTATTGGTTAATGCTGTTCATAACGTATTTATCATATTATCAAATGTACTTATATATGTCTATATTTTACGTTGATATATTTATGTATAATGATGATCTTAATGTACATCTGGCTGCTGTGAACTTTCAATAAATAAATTTAAAAAAAAAAACATCCCAAACTGAATCAGAAAAAGAAAGTAAAATGTGATAAACAAAATGACACACTAAATAGCAAAATCCAATAAGGGGAACCTTATCAGGTTTGAATACACCAACCAGGTTTGTCGTGGTCCGTTAAAATTTTTTACCTTGCAATTTAGTCTTTTAAGTCCCAACTAACCGTAGGAGTACACTAAGCCCCCAGGACTTCGGGTGAGGCACATAGAGACTCATAGGGTGGAAAGCACATGCCAAACAGCAGGATGCAGTCCATATCTAGTTGCCACTGGTCTGCTCGGTACTTCCACAAAAAGGCCTCTTGAAGCTTATTGTCTCCTATTAGCCACACAGGAGGTCAGCCAACTCACTCTTGGATTTTGTTTCTTTGGTTACAAGAGTTGAAGTGGGTCCAGTCCTTCAGGAATCCTCTCAGGTTACAAACGGCAGGTCCAGTCCTCCTCATCTTCCCCAGGTCTAGAAAGTGTTCTGAAGAGGGTGCCTTGGATGCCACATTTATGCCTGGAAATTATCTAGTGGGTGGAGGTGACTTTTGGACCCTCCCTAACCAATGTGGATGGGGTAAAAGTTCCAAGGCACAGATCTACCTACTTTTGCAGGAGCACCTGTTTTCCTTACTGTAAGCAGGCCCAAAATGTAATGTGCCAGGGCAAATCCAAAATGGCAAAGGTCATCAGCCACACTAAACTTGCCCTCCGAGGCGAGGTGGGGTCGGGGAGTGGCGGTGGGGTGAGTGGAAAGTGTATGGTAATCCTTGTACCCTCTCTTATCTAACAACAAAATCCAGTTTGAAGCAGGCACTGTACCCACAACAAACCTGGAGACTTAAGTGCATATTCTATGGAGATCAGAGTAGTCATCTCTGCCGGTCCAGTTCTATTGTTTATTCTTGGGAAGCATTTCACACATATTCAAGCTAAACACTTGCCGGGCTACTGATGAAGAGCTAATGTATATTAACCTCAAGGAGCTTCAGGCAAGGAAAACATAACTTTATAAAAGTTAGTTTTGCCGAATTTATTAAAAATCCAAATTCACTAATGAATTGGCTTTTTAATAACTATTACGCATAGCTATTTAATTATTTTTCTAGTTGGTCCCTTTCAAGCATTAATATTTTAATCTGCACTCTGGTTTGCTCTATGGGACAGCTAGGCTTGCAACAGTGCAAATAGCTTTTTGGGCATTGTCACTGTAGAGACATGGTAATATTAATGCTCTACCTGTCTCACTTTTATATAGTATGAACCCCACCTTGGGGGCTATAAGGTTTACATAGGGATGACTTACCAATATTCAAAAGTGAGAATTCTACATCTCAAAAAGGATCATTTTAACCAGTTGCACTGCAGGGTTACCACTGCTGCAGTCAGGTTACATAAGTACGCCTGAAGCCATGTTTGCTTTGCCACTGTTGTGGATGGCACAATAGGAGACGTTGTTCACTAATGACACTTAACTTCAAGGCCCTTGGTATATTTTGTATACTTTATATTAGAGACGGTTGTATGACTTTACAAACCATGCTTTTACCATGAATGCCTTTAACCACACATTTTTTACAATGCAAGCTGTTACCACACATATGCCTTTACCAAGCAGCATTTAGCCTCAGTGTACAGCGTTTTGTGTATCCATTCCTCGCCTATGAGCCTGGGGCAGAGTCTGGCACAAGAGGACAGAAAACCGCGATGACACTACCCCAGGAGCATCCGCAGTATCCCCTGTGATGCTTTGGTAAGTATAGCTAAGGGAAGTGAAATAAATGTCCATGTAGCTATGAATCTATCTATCTATTCACCCAGTTATGCATCTATCACATTTTTAATTTTGTACCGCCCCACCCCCTCTTTATTAATTATCCTTACCACCCTAGGCACCTACCTGCCCATAAACCTTAAAAATACCTTTACCACCCTATGCCCCTTACAACCCAAAACCCTTACCTACACCATAACCCTAAAACAACCATTATCACCGAATACCCGTACCCACTCCTAAACTCTATAAACAACCTTACAAGCCAACACACTAACCCTCCCCTAAACCCCAAAAATACTGTTACCGCCCTATACCCCTACTCACCCCTAAAACCTAACACAATCTTACAACTCAATACTCCTACCTAACCCAAAACCCTAAAAGAACCTTGATCACCCAATACTGATACCCACCCCTAAACATACGCATACACACATATACTTACTTTAACTATACTTATCATGTCCATGTGTAGTAAAGACTTGCGTTGTAAAGACTGTGTGGTAAAGGCACTTAGTGGTAAAACAGCGTTGTAAATTATGTTACCCATTAGAGACATATAAACACAGGCACTTTACTACCGGTTCGCAGGGGTAAAGTGCACAGTGTTCTAAAGCCAGCAAAACTGATCGAGCACAAATCTGGGAGACATCACAAAAAATATGGTAATTTCCTAAACATTTGGTCAATTTTCATCTTTATACAACTCAGTTTCGAAACTGAGGTTCAGAGGTTTCCACACGGGGATGATCTCAGACATGAACAATGTCAGCAAAGTTTTAAGACTCCCAGCATTTCCTCCAACTGTCTGCGTATATTAATCCACAAATGTTTACACTCTGATATGCTGTGAAGAGAGCTACAGTTGATGGTAATTTATTTGCATGCTTAGTTGACTTCCATACAGCATTTTGCAAAGTAAATTAGTACTGCCTGTGGTGGAAGCTTCATACAATGAGGATATCAACAAATCTCTTGTCCCTGATCAGAAGCTTCCATCATTATAGGGGGACCCAGGAGCGCATTGGCAGCAACAGTCAATAAAGTAGTAAGAATTCCAGTTTTAATAGCTCGAAGCAAAGATGAAATTTAGCACCCCCGGTGTTCTCCTTATACATTGTTGTCCTTGACAAACTAGAAGCAGAAGTATAAAGTGGCAGGTGGCTCAGGACTATAGGATCCTTGCCATACTCCACACAAACCACCACAAGGAACTGACAATATCATTGACAATGGCTAGACTGAACTACAGTAAGGTGGAATAAACTAGCCCTCCCAAAATATCGATAGATAGTCAGCAATATTTTGAGATCAGGCAGCAAGGCAGTGCCTGAATCTCTTTGAGGCATGAGCCTGTAAAGTCAGATGAAGAACTTCTCAACTGGCTGAGCTTTTAGCAGAGATTTGCCTCTGTGTTTTAATCTATTAAAGGTTTATTGATTAAAAGATGCAGTGAACCTTAAACTGAATGTGTGCTTCACGCAGTAGCTAGTGGAATGATTTTACCTTCGAGTGATTGCTTCCGGGGGTCCAGGCACAGTCAATGTTTGGGTACCACAACTGTTACGGACCAAACTCATTATTTTATTGCGCTTGGATGTGCGAGTATCCCTAATCCTTCTTTTCACCCAAGTGCAATTATTGTTATATTAATCAAAATAGATACAACTCCATTAAGAGCGTATGGAGCTCCAAAAGAGAGGGTACACACGCACATACTCTTCAATAAGAGTGAAGCATGTGCTTTAATCCATGAACAGCGTCCACCAGCGCTGTTCAAATCGACTTGACTGTAGTACTTCCGGTATCAACACTCAGATTATCTTCAAAATCTATCATTTAAACGAAGGAAGAACAAACAAAACAGTATACTCAAAAAGCGTTGTGTTTGTTATCTAAGCTATATTTTTAGATCATCAAGCAGCATATAAGCATTTTCCATTGTTTTAGATGGGGTGAACATATAAACTTTACAGCCTAGTGCATGCTAGAACAGTATTATCCATACGAGTACAGATTCAGTGCTACAGAAAGGTGCAGAAAGTAACTAAATTGTAATTGCCAGCGAGATGAGGGACTAAAGGGCTGCTGAAGCCGGCCCAATCACAGGAAGCAATAACCATCGTGTGCCCAGAAGAGCGCACACAGACGCACACACACATACCAAGAGGCAATCATAGCTTTCATTTTAAAATTAGGCCTCAACAAGCAGTTGTTGCTGAAGCTTTCGACACTGCAGGCGACGAAAGGCACAATGATGGTGCTATTGTATACAGGATTTTCCATTTCCTTTTGTGCTCTACGGATACAGAGCGCTTGGCTAGGTGGTCTGTACTGTAAAAAACACAAACAGGAACTCGACATCTTAGACATCATTTTTTTCTATTTTATTATGTTATTGAATCCAGCTACCGATTAAATTACTGTAGTTCTTGGTGGCACTCGAGTAAAGGTAAAAGGAAACTCAAATTAAAACGAGACAATAGGTGTTTACATTCACTGTGACCGAAGGGGTGTGGTTTCTGCACAGATCTTTGGCATAATTCTTCAGACAACCAGCCAGTGAGGCTGAAGTGATGCCTTCTCTTTCATCTAAAAGAAACTATGGTAAAAACGGCCCGAGTAAAACCCCTGGTGCAAAACACCTCTCAAAAAACACAATCGATGCCACTCTCTTTGTGTACGTTGCTGAAAGGTCAGTAAGTGGGGCATTATTCAGTTATTCACCACACGTCAAGGTTAATCAGCAACTGTCAGCGAGCTGGATGCATGCAAATCGAAGTTCACTCTCAGGAGTCAGGGAAACTTCGTGGGTGATAAAAAGTGCAGAATGATTTATTGATTGAAGGTGAAATTGTCCCTTCCTTTCAAATGTTGGAATTCGCCATCTGGGTGCACCGGCAGCCTTATCCTTTTGTCTGTATTCACCCATCTTGATGTGGGGCTGAGTAACGCGGCCAGATCCTTGCTAATTGTTACACTTCTATTTTCTCCATTAAAAGTGCCTTCTTTCCAAGAAGCTCATCAAACTTCAATCACGTATTTCAGTTAACTGTCTGCACTCAACATTATGGGAAAAAAACACTTAGAGGCTTTCTTATGAACACATTACTTGGATTATTAATGCTACTTAGGGCTTTGTGTACTGCCAAGCATCACACTTTAAAGAATGTGGGTATATTTCCACATCATAGGCACACAACCATAATCTGGATTGCGTATTGGTCTATCTAAAGAACATCAATTGACCCCTCACCGAGACTGGAGAAGTGAAAGTCATTGGAGAGGAGTAGTAACATGCATGTGCAAAAGTATTTCACCTATTTGGGTAAGACATCCTTTACAAAGACTTTTATCAGGTCACAATTAGATTAGGTCAAGCATGAGCCATGCTGGAGAACAAGCGCCTCGCAACTCCTTGCCAGCAGATCTGCCTTGACACAAGTGTATGTGCTCTTGGGATGTCATGCTTGTCATTCCTCTCACACCGAGTCTAGTCTATCCCTGGCCTTCTCTGTTGCTCTCCACTGGAAGCGTATGGAGACCTCCGGATCCTGTTCAGAATGGCGATATGGTCTTGCTTCGAAAGGAGATTAATTCGGCCAACTAATGCATGCTCCTGACCCACCATCGATTAGTAAGCCTGTGAAGATATGACTTGCTCTCTAGGCTTATGTCTCATTACTTTCTTATGAAGTACGTGGAAGGCAAATGGTCTGTCCTTATGTTGACAGCTGAATCAATGGCTGGGAAGCCTGCAGTGCCAAACAAATTGCTTACAACTCTATAACATTGACATGAATCCGCTTTTCCTGGATTGACCAGTGCAAATTGATTTGGCCTGGAGTCTGGAATGAAAGACTGAGCGAGATATTGCTATCTATCAAACAGAAGAGTGCAGATTTGAGTCCTGGTGTGACATTAACTTTGTCGTCAAAATCTCTCTTGACCGGTTTCCTCTGGCCATCGAGTCGTTGCCAGCCTGGCTTCATATGCAGATAGAAAGCAGGATTCAACAGAACACGTGAAGGCATGGATCCTAATTATGTTCTATATTGTGTGGCCATATACAATGGTCTCTTACTAATGGAAGACTCCAGAGGATGACTTTGTGCCCCATATCTGGATGGGAATACTTTTATTTTGCTTGTGTTGCAACATTCTTCTTGAAACACTCAGTCCTTGGTGGATGTCAAAGTGGATTTTGCCTTGTTGAAGCAGATGCATAATTATTGCATCAGTTCAGAGTCAAATGTTACAATGTGTGCCTCCTGAACTGATTGGGCTTTTAAAAGCCATTTGACAGGAGGGTAAATATATTAAAGCAAATCACCATTTTGAACAACTGCTTCAAAGAAATGTGAGAAGCGGACGCGAAACCAAGACGTGCCAACATCCTTTCGGACTTTGTAACGAGAAATGACTGGAGGAAAAGGCCTTGCATCCTTGGTATTCTGGTATCTTACCCTACAATTCACAAACAAGCCTTCTTTCATGCAACAGAGTTAGAATAAGGCATATGGCGCAGTCAGGGGTGTGCGTCTTTCATAAGAGCAAGTGTGCAACAGATTCATAAGGGTCATTACATAAATGTTGAAGCCACTTCGTGCATTTGACCTGACAGTGCCTCATCTGAAGTAGTTGTAAAGA
Source organism: Lissotriton vulgaris (assembly GCF_964263255.1). NCBI lineage: Eukaryota > Metazoa > Chordata > Amphibia > Caudata > Salamandridae > Lissotriton > Lissotriton vulgaris. Next base: position 1,156,297,457 of record NC_141693.1, read on the forward strand.
TTTCCTCTCGTCCCTGCCATTGTAATAGGCTTTCAGAAAGAGTCCCAGATGTGTAATTAGGTTTACAATAAGGCCCCCAAGAGAAGGAAAGAGGAGCAGAAATATAAGATGTAAGAGCTGAACTTCGAAAAATGGACTCTCGTGTGAAAGAGGTGGAAGGGATCACAGCAGACGTAAACAGGGACCCCACCGTGCTGAAACAGCAAGTCACTCAACTGTTGGACCAACAGGCCAAAATGGAGAAACAACGAGACGAGTACGAAGGTAGGCACACAGAAATAACATACAAATTCTTGGCGTCCCAGAGTGCATGGAAGGACCTGCTGTTGACTTGTTCATTGAAGTCCTGATTCTGAAGAAGACTCTCAAACTACTTTTCTATTGAACACTCCCACCGCGTTCCCAGAGGGAGGCCCAAACCCGGGGCCCCTCCAAGACCTATCGTAGCTCAAGTCTTCAACTTTCGGGACCGAGACATACTTCAAACCGCACATGTCACCCCACAGCTCAAGCTGGAAGACAGTGCGATCACTTTCTTCCCACACTTCACCGCTAAAGTCCAGGACCAGCATCGCAGTTTCTTAGCGGTCAAATGGACGCTCAGAGACACGGAGGTGAAATATGCTATGTTCTTTCCTGTGAAACATCGGGTGGAATCTGATGGTAAAGCCTGGCTTTTCTCCTCTCCTGATGAGGTACGGGACTGGCTGGAGGGCTGGCATCACGCCGAGAAGCATAACAGAAACCGCAGCAGAGGTCCTCCGACTGCCAGAACTGAGCTTAGTGCTGGACAACGTGGAGACATCAACAGGCAAGAGAAAGACTCGGACTAAATGCCATGCTACTAGATGGCAGGCTCCATCAGATCTGGGGTGGGCGTGATTGCTGTACCTGTGGGTTCTCGAGGGGGGCAGTGAAATAAACAACCGAATGGGAGCCTTTTCCCGGCACTGGGCTTCCTTATAAGGCACTCAACACAAATGCATGGGATTGTGAAGTTGATCCTGCAGTGGTCCCCGGTTGGTGGCAGTGAGAATTGGGGCCGGGATTCACTTACTAAATGGTGATGTACTATGCTCTTTTCCTTACAATGTAGCAGGGGTGGGACGGCTGCAACCCTAGCACCTATCAATAGGGGGTGGGGCAATAGGCACTCTGCCTGGTTGGGGAGTGGGTAGTTTCAAATCCACTGGGAGTTTTGTTGTATGGTTTTGGTTTGGGTTCTATTTTCCAATCACACTCAGAGGACAGTTGCATCTATTGTGGGATTCCCCCACTTTGCACCTGAGGTACACAGTCAGGCTGCTTCTTGACCGCCTGCTGTCAATCGACATTCATCGACGCTCGCACCCAGTGAACAGAATACACAACACTGCATCTCCCATACCCATTAAATGACGGGTGACACAATAGAAACTTCACTGTCAGTTCTCATGTGGAACGTCCATGGTTTGGGGGCCAAAATTAAGCGAGGTGCGAAACTATAATACCTCAAGACACATGCCCCGAATCTAGTGGGTCCAAAGAGTCAGGCCCTTACATGTGGGGCTACAAACTCCTGGTCCATGCAGGATTTACTTTTGGTTCCAGAGGTACCGGTATCCTCGTTCGGAGGAGCCTTGCACTCACTCCAAACCGCATGTGGGCAGATCCCCAGGGGGTCCTAGAGGCTAGCTCGGAGGGGAAGACACTCAATGTGATCTCTGCATATCTACTACTGAATATGGGTAAGGAGCGCTTGAAGACTTGGGGAAAAATCATTGTAGATCTCCCGGTGGGGACTCTAATTCTGGGAGGGAATTTTAACATGACAATGGATGAACAAAAAAACAGGCACCCTCGACGCCCTCCTACCAGTCACACGACGCAAATGATGGATTTCACCCAAGCCATGGGCCTGGCAGATGTGTGGCGCTCTACAACCAGACATGACTCACTTCACGTTCCATTCCAATGCACGTAAGAGTATGTCCCGTATAGATTACTTTCTCACTAACCTGGCAGATATTGTGCACTTCAGCACCCCCGAGCCTTACTAAGGGGCATTTCCGACCACTCTCCAGTGTGGGTGGAGCTTACCTATTTTCAGTTTAGACACCGTAATGCCATATCCATCAATCCATGTGTATAAAACAGTGGTGAAGGGGCAAGCGTTAGCATTGAAAGTGGGCTATATTCGCAGACAGAACCAACAACTGCCCGACCTAGAGACAGACCTTCGACAGCTGGAAGACCAAAACGTGCACTCACCCTGTGAAGCCACCACCCACCAATTAATCATTAAACAGTTGGAATACAGATATCTGCCAGGGAGAAAACTTGGGCCAAATTGTTACACACCCAACACATGGTTTATGAGATGGGAGACAGGGTGGGAAAGATGCTGGCATGGCTAGAGAGACGGGAATGGGGTGAGCGCTGGGTACCCAAGCTGACCCTGCCTGCGATGGGGCCAATTACGGACCTACAGGGCATTGCGGAAGCCTTTGCCGATCACTTGGAGAGGGTTTATACCTCCTCCACTACATATACGATAGAAGATTCACGTCAACTGCTAGCTGACATGACATTACCTACCTTATCTGATGCTGATAGGGAGAGGCTGGAGGAGGACCTCACAGAGGACAAAATTTGCAGAGCCATAAACTATATTCAATCCGGGAAAGCAATGGGGCCCAATGGCGTTCCGATTGAATTCCTTAAGACTGTGGCCACACAAGTCGCCCCCGACCTTAAAAACATGTTTACTGAAAGCTTCGATAAGGGTATCCTCCCGCACAATCAGTGGGTTGCTTTGTTTGTGGTCATCCGGAAGCCTGGGAAACTGGCAGATAGTTGCGGTTCCTATCGACCGATCTCTTTGATCAATGTTGAAGCCAAAGTCCTGACCAAGCTCCTGGCTAACCGTCTTATCCCACTTCTTTCATCCCTAGTTCACGCCGACCAGCCTGGCTTCATGTCAGGGCGGAACACAGCTCTGAATATTCGCCATCTCTACAATGTTTTGGGTCAACAGCGATACATACAGGAAGATGCAGTGGCGCTCTCTTTGGATGTCTCTATGGCATTTGATTCCATAGAATGGCCCTACCTTTTTCAGGTGCTGGAGCGTTGGATTAAATTGCTATATACCGACCTGCGAGCCCAGGTCAAAGTTAATAACCGACTATCTCAAATGTTTACTCTGGGCACAGGTACCCGACAAGGCTGCCCGCTATCCTGTCTTATCTTTTCTTTGATCCTGGAACCGTTGGCCTCCTGGGTGCAAAGAGACGTGTCCCTTAGAGGACTGAAATGGAGTGAAGTTCATGAAGATAGAATATCGTTGTTTGCCAATGATATATTGGTGTACCTGGCATCTCCCTGCGCGTCCCTAAACAGCCTCCTGCATATTTTTACCAACTTCGGCAAGTACTCAGGCTACGCCATTATTGGACAAAATCAGTAATATACGTTCTCTATTGCCAGACCCGGTGTTTGCCCCCGGGTTGCGACCTGGAGGTGGCCGTTGGCGGCTTTCGTTATTTAGGGATTTTTATTACCCCGACCCTCGCCTCTCCTATGACAAGAACTTAGCTGCCCCTTTAGACAGACTCAGAAAAGATGTTGCCCACTGGAAAACGTTACCTCTGTCCCTGCTGGGCCGAGCAGTCCTCTTTAAGATGTTGGCCCTCCCCCGGTTTTTATACGTCCTTCAGAACTTCCCGTACACAATTTCTGATTCGTATTTCAAAAGTATTGATAGTGACTTGAGATCACCGTTATGGAGAGGAGGGACGCAGCGTATTGCATTACACAAATTGTCTACGGGGTGGTACGACGGAGGGATCGCCCTCCGGACAGGCGACTGTTATTGGGCATCGCAACTAGTCGTAGTAAACCACTGGTTGTACTGCTCTCCGCTGGACCCCGCGTATATGCTAGACCGGTACCAAATGGGGCGGGAAGGGTATTTAGGTGCCCTCTACACGAAGGTCCAGAAAGGAAGGTTTGTGGGTCCCACGGTATGCACGGTGCAAATCTGGCACCAGGCGACCAAACGCTCGGGCTGGACTGATGTACTGACGCAGTCCACTCCGTTGTGGAACACACAGAAGTTGGGACTCTTGTGCTATCACCAAGGGTTCAACAAATGGGACGCGATAGGACTCTCCAATATTGGTCACCTCGTGAAAAAGGGACGAGTCCTATTGTTCCAGGAACTGCAGGAGAAACACGAAATGGCCCAGGGGGAGGCGTTTCGATAACTGCAGATTGATCATGCCCTAACGACCGCTCTCCCAGACATGGGAAACCTCCCAGAAGGGTCTCCTCTTGAGGATCGATCACTCACTGAATCACTCCCTGACAAGGCCATTTCCTTAACGTACCGCAAGCTGTGTAAGAACCTACCTGACCCTTTCCTAGGTCTCCACAGCCGGTGGCAAGCCGGCATTGGTCACATTGACGACGACGATTGGCAAACTGCGCTAATGTCACCGAGAGAGGCAGCCATTTCACTTCGCTTCCGGCGGATTCAATTAAAAGTTCTGCATAGAACTTACCTCACCGGGGTTACACTAGCTAAAATTGGGACGCGACAGGACTCATCTTGTCTGCGGGGGTGTCACCAGGATGCGACCTTCTACCATACTATCTGGAATTGTCCATCCCTGCGTCCCCTATGGGAAGGGGCTACCACATACCTGCAAGACACACTAGACAAACTGATTAACCTCACTCAATCATTGGGGCTCCTTAACAATTAGGAACCGTCCGACCTTACTGAAGTGGAACAACTGGTTACCTTGGGTTATGTGTTGGTGAAGAGAGCCATTGCAATGAAGTGGGGGTTGGTGGGACGGCCTTCAATCAACGCATGGGCGGCTGTGCTAGACAAATGTATAGTGGCGGAAAAAGAAGTATTCAAAATCAGAGGATGCCTCAAGAAATGGGACAGAAAGTGGAGTGGGTGGAATGCTTATCGTGTAAACCTATGCGTATCTTCGACTGTAGAATTGGAAATGGCTAAAGGGAAGCATCTTACACTTGACACAATAGAATGAATGTATAATTATGTTCAGTAATCTGTAACTGATGTCCCAAGATCGAACTGTCTGATTTACACCTGTGACAATGGGAATTCTCTTATTAATAAAAAAAAAACAGGTTAAAAAAAAATAGAAGATGTATGAACAACAGCACTGCATAGAAAGTTCTCCCTTCAAATAGTGGTACTTTCCTATTGTGCTCTGAATCCGGATAGCTACTTATAACTTATTTGATAAAGAATTCATTAAAAAAATGTTCTGGTCAGAAACAGTTGATTAGAGTGGAGTTCTTCACAGGTACTCCCTCACACATGGTGTAGCCTCTGGTGGAAGTGACGTTAGGAGCACTTGGTCTAGAATACACCCAAAGCAATTAGGTGGATGCGCTTCTTACAGTACTACATGAAATGATATGTTAGAACCGCTATTTCATAATATATAAATCCAGATGTGGGAGTGAGCATACACCAAGCTCCATGAAACAACAAGAGTTCACATGTCCATTGAAAAGTTGTCCTTTATTTTATCAAATATTTGATAATTTAAGAATAAGCAGCCAATGCGTTTCATTACTTGAAATAATGGAAGTTCTTCAGGGCAAAATCTTTGTATAATTTTCAAAGTACAGTCAGCTGTCTCCCATATATTTATTATTTTTAGGATGGTGGTGATGACCAGACACATAGTAATGACACCACATCTTACAGCATAATTGGCAGTTACATTTTAGTCAAAGGGGAACGTTGAGATGTAACTGACTATGCTGTAAGACACAGCCAATACAATGCAACAGGTCATCAACACTATTGTGAAAATAGCTATACAGGAGACAGCTAACTGTACTTTAAAATTCTACTATCTTTAATGCCCTGAAGAGGTCCCATTATTTCAAGAAACTACGGACGTTGGCTGCTTTTGCTTGAATTGTCACATATTTAATAAAATAAAGGAGGACTTTTAAATGGAGATTTGAACTCTGCCTGTTCTTGGTACTCGCAGTGTGCTCACTTCCAAATTTTGATTTATGGATTTTTTTCTACACATGGTTGCAGTGGTGCACGTAGAAGATGAGCACCAGGCAGAGAAGAACCTGTTAATCAAGTCATGGTCAAGACTAATCAGGGTTGTGCTGGATCTCTGTTTTGTCTCAGCTGCTGCAAATGTGTATTCTATTTCGTAAATTATACTTTGTATTCCCAGAATATATTTATTAATTTATTGAGAAGTTTTATACAGCACGACCATGACCCGGGCAGGGTATCAGAGCGCTGTACATACAGCAGTCAAGTTATGTATACAGGGAAAAATGCAAGAAGGGATAAGCAAGCAGCAATATAGATACAATATACCAATCGGTTAAGCAGATTCAGAGGTGCCCACAGGAAAATAGTCAAGCTGAGTGACATAAGGAGTACTACTGAAGGAATCTAGTCTGTGAGTTTGTACTGTTTCAGGAGGCAGTGCGTTCCATATTCTTGGGGCTAGGCCGGAGGAGAGGTTGTAAGTTTTCTTTTTGTTCAGTTTTTGTGGTTTCAACAATAGCGAATTAGTGCTTTTGAGGGGCAACTACCACCAGATAGTGCATGTATTTTGGCTAAGTAAAAGACACACAATTGATGGACAGAATGCAGAATAAATCACAACATTCACCCCCAGTCAAGAGATCTGGGTTAAATCCATCATTCTTTTGCTCACCATGCCACCCTAGTTCAGACCTGGCCATATGCAAATCAGTCTGGATCCTGTGCCTCATGGGAACAGTCCAGCCAGTACTGCCAAGCCAGGTCTTCCCTAGACCGGAAAAAAGCATCCTAGTACGGGTTTCAGAGTTTCACCCCTCATCAGCCAGGATAGCTTGATTCCAGTGGCACAGTGAGCCCGGGACCCACATCTGGGCATACCCGGCGCACTTAAGGCGAGAAAGCAAAAGACACACAATTGATGGACCAAATGCAGAATAAATCAAAACATTCACCCCCATTCAACAGATCTGGGTTAAATCCATCATTCTTTTGCTCACCATGCCACCCCGGTTCAGACCTGGCCATATGCAAATCAGTCTTGACCCTGTGCCTCATGGGAACATAGGTTGGCAGGAGTGTTATGGTGAAGGACCTTGTGTGTCATGCAAGCTATCTTCAACTGGATTCTTGATTTAAACAGGAGCCATTTTAGTTTAAGGTCTGGTGTAATGTGGTTGAATATTCTGGATCCTGTGATGAGCCTAGCAGCTGAAGTCAATGCAGCCCAAACGGAGACAGCTTTACTTTGGGTAAGCCTGCCTACAAGATCAGCACTCCCCTAATCAAATCGGGAGATGACTAGGGATTGGACTGCTAGCTAAAAGTCATCAGGGGGCAAGAATAGTTTGATTTTCCTTATTAAGTTCAATTGGCTCCCATAGTGGTTGCACTGATCAGGCATCTTTACTAAGAAACATCCAACGCCTGAGTAAAACAAACGTGAAAGCAATCAGTCATTGAGCATATGACCAAAAGTGACTGTTTCAAGCCGGTGCATTCACAGGCTTAGGCAATGGCACCCAGGACATCACTAGACTCCGACAGGTGTTGATCCCATTCTGCCTATTGCCAATCTTAAGAACAGGGGCCATGCAAAGGGCAAACATCAAATGGTGTGATGGATGGAGCATGACAAGCAACCCCCTTTCATACATATCTAGGTCCGAAATAGCCTTAACCTTGAAGAATCCTTCTTTCTATAGCTCATCCTTTACTGAGTGGGGACGCTCTCCTGAAAACACGAACAATCAACCTACTAAGTAAAGACTGATCGTGACAAACTACAAGGTTGTCCCATGAGCTCAACAGGGGGTTACAGTATGAACGTGATTTATGAACGGTATAGCCTACAGTGAAACCCTCTAAAGATGCAAAGTCTCACAACCTTGATATATTGAACCTGCAAAACTGCCCTATCTTTAACATTGTAGGGCAGCAGAGATACTGGATGGGTATGGCCTTTCTTGCAAAGTAAGTGGATTTCTGTATTCCTCTACAAGGAGCCCATAAAATCTTACAACATTCATATCCCTGCACAGTTGGGTCTTCAAAAGGAAACCAACTCTTCACTATATATAATACTTTTATTTTGATTTGTTAAAATCGTAAAAGGGTGGAACTTATCACCATGTGATAAACATCAACATATTGAATCAGCGTGAAACAGCATAAAACATCCCCGTGTCCTGGACGACTTTGCACAGATATACATGATAAGTAAAAACAGGGAGAACGTTTTTAAATGTACAAAGATAAAAGGAAGCAGGAGTAGTGCTTTTATAAGGCAGTGGCCCTCATTAAAAGATTGGGGCCAGCAAATAACAGTTATAACAAGGGGTGCTGCACACATAAGGACTTATATTTGATTAGATGTAACTGTCCCCTCTTATCTTAAATAAAATGCTTGCAGTGTCTTAATACAAAAGAGAAGAAGAGGGGGGCTGTAAAGAGGATGAAAGATGATCTGGGTCCGGCTGCAAAGTGTCCATATGTCCCAGTTCCTCTTATGCTCCTTCCTTTTTTTCGAGCTCTTGAGCAGCAAATGTCAGGAATTTTATCGTTTTGCAGGAAAGTTGTATCGAAGACCCACTGAGGGATTATATCACAGCGGCCCTGCAGGTCCTGACTTGTGTTTCCCTTAGGAGTGGCCTCAGAAGGATCTTCCTTTGATTTTGTAAGGCCTGACAGATACATAATAAATGCAATAACGGCTCTACTCCCTTATCACAGAGGCGACAATCCAGAGTTTGCCAGGTCCGTAACCATTTTGGGGTGAGGTCTTTACTCGGAAACCACCCCAACCTCAATAAGCTTAGTTTCCTCTTATAGTGATTCCTGAAACATTCTTGAAAATAGGATTGTTGTTTCAGTTGTTTATATGTTGGCATCACGATCCAGGAATGACTTTTGCAGGCCACTAATGCTTTGTCAATTAGCAATGATGCTCATTCGACGGCTTTGTTGGTAGTTTGTTTAAAAGCAAGATGTGACATTGGTGAATGCCAAGCTTCTTCCAGATTTAGTGATAGAAGCGCTTGCCTAAGAGACTTGCATGTGGAATTGGTCTGCCTAGCCTGTTTTTCGACCTCTTCCCAACAGAGATGGGCAAGCGTGTTTTCTTCAGCATCCCTCATGCGCCAGTAATATTTGGCCAGGGCTCCTTGTCTGGCCGGTATCTGGTTTGTTAATTCGTATTCCAAGCGTATTTGCGCTTGGGAAATATGTCGCGGAATTGTGAAGTGTTGTTTAAACAATCTTGATTGGGCAAGGTTTAGCGTTCTAGAGTCCTTGGTGGCCATCATTTCCGAGCCATATGTGATTGAAGGCAGAAATGTTGCTGCTACAACCTTTAGCAGGAGACCGGGTAAACTTCTGCGTAGTTTTTTTTTTTTTTTAAATAACGTATATGGAAAGAATCGAGGGGACTACAGAAAAAAAAGGACCAAAAAAAACACAATTATATGAAGCCAAAAACAAAATACACAAAACGTCTGCTAAAGTAACAGGTTTCACAGCACCAATAAGAGTCCATTTCAACATATTTGGCCCCAATAGTTAAAACTTGTGTTGGTCAAACGCTTTAGTAGACCGCATACTAAGCCAGAGTAAACCACATCAAGGCATTTTGTATTTAGGACATTACATTATAACGGTAAAGTACTTAAAGATACTAAAAGAAGTGCTGTTATACTCTGCGTTGTAACTGGTGGAAGCGTAGAAGCTACAATATCAGTACTCGTAGCTACTTTCCACACGCCAAAAATGATATGCTCTTGATTTGTCATGGTTCCCTTACCTTTCAAAACTAAAAGACTTTAGAAACCCTCCATTGAATAAAAAAGTTTCAATATGTTGATACAGCATTGAAAGTTTGGGACAAAAAAAAAAAACATGTGTAATTCGTCAGCTGCATATAGCCCGCATCGACTACATGTCGTACCTGCCGTCGTGCTCCACTTAACAATTTTGCTGGGAGTGTAGTAAAGATTATGGATACACATGAAATGTTGGGATTTCATCATCCCTGTTATAAGACAGTCTGAAGCCATTTTAATCGACAATAAAATATCAACATCAGGTATACCTAAACTGTTGGCCCATTTCAACTGGCATTGACCTAGGTCATCCCCATATTCCTGCATTAAGCTAGAATAGATGATTCCTATACGGGGTTTTTTTTGCAAAAGCTCTAACAATGGAATTGTGACTGGAGGAATTAAAGGATGATTCTGAGGAAGCTACGAAGTTGAAGATATTTAAAAAAATCATTTCTTCCCACAGAAAAATTATTCACCAAGTCCTGAAATGAAACAATTTGATCATTATAAAATAAATCACCCAGATACCTTATTCCTTTCTGCTGCCATCTATACATGGTTAAATCGTAGGAAATTTCTGGTAAGAGGTCCTTTGATATAAAGGGGGTGTAGAAGTTTAATTTCCTTAGTTTTATATGTTTTCAGACTTTTTGCCAGACTCCAAAAGCGGACTTCAATACCTTATATTTGGTTTTCTTGTAATAACTGGGCTCTACTATCCTCAAAAAGCTGCCCTTAACTTTCTCACCCATAATCATTTGATAGATTGAAGGAGTCTGGCAATCTAGCACTGCCACTCTATCTCCCATAATTAAGGGGCTAATGTATTGCAATGCAGCAGAAAAATAATAAAAAAGAAAGTAAGGAACATTCCATCCGCCACATTCATTGCTGAGTATCATTTTCTTTAAAGCTTTCCTAGGACGTTTATAGCCCCATAAAAACCGAAAAATAGTTCTTTCTAAATTTCTAAAACTAAGCAGTTGAAATTCTAAAGGTATTGTGCGAAATAGATATAATACTTTTGGTAGGATCAGCATTTTTAAAATGTTAAGTCTGCCATAAAGAGATACGTGTAAATGATCTAGGCGCTGCAGCGAAGTATTAATTTGAGATTAAGATAACTGCGGAATTGTTATTGCTTGGCATAGACCATACTGTTATTAGGCCAAGACCAACCTCCTACTTTCTTTTTCTCTGTAAGGCTGCAGTTAGATCATGTATCACTAAGGAATGGATTAGCCCGGATCCGCCTACATTTATTGTGTGGCGTGAAAAATTATTATTTATGTACAACGTTGAATCTGCTATATATAAGTTGAAGGGGGTAAAAAAAGAGCCATGGGGGAAAAAATTTGGGCACCAATTGCCGAGTGGATTTAATTTAATTTATTTTACTGTCTGACTTATTTTTTTAGAACACATTGTTATTCTGCTTATTATGTACTGCTGTATTTCCTTGCAATAAAATAATAAAACTTAAAAAAAAAAAAAAAAAAGAAACCCTCCATTGAGCACTCCATTAACCCACCATCATCTACTCCACCACACCCCAAGCCACCTTCACCCCAAACCACTGGGATCACATGCTAGATCAAACAACAACTTGAAAAACCAATAGGTCTCGCCTTTGAGGTGTACAGGCTTTATTAATGGTTTAGAGCCATGCTGCAGAGAATCCCTGTTGTGCAGCAAAGCTAAATTAGAAAAAAGCCTATTATGCGTCCGGCTGTGTCAATTTGTAGGCACATGTACCACAAAAGTGCATGTGCTTACAAAACGACACGGACAGCGGCGCACGTCTGCAAAATGACATGCCCACTTTTATTTTATTTGTATTTGCCAATCCTAGTTGGATCAGCAAATCAACAGGGAAAAAATGAAAAATTGTTTTATTAAAGCACATTTGGGGGGGGGGGGACAGCATCGAAGCGTAGGGGGGTAGAGCAACATGGAGGGGGTGGGTGGTGGTGTGCAACATTGAAAGCTAGGGATCAGGGAGCAATGTGGGAGAGAGGAAATTCACTGAGTAACAGAGGGCACAGGGAAAGGGAACCAATACGGAGGGCAGTGAAAGAAAGAAACATGGAGGATGGGGGTGGGATGGTGAATCAACAGGTGAGAAAGCAACATGGAGGGGGTTGGTGAGAAGTACACCGGCAAGAGAGTTGGAGGAAATATATGGGGGAAAAGACACAGAGGGGTGTGGTATGAATGAGAAGCAACGGTCGAGAGAGCAATGTGGAGCAGGTGGGTGAGCAGCACACAGGCGAGATAACCTGAAGGTGTGGGGGGAGTAACACAAAGGACAATGGAGTGGAAGAGAAATAATGGGTAATAAAGCAACCCTAAGGGGGAGAGGCACTCTGGGAGAGAAAGCAAGGCAGGGAAAAGTAGGCCACAAGAGCGATCACAACATGGAAGGAGGAAGTGAGAAGCACACTGGTGACAGGGAGCATTATGGACTGCTGGGTGAGAAAGTAAATGTGGGAGACCGCTGAAAAACACATGCACTCTCCTGGAGTGAATAACCATAAAGAAAACGACATGTGCCTACAAAGCAAGCAGTAGAAGCACAGAAGGCAGATAATTAAAATAGATTTTTAAAGAGGCTATGCTCCCATGGGAGGGTCAAACACAGGACTGACAAACTTGGGCACAAATAAGAAGCAGAAAATGAGAGTGACAGGAAAGCCAGCCAATGCCGAGCATTCTGTAGGCTCCAAACCATTGTATGTGATTGGTAAGCCCACAATATGTCTCGCAACAGACAGTGTATGTGCTGTCTAGCACCCGCAACCTAATGGACCTTTATATCTACACTGCTTCTCCAAACTTATGTCATAATTATTTGTTTCGCTAGGCAGGCTTTGAGAAATAAACAAATCAAGACTTCAGGCCCAGACGTCACACACCATTTACAACGTACCACGCTTAATTTCTATTTCTAGTCTATTTTTTGCCAAAGAAAGATTTCCAATCAATGATGTGAGAGAAAACAAGTTATTTAGCAATTACAACGAATTGCTGAGACATTCTACCTTAACAGTAATTACAGGCGAGCAACATAAGCACCGAAAAGCAGCAGGCAGCCTGCATTTAAGTTTCCCAATAATGTCAGAGGCAGGTAAAAGGCTGAGCCTCTGTTTTACTGACAGCAATTTAGCGCACACGACACTGACGCGCGCACTTAAGTGCCTCAAACCTCGACATCCATTTAAAACGAATTATGCCCAACTGTGATATTTTTCCCTCCGTGCTGAGAAAATGTGAGGAATATCGATCTTTCTTTCAAGCGGATATTCTTGTTTATGCATTTGATAGAAACCCTGAATACTCCAGCACGCCCGGACAGCGTATTTTCAATATTTTGTAAAGGTGCTGGACAAACAGAGCATGGTAATACAGCAAAGAATCATTACACTTTCCTGCAAGCCTGTATCCACCCACGAGCTCTGCTGCTGCTGAAGGTTCAGAGCATCATCAATCTAAATTGTAAACTGAACTCTGAGAACACCAGTTAACCCCAAAAAGTGCCTGTAGTAGCTGGCTGTTCTCTCTACTTACACATATCACCTTTTGATGGGGCGAAAACAACAGAGCCACACACTCTCTCAGGGTTAAGTCCATCTAACTGGTGGCAGAAGGAAGGCGCATTCCCTCTGGCACACAGAGCTGTGCACGAGGTGACTCACTACTGACTGCCTGGCACGCCACTGATGAGAAACTATCATTCTCGTCATTACCCACGAGTCATGTACCAGTTACTTTCTAACTCTGGTGGCCAGCACTCACTTCTTTAAGGTAAGTGAAACCCACATCAATCTATGCCTGATTTGAAGTTGGAGACTGAGATAGCAGTGATTTGGGATTTTTGATACCACAATGCCAATGAGATTTTCATTGATACCATAGTCATCAATCAACGTATGGTGCAGCAATGGGTTCACAATTTATTATCGGTGGAAGACAGGGCCACTGTGGCAACATCCATTATTGGCTTGAAGACTGATCATGGTAACTCCATTGTGGCTGGAACATTTTAGAGTAATTCTGATAAAAACATCAAGTTCTACAGAACACAGCAGACATAGTAGTTGCCAACATTAGGAACAGCCCATATTTCTCCCGTTCTCAGGCACCTTCACTGGCTGCCAGTGGCCTTGAGGGCCGACCATAAGAGCCTTACTAACATCCATAAAACAGTGACTGGTTTCCCTGTATGGCAAATGTTTGGTGGAATCTGCTACGAGAGGATCTATACAAAAACAACAATTGATGGACAGAATTCAGAACAAGTCATACATTCACCACAGTACAGTGATCTGGGCCTAAATCCATTGTTTCTTTGCACTCCACACTACCCCAGTTCAGACATGGCCATATGCAAATCAGTCTGACCCTGTGCCTCATGGGAACAGTCCAGCCCAAACTGCCAAGCCATGTCTTTCCTGGACCGGAATCAAGCATCCTAGGACCGGTTTCTGGCTATAAACCGTCTTCAGCCAGGATAGCTGAACTCCAGTGGTGTGGAGAGCATGGAACTCACGTCTGAGCATACCCATCCCACTCGGGGTGACAAATGCAAAAACAATTGATGGACAGAATGCAGAAGAATGCCATAAATTCACCCCAGTACAGAAATCTGGGCATAAATCCATTAATTTTTTGCACTCCACACCACCCCAGTTCAGACATGGCCATATGCAAATTAGCCTTGACCCTGTGCCTCATGGGAACAGTCCAGCCCGAACTGCCAAGCCATGTCTTTCCTGGACCGGAATCGAGAGGATCTAAGGCATTGGAATCAACTCCTCACATCTAAAAGGGTGATTAAAACACATCTGTTAGCTGCTGTCTTCAAGTAGCTCCCTTTTATGATGGTGCTTGGGAAACTATTTTAGCGCCTACAGCCTTTATGGTTTTTTTGTTGCTATACAAGTCACCTGATTGATACAGTGAAACACAAGCATTCCCACATCCCCAGTACAATTGCCTTTCCTGTCTGTGACCTCTTGCAAAGACAGAAAACCAGATAACCATGAGCTAAATGCAAACTCTGAGAGAAAATACTCTGCTTAGCAGACTCTGCGTCGTATGGCTCTCCCAACAGGGGCGTTTCTGGTAATTTCTCCATCTGCCAGAACAATTTGCTTATGGTTATAGGGCACACGTCGCTGCGGGCCAGTCGAACAGCAAGGCACCGTCACTTCCAGTTACTGACGACAAAGCAGCTTGCCTTGGGTCAGAATTACATATTGTTAGATCACTTATTGGCTAAAGCTGCAGCAGCCTGATTGAAATGTAATATCTTAAAGGAATTAGTTTCATGCCAGAGAATTCATTGTGACACGATAAATGTCTCTGCTAATATTAAACATTACACTGCCTGGAACACGGGCTCTGCAAGGTCTGCAGTGGGTTTCATGATAAACACTGTAATGCTTGATGTACCATAGTGGAGTAAGAAAGAGTGGCATTTTCATATTAACGGAAGCTTCCCAGATCTCAACAGTAAAAAAAAGTTAAAAAGTGGCTGGAAAAAACAGGAAAGCAGGGGAAAGATGCATGTATGGTTCCACGTTTTGGGCCTGTACTTCAGCATCCTTGAAACTTGAAAGATTATCAAAGTTCATGGCTCACAGGTGGGATATGTTGTTTCTTGCTGCACAAGTGGTCCGTCTCAGAGGTCTACTCCACCTGCACACAGCGTGCTCTTGTGCTCATGTTCTGACCAGTCTTCATGTTCCATAACCTCACCCTGCCACCTCTGTGGCAATTACTGCCGTTTCTCTATCGCATACCAACCTCTTTGGATCTATGAATGTTTCCGAGCCATGTTAACATCTATTGATAATGTCGCTGCATTATTGCCAAAGATGGTTCAACCAATGCAAATGTCGCAAATGAAACAAGGTCTATCTACCTTGCTGGGAACTCTGCACTTCATCCATTGAGCGTAGTGGTTCAACATAGCGCTTTAAAATCAAGAGGCATTTATCTGCCACTGTCTAACACTCTATAAACACAATGGTTTGCAACAGAGGAGAAGAAACTCGGTTTAGGTGTTAAGAAAATGCATTGAAATTAAGGGCTGCAAGGCTCTATGTGAAAAAGAATTTTTTAAAATATTTAGGAGTGAAAGCTAAAACCACCAACAGTAAGGTTGAGTGAGAGTACATGAGCCGTAAAAGAAAAGTTGCACTCGGATTCTCCACTCGATACAATTTCTTAACTTTTATTTTAGTCTTTCCTGTATTGAATGCTTTTTCAGTCAATGCAGATCAATGGCGTTTGCATACGTCTCCAAATATTTTATTTATAGCTTTACGTTGGGTCTAATGGTCGAGCCCTTCGTAACTGTGGCCTCCTAACTAACCATATTCTTGCATGTGGTTTCTTATGTGCCAGAAAACCTGTCATTTAATTGGTCTTCTCACGTGTAATGCGGTTGGGTTTTACAATTCCTGCTACACCCCAATAGCAAGCCTCTCATAAATCACCTCTCTAGATTGCCTTAAGATGCCGATACCCCACAAATTTCACAACATACTATTAACACATTTCTAGAATTGTTCACTCTTTGCTATCCATTTGGAGAGGTTAGGCCTGAATGAACATTAAGTCTGACCTCATTTCTGCTCGTGGAAGCAGCTCTAGTCTATAAATATACTAAGACTGGTTAAAAAAATCCAGTTTATATATGTTGCATGTAAGGATACATAGGCAGAGGATCACGAGCACTGCAGACGGCATGGGTACAGCAGAGGACACAGGAACTGAGGGCATGGTTGAGGCAACATGTACAAAGCAATGCTACATGCCATTAATTATAGGAGGCAGGGTGGAAAGCAGGACAGCAACGATAACAGGATCAACAGAATATCTGGCACCTGACTAAAAACGAAGTGGTGCAGAAGACAGACTGGTTTTTCAGCACTCAAGTAGAAAATAAAGGACAGTGAGGGAAGCTTAATCAAAGTCACAGCCCTCTAGCAAAAGCTTCTTCTGGACAGTGTTGATATCGTGTAGGAGTTTTCAATCTCCAGGGAGTTTGTTGGTGTGGTCCTTTTTTTGGGCAGGGTCAGCCCGCAAAAATCCTATCTAGGCATTGCTCTCTACTCTTCATCACTGATCTTAGAAAGAAGCAGCTCACCTCGTAAACCAGAATCAGACTCCTCTAGTGGATCTCAACAGTGATCTGCACAACAAAGGCCAGAAGCTCCGACAAGAGAAATTGCATCTTGTAGCGCTGGCAGAGACTATGTGTTCCATGGGTCATAAGCCACGGCTCCAAGACACACATCATCCATGCATCACCTTTTATAGGCATATTTTTTATGGATGTTTTCAAATTAGCTGCGTTATACTTTTAGGGACACGAAACCTACCTAATGAACTATATCAAGAGTGAGATGCATTGAAGCAGAACCTAAATATGTTTTCCTAGCAAAATGCAGTAACAATTCTTAGAGCAGAGTGTGGCTCATTTGTCAAAACCTATTCATGGTATTAGAAACCACCAATATTGAGTACCTCTCATTACATGTAGGAGAGGCTACTTTCAGGAACTGTAGCGTACTCTTGGATGTACTTAGTAATGGTTTTCATTCCTTACAGGAAAGGCAGTACACAAGGCTAGAGCAGTTGATAGCTCAGGAGCTCAGGAGCCAATCGGAGGACAATAAGGTATGCAAGACAGAAGACAAGGGTAGACTGGTCACTGTAATTAAGAATAAACGATTCTGAGATGCCATTCATTTTTTTAAGCAGACTATTCAGGAGTTAGACATCCTCGGGAAAAAAGGCCGGAAAAAGGTGATTCGATAAGTAACGCTTTCTGAAATAGCATCAGCATGACGTCTTTTCCTTCTACCCTTTTTTCTCCTCCCACCTGCCATCCCCTCCCTTGCCCCAGATGGCCATGACAGCCTGGTGCTTGGGATGTGTGGAGGAGGTGGAGCGGAGGCGTGAACAACCAGCTTCAAGGCACCTCCATGGTGGAAGACCAGATACACCTTTAAACTGCATTTAAAGGAGAATTTCTTATGCCTTTGGTTACGGTTCCTGGCTCTAACTACGTGCGGCATTTTAGAGGCCACAGAGCTTGACACCCAAATCTTCCCTAATCCAGTGCCAGTGGAAACTAAGGCTTTACTCTACAGACAAACGGAAATAAAAAATAAAAAAAACACCAAGATACACAAGTGTATTATTTTCTACAACGCTCTTAAAAAACACAACAAAAGAAAGAATTCCAGGTGTAAAGCATATTTGTGTGATGCATGAAGAACAACGTGGGGTATCCGAAATTGCTACAACATATACAGTAGCCTTGCTGTAAGACAAACAAGGAAGATAATAGAACTACTCAAGACGTGGAGAAGTGTGGCTCACTGGTTAGAGGAGGCAGACCTGGAAGCAGAGGTCAGCCTGGGAACAGGGTTTAATTCCCGGCTCGGCGGGGTCTTGAGTCCTAAAAATGTCCATGGACTCGACAATTCTCGCTTCGGTGCCTACTCGATTCACGGGTTCACACGCTGCGACTCTGGGCAATAGCTTGCTTAATCTCCACAACGGCCCCTCGCGGCGGGATGCCTGGCTTTCACCTTGCGGATACCCTGCCGGGGTTATCTCACAGGGTAATACCAGGACGGGTTCCCTAAGCAAGCGCTTAGAAACTGCTCGGTGATTTGCGCTATATAAATTCCTGTACATTTACATTTAACGTGAGATTTGCTTGCCTACGTTAATATTAACAATGTCGATATGTCTAGCACACAATACAAATTCAAAAGTTTTGGCAGTTGATAAAAATAGTTTTTACTGCTTCGCTCAACTGTACTTATTTTACAGATTTGAGAAAGAAATATCGATTCGATGTTCATGCTATGTTTTGAGTCTGTCACAACATGACACATGAATTACAAGATCTTGAATAACAGTTCTATATTTATTCATACCATACTCTTTGTCTCACAGAAAACACAGGCATGTAGGCCCGATATTTACGTTTAGTTAGTTAGTATATGTTGTTTGTGCTTACTGCAATTTTGACTAAATAGGACGATGTTAAAGAATTTAAATGATGGGAAAACTACATATATGTCCTGACAAAAACACCGGAGTGGCCTAATCACAGAGGGCTGAAACAGGTTGACTGGTTATTAGGGTGAGACAATACCTTATTCTTGATTCAAACCCATATAACATGCTCTTAACCCCTTGGATGCTGCGGTAATTCCGCCGCGGCACTAGGGGGGAGGGGGGGCCGTGCGGCGCCGGCATGCTCGTGACGGAACCACTCCGTGACGAGAGCGCTGTGCTTGTGACAGAGTGGTTCGGTCAAGGCCTCACCTGCTCATTAGAACAGCCGCGCAGGCGCGGAATTCCTGCAGCGTGGGCGGGGCGGCTGCGCCGTGACGGAAGCACTCCGTCACCAGCACAGCGCATCGGTGACTCGTGACGGAGTGGTTCCGTCACAAGCACGGAAGGGGTTAACATACCACAGGCACCATAAAAAAGGGATACCTTGGTGACCTTTAGGTATTTTTATTATGGTAGACTCTGTTAGGATAAATATCAAAAGTGCTCTATGGTAAATGGTAGAGCTTATCCTGGTTTACAAGGGACCAATATGAGACCTGATGATTAAGTAGGACACCAACAAAGCAATTGAGGGTCCAAAGAAAAACAACATAGGGAAGCTATTATCTGGATAGGTAATCAGTCAGAAAATTGACTAAGCTAATACAGGTATAGGATACCCTAATTGTGCCAGTTTCAGATTATAAGTGTCCTATCCTCCCAAAAAACTCTCACCCGACCCCGGAGTTATAAAGGATCTGGGGTTTGGTTTCACACCCTAAATAACACTATCACAAAATGTAACGGTGCTCATTTTACCTAAGTCAGAAGGATGGAATCCTGGGTCAACGTTGCGAGGATTCAACCTTGTGACTTTCGGATTCCTGAATGTTTCAATGCTGAGGGCTGAACTCGCTGAAGCATCCTGCCAACTACCAACGCAGCATGTTGCGCAACCCTGAGACTATTTCAAGATGCACATGAACCATGCACAAGGTTTTTCCCTTTAAAAAACATTCTACAATTAGTGGGGTGCGGGATAGAGAGAGGAGTAGATATGATGTGACTGAAGCAAAGTGATTGTCATACAGTATACTTTTTTTCATCTTGTTTTAAACCTACTGAATTCTCAATTTATGCTTTTGATGTCGGTCTAATTTAAATTTCAAGTGAGCCAGTTCCTGACAACTACAATAATCAGTGAGCTGAGAAAGCAGTTGTTATTGGGACAGCAGAAAAGAGTGGCACCTGTGGGCGCTTTTTTTTCAACTCATAAACATTCAGCATCACATCACAAGGAGCCCAGCCATACATAGCCTCAGCAACTATGCCCTACGCAGGTACAAAAGTGCCAACCTCTTTGAAAAGGATTGGAATGCGTGCACAGCGGCACTGTGCAATCCCAGCCTTGACGTGGCACCTGTTCAAAATGTTGAGTGCCACTACTAGGGTGTGTGTCTTTGCCGGTTGCTTGCTGCTCGGAGCTCCCTACCTGTCCGCTGCTGCTGTTGTCTGGGCTTTCCCACATCATCGCGGAACCTGCCTTGTATCGCCCAGTACGCTGCCCTGACATCGCCGGTCTCCTCCCCCCGCCGCAGCCTCTGACTATCTGTGCTGCCGCCGAGCGGGGGAGTTGAGACCACAAGCCCCAGAAGCCTCCGCGACCTGGACGGAAGTCGCGTCGAGGCTGAGCGTGCCAGGAGGCGCACAAAAAGGGGGCATCCCTTGCTGGGGAGCGGGTGTGTCTTTGCCGGTTGCTTGCTGCTCGGAGCTCCCTACCTGTCCGCTGCTGCTGTGGGCTGGGCTTTCCCACATCATCGCGGAACCTGCCTTGTATCGCCCAGTACGCTGCCCTGACATCGCCGGTCTCCTCCCCCCGCCGCAGCCTCTGACCATCTGTGCTGCCTCCGAGTGGGGGAGTTGAGACCACAAGCCCCAGAAGCCTTCGCGACCTGGACGGAAGTCGCGTCGAGGCTGAGCGCGGCAGGAGGCGCACAAAAAGGGGCATCACTTCCCGCGTCGCGGGACGCGCGCGGGCAGGCTGAGGCCCTCAGAGGTCAACAGTGGTCGGGCGGGCCACATATCTAACTTCCATTTTCAAGGTGAGCCCACTGCATTAATAATGGGGAAACGCAACGTCACAAGTAACACCACAAACACAGACACACAGGATACTGTAATTCCTGCATCTTTTCAACTCTCCTTTGAGACACTAATAGATACTGCCTTCAATGAGATTGCAGAAACTGAGAGGAGGCTCTCTTTGGGCTCACTTAATATTAGCCAACCTACTACAACAGCCAGCCCTAATCACACCACACCCTTATTCCCTGAAGTAATTGTCGTAAAAGCAATTCCTGCAGTCAGCTTGTCTGATCTACCAAAAGATGGAAACACCCCTAATACAGCCCCTGGTGTTGCTCCTGATCCCGTATCGCAACCAGCATCATCACCAATAACTACGAACATTGATACAACTGAGAACACCGGAGCTAAGCGAAAAAGGGGTCCAGTTAAGTCCACATTAAATAAGAGGAAGCAGCCCCCTAGGAGTAATAATCAGCCAACCCCACAGAGCATGTGGACTAGGGGGAAGAAACAACAAACAGGGTCTTTGTCAGCTTGCTCTGATCCAGGAGAACACTGACACCGTTGTAATAAATGATGGCACAAATTCCATCTCTACACAGACAGAATTCCCAAATGAAAGTAGCCTTCCATCGAAATCAAAGGGAAATCTTATAGCGACTATTGCTGACACAATTTTTAAACAACTTGAAGGTCAAATGATCAAGCAATTTAATACTATTTTTAAGAGACTTGATAGACTGGAAACCCTCGTGAAAAATGACGACGCTAAGAGAAAGGGTACGGTATGCCTAGATAAAATTAGAGGCGAACGTCTGTTAAAAGACTTGGAGTCTATTACTAGCGCTTTTGCAGTGGAGACCTTATCAAAAACTGTAATTCACTCACAGCTAAAGGGGTCAAAGAAGTACCTAATGCTAGTAGTCCGTCCTTACTTACAACACCCTCGGTGGAAACAAATACAAGGCAAAACAATTCTGCCTCAAGCTTGTCATCTATTCCTTTACCACCTACCACCGCTTCTAGCGTCATAAAGAATAACCAGAAGTGTAATCCCCTCACAGGCACAGACAAGCAGAAGGTATCCCCCAATCCTGGCCAGCACAGGGCTCAACACGAGGACAACAGGCCGTTAAAACATCAAGGTCCTGCTTTACATCTTCCTCCTGAGGCATGCCCCTACGTCTTGGTTCTGGCTGGTATACCACCGCTTAGGGAGGGACAAGGAGAATCTTGGGGCCAGTTACATAACAAATGCATTGACTGGTTAACCAAGCACAAGGGGGTCGGCTATGACATATCTAAAGAAATTTTATCCACACGTCGGGTAACCTGGGTCGGTCCTCTCTTCAAAAACATTAACGGGGACTGTATCATAATTACATAGCCAGGCTCTCGCAACTACATTCATGTATGTTCCAACAGGTACAATGACCAGAGTCTAAAGGAAGCGCAGAAGCAGGTTCTTTGATGTAAGTCCTCTTGTCACAGCAAGATGTTTATTTTCTCCAGACTTGAAATAATACAAACGCCGACACGTGTTTCGTCGTGTGCGGTTGAGTCACACGACTCATCAGGGCTGGTAATACAAAATAATGTATGCAATTGTTAACTAAAACATGTTCTGCTGTATACTGCATATGGTGACATTTGTGCACCCGACATGCAGTTTATGGTGTTGAAATGTGGTAAGGAAAACTTGCATGGTGGAGCAAGTGATTGGACTATGGTGCTAATGTGCACGTAGCGAGTGAAATGAAGTTAAAAAGACCCAAGTGTGGTCATGTGTCACTCGTACACAGTGGTCCTATAGTTAAGAGGGTGTTCATAGTGATGGTGAGTGCAACGTGAAATGTCCGAAACATTTAATTTTTTAAGAAAATATATACATTATACGTGAGGAGGTATGTGTCCGACAAGGCCTATATGTGCTGGAGATCCAGAGAGCACAAAACATGCAAATCCTATTATTCAAAGGATAATAAATATTACCTTCCACTCCGATACCAATATGTGGATGGAGTAAGTCTGGACCTCTGAAAGCTCTGTATCGAGCTGAAATGCAGTGAAGGAAAAAATGCGGAAGAAAGAAAAGGGGACTCATAAGGAGGCTTGCAACGAAGGAAATGTTTACAGAACTGTATTGAGTTTGGGCAATAAAGGAAAAACCAAAAAGCCAATCAATCTCTTACCAATGGGTTAACTAGGAGATTATGCAACAGTAGATGCTGTGTGGCATAATGTTCGGTTGCAGTATAAGGATAATAGTTGTCTTATCCCACTGGTAATTTTCTGTGTAGAAATAGCACTATGTCTACAACAAAAGGGGGATGAGTGAAATTGTGAGTCAACATTACATAGTGCCAATAAAAAGCTGGAGCAAGTTAGCTAGGTCATGGGGATAAAAAAACACCACGCGTTTACCCAAACGTTTGTTCTATAATAAATGTGGTTAGCAGAATTGTGAAAAATTACCTGCTATTTGTTTTGTAGTCAAACGGAAAGCCGGGAGGGGATTCTTTATGGCGTCAAAAAATGAAGGAAACGGGTACGTGTCCTCCGCAGTGGTTTGCTATAAGTAAACACAGAATATCCAATGAGAAAGCGTCTCTAGAGACGAGCGTGTAGAGCATTGCATGCCCGACGCTTGGGTTACAAGACGCGGGTATGCGGAGAGTTAGAACAGCGGTGGGGAGACATGAAACTTACCCACTGCAGGCAATCCCTCCTCTGTAGTTTCCCGGCGGTCGTCTCTCGTGTACGGACACGTGACCCCGGGAGAGGAGGGATTAAGTAGTGAAAAAGTAAAGATAGAAGAAGTACTGTCGCAAAAGAGATAATCTGGGCGCCATTGTTAAATGGGGAAACTTGTGGCGAAAGGAGGACGTTTTGGTCTAATCCCTATTAAAAATCCATCCTTATTTATATTTGGTCGCCACATTTACAAATGACGGGAAAGGAGTGAAAGTAAACTACTACCTGATGTGAAAAATAAAGGGGAAGCGAAACCTATTCGCTATTCACAGTACCTCAATGGTTATTACTATTCATATGGGGAAAGAGTTGCAGCGCTGTTGGGCATCAAAGAGATCAAAAACCCCCTGTCCATCGAGGCAAAAAGTTCAAATTGATGGGTGAGGAAAAAATAAGCTGAGCAGGGCCTGGGTGTGGCCAGATTTTTCTGGATGTATAGTACAAAAGGGTGAAACATGCAGAAATTAAAAGTGAAACAAAGGTGAACGAAAATAGTGAGGGACCTCATGTCCATATACATTTGGAGTAATTAAAATCTTTCAATGCAAAATTGCGAAACCAAAACTTAGGATATGTGTATAGACAGTAAGGATTACGAATTGGCAAGCAATGTTTGTATTGTCACTCTTAATAATCAAAAAGCATGAGCAATCATCTAAAAACATGAAATATATACAAGGTTTATATTACAAACACATGCATGGAAGTAGAATACATTTCTTCCCTAAAAAGAGGCAATCTAACGTATTGTTATTTGTTTTCCTCATTTTAGGGCTCCTAGTGTTTGCGCAGTTAGTTAGTCTGTGTGCACCAAGGATCCCCCCAGTACATTATTAGTTTCCAAGAAAATATTGGAGCTCAGAATCATAGTTAAGCCCGTGTTCTACGCTACGTAAGCGCATGATCCACGTAGCCTCCCTACGCCTGAGCATCAGTTCGCGATTGCCCCCATTGAAGCCATCACTAAGGTTCTCTCTAACAGACCGGCTTCACTATGGGCACACACAAACATGTTAATTCAAATGATGAAGATCATCTTGGAAAACAACTTCTTCATGTTTGATCGTAAATGGTACAGACAGAAGAAAGGAGTAGCGATGGGCTCCAAGTTAATGTACTGGGGGGATCCTTGGTGCACACAGACTAACTAACTGCGCAAACACTAGGAGCCCTAAAATGAGGAAAACAAATAACAATACGTTAGATTGCCTCTTTTTAGGGAAGAAATGTATTCTACTTCCATGCATGTGTTTGTAATATAAACCTTGTATATATTTCATGTTTTTAGATGATTGCTCATGCTTTTTGATTATTAAGAGTGACAATACAAACATTGCTTGCCAATTCGTAATCCTTACTGTCTATACACATATCCTAAGTTTTGGTTTCGCAATTTTGCATTGAAAGATTTTAATTACTCCAAATGTATATGGACATGAGGTCCCTCACTATTTTCGTTCACCTTTGTTTCACTTTTAATTTCTGCATGTTTCACCCTTTTGTACTATACATCCAGAAAAATCTGGCCACACCCAGGCCCTGCTCAGCTTATTTTTTCCTCACCCATCAATTTGAACTTTTTGCCTCGATGGACAGGGGGTTTTGATCTCTTTGATGCCCAACAGCGCTGCAACTCTTTCCCCATATGAATAGTAATAACCATTGAGGTACTGTGAATAGCGAATAGGTTTCGCTTCCCCTTTATTTTTCACATCAGGTAGTAGTTTACTTTCACTCCTTTCCCGTCATTTGTAAATGTGGCGACCAAATATAAATAAGGATGGATTTTTAATAGGGATTAGACCAAAACGTCCTCCTTTCGCCACAAGTTTCCCCATTTAACAATGGCGCCCAGATTATCTCTTTTGCGACAGTACTTCTTCTATCTTTACTTTTTCTCTACTTAATCCCTCCTCTCCCGGGGTCACGTGTCCGTACACGAGAGACGACCGCCGGGAAACTACAGAGGAGGGATTGCCTGCAGTGGGTAAGTTTCATGTCTCCCCACCGCTGTTCTAACTCTCCGCATACCCGCGTCTTGTAACCCAAGCGTC
This sequence comes from Lissotriton vulgaris, assembly GCF_964263255.1. Taxonomy (NCBI): domain Eukaryota; kingdom Metazoa; phylum Chordata; class Amphibia; order Caudata; family Salamandridae; genus Lissotriton; species Lissotriton vulgaris. Next base: position 1,156,323,310 of record NC_141693.1, read on the forward strand.
GGGCATGCAATGCTCTACACGCTCGTCTCTAGAGACGCTTTCTCATTGGATATTCTGTGTTTACTTATAGCAAACCACTGCGGAGGACACGTACCCGTTTCCTTCATTTTTTGACGCCATAAAGAATCCCCTCCCGGCTTTCCGTTTGACTACAAAACAAATAGCAGGTAATTTTTCACAATTCTGCTAACCACATTTATTATAGAACAAACGTTTGGGTAAACGCGTGGTGTTTTTTTATCCCCATGACCTAGCTAACTTGCTCCAGCTTTTTATTGGCACTATGTAATGTTGACTCACAATTTCACTCATCCCCCTTTTGTTGTAGACATAGTGCTATTTCTACACAGAAAATTACCAGTGGGATAAGACAACTATTATCCTTATACTGCAACCGAACATTATGCCACACAGCATCTACTGTTGCATAATCTCCTAGTTAACCCATTGGTAAGAGATTGATTGGCTTTTTGGTTTTTCCTTTATTGCCCAAACTCAATACAGTTCTGTAAACATTTCCTTCGTTGCAAGCCTCCTTATGAGTCCCCTTTTCTTTCTTCCGCATTTTTTCCTTCACTGCATTTCAGCTCGATACAGAGCTTTCAGAGGTCCAGACTTACTCCATCCACATATTGGTATCGGAGTGGAAGGTAATATTTATTATCCTTTGAATAATAGGATTTGCATGTTTTGTGCTCTCTGGATCTCCAGCACATATAGGCCTTGTCGGACACATACCTCCTCACGTATAATGTATATATTTTCTTAAAAAATTAAATGTTTCGGACATTTCACGTTGCACTCACCATCACTATGAACACCCTCTTAACTATAGGACCACTGTGTACGAGTGACACATGACCACACTTGGGTCTTTTTAACTTCATTTCACTCGCTACGTGCACATTAGCACCATAGTCCAATCACTTGCTCCACCATGCAAGTTTTCCTTACCACATTTCAACACCATAAACTGCATGTCGGGTGCACAAATGTCACCATATGCAGTATACAGCAGAACATGTTTTAGTTAACAATTGCATACATTATTTTGTATTACCAGCCCTGATGAGTCGTGTGACTCAACCGCACACGACGAAACACGTGTCGGCGTTTGTATTATTTCAAGTCTGGAGAAAATAAACATCTTGCTGTGACAAGAGGACTTACATCAAAGAACCTGCTTCTGCGCTTCCTTTAGACTCTGGTCATTGTACCTGTTGGAACATACATGAATGTAGTTGCGAGAGCCTGGCTATGTACTTATGTTTTGTCTTTTGACTTGTTTGGACGGTTAAGGGTGTTTGCCGTCTGCTCTTCACGCACTACATGAACTACTGTTTTGCTTCTTACACACTTTGTAACGTATTAACCCAGGCAGCGCGCCCTTTAGTCCTATCTTCAAAAAACCCCAGTGTCACTGGAATTCTGATTTGGCTTAGGACCGGGTGCCTCCACGTTACCAATTTCACCACTGTAATTACCACACAGCGGGCTTTTGTCCAGTTAGAATGGACAGAGACAAAGCAGCAGCGGATCTCTTTGAGAACCTTGCCAAAGGCATGCCCACACACCAGGCATCGGCCGCAGCAGGTCCTGCTCGAATAGAGGGTCTTAGAGACAAATTCCTGAAACTTGAGAAGCTCAAAAAACAAGAAAATTCCAGATGGTGGGATGGGGCCACTCTCAAACACTATTTGAAACTCAAAATAGTCCCTAGAGGTTTACGGTCCCACATCTTCCCCACCTATGATGATCTCGACCGGGATCTCATGGTGAAATGGGAAGATTCATTAAATCAAAATTCTATCACACTCATGGACATTCTTATTGAGAGTGCTGATCGTAAGACTGGAAAATTACAAACGGAAATTTCAATTATTGAACAAGAGATCAAAGATCTCAATAAACCCGAGGCCACCGTAAAAAATTACACTTTACTTGATGAAATTCTGCTCAAACATCAGACAGAAATAAAGAATAGAAAGGCACGCCAAATCAAGAGGGACGAGGCAGATTATAAAAATGGGAGAGTCTACACTTTCGACCGTAAATACGACTCACTGATCCCCAAACCTAGGAGTAGCTCGCAGCCTGGAAAACCAACCACTTCCAACTCCGCCCACTCTAGCACCACCTCCCTGAGTTCTACTGGACTCAGTGATATCGAAAACGAAATCCTTGCCAACGCACAACCTAATAATTCAACCTTTTTTTTTAGAAGTAGAGCGGGTGCGGAAGGGCAACAGAACCCAGCCCCTACAGGCCGCTGTAGACCAAAACCCCACAGGGGCAAACGCGGGAACAAGCGAGGAGTATCGCAGAAAGCTGAGGTCAGGGACACAGAGACACTAACAACCCCACTTGATATTGTCCAAGTTATCAATCTTTCAACATTTGCATTGACACCTGACATGATTTCCCTACTCAGCAAAGGTCTTAACTTTAACCCCTATGCTACAGGGGATTTATGCCAAACGAAAATTGACCTGTTCAAGTTCACACGTAACCTGAAACTTAAAAAACATTTTGTGGGATCACAACAGTCACAAACACAACCTACTCTTGTTCCAACTGTATTTGATGATGTACCTGTAACGATTAAAGACATACAAGCAACACATCTGCTTCTTTCTTTGACGGACAGGGAAGATAGTCCATTAGAAATGGAGCAGTTACTAGAAGAACTAGATATAGAAACAGATTACAGTATAACAAGTGGTCTGAAATGCAAATCCAAATGGATACCAACACTATCAGGTTGCAATTCTATTGACAACTTTCACAAACGAGTTCTAGAGGATCTAGATCGAACCAACACCAAACACCTAGACAACAAATTTAAATATAAAGACAACCTAACTAGAGGAGAACGATCAGCTCTTTCTACTCTCAGTAAGAACTCCAACATCATCATAAGGGAGGCTGACAAAGGGGGTAATGTAGTGGTCATGGATTTGGTTGATTACAACAACGAGATCCATGGCCAACTGAGCGACTGCTCTTGCTACGAGTCCCTCAACTACAACCCTACTGGTCCACTTACCAAGTTAGTGAATGAACAACTGTTACTTTGGAAACAATCAGGTCTATTAGAAGATAACGAATTTCTATATCTCAAGATTCACAAACCAACACACCCTTGGCTCTATACTCTACCTAAAATCCACAAGGACAAACCGTTCCCACCTGGCAGACCTATAGTGTCAGGGATTGGTGGTCCCACCGAGAGGCTCGCGGAATACGTGGACCTCTTTTTGGGACCATTAGTGAGAAACCTTCCCTCATACATACAAGATTCAAAGCATATACTCAACATCATGGCTGACATAGATTGGCAGAAAGACACCATACTGGTCACGATGGACGTAGTGTCCCTTTATACCAGCATTAACCTAGACCTAGGGATTGAAGCCATCACTAAGGTTCTCTCTAACAGACCGGCTTCACTATGGGCACACACAAACATGTTAATTCAAATGATGAAGATCATCTTGGAAAACAACTTCTTCATGTTTGATCGTAAATGGTACAGACAGAAGAAAGGAGTAGCGATGGGCTCCAAGTTTTCACCCTCCTTTGCAAATCTCTTTATGGGAGCATTGGAGGCTGATCTCATCTGGGGCAATAAAGGTACACAATACACCGACTCCATAGTGTTTTGGGGTCGATACATAGATGACTGTTTTCTCCTTTGGTCCGGTACTGAAGAACACCTAAACTCCTTCTTCGAATACCTCAACACCAACAACTGGGAAATCAGTTTCACTATGCAACACAGTCAGACTCACATTGAATTTTTAGACCTGGAATTCTATGTAAGAAACGAGCAGTTACATTCGAGACTTTACAGAAAACCCACCGCATGCAATTCCATTTTGCATGCTTCAAGTTTTCATCCTGAACATCAGATACGATCAATTCCCTATGGCGAATTTCTTAGAGCTAAGCGTAACTGTAGTGAAGCCTGTGAACTTGACAACTGCATTACAACCATGAAGAGAAGATTTCAGAATAGGGGTTATACTAGAACCTCCCTCAAAAAAGCAGAGTCCAGAACGAGAGCCATCACTAGACCTGATTGTCTAAAAACACGTACTGAGATGAAAACTACTGATAAACACGTCAGGTTCATTACAGAATTTAATGCCCTAAATCAGCTCACTAGAAAGAGTCTGAATAGACATTGGAAACTCTTACTAGAGGACCCCATACTGAAAGAATTTATTCCAGAGAGACCGTCCATCACCTACAAAAAAGGTTTTACCTTGAGAAATAAACTAAGTCCTACCGTCCCCACCAACACCACAGCTCAGAACTGGCTTTCAACACGTGGAATTGGTTTCTACAGATGCGGATTCTGTTCTATGTGCATGTGGGGGAAACACGGTACAAAAAACTTTGCAGGATATGATGGTATGGTATATCATATTAAACATAACATCACTTGCCTTAGCAAGTTTGTGGTGTACATCATCGAATGCCATTGCGGCAAAAAATATGTGGGGAGCACCATTAGAGCTCTCAAAGAGAGGGTAGCTGAACATATGAGAGCTATACAAAAGAGGGACCCCAGATACCCAGTAGCACTTCATGTAGCAGAATGTCAACCTAATGAGGATGACATCAAAGTACGTGTTTTTGGGATCGATCAAATTCCCCTCAACATCAGGGGGGGCAATCGCGAACTGATGCTCAGGCGTAGGGAGGCTACGTGGATCATGCGCTTACGTAGCGTAGAACACGGGCTTAACTATGATTCTGAGCTCCAATATTTTCTTGGAAACTAATAATGTACTGGGGGGATCCTTGGTGCACACAGACTAACTAACTGCGCAAACACTAGGAGCCCTAAAATGAGGAAAACAAATAACAATACGTTAGATTGCCTCTTTTTAGGGAAGAAATGTATTCTACTTCCATGCATGTGTTTGTAATATAAACCTTGTATATATTTCATGTTTTTAGATGATTGCTCATGCTTTTTGATTATTAAGAGTGACAATACAAACATTGCTTGCCAATTCGTAATCCTTACTGTCTATACACATATCCTAAGTTTTGGTTTCGCAATTTTGCATTGAAAGATTTTAATTACTCCAAATGTATATGGACATGAGGTCCCTCACTATTTTCGTTCACCTTTGTTTCACTTTTAATTTCTGCATGTTTCACCCTTTTGTACTATACATCCAGAAAAATCTGGCCACACCCAGGCCCTGCTCAGCTTATTTTTTCCTCACCCATCAATTTGAACTTTTTGCCTCGATGGACAGGGGGTTTTTGATCTCTTTGATGCCCAACAGCGCTGCAACTCTTTCCCCATATGAATAGTAATAACCATTGAGGTACTGTGAATAGCGAATAGGTTTCGCTTCCCCTTTATTTTTCACATCAGGTAGTAGTTTACTTTCACTCCTTTCCCGTCATTTGTAAATGTGGCGACCAAATATAAATAAGGATGGATTTTTAATAGGGATTAGACCAAAACGTCCTCCTTTCGCCACAAGTTTCCCCATTTAACAATGGCGCCCAGATTATCTCTTTTGCGACAGTACTTCTTCTATCTTTACTTTTTCTCTACTTAATCCCTCCTCTCCCGGGGTCACGTGTCCGTACACGAGAGACGACCGCCGGGAAACTACAGAGGAGGGATTGCCTGCAGTGGGTAAGTTTCATGTCTCCCCACCGCTGTTCTAACTCTCCGCATACCCGCGTCTTGTAACCCAAGCGTCGGGCATGCAATGCTCTACACGCTCGTCTCTAGAGACGCTTTCTCATTGGATATTCTGTGTTTACTTATAGCAAACCACTGCGGAGGACACGTACCCGTTTCCTTCATTTTTTGACGCCATAAAGAATCCCCTCCCGGCTTTCCGTTTGACTACAAAACAAATAGCAGGTAATTTTTCACAATTCTGCTAACCACATTTATTATAGAACAAACGTTTGGGTAAACGCGTGGTGTTTTTTTATCCCCATGACCTAGCTAACTTGCTCCAGCTTTTTATTGGCACTATGTAATGTTGACTCACAATTTCACTCATCCCCCTTTTGTTGTAGACATAGTGCTATTTCTACACAGAAAATTACCAGTGGGATAAGACAACTATTATCCTTATACTGCAACCGAACATTATGCCACACAGCATCTACTGTTGCATAATCTCCTAGTTAACCCATTGGTAAGAGATTGATTGGCTTTTTGGTTTTTCCTTTATTGCCCAAACTCAATACAGTTCTGTAAACATTTCCTTCGTTGCAAGCCTCCTTATGAGTCCCCTTTTCTTTCTTCCGCATTTTTTCCTTCACTGCATTTCAGCTCGATACAGAGCTTTCAGAGGTCCAGACTTACTCCATCCACATATTGGTATCGGAGTGGAAGGTAATATTTATTATCCTTTGAATAATAGGATTTGCATGTTTTGTGCTCTCTGGATCTCCAGCACATATAGGCCTTGTCGGACACATACCTCCTCACGTATAATGTATATATTTTCTTAAAAAATTAAATGTTTCGGACATTTCACGTTGCACTCACCATCACTATGAACACCCTCTTAACTATAGGACCACTGTGTACGAGTGACACATGACCACACTTGGGTCTTTTTAACTTCATTTCACTCGCTACGTGCACATTAGCACCATAGTCCAATCACTTGCTCCACCATGCAAGTTTTCCTTACCACATTTCAACACCATAAACTGCATGTCGGGTGCACAAATGTCACCATATGCAGTATACAGCAGAACATGTTTTAGTTAACAATTGCATACATTATTTTGTATTACCAGCCCTGATGAGTCGTGTGACTCAACCGCACACGACGAAACACGTGTCGGCGTTTGTATTATTTCAAGTCTGGAGAAAATAAACATCTTGCTGTGACAAGAGGACTTACATCAAAGAACCTGCTTCTGCGCTTCCTTTAGACTCTGGTCATTGTACCTGTTGGAACATACATGAATGTAGTTGCGAGAGCCTGGCTATGTACTTATGTTTTGTCTTTTGACTTGTTTGGACGGTTAAGGGTGTTTGCCGTCTGCTCTTCACGCACTACATGAACTACTGTTTTGCTTCTTACACACTTTGTAACGTATTAACCCAGGCAGCGCGCCCTTTAGTCCTATCTTCAAAAAACCCCCGTGTCACTGGAATACTGTATCATAATTAACTTCAGGAACCCTGGCACTGTAAAATTCTTATTGAACAAGAATTTTGTCCAGCACGGCCCAACCACTGTGGTGACCCCCTTACCGCTGAGTTATTTTTACAGACCCCCCACATAGAATGCTGCAACCACCTCCCTTGTTTCCTTTGCATAAGAGATTTTCGGCACTTTGTGACCTGGGCACCCTGGACTGACTGCCAGCTACTGATGAAGATCTAGCTGCTGTGGTCCCTGAGGTTGAATTTGTACAGGAAGCACTGTTTGAGGTATCTTTGACACCATCTGACTTTTCTTTACCTCCCAACCAACAATGTAACCCACTGGACAACCAAATAGCAACCACCCAAGTGTCCACTCAGGTTGTTTGTTCACGGCCTGATAAAAACCTGTCAATTAGGAGTTGGAACATTGCTGGTCTGAAGGCAAAAATGGAAATTAAAACTTGGAAGGATTGGGTGAACTGCCACAATGTGCTAATGTTTCAAGAAACCTGGTGTACAACCCACTTGTTATTTGAAGGGTATAGCTGTCATAATAGGATTGTATCGGCCCCCTCCCTGGGCCGTCCCAGTGGGGGCTTATCGATTTGGGTAAAAATAACTGCAGAGGCTAAAACTGAAGTAATACAAACTAATAACCCAAGTTTTATGGCATTGATATATACAAAGAGGGTAAAACTATGTCTGATTAATTTCTACAATAATGATTTTTTATCCCATCCCAATCGTAATTTTATAGATTTGTTTGATTTTTTCGATGAAATAGCGGAGGGACGGAAATACGGGAAATTCGATGGCATTTGTTTAGGAGGGGATTTCAACGCACACATACACTCAAGCAATCCCCCCTGTAGGAAAGGCGTAGAACTATCTGATCTCCTTGCAACTAGAGAACTTGTAAATTGCATGGAGTTTGCTGGTACTGACATAAGCACTGCCCCGATCTCCACGTTCTTCGGCCATGGGAGTGCAACAACAATTGATTATATATTTGTTTCACCTCCCCTCGCCGATGTTTTATCCAAAGCCGAGGTAGTGTCTAAAGTATACAGTGACCACTATCCCATTGTGATCTATTTGAAATCATTGGGGGGGTAAGTTATCACAAAACGAAATTGGAGCAACAAACTTGGAAGCATCAACGGACAGACTAAGGGTTGTTTGGAGGGGAGTGGATAACAGGGGAGTCCTGGCAAGGGTAATTAAGAAACACCCAGCATTGATCTCAAACTGCCTTACTATTGATAGTTGTGGGGGCAATGTGATTAAATCATTTAGTGAACTCTGCTCCGCAATAAAAAGCGAGATTTCCAAACCAGCATCGAGGAAAACCGCGGAAATCCCAAGATGGTTTGATGCTTCTTGCTCCAAAGCACACCGGAATTTAAGGGCTGTACTCAAGTCCGAACCACGGGATATTTCCCAGGTAAGGTTGCTGAGAGCAAAGTACAAATCCACCTTACGCATCAGATCCAATGAACTAGTTAAAGATCACTGGGAATCCCTTGTACGTATGGCAGACCTAAAAGATACCACAGGGTTTTGGAGGGAGGTAAAGAACCTAAGAACTCTAGGTTCAAATATAACACCAATTAACTGTAACATCATCGGGCCTGTGTGGGTTGACCATTTTTCGAAGATCTATGCCGCATCTGGCAACCACACAGCAACCCTTCCCCCCCCCCCCAACCCCTTTGAACATCTCACTGTTTGAGGTTGAGGATGCCATCATAGAAAGTGCTGGTAATAAAGCCCCTGGTCCTGATGGCCTTTCGATTGATCAACTAAAATGTGAAATCAACTTTTGGGCACCTCTGTTGTGTAATGTTTTTAACAACCTAACAAACAAATCTATCCCCGAAACATGGTCGTGCAGTACTATTGTACCCATTTTCAAAAAAGGCGACAGGCTGGACCCTGGGTGCTATCGCCCAATATCATTAATTGACAACACCCTGAAAGTTTTGGGTAGGGTAATCTTTAAAAGAATTAGAATTTGGGCAGATGAAAGTAATATTCTACACCCAAGCCAGCTAGGTTTCCGCAGTAGTGTGGGCACGGTAGAACAATGTTTGAACCTGAATTTAATAATGGCAAAATATAACATCGCAAAAAAATCCCCCTTATATTTTGGTTTCATGGATTTAAGTTCTGCCTTTGATTTTGTAAATAGTTCCCGCTTATGGTCCGTCCTTCTTAATTATGGTTTAGATGATTATTTGGTTTATTTTTTATCTTACCTTCATAGCGACCTAAGAGCACGTGGGCGTATTAACCAATCTGGTGAAGTTTCTAGCGATATTGTCATTGGCAGGGGGGTCAGACAGGGATGTGTTATGGCCCCCCTGCTTTTTATTTTATATATTAATGAACTGAGCAGTTCCTTGAGTACCCAAACAAAAGATGTACCACATGTAAATGGGACCCCCATACCCACCCTCCTTTACGCAGATGATGCGGTCCTAATGGGCCGCACCCCAAAGGCACTGCGTATTTTAATTACAGGTTTTGTTAGTTTTATGGCCGACTTAGGTTTAACCACAAATTTGAAAAAATCCCTTATGAGTTGTGGCCCGTAAAAGTACAAAATTACTGAGATTATATCAGGGGTAAATGTTTTAAAAAGTACCTGCACCTTCCCATATCTGGGACTGCTGTTCTCCAACACTGGTTCCTGGCAACCACATGTCTCCTATGCAAGGAACAAGTTAGGTAAAGCGATAAATTCGATTACTTCCCTGCGCCAACCTAATCATGCAGATGTGATTGTGCCATTAGTAAAGATTTATCAAACTTAATGCATTCCAACGGGCACTTATGGTGCAGAGGTATGGGGATATACTAACTGTATCCATATCCAGACCGAAGAAAATAGGTTTTGTCGGAAGGTGTTGGGTGGAGTCATTTGTTCCTCAAACTATATATGTCACAGCGAATTAAACATCTCATACATAGAGGACTTTGTTAGATCAAGGCCAGCTCTTTTCTGGCTAAAGATATGGACGAATCCGGCTGCCACATTGACAAGTGATATAATCTTGGACTGCTTAAAATGTGACAGGGCACATTGTATACCGTGGTTGAAAGCCGTAAATGAATGTTTAATGAGTGTAGGGCATGGACATTTGTTTACCTCCCCTAGTCTTATAGATCGTTCACATAAGACCTTGATTCAAAGGGCTCTATATAATCTCTATAGAGAGGAGCGGGAAAGGAAAAACTTTTCAAAGTGTACTGTTATAAAGTATATGGGCCATTTTGAGCCCTCTAGCAGTCACCCTGGCCCGCCCCAGAAATACCTACGTTAACACCTTGGTAGATGGAACAGGAGTCTACTGTTCCGCTTTCGGGACGGGAGTATTGTAAATTTATTAAACTTCCCCCTGGGTTACAACAAACATTTGGAAACCCTAAGTTGTCCGTGTAACCCAAATATGAAACCGAGTCTTATGCATTTCTTGTTCTTCTGTGACTTTTATAAATTGTTTACTGCACATTATTTAATGCCTTACTGTCGGAAACATGAACTGTCGGATTTTAGGATAGCATTGAGGATCTTATTATTGTTGGGTTCAGATGAAATAATATTGTGTGAGCTGTTTTCTTAAAGCTGCTGTCCGCTCACGAGCTACTTTGCACATTGATGGATAATATTTGCACATTGCACTTCGCACTTTATATCTCTTCTAATTTGCACATTTGTATTTTCTATATATATCTGCTCAGATTTTACTATTGTCGTCGCTATTTTTAGCTGATTCAAAATCTTTTAATTGTATATACTGCTTTTAAAAACATCCCTGCGTTTTTGTAGAATTGGTCAGATTAAGTCTCTGTTGGTTGTTATATCATTGTACTGTATTTTTCTGCAATTGTATCCTGTATGCACCTTTATGGATGTTTTATTCCGAATAAAGATCTTTGACTGACTGACTGACTGAGTGCCACAACTGATCCGAATGACAAATAAAAAAGTTACCTGGTACACTACAGTCAGTCAATAAAAGAACCCACCATACCACAATGAAAATGACAAACAAAAAACATCAATCTTGAAAACAAGGTTTGTAGTAATGGCAATGCTTGTTGGTAGCAAGCAAGGACAGTGCTGTTGTGGTGCTGAGTGATGATGTGGTTGGGCTGAGTGATGTGGGGGTGTATTAGAGTGATGTGGGGGTGTATTAGAGTGATGTGGGGGTGTATTCGAGTGATGTGGGGTTGTATTCGAGTGATGTGGGGGTGTATTCGAGTGATGTGGGGTGTATTAGAGTGATGTGGGGTGTATTAGAGTGATGTGGGGGTGTCCCAGACTGATGTGGGGGTGTCCCAGACTGATGTGGGGGTGTCCCAGACTGATGTGGGGGTGTCCCAGACTGATGTGGGGTGTCCCAGACTGATGTGGGGTGTCCCAGACTAATGTGGGGCGTCCCAGACTAATGTGGGGCGTCCCAGACTAATGTGGGGCGTCCCAGACTAATGTGGGGCGTCCCAGACTAATGTGGGGCGTCCCAGACTAATGTGGGGCGTCCCAGACTAATGTGGGGCGTCCCAGACTAATGTGGGGCGTCCCAGACTAATGTGGGGCGTCCCAGACTAATGTGGGGCGTCCCAGACTAATGTGGTGTGTCCCAGACTAATGTGGTGTGTCCCAGACTGATGTGGGGTGTCCCAGACTGATGTGGGGTGTCATAGACTGATGTGGGGTGTCCCAGACTGATGTGGGGTGTCCCAGACTGATGTGGGGGTGTCCCAGACTGATGTGGGGGGGTCCCAGACTGATGTGGGGGGGTCCCAGAGTGATGTGGGGGGGTCCCAGAGTGATGTGGTGGGGGGGGGGGGGGGGGGGTCCCAGAGTGATGTGGTGTTGGTGTTCCTGAGCGATGTGGCGGTGGTGTTCCTGAGCGATGTGACGGTGGTGTTCCTGAGTTATGTGGCGGTGGTGTTCCTGAGTTATGTGGCGGTGGTGTTCCTGAGCGATGTGACGGTGGTGTTCCTGAGCGATGTGGCGGTGGTGTTCCTGAGTTATGTGGCGGTGGTGTTCCTGAGTTATGTGGCGGTGGTGTTCCTGAGTGATGTCGTGGTGCCCCTGAGTGATGTGGTGGTTTCGGTGAGTAATGTGGTGGTTTCTGTGAGTGATGTGGTGGTGCCCCCGAGTGGTGCCCCTGAGGGATGTGGTGGTTTCTGTGAGTGATGTGGTGGTTTCTGTGAGGGATGTGGTGGTGCCCCCGAGGGATGTGGTGGTGCCCCCGAGGGATGTGGTGGTGCCCCCGAGGGATGTGGTGGTGCCCCCGAGGGATGTGGTGGTGCCCCCGAGGGATGTGGTGGTGCCCCCGAGGGATGTGGTGGTGCCCCCGAGGGATGTGGTGGTGCCCCCGAGGGATGTGGTGGTGCCCCCGAGGGATGTGGTGGTACCCCCGAGGGATGTGGTGGTACCCCCGAGGGATGTGGTGGTACCCCCGAGGGATGTGGTGGTACCCCCGAGGGATGTGGTGGTGTCTCGGAGGGATGTGGTGGTGTCCCGGAGGGATGTGGTGGTGTCCCGGAGGGATGTGGTGGTGTCCCGGAGGGATGTGGTGGTGTCCCGGAGGGATGTGGTGGTGTCCCGGAGGGATGTGGTGGTGTCCCGGAGGGATGTGGTGGTGTCCCCGAGGGATGTGGTGGTGTCCCCGAGGGATGTGGTGGTGTCCCCGAGGGATGTGGTGGTGTCCCCGAGGGATGTGGTGGTGTCCCCGAGGGATGTGGTGGTGTCCCCGAGGGATGTGGTGGTGTCCCCGAGGGATATGGTGGTGTCCCCGAGGGATATGGTGGTGTCCCCGAGGGATATGGTGGTGTCCCCGAGGGATATGGTGGTGTCCCCGAGGGATGTGGTGGTGTCCCTGAGGGATGTGGTGGTGTCCCTGAGGGATGTGGTGGTGTCCCTGAGGGATGTAGTGGCGTCCCTGAGGGATGTGGTGGTGTCCCTGAGGGATGTTGTGGTGTTGTGTAGCGTTTCATTAGTGTGAGGCCTGCAGCAGTGTGTGGTGTGCAGCAGTGTGAGGCGTGCAGCAGTGTGAGTAATGCAGCAGAATGCAGCAGTGTGTGGCGTGCAGCAGTGTGTGGCGTGCAGCAGTGTGTGGCGTGCAGCAGTGTGCGGCGTGCAGCAGTGTGCGGCGTGCAGCAGTGTGCGGCGTGCAGCAGTGTGCGGCGTGCAGCAGTGTGCGGCGTGCAGCAGTGTGCGGCGTGCAGCAGTGTGCGGCGTGCAGCAGTGTGCAGCATGCAGCAGTGTGAATAATGCAGCAGAATGCAGCAGTGTGTGGCGTGCAGCAGTGTGTGGCGTGCAGCAGTGTGAGGCGTGCAGCAGCGTGAGGCGTGCGGCAGTGTGCGGCGTGCAGCAGTGTGCGGCGTGCAGCAGTGTGCGGCGTGCAGCAGTGTACGGCGTGCAGCAGTGTGCAGCATGCAGCAGTGTGCAGCATGCAGCAGTGTGAGTAATGCAGCAGCGTACGGCAGTGTGGGGCGTGCAGCAGTGTGAGGCGTGCAGCACTGTGAGGCGTGCAGCACTGTGAGGCGTGCAGCACTGTGAGGCGTGCAGCAGTGTGAGGCGTGCAGCAGCGTGTGGCGTGCAGCAGCGTGTGGCGTGCAGCAGCGTGTGGTGTGCAGCAGCGTGTGGCGTGCAGCAGTGTGCGGCGTGCAGCAGTGTGAGTAATGCAGCAGCGTGCGGCAGTGTGGGGCGTGCAGCAGTGTGAGGCGTGCAGCAGTGTGAGGCGTGCAGCAGTGTGAGGCGTACAGCACTGAGGCGTGCAGCACTGTGAGGCGTGCAGCACTGTGAGGCGTGCAGCACTGTGAGGCGTGCAGCACTGTGAGGCGTGCAGCAGTGTGGGGCGTGCAGCAGTGTGGGGCGTGCAGCAGTGTGAGGCGTGCAGCAGTGTGAGGCGTGCAGCAGTGTGAGGCGTGCAGCAGTGTGAGGCGTGCAGCAGTGTGAGGCGTGCAGCAGTGTGAGGCGTGCAGCAGTGTGTGGCGTGCAGCAGTGTGTGGCGTGCAGCAGTGTGAGTAATGCAGCAGTGTGAGTAATGCAGCAGCGTGCGGCAGTGTGGGGCGTGCAGCAGTGAGGCGTGCAGCAGTGAGGCGTGTGGCAGTGTGAGGCGTGTGGCAGTGTGAGGCGTGCAGCAGTGAGGCGTGTGGCAGTGTGAGGCGTGTGGCAGTGTGAGGCGTGCGGCAGTGTGAGGCGTGCGGCAGTGTGAGGCGTGTGGCAGTGTGAGGCGTGTGGCAGTGTGAGGCGTGTGGCAGTGTGAGGCGTGCGGCAGTGTGAGGCAGTGTGAGTAATGCAGCAGTGTGCAGCGTGCAGCAGTGAGGCGTGCAGCAGTGTGTGGCTTGCGGCAGTGTGAGGCGTGCGGCAGTGTGAGGCGTGCGGCAGTGTGAGGCGTGCGGCAGTGTGAGGCGTGCGGCAGTGTGAGGCGTGCGGCAGTGTGAGGCGTGCAGCAGTGTGAGTAATGCAGCAGTGTGCAGCAGTGAGGCTTGCAGCAGTGTGAGGCTTGCAGCAGTGTGAGGCTTGCAGCAGTGTGAGGCTTGCAGCAGTGTGAGGCTTGCAGCAGTGTGAGGCATGCAGCAGTGTGCAGCAGTGTGAGTAATGCGGCAGTGTGCAGCATGTAACAGTGTGCGGAGTGCAGCAGTGTGGGGCGTGCAGCAGTGTGTGGCGTGCAGCAGTGCGAGATTGCAGCAGTGTGTCGTGCAGCAGTGTGAGGCGTGCGGCAGGGTGAGGCGTGCGGCAGGGTGAGGCGTGCGGCAGGGTGAGGCGTGCGGCAGGGTGAGGCGTGCGGCAGGGTGAGGCGTGCGGCAGGGTGAGGCGTGCGGCAGGGTGAGGCGTGCGGCAGGGTGAGGCGTGCGGCAGTGTGAGGTGTGCGGCAGTGTGAGGCGTGCAGCAGTGTGAGTAATGCAGCAGTGTGCAGCAGTGAGGCTTGCAGCAGTGTGAGGCTTGCAGCAGTGTGAGGCTTGCAGCAGTGTGAGGCTTGCAGCAGTGTGCAGCAGTGTGAGTAATGCGGCAGTGTGCAGCATGTAACAGTGTGCGGAGTGCAGCAGTGTGGGGCGTGCAGCAGTGTGTGGCGTGCAGCAGTGCGAGATTGCAGCAGTGTGTCGTGCAGCAGTGTGAGGCGTGCGGCAGTGTGAGGCGTGCGGCAGGGTGAGGCGTGCGGCAGGGTGAGGCGTGCGGCAGGATGAGGCGTGCAGCAGTGTGCGGCGTGCAGCAGTGTGCAGCAGGGTGAGGCGTGCAGCAGGGTGAGGCGTGCAGCAGGGTGAGGCGTGCAGCAGGGTGAGGCGTGCAGCAGCGTGAGGCGTGCAGCAGGGTGAGGCGTGCAGCAGGGTGAGGCGTGCAGCAGGGTGAGGTGTGGGGGAAAAATGCACTGAAAAAGAGTGGGGGGAGCACGAGCCGACAAAAGAGTGGGGGAGGGGATACTCGAGCCGACGAAAGAGTGGGGGGAAAAACAGGTCGAGCCGACAAGAGTGGGGAAAAAAGGACTAGCAGACGAAAGAGTGGAGAAAGAAATGCATGATCTGACGAAAAAAGCATGAGTCAAAGACGAAAGTAAAATGTGAGCCAGAGAAAGACAGGAAATAAGTAACGAGCCATGTAGAAAAACAAAAAGCTCTCTGCATTGCTGTGGTAGGGGCGGGGGAGTGCATTCCTTTCAAGTCTGATGCACGGGCGGGGGAGCGGCAGCCTTTCAAGTCTGATGCAGAAGCACAGACAAATGGTGGTGTGTGATGTGGCTGGCGATGATGAGTTGAGTTTGAGTTTGAGTTTAAAAGTTCTTCTTAAGCGCACGTATACCAGCGGCTTCTTGGCGCTGTAGCTAACGGGGACTGAGGGTGGCGACAGGGAGGTCAAAGCGGGCCATTAGTCAAAGGATTTTGTAAAAAGATGGGTTTTGAGGCTTTTACGGAATTGTGAATAGAGGGGGATGGAGCGAAGTTCAAAGGGAAGGGAATTCCAGAGAGTGGGGGCGAGGACAGCGAATTTAGATCCACCCCACTTCTTTCTCCGGAAGCGTGGGATGGTAAGGAGGGACTGGGTGGAGGATCGTAGAGCCCTAGTGGGGACATAAGGGACGATCTCAGAGGAGATGAAAGCTGGCGCCGAACTGGTGCGGGCCAGGAAAGTAATGCATGCGAGCTTGAATTGAATTCTAGCTCGCACGGGGAGCCAGTGCAGTGATTTCAAAAGAGGGGTAGAGTGGTGGAATTTGGGAAGATTGAAGGCCAGGCGGGCCGCCTGGTTCTGTATTTGTTGAAGGCGACGCAAGCTGTATGCGGGAATGCCGGCATACAGGGCGTTCCCGTAGTCCAGGCGGGACACCACCATGGCCAAAATGATGAGTTTAAGTGCGGAGAAAGTGAAAAATCGGGACACCCTGCGAATAGTGCGCAGTGAGAGAAAGGAAGAAGATACCACAGAGCTAACCTGGGAGTGAAGGGTGAGTTGAGAGTTGAGTTTAATGCCTAAAGTTTTGACTGTGGGAGAGGGAACAGGAGAAGGACCAAGAGAAGGGGGCCAGAAGAGAGGGGACCAGGGGCTGGATGAACCGCCCGTCAACACCAGTTCTGTTTTATCGGGGTTGAGTTTAAGGTGGTTGTGGTTCATCCAGTCCCTGATATGAAGCATCACAGTTTGAAAGTTTAGTGTAGCAGAAGGAGAAGAGAGATTGAAGACCAGCTGGAGGTCATCCGCATAATTAAATACGGTGACCGCCATCTGTTGAAGAGAGAAAATGAGAGGGGCAATATACAGATTAAATAGGAGGGGAGAGAGAGAGGAGCCCTGGGGAACCCCGCACTGAACTCTTCGGGTGTCCGCTGTATAGTCACCCAGGCGGACAGCCTGGGTGCGGTCACTCAAGAAGGAGGACAACCAGACCAGGGCACTCCCCCCGATCCCCGCCGCCGCGATACGGGAAAGTAAGATGTTGTGGTCCACCGTATCGAAAGCGGCTGAGAGATCGAGGAGCACAAGCGCCTGGTGCTGATTGGTGTCCATACCCTCCCTGAGGGTGTCAAGGACCGACATAACAACAGACTCCGTGGAGTGTGCGGGGCGAAAACCGGCTTGACGGGGGGCAAGGGCACCGTGTTTCTCCACAAAGGAACTCAGAGCACAGGTGACATGGCGCTCGAGCACCTTAGCCAGGAAAGGTAGGAGGGAAATGGGACGGAAATTGGCCGGGACAGAAGGATCTGCCCCCGGTTTCTTCAGAATGGGCACAATGACCGCGGATTTCATGGAGTTGGGAACAATGCCTTGAGAGAGGGAACTATTAAGGAGATGGAGGGGAGGGTCTGGGCAAGAGACAAAGACGTGGCGGAGGATGTGGGCAGGACAGGGATCGAGCGGAGAGCCGGATTTGATCAGTGGCACTACAGAGGTCAGACTTTCCCGAGTGATAGGGGGAAAGGAAATTAGTGCACCTTTTGGGGGAGGACATTGAGGATCAACAAAAGATGGGGAGGGAGGGGGGATGTTGGCCTTAATGGTGGTAATTTTATGAATAAAATAATCATTAAGAGAGAGACAGAGGTCTTCGGATGGGGCTGGTTTGAGAGTAGTTCTGTCCGAGAACGCCAGGTTGTGGACGATGGAAAAAATCTCTTTGGACTGGTTCTCTGCTGCTAGGATTTTCGAAGAGAAGTAGGATGTTTTGGCCTCCAGGATGGCTTTTTTATACTGGCTCAGGATGTTGGTGTATTCCAGTTTCAAAGTGGGGCAATAGTTTCTTCTCCAGGCCCGCTCTGCGCGACGGACAGTTAATTTGGTGGTTTTAAGCTCATTATTAAACCACCGATTGGCGTCTTTGTCGCGTTTGGAGGTGATGCGTTTGAGCGGGGCAACAGAGTCGCAGCTGTGAGTGAGCCATTGATTTATGGAATCAACCTGGGAAGCAGTGGTGAGACCCTGGAGAGCGGGAAGAGAATTAGTCAGGAGGGAGGAGAAATTTTCAAGATTGACACGACTCCATGATCGGACCCAGGTGTTTTTGGGTCGGAGGGTCTTAGCTGGGGGAAGAATGGGAAGGAGAAAGGAGATCAAGTGATGGTCAGACCAAGGGCAAGGGGAGATAGAAAGTGATTCCACAGGGCAGTTCAGGGACCAGATCTGGTCGAGCCGATGACCTTTAGTGTGGGTAGGGGAGTGGACATGGGATGTAAAGTTGAGAGAGTGAAGGGTTTCGGAGAATTCCTTTGATGAAGGGCATTCGGCAGGATCGGAGGGCCAGAAATTAAAGTCGCCAAGGAGTAAAATAGAAGAATTGTTGACAGTAATAGTGGCCAGGACCTCCAGAAAGTCGGGGAGGAACTGTAGAGGGGACTGGGGGGGACGATAAGTGAGGAAGCAGGTTAGGGGGGGAGAAGTGGAGAGTGTGCGGATCACCAGGAATTCAGTGGTAGCAATGGTAGGTAGGGATAGGATTTGGAAGGGGAGATCGGTACGTGCGACGACCGCCACGCCGCCCCCGGCTCTACCTGATGGACGATCAGCCCTAAGGGCGTAGTAGGAGGCCGGTAAGGTGGAAAGAAGTGCGGGGAGGGAGTCGTCGCAGAACCAGGTCTCAGTTAGGAAGAGGAGATCGGGGGTGTGAAGGTCCAGCAGGACCGAGAGTTCGTGCGCATGGGCGACCGCAGAACGGGTGTTGAGGTAGATGACTGTGAGGTTTTTTGGGGTGAAGGGAGTGAAGGGAGTAGCAGTTCCACAGTTGGTGGGAGAAGAAGTGATGATGGGCACGCGTATAGCTCACATGATCTGTACGCGATCCGCAGCTAGGTAGACTTTTCTTTTCCGCTTACTATAATCTCGCCTATTTATCCCGGCGGGATAGTATAGGCGAGACATAAAAAGTAGGTGTTGCTGGGGTGCTCCCTTGTGCACCAAGAGGACAGAAGACAAAACAAGACAGAAACGTTGCCGAGGGGAATGGAAAATAAAACATGAGGCCCATGAGTGCAGGAAATGTCCAACAGTGGCAGATCAAGGACACAGAATTGAATAGGAGGCAGGCAAAAACCGAGAAAGGGTGGGAGTTGGAGAAGAACAAGAGTAAATTAATAGCAAAAAACTAAACCTTTTCAATCTTACATTGTTGTCATCGCACACACAACTGTTACCCTGAATATGCTTCCCACAATATAATTTCCACAACACTCACACATAAATCTTATTTCAGTGCATAATGACCTACAATTGCAATGACACATGGGACAACAGGCGAGTTGGTGCCTTCCTCAGTTAGTGAAATGAAGCTCTAGATTCTGGGCTGACACAGATGGGTTGCTGACCATCAGGGGGTGTAAAAGCCAGAGCAAGGCGTGCATCTCATGTTCTGAAGATCTGGAGCGGTGGTTTTGAACAACATTGGAGCAATGGTGGGACTTAACATTAAATAAGGCAAGGCCCACAACAGTTGTCTCAAATTATATCTGAAAACTTACTGTGGCAAACTGGGAAAATCCCGTGATCCATGATCCCAACAAGGTTCATTTCCCGATTGTCATTGCATGCTTAGCCAACCCAGAAACAACTGAGAAACATGGAAGATAATGTGTAGAGGAACTGAAAATCTCGCCTTATGGATCCCACCTCGGATTTCATTAAGTTTTCTTTAGTTCTTTTTATCATTATGAGCTACCAGTCTTCACAAAGCCAAACTGAAAGAGCTAAACACTCATTTGGGATTTGTTTAGATCTATAAATCAAAGAGTAGATGTGGGCATCCACAATAGAGTCAGAGTATTATTTCTACAATTTCGTGCCCTCTGAGAATGGACATAAATGTTGTGAAATGCGTGAGGTCTTCAGCAACATAAAAGAGTCATCACTGAAGCGATCGATCGGCAATGTGTTCATGCAGCCTACAGGTACAATCAGGAACAGAAATGAGGGAGGCTGCATCGGGAGGGAAATCAATGCCACTTAAGAGTGCCTTCCGCCAGCGGCAGCAGTCATCAGGGCGATAACTGATGGGAGCCGACAAGGCTTGCTCAAGCATTTCAGATGCCAACCTTCCTTCCCTCCCTCAAGCACCACCTGGGAGAACTGTCCAGTTATGATTCCATCCAATCCTTGATGGTTCCAATTGACAAATTTATTGGGATGTACACAAGGTAAAACCAGAATCAGACTGACATGAACGTGATGTTATTAATGCTCGTTAGTAAAAACTTTGCACACAGAGAAGGCGGCCAAGGGAATCTTTTCACAGACACACGGGCTTGATACAATTTGCTTACAAGTTTTACTTCTAGGAGCTAAACATTCCAATAGTATCGAATTCAGCAGTGCTACAAGAGCAAACTGCAGCTACGTTCAGAATTCACGTACCCTTTTTATTAAACACGCACAGTGCTCATTCCGTAGGTCTAAAAACAGATTTGAGGCTATTGTTCTGTCTTTGTAGACCAATCTGCAGTTTCCTGAATAAACGACCCATAGGATTATAGATGCAGAAAATAAACGCACATGCTTACAGCTGCCACTGTCTATTTTTACATTTATAAACCATTACTTAGCAGTATCACTTTATAATTAACACACTAAATTAAGCCACGTAATGGGAACCAGCTGGCAGTTCAAAATGGACTTGGACATCTCTTCCCATTAGCTCAAAAAATGTAAGTAAGCAATCGCTGACCTTTAAACAACACATTACCAAATATTTCCTTCTCAAGAGAAAACAGCAATGCCATGGCTATGAATTTGATATCCAGCTAATTCATTTGTAGGAGCTTGTATGCTAAGATTGCCCATCTATAATGTGGATATGTGATTACATGTAAAATTCTTTATTTCACAAAACAATACAGACTGCACCCTCGAAACACTATAGACCCAATTTAAAAATACACAGCTGCGGAGACCTATGGCTGTTTGCACAGTTCAAGAAGGTCCTAGGAGTACGAAGACATCCACAGCTGAAGGACGCTGTGGTAAACACTTTGCATTTGTATTACTATATAATGAATACCTTTTTGTTTCTTGTTCTGCAGTTCTTTCGAAGGTATGTAACTTTCGTTCCCAATCTTAAAATGAATGCTCAGCTGAGAAGTATTTTGCTTGTATCTCCTATTGGTCAATGAGGTTTTTCAGGTCTTCAACACTTTATCAATAAAACAGCTGTCTCAAACATCAACATCCATGCACCTTTACAAATGTTTTGGTTTGTTTATATCTCAGACACCTGGGATTATGTACAGTTTTTGTCCATCACTGAAAACATCCTAACAGAAAGGGGTCAGTTTTCCGTTTTATGAGTAAAGGGAGTGACAAACTGAATTAAATAGGTAAATTTAATATTCTATAGTTTCCGTTTTTCTCAATATTTTTTCCCCATACATTTGATATGTAGAGGAGAAACGTGCAATGCCAGAAGATAAGTAATAAGCTAAAAATGTTTTTTACAAAGCTTGAAAAAAGTTTTTTTTTAAAGAAACAAAGTTTTCACCATTACGTACTTGAAAACCTATAATAACTTTATGACCAATAACACAAATTCCTCATTTACGTTAGTTACGTAAGCTTAAGTGAATACTGAAACCTTTAAAAAGATTATTCATTGCAATACAGTAGTCGTGAATTTTGAATGTTCAAAGTTTAAGCACACAGTAGACAATCGTCAAACAACGAACTGCTTAAGAATTGGAGAGACTGTCCACTTTGATGTAACATGATTCCAGATGAGGCCTATTTGTTTAGGCTGCTGAACTTTAATCCGTTGACTGTATTGTTTGATATACATTTTTGAAGGATTCCTATTAATTGTGGAGGAAATTGATAAAACTAGCTTTCAGAGGATTGGTGATAGAATATACCGATTGAGCCCAAATTATGAGATACGCAATGGATAGACTAAAGAAAAAAAATCAATTTTGAGATAAACTCTAAATATATTTTTTCAATTTCACTTGTTAGCCTTTAAAATTGCAGCATTATCATGATGTTAATGGGACCGCTATTCGAATTGCAAATTAGCATTTTCTACCGTAATCCATACGTTATTTACTTTTTTTTGTTCATGACATAGCAGACGCAAGATCCTCACGCAGGGCGACAGTGTTCTGCAACACAGTGTAGCAATACATAGTAAAGGTTGCCAGCTGAATAACAACATTGGCAAGTACTAATGAAATATCCAGTCTTATCGATAAGAGTCATTATATGAATTCTCATAACACTATTGCTAAATCATTTTGCATTGAAATATGATACATTTTTCAATCTATAAAGAATCTGTGACCTGTAACTGCGCCACCAACACAAATGTTCCTGCTGCAGCAAGTCAATCAGATGACTCCACAATCGGCGACAAGAGAACTTTTTAGGTTCACCCGGATTCTATGTCAGGATCCGGAGACTCAGATTATGCTTTCTCTTTTTTTGCTCAGCCGCCTTTTAAACAGCATATAACATTCAAAGCTTACATATCCCCTGAGTCTTTGCAACAAAACCATAACACAACCATAGAGTCAGTCCTATATATCCAACATTAAAGAAACCCTTCCTCTTTCTTTGCTGCTCAGGAGCCAGATAAGTGCTTTTCCTTCATGTGGATATATAGTTGCATGTGTGTTCTAGTTTAACGATTGTTTGCTTATGTTGTGACAGTTTTATGTCACCTAGTGAATATGCGGGGCAAGGCCTTTTCGCATCTCCTGATATCTCCCGCCAAGGCGGGGCATGAGAAGAGGCTTTGAGGGCCTGGACAGCACGGCAGGTGCTACTGGCAGCTCGTGTTCAGGTCTCTGCGGTACCGAGGAGTATGTGGTGTATTGCATCTGGTGCCCATGTGGCCTGCCGTACAGAGGCCAGACCCAACAACCTGTAAAAGCAAGAATTGGGCAACACAAAAGCCGCATCCGACGGTAGAACACTTTGCAGAATACAACCACACAGCGGATGACATTAAGTGGCAGGTTATTGACAAGGCCTGTCTACCTGCAAGAGGGGGAGACATGACACAAATCCTACAACAACTGGAATGTCGTTGGATTGACAAAATCAAGTCAATAACACTAGGTCTGAACTCCGCAGAGGAATGGAGGGCTTTTGTGACGTCACTAACAACAAGATGAACAGAGAGATCACACTACCAGTTACTGCTGCTTTGAGGATTGATCATACCTTAAACATAGCAACATAAGGTTGAAATTGGTCTTGTGTAATCTGGAGGGGGCACATAGGTATGTTTTCCCAACCTGCACTCATTTCTTTTCCGTATACCCATAGATGGTCCTCACTGCTACGGCAGTGCAACCAGGAAACAGCTAATGCTCGGCCATTAGACAAACAAACATTATATCCTGAATGTGAGCCTCATATATTGATTAATCCCTTTGGCTCAACCCTGACTGCCGTTACATACAATTGTTATCAATATTTATACGCACCACGCATGAGCAATTACTTCTACCTATATGGATTGATTTATTGTTTGCAAAACTTAAATACTGTCTTTTCAATGATTAATCGCACTCTATATTGTTGGCTTACATATGAAGTGCCAAATAACTCATTCTGTTAAAATTGCAAGATCATGCTGATCATTATTGGCAAATATCACAAGACTTTAAAGAAATAAACTATCTGTGTATGTAAATATTTGTAAATGTTTTTACACTATGGGAGATATGTTGTCTAAACTCACATTTTGTGTAGCCAACACCAGAGACATTTATTAATATTCATGTTAACATTGTACAAAGCACATAATGCAAAACAGAAAAACCCGGTCTTTCTACTCTTTCTTCTTTTTTCTACCCCGTTGGTCCATCACCATGAACGGCAATCTACGTTGATGCCTTCCGTGATGACCGAGCAGCACTGACTCATTGCTTACTTATTCCCGCCACCCGCTCTCACGGTCATTGAACCAGTACAGCCGCAGAAGGGGAGACGCGTAGCGGCTGCACGCGTTTTACAAGAGAGTACCCCCGTTCTCCTTATAGCATCCTTGATCAGAATTATATGTGTATTTGTATAGAAGGAGCCAGAATGCAAGACGGCTCAACTCAGTCTCCGTACACTGAGTATACTTGGCACCATTAGAAGCGGGCTGTGTTTTCTAAACGCGCTGACACAATTAAAGAAATCACCGCGGCCAGTACTTGTTTGACCACTGCGTACAGATTAGTTCACCTTTGCCTGCTTGGGATCGACAATTTTGTTGAAATTACGGACACTATATGTGTCACTTAAGATACCTGCACTTAATACATAGTGTAACTAGTAAATGGGGCACTCGCACTCTATGTAATGTAACCGAACGTACTTTTAATTAAGTTTCACATCTCTAACGTTAACAGCGCTTGACAACACCACTTTTGCATGTTGTCATTACAGAAAACACAACCAGGAAACAATCTCTTCCCGCTTTTTATGCATCGTCTCTGCTATCATTGCAAATCGATTGATGACCCTGCACGGGTAAGAATCACTCTCTGAATGCACTACATTCTGCTACTTTACGACATGCTGTCTTGCCCTAAGTTGGCAGGTTATGCTCAGCCGTGAGTCCCTTGCTCACTTGGCCACTGGATTCAAGATAGCTGAAGATTATGAATCCGAAGCCGGTCCCAGGATGCTTGTTTCCGGTCCAGGCAAGACATGGCTTGGCAGTTCGGGCTGGACTGTTCCCATGAGGCACAGGGTCAGACTGATTTGCATATGGCCATGTCTGAACTGGGGTGGCTGAGTGAGCTAAAGAATGATTATGGATTAAACCCGATCAGTTGACTGGGGGTGAGTGTTTGACTTGCTCAAATGCTCCGTCCATCATCCCCTTTTGTATCGCCTTGACGGTGATGGGCAATGATTCTCTTACAGATATTGTTTTTGTTGCTGTACAACAGACACAAGCATCCACCGTGCCCCATCCACCCTTGCCAGCCCTTCCCATTTCCGCTTCCCTCACACTGAGGTAAGCCCCCACCCTTCATGTTACTGCCAAGATTGACAATATCACTAACTTGTGTGGTTCCTAACTCCTCCTTCTTCTTCTCTCACTCTTGTAGTACCCGGCTGGGTCCAGTGTGAGCATCTTTATCTTTTTCTGCACTTGACCGGTGTTTTCACTCAAATCAAGTGGCTGCGCATACATCAAAAGCTTTGTTCCAGGTACATCTCCTTTTTGACAAACCAAAGTGCCTACTTACAAACAGTGAGCACATTAGACTTTAAGCTTACACCACTCCTTTTTCGGTTTGCAGATGTCCCTATATCATTAGGTCCTGAAGAGACCCTGTATTTATTGAAACGCCGTCGACATTATAAGAAACAGATCGTTAATCCAACATTGACTATTGTTTACAGTGTTGCAGAAAATTGTTGAAAGTGTATAAATGGTAGTTTCTACAGAATAATGGAAACCATTTTATAATTTTCACTACATGTTACTCAATTTCCTTTGTATATGGCTCCATTTTTGCACTGGGGACACTAAGCACCATTTGTTGTTCGTATGTGTAATTGGTCTACATATTTACTATAAACAAAAAATAAGCTACTACAGTGTACTTGGCTACTTTTTGTCTGATATCCACGCTACCCATGTACATTGCCATTGTGCATCTTGTCCATTAGTTGTATTGCATACTATTGTCTTCACGAGAACCACTGTTTCTTGCGATATAATGCATACCCTGGTTCTTTGTGAATAGGGTTTCCCTTGTGCTTGTTTAACATGAATGCACCAGGTGGCACAAACGGTAAGCGTTACCCCTTACTTCCTACTTTCTGGTTGGAACTATTGGCAGCCAATCGGATCGCAGACTTGACATATATGGAGAAATGTTTACATTTCTCAGCAACTACTGAACAAATTTACACCATTTAACAAAAAGAGTGCTTTCTGGACCAATAGGTACCTTTTTTCCAAATTTGGTGTAATTCAGTTCTGCAGTTCGGGCTGTAGCCGTGTCTAAAGTTTCCTATGAAAATGAACATGGAGAGAACATGTTTTGGGACACCCCCGACTCCCTTTTACTCAGCCCCCGTTTGACGAATCACCCAAAACTTAACACAGGAGCTGAGCTGACCTGACTGCCCCATTAGTTTTGAAAATTTGCGAAGATTCGTCAAACGGCACACAATATATTGGTAAAAGAAAAAACGATTTTTGAATAGAAACAAGGTCCTAACTAGGACTACCTACCAGATAATATATATATATATATATATATTTATTTTTTTGTACACTTTGGGAGTCGCTACTGTATAGTTATAGTTGGATCAGAGTTTACATAGGATGATAATTTTTTGTTTTCTTGCTAACTTTGGACCTGTTTCACCAATCTGCACGTAACCTTCAAGAAAGTTAATCCACCCTGATTAATTCATGTAAAGATTTGTGCTAAGAAAAGCAAGGGCCAAAAAAAAAAAAATAGATAAAAGGAAAAAGTGTGATTTTCCCATGTTAAATCTCATTGGAAAATTATCTCTCTGATACAGAAATAAAGGCAGAGCGGAATAACACCAAACCTTGCAAAAATGTAGAACTTTATTCAGAAAGCATGCTTTTTTGCGATTTGGTGTAAATCTGTTCAGCTTTGTTTGAGACATTAGTGGTTAAAGAGGGGTTCGGGTTGGGCTTGAAGAAGTCCACCCTCAGAAAAGGTTGGGTACAACTGGACCATTAGTCCACAATGACTTGTATGGTACCGGGAAAAATAAATAGTGGCTTGTGAGTGTTGAGGGTGCTTTTTCTTCTGTAAGCAAATCAATTCCAGGGGGAAAGAAACAATTTGATTGGCTGGCCACAACACTTGACAAAACAATGCAGCTCCATTACAGGACTATGCAATGCTTATGAACTAACTATTTATATCAATAAGTACAACAGCTAAAAGCATGCCATAAAGTTAATACATACTCAAACCCAATAAGGACCATATTCATTGTAGTCTTATTAATAGTGTTAATGATAATGTAATATGTAACCTCATCTGTAAGATGACATTTGTAATTGCATCTGTCACAAATCGGGGGTAAAGCCATTAGCACTGCATTTGCTGAGTGAGTTAATAGACTGCATGGTTGCTGCGTGAGTTACTGAAGGTGGAGAAAACTGTAAATGACAAGTTCCTTTTTAGTTCTTATACATAACCTTAACTGTTTTTAAAGCAAATTTCAGAGGATTTGTAAAACACACTCTCGAGTGTTAAAACCAAAACTAACCATAACTTCGCTTTAATTGAGGTCTGTTTTCATTTCAGGGAATATACTTATACCATGTCTGTTAAACAAAATGTAGACCAATAACATATGATTTAGAGAAACTGCACCAATAAACACATTCACAAAATGTATTATTACAGGACAAAGGTGAAATTTGAGTTCCTCGTCAAAGTAGCGAGAAATTTACATGAGAACACACTTTACTGCCTCAGAGATTGCATATTCTGATTAATTTTCAGATGGAAACAAATCTTCCACAAGTGAGAAAGCGCCTTCAATGTTATTTTCTTTTACTGAACAGATGTAATCCCCCTTGCTGCACGATTTTGGTTAAACAGCTTTTTTTTCAACAAATACACATGAATACATGTCATGTAATAAACCATATATTCAGATGTACTGAGTACGCTATTGACATTTGTATACGTTCTGCATATGTACAGTGGGTGTGGATAAAATTGTAACTCTGCAACATGGTCGAATATTGCATAAGAGTGGTTCTAGTGACATCAAACTTTTGCACAGGTCACCAGAACCCGGAGATGGAAATACAATAATGTAACCCATTATGCATTTTTTGAGTACATGTTTATTTTGGGGAATTAGCTTGAAAAACCTGTTTTCTTCAGCAATTGTGTTTTTATATTTTAGAAATAAATTGTTGAATAAAAAAATAGGCAGTGGATTTTTGGCATTTAGTGGCTGCAGTGTTTACTCCATAATTATGGATTTACCACATTATGCAAAAAATGAGAACGTCCCCATAAAAAATGCATTCCTAAGCTTAAATGAGACTATGCCACATAATTTGCATTTTTGCTGGATAATTTAGATAACCAAGCCCCATAATTTGATAGTCATGTCGATGGTAAACCTCTGCAGAGTAGACTGGGGTCTGCCACCAGAATGTTTAAAAATAGTATTTCATAGAGGACTGTAATACTTTCCAAATTTCAAGGGTCTCTGTAAAATATGGGTTTTTATATCACTGCTCTTTGAGCAACAGAATATATATATAAATATATAAAAAATTCTAGAACACATACAGGCCACGGTCAATAAGGATAAAATGAATGCAGTGGCTGAACACACGGAACAATGCCACACAAGTGATTGGAAAACCCTGAAATTCTACGGAATTGAGACAGTGCCACAAACTATTCCTGGTGGAAACAGAGAAAAAACATTACGGCAAACAGAATCACGCCATATTCTAATCTTGAGAACTCTCGCACCGAATGGACTGAACCAAAGTGAAGAGATGTATATTCATCTGTAAAACTGTGAATAAAATCTGATCCATAATGTAAATCTTTCATTTGCCAAAAATTCCCTCGTAAAGCTGGAACAAAAATTTCATTTTTGTGAAAAAAAGAAAAAGATAGCACGTTTACAGAAATACATATGAAATCAAACCATGACAATAAAGGGCCAATGAATACCCACTGGAGGGTACAAAAAGGAAGAAGAAAAAATTAGAATTCAAATGCAGATCAATGGAGTGAACATTGTACAGAACAGATAAAATTAATAACTTGTCAAAAATATAAACATGGAAATGACATTGAACTGACAAATAAATTGGCTGGTTGTGAGAATAAACAAAGATTAAAAAAAGAAAATATCTAGACTTCAAAGATGAAGCATTGAAATCATGTGAACAAAGACTTTTTGTTTTCATATGTAATTAATGCACACTCACTGTTTAGTTTAATTTAAATAATTTGTTGTCCACAGTGCACAGCGAAAGAGATAAAATAAGTTATGAGGACTACATATCCCAGAATGCTAAGAGGTTGACACACAATGAAATAGGAAATGACATCAGTAAATTTAAAAATTACTAATACTGCTTTTGTCAATTGCCATTTTGATTGTGACCAAATTGCAAAACACACCAGACTTGTGACCAAATTGCAAAACACACCAGACGTGAGTGCGACCCAATTATTCCCTTCCCTGATGGAGGGAGTTTGGATGGATGGATGGATGGATATATATATATATATATATATATATATATATAGATATATATATATATATATACACACACACACACACACACACACACACATATACATACACATACATACATAAAATCCGCTTTCAGGCTTAGTGTGCCGCATAAATTATACAAAATCAAGGCAGAAAACTCTGGATACTTTTGAAATGTAACTTTATTTAAAATGGTTCATTCTTGTCACAAAAATCACCCGTGACCAAGGCGAGTTTGGTTCGCCGAAACGCGTTGGGTTTTGTTCCATGATCCGCGTTGTTACTATGCTGGAACCGAAAATGGATTAAACACTGCTTGAGCACACGCGTTGTTTCTGGAGTGTCTTTGTAAGAGGCCGGATTGGAAGTGCATTTGCACAGCAATCGCTGTGCGTGGTGGAAAGTACATATATATATATATATATATATATATATATATATATATATATATATATATATATATATATATATATATATACACACACATACACACACACACACACACACACACACATATACATACACAGACATACATACATAAAATCCGCTTTCAGGCTTAGTGTGCCGCATAAATTATACAAAATCAAAGCAGAAAACTCTGGATAGTTCCCAAAATAAAAAAATAGTCACATAGTGCCTGTGAAGTAATAAAGAGTTTGCAAATGAAGTTTCACTACCCATGTAAATTGAGAATAAATGAATGCGCATACAATTATCCAACTGCATTCAATGGATCAAAGACTCAACAAGTGCGTTCTCCTCTCAAAGCAGCTCATGCATTTTCATAGTCACTAAATTTGGCTAATTCACAGATATGAGATAATTCAGATAATAATCTTCGTCCACAGTTTTTCTACTTCCATTACAACGGGTGTGAGACGGGGTTAAGTGAGCTCTGAATTGCACTGCAAAAGGTAGAAGAAGAAAGCAAACAAACCAATGAGCTAGCCGAGCTTATTATGCGCATCTAAAAACGATTGTTGCCGAGTCTATGGGCACACAGGTTCAAGTAGTGCCAGGGTGGAAACTGCTGTGTGAGGGAGGGACGCTGACTGCTCGCTCAGGCTAATTCAACTACTTTCTGTAATAGCATGCATTCACCGGGCACCGAGAATTACCTGATAAGTGGAAGTAACTAAAAACAGAAGACAATAAAGATACCACACCTTTTGGTTGGCTATATAAAGGGCCACATTTGAACAGTTATTTTACATGAAGTGAACGAAAATTATTCAGGAGAGCGCACCTAATAATGTGCATGTGATTATGCCTAGTGATCAATTAGCAAGTATCTGCGAGCTTTAGCCTCTAGTAGCTCTATCATGACTGGTTGAACTAAACTGGTTCTGGAAACGCCTATTCACTAATGTTCATGAATATTTTTTTTGATTTATTTTTTGACTTGGGCTTTTATGTATGAATTTCAAATATTATTCGCTGTGGTAATTTTGCTGTGACCGAATAGAGTTAGGGTCCTATCTTAAATTGTATATATGTTTTTTTACTAAACCCGATGTAAGTATCTATATCTTGAAAAATCAGCAATGTGGCTTGAAATGCGTTCCTAGTGAACATTGTTTTTTGCTTCTATAAATTTGCGAGGAGTCACTCATGTAGCTGTGTTACGAATATCTGCTACTGATTATCCCTAAAAGGAGACTCGAAAGCTGCTCTCCCCCTGGTTGACTTT
The DNA here is from genome assembly GCF_964263255.1 of Lissotriton vulgaris. Taxonomy (NCBI): domain Eukaryota; kingdom Metazoa; phylum Chordata; class Amphibia; order Caudata; family Salamandridae; genus Lissotriton; species Lissotriton vulgaris. Next base: position 1,156,354,351 of record NC_141693.1, read on the forward strand.
CACTTTACCATGTCTGATAATAACCTACCCAAAAAGTCATAAGCTGACAGATTTATCATTATTTATTTGAGCCATCTACTGAAAAGTAGTACTTGCTGGTTTTAAATCTTGTCCTGCGAGCACAATAGTAATATCTTCAAGTTACCAACTAAGGGGTCGATAATGATGGCGGACGGATTGCCCCCGCCAAGCTGGCAGTAGCCACCGCCGGCCCGGCGGGGGCAATCCGTCCGCCATCCTCCCTGAAAAGACCCCCCGCCACATTTCCGCCGCTGTCGCATTCCGACCGTGGCGGAAAAGGTCTAATATGGTGGCGGTATCTATCAGATACCGCCAGCCATATTAGGATGGGCTTTGGGGAATGCATTTCCGTGGCGGAAAGGCATACGGTCTTTGCTTTGGAGGCCCGTTGTGGGCCCCAAGGGTGAAGGGGGTGGGGGTGCACGGGGGGGTACCTATGGTACCCCCCTGCTTTTCAAAGTACAACATGGCAGGCACCGCGCAGTGCCTGTCATGTTGTGCTTTGAAACACACAACATGCATTTTTAGCATTGCGGCGGACGGTGCTTTCAGCACCGCCCGCCGCAATGTTAAAAATGCGGGATGCACCCACCACTGTGGCGGGTGCATCCTAATTCGGTGCACGGGACCTCCGCCATTATGGCGGACGGTCCCATGCTACGACAGGATCGTCCGCCATCCTAATCGACCCCTAAGTTTGGGAGAGGTAAACGTGTATTGCTGTTTTCACATCTAGGCTATGTAAGAACAGCTCTTCCTTCGTGAATGGATCTGGCAAAAAAAAAACACAGCGGAAATCAAAAGGTTTGAGCAAAAACTGGTGATTTGAATAAATCACATTATACGTGAAAAATATGATACAAAGCTCCCAAATAAGCCAATTCTTCCATCCGAAGAAACAGCAGCGAGAAACCGAACCAAAAAGTTGAAAACATTTGAATCCACTTACTGTAAGGGCTCAAATGGGAATGCTGCAATGCGGGTCATACTCAGAGGCTGGGAAATGTTACACTGATTTCTTCAATAAATGTCCTCAGCAACCTAGCAATCAAAGGCTGAACCTCTTCATACTAGGGACTCCTGGACGTTCTGACAGCTGTACATTGAGCCCTAAGAGTTGACGTCACTAAACGTATAAAAAACACTTTAAAAAGAAAACCTAAATCAGCACTGGTGATAATAATACTCCAGACCATCTATCGACTAGCTCTACCCCATTTTTCAAATAACTGCCAATGGAAAGAGTATGCCTTCAGTATAAAAGAACGCCTGGATTGCTGTATTAAATGACTACCTTAGGAGAAAACCCTTATGCAAGAAACCTACCCTCTCAACACCCTAGCACGTAACCAAAGCCGTCGCAACACATGATGTGGAAGCTGAAGACCTGGGGGAATAAGGCACTAACTTAATCTACTAAAAGGAAAGCATTAATAGTTGTAACAGCAGCGAAAATAAAGGGTCTTACCAGAAACAAACCACCAATAGAAAAGTTGCCTGATTTTCGCTGACCTGCAACGTCCTCAAAATCATGAAAACTGAATGAAATGCATATATCAAGGCTTTCGGTGACTTAAAAGACATTGCATCCAGCTTTTAAATGTCTGGGCAAGGAGTAATCGTACAGATTTAGGGAAGCAGCATATCCTCCCTAGTGCCAACAGATTTATCTGTGGTAACCCAAACTTTCTCACCAACCACTGGAATATCTCCAGGGTCAAAGACAAGGTATTAGTTGTAGTAAAAATTCCACTCATATGATCCACTGCCCAACTGTCTTTTCCTGGCAAATAAATCACTCTCAGGGACTGCAGACTGACCTCTGCCCAAGCTCTAATCTAACAAGATGCAGTACAACATTGCTAAATAATACATGGACAGTACCAATACCTCTCTCGTCTGCGAAACCTAATGGCTTTGCCAAATGCTTTTTTTCTGCTGCAGAGGGAGGGTGGGAAGGGGGTAAGCAACAAAATGGAAAGGAACAAGCAACAACAGAGTAGGGTGAGAAGGGACACGCAACGACAGGGGAGAGTGGGAGGGGACAAGCAACAACAGGGGAGGGGACAAGCAACAACAGGGGAGGGTGAGAGGGGGACAAGCAAAAACAGAGGAGGGAGGGGGACAAGCAACAACATAGAAAGCAACAACAGGGGAGGGTGGGAGGGGGAAAGCAACAACAGGGGAGGGCGAAAGCAACAACAAGGGCAGGAGGGAGAAAGCAGCAACAGGGGAGGGTGGGAGGGGAGAAAGCAACAACAGGGGAGAGTGGGAGGGGAGAAAACAACAACAGGGGAGGGGGGAGGGGAGAAAGCAACAACACAGAGACAAGAGAGTGAGAAGGGACAAGAGAGTGAGAAGGGACAAGAGAGAAGGAAAGGGGCAAGTAACAACACGGAGTGGGATGGAGAGGTGACCCACAACATGGACCGAGACGGCAGGGTGGAAGGGGCAAGTAATAACAGAGTGTGAGAGGGAGAAGGATGGGAAGGAGACAGCCTCAACCATATGCACACTTAGGGAGCGCTACAACTAAAAGAATAAAGTAGCCCAGGATGAAGCTGTGAACATCGAAGGGCACTCAGTTGGAAAAGACTTAGTACTTGGAACATGCTCCACGAGAGGGACAAACAGATGAAGATGAAGTGAAGCCAGCACACGCTGACCAAAGAAAAGCAAGGAAACAAAAGTGACGATAAAGCCAAATGATGGTGAGCTATTGGCGGGCCCTGAGCACCTTGTAAACTAACAAAATATCTTGCGAACGACAGCCCATGCGCTGTCTCAGGTGAGACTTAAACTATAAATCTAAGACAAGGGTTTTAAGTACTGCTGTGTTCATATTCGTCTTAGACCTGGCAGTAATAAAAATCTGACTTTGAAGCAGGTCCTTAGAGGGTCCCATATTGATGCACCAGGGGAAAAATACTTATCAATTACTTAACAAATATGACTGCAAAAACATTTAAGTTAATCAATGTCAGTGAGGAAGATCCTGTTTACATTTCAAACGTTTTACTTAATTTACGTCCCTAATAGCGTCTGCGTTTTCCAGGAAGTTAGACTTTTGTTTTAGCATGCATCATGTTAGTGTTGTACTGGGCTTTCTATGAACTGGGTCACCTGAAAGACATGGGGGTAGAGATTCCGATTACTAGCTTCTTGAGGGACCTATATACGGCGTGCAGAGCCATGGTTAGGATTAAGTGCTAGAGGAGAATGCATAGAAAATTTTGGCGTGGAGAGAGGTGTGAAGCAGGGATGCGTCCTAGCCCCTTTCCTGTTCTCCTTATATATTAACAGTGTGGGGGAGGAGTTAGTGCCAGACGCAAACGATCTTCCACAAATAAGTACACGCCCTGTCCCAGCCCTCCTTTACACCGATGATGCAGTCCTAATGGCCAGCACCCCATTGGCCCTACAGTTATTGCTGGCTGATTTTGTCAACTATATGAAGAAATTGGGCCTCCAAGTGAACCAACCAAAAACCTACATTATGAAGTGTGGGAAGAAAACCACGAAATGTAGGGATATATCTATAACTGGAATAAAGATTTGGTTCACAGACTCTTTTTGTTATTTAGGGGTCCTATTCGACAAGGCCAGCTCATAGAATACGGCAATTGAAAATAGACAAACTATTCAGTAAGGTCTGCTGGGCTCTCAGAAGCTTTGGAAAACGACTGGGCTCAAACCACCCTGAGATGATGCTGAAGATATATAAAGCAAAGTGCCTCAGCATAGCATTATATGGGGTGGGCATATGGGGATTTAAGAAATGTGAAGAGGTGCAAGTTATAGAAAATGATTTTTTAAATACCTTTTAGCAATCCCGAAAAGTACCTCAGTATCCCATACTGAACTTGGTGCCCCATTTGGCGTAGACATGATTAAGTTACAACCAATTCTGTTGTGAAATAAAATATGGACTTCAGATCACACAGATCTCAACAAAGCAATAATTGGCGACTGCTTAAAATCACCACCTTTATTTCTGCATCCCAAGGCTTGAGCGGTTCTTTAGTGACATGGCCCACCCTGAGAACTTTGAGAAACCCGAAACACTAGGTATGATCAGCAGAAAAATGCTAAAAAAGGAAGCTATGGCGCAATTGGAAACACTAAAACCGACTACTGAACTTCTTAAACAGTGTTTTAAAAAATCAACTGATTTTAATTACTTTTAACACGCAGCCAAATCTTAACTCTGTTTTAAATGCTCACCACAGGTTTCTTCTTACGCGTCTAACACTAGATATATTACACAGATTTAGTTACCTTTCCCACTATGAATGACTGGTCTTCAAATCTTACAAACTGCCCTTGTAATGATAAGATGCCCCACAATACAATGCACGTGATACTCTTTTGCAAATGTTACACTGCACATAGAAAGAGGTATGTTCTCTCGTTTATCAGACATATATCTTTTATACAATGTCGTCCTGCTTGACTGTATTTACAATCTTTGTCAGCATTGGTGATGTACTGCGGAATGTCATCTTTTCAATGGGCAGTTTTTTACACGAAAAAAACATGAGATGTTACCATCTAGGACGTGATAAACAGAATATGCACAAAGGAGAAAGGTAATATAGTGGGAAGAAGAGTAACGTGGAACTGAACACGAAAACAAAGTATAAATGTATTGGCAAAGGAAAAAATGGAAAAACCTATGGAATGTCTTTAAGGAAACGTGTAAAGTTAGCTTTATAATTATTAGTTTTTAATGAGATGAGTCTACGTTTACACTATATAGAACTGTAATCTATTAATATAAAGCGAAATAACTGGATGTAAGTTTTTAACAAGAGGTGTCCACGTTTTTTATCTTATTGTATATAATTGTAACTTAGTACTAGAAATTTAAATGAATTAGATATACGTTTTCTCTTTTTTGTATAATTGCTTTTATGGATTTTTTTTTTTTACTCCGAATATATTTATATGACCATCTGTAAGTGTCTATGTGAATTCAGGTTGTGGGTGGTTGTTTATAGTGGGCCACGATTGAGAGCGCTGAGGTTGAGACTGAATAGTGCCTGACAAGTTCAGACTCCAATACTTTGTCCCTCTGCAGAGCTCAAAGAACATTGATGACATGCCAACTGTACTTGTGATTATATGCAAACTAGTGTGAAGGAGGTACAAAGCTGATAAAATATTGACAGAATGAAAGTAAAAGAAAATGTACAACTTACAGGTGAAAAGGTGAGGTGTGTTTGTGTTTAGAGATGGTGTAATGCAGGAAATGCATGGAAGTACATTTTGAAGGACAGTGTGAGAAAGAGGAAAGTGTTGAGGTGGCAAATATACAGATGGAGGATTTCATAAAGTCGTGGAGGGAATAAGAGTGTAAGTTCTTACAGACAGGTGCAAAGGAGTGATGTGCAGGGAAGAACAAGAGTGATAGGTACACTCTGAAGACCACCACCTTGTTCTCAGACCTAAGTAATGTTTAATTCACAGTCTTACATTTTCAGAATTTAAATATTTAAAGTCTAACTATTCACAATATCATTATTAGTCATTTGTTCTCATACTCCTGACAAATATTGTCAAAGTCAACAGGCCTGGCATGTTGTAAGTGTATGTTTTATTGTGCATGATGTCTGAATGCTGTAACAGAAAGATCAAAGAGAGGCCCTCAAATACAAGTCAGATGGCACAGTGTGTGAAGGACAAGATTTTAGTTTAAATATTAAGTCACGCTTATTTGCGGAGGAGCGCAAATAAGTCTTGGAAAGGATACACAGATGTTTTTCTTTGGGCAAGAATCTATGAGGAGGAGCAAAAGATGGTGGAGTGATTGTGGTATCCGTGACCAAGGAAGACGAAGATAAGGTGAGACAACAGATGCTTCTGTACAAGGGTGCCTCAAAACACGTCATGTCAGCATAATCAGCTTCCCAGCAACTGCCACAGAACCCTCATATTCCACATTACATACCTGACATTCCCATCTCAAAGATTCTAAAACCCATATGTCCGATCTGAACGCTACATTGATATCCATGGACTTGTGAAAGAAATTATTTGCATACTGCACTAGGGATCAAAAAGAACTCATTATGGGCTCTTTTTCCAACTGTCATACAAATAATTGCACAAATATTTTTAAGGTGGCATTTGTCAGAAGAAAACACCCCTCTCTGCTTTAATGAGTCCAGGGGAAGGCTAGGGGTCCCAGGCATTGGAAGATGGGTTCTCCTGACACTGATTCACTCCTTATTAAAACCTAATGCCCTACGTAAATGAGGGACAGCATCAGAGGAGCAGACTATGCAACAACAAAAAGATTTCTGTCCATAATGTAATTAGAAGGCTCGTGGAAACTTCAGCACACCGACATTACAATATATGAGCACGTTCACAAGACCCTCTCCCAAGAACCAGGACATTGAAAGTGTCAGATGGTAGATAGAGTGCATGAAGCACTTGAAATCTCATTGTGGCACTTTATCTTCACCCATTGCCAGTACTGCTGAAGCCGCCTGTGCCCATCTCATAATTGATGATCATAGGTGAAACACCAACATGACTCAGAAATAAGATTGAACATCCACTGAATTTTAATTCCATGGCCTCCCAAATCCTCATATTCGATGGAGAATAATGCAATCAGAGCTGTGCTGCCTTTCTGATTAGTTTTGAACAGGATTTTGAAATCCATGCATCCCTGCACCGAAGAAAGCGAACATAAAGGTATATACAAATAAAAGTGTTTTAAGTAGATTCATGCACATGGTACCCTAGACATTTTCTCCGAAATCCACCAAAAGTTATTCTTGTCTTTGAGTTTAATACATTAAATGTATGACTTTAAGGGCACCAACTTCAGAGAAGTATCTAAACTACGAATCTATTTTAAAGCTCATTAAGACAATCAGATTGGAAATATTTTAATTTAGATGTCGGTCCGTGAGAGAGATTTGATGAGTTGCAGTCACCGATTCAAATCCTAGCATAGAGCATCCAGCATTTTAAACGCGATAAAAGGAATACAGTTGTGTTGGAAAATAACCACCAATGACGCTCAACAGGGTAAGGTGCAGTGTATTGATCAATAGTGGATGAAACCAGGGCAGTCATGGAGACTCCTCTAGACACGAAATCTTTTTTACAGCAATGCTTTCTTGACTATTCCAATGATCAGTTACACAGAAAATGCACAACAAAAGGAACACATACAACTGAAAGTCAAGTATCTAGCGTCACATTATTGTTCTATTTGAGCGGTTATACAAACAAAATATATATAGGTAATATGAATCGTAGAAACTATTATGCAAAAAGCTGTAGTTCCCTCAGGCATAAATTATTTATCGATAGGTCATAAAGGCACCATCTAAAACAAGTAAACGGAAAATCAACACAATTCTCGGTGCCGGCGTACTGCTAGAAAACTACTATTTCCGAGCCAGGCAGTTTGCTGTGTCCGATTAAACACCGTTATCTCCCTTGCAAAAGACCATACTGTTTATATAAAGCGCGGCAGCTTTTGATGCAACCCGTACCTATTTATTCAAGGAGATTGAGTCACTGTAATGAATCAAGTGTTCGGAAAATGAGAAACCCAGCTGTCTGCAAAGCCACTTCACACCCTCGCCACTGGTCCAATATATGCATGCGTATCAAAGCAGATTAGCATGAGAATAGGGCGCACATCTATGGATCCTGAAATAATGCCCCTCTTACGAGGGGCACGCCAGCTGCCGTTATTAGGGAGAAAAACAAACAGCACAATTTCCACATCTGAAGATAAAAAAGCAGCAGCATTATTAACGCATATCCGGCAGCACTTCCCTAAAGAGATTAGGAAAAATGCATCCTTTTGGGCAATGAGGAAAGTTCTAAATTACCTATGTCACCATGTCAATATACATTAGTAATTTAACAGAGCGCACACACAAATGATATAGTGATAAACTAAAGTAAAAGGATCCTTTTGAGTACAGAAAAAGCAGGTAGGTTCTGTCAGGGCTCCATCCTCCCTCCAACTGTTACTTCTATCCTAGCTTCCACCTCATACCTAACACCAACATGTTACATCATTCACTCTCCTCACTGGAGACACCAACTCAGACATGCAGGGAATGAGGGCACACAGGATAATATACACCTTCCTTTCTTAAAAACAATAACACAGAACAGCCATTCCCTTGCATATAAAGCGCAGGAACAATAATTAATCACTCGAATTCCAAAATGTCAAGCTTAAACATTCACCAAACAACCACCGGCTAACTCTCCAATACTAAAGCACACACACAAAGAAAACAGCATTCACAGAACTTCTGCGACTGGGCAAGACATGAGGCTCCCCAGACCTCATGTCATGAAAAGAAATGTGCAATGGTACTCACAACACAGTTGTTGCCTAAAAGTCAAAAACATGCAAATTAGGCCACCACTGCAGACGTGAGGCCCTACCAACACTTCTGCACACTCACAATTGACATCATACATTGATGAACACAGGACATATAGACATGGATGCTCAGTCACAAGTACCTGGAACTCTGTCTTCCTTCCAACAAAGGATTTCCCCATTATCGCTAGGTCTTCACATTCAAAGTGCAAAGAAACAAAATATGAAAAGTGTAACCATTCTTCACTTGAACTAAGACCACCATTGAAAGCACTCCAATACAAAACCTGTCATCAAAACTACAATCATTCACAAAGTTCCCAGGCATCCACCTCACATTACCAAACTAGACTGCACGGCAAACCCTTCTACCTTTTCCATCGTAAACAAGAAACACACACATCCACATAAAGACAACACACTGCAATATACACTTACACACAAAACTGCAGCCCAGCAGTCCAACATGCCACATACAGAGTCACACCAGCTGGCCCAACCAACAAGACTAAGTGTCAGGCCGAAGAAAGCACTTCATCTGCACCAAGTATCACGCTCTATGAAAATCGTCAGTATGTCTTCCGAACAGAATGACTACAGCCTCCAGTGGTTACATACTGAAAAGTTGTTGACACAACACAACAATCAATCATTAGGGCGGTCTAGAAATACCACAGTTGAAACTAGATCATGCCTGCAAGAAAAGACGTACTCAACTATAGCACTCTGGAGTAACATCCAACACTACAATTACAAACTGACCCACTCCATTAAGCACAAACTGAAGAAAACTGCACCCCAAAACAAGCACAAACTTACTCCACTTCCTGTACAGCACACCTGTCAAATCTTGACATTTGTACAGAATGATGACTCAGGCCAAACTTGTGGCTGTCACCTACAACTCTCCTGTGAAATGTGTGGCTATCACCCACAGTATCATGGGGTACTACATGTCCTCACATTTTCACTTCATGGGGTACTTCTCAATGCCACCTCGTGACATGGTCCAGTTCTGGGGCTCTCCACTATCCAATTTCTCATAACAGGGTAATACACTTCCCCCGCATTGATTACCATTGGGTATTCTCTGCGTAGTACTTCTAGTGAAAAGGTGCTATTCTTCCATTGAATTGAATTGAAGAGGTTCTTGTATAGCGCATGGCTACTCGGGAGCATCCCAGCGCTTGATGTTGAACAGAAGGGATAAACAAAGATCTGAGATGTGGGGGCTAACTCATCTGTATCTTGGGAAACAGTGCTGTTTTAAGTTGTTTTCGAAATGCCAGCTGGCTGGGTTCTAGGCGAAGTGAAAGCGGGAGGGCATTCCACAGCCTTGCTGCATTTCGCGAGAAGAGATGGTCCCCAGATCGGGCTCTGTTGGTCCTGGGTATTGTAAGGAGGTTTTGCTGTTTAGAGCGAAGAGCCCTAGATGGAATGTATGGTCTGATCATATCGTTCAGAATGGGGGGGCCATTCCCATAGAGAGTTTTATGGACCAGACAGAGGGTTTTGAAATGGACCCGCTCTTTTATTGGGAGCCAATGCAGGGTCCTTAGTGAGGGTGCTGCTGAGGTACGATGGCTGGTACCAGTGAGTAGCCTTGCTGCGGAGTTTTGGGCCATCTGAAGTTGTCGGGTAACTGAAATGGGGGCTCCTAGGTAAAGTGCATTCCCATAGTCCAGCCTTGATAAAATGAGGGCTGGACTATGGGAATGCACTTTACCTAGGAGCCTCCATAACTTAGCATACTCTGGGTACGTCCACGTACAACCTCTATCGATCAGGGTACTGCTCTAGTCTTTACTCAGTTCGCACCAACACACACACACAAGTGTACTACACTCCTTTCTCCTGCAACACTCTACTACTTTTCCTCACATCCTCAGCGCATGGACACGTACAACCAGCATGTATGTTCACAACCACACACAGGTGGATACTACTTTCTCTTCCCTAAACTGCTAACTAGCCTCCATGTGGTGTTGAAAGTAAATGGTCACACTGTACTCAAAACGACCTATAGGTGGATACTTTACACTTCCCAACCTGTCTTGCAGTACTAAGCATTCAGCGCACTACAACTATTAATAAACTGCAGTCCTCAAACAAAAGTCAACTACTTTGAAATCAATGAAATGAAAAGGAGATTTGTATAGCGCAGCTGCTGCCCGAGGGCGTCCAAGCTCTGAATTGAGGGCGTAGAACTCTGAGGTAAGTGGGGGTAGTTAGTTTCTGAAGAGGAAAGTTTTTAGATCTTTGCGGAAGGACGAGAGGATCCGGTTGGATCTTAGGGAGGGGGGAAGGGAGTTCCAGAGTTTGGCGGCATTGAGCATGAAGGACCTGCCTCCTGCCCTGGACCTTTTGATTCGGGGAACTGCGCAAGGCATGCATTCGTTGATCGGAGTTGTTTGCCGGGTCAGTAGGGGGTGAGAAGAGAGTGGTTGATCTCGGGGCCGGCTCTATGAAAGGCTTGATGGGAAATGCAGAGGACCTTAAATTTTATTCTTTCCCTAACAGGGAGCCAGTGGAGGGATCGGATCCCTGCTTTGGCCGATTCTCTGTGAGGAATCTAGAGTAGGATACGAGCTGCACAGTTCTGGGTCCGCTGAAGTTTTTGCAACACGTATTCTGGGGCTCCCAGGTAGAGGGCGGTGTTGCTGCAGCACCACCAAGCATATTACAAGTTGGCTTTCCACCAACCTGTTCATAGCGATGGAGATCATGTAAAGAAATCCGCTACAGCTTTTACAGAATCTCCTCTTTGATGTTTATACTATTTTCCCATTTACTATCACATGTTGCTATCATCATGAGGTTACTGCTTCCATTGAGAGAAGCTTACACCTCCTGATATATATCCCTATAGAAGTGTCCACTATAACTTTATTCCTCCAGCATTGTCTGTATGCCTCATTTATCTGGGCATAGTCAACTCTAAGTCACCTTCATGTCTCCCTTAATTCCTATTAATGTATTTCCGAAAATTGCCCACAGTTGCTTTCAAAGATCACAACCTCATCTTTAAAAGTCACACCCCTGCAACTTGATACTTCATCTCCGGTAGCTCATCTACTAATATCACCAATCATTTGCATGAATTCACATACCACTAAAATAACACACTTAACCAATATTAGTGTAATCTACCATGTTGAAACTGGAGTAACATCATGGAATGGTTTCCTTAAGAGCACTAGGCTAACCCCAATAACCAATGGGGAAAAACACTGACCTTGGGTTCCAAATCAGCATGCTTTCTGGTGAAATGTGCTTGAATGCCTCATCAGGGGCAATAAGCGGTATGTAAATGCAATTAATATACACTACCGTATATAACACTACTAAAACTAATACAAAAATATTCAATAGATGAGGAGTCTATTCTAGTTCATACATGCTGCATAGCAATTCCATTACACTGCTTGACACTCTTAAACTCACATAAGACAGTGTGTCCTGCCCATCACACATCACTCCACCAGCACACAACAATAAAATACTTACCACCAACTGAAAAGCCATGGACTAACTCATGAAATCTGCCACATGATGCTGGCCTTAATTTAGCCCACCATTGCAGATCCCAACAAGCTACATACTATGACCACTTCTTGACAGCTCACAATGACAATCACCATGTTAATAACAAGGTCCATACCTGCAGATCTCTCCACCATTTTTCTCGCCAATCTAGGTCTGCTCAGGACCATAATCTTTAAACAAAATATCTCAGAATGAACAACCGAGCGCAGTAACCAACTAAGTGGGCTATGATTATAAAAAATACTAGAACGAGACCTGCAGAACTGCTTAAAGCTGCTAGCCTACTGAAAACTAAACTGCAGGCCTAGGTTTCACACTTCTTCAGTCTACACACTGAAGTGCTGCACCCCATAACATGATAACCCCAATGTGGTGATCCTCACCATAACATGGAAACACTTCCCACATAGCATCACAACAAAAACAACACCAATCCAAGCGCACACACCCCACATGGTGCAGCATGATGCCCATGAAGGGAAGCACTTTAGCACCCCACATCAAGGCAGTAAGTGCTCTATCTATGTTGAAATATAATATACAGACCTAAAGAAATGTACTCACTATTGCGAGTAATGTTTTATAAGGGCAAGCTATTTTTAGGGCCTACTGGCCCCATGTAATAGGTGGAACTTGGAAAGAACAGGTGTTCTGTTCATTCAAAAGTGAGTGAGCACTAAAGATGCCTTTACATTTTGTTTTTATTTGGTCATATTTGCTGTGTGTTCACAGATAGAGGTCAAATGTCAGCCTAGGCCTTCTTTCGTTTTGCTGCTTATTTTATCCTGGTTCACTTTACAAAATCATCTAACTTTGCAGTCAGAGAAAGAAAAGTAAATTGAGCTGAGGTCGGGTGTGTAATGAAACGCAGTCAATGTCAGTTTTTTTCATAACACGCAGCATTTAACCCTTTCGCTGCGGCCGCGATTTTACCGCTGTGCGGTAAACAAAAGAACAGGGCGGGGCCGTGACGAACCCCAGCCGTCATCAGCACACGTCCACCGCGGGGCGTGACGGTTGGGGTTCGTCACCAGCATGGGAGGGGTTAAATAACTTGCAAATTAACTGTACAAATATCTAAAAATATATCAACAGTTAGGAAGCACTTTTTGTGATTATGATTTCCATGCATTATCATTTGTATGCTAAATAGTTTTAGCAGTAAACCTGTATGTCATAGGAGAGGTTTGTGGGCATTTCAACTGAAAATGTGCTATCACAGTGCACTACCACATCATGCTTTGGTAATATATTTATCAGAAGTGAGTTTGTAAACGTGATCTGAGAAAGATTCCCGCCCCGCCCTGATGACAATGCTATTAGTGAAGAGGGAAGTGAGGGGTCATGTGTACGGGCTAGATTCTTATTCTACGTGGAAGAAATGTTTAGTCTATAAATTCAAACAAAACTCTTTGTTGTATAGCTGACATGCAGATCTCACATATTTGAAGGTGTTCTTATATGTGATAATGAAGAAAAAGGCAACTCTGGGAAACAAAGTATTTGGCTAGGATCACACAATTTGAGACCAGTTTATGAGTCAAGAGCCTTACAGTTAGATATAGTACATTATTCTATATCAAGTCACTAGACCTGCAGGTCTAGTAACATTTTTATGATGTTTTTTAGGCCTCCTCCATCCCAAATGTCTTAGCTACACCTCCAGGTACCAGGCTTTGTCACTTGGATGACAAATTTGGTTACGTTCATGATGAAGAAATTGTGGCTACTTCTCAATAAAAGGAACCATAGTAAAAGCCAGATTGTATGCTAACCATTCAGTCACAAGGAAAATTACTCACTAAAGGTTGATGTACAAAACAAAATCTAGTACATGAAGTTTTATTTGGCAGAATCTTAAACATTTTTATTAGTGGCTATACAATTTGATGATGAAAAGAAACTTCAAATGCGCAGAAAAATAAATGAAAATAAATTGACTAGACCCACACTTGGCTGGGGCCAAATGGCCATTTACTTCTCTCGGGTTAATTTAATTCAAAGGTATGCATTCTTAAATGCAACACCATGCCGCGGGACCTTTTAAAAGAAAACAGGATCATAAAACAATGTCTTAAAGCTGAAAAGTGTGGTGTAGAAGATGGAAGGATGAGTTTCTCTAGTTTTATACTTCAAGAACCTTTCTGCTGACCTTTTAACTAGGGTTCACATCTCTCACATGGTCACAGAGATGAACGTGTTTATGGTTCTTACTGTCTGTTGTATCTCTCTTCTAACCAAGATGATACCAGTTGGTGAGCACTCCACTATCTATAATAAACGTGTGTGGCTATTTTCCATTTTGTATTGTATCCTCTGGTTTACAAAAACTTTTCAAGGTGCTATGGTGAGGTGTCCTGACGCATCAAAGGCGAATCAAAGAACACGTTACTTACCTTTGGTAAAGCTCTTTCTGGTCAATACTCTAACTGCAGATTCTTCACCTTAAGAATATCCCCAGGCACCAGACTGGATCCAGAAGGTTTAAACTACATTGATCCAGAACACTAGTAGGTAGTGTTGTGCTGCTCTGCATTAACTGAGTTCCACCCTGAAAGTGAAGGTGAAGCCACATATAAACACCAGCCCCTGCGCGTCCAATTCAGTTTCTTTCTTGACACGGTCTGTGTTTTCGGATATGGAGCTAAACAATAATCAGAAGTACCAGTGAGCAGAGCTCTAGTTGGGACCGCTTTAGATGGGAAAAGCGAGCATTTCCCATAACGGAGAGAGAGAAGGCCAGTGTGGAACATGCACTTACACAGAGTATCCACCATAAAGAGTGTTATCAAGTTTAAGTAACTTGTCCTTCTCAGGGATAATTCCAACAACAAATTCCACACCTTTAGAATAGACACCAAAGCAGTACCCTCATCTGTGGAATGGTTCAGCCCAAAATGTCATGCCGGACTGAATGGCCAAATCGTACTTGCCGTCAGACCTAGTTGTTAAGACAGTATTGAACGTGTGCACCGATGCCAACATTGGGGCATGACAGATGTCAATGATGTACACTCTGGGTGCAAACCCAGAGGAAGCAGACTTGGCCCTAGTGCAATGGGCCGTCAGTCGTTCTGAAGACTGTCTCCTGTTCAGTGTGTAGTATCCTAATAGAACTGACTATTCATAGTAATGCATCCTTTTCTGAACTGCCTTGCCTTTCTTCGCCCCCAACAACCTCACAACTGATTGTCCACCCGATGGGATTTGGTTATGTTATATCCAATTTATAAGCGCCGGTTCAACAGGTTTCTTGGCGCTGGGTTAAAAGGTCGTCATTTAGTCAGGTTTATAGCTCTATGCTTGTGAGAATAGCTACGTTTTAAGCATCTTTCTAAAGTACATATCGTTTTCTGCCTGATTACAGTTGGGGGACCCAGGACTGAGAAGGTGGTTCCTCCCAACCTCTTGCGTTTAAATCTCTGAACCATTAAAACGCTAATTTGTGATAACCGGAGGTTGCACCACAGGATGTAGCTCTGGATTCTTGCAAATATTTATTTAGGGCATTTGTTGTGGAGTGATTTAAAGAGGATACATCCTGTTAAAAATATGGACCGCTGAGCCACCGGGAGCCAGTGTAGCTTTCACATCAGCAGCTTGATATGGTCATTTTTTGGTTTTTGGAAGAAGATTCTACCTGCTTGATTTTGCCCTATTTGAAGTCTATGATTGAGGCCTTTAGGGAGTCCTAGGTAGAGGGTGTTTACATAGTCAGTTCTAGATATGACTAGTGCAATGATCATTTGGACAGTTGCTTTGATTGAGAAGAATTTCCTGATTGTCCTACTTTTTCTTAGTTGGAAGAAGCACGATGATGTTACAGTAAGTTCAAGTTCAAGTCCAAAAGACCTTTATTCGAATTTCATAAAATTCATAAAAGTACCGAATACAGCAAAAATACACATTTATATATAATTCAAACAAATGCTTAAAAAAAAGTTTATACAAATAACATTCCATATTGTCATAATAATTCATACAATACCTATACAAAAGATTTCATTTCATTATAATATTTACACAGTAATGTTACAGTAATTATCTGGGGTTTCATGGACAGGTTCTCATCAATTTGAATACCTAGGCTTTTTACAGCTGTCTTCGGAGTAGGGGGGGGGGGGGGGGGGGGAGTCCATCACTGGTTGCAAATAAGGGGAGTTCCAATTACATATCTTGTTGTTCGTTAAGACAATCTCGGTCTTATCAGAGTTGAGTTTAATATGTATTACATGGTGTTCTTGAAGAACTCCCTTGAGTTAGGTGCATCATCGATGGTAAAGATCAACTGCATGTCATCAGCGTAATGATATATTTTCACCTTTTTCTGTTGGATAGTTTTTATTAAGGGATGGATATAAAGATTGAAAAGATTGGGAGTCTGAGAAGATCTCTGTGGTACTTCGCAGTTCAGAAGAACTTTCACTGAACAATAAGAAGAGAGGTGGACAGACTGGGTATGGTCTTTAAGAAAAAACTTCATCCTATCGAGGGCAGTCACGTTTAAGCCTGCTGCTTCAATTCAATCAATCAGAATGCCATGATCCACCTTGTTAAATGCCATGGATAGGTAGAGTAGAACCAATGCCTGAGTACTACCTTCATCTGCTTTGCCTTTCATGTGATCCACCACAGAGAGGATGACAGATTTGGTTGAGTGGGATGGGCAGAAGCCTGCCCGGAGTGGGTTGAGATATTTAGTGGTCTCTAAAAACAAGCATAGGTGTTTTGCCACATGTGCCTCTAAGATTTTAGCTTAGTAGGGGAGAAGGGAAATAGGTCAGTAGTGTTTTTTAGCGCTGCGGGAACTTGTCAAGTTTTTTTTGTAGCGCTATTACCACAGCTTCTTTAAATGATTGAGGGACTCGGCCTTACGTACGGGATTGGTTCATGAATGATTAGACAATTTCTGAGAAGGAGTAAATTATGATTTTTTTAATTTGTGGGGGGCATACATCTTTTGGGGAGTCAGATTTCACTTTTGTTATTAGTTCCACAAGGTGATCTTGACTGATGTGAAAACGATGTAAACGCTCTTAGCTCTTCTGGGGGTCAAATCGATGGATTCTCTTTGCCCTTACTTCGAAGGGTGAGGTGCAGCACAAAATGTTGGGAGAGTGATGGATTGCCCAGCGTGAAAATAATTTCAACAATTGGAACACAGGCTATCCTCAACACCACTTTACCTGGAAAAAAAATTGGTGTAAGGGGTTGCACCAAGATCATTTGAAGTTTTCTCTTGTGTTACAAGCTAAAATTACTGTGACCAAGAACAAAGAGTTCAGAGTCAGAATACATAATGGACAGATGTGCATTGGTTCAAAAGAGTGAACATGAAAGTAAGGATCAAACTGGGGTCCCACTGTGGCATTGCAATGGGTTGTCCGGGGGAGGGGTAGATTTGTGTCAAACCTCAGAGAAACCTCATCACATGTGGCTTGAATAGAGACGTTTGGTCTAGCAAATGCAAAGAGACCGAAAGGGTTGACAAATAACCTTTAGGGTGCCCACTAAAAGTTCTTGCTGGACAAGAGATAAATCAAACAACAAGACATGAGACAGACTTTATAGAAGGACACCTGGTAGCAAGGATGACATCTGCAAGTTGGGCAGAAATGTAAAACGCAGTCAGCTGCCGCCACATAATCTCCATACATGGAGATGCAGATTGTTCAGGGTCGGGTGCAGGGCCCTGTCCAATTGCTGCGAAAGGAGATCCTCCTGAAGTATACCCTTGTCAGAAGCCAGATACTCATGCCCAGAAGTAATGGGTACCACTTTATCCATGCCCAATCCAGAGCCACTAGGATCACTTGGGCCCAGTCGTTCCTGATCTTCGAGAGAACTTAGGACGGAGGGCAGAAGTGACAAGGGGTACAGGACTCCTCTCCTCCAACCTATCTAGAATGCATCCATGAGAGAGAACCTTCTTAGAAACTCCAGAGTGCAAAAATGTTGACATTGCCGTCTCACTAGAGACAGCTTTACAGTGGAGAAAAGATCTAGACACGGTTCTCCCCATGGCTGTAAGATTCCCTGTGCCACCTAGGGATGTAAGGCCTACTCATGATCCTCCAGGCACCGACTGCTGAGTTTGTCCACCCTGGGAATTGCCTTGTTGCTCCAGCCAAGTCCAGAGGCGAAGAACCGCCGCAAACAGGACCCAGGATTCCACCTCCCTCTGCTTGTTGCAGCACCACATGGTGATGGTGTTGGGTATGAAAACCTGAACCAGCCTCCTCTTGGACAACAGGAAGGTTTTCAGTGCCAAGCAAATGGCCAGTTACTCCAACAGGTTGATATGGAGTCCGGTCTGCTCCAGAGACCAGAGTCCTCTGATCTCAACCTCTCCCAGATGAACTCCATAAACCAGCAGCAATTCATTTGTCACCTCCAGGTGGGATGGGGGAAGTGGTCTGCAACTGACCCAATTTTAGTTGAATTACCACCACTGCAGGTCTTTCGGAGTCTCCTATGAAACCTGGATGGAATCCAACAGGTTCCCCTGATGCTGGGAACACTTGAGAATTCAGATTCTACTACAGAGCCCCCACTTGCCAACTTGCATAGTAAATAGGCAATATGCAAGATTCCAAAAGACCCAGAAACCTCAGGGCCACTCTCAGAGAGACCCAGATCTGAGGCTGAGTCACTGGGATCATAGCTGAATGTCCAGCACTCAGCACTCAATATGGTGGAGTCTCCAGGATGGCACCAATGAAAGGAGCCTCTGTGAAAGAGTCAGGTGTGACTTCGGTACGTTGATAGTGATTCCCAATAATGTTAATAAATTTGCTCTTGCCTGGGGGTGGTCTACAATTGGCTATGGGAAGCCTACCTTCAGTAGCCAGTTATCAAGGTATGGGAAGACTGGTACACCTAACCTCTGAAAATGCACTCCGACAGCGGCCATCACTTTAGTGAACACTTAAGAGGCACTGGTGAAGGCAAAAGGGAGCACCGCAAACTGAAAATGCTCCTGGCCCTTTGTGAACCATAGAGAATATATGTGGGCATTCAAGACGGGAATATGGAAATATGCATTCTGCAGGTCCAATGCCACCATCCAGTATCTAGGATCCCAGGCAGACAAAACCTGGGCCAGCGTGAGCATCTTGAATTTGTTTTTCATCAAGAAGACATTCAGTGGGCAGAGACCTAAACTAGGACAAAGGCCCTAGCATTGACCTTGCTGTGCCCAGGAAGTCATGATCGAGGCCCACATAAGCACCACCCTTGTGTGTCAACGTCAATTCGGTACTTTCTGCGCCTTTTCCATGCGTATCCAGAGCTCACTCCCAACTTCTTCCTTATGAATTGCCAGGATTTTTTCTTACAAAATGTAACTTTTTTTTCTAGTGTGTAAGGGGACTATAGCCCCTCATAAGACTACAGAGTTTAAGACTTGCCTGGACTGTCTCAAGCAAACAACTGAGACAGATGCCAACAAGATGTGCTTCTGGTGTTTAGTTCGACTTCAAGTCATGTGAGGAGTGTGTCCTTATGAATCAAATAGAACCCGGGAATGCAAAGTGAAGCTGCACGGCGCCGAACACCAAAGTAAGTCTCAGAAGTCCCGCTCCTGCTCAAAAGTCAAGGGTGTGGACCAGTTCCCACTCCTCATGCCTTTTTCGTTACAAGTCCTCGTCGCCACCATTCTGAGTCATACCCAACTTAACGGCCATTGTGTACAATCCTAAAATGACCAGTGGCAACACTTACAGTGGCAGCAGGAAGGAAGAGAGAGAAGTGGAGTTGAGAAGACACTGGGCCACAGCAGTGCATGCTGTTGACAGGAGAAAGCAATATCGGACCTGGAGGGAAACATGGTTGGGGGGGGGGGGGGGAGACAGCTAGAGGTAGAGGGGAAACATGGTTGGTGGGGGGGAGAAAGCTAGAGGGAGATAAAGCAGCAGGACATAAGTCTGCCTTGATAGGAAAGTCTCAAACTGCACAGCAAAAATACCCCACAAATATTTTCAGATGTTTGTAGTGCAAGGATACAAACAGCAGACTAAAACCTAAATGTTCCAGGGCTTCACAATCACAAACACTAGCAAATGGAAGAAAACCACTGAACTAGAAGCATGGAAACTGAATAGACAAGAAGGCCACCTAGTCATGAGCATGAGGCAGACCCAAAGCCCACCCTTTCTGGAACAGACAGCAAAAGCAGTTCTGTAGGTAGACAGCAAAGAAGGGTCAATGCGCAAAACACAAACCTTACTTCACTTTAACAGAACGCAGATACACAAGAAAAGACAGGCTTGAAATGGAAATAAATAAAGGCGAAAGATAAAGTTATACCTTACATAAATGTTCTCCCTTGGCCGCTGTGTAAAGGGTGGCTGATGTTATTAAAAGAAAACAGTGTGCTGTCTGGGAAGCGTACAGTACATGTAAATGTTAAGTATTATGAAACGCACGTGGACTCTATTCTTGCAGAACATTTCAATCCCTTTTATAAGAATGTGCAGCGGAACATAATTGCCTACAATTAGCCACATGCGGGAAACTGAAGGCCCGGTCTGTAAGCAGTGCGCGAAATTATGCTGCCATGGCTTACCCTGTATACTAAAAGTGCATCATCACTGCATTCAGGCCGGGCCAGGACTCATGAGGACTCTAGCCGCAGGCCGAGCGGCAGGTAACCACCCTGTCAGCATTAATTTCCGTGTGCGCCATGACAGAGGTCTTTGAAGTGCAAAGCTAGAAGTGAACAGACTCTGTGCCGGAGAACTACTGCACCGTGTCCAAAGAGAACAAACCGTTGCACAACGGTTCGTGTTCAGGTGCAGGGAAACGAAATGTGCTATCATTTATGGTAAGGATGCCGTTAATCCCAATCCCAAAGGAACAAAGCAACTCTCCTTCAGACATGCTCCAATTTGGTATAATTTCGTGCCCCTCGTTTGCTCTGCTCGGCGTCAATTTTGTGATGTCGCATGCTGAGCCGACACCGGGCGGTGCTTACTGGACCACGTCTTGTGCGACTGCGGAATTTCCCAGTAACGCGGAAACGCTGTGTCGGGTACACGGAGATACAAGCCCCCAAGGCCTAGAGAATAACGGATTAAACAGTCCTGATAAAGAAAACCGAACTAGAGGTCAAAGCCAACAAGGAGCAAGCCGAGATGACCCGGAGAGACTCAAAGGTTATCGAGAGGGCCACGAGAGAAAGAAAGGGAAACCAGTTCACCTGGAGAACTTAGGCTACCCAATGACAGCCTTATTCTTTAATTGCTCAAACTGTTTTACCCAACTAGGTAGCCTCAAGAGTGCGGGAGAAAACGAATCCACGCTTACTAGATCTGCCAAGGGGGGAGCCCAGGGAGAGCCAGGCGCGAGCTGGTCTTTCCCTGGGTGCGTTCGCGCGAGCAATCTGGGAAGAGCAGGTGGGGTTGATTAGGGGAGCTAATAAAAGGGCTGTTGGGCAGGCGGTTGGGAAGTGCGTAGCTAGAGGCAAGGGAAGGGAGGTTCTTTTTGCTAGCCTAGCTATTTGTTGACCTGTCCGGTGGGCCATGGAGGAGGCGTCGGAGGTTCGAAGGGCTGTTCAGTTGCTTTGCGCTGCTGGGCGCGAGGACCTTCTGCGGCCCGGCGTGCCGGCGGAGGCGGGGTTGGCCCGTCCCCCTCGCAAGGCTGCCGAGGGCGTGTCGCGGGTGGTGACAGCCTGCTTGTCACCCGACCCGTAAGAAGAGGAGGACGGAGAGGCTGCCATGCCGGCTGTTTTGCCGCTGCCGGCTCTGGTTCCCGCAGCCTCGGGGCCCCCGCCGGTTGACCCGGGCGTCCACCAGCAGGTATGTTTATTACCATTGGGGAATGCTGGCTTGCGTGGGGCGCCCGGGGGGAGGCGGGGGCGCTCTGTGGGTCGGCAGGCCCAGCGCTTGGGCGGGGCCCCTCCTGGCAAGGCAAAGAAGCCTTCTGTGTGTCCTGGGGCTAGGCGGGGGAGGAGCCTCGGTACTCAGCCTCCCCAGGGCCCATTTTACTGCCCCTGTGCCCGGGGGTCACCCCCCTCATGTGACTGTGTTGCCTGACGGGGCTTCGCCCTATTTGTGGGTTAATGGGCAGTGTTACCTGCTGTCTCCTGCCACTCCTGTGCTGGGACAAGCCCACCCCCCTTTATCCAGTGTTGTGGTTCAGGGCTGCCCAGATTTTGGGGCCCCCCCTGCTGAGTTGCCTGGTTTTTCCCCTCTCGGGGGCCCCCTCGGCCACTGAATTTGTCCACTTAGGTGATGTGTCCTCCTCTCCACCCCCCCTGGCGGATGTACCATGTTACAACGCATACCATTACAACTACCTACCATTACAACGTGACCATTACAACGCATACCATTACAACGCATAGCGCTTAGAGGTGCTGGATAGTGGTAAGTATAATTTACTATTCCAACTCCAGTCCCCGTGGACACCCGGGAAGGTGTTGGATAGTAAATTATACTTATTCCCTATCCTAGAGCGCCCCCCAGCGCAATGCGTTGTAATGGTATGCGTTGTAAAAGTTGCGTTGTAACAGTAGGTAGTTGTAAAAGTTGCGTTGTAACAGGTGTATACCCCCCTGGCCCCCAGGTCCACGGCTCCTGGGCATGTTGGCCTTCCTTCTGCTTCACAGCAGTCCCAGGCTTCTGGTGGGTTGGGTTTGGACCTTAGGGGGGCACCCTCTGCTTCCAGCCAGGTGCTGTTCCCGGCTTCTCGTGAGATGCCCGGTGTTTCCCAGGGTGGTTTGGCGGACGGGTCAGGTGGTGGCTCTGGGTTTGCGCCTGTTGCTGGGTCTGCGGTGGGTGTTTCCCTTGGCTCTGTGGGGGGTGGCATTCTTGCTGGTTCTTCACAGCCTGGCTTGAGCGGCCGCAGTTTTCATGTTGCACCTCCAGCTGGGCGGCTGTTGACTGGTTCTACGGGATTGGGAACTGTCCCTACGGCTGTTTCCAGTGGTGGGGTCATGGGAGAGTTATCTGGAGCGGATCTCTCTTCTGCAGCTTTGCGCGCGCGGCGCTTTAATGACATTGATTGGCAGTTTTATGATGGGGGAATTGGTGATGGGGCTCTGCCAAGTGGCAGTGCACAAGTTTCATTTTCTGGAGATGCTTTACATCTGGATATACAAGATGATGATTTGGAAGAAGGGGAATTGAGGGATAAGGATGTTGGGCTTTTGGCAGCACGGGCCCAGAGGGGTGGGCTGAGGCAACTCCCTGTTTCTCGTATCTTGCAGGAGTCATGTGCGGACCACGCAGCGGTACGTGAGGCAGCGAGGAGTAGACCACCTCAAGGGGATCATGTTGATTTTCAGCAGAAGTCGGCACAGTTGCCAAGAAGTAAGGATGCATGGTGGGCTGTTTGGAAATCAGGGGAAAGTCTCCCGGCTAAGCGTACCAGATCAATTGGTACGGGTGATGGGGTTATTGGTGAGCGAGTCGCTCTGGCAGGGGGGACCCAGGGAGAGCCAGGCGCGAGCTGGTCTTTCCCTGGGTGCGTTAGAGCGAGCAATCTGGGAAGAGCAGGTGGGGTTGATTAGGGGAGCTAATAAAAGGGCTGTTGGGCAGGCGGTTGGGAAGTGCGTAGCGGGAGGCAAGGGAAGGGAGGTTCTTTTTGCCCCACCCACCCTCCCCCTTTTTTCTATAGCTAGGTTCTAATTTGCGGTGCTAGGCGCTGCTCTGGTCTTTGGGCTTTGCCACTTTTAGGACAGGTGTCTTGGTTCTTTTAGGAGGCGGTTTTTGCTAGTGGGGTGGGCAGCCTGGAGCGGGTTGGCCATCCTGAAGGTTAGCTCATTGGGTAATCCAGGGGGTATTCGTCAAGAGTTAGTTTCGGGTTCAGTTAGGTAGGGATGTTTAGGCATACTGTGAAGATGTGAATTTTATGAAATAAATAATTAATGTGTTCAAGAAATGTATTATGCACCTGTCTTAAAATAAAGTGGCCTTTCTTGCTCCTAGAAGAAGTGTGGACAGTGATTTCTTGCGCGATGCTCCATTACGATACCTCATAGACCAGTACAGGGGCACCGTGCACTTTTATAGCATATGGTAGCTTTGTGCAGGATGCTTTGGCTACTCCTTTGTTCCATGCTCAGATTCGGTCTTGTTATTGTATGTTTTTAGGACTGACTTGGCAGCGTAGATAGCTGCAAGAAGCACGACTTAAACTTCCAATTCTTTACAATATGTATACAGAGTGGGCTTTGGCTCTGCCCAGAGCAGTTTTTCTTTCTCACCTTTTTCAACTCACTGTTTGATGCATCATTCTACTCCCAAATTTGGTTTCATTAAAACGAATTATTAACTATTTTACATTATAAAATGCCACTGTATTATTGCACATTATAATTTCGACCTCAGAGGTGGTCTCTTAAGCCATATTCCTTGCTTTGCCTAAAAAAAAAAAAGATGAACCTAGCAACAACGAAACTCAGTAATACGACAATGAAAAAAGCAGTATCGCATTAAGCATGATTATGCACAACTAAGCATCAGTCATAGATGCTTAGCAGTTTTAAACAAGTTTTGCTCCATTTGCAAGTTGCCAGAAACTTAATCAAAATAATTGGACCAGCATCTGTTTCTCTATGGCATCTTTGGGACAACTCTTCATGTGTATAGCGATTATTATTCGAATCAGTGTTACTACTAATAAAAGTAATCAATCAATAAAACATGCATTTGAAAAGCAAAACACTGTCAACCATAAAGGAATCTGGGCACGGTATCTCAGTTAAAAAGCCAGGTCTTGAGTCTCTTTCTGAAGTTTGCCAGCGAGGGGGCTGTATGGAGGTGGAGGAAGGTTGTTCCAGGTATTGGCAGCGATGTAGAAGGAGGAGCGGCCACCGCAGGGATGGATGCAGGGGTTTGTGCGAGGGCAAGTGAAGAGAAGCACAGGTGTCTAGAGGGTTGGTGGAAGTCCACTCAATGGGTGATGTAGGCGGGTCCTAGGTAGTGGAGGGCTTTGTAGGAGTACATGAAGATCTTCAGCTGGCATCTCTTCTGGAAGGGGCGCCAGCGGAGGTCTCATGTGGGGGACGATGTGTGTTCATTTGGGGAGGCCCACAATTAACTGGCTGCAGCATTCTGTATGGTCTAGAGTCTCCTGAGGAGCTGGCTGGAGATGCCAGTGTAGAGGGTATCGCTGTAGTCGAGGTAACTGGTAATGAGGGGCTGAGTGACGGTCTTTCTGGTGTTGGTTGGGATCTATCTGAAGATTTGCAGAGCATGCAGTGAGTGGAACTAGAAGGAGGCAACTGCACAGAGCTGTCCTTTCATGGTCAGTTGGCTGTCGAGAAAGATGCCTAAGTTGCGTGCATGGTCAGTAGGTGTGGGTTTAGGGATGAGTTATTTAGGCCACCAGCTGTGGCCCCATGTGAAGATCAGTACTTCAGTTTTGTCGGAGTGGAGTTGGAGGCAGTTGTGTCTCATCCATTTGGCTATATTGGTCCTGGAGGGATGTATGTCGTTACAACGCATACTTTTACTCCGCGTACCATTACAACGCGGTATTTACAACGCATACCGCTACAACGCATATCGCTTTGGGGTGCTGGATAGTGGTAAGTATAATTTACTATTCTAACTCCAGTCCCCGTGGACCCTAGGGAAGGTGTTGGATAGTAAATTAAACTTACCTCTTATCCTAGAGCGCCCCCCAGCGCAATGCGTTGTAACGGTATGCGGAGTAATGCCTGCGTTGTAGTGGTAGTGCGGAGTAAAAAATGCGTTGTAACAGGTGCATACCGTCCTGGAGTCACAGAAGTTGGTTTTGGCGTTGGAGGAGTCCTCAGTGAGCAAGAGGATCAGTTGAGTGTAGTCTGCGTAGGAGATTATGTTGAGCCCATGGGATCTGACGACGTCTGTGAAGGGGGAGGGGGGGGCGGGGTCATGTAGATGTTGAATAGGGTGGGGCTGAGGGATGATCCTTGTGGTTTGTCGCATATGATGTCTTTGGTGTGGAAGTGAACAGAGGCAATCCAGTTGTCTTGTGAGCATCCTGTAAGGAAGGAGGTGATCCACTTAAGAACGTCTTGTTGGATGCGTAGGTTGTAGAGTCTGTTGATGAGGGTGTGGTGAGAAATGGTGTTGAACGCCGTGGAGAGGTCGCGGAGGATCAGGGCCCCAGCTTCTCCACAGTCGAGGAGTGTTCCGATTTCTGCTGTGGCAGCGATCAACATGGTCTTAGTGCTGTGGTTGGTACAGAATCCTGATTGTGAGGGATCCAGTAGATGGTTTTGTTCCAGGAATTTGGTGAGCTGCTGGTTGATGGTTTTCTTGAGTACTTTGGCTGGGTGTGGAAGCAGGGAGATTAGACTATAATTTTTTTAAATCTCTGGGTTCGGTGAAGGCTTTATTTAGGAGAGGTCTGACGTCTGCATGTTTCCATCTATCAGGAAAGGTTGCTGTAAAGATGGAGGAGATGAGGATACTGGTAAGTTGTGCGCTAATTGGGTTCAATGCGAGGTTGTAGAGATGATGGGGGCAGGGATCGGTGGGTGCCCCGGAGTGGATGGAAGACATGATGGGGGAGGCGATCAGGGCAGTGAGTGGAGACCATGTGGTAGTTGTTTGGCTGATGTTCGCTGGTTGGTTGAGGTCGTTGGGGTGGAGGGTGGAGGGTTGGAAGTTGAAATTGTTGTAGATATTGGTGATACTGCTGTGGAAGTAGTCTGATAAGGTGTTGCAGCGTTCGTGGGAGGGGTGTATGTTTTTTTCTATGGCCGTCGGGATTGAGAATTCTTTGACTATTTTGAAGAGTTCCTTTGTGTGGTTGGCTACAGAGTCGATGCAAGAGGTGATGGCTGCTTTCTTGGTTTCTTTGATGTGCCACTGGTAGTTGCTGAGGGCTGTTTTGTGAGCTGCTCTGTCGGCGAGGATCTTGGTGGTGTGCCATTGTTTCTCCAATTGGTGGCAGTTGCGCCTGGTGGTCCTGATTTCTGGGGTGTACCAGCTGGCATGTTTAGAGGCCCGGTTTGACTCTGTAGGTTTCAGTGGGGTGCCTCTGTTGGAGCGGTCAGTGACTCAAACAGCAACGTTCTGGACAGCCTGGTCAAGGTCTGTTGGGCCTCAGGTTGGGAGGTGGTGAGGGTCTGTGACCTCTGATTTTCATTGATCTTGCTCCAGCTGAAGACGAGGGTGACTCATCGTGTTCCATGAGAGGCGTGAGGTTCTCATTGGTGAAGGTGCATCTGATATTTTCCGATGCCTCCGTCTTATTTGTTGGTAGGGTCTCAGTAAATCATCTTGTAGCATGTGGGAGTGGCAATGGTGAAGTCGGGGTTCTACAAGGGGCTAGGCCATGTTTCGTGTTGAAGGCAATGTCCTTGGAGAAGGTGGTGATGGGGTCCCAGATTTCTGTGGAGTGAGTTGGTATTGAGCAGGATACAATGGAGCGAATGCTAGGTGTTCTTGGTCTTGTGGGCAGGAATTGGTGTGGTACCGTTCGTAGGTTGTCGTAGTAAAAGGGGCAGTGGCAGCAGGTGAAGAGTCCTTTGGTGGATCGTGGGGAGGAGGAGACAAAGCTGTTTTGGCGTCCAGGTCTAGGAGTTCCTTGGCGGTGTACCCTCGGGTGGTGGGAGAGCCAGGGGTCTTGGCGCTGGGCATTGTCCAACAGGCGGTGCGATGGCAGGGCACCTGTTGCGGGCGTCCGATATGTGGCCATGCGGCGCCCTCTATTAGTGATCCTGGTGGTGGTGGTCCAAGTAGACCTGGGCACGAGCAAAAACTTGGAGAGGGCAGCACAGGTACAGCAGGCAGCTCAGGGACCAAAGTAGCAAGTAGCGTGGGGACAGCAGGGGCAGGCACAGTTCATTAAGCAGGGGAGATGGGGCCCAGACAAAAGAAGCCCAGCTCTTCCGGGCACGAACGGGCCAGGGCTTCGTCCTTGCATGTATCGCGATGTGGTAGCCGCAGGAGAGTTTTGTTGGGTGCCGAGAGGTTAAAAAAATCTAAAGACCAGCTGGCCCGCTTTCGGCCATGTTGAGAAATGGAATCTGGTCTAGTGAGTCTGAGGGAGTCAGAGGCGCCCGCAGAGCAGCAGGCAGCAACAGGAGGGGAGCGCATCATGGAGGGAAGGGCGAAAGGTGGCTTCCTTCGATGTGTGAGCCGCAGAGGTGCTTTATTCGGCGCAAGGAGGAAGGGGGTCCAAGGCGCTCTCAGCGTGGAGCAGAAGGCAGGCAGCAACAGGAGGGAGTCACTCTTTCTTTGCTGGTGGGGCATATACCAGGCAGCACCTGTAACAACACTCTCAGCCAGCTGTAGTCAATCGGATGCCTCCTATCCTCACCCCTGCCCTGAAGTCATCCCTATCCTCGAATTGCTGCACGGCAATAGAATGAGGTGGCCGGGTCTATGCCCGTGTATAGTTTCGAAAAGTAGTCCATAGCAGATAGGCGAGTCTGTGCCCAAGATTTTGTTTTTCTGTTCATGAAAACACATTGTGTAAATTCCTTTACTTGCTCTTTCCCAGGCACCCCGTGGGCGGCTTTGGCCCTCGTCACTGCCTAAATCTAGGCCACCCTGCGTTACTTCCAATAGGGAGAACATCTCAACAAAGGTCTCCTCTCCTTTACCGCAAGGGTACCAAACTTGCCAGTGGAGTTTTGAGTTCAATTTATGGGCGAATCACCAGGTGACGTCTAGTGTAGTCATTGGCCAGCCTGCTTTTTCTGTGTTCAGGGTGGAGCCCTATTGCCATGCTGCTGTAGGGTTGGCTGTCTCTGACTGAAGGACCCTTATTTGACCCTTTTGGCCAGATCCAGAGGCAGCCCGGGGTGTGTGAAGTTCTGACCGCTGCCCACGCTGAGTGAGGTGGATGCTGACCTTGCTGTGCTGGAACCGTAACTCTTTGTGCTTGCGCTAAACCTGCTCCCTTGCTCCTGATCCAGCGCTCCCTGCAGAGGCTGAAACCCTGGCCAGGCATACGGTGGGCAGAAGTCCCCAATCTCCAGCCACAGCTACCATGACTGGCTCACTACTTGGGGGGCGTGGGTGGGTGAGGTTGGGCAATAGTGTTGACAATGCCTACCTGCATAGCACAATTGGTTATCCTGTGCCCAGTCCCCTCATGTGATCCTGCTCCCCTCAGTACTGCAGGCCTGACCCCAGCACCTCACCTTGCGATGCGCTGCCCCAGAGATGCATCTCACCTTTGGGTGGCAGGGAGCAGCCACCCTGCATTGCATCCCTTTTTCTGGAATCCACTGAGTTGGCTTCAAGTGCCTTGCAAACACTGGGGACCCCTGGCTCAGGCCTCCCTCTCTTTCACTCCCTAAGGCTGTCGGGCAAGCTGAAAAGAACCCTTCTCGTCTTGTGGTGGACTGCTGTTAAAGCTGCAATGTCAAGTTCCTGCCTGCTCCTGTCAGTTGAAATACTTGCTACGGCTCAAAGGGGCCTGATGCTTGGAGAACCTCCTGGTTCCCCTGACCTTTTCTTTCGAGCTCCAGTTACTGTTAAGGCTTGAACGCTTTTTGCTCCTGAAATCTGGTGACTTTCAGGCCTGGGCTATCTGTCCAACTCCATTTAACTGCTGCTGCTGCAGCTGATACGGGCACTCCATTGGCACCTTCATCTGGTTTTGGCCCTTGACACCTGGACTACTCTAGGCACTTGCTCCAATATCCACCTTTGGCCGTGTTACTACACCACCTCTCTCACTTGCCTGAATAAGTCCTCCATTTCAATCGCCGGGCCTCTGTCTTTTGCCGTTGTGCTAGTAGCTTCCTTTCTGCTTTGTGCATGCGGCTCCTTGCAGGCCTGGGAGGGGCATAGGGTGAAGCCATTGCCTCATGGTCCTCTGAAGTGGGCGGGCTTGCTATGTGTTCTCTCCACCTGGCCTGCCCGCCTGCGCTGGCCTCTAATGCCTGCCCAGGAGGAAGTTGGACATGTTCCCAAAATGAGCAGTTCTGGCCACAACAGCCTCACTCGCTGACATGATCTGTTGCACCCTGTGACTCTCCATGTGCACCTTTGTCAGGTGTTCAGCAGGCTTCCCACAGGTGATCCTCCAATGGCTTTCCTGAGGATTGTGGCAAACCATGATGCTGGTTCTGACTGCCGCTTTTGGCTGTGCCACAGTCCTGCCCCTTTCACCCCCACCGGGCATTTTGAAATGAGCCGGCCAATTGCCAGGATGGCATTTTGTGGGCTTTCGGTCCTGGGTGATGTTAGTCCTGGTCCCCTCTAGGGTTGGCAGTGCCTCTCGGGTCCAGGATTCTTCTCTGTAGCACTCCATGGGGCCGCATGCCATTCGTTGTCCTCGTGCAGTCTCACTTCCTCTGCTTTACATTTTATATGTTAGCTTTATTTTTCACTTTGCAAGGGCCCATAAGACAACACTGCTATCAGACCTCTCACTTTTTAGCATTTGCTCTTGCACTGTCAACTTGCACTCCACTCAGTAAAGTGGCCCCCCAATTGCTCCATTTGCTGCATACTTCTCTCTCCGCTATCCACTCCCCCTTCCTACTCCCGACACCATCAACTACCCCTTCCTTGTGCTCTGTTTTTACTTTTTTTAAATTAATTTATGAGGGATTATTCCAATTTTAATTCTGCCATTTTGAGGTAGATCAATTAAACAAAAAAGAAACATACACAGGAGGCCATCTTGGAATGCTTTATGATAAAATTCATATCAATAAGGTAGAATGATGACTATCAAACAAAGAACAAGTATTTCAAATGACCACTCATTAGTGACCATCTGGTGCTCATTTTGGATTTTTGGGGTATTCAGTTTTTATAATAAACGTATACATTGTAAATAAGCACTCACAATACTATGCATTCTTGAATGCCATTCATGGTTTACCATTGGTTGACTTCCCTTGTCACTCATTTGCCTGCTTCTTACTCGTGCCTCAGCTTCTCAACCTTGTGTTCGTTTCGTAACGGAGAACTGTCTATTTACAGGGTGTGTCTGATGTCTGTGCTCGAGAGATTTTTAGGTTTCGCCTATCATCATTCGCTTGCGAATGTAACAGGCGAAAATTCAAGGGCTCGATCCACTTGTCAAACCACTGTGGTTTTTTCACAGTGCATGTGAGTCACGTGACCACAAAAGCAGGTCACGTGACCACACAAGCACGCGCATCTCCCTAATCCGCAAACAGCATTCATTCAAAAACACAGAAACCCCTGCCCCATCCGGCTTCCCTCCGCGCATATGCCTGCCACACTTCTCTTCCCCTCGCTCGCATTCCCGCCCCCCCACCAGGCTCTCCCGCCCCCATCCGGCTTCCCTCCGGCCATTTGCCAGGAGCTCTCCCCCGCCCGCAGCTTGTTGTCTTTGCCACTTCTTGTTTTCTTTTCCTGTTTCTTGTTTCCTTTGAAGCCCCTGGGACACCGTGCTGCCAGGCGAGAGAAACGTGTTACATGTTTTCCAGACAAAAGTGTTCTTCTTACAGAATGACCTCGTACTGTGATTGTTTAGTGAATGTTGTAAAAAGAAGCAAAGTGCGCCAAATACGTCTCCATCTGCTGACGTGAGCGTTTACAACGCACTGAAATTCCAAAAGTCGCATGGAGACTCTTGACAGCTTCGCTTTTTGATGAAACAATAGTGCCTGAAATAGCCACAGTTTGGGACAGTCCCGCTGTGTGTTAGAAGCTTACTTCCCCGGCGCCCAGCTCAGCGGTTCTATGGAGTGAGCAAGCCTCCAACACAACTGTGAATACATGATCAGTGCATGGATGGAGAGTTCTAGAGAAGTTACCACACGCGCTTGCTAAAAAATAAAAAACACGAGCAGCAGCACACATAACAAAAAAGTGTTAAGCAGCTTTCTCCACTGTTACGGTGGCGCCGAGTGTCTTGTTTAGTGTTACCCAACTCAATGGTACTCAGTTTATCGACTTATGAAGGATAACATACTAAGTAGAACCGCCGAGATGTTTGTCCATACGGTCTAACACAGACAAATAAAAAGGTTGCATTAATCCACTGAGCAAGGAGGCCGAGCCTTACCTACTCGTCTCACAGTGTGCGCCCAGAAGCAGCCTACAGCACAACAAACGCACTCATGTGCTAACCGGTACATGTAAATATATATTGTGTGTACGCGTTTAATCTGTATATGTAGCCATTTCTCCATAGTTTTAACTACTCGTGATGTTTTGGTATTTCAGTGGGGCGTTTACTAATAAACAGTGAGGGCACCAGTAAATCTTGGGGTACCTTATACCTGCTCCAGGGCATACTTTGAGGTACAAGACCCTATCGGAAAGCGACCTCATTCTATAAATCGATTTATGTAAACTATGCAGCGGGTCTCTGAAGTCGTGCTTTTCACGGCTCAAACAGCTCGGTATCTCCCGCCGCCCCCCTCGCCCCCCCCTCCCCTCCGTAAGACAACGTTTCAACACTTTATGTTTTGGACTTTGTAAAGTGACATCTCCCCCTCCTTCGGCAAGGCCAGTGTGTTTGTTTGCACGTTATTGCACCTTCTTACTGGTTAGGGATCAGGCATCGGCCATAACCGTCCAAGGAGAGATGTTATTTCAATGTTAATAAACACTTGTGATGAAGCCCTGGGCCCCTCCCTATTTTCACCTTCACAGAGATGCCTCCGAGTCACGGATGTGACTATAAATCGACTTTTAGGGGGGTGGGGCTGTGGGGTAACAACAAACGCCTTCTCTTTCCTAACAAGCACTGGCGTTGCCAATAGGTTTCGCATTTGGAAAGTTGGAGCTATTTGTTTTGTAAATTACATTTTATATTTATATATCGTTATTGGCATTGTCAATAACAATATATAAATATAACATGTCATTTACAAAACCAATAGCTCCAACTTTCCAAATGCGAAACCTATTGGCAACGCCAGTGCTTGTTTTTTCTTTTTTGTGGCAAGCACTCAGACAGTGCTTGTGTTTTTGAGCTATCTCCCTCGTGCCACTTCCTGCCGCCGTGTGGTTCTCAACGCCCTCTCCCTCTTGCATCAGTCACATGTGCCCCCCCCCCCCCACCCCCGTTGGTGTTTTGTGTCCACCCGAGCCCCCTTGCTGCTTCCATGTTACTTTGTCTTTCTAATGTTGCTTGTATCCCCCTTGCATTCCCAAGTGTTGTTTTCAATCCCCCTGTTGCTTTACTCCCATTGCTTTCGCTCCCTGCCCACTTAAAAATAAAAAGACCCTTTAGCGCACTTTGTTTTTTGGTTGCGATTAAAACAAAAAAAGCGACTGCACCTTTTTGGTGCACACGCCGAGAAATTGATGCAGAAAGTTGAGTTTTTTGGGGTTTTACTATAGACATGCTGCACACCATCATATATGCTGTGCAGTGTGGCTAAAAACCATTGGCAAAGCCAATAGGTTACAAAGGCGAGATCTATTGGTTTTGCCAAAGTTTGTTTTCCATAATGGCTATAGTTACTGCTGTCGTCACTAAAAGGATTACCTTTATCCTATCCTGTTTTTTCGTGGTCAACCATCTACTAATCTGTTAACTTCTGACCATTATTTGGGCACTTCAACATTAAAAGGCTCGAACAGATGTCATTGTTTCTTTTAAATTAGGACAACTATCTTGCTCAAAGGGGCAATGAAATTCAGGATTTAAAAACCACATCTCTTGGGCTGTGAATCTTTTCTTTTTTCCTGAGACTACGTAAATTGTACTCAAAGTTTTTATTGTATAAGTACCTAATTCGTTTCTTATTTTTAATCCATCTATGCACTTAAAAAGAAAAATCTATGAATAGTGTTTTTCTTTATTGTCTGTGGATATGCTTTTTGTTGGGGGCTGAAGCCCGAGTTCAATACTTACCGCCTGAAGTGTGTTCTAAGTGATCCTTTGAACCCTGAAAGCTTTAATCTCCAAAGCACTCATTGTTGCTATCTTTGCGAAAAGCTAGCGATCTGTAGAATAGTGCAAGTGACGGACCTTGAGCACATAATTATGGTGTGTAAGTGGAGGTGTAGGGATTGCACGGGTAATCAGACCCATGCTTTGCTTTAATGCTTTGAGGACAGGCCTGTGTAAATTAGAGATCTACATTTTGAATGGTGTCAAAGTGCAAATTCCTGTGGTAAAGGCAAGAAAGTCCTTGAACAGTGTCAAACCCATGCAAAACACATGTACCCTAGTTCAGCCAGCATACCTACCATAGAAATATGCGTGCATTCAGAAAATCCAAGATTAGAGTCTTGACAGGCAAGTTTCAGCTTTGCTAAACTGATAAAATAAGTACTGAATTGTACAAACAGTTCTACTGCAACTTAGTCTCAAAATGATGTCACTAAGAACTAGAACATTTTTTATATTATATAGAGTCCCTGGTTTCAGATGCAGTCACAAAATCATTAAGATAAACAAAAGAGCAAGAAGGCTTCTCCTAAATGGGATTTCAATTGACAAATGAATAACACGTTCTAATTTCACTGCACATTGAAGGTGAAAAAGTGGTTTGTGCTCAGAAACAAGATAGCGTTTATGTTTAATTGGAAAACAGATTACGGCTACTGTGCAAGCAGAAGTTCTGAACTATTTCCCAGTAGGCTGCTCTTCTGTTATCAAACTTTACAAGGACACAAATCCTCATAAAAAGACATTTTCAAAAAAGAGCCCAGTTCGCCTTAATCCTACTCTTTTTCCTTTTCACGGGATTAAATTCCTAAATGGCAAACTATAAAACAAACTAACTGTGAGGCATTTGGGTTTGCGTGGATAAATAAGCAGCACACCAAAGCCAGCTGTGAGGCATTTGGCCAAAACGGATCTGCAAATTAGCCTTTGTAGCAGCCTTGGATCTGACATTACAGAAGTACATCTTGCAGCGTTTCATTTTAATAAGATGGAATTGGTGTTTAAATTCCGACTTTTCCCAGCATGCACACGAGCTGCATAAACCAAGATGCCTAAGGGCTTTTGCAAATAGTAATAGGTACGACCAGAATAAACTACATTGAATTAGAAAAAAGAAAATAGAACTCATTTCATTTTGGTTTTAAAAACACCAAGCTAATTTCTAAATTAACTACACGCCATAAATTTATTTTGCTCATTACATGCAAAACTAGTAGCATGGTTACATAAATTCATATGCTCATTACGCTCAAATGACCATTTAAACAAATTATTTATGGCCTGATTGCGAGGGCGAGGTTGGAGGTCTTTGGACCACTGTAACGTCGGCATCTAATTCACTCTTTGCTGGGTAGGTGGTCCGCCGACCGTGTTACGATGTTGTCAGTTTTCAGAATGAAAGACCGCCGGAGACCCGCCGACATTGCCAGCCATTCGCAGACTGCTGCGGCATCGTTAGGGGGAAAGCAGCTGTGAGAGGGCAGTACAGAGAAGGTCCCCGCTGCCCGAATTATTGGTAGGCTTCCCAACATGCTGACCGTGGCGGGAAGACCGCCTGCTTCAAGTCGATGGAATCGAAGGATTTGGTGTGCATACTCACCCATTTCGGTTTCTTCCCTTCAGTCTCTGATGTGGAACCCTTCCTCCAGGTCACCCATTCACAGCAGGATCTTGACCCTGAAGAAAACAAACCTGGTGGCGCAGAAATCCAGGTAAGTAAATTTTGTACTTTTTACCCAGACTGGACTGGGCACATATGGTCCAGACTCCAGCAACGGGAAAGTACTTGTCGTAGATATTTTTTCATATGTCATGAATATATGTACATTCAACACTTGCGAAATCAAAATATAAACACAAGCATGGACACATATGACAAAACACTCGCCGCGGTCAGAAACATCGCCGTGGTACCAGCGGTGACATCGTAATACGGCAGGTGGAAGAGCGTCAAACCCGTAATCAGGCCCTTAGTTATCATTACAGTTTGATTAAAACTATCACTGTTATTCAACAAAAGACCACTAACTTAAATTATTATAAGTCAAAAATAGAAAATAAAAATCTCGGCTAAACTGCCTGCAAGCTACACACGATTCAGAGCTGCATTGTCTCCGAAAGATGCCAACTTGTTACTGCGGTTGTATGACTCAATATCAACAACAATATCGACTTCCTGCCCTAAATGTTCAATATCATGTCAAAAATACTGTGCCTAGAAAAATATCAATTTAACATTTTGTATGTAAACTACCAAAATATTGTGTCAAAACTATCATGTAACAAAATATCGTAAAAAACAGAAAGTACATCACAATTTTAATATTTGCATAATTTCGAATGTTTAAAATATTAAACTAGGATAATTTAAAATAGTTTCACTAAGTAAAGTCAATAAAATGTAAATATGTATTCTTAAAAAAAGTTAAAACAGTTTTCAAAATACATTTAATATATTAACACTAAAGTGCAAATGAACTAGCATATACATAACCCAAACATATGTAACCTAATTTAAAAAATAAAATTAATATAAAAATAGGATATTAATACTGTGAACAAAATATAATAAATGTATTATGTTTTAAAAAAAAATGTAGTCCTCATTTCACCATAAGCGTCTGCAAGATTAACAATAAAAGCCCATTCCGACCCGGGCGCCCTGGGCCCATGTTATTGCATTTGCTTTAGGCCAACCAGGCCAGCTTCTTTTGTGCGAGGCTTGGTGTAATCATTGGACCATTGAGACCTTAGACCAGCCTAATTTCCGTACTCCAAGATATCAATGGTGGCCAGATGTTTTTATCGCTATTGTCTACCAGGTCCTGCTCCAATCGTGCCAATACTCAATGCCGCACCCAGCCAGTTCTCGTATCGCGGATCGTCTTGGGTCTTTCCACAATTTACAGATCTCCCTAGGGGCAATCAGTATCAAACAAAAAAATAAGCCAACTTGCACGGCAGAAAGCTGTCTTGTAAGATCATTGTCCAGACCAAAAATGACTTGAGCTAGATTTAAATTCAGCTTGAGTTTAAAAATGCCTTCCAGGGCACGCTGCACAATTTACCAGAAGTCTCTTAATTGCACACAATCAAAAAATATATGTATATATCGCCCGCCTCGACCAAATCTCATCTAGGTCACTTGGGAGGTGGGCAGGAAACAAATCTTGCAATTTTCTTAGGCGTATAATACAGCCTATTAACATAAAAATGATTCTTTTTAAGAGAAGCAGGTTTAACAAACTTATATAGGGTTTGAAGGGATAGAGCATAAAGATTAACAGATGTATCTCCCAAAACGGATAAATTCCAAACTAGGTGAGAGGGGGAAGCTCTACATCCTCAGCGTCTAATAGGCTCCTGTCCCAGAATCCAACCTCCTTTTTTATAGGATTTGCGTTCTGAAGTCTACACTTGATCTCCCAATTTCCACCCATATGCTCCTTCTCTGCTGAAAACCAGGAGCATAATTGTAAATATTTAAATCTGGAGAAGGAGTCGCCAATTTTAGATCTTAAAACCTCCCAAGGGAGGACTCCGTCAGATGCTATTAGGTCGGACCAGATCGTAATTCCTGCCTTCTTAATAGGGGAGGCTAAATTGTCTTCTAGACACACAGGCAGTCCCGGGGAATGACAGATTGGAGCAAAGTCTGACTAGTATCCTAGCGCCCATCTCGCCTTAACTTTGTGCAACACATTTAATGCTGATTTTAATAACTTTAGGCGAACCTTTTTGAAAAACCTTGGCGCCCGAACTTGTAAAGAAATCCAATACCCCCTCACTCGAAGCTGGCCATGACCCTCAGAATCCTCCCCTAGTTAGTTTCAACGGGACTAGAGAGTAAACAGCGTATATTTTTGAACTGGAAGGCAAGAGAGTACCAGAGCACATCTGGAAGGGCTAAACTGCCCTTTAAAAGTCTTCGTTTTAGCTTCTTCCAGGATAGCCTGGAGTTTTTATTAGACCATATGAAACTGCCTATTTTACTTTGGATTTTACCCAAGAGCTTACCTGGGAAATCAAGGGGAATAGTGCTAAATAGATTCGTAAATTTAGGCAGAATAACCCTCTTGACAAGATTTACTCGGCCATAGATGGTAAGTGGTAAATTCTGCCATCTAGAAAAAAGATGGTCAATTTCCTTAGCCACTTTCCTCAAATTGATCAGGGGAATATTAATTAAATTCTCTACTATGGTTATCCCCAAGTACCTGAGCTCCTTACTGCAGTTTCCGGACCAGCTATTGATGCCCCAGCACATTACCTCAGTCTTGGAGGAGTTAACTAAGTACCTAGAGTACAGACCAAATTCCTTCAGGGTAGTTTCCACCTTAGGGAGCACCTCCGCTGGGTTGTTAGTATAGACCAACAAGTCATCCGCATATAGGGCTAACCTGCACCTATACTCTGAGACTTGGAAGGGAGTGATTTGTTCATCCAGTCTCAGAGCTTGGGCAAGAGGTTCGATATAAATGTCGAACAATAAGGGCGAGATAGGAAACCCCTGCCGTGTTCACCTTTTTATACTAAAGCTTGATGACAGTGAGCCATTCAAGAGGATGGCTGCAGAGGCGCCCTCGTAACATCTAATGAGAGTTTGTATGAATGTTAAGCCAAATCCCATCATTTTTAGAGTTTTCCAGAGGAAGACCCAGTTGACACTATCAAACTCCTTGGCTGCGTCATATGCAGCCACTGCCAAGGGTTCCGACCGTGCCAACGCTAAATCGATGCTACCTATTAGCTGTAAAGATTGTTCCTGGATGAACCCTCCCAGGATGAAACCCTTTTGATCAACATTGATCAACTGTGGAACTATCTTGACCAACCTACCTGCCAAAATGCTGGTAAAGATCTTATAATCTGTGTTTAACAGGGATCGTGGTCTATAGGAGTCTGCTTGAGAGGGTCCTTTCCTGGCATCAAAATAAGCACTATTGTTGCCTCCTTCCATGACGGGGGGATCCTACCTTCAGGGCTGTAAATGTAGTTAACACAATCTAGGAACTATCACATCCTGAAGAGCCTTATATATTTCACCCGGAAGAGCATCCGGCCCTGCAGCTTTGCAGTTCTTGATCTTCTTTATGTGGAGATTTATTTCCTCTTCCTTGATTGGACCATCCAGCATGTTCATACCATCTCCTGTCAATGTTGGTAAGGCTTCATTTTTCAGCCACTCCTGAATACTATCGGGCTTGGAGTTATCTCCTCTTTATATAACTTAGAAAACATAGAAAGGAGGCACCTTTGCAAATCCTCTTGATTGCAAGAGGTCGCACCAGTCTCGTCTATGATCAATTTGTTGATATTATTTTTTACTCAGTCCACCTTTACCTTCCATGCCAGAATGGCTCCTGCTTTTTTACCATATTCGTAGCTTTCCATATTATGGGCTAACCATTGTGCTTTTACTTTTTGGTCTACCTTTCCCCTGTACTCTAATCGCAGGTGCTCCAAGTCGCTAAGAATTTGTGCCAAATTGTCAGGTTGACAGCTCAGCCTAACTCCTTCCAACCTAGATATCTCTTTCCAATTTTGGGAATTCAAGCGCCTCTTCCTTGTTCTTAGAGCATATCAGGCTGTGCAGCAGGCCGCGAATATGGGCCTTAAATGCGTCCCATACGTGATCTAGTGATGTAGAACTAATATTTTCAGAGAAATACTCAGTAGTAGACGTTTTAATAGCACTGATTATTTCTTGGTTAGATAACATTGCCCTTTTTAGTGTCCACCTAGGGGTGGAGTTAGACTTAGAATTGTTCCCTAAATATGAAAAGGTGATAGGAGCTTGGTCAGAAAGAATACGTGGGAGAATAGAAATATCTTCTAGATTCTCCAGGCTCAATCTATCCGTAAAGATATA
The DNA here is from genome assembly GCF_964263255.1 of Lissotriton vulgaris. Taxonomy (NCBI): domain Eukaryota; kingdom Metazoa; phylum Chordata; class Amphibia; order Caudata; family Salamandridae; genus Lissotriton; species Lissotriton vulgaris. Next base: position 1,156,393,944 of record NC_141693.1, read on the forward strand.
ATCAATTCTAGAGGAGGGACCGTGCTTTTTAGTGAAAAACGTGAAACCTGGCTCTACACCCTTCTTTGCCCTCCAAGCGTCTACTAGTCCAAGCTTGTTAATCATATTGATCATTGCCCGACGTGTGCGGCAGGCAGCAGCATACTGACTATAATTTGACCTGTCTTGAAGGGGATTGAGAAGAACATTAAAATCCCCACTAATTACTACCGGAGTGGTGACATCTACTAATTTGGTCTGTACTCTGAGTAAACAGGCAGGGTCATCGACATTGGGGCCTTAGTAGGACACCATGGCAATCTTGGTCCCCCAATGGCCACTGGTACCAAAATCCTTCTACCAGTTTGGTCAGTTAATGTGGACTTAATGGTACCACCAACGCCAGATCTAATTAGGACCGCAACCCCCTTGTTATATACTGTCTGTTCGGAGCAGCAAAAATGTTCAACCCATCTATATTTTCCGAAAACAGTCTTACACTCAAGATGACTTAGGTGAGTCTCTTGTAATAGGCACACCAGGGCTGAGGATTGTTCTAAAAATGTCATAATCAGCCTTTGTCTTCGCGGGCATCGGAGCCTATTAACATTTCACGAGATGAACCTTATCCTAGTGGTTGTCATCCTTTACAAGTTCTTCCTACCTCCCTCCCTTAGCTGAAAACCCTAAAGGCGGCTTACTGATCAAAAAAAAGGAGAGAAAGAGGACATTTTTTATATTTTCTCCCACTGCAACCCCACCAGTGCTCCCACTCCCACCCCCTCCCCCGAGTGACCCCATCAGCCCCTCGCAACCCTCCTTTCTCCTCTGAGCATACGCACTTCAGTCGGGAGCCCCCCCATCTGTGTATTTCTAAGAAAATATTTAAATAAGAAAAATACATTCATATATTGATTGATTCAAAATTACCCTCAACTAAAGTATAAATTACTAACTGAATTAAAATAAAATATACATAAAAAAATCACAAAATACACTTAGTTAAACTAACATAACAATCATTTTACATAAGCACCAATTAAATATTTAAAATATAAATTAATTCAAAGTACACAATGTAGAAATTAAATAACTTCCCAACCTGTTCCCACACAAACCCAACAACCTGCTACTAAATTATAAATTACTAATCAAATGTACAAATGAAATCACACATTACAGATTACAAACTATACTTAAAAAAGTTAAAACTAATTTCATTAATGATATTAACACCGCCAAAAATATATTGACTTATACATATTAAATTAATTTAAAAATATTTAACAATTACTCTAAATTAGACACTATATACAACAATATTTTAAAAATAGTATTACGTACATAATTTATACATCACTACAAAAATACTGAGAAATAGAACATAAAAGTATTCTGGAACTCAATATATTTTGTTTGATATTTATGTCCTTCAACTATTACTGTACCTGTGGCCCCAGACATCATCCCCTTACGTTACAGACCCAAACAGAACACAATCTACCATCGAGCAGCACTTCTCTCATTGCCAAAGGGCAAGTCATTTAACAAGGTATCTCTGCAGATTTCAAGCAGAGTGTATCTGATCTTTGCAATTCACCTCAGCACAACATTTGGATTTAACAGCAAGCTCTCCCATTATTGGCTTCTGTAAAATAATTATTTCCTAACTTCGTTTCAGTGGTGCCCACTGATGGGTAGGAAATGCAGCAAGTGGTTAATTTGTGCGAGCTCTCGCTTTGGGGACCAGGACTTTCAGTGATTAACTGCACGGTACATGTTTGCGCAGATGAGACCAACTAATATGATTTCATTGGGTTTCTGTTCCACACAGAAGCAGTGAGGCCCACACAAATGCTTTTTGCAAGATGAAGATCGTATACAAGTAACAGTGTAACATTTCCTGGCTTCAGTTCGAGGCAGTCCGTTAAACTACAGATGGCCTCTCACAAACTCTGCCATCCCTGCCTTCATTTAAACCTTTTAATTACTGCTTGCAGAAAATCAGCCCTCTAAACTGTGACCCTCAACACCTGCAGTGGTTGTAAATTTCCTATGGATATCTGCAGAGAGAGAGAGAAAGCTGAAGTAACAAATGACGAGGCATACTCGTACTACTAGACAGACTTTTACTTGGGTGCCAGCTCCAAAGAAGGGATGAGCAAACAACTGCATATGACACCTTTCACAATATTAGTCTGGGCTAGAAGTTGATAACAATAACTTACTTTCTTCCAATAACTTCCTACAGTGACGTAGCAAGGGGGGGAGGGGCAGTCCGCTCCAGGCAAGACGAGTTTTAGGAGTGGCGGCCTCCACCCCACACTTTTACCAGCGGCCACAACAATAGCCAGCACCCCCCTTTCCAGGCGGTAAAGGCTGGCGCCGCTACGGGTAGCACAAGGCCTAGCTATGCCACTGACTTCCTATAAGTATCTGGCATTTCAATTATACAAGTTGTAGCACTGAATTCACAAGAAAGCAAAGAAAGTTGTGTTCCTTGCCCCAGTCCAATTAGCAGTCTGTAAACTGCAAACTAGGGCACAAAAGCGGTTCATAACTTTGGGTCTGTGACCACTACTCAGGGGTCCTGCAACTATTTAAAAAATGAAATACTATTCACAGATTTAAAAAACGTATAGTTGCATAAAAAAGATAAATGTAAAACTGAAATTTATAGAAAGTTCTGTAAATAAGGAATTTCAAATTGGAAGCTAAAAATAAGGTGGGATCCTTAGTGTGATTTGTGGGAGCAGCTTAAGTACAGCAAACAGTACTATGAATAACTTGTGAACTGAATTATAGCACTAGTATGCACCAACAATAAAAAGATAATATATTAGAAGCAAACACACAGATCAATATGCTAGAGCCGGTCATATTGCTTTGCCTTTTCAAAATAAATCCAAATTTTGAAACGCTCCAACCTTACCATAAAAATTATAATGACGATTTTGGCATACCTTTAGTCTGATTTGAGGTTCAAATCGTAGACATGGCTTAGGCTGGGGTACCTAGTAATTAGTAATCATTCATTAGAGGGGTCCCCAGAGGTCAAAAGATAAAGAACAATTGTGGTAATATAACACAAGCACTCCGGGCACTCAGCCAGAAATCTAAAACCTACTCCCTTAACAAAGAAACATTACAGCAGTCCCTTGTTAGAGTTCAAACAGTTGCAGTTTATTTACATTATAAGAAGTATATGGACTACTCACAAGAGGGGCAAAGTACTTCAATTATTCATGACATTTTATATCAAACTTGACAATAATCCACAATTAATGATCAGGCGAAGTTTAAGTCAGTCTTTGAGTAGTTCTGTCTTGGGAGTACTCACAGTATCAGATGGTAGGCTTAACTCACTACCTTTGTTATTTCTGTAGAAATGTTTGTGCATTCACTCTTTTTGTGCATTGGCAACAAAGAATATGGCTGTCCTCTCAAAATTGCATATAAACACCGATATGGTGTTATTGGATTTGAAAAAAATGTGCTATGTATTGTTAAAGGATGTTTTTGTGTTTTATCTTCACTAAGGGCCATATGTAACAACATACCCTTTTGCGATTTCTTAATAGCGATTTTTAAGGAATCGCTATTTAGAAATCGCAAAATGGTATGTATGTAGAAATTGGCTTTTTGCTGGTGATTTCTTAAAATTCGTTAATTGCGATTAGCAAATTGCTAATCACAAGTAAGGAATTATTTCCCATTCATTTCTATGGGCCAGGAGGCCCATAGGAATGTGAAATGAATCTCAATTTGCGATTCACAATTTGCTAATCGCAAATTGAGAATAATTTCAAGGGTGCAGGGGTGTCCAAAGGACACCCTGTTGCACCCCTGAAATATGCATGGGTGCATATGTGGCGCACATACATGCCCTAAGGGCACGTATGTGCGTCACATGGCACTTTGAAAAATGCAAAAATATGCATTTGTAAAGGAATTGGCAACTTACCACCAACTAGAAGTTGGTGGTAATTTGCGATTCCTTAAGGCCAATTTGAGAATTTTTTGGGCTTCTTACATTGCATTTAAGGAATCACAAAATTTGCGATTCCTTATATGCAATCGCAAAATAAGGAATCGCAAAATTTGGGATGCCTTATTTTTGAAGCAGATTTCCTTGATACATACCATTTGTCAAAATTGCATTCGCAAACGCCGAAATTCTGCGAATTTCGGCGTTTGCGAAGTCGATTTGGCTTGATACATATGGCCCTAAGTCTCAATTTAGGGCTAGACGCTATCCTATTCAAAACTGATACCTCTTCTTACATATTCACTGTTCATCCTTTCTGCAGAACCCAGTTAAGCAGCATCAAGGGTGTTTATTTCCATTGACTACGTTCCTGCTGTCCTCGAAGAAATGTTTCCAACATGGACATAATAATGTTGCATTTCCCAAGGCCTTCCGCTAGCTCACTAAACTTCATTAATTCACAAACATTTGCTGTTGGTGGTAGGTTTCTATTAGAGACCAGAATCCGCTGACTCCACCTCTCCCAAGCTGGCCTCACCAGCCTAGTAGTGATGCATCCATCCCTACGGTCAGCCCTTGGTGAGTTAAGGAGAAGGGTATGCCACTGGTCCATTCACAGTCTAGCAGCCATCACTGCAAATCTTAAAGAGTCTCCTCTGCAATCAGCATGGCATCATATAAGTTCCATTGGTGCTTGCCCACTGGGAATTCAGATCCCACTGCAGAGCTTGCATGTGCCAGATGGTGTGGTTGACCAGCAGGGTGCAGAAGGTCAATAGTCTCAGCATCCTCAGTCCAACCATGACTGAAAACCTCAATGGAGGATTAAACATTGGGATCATAGTCCAAATGTCCTGGACTCTCTGCTCTGGATGGAGGGCAGAAAACTGCAAAGTGTCCAAGATGGCTCTGTTGAAAGGGAGCAACTGAAGTCAAATGAGATTTCAGCAAGTTGGGTGAACCCCAACGATGTAAGGTAGTTCACTGTCATCTGGAGGTGGATTATGACTCCAAGGGGAACTCGCAGTCAACAGGCAGTCGTCAAAGTAGGGAAAGACTGCACATCAAACCTCCGAAGGTGCATGGAGATCACCAAAATCATTTTCATGAACACAATGCTCCTGAAGCACTGTGAACAGAGATAAGCCTGATGGCTGCAGGACGGGTACATGGTCTCATATGACCTTCGGGTTCATCTGAGGGCAGTCACTAGAGTTGTGTTACAACCCCAGGTATCACAGAAATACCTTGCGGAGATCCTTCACAGATATTTGTTTGAAACAGTCCCCATAAGATTTAAAACCTGCCGATTTGGAAAAATACATGTTTTCCTTACAAAGTGGTAAAAAAAAAAGTTTGTGAGAAGTTAATTAAAGTAGAACAAAATGGAGCTCTGGATCTGCATCTGAAGACGTGAAAAGAAAGGAACTGATGTCAGCACACCTGGTGGTCATTTTTATGCGGCCCGCTCATCACTTCCATAGCAGAACATCATCAGTGCAAAGCCACACAATACTATACATTGGCAGGAGTAGGAGTGATGCTTTTGAGTTTCCAGGCCCAGATGGATACCCGGGGAATATTCACATATTGAAAAATCTGCGGTTAGAAGTAGCCTTCAAAACAGATTAGACCTAGCATTAAGTCAAATACCTCCACCATCCTCTGGTACTCTTCCAACATTGAGTCGCCAAAATAATTTTTTGTAATTGTGTCCCGCCACTCTCCTGCACCATTATTATAAATACCTCACCTACCCAAATGCGTAAAAAATATCTGTGTGCTCATTACCCTTCTCCATAACCATCAACATAACCTACCAAGAGCTCCATCCTACTATTTAAGAAAATAAATAAAAATACTTAGTGCCCTTCCACCCTCACGTTCCACCTGCAGCTCCTTCTCAATATAAACAATAATAATCCATAACTGGTGTATTCTAATGCAGTCCGCACCATCTAAATCAGCTTCCTGACTAACCCATGTAATATAGCCTTAAGCCCGCCGTAGAGGGCTATACCGGCTATTAAAGTGCCTCTACAGCGTTAAAGGCCCAGAGCCGAAGGCGAGGGCCTTTAACAAGGGAGAGGGACTTTAATAGCGGTATAGCCCATCTATGAAGGGCTATAAGGCTATTAGAACATTCTGTCACTAGAGGACAGAATGTTCTAACAAAAAAAACAAAGCCTTTTGGAAGGGTGAGGGGATTGGAATCCCCTCAGGTTCCCTGAAGCCTTTGTTCACAGCCAGAGCTGTGAACAAAGAAACATTGGAATGTTGGAGCTCCAGGCTTATACCAGCCATTATAAACTCTGAGCACTCCATGGTTTTCAATGGAGCTCCCAACATTCCAATGTTCTAATGTTGAATACTCTAGACTCCACTGACAGTAGAGAGGTGGCACTGTGCGGACAGTAGTTCTTCGACAGCCATTCATCAGCAAGGCCTGCAATGTCCTACGTATGCACAGACCAGTCCTGGAACGGAAGCGGACATTCCCCTGCCTCTCTTGGGTTTGCGGAGTTCCAAGGGAAGCAGGAGGGACGGTTAGCCTCCTTTGTGTCTTTGGGCAGATGGTAGATCAGCATCCGCTAGTCCACATGCTCCAGAGCCCAGTTTCTACTGAAATGAAGTTATAGTAGAGAGACATGGAAAACATTACTTACATATAACAATCAATCAGTTAGCAGATTCTAGTGCTGTAGATCACAAGCTGAGCACATTCCTGCCATCTGGTGTTGGATTCAGGCATTGCAGCTTAGTTTTCTTTGAAAGTAATAATTTCGGTTTCGAGACAACTGATGAAACATGCAATTTAATTAAAAATACCCCAGGACACAGACTACACCTCAGATTGAATGTTTCCCCTCCGGGCAAGGGTTAGTGTGCAAGTCAAAGCATTAATAGGCCAGTCCTAATCAATCAAAGCATTAAGAGGCCAGTCCTACTCAATCCAACATAGACAATGCTTCAGCATTCCATTGCGGGCCAACCTATCCCACAAAGGATCTAAGTATTCAACAACAGAAGATATGACTATCCTTCGCAGCACTACATTGTCAAGGCATAAGTGTTCCTGCCATGCCAAACCACTCACAGAAAAACGGTCGCATGTATGTGCCCTATACAATGATTATGCATGCTGACCAACTTATGTTTTTTGTAAACATCATTATATGATGGCACTTTTGGTTTTAATGTACAGCAATCTGAAACCCACGGGTCATGTTTAGGACTTTAAAAAATGAATAAAAAGCGTATCATTCAAACATCTAAAGTATGTAAAGCTCTCTCTGCAATTGATTGTGTTTGCGGGAAGAAAAGGGTAGTTTAATAGACTGGGAAACATGAAAGGGAAAAAACCTTGAGCAAGAAACAAGGGTGTATTTTAAGCACACCTCCACCCCGATGTACCCGTATGAAAGGTTCTTCAATGCACAAATCTTGTAGCTCTCTGACTCTGCATAAAGATACAATTGCTGCTAAGAAAATCACCTTCAATTAAAGCAACTGCAGTGGGTACGAATGCAGGGGCTCCAAAGAGGGGCCCATAAGGTGAGTGAGGACAATGTTTAGATGCATTGAAGGTTTTGGCAGGAAAATAGGAGTTATTAACTGCATCAATCCTTCCATGAAGGTTTGGACAACTGCCATTTTAAAAACAGACTGAAGCTGCCTGTTTGCAATTAAGCCTCTATAGCCCTTAAATGTAAACATATCAATGTATAGGCAAGAAGTGGCTTTTGGAAATGTTTCAGATAGTAGTTTGTGCAAGGACATTTATGGGCTGTTTAAAATGAGAAAATAATGAATGAAATATTTCCATTTACTGCATAATGCATACCGTTGAGTGGTTTTGCAGCTTCTTAACATTTCCACACCTTCCACAAGAAGTTATAAGTAACAAAATCTAGGATGCCATATCGCAGGATTGAGCTGACTGGGACGCCACTTGTGGTGTGAATAAATATGGACGAAAAAGAAGATTCTCACGAGGGTGGAGAAACATTCCTAGATGCACTGTGAGCCATGTTTGTTGGTGAAGATGGAAGCTATGAGGATTAGATCAATCGAAGTCTGTTGCATCTTCCGGATGACAAAGAATCAGTGGTACCCTGGAAAATGTTATGTAAATATACCTGAGCAGTATATCCATAGGTCATTGCCCGGCAACTGAGGGTGAAGGTACTTGGAGATGTATATGATTTTGCATTCTTCTATGATGCGAACAGGTTTATTTTGGGCAAACATCCGGAACAACAAGGCCAGAGCCACGAGTTCTGGAAGCCCGCAAGCAAAACAACGACTTGCCCGAACAACCACTTTGCCTTACCCACGCATGTGCGTGGTTAAGGCAAAGTTGGTTTAGAGTTCAGGATGGGCAGGGAGAGAGGAACGTTGGAAAGACGACAGGTAAGTGGGGATTCAGGGTAGTTTTCAGGGGGTGGGGGTTCGGGGTAGTTTTCAGGGGTGGGGGTTCTGGGTACTTTTTAGGGGTTGGGGGATAGGGGTAGTTTTTAGGGGTGGGGGTTCCCGTTAGTTTTTAGGGGTGGGGGTTTGGGGTAGTTTTAAAGGGTGGAGGGGATTCGGGGTAGTTTTTAGGGGTTGGGGTAGTTTTTAGCAGTGGGGGTTATGGGTAGTTTTTAGGGGTGTTCGGGGGTCGCTTTTAGTGGGTTGCAGAAGTTTTTAGAGGGTGGAGGGGGGTTCATGAACATTTTCAGAAAGGGGTTCTGGGTATTTTTTTAAGTGGTTGTTTTTAGGGCAAAGGGAGGGAGATGGGGTAATTTATAGGTATTAGGGGAGAGCAGGGTTGTGTTTAGGGCTCAGGGGGAGGTAACCTTAGCCATGCATAGCCGTTTACCATGCATACCTTTACCACGAAAAATCGTGGTAAAGCAATTCGTGGGTGCGATGCGGTCGTTCTAGAGACCGCGTTGTTAAGGAACTCAGAGTTCGGAAATACAACCTTATTATTGATGTGGTCGAACTTTGGAAGTAACAGCTTAGTACTCAACTGTGGATTTCTCACTCAATGGTTGCTAAGAATCTACTGAAGAGATCTTCCAAGTCACTGTCCACCCCAGGAATATGCTCCGTTAAGAGATGTACTTAGTGGTGAATGGACTGGTACCAAATGTTTTGTGCCAGGTGCAAAAATTGTATGGCGTCTGTGCTGCACACTGGGCTACACCAACACTAGATATTTCCATTCCCCAGTCACTTGTGATCAATGTCTTGCAAGACCGTCGTGAAGAGGATGTATGTGCAACCTTTGGGCTTGGTGCTCATTAGGAGTATTGCTTCCAGTTTTCTGTTTTAACAGATAAATACAGACAGAAAACAAAGTGGTTACTGCCTGTATTTATTTTTAAAGGTGGAAAAATACAGAAAAGGGTCTTCAGTGAGAGAACTAATGATGAGCCTCACTGTCTTCTAAGGTCTGGAAAAGGTTACACAGCCACTGAAATGCAATCTCTATTGTTGTTTGGTTAATATTTACCCCTTGTTGCATTCAGTGTGGATCTCTTGAATCCCCGAGTTTTAATTCTACAAAGACAGGATTTTTTCCATTGATCATGAAATCCAATTTGAGAAGGAGGTGAATATTTTGGGGCATGTGTACTGGGTACTGTGCACAGCTTCTCCCTTTCACCTGGCAGTCGTCTAGATACAGACAAATGAGACTGCTCCACCGCTATAGCAAGACATTTGGTGCAAATTATGGGGACTGTTGTCACCTTAAATGGTTGCACTTTGAATTGGTAATGAACACCACTTACCACAAAAAAGGAGCAGGATAAAAAGGCGTATTTGAGGTCAAGTGTCATGTTGTAAAGGAAAGATACAGAGACGAGAAATAGAAGTAAACTCTTGATTCATTCCAAGTGACAACTTAGGAAAAACTCGACCAGCAGCGCCGGGAATCAAACTGCCTCTAACGGCTTTGTAAGAGAACTCTCAGCTCGGGGCACAGAACATGTGAGCACAAGCCCAGAGCGAGCCACAAGCTTGAGCAGTAAATGTGGATAAAGAGAACATAACACATCTCCTTTCCTTTAACACTAAAATAAGAAAAATAAACATAAAATATGTGTGAATACACACAATACAATAATCACTATCCACTCCTTTCCTAAACATTTAAACAAAATCTTTTAAATATGCAGGTGAATTTCTTTTACGAATAGGTCTACTCTCCTTATTGTCAAAAATCCTTTGAAAATCTGACTGTAACAAGTTCAAATTCGGTTGTTTATCTTTCTTTTGATATAGTGCCACCCTGTGGAGATTCCAAGTTTGACAATTTTGTAACCTTACATAGTTACCAGTTGATGATTTAACCTGAAAAGGCCCCTTGAATTTGTTAAACATTCTATGATTTCCACCAGGTTTCACTTTAACCAGGTCACCTTCAGATATGTTTGTTGTGCTATAGTTACTTATATTGTGATTCACACCTACATCTGCCTTCTGCAACCATGTTGGAACCAGTTTTGTCCCAGCTGATCTCCCTCTCATAAGTTCAAAGGGTGTCTTAGTCATGTTCTGATGTATTGTGTTTCGATACGCCCAAAGCATTTCCTTTATTTCTTTTTGAACAGAGCGATTCGAAGCTAAAGCAAGTTGCATAGTACCCTTGACCAATCTATTCACCCTCTCGCAAAGGCCATTGCTTTGTGGGTTGTATAATGAAGTACGCAAATGTTTCAAACCTACATGATCAAAATAAATTTCCATCTCCCTAGACGTAAGTTGTGTCCCATTATCTGATAAAATCATAGAGGGAATCTCTTCTCGTCTGAAAATGTCGGTAAGTACTTTAATAGTGGATTGTGTATTAATACTTCTCATGAATGCAACTTCTACCCACTTTGAAGTCGAATCCACCAACACCATGGCAAACTTTTCACTGTCTTGTAGTTCATGAAATGGACCTATAAAATCAATGCAGACTTTTTTCCATACACCTTCCTCAGACACTACTCGTCCAAATGAGTGAGTACTTGCACCTACTTGAAACCTTTTCTGAGACTCCCTGCAAAGTTCACATTGCTCCACCCACGATTTAACCTGGGAATCTATGCCCGGCCACCAAAAATTCTCTTTGAGACGTCTGGCAGTGAGCGTTTGGCCCAAATGACCTTTGTGAGCCAAAGCAATGATACAAGGTCTAAGAGATTCCGGTGGTATGTATTTCTCGCCTCTCACTAAAATAAAATCCCCTTGCATTGAGATTTCATCTTGCAGTTGTACGTAAGTTCTAAGACTAGATGGAACTGTGCTTTGTCTAGACACTCCCTCCTTATACATTTTAATTAAATTCCCCATGATTTGGTCTTTCTTCATGGCCTCCATCCACTCCTCCTTGGATATTGAACTAGGGAGATCTCCTGTTAAATCCTCTAGATATGCAACCACATTATCAGTTACTAACTCTCTCGGCTTTGCTTTCGTGTCTGGCATCCTTGACACACAATCCGCAACATTATTGCACCAACCTGGCACATACTCAACATTGCACATAAAGTCCTGTACACTGGCAGCTAATCTGGCTAGTCTCCCTGAACAATTTTTGATACCCCCTGGAGCTAACACTTTTAATAAGGGTTTGTGGTCGGTCCCGAGTGTAAATGAGATCCCCCACAAATAAACTCTGAAATACTTTGTAGCCCATGCAGCAGCCAATGTCTCTCGCTCGATGACAGAGTAATTTCTCTCACTCTGTCAAAGAACGAGATGCAAAGGCAAGCGTGTGTTGCTGTCCGGCATTTTTCTGTGTTAAAACTGCCCCAATGCCCACCGAGCTTGCATCCATGGTTAGGACAGTGAGTAAAGATTGTACAAAACTGGAAAGGATATTTGCATTTACGATGTTTTCCTTGATCTGGTTAAAAGCATTTTTCTGTTCAGTTCCCCAAAGAAACACTTTTCCCTTTCTTAAGATATTCCTCAAAGGCTCAACTTTTTCTGCAAAATTTCTCACAAATGTTGCATAGTATTCCACCATGCCCATAAACGATCTCAACTTGTCTTTATCATCTGGCTCTGATACATTACATATGGCACTAACGAGATCATGCTTAGGTTGAATACCACACCCACTAACATGATATCCAAGATAGTCTACCTCATTGGCTGCAAACACACATTTTTCTTTGCGCAACGTTAGTCCAGCCTTGGAAAGTCATGTTAAGACTTTATCCAAAATTGAATTATGCTCAGTGGAATCTAGGCCATAAATCAAAATGTCATCTTGAAAGAAGACTACACGTTCAATGTCTTTGAGGATATCCGTGATAATTCTCTGAAAGGTACTGGCCGCAGAGCATAATCCAAAAGGAAGTTTCTTAAATTGATATGTGCGCTCAGTGATGAATGAAGTGTATTCCTTCGAGTTTGGATGAATTCCGATTTGAAGGTACGCGCTTCGTAAGTCGAGCTTCGAAAACACTTTTCCACCCCCCAAACCATCTCATTAATGTTGGGAAGCGGGAAATTGTCCATTATTACTGCCTTATTTAAACTCCTCATGTCCATACAGAAACGCAAAGATGTATCCTGTTTCTGTGTGATCACAGCTGGACTTAACCACTGTGTGGCTTCTACAGGCTCAATAATATCATCATCAAGCATTTGTTTAATGATTTTCCTCACTTCATCCCTAGCAGACAAAGGTATCTTACGCGCAACATCTTTGCCTGGTACAATACACTTTTTAGTTTTAATGACATGTTGATATCCAATGGCCTCTCTCCCAATTTTGTACTAAATACTTTCTCATGTTTGCTCAAAATGTTTTCTACATTGTCTGGGACACTACAATCGTTTTCACTACTAACACACATGACTGGTGGGTCAGCCCTTGAATCTACTCTGATATTTAAATCGTATTGGTGTTATCAACCTAAAATGGCGGGCCCATAAGGCGAAACATACATCTTACCCTGGATAACTCTTGCTTTGAATGTAATACATGCCTCAAAAAACCCAAGCACTCCAATGCTTACTCCTTGATAACCTTTTAAAATCACGTCTGATGTAACCATGGACAAGAAGTGTCATATAACTTTTTAGGAATTATTGTATATAACAAGACAAAGCTTGAGGACCCCTACGTTATGGGCTGATACCACAGCGAGAGTGCTTTGCTTGCTTCACATTTTGTCATGCAGACTGGATTTTCACTTATCACAGTAGTCTAATTACATGCAAGACCCAAGAGAGGCCACGATGTGGCTATCCTTAGTATGCCATCTATTTGGAAGCCCAAATTTGTCATTACCAATTTATTTGGCCATTGTCAATCAGACTGCGGTCAGGAACGGAATTCTGGAAGTGAACACAACTGCGTAGTGACTGGCCATTAGCTAATGAGTGCCTCTGCCCTTCTCCTCTAAACAGAACCGATTCGGTATAACACTGCAATTCAGATCGCAGGCAAACCAATCTTTTGGGAATCCTGACACAAGCATGCCCTGGTACCAATTGACCATTTTTATGGACAGTGGCACAAAGTCACTCTCGATATAAAGTCCGGCCTGATCATTGGAGGTATCACTAATTGGTACATTGTCTCCCTGCCATTTTAGGAGGCCAAACAGTCAAATGAATGGTCTCATTTGTGACGCATTATCTGTGGATCAGGGGTTAGTTCAGATTAGTCGTTTCTGGGCTACATGAAATATCATCAAAATTCTCCATTCTAGTTCTAACGTCTGCTCAGTGAGGCTCAACTGGGAGGTACTCTTGGGTAGAGACTTTACACCTGAAAATAGGGTGACCATCATGAAAAGATATTTAGGGAGTACAAATTAAAATTCTTACACTTTAAGGTCACAATCCGTACTGGATCACACAGAAACAGAAGAGAGACAAAATGCTGGCTCATAACCCATGTTGGAAATGTAAAGACAATAATTGTGACTTCACTTATGGACCTGCCTGGCCGTAACATCCTACTGGAGGGAAATATGAATCCACATACAACATTTTAGTTCCATCATTATCCTTCCTTCTCCCCATCTGGCTATCTTGTATGATATATCAAATAATAGGGGGGCTGAACACACATACACACACAGGTAAATGGCCATGTCGTTAGCCGAGCCAAAAGATATATTCTGCAATGGCACCAATAATTGAAACTGAGTGGTTGGTAGAAATACACACAATAGCACACTGTGAAAGGAAGACGTACCAACTAATTAATACATTTGAAATGCTGGATAGGATTTTGGGTGCTTTGCTAACACTAGAAGGGAGAAACGCTTGAACATTCCACTTATGGGTCACATGCTACACTGTAATAATTTCCTGGGGGATTGGGGAGACATAGGAGTTTTAGGACAATACAAGGTCCAAATCACTAGGAAACTGGTTTCTTCGCTCTCCTAAATCCCCACTCCCACCCCTCACTCTATTCTTCTTCCTTTATATCAACCATTGGTACTATACCATTTTCTGCTTCTATGCGACAACAGAAGAAATCCTCGGGATGAACTTGATGTATACTGATCTACAGCAGCCTTGCCCATATGCCCCTACAGTTCCAGAGGAAGTCACAATTCCTACCGTGCCAAAGGACTTATTACGCTATAGTCTGAGCCTTCAACCATACACTAATTACCTACTAGATTCGTATCATATGGTATCACTGTTAAAAAGGGTTTCAAAGACAACCAGTAACCAAAGACCCTTTTATGTTGCCCGGCGGTATCGCCTCTATGACCCACCAATGTTAATCAATGAAGAAGCAGGCGCTGGAGACTGGAAGGCAGGAAACGAGGATTTTATTCTCTCCGGAGGAGAACACATCAATTCAGACAGCAAGTATCGTCACGAGGTGCTCTAACCACATCTCTGAGGCCTGGCCTCTTATACTAGGGTTTATGACCTTTATTGCACATAACACATTCTCGCAACACTTTGATAGTTGAAAGAACATCCTCGGAATCTCCCCTTCAGGCCCGTTCCCACATACATTTACAGTTGGATTCCCCACCCCGGTCACAACAGGTGATGGTTGTCGCACAGCAGGGCATTCCGCCGATTCACGGAATGCATGGGGTTGATCGGATCTCATAGGGTGGGGGCTTTGATCGGCTCGAGGGTCTTTTGATGGGGAGGGGAAGCTTCCTACTGTGCGGGGTAATAAACAGTATCCGCAGGGCCAGGTGGCGGCCTGGGAACAAGGAAGACAAACGGGGACACAGGAAAAGGGGGTTTGCATCAAAAGGATCTGAGGCCATGAAAGGAATGAGGGGAGGTGTCGCGCTGGGAACAGGATGGGATTCTGTGGTGAAGCTGCGCTGAAGAGGGGTTTATGACCCAGGGCATGAGAGAGCGGGGGTTGTCAGTGTGCGGGGGGGAATGCTTGCGAGGTTAAGAGAGAGAGAGAGACGCGCTGGCTATCAGCGAGGGGCAGGGAGGCCATGGTGCTCAAAATGGCTGCCGCTTACGCGCACGAATGGGCTCGAAAAGGGGCAAGATGGCGCCGATAATGTTGACGTTTGCAGTCTAATCTTTAACAGTCCTCCCTTTTCAACATATCTTAGCCAACTTGCTTACTCAATGTCAATCTTCATCAAATTCCTAACCTCGGCATCATATATTGCTCTCATATGTTCGTTTCCAAAGTCTACAGTCTTAGGGCAAATACAATTTACGCATAATGTACACAGAGGTGGTAGACATTGAATTCCTAAACATAAACCGCATATTACAACCACAGGAATCAGGATAATGGTGAATAGTCTCCAGCCCCAGTTCTTAACGGTGCTCCAGAACCACCCACCAAGCGACCATTCTTCTTGTTCTTGGTGGACTTCTGAAGAGAGTCTATGAAGATGTTCGATGGCTTTGTACACTGAGGGTGAGTTGTCCGGTATGTACGTACAGCAGCTGGACCCAATAATGCGGCATGCCCCACCACGATCCGCAAGAACCACATCTAGGACAAGGCGGTTCTGGAGGGCCACCAAGCGGACCGCTTGAAGTTCAGCGGTGTTGTTAGCAAGGATACCAGCCGTGATGTTCATTGTTGTCTCAACTGCTTGAGTCAGATGTCGGATGGCACGGCTGTTTGCCATCGGGCCCCAAAGGGGGACAAGTCCTTTCATAGCATCGATGAACTGCGCTCCTGCTGAGTCGGCTTGTTCAATGTCCTTGGCTCGTTTTTGTCTGTGATGATTTGCTGGTGCCACATAAGTCGGAGGAAGGATGAAGGAAATGAAACAAGTGCCCCCCCAGCCTTTGGGGAGCCAGGTGTAAGCCTTCGTGCCGCAGACGAAATACGTGTTTGGAGATGCCACAAAGGAAGGTGGGTCGGTGGAGTCCAGAGTTCTGGAAAACCGGCAAGCACTGTGGCCTACCAGCTGAGTCCCAAGCCCTTCCATGCACATGTGGCCGGTGACGTTGATGACTGACAGGGCCACAGTCAGAGTGGCAGCCGTTCGTTTTCGCAGGTAGGAGAAGGTGGTTCTGGTTGGATTATTGAACACTTGCATTTCAACTTGTTCTTTAGCAGGGATGTCCAAGTGGATTGTGTTGTTGGTGGTCTGCGGGCAGAAGTGTGTCTTTGTTCTATTCCGCCAGACCCCGTGGTAGAAATGCGTTACGGTTTTGCTGGAGGTGGCATTGTCCTTAAAGCTTTCTTGCAGAAGCATTAGCCAAGCAAGACAGGAGCCGTGAACTGAGAAAGGTGAAGGGATGAATGGTATCGAGTGTCCAGTGGCGTGGGGTAGCAACCCACAGATCCAACAGTTGGTGGCATTGGTGGCAAGGTTGTGCTGGTGAAGTAGTTGTACGAAGGAGTTATTCCAAAATTCCTTTCGCCTCTCTCTGAGTTGGGGAGAGAGCGAAATCAGATAATGTTCCTTCATGGTGGTAGGCTGGGCAGTGGTCAGGAATGTTTCGTGAGCAGGTGCATTTTCTTCCACAATCCAGAGTGTGGTCATGAGGAGAAAGCAGAAAAGGATTGTGATGAAGAGTGCAATTGTCTTTGAGCTGTGGAGTCTGTCTGCTTTTGGGTTTCTGTGGTGGGTATTTCCTGTTGCCTTCATCATCTTCTTATTTGGCGCTTCCATCATCTTCTTATCTGGCGCTTCCATCATCTTCAAGGTGCTCGGTAGCGGGCAGAACCACAGACTTTGTTTTGCTTCTCTCCGGGTAACCCTTGGTAGTGTTTAGGTCACCGTTCTGAGATTTAACTCAGTCCGTGGTCTACTTAGCCGAGGCTCCCTCCTTTCGACGCAGGAAATACCCTTCTTTCGATGGCACTGTGGGATCAGAGAATTTTGAAAGTTCAAGTGTTTCGGTATCAGGATAGCAGGTTAGTGACGGTCGGTCCTTGTTCAGGAGCTCTTCTTGGTTGTCGATGTTTTCGGTCGAGGTCAGGGTCGAGGAGATCTTCTTACAGTGGTGTGCATGCAGCCAGTTGCGTTTTCCCTCCACCCGTAGTGCTGTTCGGGTGGTGATGAGGACTTGCCAGGGGCCCGTCCACCGGGGTTCCAGACTCTTGGCACGCTGGAAGTTCCGGATCAGGACGAAATCCCCAGGCTGGATGGTGTGTCCGGGACCCCTGGAAGTGTCAGGGATGGCATGCAGCACCTGTTGATGGATAACAGACAGTGTTTTAGTCAACTGGCATAAGTAATCAGACATTAGGATGTCCGGGACGTCATGAATGGAAGTTGGTTTCGGTGCAGACCAGACATTCATAGGCCGGCCGAAGACAACCTCGTATGGTGTCAAGTGGTGTTTGGTAGGGGTGGAACGCATTGAGAGCAATGCCAGGGGGAGTGCGTCTGGCCATTTCAGTCCTGTGGTAGCTACTATTTTGGCCAATTTTAGTTTCAGTGTGGCGTTATGTCGTTCAACTAGTCCAGCAGATTGGGGGTGGAAGACTGCGTGGAACTTTTGTTTTACACCCAACCCCTTCAAAATGAGTTGGATAACTTCGGCTACGAAGTGGGGGCCATTGTCGCTCCACAAAATTCGACAAAGGCCGTAACGGGGGAAAAACTCCTTTAACAGTACCTTTGCCGTGGCCATAGCAGTGTTGTCACGGGTTGGGTATGCTTCCACCCATTTGCTAAATGCGCACACCACAACAAGTACATATTTCAGGCCTTGACATCTGTCTAGTTGGATGTAGTCCATCTGCAGGACTTCAAACGGGTGATTTGGGACCCCAAACCCTCCCCGGGGTACTACAGTTCCTTTCCCGGGGTTGTGTTGCAGGCATATCAAGCATTGTTGGACCAGACGTTTGGCGGACTCTGTGATCTTATCATTGTGCCAAACTCTGGAGACAAGTTCAATCATGGGGGCTGATCCTATGTGGGCAGGGGAGTGTGCCATAGTCAGTATGGGAATCAGATACGAGTCAGGTAGCAACCATTTGTTTGTGTCTTTTGTCCGCCAGCAGCCTTCGTCATCTTTTAATCCCA
Organism: Lissotriton vulgaris; assembly: GCF_964263255.1. Lineage (NCBI taxonomy): Eukaryota > Metazoa > Chordata > Amphibia > Caudata > Salamandridae > Lissotriton > Lissotriton vulgaris. Next base: position 1,156,412,361 of record NC_141693.1, read on the forward strand.
CCCGTGTCCATTCAGTCAGTTCGTGTTGGGTGCTAGCTATTTGAATGTCTCTAATAGTGTCCCTAGCGTCAGACCATTTTTCTGCTTGTGACCTGGTCACGTACATGCGTGTTGTCATCCTATTTTCAGCTGTCGTTCGGGCAGTGGTGTCGGCTAGTGCATTTCCCTGTCCAACAATGTCTGTCACCTTTTTGTGTGCCTGGCATTTGATGACTGCAAGCTTTTTGGGGAGAAGGACGGCTTCGATCAAGGCGGAGACTAGGTCCCCGTGCAGAATGGGGGTGCCGTGTGAGGTCAAGAATCCCCTCTCCCTCCAAAGGAGCCCAAAATGGTGGACCACCCCGAAGGCATACTGGCTGTCGGTGTAAATGTTTGCTGTGGTTCCCGCTGCTAGAATACAGGCTCGTGTCAGGGCAATCAGTTCCGCTGCCTGGGCAGATCGTTGCGTTATGCGGGCTGTCTCGACTACAGTTCGAGCCGTGGTGACTGCATAGGCAGCTGAAGTGGTGCCATCGGGGAGTTTGATGCAAGAACCGTCCACCCACAGCTCTCCGTCGGGGTCGGGAAAGGCCGTGTCTCTGAGGTCAACCCTACTTCTGGTCTGTTCGTCTGTGAGGGTCACACAGTCGTGTACAGGGTGCGCATTGGGATCGTTTTCTGGTAAGGGCAGCAGGGTTGCGGGGTTCAGTGTGGTGCATCTCTTCAGAGTGATGTGGGGTGCGAGCAGAGTCAGTTCGTATCCAGTCAGTCGTGCACTCGTCAGGTGTTGCGTTTTGGTTTGGTTCAGGAGGGTGTCAACTGCATGGGGTACCAGTACTGTGAGGGAATTCGAGAGCACGATCCCCTCACTCTGTCGGATAGAGATCGCAGCAGCAGCTACAGCTCGAAGGCAAGCAGGCAGGGCTCTGGCTACAGGATCAAGGGTGGCTGAGAAGTAAGCGCATGGTCGTTGCTTTGAGCTGATGGACTGGGTCAGGACAGATAAAGCGCAGCCCTCCCTTTCGTGAGTGTAAAGGGAGAAGGGCTTTGTGTAATCGGGGGTACCCAACACAGGGGCCGAGCAAAGGGCATCTCGTAGTTGCATGAAGGAAGCCTGACACTCAGGGGTCCAAGGGAGTGGGAAAGGGATATCCTTAGCTAGCAGTGAAAGCAGTGGTTTTACTACGAGACTAAAGTTGGGTAACCACTGTCGGCAGAAGGAGGTGAGGCCTAGTAGGGAGCGGACCTGTTTCTGGGTCCTAGGGATGGGGGTGTCGAGAATGGTTTGGATCCGGTCAGGAGTCAATTTCCTTCCGTCTTTGGACAAAAGGTGGCCTAGGTAAGTGACCTGGGGTTGGCAGAATTGCAACTTCTTCTTAGAGACCTTGTGGCCATTTTCTGCAAGGAAATGCAGGAGTTGAATAGTGGCTGTGACAGCTAGTGGAGTGGTGTCGGCTGCCAAGAGGATGTCATCGACATATTGCACTAACACCACTCCATCGGGTAACTGGACTTGATCCAGTTGTCTCTTGAGGGCCTGGCTGTAGATGCTAGGGCTTTCTGTGTAGCCCTGGGGTGCTCGGCAGAACCTATATGAGCGGGCTTTTAGGGTGAAACCGAAGAGATATCGGCTGTCTGGGTGGATGGGGATGGAAAAGAATGCGTTTTTGAGGTCAATGACAGTGAAGGTGGTGGCAGTGGAGGGAATCAAAGTCAGGATGGTAGTAATGTCCGAGACCACAGGGTACTGGGGTACCACCACTTTGTTGATCTCTCGAAGGTCAATGATGAAGCGGTATGCTTTCTCATCTCCCTCTCCCTGTTTCTTAATGATGGGCAAGATTGGGCTGTTGCAAACGTTGCTAACCACTTCCTCTACCACTCCTGCGTCTATCAGTGATTGGATGATTTCTACCAATGCCTTCTCGCCCTCGGGCGATATCCGATATTGTGGAAGTTTTGGGAGTGTTGCATCTGGTCGAACAGTAATGTGCACTGGGTCGATCATCATGCGTCCTACATCCGAATCCGTTTTGGCCCACAGATACGGAGGCAGAGTGTCGAGCAGGGAAGTGTCAGTGTCGGTGATGGAAAACATGCGTCTGGGGGGGCAATGTCTAAGCAGAACGGGATTGTCGTAAAGGAAAACTCGGACTCCATCTTGGGAACATCTAATCGTTGCTCGGAAGTGTTTCAATAAGTCGAGTCCCATAATTGCGTCAGGGCTATTGGAGGAAAGCAAAAACGTGGTGTCAGTGGTGTTGTTTTCTAAGTCAAAGAGGATCGGGGCGGACAAAGGGTTAGTGGAGGGCGTTCCATCGAAACCTGTCGATGTTATTAGTGAGCCAGACAAGGGTGCCCTTGGAATCAGTCGTTTAGATAATGCACTACGTGTTGCGCCAGTGTCTACCAGGAATGGTGACTTTGTACCCAAGACCTTAGCAGTGACATAAGGGCCTTGCTGGTCAACATGGAGCTCGACTGGATCCCTCCCTTGCCCTAGGCAGTCCTATGCAAAGTCATGAACATCATCGTAGTCAGATTGCTGGCATTGGTTCTGTCGGGGTCGGTCAAATGTGTTTGGCCTACCTGATCTGTCATTAGTTGCGTCGTTTGGGGGCCCTCGCTGTGGTCCCCTATTTCTTGGTCCACTAGCTGTATCCCTAGGATCTCGATTTCTGATGAGTTCCAAAAGAACTGGGCACTGAGATTTCCAGTGGCCCGTTCCTTTACAGAAAGCACACTGGTCCTCCCTAATGTCTGTACGTCCAATGTGGGGAGTCGAAGTACGGTCCTTGGGAGGTGCTGTTTTAGGGACGTTCAGCTGATGGTTTCCCCGGTATTGGTCTCGTCCCATAGTCACCCCTTGCAGTTGAGCCATCATCACCCTCTCCTTTAAGTCTTTCTTCTTTCTCTCTGTTGTTCTATCGTTTTAGTTTTTCTGATGTTCATAATATTGGGCCATCTGGAGGATAGCCGTAGGTTTGGAGGCTGCCCAACTACTTTCGCTGGCCTGCAGTTTCTGCGAGACCTCCGGTGATAAACCCTTAACGTAATTCTGGACAAACAGATGGTGTCCGGTTGCAGTGGTCAGGTCCTGGCCGCTGTAATCGGAGAACACCGTTTCAAACCGGGAGAAGTATTCCGATACATCCTCCTGAGGTTTCTGGCGACAGGCCGTTACTATCGACCAATCCACTTTCTTTTCTGGAATCAGGGTTTTTAATTTCTGTACGATTTTATCCGGGAGGTCTAAAATGGCTTTCAAAGGCTTTTGTCCGGGTTCTCGTTGTCTGTCTATGCCATCGAGTTGTGACCAGTTATGTCCAAACAGCTCAGAGTGGTCGACTTTCCGGATTTGCTTCCACACATCAGCTGGCAGACATAACCCGAAAAACAAGTTGATGTCAGCCAGAGTCATAATCGTCGATCCTAGGGCTGTACCCAACTCAGTATAGAAGGCAGTGGGGTTTTTACGTAGGTCAGGCAGAGATTTCCGGAAGGTCAGAATCTCTTGCCGGTCCCATGGTTGGTAGACCCAATTGTACACTACCCTTCCCTTTGCATCTTTGTTGTTTGCGTCATCGTGAGTTCCTTCACCTCGTGGAGGAACCCAGTAAGGGGCAGCCTCTCGTATCGGCATCATGGTGTTAGATCGTTCAGTTTGTGGTTCGGTTGCTACGGATGTTGTGGATTCGATTTTCGGCTTTTGTTCAGTGAGGTGGCAGAAAACCTCAAGCGTACGCGTAAGGAGGTCCGTCACATCACTCTCACTCTCATCCCCGATATCAACCTTCCGGTACAGAGTCGTTAGGCTCTGGGGACCTTTTTCTTGATATCGGTCCTCGTATGCGTTTAAGACGTGGTAACACAGTTGTACAGTAAAGTGTCGTCTGTGACTCCCTGTATAAGAATTAAACACATCCGTGACGGACTCTTCATCTTCCCTCTTCTCTACCAGTATCTTTGCTATCTTATCGACCCCTGCTCGCTCATTTTTGCTTAGTCTGTATGTTCTGGCAGGACCAACCCTTCGGGCCTCTGGGCCGCCCAACGTTGTTGTTTGCGTAGCATCTAATACAAGGAGTTCAGCCGGCACAGAGGCCATGGGGGCTGAAGCCGTGGTGCTACTCTCGCTTGTACCTGGGGGTAGTGGGTGCTGTGCTAAGGGTTGGGAAGGGGCATATGGAGGGGGCATGTGGATGATCGGAGGACCTAGCAGCAGATCATCGTTGGTTCGCTGTTTCGAGTGTAATTCAGGGTAGAGCGTGGAGGGTGTTCTAACCAGACACTGGCTTGACGTTTCTATTTCTAGTTTCTGTTTGGTATCCTCTCTTTCTTTTATCTCTTTCTCTAGTTTCTGGGCCGCTAGGTGGGCTGCTTTCCGCAGCTCTTTTCCCAACCTACTCTCAGTTCTCTTTTTGCGTTGTTCGGCTTCTTTTCGCCACATGCCGAAGCTGTCAAGCATAGTGGGCGTCGTCTTGTTCTTACCAAGGGCTGTTTCTAGTGCGTTTATTCTATCGTCTTCAAAGGATCCTATCAGTGGCCACTGACTTTCTCGATCCTTTTTCGTATATTTATGCCACAGCTGGCTATAGGCTATAGCGATTAATCCATGCTTCATGAACATGTCCTTATTAGGGGTGCCTTCCAGCGGAGCCGGATGGTTCATCTCTAATAAGCGGTCCGGGCTAAACAGGCTACTAACCAGTGGGGAGAAGACAGGCATGACGGATCACAATGGGATAATAGTCAGCACTACCTATCTTATCGCTGCGTGCAAAGACTAGACAGAATATTTCTATTCTACGTTGTTTGCACGTAGTGAATACCTCATGAACCAATCTTGAGCAATCAATGTTAGGTCAAAAATAAAAAATCAATATGGTCAATGGGGAGAATAAGTAGGCTCGCAAAGGTTCGCGTCACCTACCCTTTCACTATCTGCAAAGAGGGGACCTATTCTTCCCTGTTTGCAGACAGAGAATCTCCAGAAAACAATCTATAACAGTTAATCAATGGGGGGTGGGGGGCAATTGTTCAATGGGGGAGAAAGATAGGTCCGACGGGTGCGTACCTATCCTTCGCTGTTTATAAAGGGAGAGCCTGTTGTTTCTCCGTTTGCAGACAGCGAATCTCCAAATAAATTAACAAAAAGTAACACTAGTATTTTCTCATCAATTATCAATCTCTTTCAATTATCAATCACTTTCGCAATTCGTCGTGTTTACACGACCTTACCCGGACCGCATGGACAGTTTCTTGTCTTCCGAATCCAGCGCCCGATCGTCCTCTTCTCTTCGTACTTCTCGTGGCACTCCTGATGGTTCCCATTCAGGACCGCAGATCACTCGAGAGAGGTCTGTTCGGAACCAGTGAAGTTCGGATGATCGGCTGTCAGACGAGGGTCTATCGGACAGGGTACCTTCCGATCGTTGCAGTCGTTCACTCTGTCGTCAGGAGCTCTCCCACTGGATCCACGAGTCGCTGATGGGCCCCACGTTTGGGACGCCAATTGTTAAAAAGGGTTTTAAAGACAACCAGTAACCAAAGACCCTTTTATGTTGCCCGGCGGTATCGCCTCTATGACCCACCAATGTTAATCAATGAAGAAGCAGGCGCTGGAGACTGGAAGGCAGGAAACGAGGATTTTATTCTCTCCGGAGGAGAACACATCAATTCAGACAGCAAGTATCGTCACGAGGTGCTCTAACCACATCTCTGAGGCCTGGCCTCTTATACTAGGGTTTATGACCTTTATTGCACATAACACATTCTCGCAACACTTTGATAGTTGAAAGAACATCCTCGGAATCTCCCCTTCAGGCCCGTTCCCACATACATTTAGAGTTGGATTCCCCACCCCGGTCACAACAGGTGATGGTTGTCGCACAGCAGGGCATTCCGCCGATTCACGGAATGCATGGGGTTGATCGGATCTCATAGGGTGGGGGCTTTGATCGGCTCGAGGGTCTTTTGATGGGGAGGGGAAGCTTCCTACTGTGCGGGGTAATAAACAGTATCCGCAGGGCCAGGTGGCGGCCTGGGAACAAGGAAGACAAACGGGGACACAGGAAAAGGGGGTTTGCATCAAAAGGATCTGAGGCCATGAAAGGAATGAGGGGAGGTGTCGCGCTGGGAACAGGATGGGATTCTGTGGTGAAGCTGCGCTGAAGAGGGGTTTATGACCCAGGGCATGAGAGAGCGGGGGTTGTCAGTGTGCGGGGGGGAATGCTTGCGAGGTTAAGAGAGAGAGAGAGACGCGCTGGCTATCAGCGAGGGGCAGGGAGGCCATGGTGCTCAAAATGGCTGCCGCTTACGCGCACGAATGGGCTCGAAAAGGGGCAAGATGGCGCCGATAATGTTGACGTTTGCAGTCTAATCTTTAACATCACCACTTGTATCTTCAATGTGCTATGGAATTCACATACAACTGGGTTATTACAAAGTCACAGCCTTTTAGATATGTAGCCACAAAAATGTGGTTGATCATGTCCAATATGCTGTTAGTCACCTATGTAATATCTTATAAGAGCAAAAAGTGAAACTATGCGTTTGTTAGAGGGGTCTCCACCTTTAAATAGACACGGATATTTTCTGGCCAATGTCCGCCTCTCCCTCTCCCTGGCACCCTCCTCTCCTTCCCAGTTTCCCCCTTTCATAAAATGTAGTTTATTGGAACCCAGGAATGACTTGCTGGGACCCTGCAGTCTGTGAATAGACTTGGAGCTTTTGATGGAGAAAGGAGCCTTTTTTCTTCCAGTATTTCTATCTTTGCTGTGTATGTTAGACTCAGATATATGTCTATGCATACTTGAAACTCATAATAAATAAATGTTGAAGAACAAAATACGATTAAGTAGGCCACTCAAACATCTGGCCCTTGGTGCAATAGCACCTCGCTGATCGCTACATCCATGTCTCACTAACTCTCTCTCACAATCTTCCCTGCGGTCACTCTGGACTCACTGAGTCGTTCCCTCACATTCACGTTCATGTACTCGTACTCATTCTCCTTAACTCTCTGATACTCAAACACACTAACACACATTTAGGTTCGCTTGGTCTCATTTACTCTCAATCACAACACATTCAAAGCCACAAACTGAAGCATGCACTGAAAAACAACTACTTGTTTTCTTTACAACCCTTGCTTCAGTTGCTGGAATCTTGGAGGCACCATGGCAGCAGCAGTACTTCGACATTGGAAGCAGCAAGGCACGATTACCAAACAGGAGCCAGACAGAGCAGTAGGGCCAGGATTAAAAGGTGAAGACCCACCTCAACCCCTCTCTCAGCTTCCTGATTGGACTGGAAGCACAGCCATAGCAGGAGTTGGAACAGTGGTTGACATCCATTCACTGCTGCTGTGTGTGGTTCCCCACTGGCCTCCGGAATGCACCATTGAGCACCCTGTCTTGTGCACCCTGATATCCCTATTTGAGCAGATATGTGATGCTTGAAGAATGTGCAGTAAGGCTGCTAAATAAAATAGATTTTGCCTGTGTGAGGGGATCCTAGTTGAATTGCTCCCTCAGACTTGCACAATTCAGACATTCACCCACAGTGTGTGTTTTTAACCACCAACCTGTAGAAAGACTGTCCCTCAACCACCTTCCTCCACTCACCATCAGGAGCCTGCAGTATTAATGAAAACACGAAAGCTGTGTTTTCATGAACACTATTAAGTTAAATAATTGGCAGGTATGGGCAAAGGCAAGAGCAGTAAGTGGCGGCTCGAAGGAGGTAGGGCTGCACCCGACACCCATATTAAGGAGCTGCCTTTGAGGCAAGCACGTCTTGGACCAGAACAGTATGGCAGGAAGCTGCATGTTGTTCGTCCTCTTGGCAACCAGCGTTTTAGTGGAGGCTGAAATGGTCCGTGGGCCACATCATTCAGAAGTCTAAATGCCTGTATCAGAAAATTGGTATGTCTCTTGTAAGACCCATGATCTGGCAGAGCGAAACTCTTCTTTTTAAGGATAAAAATATACACTACTGAGTAGGGAAAGAACACCTGTTTAAGTGGCAAAATAATTGAATTAGCACTCTGTCTCATAAATTAGACAACATGTCATCAAAAGTAACAACATCCTTATCAAAATAAAGCTACCGTTATCATCAGTAAAGGAATCCTTAATCCAACAATTACATCAGACATCTATCCAATATGAAGCATTTATGTATTCATGTATCACAGACCAAGCTTCTGGGTCAGCATATCGCTTCGCAAATAAAGTAGCCTAAGACCACTTAACATTTGTGGTAAATTAAGCTCACCTTTTTTCTGACCCAAAATGTAATTCTTTGTATGAAAACCAATGATCATCTTGTGTTGGCTTTTTTAACCTACATAGGTCCTCCTTAAACTGGAACACAAGCAACCCAGGACCAATTACGTCCTAGTTACCAGTGGCCGAGATTGAAACAAGCATTCCATAAATTCACCTGTTTGTTTACTGTGGAGGTAAAGAAAGTAAAGGGCAACCCAATAATCATTGAGAGCGTGGTTCTAAGTATACAGCAACAACAGCAATGCAAACAAGGGGGTAATAAAAAAAAACATCCTTTTAGACAACAGAATTTTTTTTAAACACCAAAGTAGAAAATCGTAACAAATCTCAATGATGTTTTGTACTCATTGCATATTGGACAAATTAAATTGAGAAAATAAATCCAGAGGCGTACTTATGAGATAAAATGGTTTAATTCTTTCCAACAGATTACAACAACCTATTTACGTAACCTATTTCTATTCAATAGATGGTGAAGGGGTTATTCTTTCCTACCATGCATGTTCTTTAGAAAAAGTTTTCTGAACAGGGGTTAGGTGAATGCTGGTTCACTCCTGCCCAAACTGAGTCTGTTGTAGAGAGTTATCCATTTGTATTAGGCCAGTCAGCCTTAGCGTGGTCTTTCCCCTAACCTTTTGCCTTCACTAATTCCTGTTTGGGTGAAGTCGTTTTTGTTGGCCGGTGAACTTTACCACTGCTAATCAGTGCTGAAGTTTGTGTGTTAACTGCCTAAAACATGATAAAATTGGCGTACACCCTGCTGCGTAATTGGGTGCTCTTCGCTTCATAATTTCAGTGACCCTGGTGATAGCACTGTGTGTTTTCACAAGGAGCATGCAAGCCTGTGCACACAGTTACTAGGGATACAATGGGAATGTGTGCTTCTTGAGATTTTTGGCTATAGGAAATTAAGACTTATACTGGCAAAGGCCCAGCAGCTCCTCCAAAAATAACACAATCCATGACAAAATTATGCTGTGGTTTTGGGTATGTGGCAAGGTGAAGTAACCCCGGGTCTTTTTTGTCTATTTTTAGTTTCTTTGGAGAACTTGAAGCTTCAGAAAACAACATAAGTAATTTTGTGTTTATTTACAGATGCACAAATCTCACACAAGCACAATTCACCAACTGATTTAGAACAACACTTATGCCTTCTACGTAGGACAGGTTTTAGCCAGTCAGCAAAGATGGCGTCACAATGGATGACTCATTGAAATAGGAGGAAAATGAGTTTTTGTTTTTAACCAAAGTTTGACTTTGCAAGGGCTTCTGAGTAAAATTATCTAGTGAGAGCCACACAAGTCATAAATCCCAGGACTCTCCTAGTTGCCTAGTTTTAAAAAGTGTGCATGCATGTTTGCTGAGACACTCTAGGTGTAGGCTGAGATAGGGCCCAAAACCCACAGCAACCTACGTTGCAAAAAAGAATCTGTTTTCTGTGGAAAAACATGAAGTGTCCAGGTTACATTGTGGGCCTTTTCCTGCCCAGGCACGAAGCCTACCTACACAAGTGAGATACTAATTTCATTGGGAGACTTGGGGGAATGCTAGGTAGTAAGAAATATGTGGCTCCCCACAGTTTCTAAAACTTTCAATCACAGAAATGTGAGGAAAATGTATGTTTTTAGTCAACGTTTATGTTTGCAAGGGCATCTGATTAAGAAACCTTGGCAGAATCATGCAAGGTCTGTAGCAGCAGATACTCCTTGTACTGCTTCCTTTAAAAGCCATCGCAATAGGGGGAAAATGTAGGGAGAAAAAGGGACCTGCTTGGGCTTCAGTCACATGCAGGCAACGTGAGCACTGGAGCACAAAGTGAAAACGGAAGCTAAAAGGTTAAAAAACCAGCTCCAGTTGAAGGACACCTCCCCAGATGTAAACCCTGAATAATATTTTGCGCGACTGAAAAGGCGGAAAAAAATACATAAAATAAATTGGGCGCTGCACTTTAAAAATAAATAAAAAGTAGCGTGGCGTGCCCTGCTGTTTTTCAAAAATATATTGTACATTTAGATGAAATTGTGCGATCCGCAGTCGCTATTGTTAAAGCTGAAGAGCGGTGTGCTGCACTGCTGATATTAAACGTATTAATTTGCACAGCTGAAACAATACATAAAATAAAGCGCGGTATGCTGCGCTGCTTTTTAAAAACATGCATTGTGCAGCTTATATTAAATATATGTTGTGTGCAGTCGGAAGATCGAGTTAGGTGAGCTGCACATAAGAAAAAAAAGGTGCGGCCACTATCATTGCAGCTGTACAAAAAACATATAAGGCCTGTTGCACTGGTTAAAAAAAAGCGGTTGCAGGAGAGCATGTCCTGCCTACAACAGCAGGCAGGAGAAAGTAATTTAAGAATAAAGTGCTCACAGACTAATTAATACATCCAAAGTAACACATGTAACAGGGGTAGTCCTCGTAGGAGGTTACACCAGGGGTAAAGCAGGTACTAAAAAGGGACTATAAAAGCTACCATTTACAAAAACCAGTAATAGGAGCCAATGGAAAGATGGGTGGAAAATTGGTGGAGCTTAAAGGCCATACTTGAATACAGCATGTCATAAGGAGACAGCACACGTGCTGCCTAGGCAAGACATAAAAAGGGGTCCGTTTTCTGAGGAAAAATGTGATGCATCAATGTTGCGTTTTGGGACTTCGTTTTTTGGGACTTCTCCTGTCGCAGGACCCGGGCCTACCCACACAAGTGAGATGCCATTTTTAGGTCTCGCCTAGCCAGCGCGCATGCGCTGCTCTAGCAGGGCCTTTAGCCATCGTTCTTCACTTTTCAAGCACTGCACTCATGCTTGTGGCGGCATCCACCTTGCGGGAGCAAGCAGCGGCGCGCCATAAGCACGAGTACAGTGCTTGAAAAGTGAAAACTGCTCTCCCAAGCCCGCACGCGCACCACTCGTGGGCTCACCTCCTGCTTCCCCTCTAAGTTCACGGTCTGCTTTTCAGGAGTGTGGGGTCACAGTGCCCCCTCTCCCTCCTGTGGTACTAACAGGGATCGATGACGCGGGGCTGCGTCATCACCGGCTGCTGTGATAGAGGCACCACACTCGAGGGATCTCCTCTCTTCGGTACTGGACAAGAACAGCCAGCCACCCACAGCCGCCGAGATTCTGATTTAAAGGCGCAGGAGTCCCATTACTCAAGACTGTTTTTTCAGAGGTGAAAACAAGTGGAGGGGCTAAGTGCCACCCACCTAGTTGCAGCCTTTCTCTCTTGCTCCACGCCAAACTTTTCTCCCCCATTATCTCGGAATCTCTTTCTATGTTTCAATGGTTTCTCTCTCTATCAGTCTCTCTCCACTGTCTCTTTCTCTTCCTCACTTATCATGAACTCTCTTTCTCTCTCCCTGACCATCGATTTTTCGCTCTATGCACGCCTCTCTCACTGTAGCTCTCATGTCTCTCTGTACCTGTTAATCGCCCATTATGTGCCCGTCTTCTCCTCTCTCTATTTCTGCCTACCTCATGGTATCTCTCGCCTCCTCTCGGTGCCTCTCCGTTTATCGCGGTCTCGCTTTCTTATCTCCTATTCTCTTCTGTTGCTTCGCTATTTGCTGCTGCGTCACATTCTCAGTCCTCTGACAGCGTTCCCAAGCGGTAACAGAAGCAGTATTTAAATGTGGCTTTGCTGCTCTCCCAAGGGAGGAGGCCAAGAGAAACCAAAACAGAGAAACCAAAACATCATCTAAACGTTATCTAAAGTATGCTTTGCTTTTGCGAAACAAAAAGCAGACCCAGACTTAGTTTCAAAGTGCATTTTGGGAATTCCACTGGAAAGCCTTATACAATATTTTGTTCCATATTGACTTGGGTCTTGCTATCAGCGGAAACCAGGTCCATGCAGGATCACTGGATGTTGTTCCCCACACTCCTAACATTTTAAACTGCGAAGGGGAACTTTGTGGTCAGAAACAGGCAGAGTTTTAAATGGACTGTCTGGTACTGAGCACCTGCACTTCTTTTACTTGAAAGAGAGTGTTCCTGCCCTTCTCTGCACTCTTGCAGTACATTTAATGGGAAGTACCCGCACTTCTCAGGAGAAAACAAGTACTGTGGATAGTGAGTACCTGCACCTCTACATTTCCAATTAAAGCACTTGAAAAAGCAAGAGGTTTCATCTTCAGAATGAAATTAATTGGATTAGGTTATGTTAATTGTCACTCTAAGCTGTCTGCATGGTGTACTGTAGCAGTACTCTGTGGTGCCTGGACGGAGAGTTGCTGCCTGGTTATGGGATGCACACACCAATAAAAGCGAGCATCATTGTGCTAGGATTATATTAGTGGAGTTGTAACCGTTGTATGTGTGCTTTCGTCTGTGTGTGTACTTCAATGCTTACTGTTTGGTGTGCGTCATCTTTGTGACGTCAGTTGCACAAAGGAGTTTCATGCCAGTTATAGTGCCAAAAAGACATCCTACATGGGAAAGGCACTAGCAAGCAGAAAACAAGCATTGGCATAGCCAATAGGTCTCACCGTTGGGACCTTATTAGTGTAGCCATGCAACAGGTGATGTTGCACCAAGGATATTGTGCTGGATAACTAAACACGTATAAGGTCCCAAAGGCGAGACCTATTGGCTATGCCAATGCTTTTTATTGAGAGACTTGGAAAGTGTGGTAGGAAATGTGTGGGTTCCCACAGACTCCAGAACTTTTCATCATACAAATGTTAGGAAAACGTACTGCAGCTATTATAACAGTAACATTATTTCTTGATAGAAATAATATATTCGCGACACAACCGCCACAGACATGTAAGGGCCAGCTTGCAGAGCTTTCCTTCCGATTAACACCCATTCCTATAACGTACGCTAAATACACTGTAGAGTCAGGGGATTGAACAAGGAGAGACAAATACAACAAGCACTGGCAAAGCTAAAAGGTCTGTGTTGAACATGCTACCACATGCAGTGTAAAGGGGAAGAACAGAGGGCGGGAAGAAGATATGAAAAGGTGAAAGGTGGGGGAACAAGGAGTAAATGACAGAAGGAGGGAATGGCAAGCGAGAGAAACAAAAGGGTGACAGGTGGGGGAATGAGTTGCGTGCGGGAGAGAGGGGGAAGGAGGAGCAAGAAGAGGCACAGATAAAGACACAGCAGGGAGCCATTAGAATAAAAGTCAACATCGAAGGGAACTCCATACTCGACCCCTCCCTATCCGGATTCCGCACCAACCACAGCGCCGAGACTGCCCCACTCGCCAACACAGACGACATCCGCACCCTCCTCGACCAAGGCCACACCGCTGCCCTGATCCTGCTTGACCTCTCTGCAGCCTTCGACACAGTCTCCCATCACACTCCCACTGCCAGACTCCAAGGCGCCGGCATAGAGGGAGCCACCCTCGACTGGCTCCGCTCCTTCCTCACCTGCAGAACCCAAAGAATCAGACTCACGCCCTTCCTCTCTGAACCCACAGAGATCAACTGCGGAGTGCCCCAGGGATCGACGCTCAACCCCACGCTCCTAAACATATACATGGCCCCCCTCACCGCCATCGTCAGACAGCTAGGGCCCAGAATAGTATCCTGCGCCAATGACACCCAGCTCATCCTCTCCCTCACCAAAGACCCCCACACCACCATACTCCGCTTCCAGGAAGGAATAAAGGACGTTGTATCCTGGATGAGCTCCTGAAAAATGAAACTGAGAAGCAGGAAAAAATACAATCAATTCTATATTTAATGATTACATGAATTAATCATTGATAAAACTCAAAAAAATTCTGTTTGAGCAACAGCTGCCAGAAGCTCAACTCGGAGAAGACAGAAGTACTTGTCCTCGGACCCTCCCCCTTGCATGGGACAACACCTGGAAGCCCACCGCACTCAGCAGCCACCTCCCACCCCCCACAGACCACGCCAGGAACCTCAGCATAATACTCGACTCCTTCCTCACAATGACCCGCCAGCTCAACGCCGTCGTCTCCACCTGCTTCAACACCCTCTGCATCCTTCGCAAGAACTTCAAATGGATCCCCCTGAATCCCGAAAGACCGTCAACGATGCACTCATAACCAGCAGACTGGATTATGGGAACAAATCCCTGCTCTGCAAGCTCCAGACCATACAGAACACCTCTGCCAGACTCGTCCTCGGCATCCCTCAACATGAACACATCACCCAACACCTGCGAGACCTCCAATGGATCCCCGTCAAGAAGAGTAACCTTCAAGATACAAATGCTACCACAACACCGGACCCCAAAATCTCAATGAATCTCCTTCCACGTACATAAGAGAAATCTCCGATCCACCAACCTCGCCGAAACCCCGCACATCCCCACAGTTAGAACGGGTGGAAAAGCCTTCTCCTACATTGCGTCAAAGACATGGAACGAGCTCTCTATCAACATCAGACACACCCCCACTCTGCACACCTTCAGGAAGAGCCTCAAGACCTGGCTCTTCGGCTGAACCAGAGCTGCCTGTCCATTCCCACGCCTCCCAACAGCGCAGGATAAGAGCTGCAAATGCATAATAAAACGATGCAAGAGCACCATTTTATTTTACATTTGCTGTTTCTTGTTTAAGCAAAACTCTTTAAAACCTACCATAAAGCAAAAGTCAAGGAAAGAAAACAAGACAATACGTGTTTCAAGTATGTTCCTAGTTGCACTTTCTAAGGCTGAATAAACTTGCATTGCCATTCTCGAATGTAGGAGCAAATTTATTAAAATTACTCAACTTTAATTTTTTACAACTCCTCTCCCCTGCATTAGCATTACCATTTTAAATAACCTATTAATTTTTAAGACAACAAATTGACTTACATGGTGTTTTGCCACGTTACAATGAAGAAACGTTGCTTTTAACGTTAATATGCAATACAAAATGTAAGTTCAAAGTACACCGTTGCGGTGATGATCTCACGTGAAGGACGAACCATCATTGTGAAAAAGCTCAATGTACTGCGATGGGCTTCACTGGGGAATTGCCTTTCACTCATAACTGAGACCATACTGCCATCATCAGACAGAAATAGATCTCTGCAGCAACCTGTGAACTGCTGTGTTATAATGTATTCTGGATGGAGGCTTGGAATGCCAACAACCCCAGAGTGTTGATTTACAAGTAATGTACTGAACTATCAAAGACTCGGAGCGTCATTTTTCTGGCAATATAAATAATAAACCTAGAAATATAAATGAAGAGGGCATTCAAGATATTCAAATTCAGCCCTAAGGAACCTGAAAAATTCCGAGACGAGTATCAAGGTCTTTTTACTTTATATTACGAAAATAATACGGATAGCGTGCAAGCGAATAATCCTAAACCTGTCAAAGGTGTTACTTTTAGGCAGTGTAATGTTAGGTGCGGTCTTCAAAATGATTAAATCACAATTACAAATGGAGCTGGTCAAAAAAATGTGCCAGGTGGAGAAGGACGAAAAAGCTTTGTAATACGAAAGGCGACAAGGAAACACAGAGTAAGGTATTTAAACACGACGGAAAGCAAATAGAGGCAGAGACCAGACTCAATTTTACATCAGTACTAGAGGTCGACGAGATTGGCTCTTAAAGACCGGATACGAGCCGAGCCCTAAAAATGTTTCCAATGTAATTATTAATAAACATCACTTAAAATATGATGCAGTCTCTTCAAAATTGGATAAAGTGTATTTCTTTAACACGTGTAAGCTTTGACGTTTATATGTCACATTATAGTACTGAACTGAGAAGTACTTATTAAAAGTGATAGATTTTAAACGTGAACTTAGAACCATTCCTGCCCCGACAGTACCTTTAGTGAACCAAGAGGCAAGCAGTTGTAATGTGAACCCTGTAGGTGGCCCAGATTACTTTAAAGCAACATTTTAATACTACAACAAACATCATTGATTTTTGTAAAGTTAAGTACTCACTCATGTATAATAGTGCTATTGAAGGCCAATCTGAAGATAAAAGAGTTTTGTAAGACAAAAAATGTACCTAAGATCACACAATTTAAGCAGGGAAGCTGCAATTTACTCAGATTTTCTGATTTTGCTTTGTAAAAATCAGCCACTAAACGGGTATCTATTTGTCGCTCCTTTTTATGTTAATGTTTTGATTTTATCTCATTGTGCATTTCCTGCACTTTTGTATAGGGTAAATACTACACGAAGATACTGGAGCATTTTACATGAGCATCAGCTACATTACACAAGGTCAGATTCGTTTCTTTAAGCATGTTGAGATTACGTGATTGTCAAAAATCACATGATGTTTATTTAGCAGACGCCGAGATACAAACCTGGTTCCCAGTACCAAAGTACCTTTGGCCTTAATGCCACACCCTGGGTACAGCAAGGGTGGCAGACAGAACCCACATCAAAGCTCAGCTTGTTGTGGGCAGGAGGTTCCAACAGGGCCTCGAGCTGAGCTACACCCAGGCTTCAGGTAGAGCTACCAGTCTACCACATTATCTTCCACAGCCCCCATCACCTCACAACTGTTCTCCATAATCATTGGTGTTGCACCCAAACTCAACACTATACTGAATAAAATCACCTCACTATGAAAAGACTCAAACATTTGCTCCAACTCACTTCCTAACCTCACAACGACAACAAACACTAGGCCTGCTGCTAGCATGCACCTAGACTCTTCTACACAATATTGCCATTTGTTTTCTCACTGAAGCTTGGCTAAACGGCCACTTGGCTCCCATTATCTATCTCTTCATACCACCAGTCTTCTCAATCTTTCACTGCAACCGTAAGGATCGTATTGGTGGCAGATTAGAAAACTTCCCCCAAACTGTAATATGCTTAATACCCTTCCACACAGCTGAATACTCTATCTTCGAATATACAGGAGTTGATCTTTCCTCTGAGGACTTCAACCCTATCAAATTTCACATAATTTTTCACATTCATGGCGAAAAAACTACAATTCTTTGAGGATCTAACAGACTTAACACAAAACTCCCTGAATGACATCACATATAATATAACTGGAGACTTAAACCTGCACTTGAAACATACCAAAGATAAAATAGTACAAGCCTTATCCACCGTCTTTAAAATGAAAGTCCTCACTCAACACAACAAAATACAAACTTTCATCAAAGCCTCCACCTTTGACGCAATCAACCCCAATACTGTATTCCTCCAGTCTATCCTTCCCACAGACTGGACCGGCTGCCACGTAATTCTATTATATCTCAATGCAAACCAAACTAAGCTCCACACCAAAACTAATCATCCTAAGCACTGAGCGAGGATCATGCCCTAAATCCCTCAATCAAAGTTAGAATCCTTAATCAGTTCCCAAATTCTGCCCCCTCCTGACCTTACCTTGGCCAATAACCTCATCTCACACTATAACACAAAAATAACAGAACTCCTAGACACGATGGCCCCTTTCAAATAAAAAAACAAACAAGAAGCATACCCGTCAAATCTTGGTTCAATAAAGACCTTAACACAGAGAGACCACTCTGGCTGGCTGAAAGAACCTGGAGACAACAACCCTCACTGACCCATCTCTCCCTCGCCTCCGAGCTGAATGCCTAAAACACAAAAAACATATCTATAGAGAGAAATCATCTTTTTTCCGAGCCCAACTTGACCACCCGAGAACCAGACCGAAAGACCTCTTCAGCATCATAAACCAGCAAACCTCCTCCTTCCTGCAACCTCCAACTATTAACTCTGCTCAGCGCTGAAAAAACAACAAGCATCAAACTCTCATTGGACTGCCCTCAGCCCCCCATCCCTGCACAAAAGATCCCCCCTCTACCAAAGACAGTCACCCCACTTCCTCAGTTTCAATCAGTGGTAGTCCACCCCCCCCCCCCCCCAAACTCACCCCCTCAACGAGATAAAAAACCAACCACAATTACATACAGTTGAAAAGAAAAATGCAAATTAACCAGTATGCATCTGTTCTTGGCATGTAGAGCTGTAGATTCACATGCTTTGCATAGCCTGTCATCTAGTATTGGGTCCAGTTGTTTGCACTTTGTTTTTCTTCTAAGAAATCTTTTCCAGTCACAAGGTGGGTGACTCCTCCTTTCGGTTATAGTGCGCATGGTTATCGACTCCATTGTTAGATTGTTTTCCCGCAGAGGGTGATAATGGAGTTAGTGAGAGTAGTAGAAAGAGATGTCCATTTATATATGTATCTAACTAAGATGTCACTGCAATAGGTATAGATACCTGGGGAGGAGAGTGGGCGCATGTGAAACTACAGCTCTACATGCCAAGAACAGATGCATACTGGGTAAGTAGCATTTTCCGTTTGATGCATGTGAGCTGTAGATCACATGCTTTGCATAGACTATATAGCAATTATCTCCCAAAGCGGTAGCTAACCTGTAGCTGTTGCAGTCGTTTGAAATAGTGCATGTAAAACTGCTTGGCCCACACTAGCTTGCTGTCTTGCTAACACATCTACACAATGGGGTTTTGTGAATGTGTGAGGTGTAGATCATGTTGCAGCTTTGCAGATGTCAAAGGGTATATTTCGTAAGAATGCTATAGAAGCCCATTGTTTGCGTGTGGAGTGAGCTCTAGGGGGAATTGTCAATGTTAATTTTGCATAGCATGTTTGAATGCACTTGACTATCCACCGTGCAATACCTGATTTTGATATGGGATTGCCTTTATGTGGTGGAGGAAAAGCCACAAAATAGTTGTTTTGTCTTACGGGAAGGTTTTGTCCTTTCTATGTAGTAAAGTAATGCTCTTTTCACATCTAAGGTGTGCAAAGCACGTTCTGCCACAGAATCTGGTGGAGGGAAGAACATGGGCAACTCAACAGATTGGTTGATATGAAAGGCAGAAATGACCTTGAGGTAGAAATTTAGGGTTGGTCCGAAGAACCACTTTGTTTTGGTGTACTTGTAAAAATGGTTCTTCTATGGTTAGTGCCTGAAGCTCACCTACTCTCCGCAGTGCTGTGATAGCTATGAGGAAAGCTACCTTCCAAGTGAGAAATTGCAGCTCACATCTGTGCAATGGCTAAAAACATGGACACCTCAGTCTGGGGAGGACAATTTTGAGATTCCACACTGGAGCAGGTGGAAGTCTTGGCGGAATGACTTAAGTTCCTCCATAAATGCTGTAATTACAAATGTTGTCTATTCTGGAGGTATATCACTATTGCAGCTAGATGTAAGCGTGTGGATGTGTACGCTAAATTTGAACGCTGCAGATGTAATAAATAGCATATAATGTTTTGAAATGAAGCATCAATCTGGTTGATTTGATTGTTATTACAGTATATCACAAACCGCTTCCACTTTGCTGCACAACAGGCTCTTGTGGTAGGACGTCTAGCCTCTTTGATGATGTTCATACAGTCTGGCGGGAGATTGAGGTAGCTAAACTACAAGACTTCAGGTGCCAGATTGTAAGGTTGAGATGACTGGGATCTGGATGTCTCATCTCTCCATGACTCTGCTTGAGGAGATTGGGTGTGAGATGTAGTTTTTGGTGAGGAACTACTAACAGCTCCGACAGGGTTGCGAACCAGGGTTAACGGGGCCATGTGGGAGCAACTAGGATTAGTGTCAGGGATGCTTGTCTGAGTTTCCGAACCACTAATGGAACGAGTGAGAGAGGCGGAAAAGTGTAGGCAAATATCACTGACCAATTCATCCATAGTGCGTCGCCTCTGGACAATGGGTGTGGATACCTATATGCAAAGCTTGGGCATTTTGCGTTTAGTTTGTGGCAAACAGATCTATGTCTGGAAAGCCAAACATCTGAAAGAATGGGAGGAGAACTTGAGGGTGGAGTTCCCATTTGTGGATCTGTTGTCTTTGACGACTGAGTAAATCTGCAATCTAATTGTTTACTCCTGGAAGGTGTTCTGAGAGGAGATACATTTTGTGACGTATGGCCCATCTCCAGATTGTCTGTGCTAGTTGTGACAGCTGGAGAGTGTGTGTCCCCCACACCCCCGCGGTTTTGTATGTAGTACATTGCTGTCATGTTGTCTGTACGAATCAGGACAGCGTTGCCTACTAGATGAACCTGAAATGCTTTGAGCGCTAGAAATATCGCTAGTAGCTCTAGATGATTTATGTGAAGCTGCTTTTGCCGTAAGCTCCACATGCACTGAATTGTGTGAGTCTGGGGATGAGCTCCCCAAACAGTGAGCAATGTGTTTACTGTTGGCACTATCTGAGGACCTGGGTTGATTAAGGGCAACCCTTTTGAAAAGTTTTGTGTATTCCACCACTGCAGAGAGGGATGGGTGCGGCCGGCCACCAACACTAGATCTGATAACACACCATGAGCTTGGTTCCACTGACGTGACAAGCATTTCTGCAGGTGACGCATTTGAAGTCTTGGGTAAGGGACTATTAGGATAGAAGACACCATCATCCCTAGTAACTGCATGAACACTCCAGCTGGCAAGGAGTGTTGAGGTTGAAACAGAGTCTACATATTGCGGACTATGGCCGGTTTGGGGTAGGCCAGAGCCTTTTGTGTATCTATAGTGGCTCCCAAATACTCTGGTGTGTTGGATGGTTGGAGATGGGACTGACAGATTTACTGTGAATCCAAGATCGTGGAGCAACTTCACTGTTTTGTGAGTGTGACGTAGACAGCTTTGTTGCGAGCTGGCTTTTATGAGCCAATCGTCTAAGTATGGGCAGAAGTGAGTGAGCTGTCTTCGTAGATGAGCTGCGACTACTGCCAGGCATTTGGTGAAAACCCTGGGTGCGGTAGTTACTCCGAATGGGAGCACCTTTAATTGATAATGCTGGCCTGCTACCACAAACCGGAGGTATTTGCTATATGAGCATGGTGTTTTGGGATATGGAAATAGGCGTCCTCTAAATCCAGAGTGGACAGAAAGTCACCTTGCTCTTCAGTGGGAGCACTTGTTGGAGTGCACCATATGAAAGTGGTCCAACTAAATGTATAGATTTAGTTCTCGGAGGTCTAGTATAGGCCTGAGAGTGGTGTCCTTTTTGGGAATTAAGAAGTACAGGAAGGATACACCAGGTGAGATGTTCTTGTGACATTGCATGAGATCTTGTAAGAATGTTTGGGGAAGTGTCTCATATTGGATAATCTGTAGAACCTATTTGTCTGAGGGGATTGTAATCCAGACAGGTAGAAATTGGGAGAGACGTCCCCCAACAGGAGTGGAATGATAGGGGGTAGCGGAAGGAAGTCACTGCTTGTTATTTGCGAGGGAGGTGGGTGTTGAGCTGTCGCTGCCTTTTCCCTTACCATTGTTTACTCTAAACCCACCTCTAAAATAGCCTCTCGATGCTGGCGATTGGTTGTTACCCTTGTAAGAAAAGGAAGGATTCTCTGTGGATATATTCTTGGAGCCACCCCTGTAAAAGGAGCGACAAAAGGATCCCCTATTTGAAGGTAACTGCAAAGACCCCATGTACTTGGCGACCTCAGTGTCTTTTTTCAGCGAAGTGTCAACTGCTGGGCCAAATAGGTGTTCCTTGTCAAATGGTTGGTTGAGAATAGAGGCTTCCACCTCAGGTTTGAATCCTGACTTTCTCAACCAAGCATGCCTGTGTAGCAGTACGCTGGTGTTTACTGTGCGGGCGGCTACTGTGTCTGCTGCATCTAAGGCGCACCTGATGGAGGTCAGGTGATAGTGATGGTGGTGAATTTATGGGTGTGATGAGTATATTTGGATCAGTGGGCAAAGGAGGTGGAATAAAAGTGGAGAAGGGTTAGTACCCACACTTTTTCTCTTCAGAGGAATGTGGTAAACCTCCTGCAGGCCCATTTTCGTTTTCTCAGGTAGTTTGGCATGTACATGTCCAATGTATGGATGTATTACCATTTTTTTCTGTTTCGGATCTGAAGGTGGAACATCGAACTGAGGCTCTTTTGGTGGAGTCTTTTTGTCTTTGGTTGCCGTTTTCAGAGTCAAAAGTTTCGGCTCCGAAGATTTACTCTTCTGTAACGGTGGAATGGTTACCAAGACATGCTTTGGTTTCGGCTCAGCACTGGCATGGGGCTGACTCGAGCCAAGGCTTTTCCTTGTGTTTCAGTGCTGGGCCCGAGGGTGGGGCGCCCGAAAATTTGTCTCAGTGCTGACCTTGGCCCGAAGATAGAGGAAGGACCGCAGCCTTTATGGTCTTGCGTTGCTGGGGCAAGAGGGTTTCTGTACTCGCGGTACGCTGACCCGGTATAACTTGCTCCTCTTTTTCCATGTCGAAGTCGGCCTCAGACACAGAGATGTGTGCTGCTTCTTCGGTTCCTGGAGCATGTAGTTCTTTTCTATCGGAATTTTCGACAAAGATGTCCTGTGTGGAGCTACCCTGATGTTGCATTTCGTGAAGTCGAGCACGGCGGTCACGGAGCGTCTTCTTCAATCGAAACTATCAGCACACATCTCAGTATTTTTCGTTGTTTCCCAGGAATAGGCAGAGGTTGCATACTTCGTGCAAGTCGGTGCGCAGAAACTTAGCGCAACACCCGGGACAGAGCTTGAATGGAGTTCGTTCCATTGACTGCTAGCGAGCCCGGCGCAGGTAGGCCCAAAGGTCCTACACAAGTTTTCCGATTGAAGGTCTTTGAGTCAAAACGATACACGGAGAATGGGAAACCCGTTCGAGAAACAATACCGTTGAGGGTAGTGGATTGCGCGTCGGAGGGAACCCAAGAAACAGTGCCGAACCGCACAATTCACATCCGAACCCGATGGTGGTAATAAACAATCTAACAATGGAGTTGATGCCAATGCGCATGATCACAGAAAGGAGGAGTCACCTAGCTTGTGGCTGGAAAAGACTTCTTAGAAGACCGAGAAAGTGCAAACATCCAGACCCAAAACTAGATGGCAGGCTATGCAAAGCTTGTGATCTACAGCTCACTTGCCTCCAACACAATGTTTCCTGAACCAAATTTGAAAACACCACTGAAGACATCAAAATACTTGCAAGCATGAGGTAGACATTCCATTTCTCTGACCCTCTTCCCTTCTCTCTCGAAAAAAATCTTAGACACATCATCTCCCCAACATGGACTAAAATCATTAACTCCTCCCTATCCAGTGGCTCTATGCCAACCTCCCATAAACTCGGGCAAGTCAACCCCCTCATCAAAAAAAGACTCCTACCTGAACAATCCTAATATTTACAGAACCATAACCAAATTACCCCTCCATGCCAAAACTATTAAAAAATGTGTGCTCTCACAACTTAACAACCATATTGAAAAATATGTATAACTGGGTTCAGCAAAGACTGCAGTACCGAGCCTGCAATCCTGAACAACACAGATGGCCTACACAGATCTCTATACGATGATCAGGCCTGCCTCTGAATCCTCTTGGACCTCTCCGCGGTTATTGGTACAGTAAACCACACAATTCTGCTAAACACACTCTCACAACATGCAGGCATTAACACTACTGTCCTTGAGTGGTTTGCATCATACCTCATCCCACTTACCAATTCCACCTTTAAAGCAGCATCAGTCCCACAAAGAGTTACCCAAGGATCAATCTTATCACCTGCCTTGTTTAATCTCTATAAGGAACCCCTGGCCAGCAATCATGAAACAAGCCAAAATGTCCTACCATCTCTACGCAGAGGACACACAACTCTACATTAAAATCTTGTTATCTAAAGACATTGAGCACCTAAAGAACACACAGTCCATGATACAATCCTGGCTGACCAAAAATCACTTAAAGCTTAACCCCAACAAAAGCTAACTCCTCCTCATCCAACCAAAAGGAAAGTTCTATCCTGTCCACAACTGGCTCCACAACCTAACTGCACTCAACTTCAAAAAAAATAAAAATATATATATACATCACAGATATATCACAGATATATATATATATATATATCTCCAAATCTGTGAAGTCACTAGGGATTACACTGGACAAAAACCTGGACATGAAAGACCATATCAATGTCTTGACAACAAGTGCCTTCTACACATTGAAATAACAAAAATAAGAGAAAACAAACCTTCATCCCCATTGAAGGTTTAAAGACTACAAGCCCTAGTTCTCTCCAAGCTGGACTACAGTAACACAACTATTACCGATACCCCAAAAACCTACCTTATCTCAATGAAATCCACACTCAGTGCAGCAGCTAGATCCCTCTCCGGGTAGAGCCACTATAACCACATTTCTCCCACACAAACTCAACTGGCTAACTATTGAAGCAAGAAGTATTTTCAAAATGACCTGCATAAGCCACAAAGCGCTCTACACTAAAAAAACCTATCTACCTTGCAAAATAAACTTTCAAAATCTGGCCGAATGAGGCCTTTGCAAAGCTCAATCTTCTCTTGATTCTGCCCAAATTTAGGGGAAAAAAAAAACTTTACTCACCTGCTTATTCTTCGTGAATGCGCCTAGAATTTGGAATGCTCTGCCACAGGATCTACGCACCACTCAATCATTCCTACGCTTCAGAAAAAACTTCAAACTACTTCTCAACAAATACCTGAACCCTACCTCATAAAATAATCTGTGTCCCTGGATACTCTTCCCCACTCAACCAAAGAAGAGTCTGATCTTCTCCGCCTCTTGAAATAACTGTTCATCTACTCCTTCTTATCACACACCAACCTACCATCACTAACGCCAAACTATTTTGCCCATCTACTACGCCAACTACTGTATATTATTAATCTGTGTTTTTCTCCAATGTATCCATTGTATATGTTGCTGTGCACATAATTTCGAGTAACGCTTGTTACCCAAAATGTTGTTACCCCACCACATTGCGTAATTACATGCAATTCATGGCCAAAATGTATCACAAGTGCACTGGGACAACATGAACGACCAGAACACAACTGGCTACCATTTGCTTAATTTTTTTCAGTGCAAACTGCACCCATTTCATTCTAAAATACAGCTCAAAATGCCAGTTTTGCATTTTGCATAATTCTTTCCAATTTTGTTTTTGAATTATGCAAAAGAAAATTAAGTTCATTTCACACTCATAATTGTGACAATTTAGTTGTGCTGTGATAACTTAAATATCAGCTTTCAGAATACAGTATAAGAAATGCGTTACTTACCTGTAACTGCAGTTATCCAGTATTAGTGTCTTTCATAGATTCACATGCCTGAATCATTCCCCGTCGTCGAGACGGGAGCCTCCGGTACATAAAAAAGTAATGTCCTAAGACATACATAAAGAGAATAGGTCTAAGGGTCTAACCTTAGTAACCTATCTAGGTCCTTATGCAGGAAGGACCAAATAGAGTAGGCTCCAGGGTCCCACCTTGGTAGCCTATCTGCGTCCTTTTGTAAAAAAGGACCAAAACAAAAGGAACAACCAATCAGCTACTACCTCCCTCTAGAACCTTCCTGTGAGGAGCCTCAGTCTCTCAGATTTTCGTACGCACCAAGTTGGATAGGTGTAAACCTGTAGAGAGAGGTGAGTCCTTCCAGGGGAGGCGGGAGGGTGCATGTGAATCTATGAAAGACACTAATACTGGATAACTGCAGTTACAGGTAAGTAACGCATTTCTTATCCAGTATTTGGGTGTCTTTCATAGATTCACATGCCTGAATCAGAGTAGCAAGCAATACAATATGCACATTCTGTGAAGATACAGACAGTATATTACTGCAAGAAATGAACATTTGTGACTGTAGGAAAAAAACAACAGCATACAATGTCATGCAGAATCTAGTAACAAAGAAATGTGCATACCAGTCAAGGATGGTGGGAAGTAGGAGGGCTCACCTCACTGGAATAGATGGCGAAGCACTGCTCTGCCCACTGCTGCGTCTTTCGTCAGCTCAGCGTCCAAGCAGTAGTGCCTGGTGAAGGTATGCGGGGACTTCCAGGTCGCCGCTCTACATATGTCTAGGAGTGGCACTCCAGCAAATAGTGCCGCAGACGTAGACATGGCTCTGGTGGAGTGGGCTTTGGCCCGTGAGTCCAGAGGTCTTCCTGCCTTCTCGTGGCAGAGAGTTATGGCTGAGGAGATCCATCGTGATATGCTCTGTTTAGTTAAGGGCATGCCTTTCCTAGGCCTGCTGAATGCGACAAAGAGTTGGGATGACTTCCTGAATTGTCTTGTTCTGTCAAGATAGAATTTTAGGCATCTTTGAAGGTCTAAAGAGTGCAGTGATCTCTCAGCCGGGGTAGATGGGTTCGGAAAGAATGATTTAAGAACCACCGGCTCATTAAGATGGAAGTCCGAAGGGACTTTGGGTATGAAACGTGGGTTGGTACGCAGGATGACTCTGTCCTCCTTGAATTGAAGGAATGGGTCCTGGACGGAAAGGGCCTGTAGCTCGCCTACTCTTCTGGCCGAGGTCAGAGCAAGTAGGAGGGCTGTCTTCCACGACAGGAATTTTATGTCAGACTTGTGGATAGGTTCGAAGGGATGTTTCATCAGCTGGTGAAGAACTATGTTGAGCTGCCACGTTGGAGGGACAGGTTTTGGTCTAGGGAAGGACCTAAAGAGGCCTTTCAGAAATTGCTTAATGAGTCTGTCCGCCCACAGAGAGGGGCCCCTAGAAGTTCGAGTGAACCTAGAAATCGCTGCCAAGTGGACCTTGATGGACGCATGGGCCAGGCCTGAGTGCGCCAGGTGTAGAAGGTATGGCAGGAGTTGTTGGGGAGTGACCCGGAAGGGGTGTAGACCCTCCTTTTCACACCAGATGCAGAAGCGTTTCCACTTGAGAGTATAGGTCTTTTTTGTGCTGTTAGCTCTGGCGTTGGACAGGACATCTTTGCACTCTTGTGGGATGTTTAGATGGCTGAACTCACGGTAGTCAGGAGCCAGGCTGACAATTTCAGAGGGCCCAGGTTCGGGTGGAGAACCTGCCCGTGAGACATCGTGAGCAGGGTTGGGTGACTGTGAAGACGAAGAGGTGGGTGGACGGATAGACGGTGGAGCTCCGTGTACCAGTGCTGCCTCGGCCAGGATGGGGCGATGAGGATTAGAGTGCAGGGCTCCGATTTCATTTTCCTGATTACTCTGGGTATCAGTGGGAATGGCGGAAAGGCGTAAGCAAACACGTTCTGCCAAGCTATTGAAAATGCATTCCCTAGAGTTCCTGGTTGGGGAAGCCTGCTTGCGAAGCTTGGGCATCTGGCGTTCTCCCTGGTGGCGAAGAGGTCTATCTGTGGTGTCCCCCACTTCGTGAAGATGTGGTTCAATGCACTCTCGTCTAACTCCCATTCGTGGGATAGGGACTGTTCTCTGCTGAGGGCGTCCGCCAGGACATTGTCCTTGCCTGGAACGTATTCGGCTTTGAGGGTGATGCCATGTTGTAGAAGCCAGTTCCAAACTCTCTGAGATTCTCGAGAGAGAGATAGCGAGCGCGTCCCGCCCTGTTTGTTCAGGTAGTGCATAGTCGTGGTGTTGTCCGTCCTGACTAGCACTGGGGAGTTTCTGATGCGCGGGAGGAACGATTGGAGCGCCAGGAAGACCGCCCGTAGCTCTAGAATGTTGATGTGGAGCTTGGACTCCTGTGGCGACCATTTTCCGTTGGTCTGCAGTTCTTGTAGGACTGCACCCCAGCCCTCCAAGGATGCATCCGTGGTGATGATATGTGGTTGCGCCGGAAGCAGGAACGGTAGTCCTTGCGACAGGTGTTTGTCTGAAGTCCACCATTGTAGACTGTTGATTAGATGTTGAGTGACTCGTAAGCGGTCCTCGAAGGATCCCTTCGCTTGTGTCCATTGTTTTGACAGTTCTTCCTGAAGGGGGCGCATTTTTAGGCGGCAGTGAGGGATGAGAAGGATACATGACGACATCATGCCAAGGAGCGATTTGAAGAGGCGGACGGTCAGAGACTGTTTGGATGCCACTGACTTGGCCAAGGAGATGAGTTTCGACTTTCTCTCCTGTGATGGAAAGGCCTTCGTGCAATCCGTGTCCAGGGTAGCTCCTAGGAAGGTGATGACTCGAGCTGGTGTCAGGGATGACTTTTCCCTGTTGAGGGTCAGTCCAAGGCGGCGGAAAAGATGCAGACAGGCGCTGGAAGATGCAGCTGCGGCTGCTCTCGACGGAGCTTTTACCAGCCAGTCGTCCAGGTAAGGGAAGACCTGGTGTCCCTGCTGGCGGAGATAGGCTGCGACCGGAGAAAGGCATTTCGTAAAGATCCTTGGAGCAGATTTGAGGCCGAAGGGGAGTACGCGGAATTGGTAGTGTATCCCTGCGACTGCAAACCTTAGGAACTTTCTGTGACCCTTGAGGATAGGGATGTGGTAATAGGCGTCCTGTAGGTCGAGTGATGTCATGTAATCGCCTTTTTCCAGGAGTCCCAGGATCTCCTGTAGCGTGACCATTCGAAACGATTGCTTCTTGAGAAACACGTTGAGGGCTCTTAAGTCGAGAATTGGACGCCATTTCTTCCCCTTCTTGTGGATGAGGAAGAAGTGGGAATAGAAGCCCTCCCCCATCTGGGCGTGTGGAACTTTTTCTATCGCGCCTTTCTGGAGCATGGATGTTAGTTCTTGCCGAAGCAGCCGCAGGTGTCTGTGAGGACGCTTGACAGGTGGTGTCTGAGGAGGGTTTGAGAGGAATTCTAGAGAGTGGCCGAATTGAAGGAGTTGTAGAACCCACCGGTCTGTCGTTATTTGCCGCCAGTTTTGAAGGTAAAAGGAAAGCTTCCCTCCAAGTCGCAAGGGAAGCGATGGTGGAGGGGCTGGCCAATTGGAAAAGTCATTGTCGATTGCCTGCTGGTCTCTTCTGTCCTTTCCCTCTGTAGGACGATTTATTGAAGGAGGACTGACGTCCCGACTGGTTTTGGCGCTGTTGAAATTGCGTTTTACCCTGAGAGTAAGAGTAAGAGGACTTGTTTTGATAAGATCCTCTATAGGAGGATTGTCCCCTCCCCCTGTTGGCACGAAAGGACTGAGTGCGAGATTGCAGAGTGCCCAGGGCTCTGGCTGTGTCAGTGTCCTTTTTAATTGCAGTGAGGGCTTCGTCAATCTTCTCGCCGAATAGGTGATCGCCATCATAGGGCATATCTAAGATCTTGGTCTGGACCTCCTGTCTGAAAGAGGTGGCTTTAAGCCAGCCTTGGCGTCGCAGGACAGCGGCTCCCGCCAGCTGTCTGAATCCAGTCATGGCCACGTCAATGGCGCAGTCTATCAGTTCTGATGCCGATGTTTGGCCCTCAAGGAGGAGCGAGTGTGCCTCCGCTTTAGCATCTTCCGGCAGGTCGGCAATGTAAGGCGCGATGTCCGCCCAGAGTTGGCGGTTGTAACGCCCAAGAAGGGCGATGGAATTGGCAATTTTCACCGTTGTCGCAGAGGTAGTGGAAAAGCGTTTCCCAACTGCATCTAACTTCCTGCCTTCTTTATCTGGTGGTGTCGATAAAGGTGATGCAGGGTTACGCGAGTTCTTCTGCGCCGCCTGGGTGACCACAGAGTCCGCCTTGGGGTGACCCGTGAGGCATGCTGGAGCTGAAGACGTAGCTCTGTACTTTTTATCCAGTTTGGGTACGATTACCTGTAGGGAAGCTGGAGATTGCATGAGCTGCTTGCCCTGTTTGAGTAGATAATCAATGATCGGAATCGATCTAGTAGTTTTCTTAGTTGGTTCTTTAAAGTCATAGAGGAAACATTCAGTTTCCTGAGATTCCATTGACATATGGAACCTTTTGGCAGCCCTTTCCATGAGGTTATGGAAACCTCCAATATCAGCAGGTGGAGACTCAGAAGATTGTGGCTCCGGAGAGGCTGGAGAGTGAGTAACATAGTCCTGGTCCGCATCCACGTCCGTATCATCATCTCGGACTTCCCCTTCTTCATGTTCCCTGTCCTCTTCCTCGGACGAGATAGGATCTTGAGCAGGGTCCTGTGTCCTAGGAAGGATCAGTGGAGGGGGCCTAGGTCTTGTCCCTTGTGCAGGAACGGGCACAGATGGCTGCGGGGTTGGTGGGACAGTAGGGGTGGCTTTCTGCGGAAACCGCAGTTTGTAGTCTTGGACGAGAAAGCTCAAGTCTGCAACCAATGAGGCCGGCAAGCACACCATTGGGGTCACCTGGGTGTGGACTTGGGTAGGCACTACTGGAGGGGTCGATTCCTCAACCTCCTGCTCTTCGTCCGTACTCTGGCACTTGACAATTAGGTCGGAAGGACTAGTGGCTTGGGTAAACTCCTCCTCCTCCTCCGGCTCCTGGTCCTGTAAGAAGCAGGATGGTGTCAGCTGTTGGACCTTACTAGGTGAGGTCATCTCCGGAGTGATCTGCCTTTTGGTGATCCTAATGGAGACATGGGAAGTCTGAGCGTCCATTGCGTGTGACAAGAGCTCGGATTCTTTCCAGGTACCAGTAGCCGTCGGTATAGTCTTCGTCGACGGTGCATCCGTCGACGACCCTCTCGTCGACGGAGCTTTAAGCAGCGTTTCCTTCGTCGACTGCTTCGTCGTCGGCGCCGCCGTCGACGGAGCGCCCTTCGTCGACGGAGTGTCCCTCGTCGACGGCTTCGTCGACGGTGTGACTTTCGTCGACGGTGTCGTCGTCGACGTCTTCGTCGACGGTGCTGTCGTCGACGCCCTCGTCGACGGTGCCGTCGTCGATGTCCTCGTCGACGGTCTTGTCGTCGACGGTGCGGAGGATGAAATCGGTCGTCCTGCTGACGACGAGTAGGTTAGAGTCGTCGATGAGGAGGACGCCGACGATGCCATCGTCGTCGATACCGTCGTCGTCGATGTTGAGACGGTTTTAGGCGATGAGGTGGTCGCCGATTGCGCCGTCGTCACCGTAAGCAGTGGTTGCTTCCTAGGGACAGGAAGGTCCTTGCTAGATACGGCAGGCTTGCCCTCTGAAGCCTTTTTAGACCTCTTAGGAGGGGTCGCTGAGTGGCCAGGCGAGGAAGCCCTAGGCCTCTTCAGGGAAAGTTGTGAGGCGACCGACATGCTTTCACCCTCGGAAATGAGGTCGGTCGGTTTGTTTTTGAGCCTGTTCAGCCAGATAAGAAGTCTCCCTTCCCGGTCTTTCTGGGTTTTGACGGAGAACTTACGGCAAATCTTGCAGTCGATGGTCTTGTGGTGAGGGTAGAGGCAATACAGGCATTCCTCATGTTCGTCGTCCACGTGGAGCCTTAGTTTACCACAGGAGGCACAGGGACGGAAAAGTGCTCTTTTCTTGACGTCAGCCATAGTAGAAAGTCGAAAAAACTGTGAAGTTTGGAGAAAATACGATATTCCTGAGGAGAACTCAGGTGGAGACTCCCTAGCACAACGTGCGGTAGAAAATCTGAGAGACTGAGGCTCCTCACAGGAAGGTTCTAGAGGGAGGTAGTAGCTGATTGGTTGTTCCTTTTGTTTTGGTCCTTTTTTACAAAAGGACGCAGATAGGCTACCAAGGTGGGACCCTGGAGCCTACTCTATTTGGTCCTTCCTGCATAAGGACCTAGATAGGTTACTAAGGTTAGACCCTTAGACCTATTCTCTTTATGTATGTCTTAGGACATTACTTTTTTATGTACCGGAGGCTCCCGTCTCGACGACGGGGAATGATTCAGGCATGTGAATCTATGAAAGACACCCAAATACTGGATAATGATTCATTTTTCAGAAACTAAGGCAGGTATCAGCAACATAACTGTTACCAAACATACAAACGCCCAAGTTGATACCTTCCTGTATGTAAGCTTCACGCGCAAACATTACGCATTTACGGAATTTGTATCGTTTTGAGACGCATCAATTTAGGAATTGAACAGATAAAAAGGAAAGGTCTACGAGGGATGTACAAAGAAGGACGGGCAGAAAAGATGTGCAAGGTATACTACAATAGATAATAACTTTAGAAGTCAATTCAGAGCCAATGACCCTAACTGAACAAGCACTGACAAAAGCAACAGGTATTGCTTTACTACGGTGAGAGCCAAGCTGTTGGCTTTGCCACTGTTTGTAAGGTAATGATTAAAAAAGGGCAAGGAAAGAAAATTCTAAATACTGGGAGTAAAGCAAATATCTTTTCGTATCTCAAAACTGTACATTGAGTTAAATGTATTTTGTCTTCATAAATGGTATGGCGCTTATTCAATTGCTCTTTTCACTCAAGAAAGTAGTAAAATAATATAAAAAGAATAAGGAAGTGTCCGAATGTAAAGGTAAGGGCTTGCAAAAGACGATTTACCTTCCACAGGATTCAGGAATATTGTTCTCTGTAGTAGCTCAGGGTGCATGTGTATAGGCCTCCAAGAGAACTATCAAACTAAATACACTTTCTGCCTCAGATAACAGCTGAGTGAGTGCAGCAGATAGTCATTCCGCTAGTGCTATAAAAGCATTTATCAGCTGAAGATTTTCATGGAATGAATGGAATGGCAGGGATAAATTACAAGCATTTGCCTTTGGGACATTATAAGTATTTAGCTATGCAGCAAATGATTGTGAGTACAGCAACATTT
The DNA here is from genome assembly GCF_964263255.1 of Lissotriton vulgaris. Taxonomy (NCBI): domain Eukaryota; kingdom Metazoa; phylum Chordata; class Amphibia; order Caudata; family Salamandridae; genus Lissotriton; species Lissotriton vulgaris. The sequence continues at coordinate 1,156,444,928 of NC_141693.1, forward strand.
ACTGTTCTATTGTGCCAGACATAAGGGAGTCTTGGACTACCAACAGTAGAATAGCAATAAGCAAACAAAGAAAATGCATGAAGCAGGGACAGGGTGCAGTTCCACTGGTTGTTACTAGGTGTCACTTGGGACCTCTTTTAACCACATAAGTTACTGCACCTTGAAATCCTGAAAAATCCAACACATATCCAATGATCCTTCGCTCACCCAGGTCCAGGAGCCATGAAAATGCTTAATTATACCATTAGCACAGACAGTCTCCCATGCAGAAGAATGCTCCAGTTTTAAAAAGTATTGCACAGAGGAAAAAAGCGAAGGTGTTTCCATATTCTTTGATGTATTTACATCGTGAACGGAAATGCTATCGGTGATGTTACAGTCCGAACTTTACATTTTTATATTTACTGCTTGGTCATTTAAACAGACTAAGGAGCAGAGGGGGTGGAGTGGAGAGGGAATACAAAATAGATAGTCAGCCGGGTGCACTTTGACAAAGAGTTGTCTATGCCATTTGCTTTTAAATACCAGGCGAAGAGCAGGCTCCGTGCTTGGGAGAGGCAGAGTACAGACCTACGAACAAAGGAAGGGAGCAGCTGGAGCCACCACTAGGCTGAAGGGCATGCCCACTCGCCCCCTTCTATTTCCGGTGAAAGCTTGCTGACTGTCTCCTGTGGTGCACTGACGTCCGGTAAAGGGGGCCTGTGAAAGACAGTGAGCGAGACCCTCGGAGCGATCTTTGTTACAAGAAACAAATATTTGCTTTCACTCTTTCAATAGCAGTAAGTATTTGAAAACACAGCGCTGACACCACCACAATCTTAAATTATGAGCTGTGATTGTTTGCAAATGCTAGTTGCTGTAAAAACTATGTGTTTTTGAAGCCAGCCTACTATAAACATTTTACACAATGTTTAAGGGAACAAGCTGGCTCGAGGCTGCAAGTGTTATGCATCCTTTCATTTGCAACTCATCCAGACTGGGTTACAAAGGAGGAAGTTTCCCAGGTCATGTTAAGTTAAATTGTATTTCATCCATTGGAGTGTGCAGGATTTCTGGCTGGGCCTCAGCGGGAGTGGTATCTACGCTACAAGAGACCACTCGGAGTCCCGTCTCCACATTCCACATTTGTGGCTGCTGCTTTAAGGGGCATCTCCTGACTTGTCCCGGTTGTTAAAGTTAAAGCGCGGGATGGCGCGTTGCCAAAAAATAAAAGCTAACGTTATAATAGTTGAGCGGGCCACGCAGAAGAAATGAAAGCACTGCAAAAATAAAACATATAATGTTTTAACGCTGGCACTCTTAAAGAGCAGTGCACGCTAAGCAACAGAAAAAATAAAATCACAACTCAAATTGCAGGAACAACTTGTCGGGGAAGTGCGTAGCGGTCGTGCCTGCAACGCCAGCTATGACGAAGAAGTCATTAACAAAACAGTGCTCAGAATCTATAAATAAAACGTACCGAGTAAGTTCACATGAAACAGGAGCAGTCCTCATGGGGAGGTTACAATAGTAGAAAAGGAGGGACACCTAAAGAAATTAGCCGAAGAGAAAGAAGCATTCCAAAAAGACAGTCAAAGGAGCCAATTAAAAACATGGGCGGAGATTAAAACCCATATTCTGAATACAGCATGTTTCAAAGAGACAGCGTAAACGCTGCCTAGGCGAGACCTTAAATAACAAGCCTTCAAGTCTGCTCTTCAGCCTTATGCCAGCAAAAGTATTCTTGTTGGTGTGCTTTTAGAGGCAAGCTGGGAGGTATGGAGGCAACAGACAGCAGGGGGCTTTCAAAGGGGAAGCAGCACTTGAGGGAGAAAAAATTAGCTTCCTAAATATGCGTAGTGGATGGAAACAAGTCAGCCGATATAAAAATTTGTAGAGAGGCTATGCCCCATGTGACGGACATTGCAAAAAACACAGCTGATGGACAGAATGCAGAACAATGTCTTACATTCACCCCAGTACAAAGATCTGGGCCTAAATCGATCGTGTTTTTGCACTCCACACCACCCTAGGTCAGACACTGGCTATATGCAAATCAGACTTGACCCTGTGCCTCATGGGAACAGTCCAGCTCGAACTACCAAGCCATGTCTTTCCTAGACCGGAATCAAGCATTTGAGGGACAAGCATAAGAAGGGGATGGGCAAGCATAAGAAGGGGAGGGACAAGGGGAGGAAACAAGCTCAAGAAGGGGAAGGTAAGCCACTGAATGAAAAGCAAGAAATTTAGAGTGATAATAAAGCAAACCAATGGTAAGCAGCAGGATCCAGGCGAGACAGCTGCAAACCCAATGCAAGTTCACAATATGTATTTTGATCTGTCTGATAGGTGAAGCCTAGAAACAGTAAAGCAGCATTACAGAATAACTTGAAAAACAGATGAAAACAATTTTACCTGTTGGTATGGTGTAAGCAAAACTATTTAACCGTATAAAAATATGTCTCTAGCATTGGTCTCAAAGAAATATGCAAACATTTTTACATTTCTCCACAAGCTTTTTGGCAGGAGAAAGTAAACTACGACGAAATCTTCGCGCCATTTTTAACAATTATACATAAGGTCATCTACTGTACAAACTGCTTCAAGGAGTTTCTGCCCCAAAATCACAGGTATTAAAATGTACGATATTTTGATACTTCGGAAAAACAACACTAGTATAAAATATTCTGTTTTTAATGAGACTTAACACCTCTAAGTTTAAATCCCATATTTGAAATAGTGTCTACACAGTGATAGTGTTAAGCGCTTTTAATTCACATGGTAATCAATGCGGAGAAGGAAAAAAGTTGGTAAAAGAAATCATTAAGAAATTGTAAAAGACATATTCACTGCCTCTTTACATACACTTAAGTAACACCCTCAGAAATCTCAATAGAAATATTTGTCCAAATCTGAATTTGAGAACCTCCCCTCCCCCGAAAAAGCTCATAGTAAAGATCACAGTGGTATTGCACAAGTTTAAAACTAAGTTTACAGTTCTTATAAAAACCCCTTCTGAACAAGACAACGGTATGCCGGTGTTTCAGGTGCCCAGAAACAGGATACATTTTAGAGTACCAGAAGCTGTATTACAGACCGTGCCCTGGGGGTGCAACTGGCGTTTGTGCCCGCTCTGCATGTCCCTGGGGAACTTTGGTAATACAGAAGGGGCCGCAGACGCTTGTGCAGCCCCTTCTGTAATACAGATAGCGCTGGTGCACATGTATAGTCTGATATCGAGGGAGGGCGTTCCCTCATTTGCATGGGGGCAAACCCCACGCAAATGAGGGATTCACTTTGCCACTGCGCCCACAATGTATTACCAAAGTTGACACAGATGCAAACATGCCTTCAGAAGGCACACTGAAAGCGCACCACAAAAAGGCAACGCACTTCCAGTGCGTCCCGAGGCCAACCCTCTTTAAGGGATCAAAAGGGGTCCCACGGACATCCAGACATCCTATGTAGGCGGGGGCAGTCACTCACTGCACCCGCCTGCAAGGGGATCTCTAATCTCCTCTGAAAGTGCACGTGGATTGCAGCCTGCACAGAGAAACAAAGAACAGCTTTTAAACAGCTGCTCTGTATTTTTCCTAAATACGCTGCTCTGGGAGCAGAGCGAGTTCGTGGCTGGCCTGAGGGCTACCTATTCTTCAAAATAGGGTGCCCCTGCTTAAAAGTGCGCCATGGCGTAAACAGGCAAAGTGTGCTCTTCCAGAAATACAAGCCCAGGACTTCGTGTTGGTGTGCTCCAATTCGCAGATAAGGAAATCTTAACTAATTTTATTTAGAATGTAGCAAGCGAACTACAGTAGCATGATATTACAGAATCACGAAAGAGACAGATGCTGCCTCGGTGATGCTGGCACAACCAAATCTGCCTATTGGCTGATATTTTCAGCTGGGTGGGATTAGAAGGGGCTTGGCAGGTGCGCTTTTGTTGTCACGGTCAGTTTCTGATTATGCCTGGTTACTCTCCAAGCCCCTGTAGCCAAGACTCGGGCCAGCTCTCCCTCACGTGAAAGCTGGGTCAAGCACCTCAGTGCTCAGTGTGCAGATCTTCCCTGCACCCAGCACCAACATGAAGAATGTGCATTGTATGGTGGACAGTGTCCTGGCCACTGGCGTACGCCAGCAGCACAGACTTACAGTCACATTTCACACAGTCTAACTACTCAGGTGTGCCGGTCCAGCACAATAATTGGCCATTTTCAAACTGCACTTTAGGTCACAGGAGGAGACACACACAGATATGCAATGTGTATGTAGGCATCTTTCACTTCTTTTTAGAGCCTGAACAACTGAATCGGGGGGGCTCATCAAATTTGTCGAGCTCCTCTGAGAGCTCTGCCCTATCAATATGCCTACCCCACTCACGCAACTTTATGGACATCCCTTCTGGCACCCAGTTCCATAGATAATGCATTTTGTTTAGGAACCATACACCATGCCAGCAGAAAAGTAGCAATATAGCCACTCTGGATAAACAAGGCATGAAGCCCATCGTTGGTCTAGTACTGGTCCATGCATCATGGTAGCAATGCTAGGCATATTGCAAGCATCTATGGCATGACGATGCACACCCCGGTAAAACGCTGGCACTTCCTGGTTTGTTATGGATAGCCATAGCACAATGATGGCCATCCTTGGAAAGCTGCCCGCTCTAGCATACAAGTGGTACTTGGCAAGAAAGGCAGAGTCTATGTACGGCAATCGTACATATGAATACTGCATGCAAAGGAAAACCTGGCATTTTGACATCAAACGAAGTTATTAATAGTAACAAATGTACATCTCAGGAACAGTTCTTTACATAAATAGGCTAAACATTTGTTTGGGTGAAATCAGTTTATACTGCCAGACGAAACGCATATTTGATGGTCAAACGTACATTTTTTATTACATACTAAAAAGCTTAGGTTTGGGGGACAAAATTATGGCATTTCTAAATATATATTTACATGCTTATTAGAGTGATTATCTCTACCGCTGTGTGAAACCGTAATATGTAATGGATCTGCTGTGTGAATCTGTAAAGTCTCCTTAACTTGAGCGACAGCACTTATGAATTAGCCTGTAAAATAAGTCCAGCTCTGCTGTACTAGCTGAGATTGCAAGGCTTGTCTACATTTTTAAAACTGTCCAACCCTCACCTTTAAAAGGATATGCTCGTTCATAACATGACTGAGAATCCAGCCAGAAGAGGCCGGATGGAAAAAAAAATAGTTAAGTGTGGATTGCAGTACTTGAGAAATTGCATTTAAGTCTTTGGCTTCCCAAACATTTTGTTGGGAAATTGTGTGAAAACGGAATAATGTTGCCACCTTTTTCTCATATCTAACAACCAGCAGGCATATCAGGAAGAAACTGGGGCAGGGTTAGGCTTGCTTGGCACACAATAAAGTACTGCATTTTTTAATTAAGCACAATTTGCCACCTCTAACTGCTTGTATAGGAGACCGATTTAATGGAATTGAGTCCTGCTCCCCCCTTTTCTAAGCATAAGACAGTCAAAGTTGTATTTATTTTTTTAAGTTCGGCTACCCCAAAAAAATAAAAGAAAATCAATATCTAATTAAAATGGTGTAAACACTTTGCAATTCATAGTGCAGAAGCTGGTTTATCATTGGTAAAGTTTAACTTTGTAGAGAAAATTTGAAGAATAGTGCCCTCACGATTTGTCAACAAGAGTTCAAAGAGAAAATTCAAGCGTTCTTTGGAAAGTTTCAAGTGAGTGGTTTTAATTTTGTTGGTTACATCTGCGGAAAAGGGACAGCAGTCCAACTTTTCTCTACATTTACCCTTACAATGGCTCTAGGGTGAAGCCTTTTATGAGGAATGTGCCACAACACAATTGGGCCCTGACAATTGTAGCACCTGAGCCCAGAGACTTCCACCCAAACAGTTAACCATAAAGTTTAACTTTGTCTGTGAAGTGGCTTTCCACAAGTCTTCAATATATAAGCAGCAACTATATTAGAAAAGTACTAGGTTCTCAACACACTCTAGTGTAGCAAAGTCAAGCGATTGAATGAACCCAAAGTAAAAAAAAAAAAAAAAACACAGGACTCGCTCGGATGTGAGACAGTCAGAACTTCCAGGCCTTGAATGGGGCCTGCATGATACTGCTAGAGGGGCTACAGAGGGAGGTTCTAAAAAACGAACAGTGTTTCTTACCACTCTGATGGAGCTCCTCGACTTCTCTTTCCAGGGGCTGCTGCCGAGTTCCATGGTGCAATGTACATTCAGCTCCTGGTCGTAGGACCCGTTTATCAGCAATCTGAAAAAAAAGTAATTAGGGAACTATTAACTAAAAAAAAACATAAACTACTTATATATCACATGCCAAAACTTTACTTTATAGGTCGCTTGACGTTTCAAGGAGTCATAAATACCACGTCGGACCGCGTTATTAAAACTCTGCAAAGGAGGCCTTCAAAGATATGTAAACAGATGTGCGTGATTATTTTATTAAATCCAAAGTAATGTGGGTTGCAACTGACCAGCAATAAAGGTCATGCATTAGTCCCTCTAAATGTCCACCTTTGGTTTAACTGCAGCCTTCGAGTTCATCATTTTATTTTTGTTATTCCTTCGGCCGACAGCACAAGAAAGTCAAATATTTAGTAACTGGAAACCTTTATCCTAGCAGAAAAATGTCAGTTTAATAGGTCTAATAAGAGGATGGCATGGCAGTGAGGTGTACTCTTTGCGCTCGTACATTAGAGCAGTGCGTGGTCTTTGCTGTTAAGAAAGGCGGTCTATCGTAAAGCTGGGTTTCTACTCTTCTCCAAGTTCACGTTTGTATCTGCCGCCATCTTGTGGAGGGCAGCATAACACTTATGGCAAAGCAAATTGGTCTGGCAGCTGCCAGCATTTTGGATTTTGGCAGCACTTGCTCTTTTATTTTGTCATGTTTTTTGAAAAACGTTACTGTTTAAAAAGCAATGGGAAAACTCAAAACATTGTGGTCTTAAAAAGAACAACTTGCCATAACAAA